>NC_057354.1:70883986-72238153 GCF_016509475.1 Prionailurus bengalensis
TTTATTACCCTAATAAATTTTCTCAATTCCCTTTCTGGACAGTCTCCTTGTCACCAAGCAACCAATGTTCTTAGGTTTATCGTCATAGCTTAGTCTTGCCTGTTTTATTTCTTTTCTGTAAATAGAATCATACATATATTATTTGGTGACTGTTTTCTTTCACTCAAGAAAATATTTTAGAGATTTTTTTTTTATGTTGGTGCATGTGTCAGCAGTCCATTCTTTTTATTGCCTAGTAATATTCCATGGTCCAACTAAGCCACAATTTAGTCATTCACTCACCTGTTGATAGACATTTGATTTGTTTCCAGTTGGGCTATGATGAATAAAGCTGCTGTAAATATATACAAGTATTTGTCTATCACTTGTAGATGCTTGTTTATTATTATTATTATTTATTATTATTATTATTATTATTATTTTTTTTAAATGTTCTATTATTTTTGAGAGAGAGAGAGACAGAGTGCAAACTAGGGAGGGGCAGAGAGAGAGAAATACACAGAGTTTGAAGCAGGCTTCAGGTTCTGAGCTGTCAGCACAGAGCCAGATGCAGGCTTGAACTCACAAACCGTGAGATCATGATCTGAGCTGGCCAGATGCCTAACCGACTGAGCCACCCAGGCGCCCCTGTTTATTTATTATTTTATGTCAGCTAAACTAGTCATTTAAAATATTTTAAGTTGTACTTTTTAAAAATAAGGTAAAATAAAATATTTTATGTTGTTTTTATCCAACATAGTTATGTATTTATACTGAGAGGATTTTCAAGTGTGTTAGTGTCCACCTTCTAGACAAAATTACAAGTTTCTTTTCTCTTTCCATAAAATTTAATTATTTTTCCAAATGAGCTGTACTTTTAAATATTTTCCATAAAGTTTCTATAAAGTAGAAAGTATACAGCACTTGAAACATGAGAATTTTTATAACTTTCAAAAATTAGTCTACCTTAAATTTCTCTCATGTGAGATAAAGTTTTTTTAAAAAGGAGTTCATGTTTATTCTCTCCTACTTCGGACCTTCTCGTTACCTTTTATAAAAAAGTTATGGTTTAAATTTATTAGTTACCAAAGCCTCAGGTTCATGATTAAATCATTTTGACATTTTTGCATGCTCTATTTTAAGAATTGTTAATGCAATTTGCATTCTATTTTGCAAAGCTATTTACATCTATTTAGAATTAATTCTATTTACAAGTTTCAGTGGTCAATGCAATCTATCAATCACATTTCTCCAAACCAAAATTTCTGAAGTTCGTTTTTTTGACTTCATGGATTGATCATAACTTCATTTCTGTTCTCCCAGTACTAAAATTCAAAATTTATTCTATCGATTCTTATAAATCTCATCTTTTTTTCTCTCAATGTATAGCCTCATTAACAACTTGACTGAGCAAAGTGTTATTAATCATAATATTTGACAGTCTCTGTCATAAAAGTCCTATATGGATTTTGTGCCAATGTCTTACAGAATTTAGAACTTCAATGGAGGAAGCTGAAACCAGGCTTATTTCTCTTTCTGTGCTGCAACTCTTTGATATGATTTTTGTGTGTGGGGGGGTTCCTTTTTTGTTTGTGTTCCCTTTTCTTTATATTTTTAGGAATTTTTTCTTGGTACTTAAACTTTTAAATTTTATCAGGCTATGCTTAAGTAGCTCTTCCCCTTTCATCAATTTTAATCTGGGGTTCATTACAACCTATATATCTAAGTTTTCTTCAACCAAGGAGAGATATTCTGTTATTTATAAACTGTCAAACATGAGGCATTATCATTTTCTGTCTTCCATATTTATTCACTTAATGATCACCTGTGGTTCTGCATCTTAACTTCTACCTTCTTAGAGATTCTCAAATATGTCCTTTATCTCAATTATCTATTTGGTTTTCTGTTGCTATTGATCATGTTATAGTTTTTAAATTGCTAATTTATGTTTGTGTCTTTAGATTCCTTTCTAATTTATTCCAGTCCCCAAATGTGATCACGTGTCATAGAATATATTTGTTCATCTCTTGATTCATAGGGTCTGTGCTTTCTTGAATTTTACTAAGTGTACATGTTTTAATTCTATCCAAATTGTATTTATCTTTTCTACCTTCATATTTTATTTCAAAAGATAGATTTTATTTTATATGTTATTATCATTTCCTACCCTTTGTATGTATTTTATCATCATCATCATCATTACTGAAGAGAGGAAAAAAGAGAAAGAGAAAGGAAAAGAGATCTAATAATACCTTTACACAGAATTTTGTAGGGATTATGTATGAAATAATCACCATCTACATTGATTATTTTTAGATTTTTCAGGTGGTGCCTTAGTTCAACCTGCTGTTACAGGATACCATAGTGTGAGTAGCTTAAGCAACAGAATTTTTTTTTGCCCACAGTTCTGAAGGCTGAGAAGTTTAAGATCAAGGGGTCAGCAGTATGTGATGTCTGATAAGGGCACTTTTCCTGGTTTGCAGATGGCCATCTTCTTGTATCTTCACATGGTAGCAGAGCAGAGAGGAAACAAGCCCTCCCATTTCTTCTTACGAGGGCCCTAATCCTATTCATAACTGCTTCAACTTCGTGACCTAATTACCTCCTGAAGACCTTATCACCTAGTACCATCACAATGGGGCTTAGGACTCAATATATGAATTTGGGAGGTGACACACATATTCAGTCCATAACAGATGACCAGATAATAATTGGTTCTTTATAAAGGAGTCAGGAAATACTCTTAGCAGAAATTGACTATGTGGTTTCTTTGTATTTTTAAAGGTGTTTCAAGTATATTTCTGAGTTTAGTTTTCTATTTGTTTCATCTTCCTATTCACATTTAGCTGTACATTATTTATTATGGTATGTGGTATAGCTCTGTCTACACTTCTTTCTGAACTTATTTATTGTCTCATCAGAGTAAAGATATACTGATCCAGAAAGAAATGACTGTTAGGAAGAAGTCCCATCTGCATGATTCTGCAGTCCTTAGACCTCCTTTCATAGATGCTTTGAACAGCCTTTGTTATCCAGTGTTCATAAAGTTTCCATGGGATTTGTCTCATTTGCCCCATTGTCTTTCTTACTTCAAACTATTGCTTCTTCTAAGCAAATTTTATTTATTGGGACTTGCCCAGAAACCCTCTATTTATTTTCTTTGTAATTAGGAAGATAGAAAAAAGAGAAGAAACTGTTTGCACAGTAGAGTTACAAATCCCTGAGTTACAATGTTTTTATTTGTTGGTTTGTCTTCTTAAAATACATGTGAACCAGAGCAAGTTAATTAACTTCTCTGGGCCTCAATTTAATATGATCAATTTCACCCTCAACAAGAATATAAAACAAGTCATATATTAAAATAATGTAGAATACCTAAGTTATAGTGTATGACCTTATTCATATTTTATAGAGCAACCAGGCTTTCCTTTCTCTCTTTATCACTTATGATTGAATCTTACATCCTGCCTGTAGAAAAGATTTCCTTCTAAAACTGTATTATTTTTGTTTCTGGCTCTGATCTCAAGAGTAACCAAAGTGACAGTAGACATGATAAGTAGTATCCACACACAAAAAATTCTAAATTGGCATCAAAATAATAACTAAAGGGCTAAGATTTCACGTATGTAAAGTAGCATTGTTCCAGAGAGAAATGGTAGCCCATAATTCTCTTACCACCCTCTCTTCTGCTCTGGCTCATTGCCCTCTTTTATTTTCTTCCTGGTAATCATTGCTATCTAAAACTTGTGGCTACTTCTTCCTTGGCAGCCATCAGGTATTCTCTGTTTACACAATGTAAACCTTCTGAGAATAAAGCCTCATTTCCTTCTTGTTCACTGTGAAATCCCTAGCACTTCAATCTAGCAAGTTGTAGGTGCTCATTAAATATTTATTGAATGAATGAATGGAGTTTAGCACATTATTCTTCACAGGGAATACTTGAGTAAATTTTTCTCAGAATATCATCTTTGTGGTGAATGCACGTTTTAAAACAGTAAAACCATTTGCTTCATTTATTTTGCCACTAACTCTCCATAAAAGTAAAATAAAATAAAAAATCTGAGTGAATGACTAGAAATAGTTAAGTGGTCTAAATGGCAAATGATTACTGAAATTTTGCAGTGCTATTTATGTAAGAAAGCAAATCTATTTGGAGTAGTAGAGGAGGCCTACTTAGACTTAAAACATTAGTAGCTGACTCACAATGTTATACAATGTCAAATCATGAGAGTGCCACATATTATATAATAAGTTAAAAAGAATTACACATATAAAGCACAGTTCCCTGGCTGGGGAAAGGAATTCGTCTCTATACATTTTGTCATGAAGGTCACATGCAAAAATGATAGCAAACTGTGAAACATTTAAGAGTGATGAACAGTATCTCTTAATGTGACTACATAACCACCTATATCAGTGAATCTCAAATGTTGATATATATACATTTTCCCAAAAGGGAAATCTTAAAATTCATCTTATAATACAGAAGTTCTTAGAAGTAGGAGTAAAACCTGAGAGTCTACATTTTTAACGACCTCTCAGGTGATGCCCATTGAATACCACCTTGTATAGCAGGAACCAAGCTTAGAGAATATGTAATGCCTTTAACAGAGATTCTATTTTAGTAGCTCTGCCCCAGAGTTTTCTGTGAGTATATACTAACTGTGCTAAAATATAGCCTGATATTGAAATTTGGAGGTCACATAATAAATAGAAAATTCAAATCAGGGACTTTTCCCATTGATTCTGAACATACTCAGGTCTCTGATGAATACTGTGCTAAAACAATGAGGGATTGAAAATAGGAGCCCTCTGGATGAATTAAAATTCTGCTTATTTTGTGCAACCAGCAATAAGACATGAAAATATTATGGGACTTTGAATATGAAAGACTTGTCCTTCTTATGAACATACTCTGGCTATGGATGGTTAAAATTATTTAAATACCTTATTTAAGAGGTGCTAATGCATAGCTGATAGAATTATAAATTGCTTACACCACTTCGGAAAAGAATTTGGCAACATTTACCAGGAGCCACAAATGTCTTCTTATGCTAATTTGGGGTTCAATACTTATGAAATAATCTTTTTACATATTTTAAAATTTTAAGTATGCAAAAGTTCAATAAATAATTACCAATAATAGGAAAATTTGAAAACTCATACATGTTTAATAATTGAGTGTTTAAGGGAACCTGTGTGGCTTAGTCACCTAAGCACCCAGCTCTTGATTTCGACTCAGGTCATGATCTCACAGTACCTGGGATTTAGCCCCACATCAGGCAGGCACTGACAGCATGGAGCCTGCTTCGGATTCTCTTTCCGTCTTTCTCTGTCCCTCCCCCACCCAGGTGCGTGCGTATGCTGTCTCTCTCACGTGCAAAATGAATAAATAAGCTTAAAAAAATTTGGGTGTTTGAACTGTGAAATATACTTTCTATTTAATATTATTTACCCAGAATGAAAATGTCTACTATCTCATCCAGCTCCTTCCCATAAACATTTGATTCTCTATAAGTTAAAATACTCTCTATTCTGGGTGTTCTTCCAAGCCAACAGAGATTGTGAGATACCATTAGGTACAAGACACACTCCACTTCAGATTCAGAACCATTTAAATGTCGAAAAAATGTATTTTATAAATAATGAGGTTCACTATAACAATGAGATATAGGCAATAGTTACTACAATTCAGAAAAGAAAAATGCAGCTAAGTGGATTGAAGTAAGCAGGTGAGGCTCCACGGGGGAAGTAAGGAGAAGAAAAAATTTTGTAGAACATTCAAAGCAGGTAAAAAAGAATAGTGAAGGAGGGCATTTGGGTAAGCTATGGTCTGACTGGCAAAGAGGATTAGTGGAAGAGTTTTGAAGGAAAGTTGGAGCTGGAATAAAAGTCTTCTAGAAGAAGAAATTGGCAATAAATACCTATTACCAGATAACCTCTGCATTTATGGAAAACTACCTAGAAAAGGAGAGAGGTATCCTCCTCCTTTGACTCCTTGACTACTACAAAGTAGTCAAGCTTCTTTGTGTATCTTACTAGTTAATAAAACAAAAAAATCAATAATTATAATTTATTGAAATACTCCTATAAGCTAGGCATTTGAAATGGTCCTTCATTGATGAGTTTTAAATTACTCCTCACAACACTTTGCAAGGCATACATCATGTAACTTGTAGTAGATGCCATTGTGTCTTCTGACAAGGTCTTAGGTCAGAGGACCTCCATGCTTTGCTTCTTTTTCTTGGTATGTAAAACTACTCCATCAATGGGAAGCTGCAGCTTTTATATGATGAAACATCTCTGGTCCCCAAAATTGATTTAAGCTGGGCCCTTTGCAACATCACTGTGCTTCACTCTCTCAAACTACAGTGATTGATGCAGTTGAATAGTATCAAAGACAGGAGGATTCTTTCAGGATTTCTAACTGGAGCTGGGGAGGCAAAAGCCTTTCCTCTGTGGTAAGTGGAAGAAAGTGTAAACAGAAGACTATGAAGAAAACATACAAATTGAGCAAAGATTTGTCATGGAGAGACAATGAAATGCATTTATATCTGTGGTGCCATATCCTTGGATCTTCTCTGGTTTTTATCAATCAGCTTTGTTGTTTTACAAACTTATGATTATGTGGCTATACCAGGATCACTGAAGTCTCTGTGAAATAGAGGTCTTAGCAATCCACACTCAAAATCCAGGGTCATGTATGACACTTAATAGATGGAATAAAGTAACCTTGTCAAGATCACACAGTCGTAGTAGAGATGAGATTTGAAGTCAGGTCTGAAGAAAGACCATTCTTTCCATCTACCAGCACTTTCTAATAGAAGTTTCTGCATCATTCAGTGTGACAACTATAAGCTACATGTAGTTCCTGAGCCAATGGTGTGGCCAGTATATCAAGGAACTGTTTTTTTTTAATTTTTCTTCCATTGTAATTCATTTACATTTAAAATTAAATAGCCACATATACCATATTGGACAGCACATCCTTGACATGCACTCTTTAAACTATTATTGAGTTTCTACTTTCTAATGGACATTGTACTATCCACTAGCTATTGTATATTCCACAAGCTACTTTTCTCAAGCAAACCTCCATAATAATTCTGATAGTCATATATCATATGAGTGATATGTATATGTATATAAATGAATTATGGCATCTCATTTACTTGGGTAGAAATAGAAACATTATTTTACTTGCATAATATATAATATAGATAATTAGCACATATATTGTCGTACTAAAAGTTATAATGGTTGGCAGAACATGGACTGAGAATTAGGATTGCTAGATTCTAAATCTAGCCCTTGCAACTACCAGTATTAGTATATAGGGTTTCTCTATAAAAGTATCAAGAATTAGTTTAATTTATTCTTTTTACTTGAATTCACTTGAGCTTTTATACTACTTGAACTTCATGTACAGCTTCCTGACTAGGTTTGGTAGTGGTTCATCTTAACAAGATAGAATCACTAACTTTTCAGTATTAGAGGAAGTTAACATCTCAAGACCAGAATGTCACATGCTTTCCTCAGCCTTCTTTGAGATTAAATGGGGTTTTATAAAAGGTGATATATTTCTGTGTGTTGAACAGTGGATAGCATATAGTGCGTACAGAATAAATGTTACAAATGATTATAAAACCACAAGATTTGAAAGAAAAAGAAAAATTACATACCAGAAAAGACTACATCAAAAATTTTATGTTCAGGAAATTACAAATGATATTGTTGACCAGAAAGGAGGATAGTGAGTGGCTGAGAATTGATATCAATAGTCAAAATTAAAACTGAGATTAGGTTAGGAAACAGTAGCTGCAGCCACACCCCAAGACAACTCTAAAAGAATATAGAAGAGCCATTATACTGTTTCATCTGTATTTATATGTAGCAATTCTTTTTATGTTGAACTAAAATCTAGAAATGCATTGGCAGCCTCAACAAGGGAAAGAGTCCAGGTATAATGAGAAGAATTTGAATTTCAGAAACTTGTAGGAAGGAAAGCCAGCTGGAGAAAATCCAGTATATTTGTATATAGATATAACAAACGGAAACTTATCAGGTATGGTATGTTAGAGACTATTTGTGTTTCTAAAAGTCCCCATTATCACTGAAGCACAAGAGTAGGTTGAAAGAGCAAATGGTTTGCTTCACCTAATAAAAAAGTATTCATTCACCTTGATAGATCCTCATCTCTCCCAGTTGTACCCATTTCAGGGTCATTCCACAAAAGAGAAGCTCAGGCTTGTTACTGTGATGCAAAGTGCATTGCTAGCAAAATGTCATTCCTTATATTCACGGATGAATTCAGCAAAGACCTGGAACCATTTGACACAGTGACTGAAACCAAAAATGTGTGGTTTACAAATACAGAGTGATTCACATAAAATCTGAATCTGCAAGCTTTAGGAAGTCTGTGTGAAAAATAAAACTCAGTAACCTGTCGTTATACTTCCATGTGTGTTGTCAAATCAGTTTTATTTTTTCAGGCTAAAGAAATAGTTTAGAACTGTTGGTAATACAAAACATATTTTCACATTTGCAGGGTAGGTTTACTGGCTCTAGACAAGAAACCACACACTGGAACAAAGGACTTTTTTAGCAAGTGTGCAGACAGATACATAATATCCAAATGATTTAAACTGTGTAGACGCAGGATTTACATCCAAACTATAAGATATTTATTTCTCTTCCTCTTTGAAGTTCTTGTATATATTTTCATATCATTCTAATGCCTTTCTATTCTGATTCTCATCATTGTAAATTTAACTTCTAAGAATTTAAATAGTCATGAGCTGTATTTGTGCCCAAAATATTATTGGAGACATAGAAACTCCCTAGAAGTTGCAGTTCGTATAATATCATCACACACACATATACATGATATGTGCTTATACAGTTGACCCTTGAACAACATAGGCATTAGGGGCACTCACCCCTGCAGAGTCAAAAATTCACATATAACTTTTGAATTCCTCAAAACTTAACTACTAATAGACTACTGCTTACCAGAAACCTTAATGGGATAACATGATCAGTTAACACATATTCTGTATGTTATATGTATTATACACTGTATTAAGGTAGGGAAAAGAAAATGTTATTTAAAAAACTATAAGGAAAAGAAAATACATTTACAGTGCTGTCCTGTATTTATCCCCCCCCAAAAAATCTGCATGTAAGTTGGCCTGCACAATTCACACCCCTGTTTCTCAAAAGACAGCTGATATATATATATATTGCCAGCAGTACATGTGAATATGACACATGTATATATATATACATGTGTATATATATATATATTGCCAGCAGTACATGTGAATATGACACATTACAGCATTTCTGGCATATTATCAGTGAACAATAACTACCAGTATTCAGAGAAAACTATTGCTCCTGTGAATCTTCACAAGATTCTTATAAAATTTAAGTCATGGTTAAGTCAAGTTAAATCATGGTTTATTATAAAGTTTAAGTCACCTGGATTTCCAAAATATTTGGCTACATTCCCAACGACTTGGTAGGGAAGAAATACTGAGGGGCGCCTGGGTGGCTCAGTCATTTAAGTATCTGACTCTTGATTTTGGCTAAGGTCATGATCTCACGGTTCATGAAATTGAGCCCTGCATTGGCTCTCAGAGCCTGCTTGGGATTATCTCTCTCTCCCTCTATCTGCCTCTCACTCTTGCTCTCTCAAAATAAATAAATGCAATAAAAAAAGAAATAAAGATACTGAAATATTCATCTGAAAGACTGAAAATACTAGGTCTGATATTTGTAAATGATTAGCATCTTCAAATATGAAATATAATTCAAAATTTCTAAGAATGGAGAAAGGATTTTGCTATATGTGTAATCATAGGGGAATAAAAGGCGCACATTTACCAAGCAGGACCTAGGATGTTAAAACAATGATTCTGGAGTAAAAATTGGTGTATGCTTTTCAGTAAGTGTGAGAAGAAATATAACAAATGATGTAAAAGACAGGAAACTGTGGAGAAACAATTTTCTCTGTCCTTAGTAATCTGTAGGTGTGAATGAGATCATTGGTAACAGTAACAACACACGTTTATGACAGGTATGTCCCAAACACATGAGCAGAACCTCAAAGTCCAAGTGAAACCTCAGTATTTTTGGTGAGCTGTAAAGAAAGTCCCACATGTGGTAACAAACAACTCCCATTGCCACTCTAAGACTTACTAGGACAGATACCTGTTTTGTTTCCATGTCTAGCTAAGATGCTGGAGCCCTTAAGTTGCCAAATCTACCGAGTGTTCTGTTAAATCTTGTTATTATCTGCACTAGCGAGTAAAAAGGTATCTTCCTATTCTAAATAAATTTAGCTATTTATTTTAAAGAAAATAAAATTAATAAAATAAAATTAATAAATCAATTTGATTATTTTTTACCAAAATAAACA
Source organism: Prionailurus bengalensis (assembly GCF_016509475.1). Taxonomy (NCBI): domain Eukaryota; kingdom Metazoa; phylum Chordata; class Mammalia; order Carnivora; family Felidae; genus Prionailurus; species Prionailurus bengalensis. The sequence goes on from NC_057354.1 coordinate 70,894,389, forward strand.
TCTATAAGCAGTCTGAAGAGCTGATGGAGATGAAGGTCATTAACTTAAAACTCTTTAGGAGATTCAAAAAGATAAGATGTGGCCTTGGTTAGCAAATAATTTAAAGGTATGCATATTATTTTTCTAGATTCAAACACATTAGTGTCCCTAAACTAACTCTCTTTACATCCAACTCAAGGACATAGTTTAATGGTAGAAATCAAGTCTAAGGGGGCTAAAACAATTTGTCACTTTAAAGTAGTTACAAATGACTGTTTTTGGTTTTTTACAAAGAAATCAAGTCAGTGAAACTAAGTCATTCATTCAGCAAATAGTTACTGTAATTTTACCAGGAAAAAGATAATACACTGTGTATTTTGGGATAACAATAAAGAATCAGACTCGGATGCTGTCAAAAATCATGTAGTCGGATAGAAAACATATGTTATAATCATATGTGATCATTCTGTCATAAGACTATAAGATCACTTCAGAGTTTGTGGTATTAACCACTACCTGATAGTGTGTATAGTAAAAAGGGGGAAAGATACAGATTAAGGAATTAAAATCAATACAGAAATGTTTTCAGGAATATATGTGGCATACAAAGGAAAATAAGTTACTCAGTTTTGATCCTGGACAAAAATAAGGATGTGTGTAGAAATTATTCTGGGGGATTAGAATATGGAATGTCCATCCTTTATATGTGAAACTCCTTTATAACTTAATAAGATAATTATAGATTTGTTTTTGTTGTTGAGGAGGAAAATGGTGAGATCTGACATATGCATTCATGAGACAAAACTTGAGGGGTGGGAGAAGGCTTGGAAGAAGTGAGACCATTTAGAAGGCCAATGTAGTCTAGGCAAACAACAAGATCTAAACAATCAGACTTAAAGAAGTATCTTAATGTGACAAGAATCTCAGGACTAGAACTGACAGACACCATCAGTTGACTGCCTATAGAATGTAGGAGGAACAAGATCAAAGATAATCTATGGTTTTTAGTTTAGATAATAAGCATGATTTTGATGTCATTGGAAGATCCTAAAAGCTCAGAGGTAGAGTAAACTGGGAGGTAATGTGATGTGTTCTACTTTAAAAGTATTAAGCATGATGGGGCGCCTGGGTGGCTCAGTCAGTTGAGCATCCGACTTCGGCTCAGGTCATGATCTCACAGTCTGTGAGTTCGAGCCCCGTGTCAGGCTCTGTGCTGACAGCTCAGAGCCTGGAGACTGCTTCAGATTCTGTGTCTTCCTCTCTGCCCCTCCCCTGCTCATGCTTTATTTCTCTCTACCTCTGTGTCAAAAATAAATAAACATTAAAAAAATAAAAAAAAGACATAAAAGTATTAAGCATGAGGTGGTCCCCCGTGTTCTAATGGGAGAAGGCAGAAAACAGAAATATGGGCTTGGGATTCAAGCTTGAAGCTACTAGAATTTAAGTCACTGAGAGCTTCATAGTGATACTGAAAGTACACTGATTGTGAACGATGTTTTTATGAATGATACTGGTAAATGATGGTAGAAAATGTATAGACTAATCCCCCAATGATTTTAGCAATCAAAAAAAGAGATAAGGTGCTGTTTTAAAACCCTGGAGCAAATAAAGGTATGTATCAGTTATTGGCTACAATTTGAAGCATTACTTTACTCTGGGCATTAGTAGAGACTCAACCACCTTTATAAGGGCAGAAAAACCCTGGTACCAAAACTTTGCTTGACATTGTAAGAAATAATTCACAAATACCCCTCACGTATATGGATATTAAAGTCCTTAACAAAATATCAGGAAATGTAATCCATCAGTATATAAGTACAGCATGACTATGTGGGATTTGTTTCAAAAATGCAAGCTTGGATTCACATCAAAAATCAATCAATGCACATTGTCATATTAACAGAATAAAGGAGGAAAAGCATATGATCATCGTAACATGCAGGAAAAACATGTAAGAAAAAATAATGTGCATGTGTAACAAAACTTTCAATGAATTAGGAATACAAGGGCACATTGTAAACCTGATAAAGGACATAAAAGTAAATGTACCACTGTTAATGATGAAGTATTTCCCTCTGATTTCTCCTTAGATCAAGAATGTCAAACATGTGTATTCATATCACTTATATTTAATATTGTACTGAAGTCCCAATCAATGAAATGAGACTATCAAGACAAATAAAAAGACAAAAGATAGGGAAGGAAAAAATAAAACTTATTTATTTGCAGAACACATAATTTTTTGCACAGAAAATCCCAAGGAATCTACAAAACTAGAAATAATGGTTGAATATAGCAATTTATTAAGATCCATTTCCTGCTGGTTTATTGATAGGCAGTTGATTGTTTTATTTTGTAACAATCAACTGTCCATCTCTATACAAGATCAAATAATTACAAGGTGAAAAAACCCACTTAGAACGAATAATATGTCCATCAACACAAGAGATAAACAAATTGTGGTATATTCATAAAATGTAATTATACTCAATAATATAAAGAATGAACTACTGATATATACAACAATTTGAATGAATCTTAAAAATATGTCGAGTGAAAGAAGTAAAAGCATATACCTGTAAGATTCTATCTGCATAATATAAGCAAACACTAATTTGTGGTGATAGCAATCAAGAATCAGGTGCCTATGGGAGATGGTAATTAACTGGAATGGGACATACATGAATGGTCTATAGTCATAGAAATACTGTATGTCCTTATTAGTGTGATTTCACATGGGTGTATATATTTATGAAAACTTCAGTTCCACACTTCTGACCTGTGCAGTTTACTGTATATAAATTTTACTTCAATAAGAAAAAAAAATTATCCTTGATCCTCCTGTAAAAAGTGCCTTAGAAAAGTCAATGATAAAGCCAAAGAAAATTACATAACCAGAAGAAAAATATTGATTAAAGTAAAAGAATCTTGCCTTATAAAGAGTAAATCAACATAGAGGAAATATATTTTTCCTACTAAAATAACATGCATATGCAGTGATATAAATAAATCATAGAGAAATAAATCCTTGTCTTGAGTAGAGGAATTAAAGAAATATTAGACCAATAAGATTTGGCTATAAGAAAGGGAAATAATTTTAAATTCTTATCCCAGTAATGATATTCACCCAGGTCCTATCTGACTTGCAATACTCAAGGGTAGAAGCTGTCGTAATTCCCCATTGACTTAATTGGTGTCACAGGTCACCAATTAAACAGTGCATATTTGGTGCACCACTGGGGAAAACAAAGACAATGAAAAATCTCTGAGATGGTAGGTAAATAGAATATGGGAAAACCAGTAGCATATGCACAAGCCTTTTTTTGTTTCCTCTACTTATCTGTATATTCAATAGGCAAAGAAACTGTGTCATAGACGGATCCTTGACCCTTGGGAATTATAGGAGAGCAAACATGTCTCAGTTCAGAGAGAAAGACTCAGAAAATGAAGTTACCAGGACATTTGGGTCATTGGAAGGGGAAAAAAGTCCTCCTCAAGAATGGATGCAGGTCAAAGAACATGAATCACAACGCAGAATCACAAGAAGAAGTCAATTGTAAAATCTCTTTGACTAATTCATATGCGGAGAACTGCATCAAGAAATCCACTATGTCCTCTAACATGAAGGAAAAGGGCAGCTTAGACATGGCCTCAGACATCAGGTCAGACTAAAACTGAAGAAAAGTACATTCTATAACCTCCAATGCAGCAAAGAGCACTGGGCCTATGGAAATTACTACATTTTCATAAGCCCTTTCACCTGCATCTACAATGAACTCTTTTCAAAATCACAGGTCAAACAAAGAGAAAAGGTGAGGAATTATAAATTCTTGGAAAGTATTCAGTCTCCCAGAACTGAGGCCATTGCGCTTATCAATCTGGGGTATAGTAAAAGCGCAGGAGTAGCTATCAAGAGATCTGTGACCAGCATGCATGCCAAGAATCATTTTTCACAGCTGTGTATCTAAGGTGAAATCAATTTTATTTTCATAATTTAACTTTTTTTGATTTTTTAAGATTTACATCCAAATTAGTTAGTATATAGTGATGCAATGATTTCAGGAGTAAATTCCTTAATGCCCCTTACCCATTTAGCCGATCCCCCCCTCCCACAACCCCTCCAGCAACCCTCAGTTTGTTCTCCATATTTATGAGTCTCTTCTGTTTTGTCCCCCTCCCTGTATTTATATTATTTTTGTTTCCCTTCCCTTATGTTCATCTGTTTTGTCTCTTAAAGTCCTCATATGATTGAAGACATATGATTTTTGTCTCTCTCTGACTAATTTCACTTAGCATAATACCCTCCAGTTCCATAGACATAGTTGCAAATGGCAAGATTTCATTCTTTTTGATTGCCAAGGAATACTCCATTGTATATATATACCACATTTTCTTTATCCATTCATCAGTCGATGAACATTTGGGCTCTTTCCATACTTTGGCTATTGTTGATAGTGCTGCTATAAACATGGGGGTGCGTGTGTCCCTTCAAAACAGCACACCTGTATCCCATGGATAAATGCCTAGTAGTGCAATTGCTGGTCGTAGGGTAGTTCTATTTTTAGTTTCTTGAGAAACCTCCATACCGTTTTCTAGAGTGGCTGCACCAGCTTGCATTCCCACCAACAATGCAAAAGAGATCCTCTTTCCCCACATCTTCGCCAACATCTATTGTTGCCTGAGTTGTTAATGTTAGCCATTCTGACAGGTGTAAGGTGGTATCTCATTGTGGTTTTGATTTATATTTCCCTGATGATGAGGGATGTTGAGCATTTTTTTCATGTGTCGGTTGGCCATCTGGATGTCTTCATTGGAGAAGTATCTATTCATGTCTTTTGCCCATTTCTTCACTGGATTATTTGTTTTTTGGGTGTTGAGTTCGATAAGTTCTTTGTAGATTTTGGATATTAACCCTTTATCTGATATGTCATTTGTAAATATCTTCTCCCATTCTGCCTGTTGCCTTTTAGTTTTGCTGATTGTTTCCTTTGCTGTGCAGAAACTTTTTATTTTGATGAGGTCCCAGTAGTTCATTTTTGCTTTTGTTTCCCTTGCCTTGTGAGACGTGTTGAGTAAGAAATTGCTGTGGCCAAGATCAAAGAGGTTTTTGCCTGCTTTCTCCTCAAAGATTTTGATGGCTTCCTGTCTTACACTGAGGTCTTTATCCACTTTGAGTTTATTTTTGTGTATGGTGTAAGAAGTTGGTCCAGGTTCATTCTTCTGCATGTGGCTGTCCAGTTTTCCCAGCACCGCTTGCTGAAGGGACTGTCTTTATTCCATTGGATGTTCTTTCCTGCTTTGTCAAAGATTAATTAGCCATACGTTTGTGGGTCCATTTCTGGGTTCTCTATTCTATTCCATTGATCTGAGTGTTCTTGTGCCAGTACCATACTGACTTGATGATTACAGCTTTGTAGTATAGCTTGAAGTCTGAGGTTGTGATGCCTCCTGCTTTGGTTTTCTTTTTCAAGTTTGCTTTGACTATTCGGGGTCTTTTCTGGTTCCCTAAAATTTTAGGATTATTTTTTCTAGCTCTGTGAAGAATGCTGGCATTACTTTAAGAGGGATTGTGTTGAATATGTAGATTGCTTTGGGTAGTATCGTTATTTTAACACTATTTGTTCTTCCTATCCAGGAGCATGGAATCTTTTTCTATTTCTTTGTGTCTTCTTCAATTTCTTTCATAAGCTTTCTATAGTTTTCAGTGTATAGATTTTTTACCTCTTTGGTTAGATTTATTCCTAGGTATTTTATGGTTTTTGGTGCAACTGTAATGGGATCGATTCCTTGATTTCTCTTTCTGTCGCTTCATTGTTGGTGTATAGGAATGCAACCAATGTCTGTGCATTGATTTTATATCCTGCAACTTTGCTGAATTCATGAATCAGTTCTAGCGGTTTTTTGGTGGAATCTTTTGGGTTTTCCATATAGAGTATCATGTCATCTACAAAGAGTGAAAATTTGACCTCCTCCTGGCCGATTTAGTTGCCTTTTATTTCTTTGGGTTGTCTGATTGCAGAGACTAAGACTTCCAATACTATGTTGAATAACAGTGGCAAGAGTGGACATTCCTGTCTTGTTCCTGACCTTAGGGGGAAAGCTCTCAGTTTTTCCCCCATTGAGGATGATATTAGCATTGGGTCGCTCGTATATGGCTTTTATCATCTCGAGGTATGCTCCTTCTATCCCTACCTTCTTGAGGGTTTTTATCAAGAAAGGATGCTGTATTTTGTCAAATGCTTTCTCTGCATCTCTTGAGAGGATCATATGGTTCTTGTCCTTTCTTTTATTGATGTGATGAATCACGTTAATTGTTTTGTGGATATTGAACCAGCCCTGCATCCCAAATATAAATCCCACCTGGTTGTGGTAAATAATTATTTTTTAATGTATTGTTGGATCCGGTTGGCTAATATCTTGTTGAGGATTTTTTCATCCATGTTCATCAGGGAAATTGGTCTGTAGTTCTCCTTTTTAGTGGGGTCTCTGTCTGGTTTTGGAGTCAAGGTAATGCTGGCTTCATAGAAAGAGTTTGGAAGTTTACCTTCCATTTCTATTTTTTTGGAACAGTTTCAGGAGAATAGGTATTAACTCTTCCTTAAATGTTTGGTAGAATTCCCCTGGAAAGCCATCTGGCCCTGGAATCTTGTTTTTTGGCAGATTTTTGATTACTAATTCGATTTCCTTACTGGTTATGGGTCTGATCAAATTTTCTATTTTTTCCTGTTTCAATTTTGGTAGTGTATATGTTTCTAGGTATTTGTCCCTTTCTTCCAGATTGCCCATTTTATTGGCATATAATTGCTCATAATATTCTCTTATTATTGTTTTTATTTCTGCTGTATTGGTTGTGATCTCTCCTCTTTCATTCTTGATTTTACTTATTTGGGCCCTTTCCTTTTTTCTTCTTGATCAAACTGGCTAGTGGTTTATCAATTTTGTTAATTCTTTCAAAGAACCAGCTTATGGTTTCATTGATATGTTCTACTGTTTTTGGGATTTTGATAGCATTAATTTCTGCTCTAATCTTTATTATTTCCTGTCTTCTGCTGGTTTTTGGGTTTTATTTCCTGTTCTTTTTCCAGCTCCTTAAGGCATAAGGTTAGGTTGTGTATCTGAGATCTTTCTTCCTTCTTTAGGAAGGCCTAGATTGCTATATACTTTCCTCTTATGACCGCCTTTGCTGAATCCCAGAGGTTTTGGGTTGTGGTTCTATCATTTTCATTGACTTTCATATACTTTTTAATTTCCTCTTTAACTTCTTGGTTAGCCCATTCATTCTTTAGTAGGATGTTCTTCAGTCTCCAAGTATTTGTTACCTTTCCAAATTTTTTCTTGTGGTTGATTTCGAGTTTCATAGCATTGTGGTCTGAAAATATGCACGGTATGATCTCGATGTTTTTGTACTTACTTAGGGTTGATTTGTGTGCTAGTATATGGTCTATTCTGGAGAACATTCTGTGTGCACTGGAGAAGAATGTATATTCAGCTGCTTTAGGATGAAATGTTCTGAATATATCTGTTAAGTCCATCTGGCCCAGTGTGTTATTCAAAGCCGTTGTTTCCTTGTTGATTTTTTGATTAGATGATCTGTCCATTGCTGTGAGTGGGGTGCTAAAGTCTCCTACTATTATGGTATTACTATCGATGAGTTTCTTTATATTTGTGATTAATTGATTTATATATTTGCGTTCTCCCACATTTGGCACATAAATATTTACAATTGTTGAGTCTTCTTGGTGGATAGACCCCTTGATTATGATACAATGCCCTTCTGCATCTCTTGATAAAGTTTTTATTTTAAAGTCTAGATTGTCTGATATAAGTGTGGCCAGATTTCTTTTGTTGACCATTAGCGTGATAGATGGTTCTCCATCCTCTTATTTTCAATCTGTAGGTGCCTTTAGGTCTAAAGTGGGTGTCTTGTAAACAGCTTATAGATGTATCTTGTTTTCTTATCCATTCTGTTACCCTATGTCTTTTGATTGGCGCATTGAATCCATTGACATTTAGAGTGAGTACTGAGAGATATGAATTTATTGCCATTATGATGCTTGTAGAGTTGGAGTTTCTGGTGGTGTTCTCTGGTCCTTTCTAATCTGTTGTTGCTTTTGGTATTTATTTATATATATACACTTTTTTTTTTCATTTTTTCTCCCCTCAGAGAGTTCCCCTTAATACTTCTTGCAGGGCTGGTTTAGTGGTCACAAACTCCTTTAATTTTTGTTTGTCTGGGAAACTTTTTATTTCTCCTTCTATTTTGAATGACAGCCTTGCTGGATAAAGAATTCTTGGCTGCATATTTTTCTGATTCAGCACACTGAATATATCCTGCCACTCCTTTCTGGCCTGCCAAGTCTGTGGATAGGTCTGCTGCAAACCTGATTTGTCTTCCCTTGTAGATTAGGGACTTTTTTTCCCTTGCTGCTTTCAGGATTCTCTCCTTGCCTGAGTATTTTGTGAATTTGACTATGATATGCCTTGTTGATGGTCGGTTTTTGTTGACTCTAATGGGGGTCCTCAGTGCTTCCTGGATTTTGATGTCTGTGTCTTTCTCCAGGTTAAGAAAGTTTTCCACTATGATTTGTTCACATAACCCTTCTACCACTATTTCTCTGTCTTCCTCCTCTGGGACCCCTATGATTCTGATGTTGTTCCTTTTTAATGAGTCACTGATTTCTCTAATTCTTAAATCATGCTCTTTTACCTTAATCTCCCTCTTTTTTCTGCTTCGTTATTCTCTATAAGTTTGTCCTCTATATGGCTGATTCTTCTGTTCTGCCTCGTTCATCCTTGCTGCCGCTACATCCATCCATGATTGCAGCTCAGTTATAGAATTTTTCATTTCATTCTGGCTTTTTTTTACTTCTTTTATCTCTGCAGAAAGGGATTCTAATCTATTTTCGACTCTAGCTGGTATTCTTATTATTGTGATTCTAAATTCTGGTTCAGACATCTTGCTTGTGTCTGTGTTGGTTAAATCCCTGGCTTTCGTTCCTTCGTGCTCTTTCTTTTGGGGTGAATTCCTTCGTTTTGTCATTTTGAAGGGAGAAAAGGAATTACTGAGGTAGAAAAATTGAAATTAAAAAATTAAAATTAAAAAATATTAAAATTAAAAATTAAAAACACACCCACACAAAAATCGAATAGATGTTGCCAGATCCTAGGTGTGTTGGTCTGGGTGCAGAAAGTGGTTTGACAGATTAGAGAAACAAACAAACAAACAAACAAAAAAATGGGCAGGGAGAGAAAAAAAAGGAAATCGTTTGAAAATATGAAAAAATGAATACACTAAATTAGACTAAAATACACAAAAGTAGAGAATATAGTAGAAAAAGTTATAGAAAGATATTTCTAATAAAAATTAAGAAGAGGGGTGCCTGGGTGGCTCAGTCAGTTAAGCGTCCGACTTCTGCTCAGTTCATGATCTTGCGGTTCATGAGTTCAAGCCCCGCATCAGGCTCTGTGCTGACAGCTCAGAGCCTTGAGCCTGTTTCAGATTCTGTGTCTCCCTCTCTCTCTCTCTGACCCTCCCCCGTTCACGGTCTGTCTCTCTCTGTCTCAAAAATAAATAAACGTTAAAAAAAATTTAAAAAAAATTAAACAGAAATGTGAATTTTTTTGTTTTCTGTATTTAAGAAAAAAGAAAAGAAATGAAAAAGATTTAAAAAAAGAAAAAAAGAAAAGACAAAAAAAAGAAATCGTTTGAAAATTTGTAAAAGTGAATACCCTGTAGTAGACTGAAATTAAATGATGGGAGTAAGATAGAATTTTTTTTATTATTTTTTTTAATTTTTAATGTCTATTTATATTTGAAAGAGAGAGTGGGGGAGGGGCAGAGAGGGAGACACAGAATCGGAAACAGGCTCCAGGCTCTATGCTGTCAGCACAGAGCCCGATGCGGGGCTCGACTCACGAACCGCGAGGTCATGACCTGAGCCGAAGTTGGACGTTCAGCCAACCGAGCCACCCAGGTGCCCCGTAGAATTTGAAAAATTTACATAAAAACAAAAAATATAGTAATAAAAATTAAATTAAAACATTTTAAAAGAAAATGAAAGTAAAATTGAAGTTTTTCTCTTTCTGCATTCAAGAAAGACAAAATAAATGAAAAAGAGAAAAAAAGAAAAAGAAAGAAAGAAAAGGAAATTGTTTAACAATTTGAAAAGGTGAGTACACTGAAGTAGACTAATATAAAATGATGGAAGTAAAGTAGAATTTTAAAAAATTTACACAAGGAAAGAACATCCAATGGAAAAAAGACAGCCTCTTTAACAAATGGTGCTGGGAGAACTGGACAGCAACATGCAGAAGGTTGAAACTAGACCACTTTCTCACACCATTCACAAAAATAAACTCAAAATGGATAAAGGACCTAAATGTGAGACAGGAAACCATCAAAACCTTAGAGGAGAAAGCAGGAAAAGACCTCTCTGACCTCAGCCGTAGCAATCTCTTACTCGACACATCCCCAAAGGCAAGGGAATTAAAAGCAAAAGTGAATTACTGGGACCTTATGAAGATAAAAAGCTTCTGCACAGCAAAGGAAACAGCCAACAAAACTAAAAGGCAACCAACGGAATGGGAAAAGATATTTGCAAATGACATATCGGACAAAGGGCTAGTATCCAAAATCTATAAAGAGCTCACCAAACTCCACACCCGAAAAACAAATAACCCAGTGAAGAAATGGGCAGAAAACATGAATAGACACTTCTCTAAAGAAGACATCCGGATGGCCAACAGGCACATGAAAAGATGTTCAGCGTCGCTCCTTATCAGGGAAATACAAATCAAAACCACACTCAGGTATCACCTCACGCCAGTCAGAGTGGCCAAAATGAACAAATCAGGAGACTATAGATGCTGGAGAGGATGTGGAGAAACGGGAACCCTCTTGCACTGCTGGTGGGAATGCAAATTGGTGCAGCTGCTCTGGAAAGCAGTGTGGAGGTTCCTCAGAAAATTAAAAATAGACCTACCCTATGACCCAGCAATAGCACTGCTAGGAATTTATCCAAGGGATACAGGAGCACTGATGCATAGGGCCACTTGTACCCCAATGTTCATAGCAGCACTCTCAACAATAGCCAAATTATGGAAAGAGCCTAAATGTCCATCAACTGATGAATGGATAAAGAAATTGTGGTTTATATACACAATGGAATATTACATGGCAATGAGAAAAAATGAAATATGGCCTTTTGTAGCAACGTGGATGGAACTGGAGAGTGTGATGCTAAGTGAAATAAGCCATACAGAGAAAGACAGATACCATATGGTCTCACTCTTATGTGGATCCTGAGAAACTTAACAGGAACCCATGGGGGAGGGGAAGGAAAAAAAAAAAAAAGAGGTTAGAATGGGAGAGAGCCAAAGCATAAGAGACTGTTAAAAACTGAGAACAAACTGAGGGTTGATGGGGGGTGGGAGGGAGGAGAGGGTGGGTGATGGGTATTGAGGAGGGCACCTTTTGGGATGAGCACTGGGTGTTGTATGGAAACCAATTTGTCAATAAATTTCAGAAAAAAAAAAAAGGGAAAAACAAACAACAACAAAAAAAAAACAAAAAAAAAATAAATAAAATTTCATTTTTTTTATTATTTAAAAAAAATAATAAAAAAAAATTTACACAAAGGTAAAGAATATAGTAATAAAAATTAAAGACAGATATTTTTAATAAAATTTGAAAATAAAAATGAGTTTTTTCTCTTTCTGTATTCAAGAAAAAGAAAAGAATTGTAAAGGAGAAAAAGGAAAAAGGGAGAGAAAAAAATTGAATAGATGAACCTGCTAACAGATTGAAGTAGGACTGAAATTGCTTCATTTTCTCCTAGATGTCAGTCCATATAGCTCTTTATAGTCCATAAATTAAGTCGGTGGCGAGGTTTGTGTTCTTGAAAAGCGAAGTTGGCCCAGTTGGGCAGGGCTCGGTGTAACAGCTCTGCTCTCCCCTAGATGGCGCTGCTAGCCTACTGGGGTGGATTGTTGCGGTGCTCCTTGGTGTGCATGCGCATGCAGGGGAGCAGTGAAAAATGGCACCACCCAGCCACCCAGTCTGTTCTCCCAGATCAGCAATCGCACACTGGTTTTCCGTCTTCAGCTCTTGACCACTCCCTACTTTTCCACTCTCTGTGACCAGGCCCCAAGCAGTACCTCTCTCCCAAATTTTATCTCAGATGCGGCTGTTTTCCCCGGCCCCTTACTTCCGAAGGACTGCGGCTTTGACCTGCTCTGCCCCTCTGCAGGAGGGTCTCACCGAGCAGTGGCTGAATGAGCAATGGCCGAATGTCAGCTGCACCCAGGAATTCCCGTTGGACGCTGCTGTTGCAGGTGCCCCAAGACTGCGGCCAGGTGGCAGCCCACCCCCCAGAAAAGATCGCGAGACAGCATAGCCTCAGCATTTCAGGGACCATGGAAAATCGCACACACATCTGACACCAGGCTTCACCCTCAACAACCTTGCCCTAGCACCAGCAAATGTGGCTGCCTTCCGGGGTCTGCTGGGACCAGGTGGCTTCAACAGTCTCTACCAAATGTCCTTCCAGCAGTGTAACCGCTTTTCCCCGTGTGGCCCAAGAATCTCCTGGACCCCACTCTGTTCCTGGGGATTCATCTTTCCCACCAATACCGCCAGGTATTGAGCTGTGGAGTTGCAGCCTTTACGCTCCCCTTGTTTACAATCTTAATGGAATTTTAACCTTCTCCTTTCTCCCTTTTTAGTTTAGTCCCTGCGGCTGTTTCCAATTTTCCACTTTCTCTCCAGCTGCTTTTGTGAGGGGCGCTTTTCCCGTATGCTTCCTCCCTCCCCAGTCTCTGCCCTCTCCGCCCACTAAAGGGGTTCCCTACATTTCAGGGCTTCTTGCTCCCCAAGTTCAGCTCTTCATGTCATGTACCTGCTGAATTCTGTGGTTCAGGTTGTGCAGATTGTTGTGTTAATCTTCCAATCAGTTTTCTAGGTGTGTAGGATGGTTTAGTGTTGGTCTGGCTGTATTTCATGGATGCGAGACACACAAAAAGCTTCCATGCTGTTCTGCCATCTTGGCTCCTCCTCCAGGTGAAATCAACTTTTAAAACTCCCAGTGTTAACTTAACAAAATTATAAATTAATAAGAAATAAACTTTGGTGGAATGTATGATATAAATACTGTACATTAGCAAAAGTAAACTAAAAAATATAAAATTAGAGTGGAAAAAAGACCCATGAAGACATTAAAATTAAAAACAGCCATCATTAGCTGTTTTTTGTGAAGGATAAAATGACTCTAATATATAAATGGTTCTAGAGCATAAGATGGAAAACTAAAAAATGAAAGGATATAGCTTGTTTCATACAAGCTTAGGTTTTGACATTCAAGCATAGATTTTAATCCTAATTCTGCCACTTCTTCATCAAAAATTTTGGCAATTCGGTCCATTAAATTTTCCTGAACTATGTAATAGTTCTAAGTAGTGCTAGTAATACCTAATTCTGTGTGCATTTTTTTAAACAAACCAAATCGTTTTATCATGCAGTTTCCTTCTACTGGAAAATTCTAAAAACATTATAGAAATTCTACAAGATACTCAGAATACATCTGTAACCATTTTCCTCCCCCAAAGGGTGGGCAACCTTTTTGTTCTTTAAAAGTCGAAGGATTGGGTCACCTGAGTGGTTCAGTTGGTCAAGCATCCAACTCTTGATTTAGACTCAAGTCATGGACTCACAATTGGTGAGATCCAGCTCCAAGCTGTCAGTGTGGAGCCTGCTTTGGATTCTCTCTCCCCCTCTCTCTCTGCCCCTCCCCTCCTTGCACTCTCTAACTCTCTTTATCACTTAAATAAATAAACTTTAAAATATTAAAAATAAAAATAGATGAATTACATGCATGTCTGTCTTCATATCATCTACCTGTGTATGTGTATGTATGTATGTTTATGTGTGCATCAGAGAGACAGAGAGACACAGAAATGGAAAATGAATACATAATAAAAGGTTTAATTTGGGGCTTATGAATATAATTAGTAAATATATAGTAAAGTCATGTGATAGAAGTTAAGGTGTAGGATTGAAACTAATGATAAAAACCTGGCAAAGAATCTGCACACACAAGCAGACCCACATGCATTCATTATGCACTAATCTCATATACAGACATGAAATGCTACATTTCATTCGACATGAAATGTTATTAAACCATACAAAACAGCATCTTAAAAAAGTTGCCAAACTAAAGTTTTTTTAATGTAAAAATGATTTAACAAAACTTATTTTTAATTTCATCAGTTAATTCTCTAATTCCTATTGGTGTCTTTTTCTATTAAAATATTGTCAAGAGAAATTAGCCTGCACAGTCAAATTGCCTGGGTATGATTTTTAGCATCTTTACTTAGTAGCTGTGACCTTAAGTGTGTTATTTAACTCCACTGTAAATCAGGTTGCTCAATTTGTAAAGTAACCAAAGTAGTAATGCCTTCATTATAGGGATTTCACGTGGATAAATGACCTAATTTATGTGCAATTCCTAAAACACATATACTATTTGGCTTGGCATATATATTTTCAGTTATTAATAGCACTGTATATTAAATAATAATTATTAACTAACATGATAATATAATGCATAATACTTTTTATATGCTTAAAGAAAACTGGAATATCATTCATGAAGTATTAACAGTGGATATTTCTGGATGGTTAATTAAAAATATGTATTTTACAGGTACATGTGTGGCTCAGTCAGTTAAGTGTCTGACTCTTAACTTTGGTTCAGGTCATGATCTCACAATTTGTGGGTTCGAGCTCTGTGTCAGGATCTGCACTGACAGCGTGGAGCCTCAATGGGATTCTCTCTCCTTCACTTTCTGCCCCTCCCCCACTAACTCTCTCTCTCTCTCTCTCTCTCTCTCTCTCTCTCTCTCTCTCTCAAAAATAAATAAACATTTAAAAATATTTCAATAACACATTTATATTTTACAAAGGTTTTAATATCTATCAGAAGAGAAAGGAACTAATTTTTACCTTACTGATACTAAAGTCAATTTAAATAACATTTTAACTTTAAACATTCCACACTCATGGATTGGAAGAAAAAATATTGTTAAAATGTCAATGCTACACAAAGCAATCTACGCATTTAATGAAGTCCCTGTCAAAATACCAACAGTATTTTTCATAGAGCTAGAATAGACAATTCTAAAATTTGTGTGGAACCCCAAAAGACCCCAAATAGTCAAAGTAATGTTGAAAAAGAAAACCAAAATGGGAGGCATCACAATCCCAGACTTTAACCTCTAAATCTTCTATTTTAAAGTGGGTCCATTTGATCTGCAGAGTATTCTGATTGCTTCCTCATTTTCTCAATTGATTAAAAAACAGGTTTAATTAGACTCAGATGCATTGGGGGATGGCAATATTTTTCTATAGGTGATGCATTCTATTTTGCATTAAGTCAGGAAATTCATGTCTGCTGTCCTTATAATTGTGAAGTTAAGATAGATAAGTAGGCTCAGGTGTTTTCAGCTGCATCCATCCATTGTAAAGTTATCCATTAACCTTTCACCTAATGGTTTTAGCAACCATTGATAATCATTGACTAGATTTATTATTGTTAAGTGATTGTAAATAGTGATTTTCTAATTTTATCATTTCTTTTACATCAGTTAAGTTGCAATTATCTGACGAGAGGCAAGAATAGACATTTCTTCATCAAATATTAGGATGCTCTGAAACAGTTTATCTGGAAAAGTAGGGGTAATTAAATGCTAAATTATTTTCCATTATTTATTAATTTCAGAACAATGATATAATGCTTTAGAAAACTCCAGAGTTAATAAATGTATTTTGGTATCATTATGAACAAGTATATTTTTTTACATATATGAAGTATTTCAGTCTATTGTTGTCACTATGCTTTTCATATTGACTTTGTCCAGTGAAAAACCTTTCATGGTGGCTGTTTTTTTTTTTAACGTTTCTGCCAATTAATTTTTTTCTCTCAGCTTTATTGAGATTAAGTTGACAAAATTGTAAGATATTTAAAGTACACAACATGAAGATTGGATATACATATACATTGTGAAAGGATTTCCCTACAAATTAAAAATCATCCATCCATCATCTTACATAGTTATTGTTTTGGGGGGGTGGGGTGAGAACATTTAAAGTCTACTCTCTTGGCAAATTTCACCTATATTATAAAGTATTACCAGCTAAAGTAAGGGGTTCAAGCCCTTCCACACCTCAGAGAGGATCTGGGAGTTTGGAGGTCCCTCTGCCCAATGTGTAGCTGTACATTTGGTGGGTTCATGGGAGGAATCGAGTTCAGAAGCATCCTATGTAGTCATTTTTCTCAACTTTTGCTCCTGTTTCCTTTTGAAATGGCCTCAGGAGTATTTGATAAACTCTAATTTGTGTCACAGACCAATGTCCCAGGCTTACCTAGCACCTTTCACACTGTAACTAAAATCAACCTAAACTGACCATTTATTTTTATTTCTGTTAATATTGATTGGCAATATAATATCTATAAAATTAATCTGTAATGTGCATATCAGTATACTGTTCTTTTATTGCAATTTAATACACATTTAATTTATTACAGTTTATCCACTCATGCCACTGTTAACAGATATTTTCAGTTTTGAGATACTATGAATAAAGATGCTATGAATATTCTTAAAAATGACTTTTGTAGTCATATGTACTTATTTCTCTTGGGTATATAACTAAGGGTGGATGTGCTAAATTATGGGGTAAATGTATATTTAGTTTTTTGGATACTGACAAAGCATTTTCTAAGACTGTTTTGCCAGTTTACACTACAGCAGTAACATATGCCAGCTTAAATTGCTGTACATCCTTACTAACACAGGCATTTTTAATCTTTTATTTTTACCATTTTGGTGGGTGTTCAGCATCTCAATGTTTAAATTTGCATTTCTGTGATGAATAATAATTCTGACCAAATGTATATAATCTTGGCTATTTAGACATTCTCATTGATCAAGTTCCTAGTTAAGGTTTTGGCCAGGTTTTGTCGTGTACTTTACCTTAAAAAAAAGAAAAAAAATTAACCTGTAGTTCTTTATATATTCTAGGTGTGAGTACTATGTCATACATGGGAATTACAGCTGTCTTTTCCACTCTGCAAGTTGCATTTGTACTCTGTTAAAGATGTCTTTTTGATGAAGTTCTAAAATACTAATTTTTCTTTGTTTAATGCTATTCATGTTCTATTTAAAAAAAAAAACAAACCTTTGTTTTTCTCAAGCCCTTGAATATATTGCACTCATGTTTTATCTTGAGTCTTTATTATTTTACTATGAACAAGGGATCATAAACTTTCTTGGACAACTTTTTGAATAGTGAGAGATAGTAGTAAAAATTCTTCTGTGCTAATATTTAATAGTTCCAGTAACATTTATTGAAAAGACCAACCTCTAGTATATTCTAAATTATAGAAAAGTCTTTATATAAATCAAGTAACTATATATCTGTGGGTTTGTTTCTGGGACCTCCAGTATTTCTTTGTAGATACTTGTAAACACATATACCTATATCACATTATTTTACTTATTATAGTATATCTTTGGTTATTTAAGTCTTCAAATTTTATTTATCTTTTTAAAGGCTGCTTTGGCTATTTTATATTCCTTGCATCTCCAAATCGTGGCTTGGACATTAAAAACTGACTGGTATTGAATTGAATACCTACAAAGATCTATTAGATCAATTTAGGGAGAATAGAAATGTTATGAGTCTCCCCATTTGTGAGCATTTATTTAGTTCTTTACTTTTCTTAGAAAAATGTTTCATTTTTCAGTGCAGGTAACTTGCCCAGTTTTACTTAGATGAGCTCTAAGTATTTTATGCTAACTGATGCAATTTTAACTGGTGATGTTTTATATAATTTCCAACTTTTTTGTTTGCTAGTGTATGGAGATAACAATTTTTTTAGCTTTGCAATTTTGTGTGTATGTTTATTGATGTAATGTTTATGGATCCTTCTGGAATTTTTAAATAAGTAATAGAGACATTTTGAATACAATGGTGGTATCACTTCTTCCTTTTTAATTTTTATACCTCTTAGTTCTCTTTCTTTATTTTATTGGCTAATACCTGTAATGTTGAATATCTAAAATGTTGAACAGAATGGTGATCATGGACATCTTTGCTTATTGACCAAGGCAGAAAAAAAATCAATAATTCCTCCCATTAAATATGATGTTAGTTGTAGGTTTTTAACAAAGAACTTTATACCTCTATTAAGATGATCATGGTTTTTATCCTTGCTGATCTACAAATGTTTTTTTTTTTTGTTTTTTTTTTGTTTTTTTTTTTCAACGTTTTATTTATTTTTGGGACAGAGAGAGACAGAGCATGAACGGGGGAGGGGCAGAGAGAGAGGGAGACACAGAATCGGAAACAGGCTCCAGGCTCTGAGCCATCAGCCCTGAGCCTGACGCGGGGCTCGAACTCACAGACCGCGAGATCGTGACCTGGTTGAAGTCAGACGCTTAACCGACTGCACCACCCAGGCGCCCCTGATCTACAAATGTTAAACCAACCTTGGATTTTTGGAATAAACTTCATTGGTAATGGTTTTATCATATTTATATAGTACTGTATTTATAGATTCATGAGAGATATTGGTCTCTAATATTGCTTTCTTGTAGTTTTCTTTCTTGTGACTTTTGAAGTCAGAGTTGTGCTCCATAAAGTAAGCTGAAAAGTACTCTTGCATTTTCATTTTTTGTATTGCAGTACACTTCCCTCTTACGACCGCCTTTACTGCATCTGAAAGGTTTTGGACTATCGTGTTTTCATTTTCATTTGCTTCCATGCACTTTCTAATTTTTTCTTTAATTTCTTGGTTAACCCATTCATTCTTTAGTAGGATGCTCTTTAACCTCCATGTATTTGCAGTCTTTCCAAATGTTTTTCTTGTGGTTGACTTCAAGTTTCGTAGTGTTGTGGTATAAAAATACGCACGGTATGATCTCACTTTTTTTATACTGGCTGAGGCCTGATTTGTGATCCAGTATGTGATCTATTCTGGAGAATGTTCCATGTGCACTCAAAAAGAGTGTGTATTCTGCTGATTTAGGATGAAATGTTCTGAATATATCTGTTAAGTCCACCTGCTCAAGTGTGTTATTTGAAGCCATTTTTTCCTTGTTGATTTTCTGCTTAGATGATCTGTTCATTGTTATAAGTGGGGTATTAAAGTCCCTACTATTATTTTATTATTATTAATGAGTTTCTTTGTATTTGTTATTAATTGATTTATATATTTGCCTCCTTCTAATTTGGGAACATAAATAATTAAAATTGTTAGATCTTCTTGAGGGATAGACCTCTTAATTATAATATTGTGCCCTTCTTCATCTCTTGTTACAGTCTTTAGTTTAAAATCTTGTTTGTCTGATATAAGTATGGCTTCTCCGGCTTTCTTTTGACCTCCATCAGCAAGACAGATAGTTCTCCAGCCCCTTACTTTCAATCTGCAGATGTCTTTAGGTCTAAAATGAGTCTCCTGTGGGCAGCATATAGATGGGACTTGTTTTTTCATCCATTCTGACACCCTGTGTCTTTTAATTGGAGTGTTAATCCACTTATGTTCAGATGATTTTTGATAGATGAATTTAGTGTCTTTGTGTTACCTATAAAGTTGGTGTTTCTAGTGACGTTGTCTGTTCCTTTCTAGTAGTCTTAGTTGCTTTGGGTCTTATGGCTGGTTTAGTGGTCATGACCTCCTTTAGTTTTTGTTTGTCTGGGATCGCATTTTCATGTTTTGTAATGTGTGTAATGTGTGTAATATTGATATTATTTCTCCTTTCACTATTCAAAAGAATTCATTGGTGAAGCCATCTAAAAGTAGGAAATTCTGCCTTTCTTTCTTCCTTCTTCCTTTACTTCCTGTCTGTCTTTCTGGCTTTCTGTCTTTTGGGGAAATTTTTGGAATATAGATTCTTTTACATTAGCAGCTACTGAATCTTTCAGCTTTCATAATAATTTTTGGCAGTAGAATTAGTTAAATATATGCTACTCTATAATGACCAGGCAGAAAACTATTTCAATTCTTTTTTAAATTAAGGAAATATTGTTAATGTATTTTGTGCACATATAAGTTACACTGAAAGATATATTTTTTTAAATGGTTGTTTTAACTCTGGAAAAGTGATACAGTGACTATTTATTTTTATCTTTATATTCTTATGTACTATCCAATTTAGTTTTCAGAAAAACACATATAATTTTCAGTCAGAAAAGCAGTGAGATTTATTTCTTTTAAAATGCTTTAACAAGACAAATAGGGCACTTGGGTAGCTCAGTCAGTTAAGCGTGTTTGACTCTTGATTTTGGCCCAAGTCATGATCCAGAGTCATGGGATAGAGCCCTGAGTTGGACTCCATGCTGGGTATGGAGCCTGCTTGGAATTCTCTCTCTTCCTCTCTCTGCCCCTCCCTGCTCTCTCTCTCTCTCTCTCTCTCTCTCTCTCTCTCTCTCTCTGTCTCAAAATAAAAAAGCATTTAAAAAAATAAAAATGCTTTAACAAGAGAAAGGTAGAAATATTTGTTACTTTTACTCAGGTACTTGAGTTAGAGTACTATTTTAATTAAAAAAACATAACCGAGGCAATAAAGATGAAGCTTAATATTAATAGAAGTTGAAAATGTTTTCTTAGTTTTCATCACTGTGACAATCGATGTAAGCCTCATGGTAAAAGAAATAGTTTGAACCCTAAGTATCAGTATGCTACAGCTTTGTCAACAATTCCTATGATATCTATTACTTTAATAATCTGAATCATTATGCTGATCCCTCAATTCATGTGTAGAGATGACAAATTTTGATGTAGAATGCATTTTTCTATTTTTTTTTCCATGAGTGCTTGGAGGCAGAATTTAACAAACAGATCAATAAGAACTTTCCGTGAGAATAAAGAGAATAAGAAAACAAAATCCCTTTTTTCTAGTAAGCTAGAAATGGAGATAATACTTTAGTTACTGTCAAGCATGAGTACCTAATGATGAGGTTTTGAGGTGGTGGTGGGGTTTGGAGCTGACAACCAAGAAAGAATTCTTGAAGACATCTTTGGTACAAAAGGTGACTTTATTAAAGCACCGGGACAGGACCTGTGGGCAGGAAGAGCTGCCCTGGGGTTATGAAGAGTGGCTCATCCTATAGGGCTGGAGGAGGTAAAGTTAAAAAGGAAGTTTCCAAAGAGTTTCATATGCTAAAGACACAGATTAGTGGAGGCCTAGCTATTGTCAAGCAAAGGTTGTTTTTTCCCTCTAGCAAAACATTAACATTAAGAAAGTGGGGAGTTCTTAGAGCACCATTTTACTCTACCAGTCTCAAGTATTTGTTAGTGGGCTGCACGTTATAAGGAAACTTAATTTTACCTGCTATTTCCTACTTGCCTTCCTTCCCCACATCATTATGGAGGGGAAGGTGATACTGGGGTCTCCAGGAAACTGAGTGTATAGATTTCTGGAGATTAGGCTATTGATAAGATGGCCTTTTTCTTGTAATTATCTAAGATCTTTATAAAGTGATGGAGACTCAAGTCCTGCATGACTGTGATCTCTATCAGTTAACCATTTGTTTTATTTCCTTTTCTTTGTCTTTGGGCAGCCAGGAATGCCTGAGAAATGTCACATATGCCTCACCTTGGGGGGAGGTGCTAGCTTGTGCTTTGCTCTCAGCCTGCCTTATGCTCCCTCATCACTAACATAAGTAACTCTTCAGTCCTTTAAAATATAAAATATATTCATTAAAACTCTGAGTTAACAGGTCTAGAGAGGATTCCTAGAATCCATCATTCTCAAAACCCTGTTATATAATTCTGATGTATAATCAAATATGAAAACTCTTGTTATCTCATTTATTATTTGTGTTCACAAGTACCTACAAAAATCATAAAGAGACATCTATATATTTACTGTAAGAACAGTGTTTGTCCATGTTTGCACTATTGATATTGATATTTAGGGATGAATAATTCTTTGTTGTATTTTGTACCTCCCTGTGTATGGTAGCTTCTTTAAGAAGCATTCCTGGTCTCTAATCATTAAATTCCAGTAGCACTCTCCAGTCCAGTCCAGGGACAACCAAAAATGTTTCCAGATATTGCCAAGTTGCCCCCATAGAGAACACTGTGTTAAAACAACCTCTCTACCTCTCTCTGGATTTAAAAAACAAAAATTAATTTAAAAAAATTAAACAAATAAAACCCACTGCCATACCTAGGAAATAAAGAGAGAAGCTCTGCAATCAGTGACAATGGCTAATCACCAGGTAAAGAAGAAAACACTAAAACGCTGAACAATGATTGTGTATACAAGGTTCATAGCTTCTTCAGATCAGCAGGTCTGCCTCCATTCCGATAATCATCATTACAAGCAGCTACCAGTGTTTACCATGTTCTAGGTCCAGAGACCTACATCCTGACCCTTTTTATATTAGCTTTTTTTTTTGCTTGTATACTCCAGATCCCTTTTGCTTTATTTATACCTGTATACACTTTTTAAAATTTCATTTGAAATGTAAGACCAGTTCCTTGTATGTGGTTCTTTACTTATGATATCAGATTCTCTTTGTTGACCAGTATTTGAGTTCATCTCCTTGACTGTATATCCTTCAGTTTCTCAAGTTAAAAACAATACTTACTTAGACCCCAAGTACCCTGCATATTTAGCACAAGTCCTTACAGGTGGTTTTGTGACTTTGTTAAATTAACATTTGTTAAATAGACTCCCGGGGTGTAAGATGGTGAACCACATATTAACAAAAGATCACAAAGGAACAGAAATAGAAAAGGTTTTTGCTTCCAGGTACATGAGAGAGGCCACACACACAAAGGCAGATAACAACAGTAACTGGAACACATGCCTTTATTAAAGGCCTTGGGTGGAGTGCTTTGAAGTTCCTGGGATAAGACCCAATTGGTCAATTCAAATAAAAAAGAGCAGAGTTTTGGTAAACTTCAGGGGGTGCACAAAAGGTGCACAAGGAAAAGGCTGTGGGACGTAGGGGTGAGCACTTATTCCAAGAGCAGCTGGGGGAATTGTATTATAAGTTACATTTACTTGTGACTCTGCTGACTGTTATCTAGGGCATATGCTCACAGGAGAGGTGTCAGTTCAAGATCCCTGTAGGCTGCTTGACCATACAAAATGGATGCCAGGCCAACAATATCATGGAGTAGTTTAGCTAAACTTTTTATAAATTTTTTTAAATGTTTTTATTTATTTTTGAAACAGAGAGAGACAGAGCATGAGCAGGGGAGGGGCAGAGAGAGGGAGACACATAATCTGAAGCAGGTTCCAGGCTCTGAGCTGTCAGCACAGAGCCTGACGCGGGGCTCAAACTCATAGACTGTGAGACCATGACCTGAGTTGAAGTCGGATCCTTAACCAACTAAGACACCCAGGCGCCCCTAGCTAAACTTTTAACAACTGATGACTTCGAAAGTTCATTCCAGCCCCATGCATGTTTCCCAGTCACTTTATATATAGACAGGAATCACAAGTTCCTTCTCTTTCACAAGATCTGAAGAAATAGTGTAGCAGGTCTTGCCTAGGACTGCTACTAAGGAAGCTCCTAGAGTGGAAAATCCTTCCACTACTTGCAAGCATAGCTTAGGGAAATTCATCGAACTTGATATATCATTCACAATTCTTATTTGGGACCTTAAAATTGAGTCTGAGTAAACTGGTAAATAATGTGCTGATTTATTGATTAAGATGTTAATAACAAGCACTAATGCCCTTATTTGAAGTAGATACAAACCTTAGAAAGAGGACACTTAGGGGCACCTGGGTGGCTCAGTGAGTTGAACATCCAACTTTGGCTCAGGTTATGATCTCACGGTTCATGGGTTCAAGACCTGCGGCGGGCTCTGTTCTGACAGCTCAGAACCTGGAGCCTGCTTTGGATTCTGTGTCTCCCTCTTTCTCTGCCCCTCCCCTACTTGTGCTCTGTGTCTCTCTCTCTCTCTCTTTCTCAAAAATAAAATAAAACTTTAAAAATTAAAAAGAGGACACTTAGAACCACTCTTTCCTGTGGAGTCTAGTATGTAGTGGTCACATAAATCCAATAACACAATACACACTCTAGTGAATGATGAGGAAGGTTCAGGGAACATATGCCCATTTTATTGCTGGATGTTCCTGTGCAGACACTGAAATGGCTAACAGCAAAGGGGAAGGTTTAATAATGTTTCCTTCCAAGATTAATAATCAGCAAGTTACGTAGAACACTTAGTCTGCCGGGCACTGAAAAATGCTGATGAGACCAGAAGGCCCATCTGCCTTATGCACACTAATCCTGGAAAGATACTATTAATCCTGATCCTGCTTATCATGTATCATTCACACAAGCATCCTATGCCAATTTCAGACACTAGTGTTTCACAACTACCGTTACTGATATAAACCTTAAGAGTTTTCCTGGGGAGAACTGGAAGAAGATTTCAAAACTCATTACAGTTTATTTTTTCCCCTCAAAAACACTACCTATAATGGTCAAGTTTTTGAGATTGGCTTTATTTGAAAGTCTCATAAAAAGTAGCATGTGTATACTTTATTGTTCTGGAAATTGGCTGCCAGGGCAGAAGGGTTATCCAGAGTGATTGCTTCTCGGACTCTGCAAACTGTGAACTCAGAACAGACTTTGCTTGGTGCTTCAGCAACACTGAATGACACCAATGGCTGTTGTTTTGGAACTAGCTTTGCAAAAAACCTGTGAGCCTGAAAACACATAGGGGGATTGAATGATACCTGCCAGACACATAACATAAAGGAAAGTGAGTGATGGGCATGTTGACTCTGATTGGGATGTTTTCAGCCAGTCACCTTAGAGCACTCACTGTGATGCAAAAGCAATGGTCTATTGAGGGGTCAAATGAAGGAATATTCATAACTAGGGACTTCTTTGGTGATTCAGAACCCTGGATAGAGAAAAATTGCCTTACACTAGAAAAACTAATGTGGATGCTTGGCTACATATCATAGTAATTAATCAGTCCTGGTGTTTGATACACATAATCTTATATTTTTAAGAGATTGAAGCACACTCCTCATTCCACAGCGATAGCAGAGTAAGGAATTATTAAGCTGGCACCAATTTATGCAAAACCCTCAGTATGAATGAAAGGATAATAATGTAATTCCACAGCTAGCAAACAGATGAAAAGAAAAAAACTGATTATGTATGAAAGGATTTTATTTCTGAAACTAGAGAAAATGCATGGGAACACATGTCTTACTAACATGCCTGTTGGCCAAGTTGAGAGATGAGGTCGTTGTTTGCAAATTACCTGGAAATGTCGGAAAGAAACAGATTAGTTTCCCAAGCCTGGGACACATCACAGGGCCCTCCCTTAAGTATCAAACACTTTCCCTATATATATCCTTCATTAGCCTATGCCTTAGTGGATCAGTGTATCTGAATTTGAAATATCACAGCCAGTACCATTGTTTCTCATATCACACATTACAAACTGGATTTTGGATAAGAGTGGAACTTATAATGTACTAATAATTTGTTCTATTGATTATGAGGATCTGATATGAAATATAAAACCTTATATTTTTCTCTGAGAGAAGTTGTTGAGATTAAAATGTGTTTTCGTTTTTTTTAATTAAAAAATTTTTTTTAACGTTTATTTATTATTCAGAGACAGAGAGACAGAGAGACACAGAGCGTGAGCAGGGGAGGGTAGAGAGAGGGGGAGACACAGAATCTGAAGTAGGCTCCAGGCTCTGAGCTGTCAGCACAGAGCCCAACACAGGGCTCAAACTCACGAACTGTGAGATCATGACCTGAGCCAAAGTCAGTCACCTAACCAAATGAGCCACCCAGGCGCCCCAAAATGTATTTTCTTATATAAAGTCCAATGTAGTAGGTGGTTAGAGTCAAACATATGGTTTATGATATAGCCACTATATTAAAATATATTTCAACTATATTGCAAGTACCTTAAAGAAATGTATCAAAGTATGTAGTATGAGAAATGATCTGCTGCATAACTGGATGGATTATTATTGTATCACAGATAATAATGGAAGAATATGTGTTTTTTATAAGGCAAAATGTACCCTTACCATCTAGACAATTCTCAAAATGTAGCAGAATATATTTGCTAATGCATTGTACCTATAAGAAAGAAATTAACTTTCAACAAACCACAGATGTGCCCTGAGATATGTGGTCCTGATTTTTATCATTTGACTAGAAAGCAGGCATGTGCCTATTTATTATCATAATAATATTGTGGGGGCATATGTCTGGGAAAAATATATTAACAGGTTAACTAGTGGATCTTTTTTATAAGTTTAAGGAGACAATCACTTCAGTCTGTGTAATGAAAGAGTACTATTAAGGAGCCAGGGTTAACCACTTCCAGCCCTGCCAGAGAGAGCAATTATGGAAGATTCAGTTAGTCTTGTTGTTTGACAAAACTTTCTGGAAAGACTCTATAGTGTCTGTACTACAAACACTGGCAAATGTCCAAGCCATTTGGTGGAGTAAAAACTATTGGGAACTCAGATATTAGGTCCAGATGACATGGTAGTTAGAATGGAAGTTTTTGATTGAGATGTTACTGATACTGTTTCTGGATTTCCAAAGACAAGGACACTCAGGATTTCTGTGAACAGACCAGATTCACATGATCTATGTAAGTCACTTAAGGCCATGAGCTTGGAATACCATTGGCAAGAGACAAAAAGGCTGGTAGGGACCCATTCCCACTTAGGCACCTACAAATGTGCAGACTTCTGAAGTAAAAAATAGAAAATAGCTTATTATTTTATATTAAAAATGGATTATGAAGGCAGGCTGGGAGATTTTACTTATATTCTCTGTATTCAATATATATTCAATAGAGTTTTGACTACAGTCTAAGCATTTCAATACATATGGAAAATATGGTCCCACTTACCAAAATTTATCTAGTTTTGTTTGATTTATTATCCACCATTAACAAAATGAGTGAAATTTTTAATGGTCTATGACTATATATTGGATTACCTTTACACTGTGACTTTTGTGAATATCTTTTCCAAGGAAATTCAGAAATTTGAAGGTTAATTTGTCTAAACAAATGGTTAGGAGGACGACTCAGGAAAGAATCAGAAGGTGAGGTGTGGAAATACATGGATGTTGTAGAGCCAGAGAAAGCCAGGGCAAAGAACATTAGTTCTTCAGACAGGAGAGATGAGGGGAAATATTAGAGGGAGAGATTCAGCATCCCACTGAATATGTTAGGCTCTTCTAGTCTTACTGCTCATGTTCTTTTAAATGGAGCCAAGGGAACCGAGGTATCCATCAAGTTTATTGGTGTTTTGGATATTTACGTTACCCTATATCACATCCTCTCTACCTAACCTTTATTCTGGCCATTGCTGAGGCAAACAGATTCATACATACGTTAATTAATAGCACTTAGCATTACCACAATCACTCTTTCTTGCTTTCTTGTCCTGGGCTTTTATAACTCTGTTTCAAGGAAATTTGCATGAATGCACTTTGCACTTATGCATGCTTTACTAACAGCTCATTGCAGTGAACATCCTAGTGGGACAACCCTTGTATGATGGGAGATAAGAACTAATGATAGTACTTCTCTTTTTGTTCTTTTTGTGGTCGATTGTGAAACTCCATGTATAAATCTCCCCGGAAGGTCCCATTTGCATTGAGTACCATTTGCCACAGAGGAGAGCTACTCTAGAACTCTTCCATCTATTGGCTTTCTTTCTCCACTATTTCATTCTGTGTCATAAGAATATGTCCCAAAATAAACCACCACACACAAAACCTTGTCTCTGCCTCTGATTAAGCCAGACTAATATAGCTACTGTACTGTGTGCCAAAAAATCTTAAGACTTACAAATGCTAAAACAAATGAACAAGCAAAACTCCTGCCTATGAGAATTTTCAATATGGTGAGGAGGTGAAACAAATATTTGTTTCAATAAACAAATGAGATGCATATATGATATAAAGGTAATAAAAATAAATAAGTGTAAGATACAGAGAATCTTAATACTGAAGAACATTTAAGATATAATTCACATACTATATGATTCACACTCTTAAAGAGCACAGTTCAATTTTTTTGGCATATTTATAGTGTTGTGCAAATATTGTTGTCATAATCTAATTTTGGAATATTTCTATCCCTCTTGAAAGAAAACCTATGTCCACTAGCTGTCACTTTTCCATTGCCTGTCAGCTTCATAACTTTAAGCAACCAACAGTTTACTTTCTTTTTCTGTTCTAGATAGTATTCTGGACACTTCGTGTAAATAGTGTCAGACAATATGTGGTCATTTGTACTGACTTCTTTCATTTAGTATAATATTTTCAGTATCAGCCATGTTGTTGCACATAGTTTTTTTTTTAATTGCCAAATAAAATTCCTATGTTTGGATATATTATATCCTTATCAATTCATCAGTGGATAGACATTTTGATTGTTTCAGCTTTTTGGCTATTATAAATAAAACTGCTAGGAACATCCATGTGTAAGCTTTTGTGTGGATGCATCTCTTTATTTCTCCTAGATATATATGTTAAAGACAAATTGTCCCTGCTGGGGTTCAACAGGCAAGGGAGACCTTTGTAAGACTACTACAGAAGGGAAGAGAGATTCAACTCAATTCTGCTGAAACAAAAGACAAGAGTATTTTTAAATGTTAGAGTGAGCTAATGGAAGTTGGTCAATGTGATTAGGCCTTCTGTGTTTGATAACTGTCTTTTATGAAAGTAAGATTCCTATTCCCACACAAGGACTGGGACATAGGAACACTGTCTCCTTAGACGATTACATTTCAAAGGGATGGCTACCAGGTCCTTGAGAAGGATATTGCTGAGTTCTAAACTCGTGCTGAGTTCTAAACCTGGCAAGAACGTTATAGAAGACTTACATTTCAAAGGGGCAAAGAAAAAAAATTTCAATTATAAGTTTTCTAAAGTAAAGGCTTTAAGAAAAGGGAGGTCAATGGCCTGTAGTCAGGAAGAAACCTGTCTAAAGCTGACAGTAAAGCTTCGTAAAGCTGAGGGGAACTTTAAAGCTGTCTAGGTAATAAACTTAGGAGTGCCATTGCTGTATCATAAGATAACTCTAGGTTTTACTTTTTGAGGAGCAGCCAAACTGTTTTCGTAAGCAACTGCACCATTTTATATTCTGACCAAAAGTAAGTAAGAGGTACACTTTCTCCACATATTCACCAATAGTTGTAATTTCCTATCCGATGATAATGATGATGATGATGATGATGATGATGATGATGATGATGAAGTCCTCATAAAGTGTGTGGAAAGTGGTATCTTATAGCGGTTTTGATTTTCATTTCCCTAAAGACTGATAATACTTAGTTTTCATATGATTATTGGCCATTTGTAAATCTTCTTTCAAGAAATCTCGATTCAGATCCTTTGTATATTTCTAATTTGGATTATTTCAAAAATTGCACTCTCCTTTACAAAACATTTCTCTTTTAATTTTTGATTTGTATATATTCACATACTATTTAATTCTTTTAACTTATATATTCTACAGAATGCAGATTATAGGCAAAAATAATGATAATAAATTCTCTCAGATCTCCATTTCATGTTGTCGCATATCAATAATGGAAAGGGTGAGATACAATTGCAAAGAATTATGCTTTCCATGTCAAAATAGAGGTACAAAATTCCAAACTTTAATTATATCAGATGAAATGAAAGCGATTATATTTTACTAAAATGCAAAACTTATTTTTAAAAATGAAAATATGCTTGGTGAAACTATTTGTGGTTTTATCTTGGGACACAGGATTTTTTTCTTCAACTTTGTCCTGATTCTCTTTAGTTATCCCTAGTTAACACTGGACCTAGAGCCTGGTCCTGCCTAGCCCTTTTGAAATGATATTGGCACAGGTGCCTGTGGCTTCAACTTTGCATTGGTCATGGACTCTCAGTCAGATCTGATCTCTACTAACAAAACTAGGTGTACTCCTCACTCTCCCTGCACAGGCTCCTAAGACCAGCAACCTTACATCCTGCTTGGCCAGGCTGGTGGAGAGGAAATTCAACACAAAGCAAATGTGTGTTATATGGAAGCATTGAGGGGGGAAAATGGCACATATTTGCAGAATGGTGTATAGTATTAAAGTACAAAGTTTTTTCTAACTTGGTCTCTTTTATGTGTGGGCATTTTCATTATCAACTTTCAAGATCTCAGTAGCCCACAGACAACATCAAAAAACAATACATATTGCATAAGTAGTGTCCACATTTTGGATTAACAAAAACGTAAGTGGTTTTTGTTTTTAATGACTTTTTTTCCCTACCTCCCTACCTCCCTAAATCCCATGTGGATTGGCAATTTCCTCTGGTTAAGTGCTGTGAAAAATAAGAATTTAACTTCAGATAAGTTTCTACAGCCTCACTAATTCTATTTTGAAATGTTGGAGAGCCAATCTCCAGGATCTCTTTACTTCCATACTGAAAATACTGGGGGGGGGGGGAGGGAGATTTATTGAATAATGTCCCAGAAGAGAAATCCCACTCAGAGAAAGATACAGAGATAAGTAAGCACAAGTAAATGCCTCATAGATGATTTATGAGATAAAATGAAGCTGACTAATGGAATCTTTTACATGGTAGAACCCAAAAAGAAGAGAAGTTATTTGCTTTAAAATACAAGATACAATAATACAGTAACCACTTTTGATGATAACAGATAATCACAAAAATCTACTCCTGGCTGGTGCTTCACATTAAAAAAAAAAAAGTAAGAAAAAAAGAGCAAAAATTAAATTTTTTATGTGACTGGTTAGCTCGTGTTAAGGTGTGATATTAGGCAAACCTAGACCCTATAATCTAACCTTTATAAATAACTTTCAAAATTATCAATTTAAACCATTTCATTATAAAAATGAGAAAAATGAGGTTTATAAAGGTCAAGTAAATTTTCCAAGAAGGGACTTAAGATTAGTGCCCTTCTACACATAAATTCTGTGCAAGTTTTCTCTATTTCACACTGTTCTTATATAAATTTTTCCCTATCCTTTTGTATAACACATAGATTTCTATCTCATATTTTTTGTATCATCTATATGATGGACACTATATTTCATGTAATTAATTCATTGTTTAAAGGTGAATATTTCAAAATAAGCATTTGTATTTCATCCCCATTTAAAATTTGTTTTAATGTTTATTTATTTTTGAGACAGACAGACACACAGACTGTGAGCAGGGGTGGGTGGGGGGTGGGGGGGAGAGAGAGGGAGACACAGAATGTGAAACAGGCTCTGGGCTCTGAGTTGTCAGCACAGAGCCCAATGTGGGGCTTGAACTCAAGAACTGTGAGATCATGACCTGAGCCGAAGTCAGATGCTTAACCAACTGAGCCACCCAGGTGCCCTTTCATCCCCATTTTATAGCCAAAGAAAGTGTGTCTCAGAGAAGTTATGCAGATTTCTTAAGATCCCAGAGTTGGTAAGTGGCATGGCTAGGCTTCAGCTCCAACAACATTGTATCAACTAATCCATAGTCATTTTAGCAGACAGTGGATTCTCTAGCTTTACTTTTGCTGACGAACAAAGAGAAAGGTGAAGAAAATACTACTCAGTTCAGACAATGTTGATCATATTTCTCAACAATACATGTATTTATTGGATTATCTATATATAATATAGATAGGCAAAAACAAAAACTCAAACCAAGAAAAATCAGAAACCAAATCAAGCCAAAACAAAACCACAATCAGACACAGAAAGAGGATGGAAGAAGGAGAAATTGAGAGAGGTAGAATGCACTTGAGATCAAAAGAATGATCCCCATTAAGTCTTAAACTGACTATTAATTATGCATGACTAAACAGTCACTTAACAAGGCTGGAAGAAAACAAAGGAACAAACAAACAAACAAACAAAACACCAAAAAGTAAAAGGCCAAATAATTCCTTGAGTTCATACAGAGATGGGTATAATTTGTTCCTTCCAGCTAGAGTTGAAAGATCATGTGATACACAGGGCATCTGTTAGAGTTCTCAGAAGGATATCACCTTAGATAGACAGGTAGATTAACACTAGACTAAAGAGTGCTCTGAATTCACCTAAAGCAAACAGAAAAACAAGTTTGGATCCTTTCTTCATTCCAAATTCTTTCCAAATAACTGAATACCAAAACAAAGTACAATACTATTTAAAGTATTCTAATATAACACAGAAACCAACAATAGAATGTACAAAATGTGGAGCACAGAATAAAAAATTACCAGACATGAAAGGAAGCAAGAAAATATGATCAATAATCAAGATAAAAATTTAACAAATGTAAACATATTCAGAAGTAAATATTATTTGATAACCTACTGTATATCAAGTAATCTTTAGAACAGTGAGAAAAGAGTAAACACATTAATTAATTGCCTCATAACATGGTTAAGTTTAATTCTACTGCAAAAGAATATATTTTACAATGATCACATCAAAAAATAAATGCATCCTAGGGGCGCCTGGGTGGCGCAGTCGGTTAAGCGTGCGACTTCAGCCAGGTCACGATCTCGCAGTCCGTGAGTTCGAGCCCCGCGTAGGGCTCTGGGCTGATGGCTCAGAGCCTGGAGCCTGTTTCCGATTCTGTGTCTCCCTCTCTCTCTGCCCCTCCCCCGTTCATGCTCTGTCTCTCTCTGTCCCAAAAATAAATAAACATTGAAAAAAAAAATTAAAAAAAAATAAAAAATAAAAAATAAATGCATCCTATGTTCTAGAGCAGCAACAACTAAAACATATGAGAATAGGTAAAAAAAAAAACAACTAAATAATGGGAAACTGAAATAGTGTACAAAATAGAAAATTTCTAAAATATTACAATTTCTTGTGTTACTAGAGATATAAAGATAAGTGCAAAAGGATAAACTACTGGTAGGGGTGAACAATAATAATTTCTTATTATGAGTGCAGTAGTTCTCAAGGTAGTGATAAGATTCAACTAACTTAAAATTCAACTAACTTAAGACTCCAGGTTCAGTAAATCTTATTATTCATTCTTGAACTTTCATGATGAAGTTTTTATCTATCTATCTATCTATCTATCTATATCTATCTATCTATCTATCTATCTATCTATCTATCTAGTTTATAATGATCGCACTAAAGCAACTAAAACACAATCTGACTTGGCAATAAAGAATATTAGAAGAGGATTAAAAATTATTTTCTATTTTTCCTTCCAAATTCACTAACCCTACAACTTTTTACCAAAAAATTGTAGTGTCTGCCTGCTGCTATGGACTACTACCCTGCACACCGATCTTCTAGATTCTTCTTCTTTTTCAATAGACATTAATAATTTCTCTGTTATTCTCTTTGTATGCTTTAAGTAATTTAGTTACTATCACTCAAACTGGAACCCCATATTATATGAAAGCATAATTTATCTTTTTTCTAATATTGTAATCTTCCTAATATCATCTCCTTAGCTGAAAACAAAATGAGATATACAAAATCCTGCTGATACTTAGCAGAGAGTATGCCACAGTTGAAAGGGTCAACAGCTGTATATCCATATAGAGAATTACCCACAAAGTAAATCAGATGCAAAATAATTTATTTTTATGAGGCCTTATAGGTCCTCAATTCAAAGCTTCATGTTAATAGATCAGGAAGTAATGCTTGGAACACTTAAGTAACTCATCATAGACTTAGCCAGTCAATGGCTGAGGAAGTCTTAGAACCTAAAAGATCCATCTCAATCCAGTGATCCTTCCACCATACAAAACCTCTACATTGGGAAGGAAAGCAATATTAGATTAGATCACCTTATGTTAAAAATGAAAAGACTGAAACGAAATTGATCAAAGTTGCCAGATAGTGGCCACTGTCTTGGAATACAGTCAGTTCTCATGATTACCAGCAAGTTGCTACTTCTGTACAAAGTTTGTTTCCTCACATCTTAAGACTTTAAACACCATCTTTTTTTTTTAATTTTTTTTTTAACGTTTATTTAGCTTTGAGACAGAAGGAGACAGAGCATGAATGCGGGAGGATCAGAGAGAGAGAGACACACACACAGAATCCAAAACAGCCTCCAGACTCCGAGCTGTCAGCACAGAGCCCAAGGCGGGGCTCGAACCCACGAACAGCGAGATCATGACCTGAGCCTAAGTGGGACGCTCAACCGACTGAGCCACCCAGGCACCCCTAAACACCATCTTAACTACAACACACCAAAGGGTCCATACAATATAATAATATTAATTGAATATTAATCTCTCATAGGCAAGACCTACCTATCATAGTGGTCAAAGTTTTTTGAGTGCCTATTATGTCAGGGAGAGTGCTAAATGCGATGCATGTATTTCATTTAATTATCTCAACAACCCTTTAAATTGTATTTTTTTTCCAACCTACTATGTGAATAAAGGCTTAAGGGGGATGAGAAACTTCGACAAGGTCATTGCTCCTCTTTTCCAGTAGGTTAAAAAATAGTAAAGACAGAATTCACACTCAGAACTGACTGGTTTCAAAGTCTTAGTTCATAATTTCCATGTAACACAAATAAATCCCCCCGATCCACTCATAGAAACTATCCTTTGTTTTCTTTATGTGACAGCCTGCTTTTTGCTTTCGATTCTCAATCTGCTTTGATCTAAATCAGGCCTTTGTTTCTGCAATTATTGGTTTTCCTCACCCATTACATTAATCCTAATAGAAGTTTCTGTCCATCCTAAGATTTTTTCTGATAATCTATTATGCCAATTTCTTAGGATTTTCTCTCATGTATTACACTGAGAGATATTACAAATGTCATAGCTTGAAGCAGATAATAAAAAAATTGTGGCCTATGGGCCAAATCCAGACCACTATTTGTTTTTTATAAAGTTTTATTGCAACAGAGAAGCATGACCATTTATTTATGCCTTATCTATTACTGCTTTCATATTACAACAGCCAAATTTAGTAGTCATAACAGAGACCATGTGACACACAAAGTCTAAAACATTTACTTTCTGGCCATTTACATAAGAAAAGTTAGCTAGTGAGTCTAGTCTGCAGTCTAGTAACTAGCCCCAACATGTTTGTTTTTATGAGGATTAAGTACAGAAACTGAGAGTAAACATTTTGGAAACTTGTATTATGATTTGACAGATTAATAGCATGTCTTTGAATTTAATCGTAACCAAAAAAATGGGGCTGTTTTTGTACTTTATAAAAAGTTTTATTTTTACTGATAATGGTTATTGCACATTATGGAAGTACCAGATAAAATGAAGAAAAAGACAGGGCGCCTGGGTGGCTCAGTTGGTTGAACCAACTTTGGCTCAGGTCATGATCTCGCAGTTTGTGATTTCAAGCCCTGCGTAGGGCTCTGCTGACAGCTCAGAGCCTGGAGCCTACTTCAGATTCTATGTCTCCCCCTGTCTCTACCCTTTCCCTGCTCACGCTCTGTGTCTCTTTGTCTCTCAATAATAAATAAATGTTAAAAAAAATAAAAATAAAATAAAATGAAGAAAATGGAAAAAAAAAACCCTCTCATTTATCACACAGTGTAGGAGTCACCAGAGTTTGTTCCTTGGCTAAACCTGGACTTTCCCATGAAGTAAATGTTCCTTTATGGGTTTTTTTTCTTGAAGAATTTATCTAATTCATTCCCAGTTTAGTTCAATTTTTCAAAGACAGACCCTGATAGAGCAAGAGGAATTTGGTTGATAAGATTAATATAATAGCCATTAGGAAATATGTTTATTATTATCATCTTTAGCTTTTATACGGCTGCAGAAGAAAATATCATTCTAAATGTTTTTATATGGTATTATTTGTGAATGTCTTCTCTGTCTAGCTGTAGCTAATCAAAAAATTTAAATCTAGTTGTCATTTAATAGGTAGCCTAAGTTACACAGGATGACATTTACCTTTAATGATTTCAATTTTCTTCCATCACTCCTTCTACAAAATTGTTCCAACTGGAATATTCCTGTATTGAACATTATGTGAGGAGTGATATTATAGCACTCAAAATAAGAAGTGTTTGTTCTACTTTATCTTCTATGGGTTTTCAAAAGAATATGATGTATTAATACATAGTCAAATAAATTAAACTTGCAAATGCTTTCTTTTTAGTACGATTCTAAGAATATTCTAGCTTCTAACATGGCAGCTCTTCCTACTGGAATTTACAGTCCAGCCTGAGGTGTTTAGTAGAAGGATGTTTAATACTTGCTTCTGAGTGAGATGAGCATAACTGCACAATTTGCAGGAAACAGCCAAAGCTAGTGTTTATATCTTTTTTTTTAAATACTTATTTTAGTGTTTATGAAGTGCTTCATATATGATCCCATTTTCTACAGGATCTTAAATCTCATTTCACAGAAAGGGGGCAGAGGCAATGGTCAACTGGTACAGGATCCTACAAGTAGCAAAAATCTGGAACTTGAATCTATGTTTTTTTTAAAAACAGTCTCCTGTTTCTCTGTTGTTCAAGTTTACTTTGCCATCGCGTTGTGTATGCCCTTGCCATAGAGCTTCTTTGTCTGGCTATGTTTACAGCCTATTGATTTAAGGAAGCTATATCAAATCCCCCAATTATCAGCATTGTAAAAATCCAAACCCTTTCAAATGTTCACTGTTCTTGAATATTCATTACTTGGAAACTACTACCAAAATGTGCTGAGTTGTATTAGGCTCTAAAGTATAAAGAGAAGACAAAATTCAGACACATGAGAGAAGCCAAACTTCTGAAAGTATTGCAAGTAATTGGCATCCCTTAGACAGTGCCACCTTCCAGGTTTATCTGCATATAACCCCATAATCCCAGTATAATTGCACTCCCATAAAATGAAGCATCCTAAAACTATAGAAAAAAAAATTCTGCCATTGGTGGATAGGTTAACTCTGTAGAAAATGCAGTTGCCCTAGAGAAAACTTTTGATATGGAAAATAGCTCAGATTTATCCCAATGCCTCTCACAATTAGCTCTTTTACTAAATGGGCCTATTAATCTCAATATTTCCAGGATAATTGTTTGTGGCTCAGTGATAAATATCAAGGCACCATCTGCACATAAAATCTCTTTATATTCCTTTCCTCTTGTTAGTGTATCTTGATGGTAATGCTATTCAGAAGGCCATGTATTTACTGGTAAAGTAGTACATATTCCTTATTGAGCTTTAGGTGAATTTATACACACCAAACATATTTTCTATTTTTACCTTTTGTGGGGAACTGTTCTGCTTTGAAAGTGAAAAAAAGTAAGGATTTGTGTAACCAGAACACTTAAAGTAGCAACTCTACTTCACCACGTACTAGAGTTTTATCCATAGTGCACATAGCACAGTTAAAGGAATGGTGTGGCAGAATACTAAATATGTTCTTAACCAGGAACTTGTTTGTAAATGGTAAATTTTATCATATGTTTAAGTAATTGTGAGATGTGTGACACTGACAGAAAAAAGAAAATTCATGTAGGTAATGACCTGTTTGCAAATGCCATTTATGAACAAATGGGAAATTTAACCATTGTGAAATTTCATCAAAATAACCCCAATGTAGGGGTGCCTGGGTAGCTCAGTTGGTTAAGTGTCCAACTCTTGATTTTTGGCTCAGGTCATGATCTCACAGTTGTGGAATCAAGCCCCGTGTTGGATTCTGCCCTGACAGTGCGGAACCTGCTCGGGATTCTCCCTCTCCCTCTCTCACTGCCCTCTCTCCTTCATCTCTGCTTGTGCTCTCTCTCCCTCTTAAAAATAAATAAATAAACATTAAAAAAATAACACCAGCATATTTATAACCATAAGGTGTCTAATTCCTATTATAAAAGAGAATAATTTATTTGTCACCAATTTTCCTTAACTCTGAGCTCAAATGTGCTGTCAGCATAATTCATATCCTTTTGTGAGGGAATGACTTTCAACATAGGGTGGAGGGTGGCGTATATCATAATAAATTTTGTAGACATTTGGTGAAGTGTCTTAATTTCCATTTCACAGAAAATGTGCAGATGCATTGTTTGACTTGTTAAAGGTTATTTTTTGAAATCTGTATTGACTTTTCTCTCCTGCTTAGAAATTATTCCACAGATGTATAAAATTGGTGATAACACTGTTTTCACTATTCATCATCTCCGTTTCTTCATTTCTTTGTGTGGGTATTTACTAAGTAGGAACAACTGGACATTATCTTCATGAACTATTTCTTGTCATGTACTACTAGGCTTCAGAATCATTCAGGCATTAATTCATTCATATGTTTTTAAAAATACCTGAGTGTATTCTGTACCATGTATCTTGATGAGCAAATTTATCTCTCTTTAAAATTCCCTTTAAAATATGTGCTGTAGATACAATAACTTCTGTTTCACAGATGAGAAAGAAGGACCAAAGAGCTAAGTTGGTAGCCTAAAGACAGGTATCCAGTAAATGAGAAAGAAGGAATTGGGAAATTAATCTTCTAAGTTAAGATAAAGGTTCTCTCAATTATTTCTAGTTGCTTTTCAAACAAATATTATTAACTTATTCAGAAACTTCTCTATGACATCTCCAGAGAAGGACAGAGAAGGTTTAGAAGTGAATGCTTATGGTCTTAGAATATAGAGAAGAATAGAAAAGAGAAATAACATTTATTGAATACTTTTATTTCCAGGTACTTTATTATTTTTTTTCTTTCTTAACCTGATCTATAAAGAACACTATAGATTACTTACACTGAACAATTAAGTCAGAAAGAGTAAATAATCCATTCAAGATCACACAGTTTATAATGAGAGACCTGCAAATCCATAACTTCTGTTGTTAAACTAAGGTTGTTACCCAGTATTTGACATTTCTCAAAATTTAGTAGGCAGCGGTAACAACTACAGACCAGTTAAAACACAGATTTCTAGAGCCGTGACAATAGCATGATGGTGTAGCAGGTTGCTCCAAACTCTTGAAGAGGGAAGAGAAGAGAAGAGAAGAGAAGAGAAGAGAAGAGAAGAGAAGAGAAGAAAAAAAAAAAAAAAAGAAACAGAAAAAGAAAAACGAAAAGAAAAGAAAAAGCAGGAAATGTCAGAACCAACTTTGATAGAACCTGGAAAACAGTTAAAGGTTGGTAGCAACCAAGTGAATGTTGAATCAAGAAAAAGGCAACTTGCAAACATCAGGAAAGTTTTCTTGTGTTTTAATTTGCCCTTGACTCACTCCTTCCCTGAAGTCATGGCAGCTCTGAATCAGGGGCAGCATGTTCTCAGTGCGGGACTCTAGTTTCAGGTACCAGAGTGAAGAGCACAAATTTCATTTGGCAGATTATTGGGCTTGCCTGTTCTACACTGTCTGGGTCTATCTATTTTGCCTAGAACTCAAGTCGGAAAAGTGATAAGTATGGCTAGAAAATGCTGCAAGGTGAAGTAAAAAAAAAAACTGCAGATGTCTGGGGCAAAAGATTATGTTTGAGACCCACAATTGACCATCAAAGCAAAGGAGGAAAAGTTGGGTGAGATTACTTGAGAAATTAGGACATTCAAAAGCACCTGTAAATACAGGGTATTTAGAAAGCCACTTGCAGCAAATGACAGAACCCCAAAATATGTAACACAAAAAATTGCTGAATTATAGGGAAAAATAGATCTACAATAAGAGACTTCATATACCACTTTCAGTAATCAAATGTTCATATAAAAGTTCAATAAGGAAATACATGATTTGACCAACACTATAAACAAACTCAACATAACAATGTACAGAGTGCTCCCTTTAACAAGAAGAGATCTCCTTCTTCTCAAGTGCACATGAAATGTTTTCTGAGATAAATCATATGTCATGCCACACACAAGTCTCAATTTAAAAAGAATGAAATCGTAAAGTCTCTTCTCCAACAAAAATGGAATGGAGCTAGAAATCAAGAGCAGAAGGAAAACTGGAAAATTCACAAATATGTGGAAATTAAACTACACTTTTGTTAAACAATCAGTAGGTCAAAGAAGATATCACTCGGGAAATTAGAGAATGGAGACAACTTAAAATGAGAACACAACATATCAAAACTAATGGGATGTGGTAAAAACAGTGCTGGAAGAGAAATCTGTAGCTGTTAATACCTAGGTTAAAAAATATCTCAAATAAATAACTAACTTTTCATCTTTAGGAAATAGAAAAGATGAACAAACTGAACAAAACACTAGCAGAACAAAAGAAATAATAGAGATTAGAGGAGACATTTTTTTAAAAATAAGGAATAGAAAAACAACACCAGAAAGCAATAAAATCAAATTTGCCTTTTAAAAAGATCAATACAGAGAAAGAGAAAGGAAGAAAGGAAAGATTGATTGGAAAGTGTTAAATAATAAGGGATATGAAAGAGGCTACCTCAGGAAAAGTTTGATAAAATGTATATAGTTTATATAATGTAGGACCTGTATCCTTCCATTTTACATCCACAGTGAACATCTTAGAAAAGATCACCGTGAACATCAGCGGAGAAGATAAACTATATTAAATTGCAGAACCTTGGAAATTTAAGACCAAACAAATGATTCATTATTTACCTTTGGTCCATAAAATTATTTGGAGCAAGTAAAATAATATCTCAGCATAGTTGGATAGGGCATAATATTACCTCTACTTAGCTCCCAGTGCCTCCACTGCAAACTTCTGAAGACGTGTGTTATGGCCTTTAGTAGAGGATGTGAATTGCTTATGAGACTAGTAAAACTGAAGGTAAAATTATTTAAATAGTTATAGAACTTTTCCTCAATTACATATGTAATATAAAATATATGTCTTCTTAACCTGTCCAGGCTCTCTAATATAAAGTTTTGCTGATCTATGACATTATTTATCTCTTTTAAATGTTTTGTTGAAATCTTTATGATACTTACTGTATCTGAAATTATTTATTCATATGTTAACTGTGTGTCTAATATATGTCCTCTCATTAAATGCAAACTGCATTGAGTATATGGTTTCTTCTACATCACCAGCTCCTGGAACAGCGTTGATATACTACTTAGCAAGAGCTCAAGAAATACTTTTAAATGAGTGCTAGAGGAAAACGTTATTATCCTCATCACCCTAAAATACTGAAACTTTTCTTACCACAAACCTATTCACTCACTCATGCTTACTGACTTTTATTTTTGTTCTGTTTTTATTCTAACTGTTCCAGGCTTTTTAGACACTTTTCATCTGATTTTTGTCACGAATCTTTCACCTATTCTAGATATGACAGATATTCGCAATGACTACCCTTTAGGGGTAACTGGGTGGCTCAGTTGGTTAAGTATCCAACTTTGGCTTAGGTCATGATCTTACAGTTTGTGAGTTCAAGCCCCGCATAGGGCTCTCTGCTGTTAGCATGGAGCCCGCATTGGAACCTCTGTCCTCCTCTCTCTCTCTGCCCCTCCCTAGCTCTCTCTGTCTCAAAACTAAATAAACATTTTTAAAAAATCTAAACATCTTTAAAAAAAGATAAACATGTATGTGACCATACCATTGCTACACTCAATAAATAAAATATTCAAGGCACCTTTAACTCCATTCTAATTTTCTGAACATGCCGATTTCTTTTTTTTTTAATGTTTACTTCTCTATTTTTGAGAGAGAGAGAGAGAGAGAGAGAGAGAGAGAGCAAGCAAGGGAGGGGCAGGGAGAGAGGGAGAGAGAGAATCCCAAGCAGGTTCCATGCTGTCGCACAGAGCCGGACGTGGGGCTCGAACTCATGAATCTTGAGATTATGACCTGAACCAAAGTCAAGAGTCACACACTTAACTGACTGAGCCACCCAGGGGCCCCTGAACATGCCGATTTCTTAACAACTCTAACTCACATGCACCAAAGTTCTCACTTTTTCTGAACTCCAGCCAGAATGACAGCTCTAGTCCAGGAAGTGCTCCTTGCACACCAGGAACTATGTTAAGCCTTTCAAAATTCATTATCTCACATAGTCTTCATAACACTCTTATTATTTAGATGCCACTGTTACATTCATTGTTATTTGCATGGGAGAGGAAATTTGTCATAGGGTGCAGAGTGTCAGAGCTGAGATTCTAATTGCTACTGCCCTGACAGTAGATCCTGCTCTCCCTGCCACTTTTCCTCATGTGGCCCGTTTCCTGCTCCGAGAGGTGTTTGTATTTTTGCTCCCCAGTTATTTACACTGGATCTCTCAGCTTCCAGGCCCAATTCAAATGCCACGTCTAACTTGATGCTCTGAGTTGTAATTAAAGTCTTGTTTTTCTATGTTTTCATATGCTTTTATACTTCTATATCAACCCTTTTTTTTGTGTGTGTGTGCTATTGTCTGCTATTTGCAGGCATATGGAAGCCTGCTTTTAATGTCAGGCATATTTTTATCCTCATTCATGTTTGGCCTCCAAATGCGTTCATTAAAAATTCCTGAAATATTTTTCTTAAGAATCTGAGCAAGAGATGTAAACAGCAACTACAAAACTCCCCAAAATTTCCATGATATTTTTCTTGGTTTCATTTGCTAAAGAAAAAAAATCAAAGATGCATATAATGAAATGTCAGAACTTAAGGAGAATCACAAGAAGGAATTGTTCAAGTCCACTTCTAATAGACTTAGCTGAATCCAGGGAGACAAAAAGGCAATTTTCAAGTTAAACCAAACCCAATTTTGTAATCACTTTTCCTGAGCTAATAAGCTGTAGGTTCATGAGGGAACTATTTCCTGGGAGGCACCAGAAAACACTGGAGCTCCTGTCCTCCTGTCACTTCCCCTTCCAGTTTATCTCCTCCTGCTTAAATAAGCTAGAATTAGGGAAAGTGGTTTACCAAAAAAAAAAAAAAAAAAAAAAAAAAAAAAAAGGAAGGAAGGGAAGAAGGGAGGGATGGATATTTGGAATATGAAGATCAACATCAGAGAAATGAGGGAAGAATTAACTTCTATTCTATTCTATTCTATTCTATTCTATTCTATTTTTAAATTTTTTTTAATGTTTATTTATTTTGGAGAGAGAGATAGAGCACCCGTGCAAGAGAGAGCCGGGGAGGGGCAGAGAGAGAGGGAGGCACAGAATCTGAAGCAGGCTCCAAGCCCTGAGCTGTCAGCACAGAGTCTGACATGGGGCTCCAACCCATGAACCGTGAGATCATGACCTGAGCCAAAGTCAGACACTTAACCGACTGAGCCACCCAGATGCCCCAAGAATTAACATATATTTTAAAAATACTTCTTCTTTCTTAATGTTATTTCTTTTTTGAGTATATTAAATTCCAGTAAAGCACACAGCATGCTATATATAAAGTTATGGTTGTTATCAGAATACATAAAAACCTGGTCTTTATATGTGGTGAACAAGTCTAGACAAGTGTTTTCCATAATGTATTGTGTGGAACACTAATCCCAAGTGATAATCATTGAAAAAAAGATATCTCCAAGGAAAATTCATAAAATGTGCATATTATAACATACATGTGTCTTTGATGAAGGACATTACATATTTTAATAATTTCAA
This sequence comes from Prionailurus bengalensis, assembly GCF_016509475.1. Classification (NCBI taxonomy): domain Eukaryota; kingdom Metazoa; phylum Chordata; class Mammalia; order Carnivora; family Felidae; genus Prionailurus; species Prionailurus bengalensis. Next base: position 70,937,803 of record NC_057354.1, read on the forward strand.
CAACACACTTGTTTAATTCAGGTTGACCATGAATTTCTCAGATTAATTTGACCAAGTTATCCATCCCCATATACCTTTTTACATTTGAAAAGCCCCTACTGTAAAAGGCTCTCTTAGCACCACAGGTTATTGCTGCTTGACTCATGGAGGAGAGCCTATCACAGAGTATTTTAAGTGAGTTTTATTAATGTTTGGAAAAGGCTTCTGTGAGTGTTAAAGTATCAGAGGATACTGCAAATAAAATTGTTCTAAAATCCACACCTTGATTTTGTAATTCCTAGTTAGGATTGTACTACTGGACAATAAACTAAACACAGAATCCCTTGTTTAGTGTTCGGTTAAAATTATTTGGCCTTCTATTACCGTTAATGCCACCCTGGAGAACAAAAGACTATCTAATGATTTTTAACTGTCATTTACCCACAAAATATTGTATTATCATGATCCATATAATTGAGTTAAACATTTGTGTTAACTAGCTAATTCTCCTTTGTATAATTAATGAGTACAAGGGTTGAACCATTGCCCAAGTGTTAGCACTGTTTTCTTATAGAGGGAGAAAGAGCCATAAAAATAGGGAGTGTTCTTTTTGGTATATCTTAGGGTCACTTCCCTATGAGTTTTGACACTGGAATAGAAGAGTATAATCAGCTATGTGCCAATATTACCTTGGAAAAGAAATCCATCCCCATTTTGAAAAAAATGTATCTATTAGTATAATGTCATCCTTTTCTTAGTGATAGTACAGTAATAGTAACATTTTAGTTTGCTAAAACATTAACAATATTAGGTTTTGAGCTAAAACTAAAGGCCTTTTCAGCATTTAATTTTCCCATATAGTATTTGATATATTTAATGCCTCTACATTCCTGAGGTAAATCTACTTAATCATGTTATTATGTTGCAATTATTCTGTGGAAATCAAATCAGTAGTATTTTCATGAAGTATTTGTACATCTGTATCTATAAATAAGACTACTTGAGGGGCGCCTGCGTGACTCAGTCAGTTGAGCATCCAACTTCAGCTCAGGTCATGATCTCACAGTCCGTGAGTTCCAGACCCGCATCAGGCTCTGTGCTGACAGCTCAGAGCGTGGAGCCTGCTTCGGATTCTCTGTCTCTCTCTCTCTCTGCCCCTCCCCTGCTCATCCTCTGTCTCTCATCTCAAAAATAAATAAAAACATTAAATAAGACTATTTGTGAGTTTACAGTCCTGTTCCACATTAAGTATATGCTTGTACAATATACATACAAGTGATTTTTATTTCTTTTGAGAAATGAAAGAGTTCCTCAATTTGGATAATTTGCTGATAAAAATATATCCACCCAGATTCACTTTGGGAGATAATACTGTAATATTTTATTAACCTCTCATTTGAATATTGGTAAATTTCATTATTTTTGATTTCACCAATTGATTTTAGTTGCTAATGTTTTTTTAAAGCTACTTCACAGAGATTTTTCAAGATAACCAGAGTTGTACAATACTCAAATATAATTTAACTCTATTTCCTATGTCCTTGTTAGTATTCTTTATTTTTATCTCTTCTTGTTTTGATTTGACTTTCCAAATCTCATTTTAAAAAGGTCTACATCTAGTATTTATTAAGACTAGCTTTTTTTCTTATTTCCAGGTCATTCATATTGACCTCTTCTTTTATTATAACTCTTCATTATGGTCTATTTTTGGTCTTTAATTCATTTCTAAAAGTGAATCCATAGCTTCTTTTTTTTTCTTATATAATAATACATTAATTTAATGTTATGTGTTTGCTAACAAATGTATCTAGAATATATACTATAGATTTTCAATTCCTGATTCTCATCTTATTAGTTAATAAAGAATTGGCAACTTGAGTGTGTATTTCTTCTCTAACCTAAGAATTATGTAAGCTATTATTTCTCGAATTAAAAAGTAACTTTGTCTTGCTTGTTAAAACATGCATATGTTATCAATATCAAAAAATCCTTTAGAATTCATTCTTAACATTGGCACATTAGTCACTACTTCTTTTTCTTTTTTATGTTTGTATATACAAATATACATTATATGTAAATCATTAGCATAATATATGCATGATGACTATAAAATATAAAGTTAGATGAATTTTAACTTTAATTCAAACCTAAAAGCTTTCCATTTTAGTGGTGATTTTAGCCCATTTACAATTTTAGGAGATGAAAATGTTTTTTATGAAATTTGAATCACATTTCATGTTTTATTTTTTGTTCATTATAATCCCTTTGTGCTCACTAACTTTTTAAAATTTCCTTAGATATATGGTATTTATATATTAGGCATTTTTAATAAACTGTCTTACTTATAAATTTTTGACAAAAAAATAATGCTTCCTCATGCTATAAAAACATAAAGTATATATGGATTTGTTCATGGTATAAAATGAAAAATGTACATTTATGTTTCTCAGCATCTTACATCATCACAGTTCTGTTTTCTGTAGTCTAAAATTTAAGAATAATATTTAAAAAACACAGTTAAACTGTGTAAATGAGTATTATCTTGTACAATGTTGTCTTTAAAAATTTAATGTTTATAACATTTATATGCAATATTTATAATGTTAATAATCATATGTATATGTACATGTATCTGTATGTTATGTATATGCATGTATATGTTTTCTAATACTATTACTTATGAATTTTGCCTATTCTAATTTTTAAATTGTATATATGACTATTGTGTAGTCTAAATTAGTAAATTGTGGTCAAATAAAAATTAATGTTTTGTATGTTTATATTTAAATTGTAATTAAATTATAACCATAACAAACTTATAATTTGAATAGTTTTTTTAGTTATTAAAATAGTTACCTTTATTTATAAAATCTGCATTTTTTCCCATCAAAATATCATAGAGTATTTTGCTTGTCCATATGTCTAGTTAATTATTTTAGTTGCTACAAAGTATATTTCATGTGTGAAATGGATATAGTATATTTAATTTAGTTAAGCCCTGTAAGTAGGTATAAAGGGTTTTAGTATACAATTTTAAAAATAGTCTGAAATGGATATTCTTGCATAGCCTTCCTGCTTGTGTGTAACTAGTCTTGAGGATAGGGTATAATGAATAGATTTCCCTTTCATAAGGCTATACTAAATGGACCTTTGATTGGCTTTGCCATTTTATATACCCATCAGCAAGTATGATAATACCAATATCTTCACATTCTAGGTAACTCAATAACATGATTGTTTTTAAAAATATTTTTATTCTAATGAAATATAAGTTTAGAAAAAGGTATGTTTGTAAATTAATTACTGATTAGGAGGAATTTTTAAACTCTTTTTACCACTTATCAAACTCCCAGTTCAAGCCAACTCCAATGTGAGTAAACACTATCCTAGTTCTAAAAGCATAAATTAGTATTACCTATTTTTTGTACTTAATATAAATGGAATTATATAATATTAGCCCTTCCGCTTGCTTCTTTTGTTCAATATTATGTTTTTAAAGTAATTCCTACTGTCTGTGAAATTGTGGTTTATTCACTCTCACAGCTATATAGTATGCCCACTATGTTTCTATACCTCAATGTATTTGTCTCTTCTATTGTTGATTCACATTTGAGTAGTTTCCCAGGTCAAGGCTGTTGTGAATAGCATTGAAATGACCATTCAAGTGCCATATTTTTGGCACTTTGACCATATTTTTTGGTGAATATAGGTATATATTTCTGTTGATAATATATCTAGTAATTAAATTGCTGTGTCATAGGTATGGGTATATTTAATTCTAGTAGACACTGTCAAACACTTTTTCCAAAGTGGTTTTACAAATTTACCATCTATACACTAGATGGAATAAATGTACACTAGAGAAAGCAGAAGAGTGGATCAGCAACCTGGAGGAAGGAGTAATGGAAAGCAATCAAAATAAACAAAAGAAAGAAAAAAACATAATAAGTGAAAATAGACTAAGGAAACTCAGTAACACCATGAAGCATATAATATCCCCATTGTAGGGATCCCAGAAAGAGAGGAGAGAGAAAAGGTGGCAGAGAATTTACTTGAGGAAATGATAGCTAAAAACTTTCCAAATCCGGGCAAGGAAACAGAAATCCATATCCAGGAGTCACAGAGAGCCCCCAACAAAATCAACCCAAGGAGCTCCACACCAAGACTTATGGAAATTAAAATAGCAAAAAGTAGTGATGAAGAGAGAATATTTAAAGCAGCAAGAGGAAAGAAAATAGTTACATTCAAGAGAAACCCAATAAGGTATCAGCTAATTTTTCAGCAGAAACTTTGCAGGCCAGAAGAGAGTGACATGATATATTCAAAATGCTGAAAGAAACAAACAAACAAAAACACAAAAAAAAAGAAAGAAAAACCTGTAATCAAGAATTCTCTATCCAGCAAAGCTATTATTGAGAATAGAAGGAGATATACAATTTCCTAGACAAATGTTAAAAGAATTCATCACCATTAAACCAGACCTACAAAAATGTTAAGGGGACTACATGAGTGGAAAGGAAAGACCATAAATAGGAATAAGAAAAGTAGGAAGCACAAAAGCAGCAAAATTAAGTATATCTATATAAATCGGGCAAAGGATTTCCAAAATAAAGGGATGCAAAGTATGACACCATATACCTAAAAGTTGGGGGTAGAGGCAGATGACTAATACTTAAATGTTTTTATAATGGGTTCAAACTTATGTGACCATCAATTTAGTATCAACTGCTATATGCAGAAAGCGTTATGTATAAACCTACAAAACAAAACCACTAATAGATATGCAAAGGTGTTATATATAAACCACAAATCAAAAACCTGTAATATATATGCAAAAACTAACGAGAAAGGAATCCAAGTATATCACTAAAGAAAGCCAGCTAAACATGAGAGAAGAGAACAAGAGAAGAAAAGAACAAAGAACTACAGAAACAACTATAAAATAAGTAACAAAATGGCAATAAGCACATACCTATCAATAATTACTTTCAATATAAATGGAATGAACACTCTAATCAAAGACATAGGGGGGCGCCTGGGTGGCGCAGTCGGTTAAGCGTCCGACTTCAGCCAGGTCACAATCTCGCGGTCTGTGAGTTCGAGCCCTGCGTCGGGCTCTGGGCTGATGGCTCAGAGACTGGAGCCTGTTTCCGATTCTGTGTCTCCCTCTCTCTCTGCCCCTCCCCCGTTCATGCTCTGTCTCTCTCTGTCCCAAAAATAAATAAACGTTGAAAAAAAAAAAAAGACATAGGGTAATGGAGTGGATAAAAAAGCAAGACTCATGTATATGCTACTTACAAATGACTCAGTTTAGACCTAAAGACACATGCAGATTGAAGGTGAAGGGATCGGAAGGCATTTATCATGCAAATAAAAGTGAAAAGAACCCTGGGTAGCAATACTTATATTGTACAAAACAGACTTTAAAACAAAGATAGTAATAATAGACAAAGAAAGACAATATAGAATCATAAAGGGAACAATCCAACAAGAAGATATAACAATTATAAATACTTATGTACCAAACGTGAGAGCACCCAAATACATATAGCAGCTAATGAGAAACATAAAGGAAGTAATTGATAATAATATAATAATACTGGGGGCCTTTAACACCTCACTTTAAAAAATTGCCATTCAATCAATTTCTCGACATCTTTACCAGCATTTCTTGTCAGTTACCTTTTTGATAATAGTCATTTTAACAGATGTGAGGCAATATCTAATTTTGTTTTTGATTTGCTGTTTCCTGAAGATTAGTGATGTTGGGTCATTTGTATGGCTTCTTTGGAAAAATATCTATTCAGGTCCTCTGCCCAATTTTCAATTAGATTATTTTTGATACTGAGTTGTAGGAGTTATTTTATATTTTGAATATTTCCTCCTTATTTGATATAAGACTTGCAAATATTTTCTCACATCTATAGGTTACCTTTTCATTTTGTTGTTGGCCTTTGCTGTGTCCTTCTTTCTGATAACCTTGGAGTTATTTTTTTCTTCTTTTTTTCTAGTTCCTTGAGCTACAAAGTTTGGTTGTTTATTTGAGGGTTTTTTTTTCTTTTTTTTAATGTTTATTTATTTTTGAGAGAGAGAGTGTGTGTGTGTGAGCAGGGGAGGGACAGAGAGAGACACACACACACACAGAAACCAAAGTGAGCCTCAAGCTCTGAGCTGTCAGCACAGAGCCCAACGCAGGGCTTGAACTCACAAACCATGAGATCATGACCTGCGCTGAAGTCTCACACTTAACTGACTGAGCCACTTAGGTGCCTCAAGATTTTTTTTTATTTAATGCAGACATTTATCAGTATCAACTTACCTCTTCCAACTGCTTTTACTGCATTCTGTAAGTTTGGTACATTATGGTTCCATTCTCTTGTGTTTCAAGATATTTTTATTTCTCTTTCAAATTTTTCTTTGATCCATTGGTTGTTCAGGAGCGTATCGGTTAACTTCCATATATTTTTGAATTTTTCAGTCTCCCCCCTATTATTGATATCTAGTTTTATACCATTATGGTCAGAAAAGATACTTGGTATGAATTCAGTTTTCTAAAATTTGCTAAGGCTTGATTATGACCTCCTATATGATGTATTCAGAAGAATGTTCTGTGTGTATCTGAAAAGAATATGTATTCTGTTGCTGTTCAAAGGCATGTTCTGGATATGTCTATTAAAACCATTTGGTCTAAAGTATATTTTAAGTCCAATGCTATTGGTAATTTTCTTTTTGTTTGATCTACCTATTGTTGAAAGTGGAATATGAAGTCCCTGCTGTTATTATATTGTCTATTTCTTCCTTTAGATCTATTAATATTTGCTATATATTTAGGTGCTCCAGTGCTATAGATGCCTATATATTTATAATTGTATTTGACATAAGATCCATCCAAGCTTTTCATTATTTTTTCAGTCATGGTATCTTAAAGGACAATGATTTTTGTAATGTAATAATGCCTTTTAAAAAATATGGAGCTTAAGAAACCTCTGACCTATAATTCAGCCTCTCTGACATCATTTGAGTGTGTCCTCCCCTGTCAATCCTTAAATGTCATTGCCTTAGTTCAAGCTCTAATACTATCTTTCCTAAATTATTGACAATGACCATAATATCAAATTTCCAGGCTTTTTGTTTATTTGTTTATATCTCTTTCTACAATTCAAATCCAGCTATACAGTTCCTTTGTTTAAATATTTATTTCCTTTGTCATTGGCTTTAGGATAAAATAGAAAATCCTTACAGCAGAGAGATTTCAGAATCTAATTTATCTACATCTCCACTTTTTTGTGTGTGCCTCTTCCCATTCTATGAGTCAGCATGACAGACTGTTTTTAATGTGTCAAAGATACCATGCATTTTCATGTTACATACGACCTTAAGTTGAAAAGGTTCTGGCATTTCCCCCACACACACATACTTTTTTCTTCATTTAGATAATTTTTTCCCAAGACTAGTTTAGCCATATCATTTACAATCCAAACCTGGCAAGTTTGAGATTAACAATAAAGCCCAAGACAAAAAGCATAATCTAGGACTTTCCCAAGAATACCAGGTATACAATAACATTGTTTCTACAAAGATTTGAATCTTCTTTACATTTATCCCTAATATAGTATATTTTCCTTTGTCTTGTTTCATGTAATTTGTTGTTAATATCTTCTAACAAACTTCAGTCTAAATCAGAGTAAAATCTTAAATTTATTTTTGTAAGTTTATCCATTTATTTTGTGTGTGTGTGTGTGTGTGTGTGTGAGAGAGAGAGAGAGAGAGAGAGAGAGAGAGAGAGAGAATGAGTGGGGGAGGGGCAGTGAAAAGGAGAAACAGAATCCCATTGCAGAGCCTGATGCAGAGTTCAAACTCAGGAACCATGAGATCATGACCTGAGCTGAGATCAAGTCAGACAGTTAACTGACCAGAGGCACCCAGGCACCCCCAGAATAAAAGCTTTCATGTGCACTGTTTAATCCAGGTATTAACTCGTAATGAGTATTTGTCACATTTTTAATATTAGATGTCTCTAGAAAATTCCTGGCATAGCCTACCTTTATATAAACTTCAGGCTTATTTTCTTATTCTTTGGACTGATGCTATTTCTGTTCTACTTACCTGTCTACATCTTAGTTACTTAATCTTAAGCTCAGAATTTACAAATGAATTTACAACACATAAAGCCTACCAAAGTTCTCTAGAGCTATTTTTAAGAAACATAATATCTTCGGTTTGAAGTAAAAATATTTGAATTTGAAAATATTTTCCAGAAGCCTATAGTAGAACCATTTCTAATATATCTCAAAGGAATCAGGAACTACCCTTGCTAGTCTGAAGTATAAACTCCTTGGCTATCAACACTATATTTGAACATAATTGAACATGCTTTCAGTTTTCAAATTCTTTAGTGATCAAAATGAAAAATAAGCAAAGGTTGAAAGCAAATCCTCTCTAATGAAGGAGTTTTTAAGTTCAATGTGTAGTTCTATTATTTTAAGAACTGTGCCTAAGAAAAATTAGGAAAGGTGCTTACCACGAAACAGAGAAAATTATATTCCTTGTCATTCATGAATATACCTTCACTGTACAATTAAGAAGTGATTGATAGTGTCTGTCTTGTTCTAAATCAGTAAATTGCATTTGGGGTGTAAAAAGTACCTCATTGAACTAAATGTCATATTTTCTTTTTAACCTCTTCTTTAACAAGATTTAGTAGAAATGTTCTAAGTTAAACTCTGTGTTAGATTCTCAGATTTCTGATCACATTTGTTCTTATTTTATATAGTTGCATTACTTTGAATTTGATGTCATTTGCTAACAGCACAAAAAAAAAAACCCATACAGACTTGAAAAACATTTAAAAATCCATCAATCCCTTATAAATTGTAGGGATAAATCAGACAGAGCACAATTATGAATTAATTCCAAACTTGCTAAATTCCAAAAACCTTATCTCCAAGTGAAGCAGTTAACATGTGAGGAATGGATTTGATCTCAGTTACAATTTACCTGGAAAATAACCTAGCAGTTTTAGACATTACATCATTAGTTGCCTGAATTTATGTGCAGTCAGCAGTTATATCTGATGATGGAGATGGTGAATTTCATACATATGAACTTAGAAGAGATAACACAGGCTGGAAGAACCCTTGTTGGTAGAATAAGATTTACCTAATTTGAAAAGGAACAATATCTCAAGTCAAATAATGTGGATTTATTCATCTACAGGGAAGATAATTTATGCTTAAGGTCTAGTAAATCTTTTCTCTAACCTTCTGAAACTAAATAATACAAATCCTTATTTCAAGTTTGTTATATTTATAATGGCAATAGCCATTCAAATAGAGACAAAGTATTACTTTTTAAGCCATTAAATCTCAAAACCTGTAAGAAGGAAGACAATTAGAACAACAAATTTCTGGTTTTCTTCTCATATTTCCTTTTGTTATAATCATCTTTTTCAACTTGGGCAATTCCAGGGTATATGGGGTGGAGAGGTGGAAGAGAACTATCAGGCAGGAAACTTACCTATTCTGTGTCTTCTATTTTCCAACTCAAAATCTTTGAACTTCAGCTTCCTCATCTGTAATATGGATTGCATGGCTCTGACATTTGTACTAGTTTAGGCATTCTGTGATGACAGGGCATTCTTGCAGTTTGCTTGGTTTATATCCCATTGATTCCAAAGTTCCTGCCTGCACCACCAACGCATTATTTTTTTGCCTGTTGTATTCTTCTCATAGGTCAATATATTTCTGGAATACAGGCTTAAAGATCCTTAGATAATCTTTTCTTTGTTTTTAAATGATGTGGATATACGAAGTCCAGGGATGCATAGGAGAAGTCACTCTGAAAGAAATAGGTTTAGTGTATACAGTTTCCTGAAGCATACTGATAACTTAGTCTATATATCACTTTGAGCACAAGCAATTGAATCGCTTCCATTGAGTGGTTCATTACATCAGTGGATCAAATGGCAATAATCAAAACATAAGGATTTTGTTTATTGATCATCCAGATAAGATTTTATGTATTATCATTAATAAATACTTACAGCACACTAGTTGTATTATCAACCTAATTTATCTATAACCGTGGTATATGGGAGTATATATTATAGCAGTGATTAATAGATATAGAGTCTTTTTTTCCTAAAATGATTAGAATAATATTGTTTACTCAGGAATTATCTCATCAATTTCCATAGAATCTTTGCAGGTTAGGAAAGAAAATTTTAATAAAATTGTGTAGAAAATTAACCATGTATACTCACGCATGGGAAAATAAACCTGGAGAAATAAATGATTTCCAAAAGATCTTAAAGAAACTAAATAGTAATAACGAATATATTGAGTGTGTTCTGTTTGTTAGACCCGCATTTAAGCCATTCACACAGAGTATTTTACTTAATAATGAAGACAGCCCTTGCATTAGATACTCTTACGCACATTATAAAGGTGAAAAAATTGAGCCACAGAACATTTACATAACTTGTGAAACAGGTTGCGCTGCAGGCAGGACTTCATCTTAGTGTTTAGTTTACCAAATGTTCATCCATCCTAATGATAAAAAGTAATATTATTTATCACTTTACATAACATTCTAATGCAATATTATTTTTTTAACTTTCTTAACGTCATTGTAATATTTTCCTTAGTCTTCCATCTGTGTTTCTTCTCCTAAACTCCACACATCTTCCACCAGCATCAAAGACCTGTATGTTTATATCTTAATATATTTCTGACTTGTAAGAATAGCAATTTTCTTATAAGACATAACACCCTAGATTTTCAAGTAGCAGAAGGATTCTAAAATCTAAGTATTATAATTAGAAGGGGCACACAAAGCAATGACCAGGAATAGAAATTAAATATTAGCTAAACAACAGTCATATAAACCTGGATAAAGATATAATGATGCTCCTTCCTGATGATCTTTCTCCAAATTTACCCCCTACCTTAAATATTATTCATATTGCTATATGTTAATATATATGTTTATAATTATAAATTAAGATACAAGGAGGCCAAGGAGAGAGTAATGTGCAGTGCTCTTTGACTGTTTGTCAACTGGCCATCCATACTCTTCGTAAAACAACAAATATTTATGTAGGACCAATGTCCACAATACAAGTCACAGTATGGCTATCACTGCACTACCACTAAGCAGGAGTTTGATTAAAGAATAAATTATTTATGCTAGGTGTCACTTTAATTCTTAAGTAGAGCAATAGATGTGTGTACATATTTTATTAATAGAACTTGAGTGTATATATATATATATATATATATATGTTACATATATACTCCTACATATATCAGATACTACATTTAGAAAATATATTTATAAAAATGAATAATTCATTAAAGTCTGAGGCCAGACTATCATTTTATAAGTCACTGTGGAGGAGCAAAAATTGTCAAGTATCTGTAGATATTTCAGATTAAAAACCTAACCATTTCTTTCTAAGACACTCAGAAGAGTTGGAATGATTTGAATACAGGGATTTCTTCTTCTTCCATAACTTCCACTCATGAATTGAGGACAATCCAATCCATGATGATCTCTCTCTTCACATCAGCTATCTGTGACTAGAATGGAGAGGAGTACTTGAAGTTCTGTGGACTTGTCTCAGAACAACCTTCTTTAATGGAAAGACACTACATGATTTTCCTCTGCCTATGACACTAAGCTCTAATACCTCACCCTGTTGTCACAATACATGAAACTCAAATCTTCAAATGATACAAAGATATTTATAGACCTGATATAAAGAGTTCAGCAGACTATGGAGTGTTTTGTGTAAAGACTCTCAGAAAGAACGTTTTATGTTAAATAGTGACTCAAGTAGATCTTCACTCATGGAGAAATTAAAAATAAAGCAGTTTAAGGGTAGTGGAAACAGAAAGAGTGTATCTACAGAAATGTCAGGGATAGTACCAGAAAAATAAAAAGTAAAAAGCCAAGACTATATACAGACAGGTAGAAACAAAGAGAAAGTAGGCCATGAGTGGTCCATCATTGGAAAAGAGCTGCTCTCTTGCCAAAAACCCTTTACATGAAGCTGCTGAGGCAATCTTTTTGAATTAATTTTCAATAATTTTTTATCACTCAAGGGTAAACTTGAATGTGATTCTGATTCTAGTAACCTAAAAGTAGTGAACTAATACCATAATTCATAGGACAGATGACTTTCATAGTTAGAATAAACTATGGAAGCATGTTCTTTTGCCAATTCCATACTGAAAACAAATTCTCTCTACAACTTCTTATAATGGTGTTCATTCAGTTTCTTCACTCAGCCTACAAAAAAAAATGCATTTGTTCTCAATATGGAAATTTCAGCCAAGTTCAAAAACTAAAAATTATCCCATGTACTAAATCAATATGTGCCTCATGCACATTTCATTCATTGGTCTAAAGTCTTTTAGAGTAATAAAATCAACACTCATCTGTCTTCCACCGGACAATTTTTCTAAAATGTTATCAATGCCTGTATGATTCTTTTGTTTTTAATTTCATGGTAAAATACCTTTGAGAATCCTTAACTTTGAATCATGACCATTATTGCATGAACATACTATTGTTTTCTTGATATTGTAATGTAATTGAACACAACACCTCAAATGTCTGAAAATAGAGTAGCACGTTGGGATTACCACTTTTAGACACTGTTTTACATTAACCTGATTGTGATCAAATAAAGATGATCTTTTGGACAACTTTGACATATTCCTAGCTAACTTTAGACTTTAAAATGACCCTGGATAAATTTCATATTGTTAGATTTGGTTTACTTTTCTCCCTGCTAAGTTCATTTTGGATGATAATACTCATTTGCTCCTAATTGGGTATCAGACATAGTTTGTTTTGTTATTTTATTTTTATATTTCTACATAAGTCGTCATGTGCCTTATAGCTGTAATTAGATTATAAATTTCTTTGAATGCAGAGTCATCTCTTATAATTATTTATCTACTCCATGGTTCCTAATACATTGTTGTATATTTAGCATGCTTTTAACGTATCTTTATCAATTAATCAATAACACTGAATATGCGACTTGCTTTTGTAAATTTTAGATATAGTTTGGTGAATATATTCAGGTGAAGCTTTATTTTATTATCGATTTATCATTTTACCAAAGAAAAGCCCAACCATGGTGGATTTGTTTACGTGTATAATAACATGCAATAAGTTGTCAGGTTGGTCGAAATGCATATCCAATTGGAAGATGGCCAGTTTTCATGTAATCTCTAATTGATTTTGAGCCTTATCATAAATCAGTTTCCTGATTAGGCAAAATAACAGGTTTCTGACTGAAACTATATCTATAGTGCCACAGGATGCCTCTGTCTGTTCAATTTTACCTCTAGCCTCATTGCTCCTGCCATTTGATCAGCATTAAGATGTCAAAAAATGCCAGAATTCATTGTTTCCACTTCTAAGGACTCAAGGACACCATATTCATCTTGTGTTCAATTAGTATTGTCTGATCACTAAGAATGTATCATTTGACATTTAAATTATTTCATATCCATGGTAATGGGGAGAATATAGACTTGACATAGCATTTTTTTCTGATTTAAATAAACAAAACTAAATTACTATTAAAAAGTTTTTAACATTTACAAACATTAGTATTACATTCTAATGAAAACATTATTGTTAAATTATTTAGTAATGGCTTCCATATAATTTGCACTGACACATAAACTATAATCAACTGAATTAAGGTCTTGGTCAGTCTAAACCTATAATTCTCTGTCGCTGAGACAGTCCTGGGAACTCCTCACAAAAATAGGGCATTGAAGTATAGGAAAGAAAGATTGTTGGTATAATGTAACTTTTTGTAAAAGGACTGGGTTTACAGAGGTACAAAACGCGTACCATTCTATTTAACATAGGACCTGGTCAAAATCCTATCATTTCTTCAGCTATAATATTTTAAAAGGAAAAATATAAGTAAATTTTGTAATATAATGAAACCTTTTAAAAATACAGTGTTTATGGTATAGCTATTACCATAGCTGATGGAGTCAGTTTTTCAGAAATTAAAGAATAAACCTATTATATGATCCAGAAGTTTTATTCTTAAGTATATATCCAAAGGACATGAAATTAGTATCTCAAAGAGATATCTGTACTCTCATGTTTGTTCCAGCTTATTCACAATTACCAACATATAGAAATAACCTAAATGTCCTCCAACAGATGAGTGAATAAAGAAAATATGGTAAAGGGGTGTCTGAGTAGCCCAGTTGATTGAGCATCCGACTATGGCTCAGATCATGATCTCACAACTCGTGAGTTCGAGCCCTGTGTCGGGCTCTGTGCTGTCAGCTCGGAGTCTCGAGCCTGCTTCTGACTCTGTGTCTCCCTCTCTCTTTGCCCCTCCCTGGCTTGCTCTCTCTTCTTTCAAAAATAATAAACACTATTTTTTTTAAATGTGGTATGTATGTAATGGAATGTTATTCAGTCACAAGAAAAAAAGAAATTTTATCACTTGCAACTACATAGATGGATTCGGAAGGTATTATGCTAAGTGAAAAACACTGTGGTATTATGTTATCATTTGTACATGAAATCTGAAAGAAAAAAAAGTCTGATTTTGTAGAAATAGAAGCAATAGAATGGTGGTTGTCAGGAGCTGGGGGAAGGAGGAAATGGGGAGAAGTAAGACAAAGGTTACAAACTCAGTTATCATATAAATGAATTCTAAGGATCTAATGTATAGTATAGTTGACTATAATTAAGAATGTTGTTTTGTATGCTTGAAATATGCTGAGAGAAGATCTTTAGCATTTAAAAATATCAGAGTTAACTATATGAGGTGATGGATATGTTAATTATCTTAATTTTGGCAATCACTTTACTATGTATATGTATATCAAATATCATGTTATACACTTTAAATATATATAATTCCTTATATTTGTCAATTATTCTTCAATGCAGTTGGAAAAATAAAATAAACTTTAAATAAAAAATATTTTTTTAAATAAATAACATAAAATACGATGTTAAGGAAACCTTTTTACCTTGATTTGTAACACATTGTGGGTGCCATACAGTTTTTATCAAGTAAGTGTATTACCAGCTGCATTGATCACATTATACCTTTAGAATGTTTTTTATTATGGTGGTAAAATACATAACATGTGATCTACCCCCTTACTTAATTTTTAACTTTACAATATAGTATTGTTAAGTATGAGTGTAGTGTTATACAACATATCCTTAGAACTTTAACATTTTCCATGACTGAAATTTCCCTCACTGAACATAAATTCTCATTTCCCTCTTTCCCCAGACCCTATCAACCACCATTCTACTTTCCACTTCAGTGAGTTTAACTATTAAAGATGTCTCATGTAAGTGGAATCATGCAGTTTTTTTTTTCTTTCTGTGACCGTTTCATTTCATTTAACATAATGTCCTCAAGATTGATTCATGCTGTAGCATGGAGCAGGATTTTCTTTCTTTCTTTTTTGTTTTAATGGCAGAATAATATTACATTGTATTTATAAACCACATTTTCTTTATGCATTCATCTGTCAATGTGCATTTGGGTTGTTACAGTGATTGTGGAAGTGGAAACATCTCTTCAATTCTTTTGAATAAATACCCAAAAGTGGGGTGGATGGACAACTAAGAATTCCTTCTGATGTGTTAAGATTGGATGATAAAGAGGAATTCAAGGAAAAATATCTTCTCTTCACAATTTAAATATATATGTATGTAATTTAAATATATATATGTAATTTAAATATATATATTAACATATATGTTAATCTGCCAGAATCATCAATAATATAAAAGTAAGCAAAAACAAAACAAATTTGCAAAATAAAATATTGTGATATATGGGAAAAGCACCATTTGGGCAGAAAAATGTTTAGGTACAAAATAATTTCCTAAAAACTGTATCAAGAAGCATTGATCAAATGTCTAGTGGGGCATGAAGTGTGCATGGCACCTATTGCATGCAAGAGCAATTGTTTGTTTCCGTAACAAGATTATTGTCCTTTAAGTCTTTTCCGTGGAACAGGGATAAAGAACAGAAAATCAGCAGAAGAGCACTGAAATTTATTGAAATTACCTGGGATCAGACAAAGTCTTCAGAAAAGAAGGCTGCCAGAAATAAGAGGATCTGACAGCTCTTCTTTATTTTACTAGGCAAAAAAACCCACATTGATTTAAAGTTATAATTTTGTTCTTTTTTTTTAATAAAGATTATTTATTTATGGAGTGCCTGGGTGAGTCAGTCGGTTCAGCATCCAACTCTTGATTTTGAGTCAGGTCATGATCTCATGGTTTGTGAGATGGAGCCCTGAGTCAAGCTCCACTTTAAGAGTGCAGGGCCTGCTTGGGATTCTCTCACTCCCTCTCTCTCTGCCCCTCCCCCTGCTTGTGCATTCTCTCTCTCTCTCTCTATCTCTCTCCCTCTCAATAAATAAATAAATAAATAAGCATTTAAAAGTCTGCCCCTCCCCAACTCATAAACATGCATACTCATTCTCTCTCTCTCTCTCAAAAGACATAAAGTTTTAAATGTTTATTATTTATTTTGAGAGAGAGGGGGAGAGATTGCACAAGAAAGGGGAGGGGCAGAGAGAGAGGGAGTGAGAGAATCCCAAGCAGGCCCTGCACTGTTAGCATGGAGCTTGATGCAGGGCTCGATCTCACAAATCATAAGATCATGGCCTGAGCTGAAATCAAGAGTTGGAAGCTTAACCAACTGAACTACTGAGGAGCCCCTGTAATTGTTTTCTTGAGACTAAAGCTGAAACACATATCTGTTGTTTGAAGCTACAAGTCAAAACCAGAAACATAAATTATATATTTTCATGTCCACAGAATTGCTTTAAATAGAGTAGTTGAGAACAACTCTGTTTCAGAAACTATGCAAGATAGTTTACAAGTAAATCCTTCAATATCCATGCAAGAATATTAGATTCTCTTAACAAACACCGTAAAGTGCACAGCAAAGGAAACAACCAACAAAACTAAAAGGCAACCAACGGAATGGGAAAAGATATTCGCAAATGACATATCGGACAAAGGGCTAGTATCCAAAATCTATAAAGAGCTCACCAAACTCCACACCCGAAAAACAAATAACCCAGTGAAGAAATGGGCAGAAAACATGAATAGACACTTCTCTAAAGAAGACATCCGGATGGCCAACAGGCACATGAAAAGATGTTCAGCGTCGCTCCTTATCAGGGAAATACAAATCAAAACCACACTCAGGTATCACCTCACGCCAGTCAGAGTGGCCAAAATGAACAAATCAGGAGACTATAGATGCTGGCGAGGATGTGGAGAAACGGGAACCCTCTTGCACTGTTGGTGGGAATGCAAATTGGTGCAGCCGCTCTGGAAAGCAGTGTGGAGGTTCCTCAGAAAATTAAAAATAGACCTACCCTATGACCCAGCGATAGCACTGCTAGGAATTTATCCAAGGGATACAGGAGCACTGATGCATAGGGCCACTTGTACCCCAATGTTCATAGCAGCACTCTCAACAATAGCCAAATTATGGAAAGAGCCTAAATGTCCATCAACTGATGAATGGATAAAGAAATTGTGGTTTATATACACAATGGAATATTACGTGGCAATGAGAAAAAATGAAATATGGCCTTTTGTAGCAACGTGGATGGAACTGGAGAGTGTGATGCTAAGTGAAATAAGCCATACAGAGAAAGACAGATACCATATGGTCTCACTCTTATGTGGATCCTGAGAAACTTAACAGGAACCCATGGGGGAGGGGAAGGAAAAAAAAAAAAAGAGGTTAGAATGGGAGAGAGCCAAAGCATAAGAGACTGTTAAAAACTGAGAACAAACTGAGGGTTGATGGGGGGTGGGAGGGAGGAGAGGGTGGGTGATGGGTATTGAGGAGGGCACCTTTTGGGATGAGCACTGGGTGTTGTATGGAAACCAATTTGTCAATAAATTTCAGAAAAAAAAAAAAAAAACAAAAAACAAAAAAAAAACAAACACCGTAAAGTAATTTAATGTGTTCAAGATAAAGAGCTAGGAAGTGTCAGAACTAATAGTGAACTTTCATATGACTGGTCATAAATCCTTTATACTTATCAGGTTTTTTTTGTTGTTCTTTTTACAAAATAAGCTACTCTTAGGAAGTTTTTATAATCAGGAACTTGCAACAATATATCCAGAAATACTGTATCCACAGGTATTTCACTGTACTAACAGAAACTTCAGAAGTATGGCCACCATCTTACTTCCGCCTTTTGGATTTCACAGAGTGCTTCTGTCTGGGTATATAAGTCTGGAAACTGGATGTTTTGCTTCTAGACTCTACCGCAGAAGAAAGGTATGCAAATGTTTACTGGCAACAAATCCACAAAATCCACCATATTTTCACAAAAGGCCCTTACAATAGTGTATGGTATATAGAACAAAACCAAAAGTAACTTTTATCATTACAATGTAATAATATGTAAAATGCCTAAAAAATAAGAGATATGATTATATAAATATGGAAATATTTTTACAATATATGATGAACTGGGAAAAAAGTTGGAAAATACTATTGATGAAACAAAACTTAATTTGGAAAAAAAATGATAAATGTATGTGTTGTAGAAGCGTCAAACATTCAAATGCTAGAATGTTAACACTGATAACTCTTGTGAATGAGGAGTGATACACATATCTTTAATTATTAGATCATATATTACAAAAATACAAAAGCCAACACAATATGTTTAATAAATATATACCTTTTGTAAAGCCATCTTCAACAATTCAGCAATTTGGCACACTATCCCCTGTGATGCTACAGAACAAGAATCAATTTGATTCTTTTTTTTACTTCTTTGTGAGAAAAAAATTAATTATTTTTTAAATTAAGAAGGATTTAAAATGAAAACAGACTGAAAAACTAAAAATGGAATTAATTAGATCACTTGACATCCCAGAAGATTGCTTTTAAAGTTCTTCCACGAGATAATTTAGGCTTCTGTAAGATTTAGAATCACAAATTTGGTTGTAGTGACTTCTGACAGTTATTAAATTTAGACGCATATTTATATAGATCAATTTTATTCAAAAAAGGAGACTATTATAATTCTGTTAGTCTCTGTAACTCATTGCTTTGCATATACAACTTAAGCAACTTAGTATCTTGATGGTAGTTTTTGCAACAGTTTAGAGAGAAGCTGTGTTGATCAAGGAAAGATGTAATATAACCATTTTTCAACCATGCTAATTTTTACTTTTTTTTCCCTTATACTTAATTTCCTCAGCTACCTAAAGAACAGAAGCTATGAGGCAGTCATGAGTTCTTACATACATTGACTTAAAAAATAATGTAAATTCAATAAATGGAATCCATATTTGGCTACACTCAATGTGACATTCTCATTGTATGATTCACTTAAAATGCTGCAACACTTCACATTACAGACATTTTCATTCATTTCAAAGATATAATGATTGATTTATTAGGCAGTGCCATCCAGATATTTTAGAAAAGCCTTTGTAACTATGTTTTTGTAAGATTTTCACTTTTATTTGTGTTTCTCAAAAGTTGGCTTTTACTTGCCTTATTTTACAGTATGGCTAAGCTTAAGTATGCCATGAAAAAGTGATATATAGAACTTACATTAATAATACTCGTGATGGTAAATAAATATATTTCCTTCCCAGCTCTTATTGTTATTTTTTACCCACAGTTTAAGTCCTCCTTAACATTTTGTCATTGTTGGTTTTACATTTTCTGAATATCAAATAATGGGAAATTAAAAGTGAAGAAAAAGGAAGGGGAAGCAATCCAAGTCTCTGGAGCCCTAAAAATTTCACGGAAGTAGCAAACTCTTGAATTTTTGTAGGTTTTAATATCTATACCTTGGCCCACGATTGTCCTGTCAATGTGTCTGGAATAATTCCAAATTCTTACTCAATAGATCCAATAAGTGTAATATATTCAATGGTAGAGATTGGCATTATTTTCTATTGAGGAAAAAGGCAAAGTTCTTGTTAGCTAGACAGGGCATAGGACTGAAAAGAGGATATGCTTTCAAGATAAGACTGTGAAGGTACATTGCAGGCCTTTTTATTTGAAAGAAAGTTTCTCCTGATAGTCTTTACTATCAATTATATGTGAAAACAAAACACATCTACTAGATCAATGGCTATATATGCGTTACTAGGGGATTTCTTGCTTTTTATCTAGTAAAAAGTTATAATTCAAACAACAGTTGCAATTGGAGTCGCAATCCAATTAAGTTTATGATTATCCATTGTCATTCTCCTAGATTCATTTATCTTTTGCCATGACCAAAATATGAATTGAAAGGGATGTGATAGGAACCACTACCCCTACATCTTCCAAGTGATTAATGGTGGCAGTAATCTGCAATTCTTTAAGTATGCAGGATTGGTTTTGGCCTACCATTTTCATAGGTAGAGACAGTACTACTGGTTTCCATTTCTCTTCTACAATAATAGTCCTTACTATTAAATGTTCCAATTTATATACTTAAACAAGTTCTATGATTTCATCTCTGTTGTCATTCCATGTTAAATGCTTTCAGGGCACCTGGGTGGCTCAGTTGGTTAAGTATCAGACTTCGGATCAGGTCATGATCTCATGGTTTGTGAGTTCAAGGCCCCTTGAACCCTGCATCCAGTAAGCTTGGGCCCTGCTTTGGGTGAGCATGAGCCCCGCTTCAGGTGAGCCCCACTTTTTTTCTCTCTCTCTCTCTCAACCTTTCTATCCCTCTCTCACTTGTACTCTCTCTTTCTAAAAGAAAGAAAGGGAAAGAAAGAAAGAAAGAAAGAAAGAAAGAAAGAAAGAAAGAAAGAAAGAAGCAAAACAAAGCAAAGAAAAAAGAAAAAGAAAAATGCTTTCTTCTTAGGCAGACATCAAATTAGCATTAATCACATTATCACATCATCATGTCTTACAGACAGTAGTTAAGGAGCCATAAGGCTGTTCAGCAGCAGAGGTTCAGGTTTGGGCCACAGTGATATCCCAGCAAATTTCATGATTTTCTGAAGTATCAAGGAGATTTTTTTTCTAGTAAAGACTTTCAGAACTTAAAAAAATGTATTTCAATTATTGTAAAAAGGGACATAATACTTTTCTTATTGTTAATAAGCTTAGCCAAAGCTTTAATAAATAGACACTTTGAAAACGTTTACTCTTTTTCCAAAGAGGCTTGTGGAAAAAGGGCTTTTGCTAAAGTTACACTTTGGACACTGTTTATGAAGGAAATTTAAAAAATAAATAAATAAATAAATAAATAAATAAATAAATAAATGGCTGAGGACCTCTCCCTCATCCTTTAATTGTGTTTTATTATATTTTAAATTTCTCAATGTCAATTTCATAAATGGGGGAATTATACCATTAAATAAGATGAAATATCTCCAAGAGTGAATATAGTAAGAAAATGCAATATTTAAATCAGTCTTGAGAGTCATCAGTAAAATATCAACTATCTCTTTTTGAATTGGCAGAACCTGAAAATAAAGATGTCAATAATTTAAAAATTGAATGGACATATTTGATTCAACCTCATCAGCTTTTAGGTATAATGAATCATCACCTTTTTCTCTGCCCGCCAACTCTCTGGCCAGGGTTTGGCAAACTGTAGCCCACAGCCCAGCCACCTGCATTTTTAAGGAAAGTTTTATTGGTACATATTCACACCCATTTATTTATTTTTTGTCTGCTTCAGCACTGAAAAGGCAGAGTTAAGTGGTTGCAACAGAGACCATATGGTCTGTGAAGCCTAAAACACTTATTATCTGTCCCTTTAAGAAATTGTTGGATGACCCATGCTCTACATTCAAGATATGCTGTGTTTTTATATTTAGACTTTTGATCAACTGCTAGAGATCATGACTACAGACTTCACTAATTTTTCAAACAAAACACAATTAAACTCTAGTACCTTCATCAAAAACTATCTGGCCTGAGATATTTCAGCAATGCATCACAGCAAAGGATCCACAACTGGTCTCATTAATGAGATCATATGTGAGTTAAATGTGCTATAAATCTTTGACTTTGTGAAAAATTTAACAGATATCTACACTAATTAGTTGTTAAGTTTTACTTATTGGTCACCTCATCACAAAACTGATAGGATAAATATTCTAGACTTTTCTTGAAAGTTTGAGAAGTGGGGCATGTGGGTGGCTCAGTTGGTTAAGTGTCTGACTTTTGATTTCAATTCAGGCCATGATCTCCTGGTTTGTGAAATGGAGCCCCCTATCAGGCTCTATACAGACAGCATGGAGCCTGCTTGAGATTCTCTCTCTGTCCCATTCCCTCTGTCCCTCCTTTGCTCATGTGTGCATGCACACACTTTCTCTCTCTCAAAAATGGATGAATAAACATTTAAAAAAAGATAGTTGAAAAGCTTAAACATTTCCTATGTAGCCATATGCATGATTAATATTTATTGAGAAAACTCTTTTTATCCTACATTGTACAAAGCAAACCAATTCACTGCCTTCTAAATTAAAGGTGATTTAGAGATCAGATTTGCTTGGTCTCTATTAATGAATATTTCTTATGATATCCATTTTGTCAGTTTCCTTTCAAGGATCTCAGAATGCTGTATATATTCATGTAGGTCTTTGTCACATCTCACACTTTCTCTGTGCTGATCAAGTTCCTTTGTTTTTAACATATCATCAAGAATGCAGAGATTTAAAGTTAAGATAAAGGTCAAATAATATGCAGTAGATTTTAGGACAGGACAAATTCAGTTCTCCAAGATGATAATATCTGTTTTGACAATACAGCTCTTATTCTTCCAAATGTGCATAATTAGGATAAAATTTAGCATTTTAGGGAATAATTGAGATTGCAAAGAATATTTCTAAAATTTTACCAGGAGTTCATCATTTACTGTATATTAAAATGTTTTACAATCTTTATTTCCTAGAATTCAGACACTGTTCATAAACTGATTTAAGGCAGACAGAATTCATACTATAATAAAATTTGCTCAAACACAAATGGCAAATTTAAGTCACCAGCCACTAAACTCAATTGAGAGAATAGACTAAGCAAAGTAAAATAATTAAAAGATAGACTATTGAGTAACAACATTAGAATAATCTTGCCTGATTCTGATTTCCTTAAGGTATGAGCATCACTTATAGGTGGACATTTTCCTTCCCAGGACACAAACAGGGAATAGTACATGTATTGCATCTTTTAAAAATCTATTAAGATTCTATTTTTGCTTAGTAAAAATATTTCACTGGATTAAGTCAAGATACAGCTTTTGTAATATGTCTTTACATAGTGCGGGGTAGAAGGTTGATATTTAGGAAGCTGATTTTAAAAGATTGGCAGCAACAATGATTACATAATCTAAAAAGGTATTTTAAACTCTTTTCAATTTAGTGGAATTTTCAGTCAGACCAGGTCCTGTGAACATAAGTCCCATATGTTTTCTACCTACTGTGCAAAATAAGTGGTTACTCTACAGAGTTACAAAACCACTACTTTCAATTCCAGGAGGTCCTTTCTAATATTATGGGCTTAATGAAAAATAGAGGTTTACTGTACCCTTTCATTCATATTTCACATTTCAGAGCTAAAAGTGCACTGAGAAAACACCACATTAAATTCTATTATTTTCAGGGTAGATTTAGTCTCATAAAACACTTTGTCTAAGTATCAGGGAATAGTGATATGTTTATCCTCTAGTAAAATATCCTTATAACTCTCAAGTCTCCTCATTCCTATCTTACTTTGCTTCTCAATTATTTCCTTACCTTACTATTTATTCAAAAACAACTATTTGCAAATATTTTTGAAAATATAGTAGTTGTCCTTATGAAGTTTACATTAGTCAGGAAGAGAAAATAAACAATACACTATAAAACTAATAAATACATAAATTATGTAGTATGTAGGGAGTTGATAAATTCTATGGGAAAAATAATAACTATAAGGGTTGGAATAATGTGGTGTGGAATTTTGATAAAAATAGCAACACTAAGCTTCAGTAACAAAATGACTTTTGATAAAGATTTTGAAGAGTTCAGCGAATTGGGAATGTAGGCACATGCCTGGGGAGGGGCCAAAGAAGGGATTAAGCTTACTTGAGCATCGACAGGAGACTAGTATGGTCCAGTGAGTAAACTAAAGAAAAAGTCCACAAAAGTTATGAAGGTCCCAGTAATGTGGAGTTTGGTAAGCCATTATAAGAAGTTTGGCTATTATGCTGCAGGAATGGAAAACCACTGCATGGACTTGAACAGAGGAGTAAAATTATCTGACTAATATATTCAAAGGTTCACTCTGGCTATGATATTGAGAATAGACTACTGACTACAGAAAGCAAATTATAAAGCAGAAAGGTTGTTTAGAAGGTTATTACAATAGCATAGGTGAGAGATGGTGACCAAGATTATAGAAATATTTAAAAGGCTTTTATTTTTTTTATGAACTTGTTTTATGTTTTATGTTTTATTTTTTTTTTCTCAACGTTTATTTATTTTTGGGACAGAGAGAGACAGAGCATGAACGGGGGAGGGGCAGAGAGAGAGGGAAACACAGAATCGGAAACAGGCTCCAGGCTCTGAGCCATCAGCCCAGAGCCTGACGCGGGGCTCGAACTCCCGGACCGCGAGATCGTGACCTGGCTGAAGTCGGACGCTTAACCGACTGCGCCACCCAGGCGCCCCATGTTTTATTTTTTTAAATTTACATCCAAATTAGTTAGCATATAGTGCAACAATGATTTCAGGAGTATTTTCCTTAGTGCCCCTTACCCATTTAGCCCATCCCCCCACCTGCAAACCCTCCAATGATCCTCAGTTTGTTTTCCATATTTATGAGTCTCTTCTGTTTTGTCCCCCCACCCCCTGGTTTTTATATTATTTTTGTTTCCCTTCCCTTATGTTCATCTGTTTTGTCTCTTAAAGTCCTCATATGAGTGAGGTCATATGATTTCTGTTTTTTTCTAACTAATTTCATTTAGCATAATACCCTCCAGTTCTATCCACGTAGTTGCAAATGGCAAGGTTTCATTCTTTTTGATTGCCGAGTAATACTCCATTGCATATATATACCACATCTTCTTTATCCATTGATCCATCGACAGACATTTGGGCTCTTTCCATACTTTGGCTGTTGTTGATAGTGCTACTATAAACATGGGGGTGCATGTGTCCCTTCGAAACAGCACACCTGTATCCCATGGATAAATGCCTAGTAGTGCAATTGCTGGGCTGTAGGGTAGTTCTATTTTTAGTTTCTTTGAGGAACCTCCATACTATTTTCCAGAGTGGCTGCAACAGCTTGCATTCCCACCAACAATGCAAAACAGATCCTCTTTCTCTGCATCCTCGCCAGCATCTATTGCTGCGTGAGTTGTTAATGTTAGCCATTCTGACAGGTGTAAGGTGGTATCTCATTGTGGTTTTGATTTATATTTCCCTGATGATGAGTGATGTGGAGCATTTTTTCATGTGTCAGTTGGCCATCTGGATGTCTTCTTTGGAGAAGTGTCTATTCATGTCTTTTGCCCATTTCTTCACTGGATTATTTGTTTTTTTGGTGTTCAGTTTGATAAGTTCTTTATAGATTTTGGATACCAACCCTTTATCTGATATGTCATTTGCAAATATCTTCTCCCATTCTGTCAGTTGCCTTTTAGTTTTGCTGATTGTTTCCTTTGCTGTTCAGAAACTTTTTATTTTGATGAGGTCCCAGTAGTTCATTTTTGCTTTTTTTCCCTTGCCTCCAGAGACGTGTTGAGTAAGAAGTTGCTGTGGCCAAGATCAAAGTGGTTTTGCCTGCTTTCTGCTCGAGGATTTTGATGGCTTCCTGTCTTACATTGAGGTCTTTCATCCATTTTGAGTTTATTTTTGTGTATGGTGTAAGAAAGTGGTCCAGGTTCATTCTTCTGCATGTGGCTGTCCAGTTTTCCCAGCACTGCTGCTGAAGAGACTGTCTTTATTCCATTGGATATTCTTTCCTGCTTTGTCAAAGTTTAGTTGGCCATACATTTGTGGGTCCATTTCCGGGTTCTCTATTCTGTTCCATTGATCTGAGTCTCTGTTCTTGTGCCAGTACCATACTGTCTTGATGATTACAGCTTTATAGTATAGCTTGAAGTCTACTTTGGTTTTCTTTTTCAAGATCGTTTTCGCTATTTGGGGCCATTTCTGGTTTCAAACAAATTTTAGGATTATTTGTTCTAGCTCTGTGAAGAATGCTGGTGTTATTTTGATAGGGATTGTATTGAATAAGTAGATCACTTTGGGTAGTATCAACATTTTAACAATATTTGTTCTTCCTATCCAGGAGCATGGAATCTTTTTCCTTTTTTGTGTGTGTCTTCTTCAATTTCTTTCATAAGCTTTCTATACTTTTCAGCATATAGATTTTTCACCTCTTTGGTTAGATTTATTCCTAGGTATTTTATGGTTTTTGGTGCAACTGTAAATGGGATAGATTCCTTGATTTCTCTTTCTGCCACTTCATTGTTAGTGTATAGGAATGCAACCAATTTCTGTGCGTTGATTTTATATCCTGCAACTTTGCTGAATTCATGAATCAATTCTAGCAGTTTTTTGGTGGAATCTTTTGGGTTTTCCATATAGAGTATCATGTCATCTGCGAAGAGTGAAAGTTTGACCTCCTTCTGGCCTATTTGGATGCCTTTTATTTCTTTGTGTTGTCTGATTGCAGAGGCTAAGACTTCCAATACTATGTTGAATAACAGTGGCTAGAGTGGACATCCCTGTCTTGTTCCTGACCTTAGGGGGAAAGCTCTCACTTTTTCCCCATTGAGGATGATATTAGTGGTGGGTCGTTCATATATGGCTTTTATGATCTTGAGGTGTGATACTCCTGTCCCTACTTTCATGTGGGTATTTATCAAGAAAGGGTGCTGTATTTTGTCAAATGCTTTCTCTGCATCTCTTGAGAGGATCATATGGTTCTTGTCCTTTCTTTTATTGATGTGATGAATCACATTAATTGTTTTGTGGATATTGAACCAGCCCTGCATCCCAGGTATAAATCCCACTTGGTCATGGTGAATAATTTTTTTAATGTATTGTTGGATCCAGTTGGCTAATATCTTGTTGAGGATTTTTGAATCCATGTTCGTCAGGAAAATTGGTCTGTAGTTCTCCTTTTTAGTGGGGTCTCTGTCTGGTTTTGGAATCAAGGTAATGCTGGCTTCATAGAAAGAGTTTGGAAGTTTTCCTTCCATTTCTGTTTTTTTGGAACAGCTTCAAGAGAATAGGTGTTAACTCTTCCTTCCTTAAATGTTTGGTAGAATTCCCCTGGAAAGCCATCAGGCCCTGGACTCTTGTTTTTTGGCAGATTTTTGATTACTAATTCTATTTCCTTACTAGTTATGGGTCTGATAAAATTTTCTATTTCTTCCTGTTTCAGATTTGGTTGTGTATATGTTTCTAGGAATTTTTCCATTTCTTCCAGGTTGCCCATTTATTGGCATATAATTTTTCATTGTATTCTCTTATTATTGTTTTTATTTCTGTGGTGTTGGTGTGATCTCACCTCTTTCATTCTGGATTTTATTTATTTGGGTCCTTTCCTTTTTCTTTTTGATCAAACTGGCTAGTTGTTTATCAGTTTTGTTAATTCTTTCAAAGAACCAGCTTCTGGTTTCATTGATATGTTCTACTGTTTTTGGGGTTTCGATAGCATTAATTTCTGCTTTAATCTTTATTATTTCCTGTCTTCTGCTGGTTTTGGGGTTTTATTTCCTGTTCTTTTTCTAGCTCCTTAAGGCATAAGGTTAGGTTGTGTATCTGAGATCTTTCTTCCTTCTTTAGGAAGGCCTGGATTGCTATATACTTTCCTCTTATAACTGCCTTTGCTGAATCGCAGAGGTTTTGGGTTGTGGTTCTATCATTTTCATTGACTTTCATATACTTTTTAATTTGGTCTTTAACTTCTTGGTTAACCCATTCATTCTTTGGTAGGATGTTCTTCAGTCTCCAAGTATTTGTTACCTTTCCAAATTTTTTCTTATGGTTGATATCAAGTTTCATAGCACTGTGGTCTGAAAATATGCACGGTATGATCTTGATCTTTTTGTACTTACTTAGAGCTAATTTGTGTCCCAGTATATGGTCTATTCTGGAGAACATTCTGTGTGCACTGGAGAAGAATGTATATTCTGCTGCTTTAGGATGAAATGTTCTGAATATATCTGTTAAGTCCATCTGGCCCAGTGTGTTATTCAAAGCCATTGTTTCCTTGTTGATTTTTTGATTAGATGATCTGTCCATTGCTGTGAGTGGGGTGTTGAAATCTCCTATTATTGTGGTAGTACTATCAATGAGTTTCTTTATGTTTGTGATTAATTGATATATATTTGGGTTCTCCCATATTTGGCACATAAATGTTTACAATTGTTGAGTCTTCTTGGTGGATAGACCCCTTGATTATGATATAACACCCTTCTGAATCTCTTGATACAATCTTTATTTTAAAGTTTAGATTGTCTGATATAAGTATGGCTTCTCTGGCTTTCTTTTGTTGATGATTAGCATGATAGATGGTTCTTCATCCCCTTATTTTCAAAAGGTCTAAAGTGGGTGTCTTGTAAACAGCATATAGATGGATCTTGTTTTCTTATCCATTCTGTTACCCTATGTCTTTTGATTGGAGCATTGAGTCCATTGACGTTGAGTGAGTACTGAAAGATATGAATTTATTGCCATTATGATGCTTGTAGAGTTGGAGTTTCTGGTGTTGTTCTCTGACCCTTTCTAATCTTTGTTGCTTTTGGTATTTATATGTATATAATATTTATTTTATATATATATTTATTATTATATATATATACATACAAAATTATATTTTACATACAAAATAATACAAATATTATATATATAATTACATACAAAATAATACATATATTATATATATATACATACAAAAATATTATATTATTATATATATTATATATTACATATTTTATTATATATGTATGTATATGTATATGTATATATATTATGTGTGTGTGTATATATATGTATACATAAACACACATATATATATGTATACACACATATATATATGTATATGTATGCATATATATATGTGTGGGTATTTATTTTTTTTTTTTCATTTCTTCTCCCCTCGGAGAGTCCACATTAAAATTTCTTGCAGGGCTGGTTTGGTGGTCACAAACTCCTTTAATTTTTGTTTGTCTGGGAAACTTTTTATCTCTCCTATTTTGAATGATAGCCTTGCTGGATAAATAATTCTTGGTTGCATATTTTTCTGATCCAGCACACTGAATATATCCTGCCACTCCTTTCTGGGCTGCCAAGTTTCTGTGGATAGGTCTGCTGCAAACCTGATCTGTCTTCCCTTGTAGGTTAGGGACTTTTTTCTTTTGCTGCTTTCAGGATTCTCTCCTTGCCTGAGTATTTTGTGAATTTGACTATGATATGCCTTGTTGATGGTCGGTTTTTGTTGACTCTAATGGGGGTCCTCAGTGCTTCCTGGATTTTGATGTCTGTGTCTTTCCCTAGGTTAGGAAAGTTTTCCACTATGATTTGCTCACATAAGTCTACCCCTATTTCTCTCTTTCCTCTTCTGGGACCTCTATGATTCTGATGTTGTTCCTTTTTAATGAGTCACCGATTTCTCTAATTCTTAAATCATACTCTTTTGCCTTAATCTCCCTCTTTTTTTATGCTTCATTGTTCTCTATAAGTGTGTCCTCTATATCGCTGATTCTCTGTCTGCCTTATCTACCCTTGCTGCTGCTGCATCCATCCATGTTTGCAGCTCAGTTATAGCATTTTAATTTCATTCTGGCTATTTTTTACTTCTTTTACCTCTGCAGAAAGGGATTCTAATGTATTTTTGACTCCAGCTAGTATTCTTATTATCGTGATTCTAAATTCTGTTTCAGACATTTTGCTTGTATCTGTGTTGGTTAAATCCCTGGATGTAGTTTCTTTGTGCTCTTTCTTTTGGGGTGAATTCCTTCATTTTATCATTTTGAAGAGAGAAAAAGAATTAATGAGATAGAAAAATTAAAATTAAAAAAATTAAAATTAAAAAAATATTAAAATTAAAAAATTAAACACACACACACTAAATCTAATAAATGATGCTAGATCCTAGGTGTGTTCTCGTCTTGGTGTTGAATGTGGTTTGAAAGATTAGAGAAAAAAAAGGGGGAAAAAATAACGAAATTGTTTGAGAATTTGAAAATTGAATACACTGAAGTAAACTAAAATGAGATGATAGGAGTAAAATAGAATTTGAAAAAACTTACACAAAAGTAAAGAATATAGTAGGAAAAAAAGAAAAAGCCTTAATAAAAATTAAAATAAAAAATGAATTTTTGTCTTTCTGTATTCAAGAAAAAGAAAAGAAATGAAAAAGAAAAAATAGATAAAAAATAAATCGTTTGAAAATTTGAAAAAGTGACTACCCTGTAGTAGACTGAAATAAAAGGATGGGAGTAAAATAGAATTCGAAAAAATTTACATAAAAGCAAAACATATAGTAAAAAATTTAAAGAAAAATGTTTTTAATAGAAAGTGAAAGTAAAAATGAAATTTTTCACTTTCTGCATTCAAGAAAAAAAAAGATACAAAAAAGCAAAAAAAGAAAAAACAAGGAAATAGTTTGAAAATTTGAAAAGGGGTATACACTGAGTAGACTAAAGTAGAATTATGGAAGTAAGATAGAATTTGAAAAATGTATACAAACATAAAAAATATAGAAAGAAATTAAAAATATTTTTAATAAAAATTGAAAATAAAAATGAATTTTTTCTTTCTTTAAGAAAAAGAATATTGTAAAAGAGAAAAAAAAGAAAGAAAATTGAATAAACGGAGTTGCTAACAGATTGAAATAGGACTGAAATTACTTTGTTTTCCCCTAGAAGTCAGACTATGTAGCGCTTTTTAGTCCATAAACTAAGTAGTCGGTGAGACTTGTGTGTTTGAAGAGCGAGGTTGGCCCATTTGGGCAGGGCTCAGTGTAATGGCTCCGTTCTCCACTAGATGGTGCTGCTAGGCTACTGGGGTGGTTTGTTGCAGCGCTTGTAGTTGCATATGCGCATGCATGGGAGTGGTGAAAATGGCGGCACCCAGCTACCCAGTCTCTAGTATGGGAACTGTGTTCTCCCTGATCAGCAGTTGCACACCCATCCTCTGTCTTCCGCTTTTGTCCACTGCCTGCTTCTTCACTGTCTGTGACCAAGCCTCAGGCAGTGCCTCTATCCCGAGTTTTGTCTCAGATGTGGCTGTTTTCCCCAGCCCCTTACTTCTGAAGGACTGCGGCTCTGACCCATTCTGCCCATCTGTGGGAGGGTCTCACTGAGCACTGGCCGAATGCCAGCTGCACCCAGGAATGCCTGCTGCTGCCGGTACCCCGAGACTGTGGCCAGGTGCCAACCCACCCCAGAAAAAGTTTGCGAGATAGTGTAGCAGCAGCTTTTCAGGGATTATGGAATATGACAACACACATCTGGCACCCGGCTTCACACTTAATGACCTTGTTTCAGCACTAGCGAATGTGGCCGTTTTCTGGGGTCTGCTGGGACCAGGTGGCTTCAACAGTCTCTACCAAATGTCCTTCCAGCAGTGGAACCACTTTTCCCCATGTGGCCTGAAAATCCTGGACCCCACTCTCTTCCTGGGGATTCACCCTTCCCACCAGAGCACCGCCAGGTATCGAGCTGCGGAGTTACAGCCTTTGCGCTTCCCTTATTTACAGTCTTAATGGAATTTAAACCCTCTCCTTTTTCCTTTCTCCCTTTTTAGGTTAGTCCCTGCAGCAGTTTCCAATTTTCCACTTTCTCTCCAACTGCTTTTGGGGAGGGGTGCTTTTCCTGTATTCTCCCCCGCCCCAGTCTCCATCCTCTCTCCACCTGCAAAGGTGGCTCCCTGCCCGTCGCCAGCTTCTCTCTCCCCAAGTTCACCTCTCCACACCACATGCCTGCTAAATTCTGTGGTTCAGGTTGTGCAGATTGCTGTGTTAATCCTCCAATCAGCTTTATAGGTGTGTAGGATGGTTTAGTGTTGGTCTGGCTGTATTTCATGGACACGAGACACACAAAAACCTTCCATGCTCTTCCGCCATCTTGGCTCTTTCCCCCTAAAAGACTTTTAAAAAATATTAAGAGCAAATAGGGGCAAGCACATTCATTCATTCAGACGATACTTCAGTCTTTATGGGCATAGCTTAATGGTTATGATAGTTAAGATTTGAATTCAAGAACCAGACATACTTAATTGCCACTTAATGATTCTAATTTTGGAAAAGATAATTGACTTCTCTAGATCTCAGTTTCCACATTTTTAAAATTGAGATACTACTAGATATATATTTCAATTGTGATCTCTCCTTCAAATTCTATTTCTATATTTCTAAATGTCTTATTGACTTCTCAACTGGTTATACTACAAAACTTGAAGTTACATGTGAAATTTTTTGTAAAAAAAATGTATTATGAAAATAGAGGAAAAGATACACAAAATATCCCAAGAGGGGAAAAACTGCAATAATAAACAATAATTGTTTACTCCACAGAAAGGCAAGAAAGTATGATGATGAAAAAAAAATTCCTACTTCATTTGGCAATACAAGAGCTGCATGTACAGATGGGTAATAGTGTGACTGTATTACTGGGGAAATGAGAAGATAATGACAGGAATGCTTGAAATGCACTTTTTCCACTGTACGGTTGATGGTGAACCAATACTTGGTGAGGGAGGTAGTAAAGTGATTTAAAAAAATGTAATAAGAAACAAGATACTCATGTGACTAAAAATGAGAAAGAGATATGTCAAAAGAATGAATAAATAAATGTATTGTGTGTCAGAATCATTGGTGAATGTAAAAAAAGAAAAGGTCCTGCATTTAATGACTTTCTAAGTAATATTTTCTATAAAAAAGAAGTGTTGGAGAGAAGCTAACTGCATGAAAATATGTGTGAGGGGAGATGGGTTTATATGTGTTCTGAGAGGGGTGTTGGTTTAAGTTATAGAACATAAATAGAAAATGGTGATTCTACTTTGAATTTTCATATTGCCGTTTCAAAGCATTATCCCACCAGCTATATTTTTCTTCACAGTAATCCCAAAAGACCAGCAAAGCAACAAGAGAAATACAACCAAGAGAAAAAAGTACATATTTAGTAATACAAAATTGATTAGTAGAAGAGCTGAACTAAATCTGTCCAGACCCTTAGTCAAAAGCATTTCTCACAAAATCCTACAGTTAATGGCCTTAAAAGGGGACAGTATGTTACTCTAAGACATTTATATCATTGCTTTAATAAGAAAATAGGGATAAATATTTTTGGTGGCAAAAATGTGCCCCATTCTAAATAATTTTCAACGTTATATTGGGACTATAATGATCATAACTGACAAAGTAGTAACACAATAAAACAATCTTTAAGAGGGGTCTGTCTATTCAGGTTCCCCAAGGACTTATAACACATAATATCAGAGACTTTGGAAGTTCAATGAGTGCCCAACAAAGAATAAATGAAGAAAACTGCGAGCTGATAGGACAAACCAACCCCCAGCAGTATTCTCAATGGGGTTGTGATAGTCACGGTGTTCTCCAGAGAGAGGAAGATAAAGGCTTATACAACACACTACCTAGTTCCACTTATAGAAACTGAGTGTGCATGATGGTTTATGTTAGAAAAATTTTAGGAAGTCTCTAAACAGTATCTCTATATGGAAGCTTATTTGCGTAATAATGTAGGTAACACTTCCACATGGGCAGAAGGACCTGTGCATTAAGTGAATAAACCTTTTTTTAGATGTGGATTTATAACATATTCT
Organism: Prionailurus bengalensis; assembly: GCF_016509475.1. Classification (NCBI taxonomy): domain Eukaryota; kingdom Metazoa; phylum Chordata; class Mammalia; order Carnivora; family Felidae; genus Prionailurus; species Prionailurus bengalensis. Next base: position 70,971,598 of record NC_057354.1, read on the forward strand.
GGGTATTATTAGCTGCCAGGGTGAATGTGTATAGGTTGCCCAAACATTGCTTACCAGAATACTGAAAGTGGAAAGAAACATGGCAAGTTTATTATTCGTGCTGACATGAACAACTTAATAGTACCTGGAGGTGGAGCGTCCAAGACCACCTAACATGTCTTGCCAAAATTGAGGTGGTAGACCATTCCCTTGGCATCCTGCTAAAGTCATTCATATTTCTTGCCTAATTTCAAGTAGAACACAAAGGGAGAGATATCCTAAGACAAGCCAATTTCTGTGCAAGGAGAGTGGGGCTTCCACAAGTTGGGTGAAGTTTTCCTTTTAATCAGAATTGGTGAATGAGACTATCCTGCTAAAAATTAATAATAAACAACCTTTTAGATGAAGAAATAAGATTAAAGTTTTAGAAATACCAATCACGTAAGCTTTTTTTTTTTTTAATGTATTTATTTTGAGAGTGACAGAGACAGCATGATCAGGGAAGGGGCAGAGAGAAAGGTAGAGAGAATTCCAGGCAGGGTCCGTGCTCTTAGCATGAAGCCTGACATGGGCCTTGAACCAAAAAAACTGTGAGATCATGACCTAAGCCAAAAACCAAGAGTCAGACTGTCAACCAACTGAGCCACTCATGTGCCCCTCAGTCAGACAAACTTTGTAAGAAGTCCTCTCCTGCCTTTTTTTTTTTTTAACTCAGAGATACCATGTTCAGTCTTCAGTTTTATGGTTCAGCTAAGCCTTCGGCTTAGAGGTATCATGGAAAACAAACTCTGATTAGCTCAGGGAAGAGAGGTCTTCACTGTAGCACTGTGCTACTGGGTCGATATCCATACATTAGGGATATATTATTAGGGAAAACAAAAATGCCAAGGAGGGACTAGTAGAGAGATGACAAATTCAGGACACAGCAGTGGAGCTGACACTGTGTTCTCATGTAGCATGTTGTATAGAAACCTCTGCCAAATAAAGGACTTGGAATGGTTATAATATAACCATGTTTCTTGTGTGGTAAAGGATGATGGAACTTATGTCTACTAACATTTATTAAGAGTGACCCCTATGTGTAGGTCTTTGTTAAAGGGGTAAGAATGAATTCTAGCACCAAAGCAAGTAAACCAACAAAGAAGGACAGCCTACTTATCAAAATCTAAGTTTAGGCACTTCTTTTCACCAAACTGGATCTTCCTCAGTACTCCCCATCTCCATAAATATTTCTAGTCCTTATACAAAACCCAGGCATCATTCTTGACATATTGGCAATGACATTGGAACAAGTTTCAGTTACAGTTCCTAAAGATGGGTGGTTGCACTCAAATTCCCACCAAGGTGCTTAAAAGAAGTATTTAATGGAAATTCTCAAATAAGGTTGATAAAAGGGTTATGCAATCCTATATGACTATAAATTTTGCTTTCAATTATATACACTGTATTCATAGAAATAGTGAAAAAGATGAAATTGTTCATTATGAGTCTCTGCTTTGATTGGAACACATCTGAGATATCTAGAACGTCTTAAAGAAGACACAAAGCCAGCTCTTCAGGAGCTGAAATCAACCTGCCCCTACTTCTTCAACTAAGTTTTTGGCATTGCTTGAAATACATATCTTTTAAATGTTGAGGGAAGTTTTATTACTTTGATGAGTAGCTGTGTGAGACAGTTTCGATTCTTTTTTTTAAGCTTATTTATTTTGAGACAAACAGAGATGGTGCAAGTAGGGGAGGGGCAAAGAGAGAGAGAGAGAATCCCAAGCAGGCTCTGCTCTGCCAGCACAGAGCCCTACATAGGGCTCAAACTCATGAAACTGCAAGATCATGACCTGAGTGGAAATCAACAGTCCATAGCTGAACCAACTAAGCCACCCAGGCACCCCAAGACAATCTCAATTCTTAACAGAAAAGATAGCTAGAAGTGGCAGCTGATATTCTAATATTGAACTTAAAGCATCTGTAAGTCATATTTTCCCATCCATGTAATCTACTAATTGACTGCTGCATCAGTGAGTAAAATAAAATTTTGATGCTAATGTTACTCCATTAGCTGCATTGTAAGTTTTGTGAGGTCAGAGGTATTTTCAGTTATGTTCATGGCTGTATCTTGCAATAGTTGTGCCCAACACATACCGTGAAAAGAATGAAAGAATTCTTATCTCTGAATCATTACCCAATGTTGTTTATCTTATCAACTAAATAATTGTTGGTCTGTGATAAATATATGTATTTATCTTGTCCTAAAAGCAAACACTAGGTTTTCAGCTGAGAGATAGAGTTAGTAGAGATTGGTTCCCCACACCCCATTCTCCCCTTTTATGGTTGTGTAGTGACAGCCAGATGTCACCTTGAACATGTAAAAGGGATTTTTTTGCAATAAAGAAAGGAACCCTGAAATTAGGACTCTGGGAACTTATAGAAGATCTAGACAGCTCACACTCCTTGCCCTCTGAGAGAAGAGAGCTGGGGGGCTGGGAGGGTATTGGAGAAATCTGCCTTTCTAATATCTTACCATCATTTGGAATGGAAATGGCTCATCTGAGTTTCATTGCCCTTTGAAACATAAGTATATAGCTCTAGGGAGAAAAATCTCTGAAATCTCTTGGATGTTTCACACTCTCTCAACCTTGCTATTTAGTCACCTTTAACTTATAAGGATTCTCTTTTAAGTGAGGTTCCAGTTCCCTATGCTCAGAAAACCTTGACCATGAAAAAAAAATGAAGAAACATTCATGTTGCTTCCCTGCAGTCTACAGATTCCTACTCTTCTCCCCTGTCTTCACTACCACACTATATTATTTTCTCACTTGGACTGTTGCAATAGTCTTATCCCCATATTCTCTGAACCCCTATTGATATAGATCCTTCCCCCCACCCCCTCCATAGCCAGGAAAGTAATCTTTCAAATGCAAAATAAATTGTATCATGTTTTAAATGGGACCTAGGTTATGAACCCTCTGATTCAGTTTTTGGTCTCACTTGTACCTTTAGCTTGGATCACCAGCCATGCTTCCTGCTAGAATAATCACTGCTTTCCCCAAGTCCTGATGCTTTCATTGCTCATCTCAGCACCACTGTTGGTCTCAGCCTCCCCTTTGGGTGAAGACCCGTGTTCTGCATGGCCCTCGTGCTGGCTCTTGTTGAAAGGCAACACATTTTCAGCTCCAGCCCTCCTGTCAGATCCAGAAAAGCTTTGTCTTCTCCAGAGGCTGCACGGAGGGGCCAGGAAGATGAGAGTGACTGACATATGCAATAAATGTTAACTAATCAAGATTCAGAATATCACATGAATCCAGCAGGCAAATTGATTGTTTCTTATTCCAGAGAGAAGACAGTGCTTCTAGACTCAGTGACCCCATACAGCCTCTTAGGTACAGTCTTGTGTAACCAGGAAATTGGAAGTATTTTGTTTTGAAGTTGGGACCCTATCACTTACAGACATCTTATATTGACTTTTGCTCTTTTCTTTCCTTACTTACCACTTTTCTTTCCCCTTGCTTCTTTTGGACTGAAACCTCAAGAAAGCATTGTCAGATAAACCTATTTCAGACTCTAGGGAATTCAGATTATGATGTACTGTTCATTGAAATATTTCATTTCTTATTACTTTAAGAACAGAAAACACTGGTATCTTTCACATAGCTTTTTTTTTTTTAGTTCTTGTTTATTGTTTATTTATCTTTGAGACAGAGAGAGAGGCAGAGAGCAAGCGGGGGTGGGGGAAGAGAGAGAGATAGGGAGACACAGAATATGAAGCAGGCTTCAGGCTCTGAGCTGTCAGCGGAGAGCCCAACGCGGGCTTGAACTCACAGTATGCAAGATCATGACCTGAGCCAAAATCAGAGGCTTAACCCACTGAGCCACCAGGCACCCCTGGTGAGCCTTTTAAAAGCAGAGATTTTTTTGTTTGTTTGTTTCATTGTTCCTTTCTTTTACCTATTTATCCTCAAAGGAGGGAAACAGTCATTTTGCAGACTATATAGAGAGGTGGCATCCAGGAGCTGAGAGAAGTCTCCAGGACAGCAAGACAACAGATATCTTGGTTATATAATCATAAGGAACTGAATTTGGTGGGGCACCTGGCTGGCTCAGTCAGTAGAGCCTGTGACCCTTGATCTTGGGGTATCCATGCTGGGTATAGAGATCACAAAAAAATAAACAAACTTAATAAAAAATAAGAAACTGAATTTGGCTAACAACTTATAAGTTGAATTTGTAATATGATCTCAGACTCATGATGAAAACTCTGGCCCCAGCTAACACTTTGATTACAACCATGTGAAATCTGAAGGAAGAACCCAGTTAAGCTGATTCTAGATTGCTGACTCATAGAAACTGTGAGATAATAATGTTGTGTTGTTTTAAGTTCCTAAATTTATTGTAATTATTACACAGCAACCGAAAGCTAGTATAAGGAGCACAGTCTGTTTTATTTATTTAGTTTTTACTCTTTTTTTTCTCCACAAGCAACCAAGAGTATATCAATTTCAGGAGTTTGTGGCTGCTACCCTCAGGGAACTTACAGTTCAATCAAAACCAATTTTTTAAAAATTAACCAGCATTAAGCAAAGCCTTGAAGATTAGCTTGAGAAAGTCTTCCTTAACCATCCACACGATTAAACAGAAATGAAAATTGAAAAATGTATTTTATAGGAGAAAATAAGCTCCTGCTATTATATATAGACACAGAAATACAAAATTCTCCCATCATTCTATCTTTCAACATACAGTATACATCCAGATTTTTCCCCCCATCTATTCATGATGTCTGACAGTAGTTAAAGAAGAAGGAAAGTTATATTGGGTTGCCAGCAGTCCATATGGGCACCTAATTTGAGTGAAACAGCACTCTTCTTTGTAATGAACTTTAAAGTAGATGGTTCACCTGTGTAAAAGAGCAAAAAACAACTTTTTTTTTTTTTGTCAGATTCCATTCACCTGGGCTCAAGACTTGGCTAGTGAAAAGAATGTGGGCTGGATTTCAGGACACATGAACTAATCTCAGTGGGAGCCCTGGAGAGAAAGGACACCAAGAGCACTTCACAGAAGTGATATTTGAATTTAGTCCTAAAAGCTAAGTAGACATTTGGATGAGGAAGATGGGTAAATCTGTATCAGTCTAGATAAAGAAAAAATATCCAAATTTTAGGAGATTTGAAAGAGTTAATCACACTGCTGAACTTGAGTAAATGATTTAGTTGACTATGGCTAATCTTTTTTTTTTTTTTTCTGGGATAGTAGTAAGATATGAGGCAAGAGACATGTTGCGGAGGCATAGCTTGTGCAAATCTGTCGTTTAGGATATATACATATGGGTGACCATGTAGATGTTCTGGACAGTAACTTGGTAAGGACTGATTTGCATATAAATGGAATATCTCCTTAGGGGGAAGGGAGAAGAAAAGTAGAGGTAAGAGGGAATTCCAAGTACAGTAAAACCTTGGATTGCAAATAACTTGTTCTGCAAGTGTTCCGGTAGGTGAGCAAACATTTCTAATAAATTTTAACTTGATAAATGAGCAATGTCTTGCAATATGAGTACTATGTAACACTGAAAGTCACATGATCACAACTGAGCCAATGGTTCTTCTCTCTTGCTTGCTGTGGGATTGTGAGTGATTGTCTCCCATGCTTAGATGCTTGGTCGCAGAATTAAGTGATTTTTCAGAATGTTGGAAGGTGCCCACAACTGGCATCTGACTGTTACATCCAACTGTTGCATCATGAGCAACAGCAAGATTATGAAGGAAATCTCGCCTGCAGGGGAAGAGAAAAAGGTGGAGGAATCCGTTACTTCAGTGAGATTAGGGACACATGTAAAATGTGGGAAACATTGCAAAATTTTGTGGAAAAGCACCACCCAAATAAGGCTGTAGCAGTGAGAGTGATGAATCTGTTTAATGACAATGCAATATCACATTTCCACTAAATCCTCAAAAGGAGACAAAAGCAAGTGTCATTGGATAGGTTCTTGTTAAAGTTGCATGAAAAGAAAAAGATTCCATTGAGCCAGTAGATACCAATGATTCTGTTAGTGATAATGAAAGTCATCCTACACAATAACACTCTTCTCTCTTGTCTCTCTCACACCAGCCTCGAAGGTTTTGAAAAATAAGTGTGGGTTAATTTGTTTACTTTTCCTTATATTTTGAATTTTCTTTATTATTTTTATTTTATTATACTATTGTAATCATTTTTATATGAATATTTTTGGGTTGTAGAATAAATCATCTGAGTTTCCATTATTTCTTTTGGGGAAATTTACTTTGATATACAAGTGCTTTGGATTATAAGCAAGTTTCTGGAATGAATTATGCTTGCCAACCAAGATTTTATGTGTTGGTTCCAACAATCAAAGTAGAGAGACTTTTTAAATAGAATATATTAATAGCCACACTAATTGTTCATGCCTGAGATTATGATACAGTACATGAAAAAGCTAAACTCTCCATGTATGGAATTAGTAGACTCAGCACCAGTGGCACTGGTAGCAATAGAATATCATAATCTATTTTAGGTAGGCATTAGGTAATTAGCCTTTAGGTAATTATCACAACATGGAGGAAGAGAAATGGAATGTGTTAGATAGTACATGGAAAATGATGAATGTATTTCCATGAGGACAAGATGTGATTTCGGCTCTCTGAATAGTAGTTGCCAAGTACAGATAGACCTGTATGAGAAAACTAAGGTCTAGTTATAGAAATTCTAAAATTTTGCCCAGAAAAACCTTCAGAATTCTAAAATATTTCATATTACCTATAATTAGTATATTTAAAAAAATGGATATTAACTTTGTTTTACCAATATATTTAATGGAGGAGAACTATATAAAGGGAATCACATTAAGGAGATCAAGAAAGATTTTGTGCCTAGGTCATGATGTGAATATAACCTACAGTACTATAGCACTTCAGCAAATTTACAATGAGCTCTTCCATGCCACTTGTTATTTTGGTGAGTACATTGATTGAACAGAATAAAAAGTACAGGCATTATTCTGGTGGTAGATATGTTGTCATTAGACAGAGGCAAAAATTATGGGTTTCTTCAAGATCGGCATTGATTATTGATTTTTGGTCTTGAGGCTACCTGTATTGGAATCACTTAATGTGCTTAATAAATTATAGATTTCTGCTTCACAAATCAGTTCTAGTGAATTAGAAGTTTGGAGGATTACTTCAGGAAATCTTATTTTTTAACAAACACCTCACGTGGTTTTTTTAGTAAGTATAAACCATAGCTCTAAACTGCACATTTTATGAAAGTTGAAGAATCATGTCTATCAGATTTACTAGTATTTCCCTAAAGGCTAACACATGCTATGTATTCAAACATTTTTACTGAGAATATTGATGAAATCAATAGAGTAAGGAAAGCAATCTATTTCTTCTTGTCTAGACTATTTCCAAACATGCAAAGTTAAGACTTGTAAGAATCACAGATGTACAAATGCACAACTTCATTCCTTCATATCAACCTTCTCCTTTCAAAATCCTAGTGCTATATCTTCTTACTTATAAAAGAACAATTTTGAAATGGCAATAAGATAATGTTAGAAAACAATTTATTTTAAATTTTATCTTTAAAGACTGTCTACACCCAACGTGGGGCTTAAACTCACAACCCTGAGATTGAGAGTTGCATGTTCTACCAACTGAGCCAGCCAGGTGCTCCAGAAAACACTTTTTTTAGTGACAGTAGTTTTTGGATAAATTTATGAGAAAATTATTTTTTTATATATGGCCATTTCAAAGAACAATCTGGAGATATTAATAAAAAGTGAAAAATGCATATCCTTTGAATTACTCATTCCACTTGTGAGAATTAAACCTAAATGAATAAGTATGCAGATATATAAACATAATGATGTCCATTGCATTATTGCCTATAATAGAAAAATATCAGTAATAACCTAGATTCCTATCCAGTGTATATTCAGGAAATTAATGAATTATGCATGTATACTTTTGAAAGTTTGCAGCTATTGCAAAAGTAATAGATAAATGTGGTCTGATGTGAATACATAACAATATCCATTTTTAGTGAAAAATATTACTGAATGGTATGTTTATATTACACCATGTATAAATGGATATTTTAAATGTATATGACCTTTATACTCATAGATGACACCTGGAAGCTTGCAAATAAAGCTGTCAGTAACACTGAGATGGGAAAAACCCTCAGTCTCCCTCCTAGGTTTTTTTCTTCACTCTCACATTACTACCACATTACAATACTTCTGAAACCTGATGTGTGGGGGTTTTCTTCTCCACCAAGCAATTCTCTGACACTGGCTGGGGGTCCTATAATTTAACTCAATTCTGACACCATTTGCCTGGAGTTAGTGTCAGATCCCACAGGTTAAGGGATCAGTACCTCACAATTACCTCCTACTTCAGATGCCAATCACAAGTAATACATCCCAGGTTGCTCTTGCCCATAACTTTTATCCAACTTGGCAACAAATTAAAGGTTTGCATAATTCCCTCCTTAAACTCCACTATTTGCTAGAGCAGAATTCAGGGAAACATTGACTTATGTTTATCAGTTTATTAAAGGCCATGTTATGGATATAGATGAACATCCAGATGAATAAACACATAACGGGAGGTCTGAGAGGTTGCAAGTACAGGAACTTCTGTGTCTGCGGGGTTGGAGTGCATCATCCTCTTGGTATGTGGATGCATTTACCAACCTGGAAGCTCTCCGAATATTATACATATGGGAGTTTATGGAGGCTTCCTCACTTAGCCATAGTCAGTTATTAACTCTATGTCTGAGGCTTCTCCCCTCTGTAGGGAAGCGGCGGCCAGTGCTGAAAATTCCAACTCTAATGGCTTGGTCTTTCTGGTGACCAGGCCCCATCCAGAAGCCATCCAGGAGCCTGTTCAGAGTAGCCTCATTTGAACAAAAGAATCTCCTATCACCCAAGAGAATCCAAGGAATTTAGGAGGCTTGTGTCAGGAACCAGGGTAAAAGACCAAATATTAAAACATAAGATGTACCTAGCACTCTTATTACCTTGGAGATTAAGAGGATTTCAAGGGCTCTGTGCTGGAAACTGGGTGCAAAGACCAATATATATATTTTGTCATCTCACAGTTATTTCTGTAAATGTGATTAGTAGTGGGCAAGTAAAGTACACACTCCTTACTCTTTATAATTAATTTGCCTATTTCCAAGCACATATTGCTTTTATAATATCAAATGAATACACATTTTTAGATGATATATACCTACATGCACAGGAATTCCAACATTTTATCAATGATATCTTTTCAGACGTGGACAGATAGTTATGATAAAAACAATTCAATATATAACTTAGAGAAAATAGTTAGATAAGAAACAGCATTTTCCCCATAACACAGGTGAATACATGTGGTAGTATAGAAATATATGGATAAATATATACAAAATATTAGTTTTGGGTAATGGGATGCTGATAATTTTCATTTTATTCATATTTTTATGTGTCTGAATATACGAAAACAAATTAAGAAAAAGGCATTTTCATTTTATTTTAAATAATTGATTTATATTAGTTACATATTTAGAATACTCTTGCAAGTTGATCTAACCGTTTTTTTTTAAAGTTCAACTGCTTGTCTATTTTAAAACTCTAGCTATAAAAAGATATATATTAAATTTACATCAATTAACACTTAAGCTATTAATTGAAATTAATTGAAAATCCACTTAAATTTACTTCAGTTTTTTTTTTAGAAATTGAATACAGTTCATATAATTTCTGTTCTAAATTTAATGTGTTAACAAAAATGCATAGCATTGTCTATTACTCCTCTGATATCAAGTTAATTATTTGTCTACTAGATTTATTCATGTCATAATTATTAAAAGTTAATGTATTTCAATATTCTAATAGGATTTTGTTCCAAGCTGGTGCTGAAACACACAATTGATTCTATCTTCGAATTTTTTTCTTTTAATCATTCAGTGGGTCAAATAGTCAACTGGAGTGGAATCACTCTTAATTGCTATCATCTGTCAGTAGTTAATACACCCAAATTTTCTAACTATTGGAATATTATAAGAAAGGATGAATCATGTAAGGTAGGAAACAAATTTAAAAATAATCATGTGTTATTACCCATGTGAAATAATTTTAATAGTGCCAACCCTTAGAATATTAAGTATATCATTAGAGTAGTTGTAGTTCATATTAATTCCAATAAATATTACTAGACTTATATATATTGTTATTGTATTTTCTCTTTCATTCATATTATTTTTAGATATTTCAATTATATTTTGCCTATGCACATGGCCAAATAGGACCAAGACTGAGGCTATGAAGAAGTGTAGCATTGCTATCTGCCCTTATAATGTGATGGCTAAGGACATAGGCAATAGAGTCTGATTATATAAATTCCATTCTCATCTAATTTCTATATGACCTTGGATAATTTATTTAACCTTCCTATCCCTAAATATCCTTATCTAAAGGGCTTTTGGGTGACTGTGAAGATTTGATGGTTTAATATATATATTATACTTTATGTAATAACTGGTAGATAAAAAATGTACGGAATTCTTGCTATTCAATTAACCTGTTTAGAAGTCTCAAGAAATACGTGAAATGTTTAGCAATGAGTAATGATAGAATCTGCTAAGCACCAGACAAGTGGCATGGGTCGGTATTATTTATATGTGTTCCCAGGGGAATTAAATGGAGCTTTTTATACTGTGGGCTTACTATGAAATGCAGTATGGATAGAATTTCATATAATGCATTTATTTTCTATTGCTATGTAACAAATTGCCATAACTTGGTGACTTAAAATATACCTATTTATTAGTTCAAAATCCTACAGGTTAGAAGTCCTTACCTATAGCTTGGTTCTTTATTCAGGGTATCATAAGGCTGAAATCAGATGTTGGCTGGGCTGAGTTCTTGTTTGGAGGCCCTGAGAAAAGTTTCACTTCCCAGTTTTTTCATATTTTGGGGCAAATTCAGGTCCTTGCAATTGTAGGATTGAGGACCTAGGTGTTATGGGAAAAAGCGTGGTCCATGCCCTTGAGAAAATTGGAAGAATACTATAAACGAATATGAAATAATTAGGAACAGTATAGAGTAAGAATACGTGAGAAACTAAATATGGATAATAACATATAATACTATATGAATGTTGAAAGGGAGCTGAGTTGGTTAGGATTCACCAGTGAGAGTCCTCGGGGTCTTAGAACTTAAACTGGGATCTTAAAGATGAGTAAGAGATAGCTCAATGATCAAGAACAAGTCAACAATCTATGTAGAAAGCAGAAACATAGTGTAACAAAACTAACATATTACGGAGAATAATATAGTCTGTTTTAATATTAGGTGTTTAAATAAGCATTTTTCATGACTACAGGATTCAAAAAATAGTGACAGGGAAGTGCCAACCTCAGTCTTAAAATAAATCACGTGGATTCACCGCATTAATTTGGTATGCAGTACATATTAATTCTGCTTCTAATATACCATGAGCAGTCCTTTCAAGAGCTGAATTACAGAAAAAATTCTAAGAACTATAAAATGAATGCAATAGCTATAATACTTCATTCTTAAACTTTTATTTTTAGTATTTTTTTGAGCTTTCACCCAGACTGCTAGTTCATCTCCTGTGCAAAATCATATATTTGTAAAAGAATTTATTTTCAGGAAAACATTGTGGAAGTACAGGTTGCATTGTTCTCTTTGTAAAAATGTAGTGAAATAAAATTTATTCTGGGACTATTTGAAGGCCATTTATGAGTGTTTGGAAAAATTTCAACAACATTTAAGAAACAATTATATATAAGAGTAAAAGTGTCTGGCTCTTGGTTTTGGCTCGGGTCATGGTCTCACAGTTCATGGGTTCAAGCCCCGCATTGGGCGCTGTGCTGGCAGCATGGAGATTGCTTGGGATTCTTTCCCTCTCCCTCTCTCTCTGCTTCTGCCTTGCTCTCTCTCTCTCTCTCTCTCTGTCAAATTAAATGAATAAACTTAAAAATATCTTTCTATCTATCTATACAAAAATCTGAACAATGATGGGAAACTTTATTTTACCAATTTTAAACCATGAACAGTCAAACAGATTAAAAAGAATTTGAGGGTATGGAATGACTATAAGTAAATGAAATGATAATATAGAATCATAAAATAGAGAATGTATCTCTTAATTGCATGAAATATTTATAAGAATGCATAGAAAGAAAACAATAAATTAAAAATAAGCATTTTATAAACCACATTTCTTGGTGACAATGAAATAAAATAAGAAATTAGCAACAATTACTAAAGGGTGGCTTTTTGTCAAATTATTTTTAAAAAGACTATGCAAAACCGATTCTTTAAGTGATCACTAGTATAGTGAGATTTAAATGTACAGTACGTCTAAGGAAGAAAGAAATAGAATGATAGCTATAGATAGCATACAATGTAATAGAATATTATATACAATTTTCAACAAGTAAGCTTGAAAGTTGTGATGAAATTCATGATTTTTCTTGATAAATAGAAACATAAATTCCGCAGAGAGTAGTGGAAATTAAATTCCGCAGAGAGTAGTGGAAATGTACACCAATCTCAAATGATTTTGTGCACCAGGCTTAAAAAATAATAATTTCTACAGTATTTAAATTATTCCAAAGCATAACAAAAGATCACAAGATTTCCAGTTAATCCATATCAAAACCACATGAAGAACGAACTCTAATAATATATGTGCAAGTTTCTATATTTGCAACCATTCTCACTAGTTTCAAAATCTCACAATAAACGTTAGCCTCTCCTAAAAACTTGAATTTAATCAGCTACAAAATTCTATTCGTGTTCCCTGCAAAATATATTTTGCTCACTCCTTCCTTTTTTGTTTCCACTTTCTAAATCCAGGCCTTAAGCAAGCACTCTGATTGATGACCACAATAGTTTCAATAATTGATCTCTTTACTTCCAGTCTCTCATACCTCCAATCTCTCCTACACGTGCTTTTCCCAACAGCCTTCTTGAGATAATTTCTTTACTCCTTTCTCACCCTTGTTCAAAAGTTTTCTTGTCTCTTCACCAATTAGCACTTATGGTGTTCCTCCATTTGCTACAACTTGTCATTACAACTTTCTCAGGTCCCATGCAAACAACTCTAAACAAATTGTTTTCTTTACCGTTCTCTGAACAGTTCTTGAATATTCTGAGCTCTGTGGATTTGTTTAATTTTTTTTATATTACTTGGAATGCTTTCTTTCTCCCATTCTGACTTTTCAGACACTTCTGTATTTAAGCTTTAACTTCAAATCCTATAATCTTTGAGAAAGCTGCCCTATCTCCTCTGTTGTATTCAATTTTTTTATCTCTCCCATTTACACACAGCCTTCTTTCTATATTATAGTACATTTTTATTCATCTTATATCAAAGTTGTTTTAATATGCAGCTCCTTTCCTACATTGGGAAGTCCTGAGGAGAAGTGATCATGTCTTAATTATTTCCATAGATTCCACAGCAAAATGATTGCACAGAAAAATGATTGAGGATTGAAAATATCTATGCTTGCCATAAATCAGGCTATAATATTTATCCTTAAAGCTAATAGTTTTAACATTATTACAACAAATGCTAGTAAACGATGGATTATTAAGAGGAAGGTGGGATATAAGATGCCTCAGGGTTTTTTCTTAACATCCATGTTTATCTTGTTAACTCTAAATATTTTGAAGGGTGTTTGAGGAATGTGGTATTGCATTTTTCAATTAGACAATTTTGCTGAAAGTTCAGCTATCATTTTTTCCATAATCAATGATAGAAGATGATTTCATTTTATTATATGATGTTTTCTACATAATACTGGGCTACATTCCTATGTATTTATTTTACTGAGTTCACTATCAGTTTGTATAGCCTTTATGAACCATGTGACTCATTTATTCAGCATAAGGTTTACAGGGCAGCTACTAAATAGCAAAGAAAGCATGCTTTATTATTCAGAAACTTGAAAAGGCATATTTGGTGTTGGATGTGAAAATAAGATTAGCCTAACTACTTATCTAAGTAGGATGATATTTAGATGCTGAAAAACTAGAAGTCGCAATAATTTAAACAAGTTATTTATTTCTCTTTATATGAATGAAGTCCAGAAGTAGTTTTTTCAAGGCTGGCATGTCACTCCATGGTTTCAGGTTATCTTGTTGCTGTACCTTCTTAGCACTTATATATCAGACTAAGTCCAAGCTGGAAAGAGGAACCACACAGGAATCAAAATAGGGAAAGTTTATTATAGTACATTATTAATTATAACAAGATTGGAATTAAAATATGGGGACTAGTAAGAAATTAAGATGGCTCTAAAAAATATTGAATATCAGATGTAAAATATGTTTAATATAATATGTGATATGATATGATATATGTTATGATATGATCTGATATGTTATAGCCAATGCTCTGGGGCTGAGATAAGGCATTCAAAGAAGTCTTCTGGTTATCTACCCACTCCCGATGAAGAATGTGATCCAGATTTTGTTGTACAGATCAAGGACGTAGCTCAGAATGGAAAAGAAGTTGTTAGGAGGCAACGCTGGCAGAATAGATTGGAAATATGTTTTCTGTAACTTGCCGGAAATCTGCACTATACGATGCTAGAGAATGTTGTTCATGGGGAGATGTCTCATTAAAGGATCTCAGCTACAAAACTGAGGGAGGTTCCCAGTGAATTGCATGGCCACTGGGTGGTGCTAGTGTGTACTCGATTTGAAGAAGCTGTAAAACTGCAAGGAGTCTGAGCCTCGAGTTGGTCTCATTGCAGGAGGTTGGTGCTAAGCAAGCCATGCTCTGCAGGAGCCTGCCTGGAGTCTTCAAAAGAATTCTGGAACAAATCAAACACTTTATTTCTGTAGTATCTCTCTAGCACTGTACTAAGCTTAAGAAAAAAGGAAAAATATTTAAAAGGAACCAATACATTTTTACATAGGATGCAAAAAGGGTGAATTTGGAGCTTAAGAGGCCATTAAACTGGAAACCAACACACAATTTAATCCAAAGTTGCAACTCAAGGAGGTATCACAATTCTAGATTTCAAGATATACTACAAAGCTGTAGTAATCAAAACAATATGGTACTGGCACAAAAATAGAAATAGAAATCACTAGAACAGAAAAAAGAGCCCAAAAATAAACCCGTGATTATATGGTCAATTAATCTATGACAAAGGAAGCAAGAATATACAATGGTGAGAATACAGTCTTTTCGATAAATGGTCCTGGGAAAGCTGGATAACTATACACAAAAGAATTTAAGTGGACCATTTTCTGACACCATGCTCAAAAATAAACTACAAATGGATTAAAGACCTAAATGTGAGAACTGAAATCACAAAAATCCTGGAAGAGCACACAAGCAGTAATTTCTCTGACTTTGCCATAGCAACATTTTTCTAGCTGTGTTTTTAGGAAATAAGTAAAAGCAAAACAAATAAAAGCAAATATAAACAATTGGGACTGCATCAAAATAAAAAGCTTTTGACACTGCAGGAAACTACCAACAAAACAAAAAGTCCATTTAGTGAATAGGAGAAAATAATTTGCAACTGATATATCTGATAAAGGATTAATGTACAAAATATGTAAAGAACTTGTACAACTCAATACCAGAAAGACAAAATCTGATAAAAAATATGTGCAGAGTACCTGAATAGACATTTTTTCCAAAGAAGACATACAGATGATAAACAGACACATGAAAAGATGCTCAACATCATTAATCATCAGGGAAATGCAAATCAAAACCTCACTGTCACCTTACACTTGTCAGAATGGCTGAAAAAAAAAAGGATAATAAATAACAAGTGCTGGCAAGGATGTGGAGAAAAAGAAACCCATGTGCACTGTTGGTGAGAATGTAAATTGGTATAGCCAATGTGGAAAACAGTATGGAGTTTACTCAAAAAATTAAAAATAGAAATATCATATGATCCAGTAATTCCACTACTGGATATATAACAAAGAAAATGAAAACACTAATTCAAAAATATATATGCATGTTTATTGCAGCGTTATTTGTAATAGCAAAGATATGGAAGCAACCCAAGTGTCTATTGTTAGACAGATAAGGAAGTTATATAAACACCACAATGAAATATTACACAGCCATAGAAAGGATGAGATTGTGTGATTTGTCTAGGCCCAATATGGATAGACCTAGATGGTATTATGTTAGGTGGCTATGTGAAATAAGTCAGACTGAGAAAGACAGATACCTTACAGTTTCACTCATATGGATTATGTAAAAAAAAAAAAATCAAATAAACAAAAAGCGAAATTAGACCTATAAATACAGAAAACAAACGGTTGCCAGAAGGGGTGGGGGATGGGCAAAATGGGTGAAGGATACTGGGAGATATAGGCCTCAAGTTATGGAATTAATAAATCAGGAGAATAAAAGGCACACAATATAAAGAATTTAATCAAAGATATTTTAATAGCATTGTATGGTGACAGATGGTAGCTATACTTCTGGTGAGCATAGCATAATATAAAAATGATTGAATCACTAGGTTGTACACCTGAAATTAATGTAACATTGTGTGGCAAGTATACTCAAATAAGCTATGAAGCCATGAAGAAGAATAAAAATGCACTTAAAACTAGAGAGCCCAATGGGGAGGTGTTTTCTATTTATATCAGGAGATAAATATATGTGATATATGTGCAGAAATATAGGAAAGGAGTAAGTAAGCCATTCTTTAAGGCACATGGAAGAATATTTGCAAATGCTGTGAGGTGGGGACTGCCTTGCCATATTCAAAGACCAGTAAGGAAATAAGTGTTGGTGCAGAAGTAAGTTAGTGGCAACGTAGTAGAAAAGGTTTGGAAGCCAGCAGAGACCAGATCATAAAGCCTTGTCAGTCATGGGAAGATGGAATCTTTCTAATACAAAAAATATATAGTAAAAAAGAATTATTCTCATTTTTCCAGATCTGCTCATTATTTAAAATCCATCCTCTCTTAAGTGTCTTCCTTTTGTACTCATAAACTCTGGTAAATATTTCAGAAAATAGGGCTAGATTTACAAAGGAAGTGGCAACCAAGTAGGAAAGAACTATCTCCTGTATCTCCAAGCCGCTGTCTGAAAGTATTTGACTCAACAAGTGGCAGTCTTAGATAATATTTGGTAGTATATATCCAAATATACTAAAGTTGGATCTTTAGGCAAAAGGATATTTCACTTCTTTTTTTTTTTAATTTTTTTCAACGTTTTATTTATTTTTGGGACAGAGAGAGACAGAGCATGAACGGGGGAGGGGCAGAGAGAGAGAGGGAGACACAGAATCGGAAACAGGCTCCAGGCTCTGAGCCATCAGCCCAGAGCCCGACGCGGGGCTCGAACTCCCGGACCGCGAGATCGTGACCTGGCTGACGTCGGACGCTTAACCGACTGTGCCACCCAGGCGCCCCAAGGATATTTCACTTCTTATTTTTAATCTGAAGAAACAATATTAGCCCTCTTTCCCCACAGGCCTTGCATGAAGATTTTTTTATGTATCTTTAAAGTTTTGAGATACATATTCTGTTACATTTTAATCAGGTAAGGTAAAGTTAAAGATAGTGAAGTGACATATATTTAATCTTAAACATACAGTTTATGAAATAAAGAAATTTGATTAAGAACCACAAGGATAGATAATCTATGAGATAACATCAAACCTAGGAAGAAACAACCCATAATGAATGGAGATGCTGTAAGTCAGCCCTTCTGAACCTTGTGAAGTTGCCTCCAATATGAAAGAACTAAACCAAACAGAAAGAGGTTCATACTATTTCTGTTTCATTTTGTTATTGTAATTTTGTCATATACACCTAAAATATATTTTACCTGAAATAATACTATTTTTTCCTTCTGGAGGTATCAAATTAAAGTGTTGGCTTCTAATTCTCAGAATGCAATATTATCAAAATTTAGGTGTCTAAAACCCCACAGGAGTAAATTCATGAGCCTAAAAACATACAGAAGGAGAAACTAACCCTCAGAAAAAACCTGCCACACACCTACTTCTATTATCCCCACAACTGTATTTGAAAAGAGGTAAGTGTTCTCACAAACCACCAAAATGTGGGACTAGACTGCACTGCTTTGAATTATACTTTATGATGATAATGCCTTGTGGTCTTGTTTATTATTGTGTTTATAGAGCTCCATGGTATAAGCTTTTTTTTTAGTGGCTTTCTGCTCTACTGGGCTGCTCCAAGCCACTTTTAGAGATATTACTAGAGGGGATAATCAAGGTAACTTTTGATACTTCAATTCTCTGCTTCAGGGGCATATTTTTCTCTATTTTAGACTACCAACCATCATTTTTTAGCACTAAGGCATGCTTATGTGGTGAAAATATTTTTTGCATTTTTTAAAATCTATCTGTAGGTACCATGGTCTTCCTCCTTATTTGGTAGCTGACTCCTTTGGGAATCTTCACAAAAATAATTACAAAGCCTAGGCACATGACAATGAATCTGTTTTCGGGATTTATCTCATTCAGTTCTCCATAATCTCTTTATATCCAAAATATATTTAAGATGTCTTCTCCCCCTCTGTTTCTCATTGTCAAAAGTAGTTCCTGATACACAGTGGCAGTCCAGTAATATATTTTAATTGCACTATTTTTCACTATATTGTGTTCCAATGGGAGTTTTTATTATTTCCAGATAATTAAGAAACATAAAGCATGGCATCTTTCTCTCCAGTACAACATAACAGTTTTCTCACAATTTCAATAGCTTCTCATAAACACTGACCATATCTTATTACCAAAAGGGAAAGGAAATGGGTCAAAGGGATAGTAAAGAGAATATTACTTGTAGAGGCACAATGAATCACATGCAACTTTGGGGGGGATCCTGCTTGGGGGGCGGGAAGGAGCTGTGGCAACTAATGCTGGTCAGCCTTTGGCCATAAGTGCTAAGAATATCAGGCTTCACTGGATATGCAGTTGACTATATCCTCCACGCAACATTTTAACATTTTCTCTATTTGCTTCCACCATCACGATGTATATCTTTGCATTCTTAGATTTTCCAGTTTGTTTTTGGATGTGCATGGCTTCTCCTTTTTTATCTATCTCATAACATTTGGTTTCCCAAAGATATTTGTCCAAACTTATTTCTTCTTCTCTCTCACTCTTCCCTTGTGTCATATATGCTATGACTCTACTTGAGAATTGCTTTTAAACCTCCATTTCTACGAGCAATTTTCTTCTATCCTTTCGGTCCTTTTTTACAACAGCTTCTAACTATTTATAAATGGATATTATAGAGATTTTAAGGGCAATGTAGTAAAATCCAACTAGTCCTCTCTATAATAGTTTTCTCATATAGGTATCTCATAACTTCAGAAGAGTAAATCACATTCTCTAGTAAGGAGTGTCTTTCTGATTAAAACAGTGATGTTCTCTCCAGCTCTGGTTTCCTCCAATGTACTCTCTTTTCCTGACCATACCTTCAGAGTATCTAAGATATCATCTAACGTGATAAAATATTGCTTGTTGAATTTTGTGTTACATATCTAGGGAGTGGGCATAAAATCACTAAGTGCAGAAAGATTTCTACATTTTGCACTAAAGTTTCTATCCTTCCACCTTACCTCCCCCACCAAAAACAAAACAAAACAAAACAACAACAACAAAAACAGCTTAAAATGAACAGAAAATTAAGCACATTTTGTTTTTAAAATGGAGTCTTACCTGAAGATAATGAGTAGTTAAAGAGATCATTTAAATCACAAATTTGAGGCACTGACCAGTAATTAATATACCAAAGACTAACTTAACTGATCGAGCAGCACTATAATTTCCACTAAAAAATTCCTCTTTCTCTTAAATCTCTCCATAAGAGTTAGCTATGAACGTATCTTTACCTAATAATAGTGTCTGGAACAATTCTTTTTTTTTATGTTTATTTATTTTTGAGAGAGAAAGCGCTAGTGAAGGAGGGGCAGAGAGAAAGAGAGACAGAGAATCCGAAGCAGGCACCGCACTATCAGTGCAAAGCCTGACATGGGGCTCAAACTCAAGAACCATGAGATCATGACCTGAACCAAAGTCAGATGCTCAACCAACTGAGCCATGCAGGCACCGCTGAAACAATTCTTAAGTGACTGAAAATTGATCATTCAGTACCAACACATTGCTTATTAGCTATTCAGTAGTTTCCTTTACTAATGCCTCAGCTGTCTCCAGGAATTGAAGAAAATTCCAGACTATTTAACATGAAATGTTCTGAGATACTGTCAATTTTTTCCACTGAAAATAAGTGGTTAGCATCAAATATATCCACATAATAATCACTCTGTGGGTATGAAAAGCAGAAAATTATTTTAATGTACTATTAAAACATTTATCTTACATAGTAAACAAATATGGAAGGAAAGTTAGATAAGCATAATTAAACAGATGTGTGTGTCATCCATTGTATTTGCAAGATTAACTTGGGTACCAGTTTATCCCAGGATACTTTTATTAGCCAACAGCAACAATTCAAAAATCCAATAGTGTATTGTCTATAGAAACTTCCCATGAATCACAGCGTAGTTAGGTTGTTTGCATCTTGTGTACCAGGGTGTCGAGCAGAATCAAATCTGTGGTTTCAATGTAAGAAACACTCCTTTCCTAAGCATGTATTTAAATAAGTTGTATATATAGGAACTGGGACTTTCTTGGCCTATAGAAGGATGAAGTGAACCTTATAAGTGCTCTTGCCTAGCTTCTGTGTTTTTTTGCTTGTGACATCATTCACCTGGGGAGCATCATCCTGCAGCTACTGGAGCCATTTTGCCACATAATTAGAAGTTCTTTGGAGTTTACATCACCTTGAGGCAGCTCTTTGATTATGATTGACTGCTGCAGGAGCATGGAAGCCCTCCTCCCTTGTTTTTAACCAGGACAAACACTGAGGCACAAACACTCTAGAATTTGCCTGTGGAATCAGCATTAACTGAAATCACATCTTTGCCTGGCTTCATCCCCTTTCTTCCTTTGATTTTCATACACTCTTAGAATTTTCTGTTTGTAACACTTATTAATAAATCCATTGCAAACTAATATTTATCTTAGGACTTACTTCTGACATGTATCTATGTATGTATTTATTTTAGGGCAGAGGCAACTGGGGTGCAGTAAAAGGGAGAGGAGCATAGTATTGCATGGCAACTCTCCCTGGTTACTCTCTTTGGATGATTTGGAATGCCAAAAAAACTTCCACTTCTGGAAGAAAAACACTATCTTATGAGCCACTTTTGGAGATTCTGAATGGTGTCCATGATGATTTAAGACCAAGGTAATCAATTTTGGGAACAAAGTTAGGGAGAGGGACATTCTCCAAATTTTGTGACAAGCTCAGTCATGTTTGGATACCTCAGGGACAGTTGGCTTTAAAGCAAGAGGAGAGAATAACTTCATTGGTATTTACAATGGAGGATTTTAGCAGTAAAGACTATGGTGATGTACCATGAAGAGCTGTTCACAAAGAACATCTTTAGAATTGTAACTGAGCAGATGACACAACATCTATGAAATATCCCTTGAAGAACAGTCAAAGCTAATGGAGAACCACAGAAACTAAAATTGTTATAACATTGTGAAGGCATCCTTTTGTATTCTACTAGGAATTTGGTCAATCTATGTCTACAGTCTCTTAGAAGGATCTAGTTAATTATAACCCTGTTACATATACCTCCAAAGAAACTTCTATTATATAATATTGTAATATTATATAATATTTCTCATTAAGAAAAAAAGAGATGCCAATTCTTTGTGGAATAAAAAGGATTTTCCTATCATCCTAATTATAGAACTATGTGAAACTAAATTATTTTCTAGATTCTTCCAGTAAATCTGGTAGGTATATTAAGCTTAAATTAGCCTTTCCATTGTAACTCTCTTAGGCCCTTTTTGTAATAATAAAGAATGAAGAATAAATTCTCTGATGACAGCCATGTACAAAGGGCTCTGGCTTTAGATCTAAGAATAGGAAGAAGTCATAAGGTCTCAAGGCACTTGCCTGGAGGTTAATTAATCAGTATTCGTATTCATCTTCACAACTATATTTTTTACTTGCTACCAATTGGCTGAGCAGATGGTAAAGGCTAGAAATCTGGCACATCTTAAAAAATAATCAGATCTCATCAAGTCCAATTAGTTTTGGAAACTGCATTAGAAATTCTTTGCTGAGTTAAGGAGAAACAGATTCCTGATAATGTTTGTTCTGGGAACAAGATTTGTGCTGAAAGCATTTCTTCTCTACTTAATCCCCCCCCCCCACACACACACACATACTCCACACACACTTGTTGGTGAAAACAGACAGAAGGAGGTTTCCCACACACACACTCAAAAAAATGAACATTTTAACAAGTTAACTTAGTCTCTGGCTAGGAGAAGACACCAGAAGCTGATTCCTTCCTCTTTGGTGTGTTCCAATGGCCTAAAACAATTTCTTCTCCATTTAAAGGGACATATACACATACATATAAAGGAGAAAAGGAGAGAGAGAGAGAGAAATCCCGAAGCAGTGAAGAAGAATAAGAAAGAAACATAAGGCATATTCTATAAAGGAGCCAAATAGTCAGTCTCCTGCCAGCAAACCTAAGATGATTAATTGCTAGCTCTACAGAAGGTGGAAAATTTTAAAACAAGAGAAAAGAAAAAATGACCTGAGAAAACATTTAAAACATTAAACAATTTAGCTTTCTTCAAAATTATTTGATAACCAATGAAGAGGAGTATGACAGATTTGAATTCTATAATACTCCTTTCATACCAGGTCACAGAAACCTCTCTTAAAGATGCCAATAGGGGCACGTGAGTGGCTCAGTCGTGGCATCATAACTTTTGGTTTTGGCTCAGGTCATGATTCCAAGGTTGTAGGATCGAGCCCCACATCAAGCTCCACACTAAGCCTGGAGTCTGCTTAAGATTCTCTCTCTCTCTCCCTCTACCCCTCTCCCCTGCTTGCTATTTCTCTCTATGATAACTTAAAATTTAAAAAAAAAAGATGTCTATGAACTGATTGATGTATAAAGGTGCAAAAATACCAAAAAACATTAAGATAATACCAAAAATGTAAATGTATAAAAAAGAATATGGATAGGCACCTGGGTGGTTCAGTTGGTTAAATGTCCAACTTCGGCTCAGGTCATGATCTCGCATTCCATGGATTTGAGCCCTGTATTGGGCTGTGTTCTGACAGCTTGGAGCCTGGAGCCTGCTTCGGATTCTGTGTCTCCCTCTCTTTCTGCCCATGCTCTGTCTCTCTGTCTCAAAAATAAGTAATCATTAAAAATAATTTAAAAATAATTTAAAAAAGAATATAGAGTCCTGTGATATAGCTGGGCCTCAAGTTAACTAACATTTATTGCTATTGTTTATTTTAGAAAGTAGTCATTTATATATTCACTTGAACACACACATGCAATATATTAGTTTTCTTGGAGCTGTAAGGGAAAAAAAACAGTGATTAAATACAGACTCATATTTCAACTTCTATAAGGTTTACTTTCTTTTAAGATAACATATCAAACACTAAACTCAACATATTGTATATTCTAGGGTGATGATGGTCTAGGAGAAAAATAAAGCAGTTATTATGAATATGTAATGTTTGGAAGGGTAGTTGTAGCTATATATAGGTTGGTCAAAGGAGCCCTAATAGAAAGAGGTAAGCTTTGGGGCAAGATTGAAAGGAGATATGGGTGAGAATCATCTGAGGAAGAAGAAAGAGAATTTGAGAGAACTAAGTTAGCTTGTGCCTGCCATTGCTTGAGTTTAACAGAGATACTACTGTAATGTGAGCAAGGGGAGAGTAGGAGGAGATGAAGGCAAAGAGATAAAGGACACCAGATGATACAGTGTTATGTAGGTGATAGTGAAATGAGAGGACCTTGGAGAATGTTGGGCAAAGAAACAACATGCTGTGAGTTATATTTTATGAAACTATTTCAGGCCTCTTACTATGAGAATAGGTTGATAGGGGCAAAAGCTAAAGCATGAAGGCTGCTGGAAAAGTCTAGGCTGTAGATATAAGTTGTGGCATCATAAGAAACATGTAAATTGACAACACCTGACAATATCTGATTATTAGGTGGTCATCCAGGTGATATATTAAGTCATCATTAACAACAAGACACACATTCCGATAACTCTTAGAATCTTGAACATAAGCAAAAATCTCTAACAGCCTGTGTTGGAAGTATGAAGAATGTGGATCTGTTGGATGAATTGCAATTATAAATGTTTTGTCACCTTGAAAACAAAGTCTTGTAAATGTCCAATAAATCATCCTGTCTTAGGTATAACCATCACCTGGGAGCTTGTGAGGAATATGGAATTTGGTGCAC
This sequence comes from Prionailurus bengalensis, assembly GCF_016509475.1. NCBI lineage: Eukaryota > Metazoa > Chordata > Mammalia > Carnivora > Felidae > Prionailurus > Prionailurus bengalensis. Next base: position 70,995,945 of record NC_057354.1, read on the forward strand.
CGTTCAAGACCTACTGATTCGTATGCATATTAAAGTTTGAGCAGCACTGTTCTCTTTTATACAATTAAATTTATAGATGAAAAAATAAAGACTGCAGATGGCAAGAGAACACAGACTCCCTGAATCCTTACATTCATTTGTGTCTTTAGTTGTTTCAAAGATGCTTTCTTCTTCTCTCCCTAATAACATAATAACCACTCTGATGTAAGTTTCTCATTAGTGTAAAACAAATGGAGATAGGGATTTTGCTTTATTCATCACTGTGCCCACAGCACCTAGAATGGTGCTTTGACTTGAGCAGGTGCTTACAAACTTTGAATGAATTAATTATACACTGATTGTTATGCATAATCCTCAAGCTTACTGAAAACTCAAGCCAACCACACACAAGAATGGACAGGAAAATATAAGACCGAAGTGTAATTAATTGAAACAGATATTGGCAAACAATATCTATCCTGCTCGCTCCAGAAGCAGACACACAACTTTCTCATATCCTTTTTATATGACATCTGCTAACAATCAGCCAAAGGGACTTAGATGGAAAAACTAAAAAAATAAGATGTGAGAAGATAGATTCATCTCTTGATTACAGTAACTGAAATGCAACTAAATAAATGTAGAGAGAACATGAGATAAGAAATTTAAGTTATTAGTCCAATTTGATTCATGGCTTTTATGAAGGTGCTAGAGCTGTACTTGTCTCACACAAAGCTGATTCACACCCATCACAACCTGTAAAGCATTCCATGCTCTGCTCAAATATTCTCTTTATGTAAACTTCCTTGATCTCTCTAACAACAATTATTTTTTCTCGGTCTTCTATGTCTACATGTTACTTTCTCTATATTTGTAATTTAGCACTCCTTCTTGTACATTATTCTATTTACTTTGGGCTTGTTTTTGCCTACCATTCCTGCCAACAAACACTTAAAAAACTGACTAGTTGCCAAAATACAAGAAAATTCTACTCCTATAACTTCCAGGAGAAGGGAATTCTCTAAGTTGTTAAAGAAAAGAAGGAGAGGGTAAAATATGCTTACAGTTTCTATCCTTCCTCTTCAATGTTAGAAGTCCTTATGGAAACACTGTTTTAACAAATTTACTTTGGGAGCAGCCTCTCAAATCAAGGGTTATTACAGACCCTTGATGTTCACCCAGAGTCTGGTACAGTTTCTAATTTCATCTCACCTTGATTTCCCAGGATGCTACTGTTTGACAGCGTTTGCATTTACCTCCTCCTCCTCTATCAGTTTCCTTAGTTTCCCAAGCATACTTAGCATTGGGATGAACTAAAAGTCATTTTCTTGTTATTAAATGCATTTGAAATAATGTTCACCAAGCATAAAAACTCGTCTAATCTTCTGTCAACAAAAGCCCAATAATGAAATCTGTAAGAGGAAATTCTTAAGCTTAAACTCCACAGGTCAAGTGAGTGGGCTTTAAAATTATTTTTAAAATCACTGAAGTGGGAGAGGAAAATTTACCTACTGTTAAGACATAGAAAGTGGGGCCCCTGGGTGGCTCACTTGGTTAAGCATCTGACTTCAGTTCAGGTCATGATCTCACAGTTTGTGAGTTCGAGCCCCGCATCAGGGTTGGTGCTGTCAGGTCAGGGAGCCTGCTTCAGATTCTGCGTCTCCCTCTCTCTCTGCCCCTCCCCTGCTTGCACTCTGTCTCTGTCTTTCTCAAAAATAAATAAACGTTAATTAAAAAAGATATAGAAGGTTATTTGTGAAATTGCATAAGATTTCTGACTAATAGAAACAAGCCATCATTAATGGCAATAGATAAGCATAGAGCACTTATCTTAATGCTTGGTGCTGAGGTATAGAACAGAAAGCTGAATAAGAGCAGGCATTCAATTAACCGTTTGTTCTCTACATAGTGGTGAGAAGTGGGGGAAAAAAAACTGTTATCACCAAGGTGACTGTAAAGATTTATTTTTGTATCTGTAACTTATCCCTCCATTTGTAAAGGTCACTCAAGCCACTTCTATGACCATGATCTTTCTCCTTCACTGAGGAAAAGCCAAAAGGAATTGGCTACATTCTCACTTCATAAAGTTGCCCCTTCTTGATCAGTGTTATTAAGGGTATTTATGAATTAGGCCTAACTGAGACCATTGAATCATACCCTTTGGATACAATAAAAACAAGTTAATCTGGTTCTGAAATCACCCCTTGCTATTAGTGTGTATACTGAGATTTAGTTTAGGATTTGAATTTTTTCTTTTTTAACTAAAGAGACTACCATTGTTTTTCAAAGAGCCACCCTTTATGTTGCTACTTACAAGAACATACAGAGGTAGTGTGGATGGATACCATTCTACTGGGTTATCCCCAAATTAGAGAAGAGCAGAGGGACAGTTGTTTATGTGACATGCCTAAGATCATGCTGGCAGACCTAGGAAGAAAGTTCAGGCATTCTGACTTTGTATTTAATGCACTTTCCAAAAAAACAGCTCCAGTTACTTTTATCAATATGCCAGAGTTGAATATCGAATTATGCATTAAAGGTCTCAGGTAGATAGGTAAGTGCTTTTTCTCATATTTTGAAATTAACCCATCTTTCTGAATTTTATGGAAAAAATATTAGTATGAAAGACCAAAAATGTGTATAATGCATGTGTTTTATTTGCTCTGTGGTTAACTTTGTCCCAATATCCTCAGTGAAGATATTTTTTTTTCCCACTACTTAGGCATTTTCACAAATAAATTAGTTGACTTATGGACTGCAAGAAAATAGTTTGATGTAGAATAACCAGAACTTATGTCAGACCAAAAAAAAAGGAATAGAATGCTTATTGTTTAATTATGATGATAAGTTTTAAGATAATCATTTTCTAAAATAAAGGGCAAGGGATCTGGAAATTATTCAACCTAGGGCTGCTTCTTATCAACTGTGTCTTTGGCTAAGTTATTAAACCTACTTTGTATGTTAGTGTACTGCTCTACAAGATGAGGACAAAAGTTATACCTACCTCATAAGCTTGTAGTGGATTGAATGTGCTAATATATGTAAAGCACTTAGAACCATGTCAGGTACATAAATATGCACTCAATAACAGATACTTTTATTATGGTATTACTTAAAAAGCCTAAGGGAATTAAATGTAACTATTTTATTTAACTAAGGCTGAGCTGTTCTTTCTCCATATACTTTTTTACTAGTTGTCATATATCTCTTCATCAATATGGCTTTTTTTTTACTCTAGGAAATTATTAAAATTAAAAAAATGTCTACAAAAATTATATAGTCCTTTATTTTTATGAAATTTTCTGTGCATAAAAATTTTCCAGGCAGAAAACTACTATTTAATATTAACTGTAAAAGCTTCGAAAGTATAATAAACCCCAAGCTAGAGAGAGTAGGGTGAGTTGCAATAGTATTATTATTCAATGTGGGACATGTGTTTAAAGAGCAATTGCAGAGCTGTGAAAGTAGATGATGAATTAATCAGATGTTCAAAGGTTTATGATAAAAATTGTTAATACTTTGTGACCTATAATTCAAAGAAATAGAAAGGAAGTAACATGTTTACTAATGGTCCATAATATCCAATCCTTGATTTATCTTCAGTAGTCCTTTACATTCTCATTTTTTCCCCCTTTCCTTTATATGTAGACATCTTAGCCTCCCTTCCTTTGAGTCTTTCTGTTCTATTCTTCATTTGGCATTTCATTCTCTTATATTTTATCTTATCACCCTTCCTTCTGTATTATTTTTTTATCCATTAATAGACTGAAACATAACCCCAAAAATGAACATTATTTTTTAAAAAAAACTTTGTTTCTTGTTCATAATTTTCTAATTTAGATACTATTGTGTACATGTACCAATACAGATGATTCCTTATATTTCTATATAATTTTCCTTTATTTCAAAAAGGCCTATGAGCCTATGTCATATGTATCTCCTCAAAAAGGTAAAATCTAAATTCCCACTTAGGATAAAACTAATCTTTATTTTACTGGTTTTCTCAGCTTTCCTAATTACCATTCTTACTCTCACTTCTAGATTAAAGAACCGCTGTGATGTTCATTTGGCATTTGCTCTTCCCCGGAGAGCCTAGGAGGTAACACTTATAAAGTAAATGATAATTTCCTGTATCTCTACTGGTTTTTGATCCTATTCCTTGGGGGTCAGTAAAACACATGGTTAAATTGATTTTCTGAGGCCCCTAAACCTAAAGTCTTTGTTTTTCAAAGAATCCTTTGATGCTGTTGTGGCTTATGAATGCTAAATGGCATTCTTGATCTATGCCAGTATTCATGCCTGGTCAGATTATCATTAACTTTCACCTTTATTGCAAACTTTCACAGAAAGCCACATGGAGGTGATACATCAATTTGAAAATAGTTAATTAGCAGCCTGCTTCTCTTTGCAGTTCTCTCCAGCAAGGTCATACACAGTAACAGATATATTCCCATGGCACTAAGTCACCATAAAATTTAGTATGACAATTCTATTTCACTGTGGGCATTCGTTTTTCCCTTAATCTGCTCAAAATGAAAAATGTGTGTGAGACATCAGATATTCAGTACATTAAGTGAATAGTAAGGTACATGATTTAGATATTGTGGGGAATATACTAAGAAACACTTTTAGCTCTCCTGCAACTAAAACACAATATGGAGAAACATTAATATTCTTATCAAAATAGTAAAACGGAGGCACCTGGGTGGCTCAGTTGGTTAAGCGTCTGACTCTTGGTTTCGACTCAGGTCATGATTCACTGTTTGAGTTCAAGCCCTACTTCTGGCTCTGCTCAGACAGTGCAGAGCCACATTGGGATTCTCTGTCTCTCCCTCTCTCTTTGTTCCTTCCCCATTTGTACTCTCTCTCAAAATAAATAAATAAACTTTTAAAAAATGCTAAAACATTATATGTAAACATAACATGTGAACACATATACAATATTCTTCCAAAACCAGGTATGGCATGCTATTAAACCTATAAATTGTGGTTTTATTTATTTCATTTATTTTTAATTTTTAAAACATTTTTATTTATTTTTGAGAGATATAGAAAGACAGAGCATGAGCAGGCCAAGGGCAGAGAGAGAGGGAGACACAGAATCCAAAGCAGGCTCCAGGCTCTAAGCTGTCAGCACAGCCTGACGTGGGGCTTCAACTCACAAACTTTGAGATCATGACCTGAGCAGAAGTTGGACTCTTAACCCACTGAGCCACCCAGGTGCCCGTAAATTATGGTATTTTAAACATAAATGTGTATACTTGGCCAAGAGCATGATCTACTTGGAAAACTCTAGGGAAAACTCTATTATGCCTTTAGCAGGTTAGAGTGTATAAAATCCACATAATTCACATAGACAATAACCAGTAATGTTCAATGTAACCACATATACAACTGTTACTGAAAATGATGACAAAATTCATGATGAGGCATATAATGAATTCATTACATTGTTACATAGAATATATTTTACTCTGGTGTTCTTTAATTAAAAACACCATACATGTTTGTCAGATTTTGGTTAGTCTTTCATTTTGGCATTTTTGTGTTTTGTTTTGGTGCGAACGGTAGGAGCATGAAATAAATTCATAAACACACCTGTAGAGGAAATTACAAGAACATGACAGTATGATGGGCAAAAATCTGATGGGCACAAATCAGCAATGATATGGGGATTATTGCTAAAATCACTTTTTGTGCTAAGACATTAACTATTTTAACAATCAGTTGCCAATGCCAGGTGGAACAAGTTGGATACGAAAGGAAAATTAAATCTTGTCCTTATCTTCAATATTCTCAGTGTTTTGTTCAAGTAAATATATACAGGTGGTATTATTTGATGCTCAATAACTTCTAAATTATATAGTAGCTATTGGAGACAAAATTGGATTACAGAAAAGTAGAGACCTGGCTGGGCCTAGGTAGATGGAAAGATTAATGTGATTGGTGAAACTCTCTAAACACTTGTAAGGTATAGTTAAGTTTTTCTTAGGCAGAGAAATGGAATGATTTTATATAAGGGAAAAAGAACTATAAGAGCAATAAGGAATTGAGAATAAATGTAGTATGTCCTGGATGTATTATAAGAAATTCCAGTTTCATCCAAGGGAAGCTTTGATATATAGAAGAAAAAGCATGGAATTTGGAATAAAACAAACACTGTTTGAAATTTTTGTTCTGCTGCTTACCAGCTGTGTAATATGGGCAAGTTTATTGACATCTTTTGGTCTTAATTTTCTCATTGGCAAATTAGAGGAAGTAGTAAGTAATTTAAAAGTTTTGTTTTTGTTTTTTTTTTGAGAATTGCACGGACGGCACAAGTGAAAAAGGCCAGTACCATGCTTAAAATATAATAGGAATTGTGTGAACATTCCCTAAAGATCCATACTGCAAAGTGTGGACAAAAAAAGGTCAAAAAGGGAGGTCAGATTGTGTTTACTGATTGGAAAAACATAATAAAAGTGTCAGTTGTCCTCAAATTAAAATTCAAGTTTAATGTAATTCCCAGTGAAATTTCCCAGTGAGGTTGTTTTTTTGCAGATATAGATTATTCTAAAATGTATATGGAAAGGCAAAGAACTAGCTCAAAAAACTACTCAACCAATTTGGAAAAGAAGAATGAAGTAGGAGGAAACATTCTAATCTATTGCAAGACGTGATTATCTTCGTAATCAAGTCTGTGGTATTGATGAAGGGATAAACCCATAAATCAATGAAATAGTATAGAGATTATAGAAATTGAACCACAAAAATATGCCCAAGCAATTTCTTATTTTTGACAAAGGTGGAAAAGTGATTTGATGGAAGAAAGATAGCATTTTTAACAAATGGTACTAGAGCAATTGGCCATTCATAGACAAAAAGTGAAACTTAAGTGTTGTGCCTTATACAAAAGTGCCTCAAATGGATACCAGATTCAGTGTAAAATGTAAAAGTATGAAATTTTTAGAAAGATTATTGGAAAAATCTTCAGGATTACACTAGGAAAAAAGTTAGATTTTATACCCAAAGCACAATTTATGAAAGGAAACATGCATAAATTGTACTTTATCAAAATTAAAAATTTTTATTCTCCAAAAACCCTGTGAAGAGGACAAAAAGACATGCTATAAGCTGGGAAAATGTAGTTGCAGACCATATATCCAAAGATTATATCCAAAGGACTTGTGTCTAGTATAGAAAGACCTCTCAAACTCAGCAATAAACAAATCAAAAAATTCAGGAAGAAAATAGGCAAAAGATGTGCACAGATATTTCACAGAAATAGATATACAGGTAAATATAGGGGAAATACACATTAAAATATATTAAACATCATTAGCCATTAAGAAAATTTAAAATCACAAGGAGATTACTGCACACAGTATCAGAAAGGCTAAAATAAAAAACAATGGTGACAACATCAACTTCTGGCAAAGATGGAAAGAAATAAATCACTCATAAATTGCTGATGGGAATATAAAAGAGTGTAACCACTCTGAAAAAGTTTTTCAGTTTCCTAGAAAACTGAACATGGGACTAACATACAATTCAACAATTGCACTAATGGCCATTTATCTTAGATAAATTAAAAGTTACATTAATTTGACTAATTAATGAACAAACAACAAAGTATTTTCTAGGTGTGCTATTATTCACATGGCCATATACTTTCAAAATGTTCATAGAAGAGAAGCTTCAAAATAGCAACAGAAATAAGATAAATGATGAGATTACATACTAGCAATGTAAGGATAAGCTCATAGTTTGACAATAAAAAATAAGTGAATGAATGAGAAATGCTAAAAAAAGAAAAAATAAAGTTTGTATTTATAGTGATGGATAATTTGGGAAACAATTTATTGATTTTTATTCTAAGAGTCAACAAATAACACATTGTGCCATGTATCTACTTACCAGAAAAAGCTTTTCAATTCTTGATGAGGAATATATATTGGACAACAGGTGAAATCAGACGTTTACACAGCTAAGCTAAAACACTCAAGTCAAACTTCATATAAAATGCAGTTGGCAGAATATACGACATCCTTTCCCTTTCTAAGAAAGGTGCTGCTGACTATATTAGATGAAAATGCTAAAGGAAATAGATAGGAGCCAAGCATTATGGGCGTAAGGGTCCAGAACATAAATGCTAGAAACAATATTAGAACCGAGGTTTGTTTTGTTTTGTTTTGTTTTGATAGAATGTAAGTGAAAAATTATTACCAGGTTATTCTTCAATAGAAGGCAACAAAATCAAATGTATGAAAGGCTTTTCAGTCTTAGAATAAATGTCATTTTAAAGGTTGTGACATTTAATTTTCCTAAGAAAAGAGATAAGATTTTTTTTTTAATTTTAGTAAATGGAACATTTTTAAAAATAGGTAACAGTGGGTAAATAAAAATGTTTTGCTCTCTGCCTGCAGCTACTATTCCATACTCAAAAGAGTTTAAAATATCTGAGGAACAATGAGAAACATTCTTGGAGCACATGAAAAAAAATACATATAGACACACATACACTCACTATAAACACACAAATAAAATGCTCTGTCATATATTTACTTACCAGAAATACTTTCAACAGTTGAAGAGGACTAGATGTGTTAAGGTCTTTCATTAGTTTAGAGTTTAGACTAAGTTGTTGGTATGATTATCATAAAAGAAGGAGAAACAGATATTATTATATTGAGTAAATAACATCATTACAGTAAGAAATAGAAGTATAAATGCAATGAAATTGGCAAAATATAGTACATTTCAGTAGAAAACTTTATTAATAAAATAGTTTGTGGAATTGTTTCTTAAAAAGGAATTTCAGAGATAATATATTAATATTATATTAGTAACATATTAATATTAATTTTAAGCATTTAATAACATTCCTAAATGTTATTAAATATCACAAACCCAAATAAGAGATCAAAGATTGATATAGTGCAATACTCTCTCAATAGATTACAATTTAGCTTTAGAATTCACTCAAATGCAGGATATATTAATTAAGGTGATAGAATATTATATACCCAGTCTTGAATCCATTACTATCATTTTTGGAAAAATAATAAAGGAAAAATGAATTGATCAAATGCAAATGAGAATTCACATTATGAAGGGCTTTTTAAGGGCAATAAATCCATATTTACAATGTTATGATAACTACAGAGTGCTAATATTTAATAAAGTCCCATATTCCAAAATAAATCTTAATAGAAATATTAAATAGGAAGAGTTTTGCATAGCTTAGGAGAAATTCTGTTCAATACTAAATATGTTGGGTATCTGCCAGAGTCAGCCTTCATGTTTCTTCTTAAATTATATTGTGGAAAGTAAGACCAGATGTATGAAATAAATTGTTTCATGTTTTGTTCATTCCTCAATTTTATGTGAAAAATTAGCAAATACTTGCTGAGCAGGCGTGTGCAACTTTTCGCTAAATGCTACAAATTAAAAATGACTTAAATTTATTTCCAGCCCTCAATTACTTTATGTATAATAAAAGGCATGAAGATAAACACCACAAGTGAAATAAAAATTCTAAGAAAAAGCAAGCATCTCTCTGATGAGGCCAGAAGCCACATTTTTTAATTTCTGTTTTTTTGACATATGGTATGAATTATCTATACAATATATGTTTGTTGAATGAACTAATACAAATGTCATCTGTAGATAGACCTTTAATTTCTCAGTTACTGAGGGGAAGTAGCTGTGCACAGTATTTGGAATTTTTCTATAAAGAAGTGTTGTCAATTCTCTTCAACTTGTATATTTATTAATTTGCTTATATAATTATGAACTGGTGTATTTATTTAAAGCATTGGGTTATAATTGATTAATAATGATTTATTTTGCTGTACAGATTTTCCAGCTTTAACCAGTGGGAATTCTTCCAGCTTGATTTCTGTGTTCTTTTAACATGCTCCCCTTTTTCAGTTTTTAAAGCACTCCTTTCTTTGCTTCAGGCTCATCTTGCGTTTTCCTTTTCCCAGCCATGGAATAAGTCATTTCTTCAATGAGCCCTTGATTCCTTTAATAAGTCAATAATAAGATCCCCACAAAGAAAATTCCCACAGGCAAAATTTTGATCAGATACTTCTCAAAAAAATACTCACCAGTTATCAAAGAAATGTAAATTGAAACCACAATTTAATACCACTACATATATATAAGAATAGCTAACATAAAAAGACACAATTTAATACCACTACATATATATAAGAATAGCTAACATAAAAAGACACAATTTAATACCACTACATATATATAAGAATAGCTAATATAAAAAGACAGACTACGGTTTGTTTAGGATGGGGAACAAGTCCAAATCCAGATACATTGCTTGAAGTCAAACACAAAAGACTACTTATTGCATGATTCTACTTTTATGAGTGAAAAATTGAATACTTTGGAAAACAGTATTGTAGTGTGTTATGAGATATACACTTACCATACTGCTCATAAATTCCATACTTACCCATGAGAAATGAAAACAAATGACTACACAAAAACATTTTTCCCCAGCTTTACTGAGATACAGATGACATAAAATACTATGTTAGTTTAAGGTGCAAAAAATGTTAATTGGAAACATTTTCTTTTGGGAAATGATTATCACCATGATATTAACTGCCACCTCCTTCTCATCACATAAGAGCATGCATATATGCATATGTGTGTGTGTGTGTATTTATCTTGTTTCCCATTTGTAGTAATTACTTAACATAGGGCATGGCCATAGTAGGTACTCAGTCAACATTTGTTCAATAGAAAGCTTTAATTAAGTTAATAAAAAGTATATTTACTCCTAGACAATCATGTATATTATATATAATATATAAGTTATATGAAAAAATATACAAAAATTAAATATATAAATACATTTATATATAATTATATATTCATATATACTGTATGTATACAATTACATAATATATATTACATAGTAAACAGTAAAAATGTTAGAAACATTCTTAAAAATATAATAGCAGTTGTGTATATTATGACATGACATGAATTTCTTTTTCTAAAAGAAAATTTAATTGTCTGTTCCAACTTTTATGGATGGACCCAATGCCTTTATATTTTATTGGAAGGATCCCTGTAAAATCTCCAGTATTCTCTGTGAATTCATTTGGGGAAAATGTAAGTCAAAAGGAAGGGAAGGATGGTAAGAAGGGGAAAAGAAGAGGAAGGAGGAGGAAATGAAGAAAGAAAGCAGAAAGAAAGACATAAAGAAAGGATGCTAGTTAGAGTGTGTCAAAAAGTGAACATTGCTAAAATTAGAAAAATAAAAACTGATCATCCTAAATAGAACTTCTGTAATGTTAAGTGAATTTGTTCAACATTTTCCCAAAATAACCAAAAGAAAATTAGTAACTAATACAAAATTTTAAAAAGAATGATTCCATTTTAGGAAAGGGCAAAGAGAAAAAACTGCTAATGCTGCCAAAGTGTTGAGACTCCTTGGCAATGAACCAAATTATTTTCTTTTAGGATGTGTGACAGGAAAAGTTACTTATATGCATATAATTCTCCAAAATTCATACAAAATGCCTGAAAATAGCACCTACCTTAGAAAAATGCACTTTTTTTTTCCAGACCAATGGATATGTGATTACAGCCACCATTATACAAGCTGTAATCACATTTCCTTTGCAGCTGATGTGAATTATCCTTAAAGGCTGTTGGCAACACATTCATTTGGAATAGGACTATATTCAGATTTTGAAACAGATTTTCTCTTGGGCATTCTGTTTAGTTCTCCATCATTTGTCTTCCATTCTCTCTTGCATATAGATCAGAAGAGACTCCCAAATCTTATTTTTTGCATATATATAAGAATCCTTGTCTGCAAGTGTCTGGAGACTACCCTGAAACAATTTATTTTTAGAATAACATTTGTTTGCCTTAGAAGTAAAAAATATATATATATATATATATATACACATATATATATATATATTTGTTTGAATTTTTTTTTCAGATAATAATTAGAAATAGTGTTACAGGTCTCAGCAAATATTAGCCAGAATAAATTCTGTGAAACATTATTCATCTTCTTAGATTTACAGGGGTATACATTTAGTACTGTGTTGAAGCACTATTACATTTTCCTCACTAATAATTTGAGAATTCATTGAAAATGCTGTTAAATAGTAGTAACCAATGTTCACTTGATAATATTTCATTTTTCAGTATTACCAAAGAATGCTGGATTCCACTGAAATTAATTTTTTAAGCAATTAAGGTTTAGCTTTTTAATTATCAAAATTTCTTTGAGAATAAACATGTCTCTTATAAACAAATTAAATTTGTTTAATTTTTTAATGCTCTTAAATACTGAATTATATCTAATTTACTGAGAATGTGTTTCTATTCCAGTATTCCAACTAGTTTTAGCCAGTTTTGTTATTTATCTAGTAATGAAGATTTAAAGTCAAAACGACCCTAATGTTTATATAAATATGCTTTGTAGACTGCCAGTATTAAAAGTAACTAATATACCCATTAACAATGTTGACACTTCTGTCTACGGCCATACCACCCTGAATGCGCCCGATCTCGTCTGATCTCGGAAGCTAAGCAGGGTCGGGCCTGGTTAGTACTTGCATGGGAGACACTTCTACCTATCTCTCATAGATTTTTATTCAGTAGACTGGGTTATGACCTCATAATTTATATATTAACAAATAAATCAACATGATTTTTAACTATTAAAATTAGAGAATCACCTAACTATATTTGGTAAGAGGTGATATTAATGGAAATGAATGAATACATTCTCACCATTTCAGAGAATAATTTGGATAAGCAATTTTATGTTGCAAAAGGGCAAATAAAAAGTGTTTTAATTTCCTTAAGAAAATCTCCTTTGCAGATTATAGCACATGAATCATTTAAATGAAAAATAGATGCTGCTAATTCCAAATAGGTCTTATCTAGTCATCAAAGCTGGCTTGGCAGAATCTCTACATATAAAATGCTTGATAGCAATTAATCGAATTGAGTGCCTAAGGGATATAAAATGGTATATATTTACAATTTATAATTTATTACAAGACTTAAATTCTTCCAAATAAGTAAGTTCTTGTTAGTGAGGTGGTAAAATATGAAAAAATACCCCCCATATTTTCTCTTTATCTAGACATTCCAAGACAAAATGTAATATATAAAATTTGTATCATGTCAATTTTCATATAATGTCTATATGTTCTTCAATTATACTTCCTCAGCAAATACCTAAATGTCTTATACTTTTTCTATAGTAGAGACTCAATTTAAAAAGAAATTATATTTAATGCATATAAATAAGTTATTCCTGTGGTATTACTAAAAATAATTGAAAAAGCAATAGAGCAGTTATTTCTGATCAGTTGTTAAATACTATTTTTTTTCTTACTTGTTTCCCATAAATAGAAAAAATGGGGCAGGGAACCTTGAAAACCTCAAAATTAGAGCGGATGTAAACCAAAATATTTGGTATAAGTATTTTGAAAGCGCTGCATAATGTATTATTGCATTCACACCCACAAAATACTCATTGCCTGCTGGAAAACTGAATTTGTGTAGGAACATTTTTAAAGATCAGGAAGGAAAGAATGATAGAACAAATTCTTAGGTGAACAATTACTTGCAGATTTCTTGTGATCATATATATTTGTTTCTATGTTTGTGGTAGAGTCAAAGTTCAGTAAGGAAAATAAAAAACACATTAGGCTTTTCAACAGAAGAGATTTAATATAAGGAATCTGTTATAGTTGATTGTGAAATGTACCTTAGATTTCTATGGTTGAGGCTGTATATATAGCAGGTAAATGGCTGCTGCTAGTTCTTAGGTGGTGATCATGGGTGTAGCCCAAGGACTATTGAGACTTGTTATAGAAAGTTTAACAATGGCAAGAGTCTACGGTCAAGTACAACTGCTGAGTGAAGTATAGTTGCTGCTAGTAGGGCTAATTCCTCTTGCTGGCACTATGCTGCCAAGAAAATGAAGATGCTTCTTCCTTCATGCTTTTCAGTCCCCTTTTTAAAAATTCCCTGTGGCAGAAACTAACAGGAAGTCAGATGGCAAAAGTATTTAGGAAATGTAGTTTGCAGAGTTCCTATCACAACTTCATAGCTCACAGAGGAGAGTAGTGAATTTGAAGGTACAAGACAACAGGTAACAACTGACACACATTGTTCTTTACAAATGTTCAAAAGGACACCATGTATATTCATTTATAGTAACCTTTGCCTAAAAGCCCTGCTATGAAAAAAAAAAAGGCTATTTTATTTATGATAGTTTCAGATGCCTGAGAGCCATGTAGAGGATTGTGTATTTACTGTAAAGGGACAAGAATATATCATTATTATGCTGCTTGTCACATTTTTTTAGCTGGTTACCTGATGGTCCCCCATTAAAACATAATATTTCTATAGGATATTAATATTTGTGGTACATAGCATTATGGGATATGGTAAGTGCTCAGGAAATGTTGAATGAAATGAAGACATGGATTGACCCAGAATGTGTTACCTGAGATTTGGAGATAATAACATCATATCATTTCATAATGCTAAAGAAATGGGACTTTCTTGTTTCTTCATGGATTCTGTGTTTGACTGAAATGAGAAGTCTCTCCTAATTAAATATTAAGAAAATTCAAAGGAATCACAGGCAATATTTAATCGAAATAAGAAGACTAGGAATAAAACAATGGATTTTTTCCTGCATATTAGTGTTCATTATACAACACTGAAAACCAAATGATTTATTTTAAATTTAGTAGCAGGATTCCTTTAGCTGTATGTATCCACCTATATATGAAACCTGATAAATGTTTATTGTGAAGGAAAATTGGTATTTAGTAACTTTTCTTCAAAGCAGTCAGCAGTTTCATTTTTTCCTCCTTTTATTGTCTTCTAAATGACTTTGCAAAGGAAGTTTCATGCCTTCTCCCACATATTCCACATTTAAGTAACCTTCACTGCCACAGTTTCCTGTATTTTTTCCTACTGGAAACTGACTCTAAGTATGAAATCGATGAGTTTGAAATCAGGGACTTATCTTGATCGTTAAGGCTATATGCTCCAACTAGATGTCATAGACACAATTTGGAATTCTTTTTTGCACCATTTTAGACTAAAATTGACATGTATGGAGAAAATAATTATGAAATAAGTTGTTTAATTTTCTCCTGTCTCTCTTGCCCTAGTGCTTTGCCTTTCTGACCATGTGGTAAACCACCATCATTGTTACATGAAGATATAACTATATTGTTTGCAAATACCTTACATATGAGACTAATTCTGATTGTTGCTCTAATAAGACATTTGGAGTGACATTAGAACTCTTTCATTTACTATGTCTGCATAATTACTCTAGAACTTAGTAGCATACAATAAAGATTTATTAGGTTCATAGATCCCACCTTTCTATGGAGAAAAACTCATATTTAAAGAGAACAAGTAGAATGGAGCATTTATTGGTGTACTCATCTTTTAAAAATACAGTCTGCCACAGGGACTAATATTATTTTCTACTTTTATGAGCCAGATACTTCATTAGGGCTTAAGATATGTACTACACTGCACAACTGTCTAAGAAAGTTATTAATGACAACTTTTTACAAATTGGGGAAGCTATGATTTAGAAATGTGGGGAAATTTTCTAGTTATCAACGTATTTATAATGTATTTATTAAGGCATGAATTTAGTTTATTAATATTCCTTGAAAAGCCTTTATGTACCATGTGCTACATAAGAAACAGAATAAAACAGAGTCCTAGTCTATAAGGAACTTAAAATCTGGTGGGAAAATTAAATCTGGTGGAAGATTTTTCTTATGAAATGTAATGTATCTACCCCTGAAGAAACAGACAAGGCATTTCAACTGGCTGAATTTAAACAGTTGAACAGAAGTTAGCCAGTTAGAGTAGGGAAAAGAGAAATGCAAAAAAGAAAGGATAAAGTAAATAGTTCTAAAGAGAATGGCCTAAACCAAAAAGACAGAGAGGAAGGAAATACAAAACATATTAATTTTCAGTCTAGAGAATATGCAATGCAAGAATGAACTGAAGGGAGCAGGAAAAGTAAGCAGCATTCAGTTCATCAACAGGCACATGAGTAAATGGACTCCATCTGTAGGTGTCAGGCAGAATTAGAAGATTTTGGTAGGAGTGTGATGAGATCAAATGTGTAGTTGACACAGATCTCTGTCATATCTATGTGGATAATAAATGTGCTTAAAGGAGAAGGTAATGGAGGCAGGGGCATAACTGACACGGCAAGAGGAGCATGTGAGGTCAGAGTGTGTGCACTTGAGTTATGTGAGTGTGTGTGTGTGATTGCGTGTGTGTGTGTTTATCTGTGTAAGATGGGAATATAAACGATAGTTACATAAAACATATAGGGAATATTGGTGATTCAGGGAGAAAGCAGCAATTGTAGAAACACATTCCTAGCTATTCAGTAGTAAGGAAAATACTGCCGGAGCCTGGAAAAGGTGAGCTCATCAGGAGCATTGAGGGACACCTAATGTAATGTAAGTTCTTCAAATTCTGTTCTGGGGGTTGGAGAGGCCAAGCTTCGGTAGACTGAGTGAATAGGAAATAAGAAGGGAATTTTGTGACACCTGTGTATAGAAGTTTGGATAAAAAACAATGTTTCAGTTCTGTGGGTCCTAAAGCACATGCCCCAAAATTGTGCTCCCGAGAGGCCAGAAATCTGCTTTATCTGTCCACCA
The DNA here is from genome assembly GCF_016509475.1 of Prionailurus bengalensis. NCBI lineage: Eukaryota > Metazoa > Chordata > Mammalia > Carnivora > Felidae > Prionailurus > Prionailurus bengalensis. The sequence continues at coordinate 71,012,630 of NC_057354.1, forward strand.
ACTCTCCTTCTTCAATGCATGAGCATTTTCCCAGGGTATGAATTCTCTGGGAGTTTCCAGTCTGCCCTACAGAAGAGCAGATCACACTCCAATTACCTAATTGCCTTGAAGCAAGAGGTGTCCTGGAAATTATTTTCTTTCTCTGATTATCAAGACGGCACACATTAATAGACAAGTCAGACAATTTAAAACAGTGGTATAATTTATCTTGTTCCTCTAGGAGTTACATTTAAAGTTAGATTTATGTTCAATTTTGCAGGGAAGGATAATTTAATGGGGATGCAGCCTACTTCCTATTGCCTTGTATTATGAGGCATATAATGCTTTAGAAAGGAAATGATTGGGATCTTATCTTATCCATATATTTGTAATGTTATATTTCCTACAATCTGAGAATTAACACAACACTCTCCCTCAGAGTTTAAATAATCCACCCTTTGGGATTCTGAGTTACACTGCTTGGAATTTATAATTAAAGTTTTGGAGAACTGGTATTTATGTTGTGTTGAATTGTCCTATCAAAATTTCTATTTTACCACATGTTTTCACTAGGCAAGGATATTGGATGTAATCAAACAAAATATCATCTGTTAAAATGGCCTTTTTCCTTTTATTTCTTGATATATATTCTAATAAAAGACTTCCTAAAATTGAGCCATCAGGAATGATAATAATTTGAATGTAATGCATTATTATTTTAATTTTAAGAATATGTTCTGTATTTTAATTAAGCTGCACATTTCATTTATTCTTATTTCCTTATTTAGTACAATGATGTCTTGTAAAAATATTAAGAATCCTTTCTTGATTTTCCACAGAACACTTTCAATACTAAAGGAATTATCTGCTTATTTGGATATTTGATACAATTTTCTGTGAAATTTATTGGATCTGGAATTTCTTTAAGAACTAAGTTTTTGCCAGAATCGCTGTTTTGTCTTCTCAAGATTATTCATCTACTTGGTTTTTCTCTTTTCTTCAACCCTGTAAACTATAGGGATGCTGTATATCTAGAAAGAATACAAGTGTCATTTATATCACATATTTGGAGAAAAGCAAGGGGAAATTTCATAGAAAGACATGGTGGGGTCAGTGCATTTTTCCAAAAAGATTTAGAAGGAGATTTGTGGGGCGCCTGGGTGGTGCAGTCTGTTAAGCGTCCGACTTCAGCCAGGTCACGATCTCGCGGTCCGCGAGTTCGAGCCCCGCGTCAGGCTCTGGGCTGATGGCTCAGAGCCTGGAGCCTGTTTCTGATTCTGTGTCTCCCTCTCTCTCTGCCCCTCCCCCGTTCATGCTCTGTCTCTCTCTGTCCCAAAAATAAATAAACGTAGAAGGAGATTTGTGAGAAAGCATAATAAAACGTATTTTTTTTCTTTACGTTTTAAGCAAGAATAATCAGGCATATGAGTGAACCAACATAGAAACCAGAAATAGAACAAAATATGTGTAGCTATGTCATTTCCACAAGAAATAGTTTAAAGTTTCCAATCATCCTGCCCCCTTAGCTGCCACAAGCCTTCCATGATATGATATTTCCTGAATATATTTAAATGCCAGGTCTGAATTTCTTTCATATGGTTCTGGAACCTTTGTATTGCTCTGTCAGGCAGACAGATCATTATAGATCTTTGATCATTCCATCTGACAGTGTTTGCTTGTTTTAATTGATTTCTGAAAGGGAGGTTGTGCCACTAGCCATTTATGCCAGATTTTAGACAGTTAGAGGGGAGTCTTTCTCCATAACTTACAACCCTTGGCTGGGAACACAGGAATATCTCAGGTAAGCTCAGGAAGTATTGACTGTATAAATGAAAGTAAGGCCAATGGACAGAGAGAAGCTCTCAGAAGCATCCAGATGGATTTCAGTCAAGAGAGTAGGCAAGGGTTGAAATGCAGGATACTCTGAAACTGGAGTTTAAAAGGTAAATGTTACCTATAATTTACTATTTTTCTGCAAATTTAATTTAAAAATTCCCATGTGCTTTTAGATATCTTCTTTTTTTGTAGAGTTAGAAGTCACCAAAACAAATTTCTACAGGTTGATTTTATATATTTACCTGTTAGGATATGTAGTCTAATAGATAGAACCAACCTCAACCATAAATCTGTTGCCTATGAGGGTGGGGCAATATATATGATTACCATCATTGTTCTCAATTTTCCACAAAGCTGTAAGAAATTCATGTATTTAGAGTGAATGGAGACAGATTGGAGGTATGTTGTTAAGATGTCCAGAAATTATTCAGGAGAGATGGAAAGAAAGCAATGATGAAGAATAGTTTAAAAAATTGTCAGGCAGAACTAAAAGCTCCCCTGAATTTGGAGAAATGTAATTGGTAGCAGTTCCAGTCTACTTATTTGTTTGAATGTTTGTTTGTTATTTTTGGTATTGGTTCAGTGAGCTAATGTTGATAGAGAAAAAAATGACAGCAGTTTTGAAGAAGTGGGTTTGCAACATCAGAAAGAACTAAGAATAATTTTTGGTATCCTTGAAAAGAGGAGGTCTTAGGGAAGCTTTCCCCACTGCTGTCATTGCCATCAGTATTATTGTTGTCTTGCTTTGTTTTGTTTCCTGATAAACAAGAATTATATTGTTCAGTATTTCACATCACATGGTGCTTTTAACCGGTTAAAAGGCACAACTGAATTAGTCTCTTTTATCTATATGGCTATCTGGTTCTGTAAGTTTTAGTTACCTAAGGTCACAGTGGTAGAAAGCCCCAGATCCAGGAATAGAACTCCATAGCTTTTGACTACCACACAAGGACATCTGTCCACTTATCCAAGAGTCCTGAGAGTCCTTGAGAGGTCACCCAGAGACCTGTCCAAACATTTCCAAAAAAACAAATGAAGTAGTTTCATAAATTAGGAATTCTAATATGTCTGTGAGTTATAATTAATAAGCTGATATAATAGTTTTTCATTATTATTTTAATATATCTTGTTATTATACGTTACGTACATGAAAAGGCAAGCATATTTTGTTCACATAAAGAGATTCATAAATAGAAATTTTTCTCACTTAATAATATGTGACATTCTTTCTATATTAGCCTATATTGATTTGCTCCAGCTATTTTAAAGAGTGCATAGGAACATACCATATGGAAATACAATGACTAATTTATCACAATTGATTATATCCTCCTTCTGAAACACTCTCTTCTCCAGGCTTTCATGACTCTTCTGAATCCACCTTTATGTCTGCACCTCTGCTAATTAATATGGAAACAATCCTGGGACAGGTCCTTTTTTTCTCTCTACTTTATCTGTACCTTCTTTCTAAATGATAGCCAGTAACCCAGTGCCTCTAGATATTGTTTATATTCTAATGACTCTCAACATTCTATCAAGGCTGTACATCAGTATTTAATAGGGATCTCAAAAATTTCACAGACAAAACAGTATTCCATACTTCAAACCCCCATCCCACACCTACAGTTCCTCTGCTTCCTCATGGTAATATATGATACCATCATGTGCCCTGTTCCTCAAATCAAAACTTAGGAGTCCAATTTTAATTATTTTCATTACCTCACCTACCATGTTCAGTACATCTTCAAGTTTAATTAGCTGTTCCTGAAAACATATTCTACATCTTTCTATTTATGTTGATTTTTTCTCCATAACTAAAGTCACTGTCACCTCTCTCCTATAACATAGCTATAGACTGTTTTCTTTTTTCCTCCTCTCTATTTATAATCCAACCTAAATGTTGCATTGTTACACCTAAAGAGATACTTCAAAATATAAATGAGATTAGAGATCTTCCCAACCCCATTTTACATTTCCAATACCTTTCTACTGTATGTAGGATAACTTCCAAACTCCTTGCCACCCAAATAGCCCTATGTGAGTGTCCTTTAGTTACCTTCTTAGCCCATCTCATAAAACTTTCTCCCAAAACTGTGAACTAGCTTGTCCAGCTGCAATTCATTCCTTCCTCTAAAGATGAGAGATCTAAGAACTATATTTCCTGGACTTCCCTTCAGCCTGTTTCTGAATGAGTATTGGGATTGCTAATCAGATGCTCTTGTGCAAGCATTTGGAAAATAGAAGTGAGACAGTGGGCATTTTCCTGCCCATTTGGCCTTTTCCTTCTGCCAAACAAATGTGAGGACCCAAGGGTTCTCATAGCAACATGCAAGTATCCACTCTCCAATCCTGGTTGTTGAGAGGCAGGTGTAGTGGAAGCAATGGCCAGATATCTCTTTCCAGTGTCTAGTGACCATCTTTGTGGATGTGAAATATCAACAGCTATGTAATTTATCCTGGCTCACAACATAAGAGCTTTGGCAGTATGTGTGGAACTCAGCAGATCTAGTAGTAGTCTCTAGATACAAGTTCCCTTAAAGGCTGGTTCTCTGGTATACTGCTAGCCATTCCTGGAAACCCAGCCTACTCTTCCAACGATTATAAAGGGCCTAATTCTCCTTAGAAAGTCTGTTCTGTTTAAATGACCTAGACTGTTGCCTTTTACTAGTATGGAAAACTTACTGAAATATATCCCAAACTGGTCTTCATTAACTGTGTCTTTGAACTGGCTTTTATTTTTTTATTTTGTTTTAATTTTTTCATTTTTGAAAGACAGAGACAGAACATGAGTGGGGGAGGGGCAGAGAGAGAGGGAGACACAGAATTTGAAGCAGGCTCCAGGCTCTGAGCTGTTAGTACAGAGCCAGATGTGGAGCTCAAACCCATGAATGATGAGATCACTACCTGAGCCAAAGTCGAACGTTCACTGACTGAGCCACCCAGACACCCCTGAACTGGCTCTTATCTTGAACATGCTACCTTCAAACTGTGAAGAGCAACCTTCAAAGTATTCTTAAGGTTTCAGCTGAATTATCATCTCAGAATGGTTTCCCCTGAATATCCTATTAAAACTATTCCCTTAATATGTGGCTTTCACACCACCCTTTTTTTTGTCTTTACAATTACCACCAAAAAGATGATTTTTTTGTTTACATTTTATTGCTTGTCTCTGTCCATCTCTCTCTATGTCTTTAGAATGTAAATTCCATGAGAACAGGGACTTCCCTAGTCTTATTTACTATTGGATTCTCAACCCTAGAAAAGAACCTATAATATTGAAAATAAACAATTGTTCATTAAGCAAGTGAACAAATGAATGAATTAATTAATTAAAACTATCATATCTTGATGAACAATATATTGCTGAATTTTTATGGTAATATAAAGAATTCATGAGTGAACATGTTGCAAAGACTATCTTTGTATAGTTATACAAGTATGTCTATAGGGTAGCTAGAAGTAGGGATTTGGGGATAAGAGAGCACATGCATTTTTAATGTTAATATTTATTGTCAAATTCCTTTCAAAGAGGTTACACCCACTTCCACTCCCATTTATGATACACAAGTGTCCATTTAACAACAGGAGCCATAGCTTAAGTATTGCCAAAAATTTAAGCCATTGAAATATGAAATTGGTTTTCAATACAATATATTTTGTATTTTTCAATTATAAGTGAAGTTGTATTTATGGTAATTAACACTTTGTAGTTATCATTTTTCAAGTTTTATTTATATTTTATTTATTTATTTATTCGTTTATTCATTTATTTATTTATTTAAATTTATATTCAGGTTAGTTAGCATATAGTGCAACAATGATTTCAGGAGTAGATTCCTTAATACCCCTTTCCCATTTAGCCCTTCCCCCCTCCCACAGCCCCTCCAACAACCCTCTGCTTGTGCTCCATATTTAAGAGTCTCTTGTGTTTTGTCCCCCTCCCTGTTTCTATATTATTTTTGCTTCCCTTTCCTTGTGTTCTGTGTCTTAAAGTCCTCATATTACTGAAATCATATGATATTTGTCTGTCTCTGACTAATTTCGCTTAGCATAGTACCCTCTAGTTCCATCTATGAAGTTGCAAATGGCAAGATTTCATTCTTTTTGATTGCTGAGTAATACTCCATTGTCTACATATAACCACATCTTCTTTATTAATTCATTCATCAATGGACATTTGGGCTCTTTCCATACATTGGCTATTGTTGATAGTGCTGCTATAAACATTGGGGTGAGGTTCCCCTTTGAAACAGCATATCTGTATCCCTTGGATAAATACCTAGAAGTGCAATTGCTGGGTCCTAAGGTAGTTCTATTTTTAATTTTTTGAGGAACCTCCACACAGTTTTCCAGAGTGGCTGCACCAGTTTGCATTCCCATGAGCAGTGCAAAAGAGATCCTCTTTCTCTGCATCCTCATCAACATCTGTTGATGCCTGAGTTGTTAATGTTAGCCATTCTGACAGGTGTAAGGTGATATCTCATTGTGGTTTTGATTTGTATTTCCCTGATGATGAGTGATGTGGAGCATTTTTTCATGTGTCAGTTGGCCATCTAGATGTCTTCTTTGGAGAAGTGTCTATTCATGTCTTTTGCCCATTTCTTCACTGGATTATTTGTTTTCTTGGTGTTCAGTTTGATAAGTTCTTTATAGATTTTGGATACCAACCCTTTATCTGATATGTCATTTGCAAATATCTTCTGCCATTCTGTCAGTTGCCTTTTAATTTTGCTGATTGTTTCCTTTGCTGTACAGAAGCTTTTTATTTTGATGAGATCCCAATAGATCATTTTTGTTTTTGTTTCCCTTGCCTCCAGAGACGTGTTGAGTTAAGAAGTTGCTGCGGCCAAGGTCAATGAGGTTGTTGCCTGCTTTCTCCTCTGGGATTTTGATGGCTTCCTGTCTTACATTTATACCTTTCATCCATTTTGAGTTTATTTTTGTGTATGGTGTAAGAAAGTGGTCCAGGTTCATTCTTCTGCATGTGGTTGTCCAGTTTTCCTAGCACCACTTGCTGAAGAGACTGTCTTTATTCCATTGGATATTCTTTCCTGCTTTGTCAGAGTTTAGTTGGCCATAAATTTGTGGGTCCATTTCTGGGTTCTTTATTCTGTTCCACTTATCTGTCTATTTTTTGTGCCTGTGCCATACTGTCTTGATGATTACAGCTTTGTAATACAGCTTGAAGTCTGGGATTGTGATGCCTCCTGCTCTGTTTTTTTCTTTTTCAAGATTTCTTTGGCTATTCAGGGTCTTTTCTGGTTCCATACAAATTTTAGGATTGTTTGTTCTAGCTCTGTGAAGAATCCTGGTGTTATTTTGATACGGATTGCATTGAATTTGTAGATTGATTTTGGTAGTATTGACATTTTAACAATATTTGTTCTCCCTATCCAGGAGCATGGAATCTTTTTCCTTTTTCTGTGTGTCTTCTTCAATTTCTTTCATAAGCTTTCTATAGTTTTCAGTGTATAGATTTTTCACCTCTTTGGTTAGATTTATTCCTAGGTATTTTACGGTTTTTGGTGCAATTGCAAATGGAATCAATTCGTTGATTTCTCTTTCTGTTGCTTCATTGTTGGTGTATAGGAATGCAACTGATTTATGTGCATTGATTTTAATCCTGCAACTTTGCTGAATTCATGAATCAATTCTAGTAGGGTTTTATTTGGTGGAATCTTTTGGGTTTTCCATATAAAGTATCATGTCATCTGCAAACAGTGAAAGTTTGACCTCCTCTTGGCCAATTTGGATGCTTTTTATTTCTTTGTGTTGTCTGAAGGCTGAGGCTAAGACTTCCAATACTATGTTGAGTAACAGTGGCTAGAGTGGACATCCCTGTCTTGTTCTTGAGCTTAGGGGAAAAGCCTGAGTTTTTCCCATTTGAGGATGGTATTAGTGTTGGGTCTTTCATATATGGCATTTATGATCTTGAGGTGTGATACTTCTGTCCCTACTTTCTTGAGGGTTTTTATCAGGAAAGGATGTTTTATTTTGTCAAATGCTTTTTCTGCATCTCTTGAGAAGATCATATGGTTCGTGTCTTTTCTTTTATTGACGTGATGAATCACACTGATTGTTTGGTGGATATTGAATCAGCCCTGCATCCCAGGTATAAATCCCACTTGGTCGTGGTGAATAATTGTTTTACTGTATTGTTGGATTGGGTTGGCTAATATCTTGTTGAGGATTTTTGCATGCATGTTCATCAGGGAAACTGGTCTATAGTTCTTTTTAGTGGCGTCTCAGTCTTGTTTTGGAGTCAAGGTAATGCTGGCTTCATAGAAAGAGTTTGGAAGTTTTCCTTCCATTTCTGTTTTTTTTTGGAACAGCTTCAAGAGAATAGGTGTTAACTCTTCCTTCCTTAAATGTTTGGTAGAATTCCCCTGGAAAGCCATCTGGCCCTGGACTCTTGTTTTTTGGCAGACTTTTTATTACTAATTCGATTTCCTTACTGGTTATGGGTCTTTCCAAATTTTCTATTTATTCCTGTTTCATATTTGGTAGTATATATGTTTCTAGGAATTCATTCATTTCTTCCAGGTTGCCCATTTTATTGGCATATAATTGCTCATTGTATTCTCTTATTTATTATTGTTTTTATTTCTGTGGTGTTGGTGTGATCTCTCCTCTTTCAATCTAGATTTTATTTATTTGGGTCCTTTCCTTTTTCTATTTGATCAAAGTGGCTAGTGGTTTATCAGTTTTGTTAATTCTTTCAAAGAACCAGCTTCTGGTTTCACTGATCTGTTCTACTGTTTTTTTTGGTTTCGATAGCATTAATTTCTGTTCTAATCTTTATTATTTCCTGTCTTCTGCTGGTTTGGGGTTTTATTTGCTGTTCTTTTTCCAGCTCTTTAAGGTTTAAGGTTAAGTTGTGTATCTGAGACCTTTCTTCTTTAGGAAGGTCTGGATTGCTATATACTTTCCTCTTATGACTACCTTTCCAACATCCCCCAGGTTTGCGGCTGCAGTGTTATCATTTTAATTGGCTTCCATTTACTTTTTGATTTCCTCTTTAACTTCTTGGTTAGCCCATTCATTCTTTAGTAGGATATTCTTTAGTCTCCAAGTATTTGTTACCTTTCCAAATTTTTTCTTGTGGTTGATTTTGAGTTTCATAGCGTTGTGGTCTGAAAATATGCACTGTATGTTCTTGATCTTTTTGTACTTGTTGAGGGCTGATTTGCATCCCAGTATGTGGTCTATTCTGGAGAACATTCCATGTGCACTAGAAAAGAATGTATATTCTGCTGCTCTAGGATGAAATGTTCTGAATATATCTGTTAAGTCCATCCAGTCCAGTGTGTCATTCAAAGCCATTGTTTCCTTGTTGGTTTTCTTATTAGATGATATGTCCATTGTTGTAAGTGGGGTGTTGAAGTCTGCTCCTAGTATGGTATTATTATCAATGAGTTTCTTTATGTTTGTGATTAATTGATTTATATATTTGGGTTCTTCCACATTTGGTGCATAAATGTTTACAACTGTTACATCTTCTTGGTGGATAGACCCCTTGATTATGATATAATGCCCTTCTGTATCTCTTGATACAGTCTTGATTTTAAAGTCCAGATTATCTGTTGTAAGTGTGGCCACTCTGGCTTTCTTTTGCCAACCATTAGGATGATAGATGGTTCTCCATCTCCTGAATTTCAATTTGATTGTATCTTTAGGTCTAAAGTGGGTCTCGTGTAAACAGCATATAGATGGATCTTGTTTTCTTATCAATTTGTTACCCTATGTCTTTTGATTGGAGCACTGAGTCCATTGACAATTAGAGTGAGTACTGAAAGATATGAATTTATTGTCATAAGTTGCTTATAGAGTCGGAGTTTCTGTTGGTATTCTCTGGTCCTTTCTAGTCTTTGTTGCTTTTAGTATGTATGTATATATGTATATATGTGTTTATTTATTCATCTTTTCTCCCCTGAGAGTATTTCCCTTAAAATTTCTTGCAGGTCTGGTTTAGTGGTCACAAACTCCTTTAATTTTTGTTTGTCTGGGCAACTTTTTATCTCTCCTTCTATTTTGAATGACAGCCTTGCTGGATAGAGAATTCTTGGCTGCATATTTTTGTGATTCAGCACATTGAATATATCCTGCATCTCCTTTCTGGCCTGCCAAGTTTCTGTGGATAGGTCTGCTGCAAACCTGATCTGTCTTCCCTTGTAGGTTAAGGACTTTTTTTTTCCTTGCTACTTTCATGATTCTGTCCTTGCCTGAGTATTTTGTGAATTTGACTATGATATGCATTGTTGATGGTTGGTTTTTGTTGAATGTAATGGGAGTACTCTGTGCTTCCTGGATTTGATGTCTGTGTCTTTCCCAGTTTAGGAAAGTTTTCCACTATGATTTGCTCACATAACCTTTATACCCCTTTTCTTTCTTTTCATGTTCTGGGACCCTTAGGATTCTGATGTCCCTTTTTAATGAGTCACTTTCTCCAATCCTTAAAACGTGCTCTTTTGCCTTAGTCTCCCTCTTTTTTTCTGCTTCATTATTCTCCATAAGTTTATCCTCTATATCTCTGATTCTCTGCTCTGCCTCATCCATCCCTGCCGCTGTGGCAGCCATTCGAGGCCGCATCTCAGTTATAGCATTTTTTGTTTCAACCTGACTAGCCTTTACTTGTCTCTCTGCAGAAAGGAATTCTAATCTATTTTTGACTCCAGCTAGTACTCTTATTATCGTGATTCTAAATTCTGTTTCAAACATCTTGCTTGTATCTCTGTTGGTAAGTCCCTGGCTATCATTTCTTCCTGCTCTTTCTTTTGGAAAGAATTCCTTCGTTTCGTCATTTTGAAGGGAGAAAGGGAATTAATGAGGTAAAAAAAAAACTAAATTAAAAAAACTAAAATAAAAATTAAAAGCAACACACACACACACACACATACACACACACACACAAATCAAATAAATGATGCTAGATCCTAGGTGTATTTTGGTCTGGGTGTTGAAAGGGGTTTGGTAGATTAGAGAAAAAAAGGGAGAAAAAAAGAAATTGTTTGGAAATTTATGAAAATGAATACACTGAAATAGAATAAAATGAAATGATGGATGTAAAATAGAATTTGAAAAAAGTGCAGAAAAGTAAAAAATATAGTAGAAAAGAATGAAAAATATTTTTAATAAAAATTGAAAATAAAAATAATTTTTTCTTTCTGTATTCAAGAAAAAGAAAAGAAATGAAAAAGAGAAAGAAAAAAAAATGAATAGATTGACCAGTGAACAAACTGAAATACTATTGAGATTACTTCATTTTCCCATAGAAGTCAATCTATGAAGTGCTTTATAGTCCATAAACTAAGCAGGTGGAGAGATTTTGTGTTTCTGAAGAGTAAGGTTGGCCCCAATTGGGCGGGACTTAGTGATACAGCTCCATTCTTCACTGGGTGGCACTGCTTAGCTTACTGGGGTGGATTGTTGTGGTGCTCATAGGTGTGTATGCACATATGTGGGAGGGGTGAAAATGACATCACCCAGCTACCCAGTCTCTAGTATCGGAACTCTATTCTCCCCAGTCAGCATTTGTGCACCCTTCCTTTGTCCTCAGCTTCCATCCTCTCCTCACTTTTACACTGTCCATGACCAAGCCCTAGGCAGCACCTCCCTCCTGAGAGACACAGATGCGACTATGTTTCCTGACCCCTCACCTCTGGCGGAATGCGGCTTTGACCCACTCAGACCTTCTGGGGAAGGGTCTCACCAAGCAATGGCCAGGTTCCTCCTTCACCCAGGAGTGCTCATGGGACAAAGCTGCTGCTGATATCCTGAGACCGTGCCTGGGTGCCAGCCTGCCCCAGAGAAAGTTCACGCGATTGTGTAGCAGCAGCATTTCAGGGATTATGGAAAATCACAACACACATCTGGCACCAGGCTTCACCCCCAATGACCTTGTTCCAGCACCAGCAAATGTGGTTGTTCTCCTGGGTCCACTGTGAGGGGGGCAGAGGGGGGGGCATACAGCCTCTACCAGATGTCCTCCAAGTAGGGGAACTGCCTCTCTTGTGGCCCAAAGACCCCAGACTTCACTTTGCTCCTGGGGATTTTCCCTTCCCACCAGAGCACCACCAGTTATTGATCTGCGGAATTTCAGACTCTGTGCCCCCCCTGTTTATAGAGTCTTAATAGAATTTAAACCCTCTTCTTTCTCCCTTTTTAGTTCAGTTCCTGCGTCTTTTTCCACTTTTCCACTTTCTCTCCAGCTGCTTTTTTTTTTGGGGGGGGGGGGTGCTTTTCCCATACTTTCCCTCCCATCTCCATCCTCTCTCCTCAAGCAAAAACAGTTCCCTGCCCTCTGGCTTCTCTCTCTCCCAGTTCACCTCTCTGCATTGCGTACCTGCTGAGTTCCCTGGTTCAGGTTGTGCAAATTGTTGTGTTAATTCTCAAATCAGGGGCGCCTGGGTGGCGCAGTCGGTTAAGCGTCCGACTTCAGCCAGGTCACGATCTTGCGGTCCGTGAGTTCAAGCCCCGCATCGGGCTCTGGGCTGATGGCTCAGAGCCTGGAGCCTGTTTCTGATTCTGTGTCTCCCTCTCTCTCTGCCCCTTCCCCGTTCATGCTCTGTCTCTCTCTGTCCCAAAATAAATAAATAAATGTTGAAAACAAAATTTAAAAAAAAAATTCTCAAATCAGTTTTCTAGGTATGCAAGATAGTTTAGTGTTGATCTGGCTATATTTCATGGACATGAGACACAAAAAAAATTCCCTGCTGTTCTGCTATCTTGGGTCCTCCTGTAGTTATCTTTATAAATACATATGTTTTCCCCATTTTTTGTAAGAATTATTTGTTCATTAAGTAGTTTGTCATGTGTACAGCTCTTTAAGTTTATGTATTTTTATTTTAGTTTTGATAATATTCTCTATAAATGTTATTTATATGTTTTTTTTATTTTTTTTAATTTTTTATTTTTTTTTTAATTTTTTTTCAACGTTTATTTTTATTTTTGGGACAGAGAGAGACAGAGTATGAACGGGGTAGGGGCAGAGAGAGAGGGAGACACAGAATCGGAAACATGCTCCAGGCTCTGAGCCATCAGCCCAGAGCCCAACGCAGGGCTCAAACTCACGGACCGCGAGATCGTGACCTGGCTGAAGTTGGACGCTTAACCGACTGCACCACTCAGGCGCCCCAAATGTTATTTATATGTTTATTTATTTATTATTAATGAAATTTGTTTTATTTCTTTTGTAGTTTTTGGGTCAGTTCTCATTCTTCATACCAGTGTTCTGCAAGATTTTATCTCTGTGTCAAATTTTAGTTTATATTTGTTTTGTTTTTTTATTGTGGAAATTTCAGACTTATGGCAGGCTTGCAAAAATATATAGCCATGTGCTCTCGGGGATAATACTTTTGATTGCTTATGATAAAGGGAGTTATTCTAGCCTAAGTTCTAGATTGACTTTAAATGATTTCCCATTTTCTCTAGCTTAATTTTTCTTTTTATTTTCCTTTTAACTTTATAATGTGCATATGACTGTTGGTTTATGTCCTTTAGTCATGTTTGGCTATGAGAAATAAAGAATAAAAATAACAGTGATGTAAACAAAATAAAAATCTAGAAGTAGTCTCCACTCTGTGAAGTCTTTGGGCAAACCAATTCTTTCCAGTTAATTTTTTTTTCATGTATCCTTAGGGTGATCTTTGGTCACTCTATGGACCAAGTTGTAGACAGATCTATGTCCCTGAAACTAGAATAGAGAAAGGAATGACTAAGGAAGGACAGGGTTTGCATATCACCACTCTCTCTTAAGAAATGCTCTGAAAGCTATTGCACGACATTTTTGCTTTAGATGGCATTAGACAGAATTTAATGTGTCCACATATAATAATGCTAGCAGTTGTCCATCTTGGTGGCCATTTTACATGATATAAATAGGAAGTTTTATTATCAAAAGAGAGGATAATAGTATTCAGGAATATATAGCAGGATATTTCTGCTTTAGATGGCATTAGGCAGAATTTAGTTGTGTGTCCACATCTAGTAATGCTAGAAATGGTCTATTCTTGGTGGCCATTTTACTTGCTATAAATGGAGAAAAGGAAAACAAAATTAATCTTATTCATTTCTGTTATTAATTTTTCTGTCTACCTAGCTCTTCTATGTTTTGTGATTACCCCCACCAAGAACACAGCAGGTTTTGAGAATGATATATTTTAAAAAATTTATATAGGTATATTGATAAAATTTAAAGGTAGCCAACACAAGTAAAAGAGTTGGAATTCAATAATATGAGAAGCTTTCATTTTGCATTTCAGTACATCTATCTGTTTTCCAAGACAATTCCTAAACAAAATTAGTATGACATCTCATAATTAAAACAAATTAATAAATTTATAGAAGAAAGTATGATAGATTATGAACCAATTCATTATTGTAAAAAATTGGAATTACATCTTTCACGTGATTTCCTTAAATTTTATTTTGCTGATAGCATTTTGATATGGTTATAATTTGCTGTATTACATTCATTTCAAAAATGAAGATGAAAGATTAAAAGCTAGTTATTTTTCTAAAATTTATACACAAATTTTTAAATGAGTTTGAACTAGAACTCATGTTTTTCTATGATTGGAAGTTACATAAACTTTCTCAGCCTTAGTTGTTCCAGTTACATAATGAACAAATTTTAGTTTCAATCCTCGAATGTTTGGTTTTTTAATGAGCTTATATTTTATGTTCCTTCCAGGAATAAAACTATTGTTTCTGTAGTGTATACATTCTTTTTTGGTATAATTTTCTCAAAACATTTTTGCTAATGTTATAAAGAGACTGAAAAATTTATTGTAACTCATATTTTCATTTTTCTCAACTTAATAATGAAAATATTTACAAATATTTTTAATTTGCTTTTTACAACTATGATAAATATTCACCTATAGCTTCCTAATTAGAAGACATAATTTCAGGAACTAATACTATCACTCTAAAAATGCCATTCTCATTTCTTGTTTGTTCAGCTTACAAATGATTCAAAGGTGTTTGATCACATAAAATTACATTCTGCAAAACTTGAGCTTCTCAGAACTCACTTGGAGACAAGGAAAATGTCATCCCTAGAATAGGTGTTGTTTCAGTTTTATTTGGTTAATAATCCTCTCAGTGTTAAAATAAGGATCTAATTCAGGGCTGCCACATTAAAAGGATCTCCTGGGTCTCCTGAGTGGCTCAGTTAGTTAAGCATCTGACTCTTGGTCTCAGTTCAAGTTATTATCTTATGGTTTGTGAGTTTGAGCCCCACATTGGGCTCTGTGCTGACAGTGTGGAGCCTGCTTGGGATTCTGTCTCTCTCTGCTCCTCCCTGCCCTCTCTCTCTAAATAAATAAATGAATAAACTTTCTTTTTTCTTTTTAAAAAGGAAGAAATCTGTTTGTATCATCTTAATTTTCCTGATCTGTGTTAAACATCTCTTGAGTGTGGAATGATTAGACTGCTACTTGCTCACAGAACTGCCAAAGAAAAAAACAATTTCTTCTGAGGGATCAGTTAACATGTAGTCCTTTACCAGAGTCTGGGGCTTCTTTATTAACAAGGATGTCTGGAGAAAATTACAGGAAGATCCAGATGCCTAGATGTGACTTCCTTGTCATCCCTTAGTACCCTTTCAGAGGATTTTAGATTGATTCTCACTATCTTTTCACATATAAGCTAATTTAGCATGCATCAAGTATGAGCAGTTGTCAGTTATATGTTGGCAATGAATAAAATATCTGACAGACTTAGATTTGCATATCCCAGTGTCAAAGAACATACAATCCAAGATTAGAGATATTTATCTTTACAAAATGCTTTGTAAATCTGTAAATTATGATGTAAACTTTGATTCAAAGCTATAATGAAACTAATTAAAATTAACAATTGCTATTTGTTAGAAAGAGTCATATAAATCAAATAATTTAAACATGATTCCTCATCTTACCTAATTAACTTTGACATATAGTCTTTCAAAAATAAACATGATCTGAGTCTTACCCACATCCAAACTGTCACTAGACTACCTGAATTTGTCATTTACTCATTGTAAGCTTCCCTTAATAAAAATAAGTGCTCTTATTTAAGTGAGGCAGCAAGGTGTGGTAGAAAGAACATTCAGTTTATAACCCAGTTGTTTTTAATTTTACTCTTTATTTAAAGGTGCAATATAGCATTGAGTCAGTTACTTTAATATTCCTGGAGCCATTTTTTTGCATCTGTCAATGGTGACAGCATTATCTGCTTTAAAATTTTATTTTAAGGATTAAATAAGTGAATGTATATAAATATATTAACACAATTACATGCTTGCTGCATCAAAGGCAAATAACCTCCTAATATTTCATCCTCATTCTCTTAATCCCAATATATAAAATTAATTTCACATTATATTCTCTCTCAAACTGTGTCTTTTTCCTAGAGATATTTTCACTCCCATAGCTAATATTTCATTTGTGGCATTTCTTCACAGTTTTGTCAAACTAACCAATGAAGCTGTACTGAAAGCTGATAGAACCCCTTAAATCCTCACCCTCCTTTTTTCCCTCTTTAGAAGAGGAAATATAATACACAATCTATAAATCAATGTTAATTAAGAAATTAATTAAAATATCTTAGATATATGGTAGTTAAAATTTGAGTATAAGGTAATAAGAACTGATTATAATTACATAAAATATAAAAAGAAAATTAAAATGCTGAGCTCAAAAATAGTGGAAATGTGAAATCATTTTAAGAATTTTTATTTTTCACTTTCTTTTACTTCATCCCCTGTATACATTTTATTCATAAGTCCTTCTGGTCATAAAATATAAGACAGATCTAGATTCCTAAGAGAGTCATTTTATTTGTGAAGCCTTCGCAAGTATAAAGTCAAATTTTTAACAATGTTCTTATTTTTATTAACCTATAAATACCAGATTATAGTGAGAAGTACAACTCACTGAAAGTATAAAGTGTGGTATAAGCTAAACCAAGAATCAGGAAATACTTCTGTGAATGTATAAGGAAATGCAGGATAAGTGAACTGTATTTTATTCAAAGATAATATAGCACTGAAAGGTGACCAAGTGAAAAATGCGTGGAATATCTTTTTCCATCTCTCCACTCTGAGACTGTGTGGTTTAAAGTTGAGGTGAGTTTTATGTAGCCAGCATGTGCTTCAGTCTTTTTTTTTTTTATGCATCTAGTCAGTCTATGTCTTCAGATTGGAGAATTCCACCCATTTTTATTTAGAGTAATTATTAATAGGTAAGGACTTATTTATGCCATCTTATTTATTGTTTTCTGACTGTTTCACATTCTATTTTTCCTTTCTTTCTTGCTGCCTTTCTTTATGAGTTGATGATTTTCTAATTACTTCATCTTTTTTTTGTGAATGTACTGTGAGTTTTGCTTTGCTGTTACAAGGAGGTTTACATAAAACATCTTGTAGATAGAATGGTCCATTTTAAACTGATAACAACTTTTATTGTATACCTACCCTTTATTCCTCTCTTTTTATATTTTTGATGTCATAATTTAGCTAGTTTTTATATTGTGTATTCCTTAGCAAATTATTGTACCAAAATTTATTTTTAGTACTTTGTCCTTTAACCTTTATAGGTTAAATGGTAATACTCTATTACACTATAGCATTAGAGTATTCCAAATTTGACTATATACTTACCCTTACTAGTGTATTGTACATTTTCATATGTTTTCTTGTTACTAATTAGCGTCTGTTCACTTGAGTTTCAAGAACTCCTTTCAGCATTTCTTGTAAGGCAGGTCTAGTGGTAATGATCTCCATCAGTTGTTATTTGGGAAAGTCTTTATCTCTTCTTCATTTCTGAAAGACAGTTTTGTTGGATAAAGTATTCTTGGTTGGTAGTTTTTTTTTTTGTTTTTGTTTTCATTCAACACTTTGAATATATCATCTTACTCTTTCCTAGTCTGTCTGATAGCCTTATCAGGGTTTTCTTGTAAGTTACTAGCTTTGTTCTCTTGCTGTTTCTAAGATTCTGTCTTTGTCTTTGACTTTTGACATTTTTATTATACTATGTCTTGCAGAGAATCTCTTCAACTTGATTTTGTTTGGTTATCTATGAGCTTGATGATCTTCAATATTGAAATATGTCTTCAGATTTGGGAGGTTCTCATTCATTATTTATTTAAATAAGATTTCACCCATTCTTTTCTTCTCCTCTGATGGTGTCATATCACCTTGACTCTTATGTTTTGAGATTTTAGGTTACTGTCTTTGCATTTGAAGTAGCAGTCACCTCCTCTTATCTTTACTAACTGCCTTTGGGAGAAAAATACCTTCCCTCTACCCTGCTAAAGATACTGAGGCTATCTCAGACTTTCTATAGGTCTTGTTGCAGAATTATTACACTTATATGCCTTTTCTGGACCCTGAAAAGCACCAGGCCAAGTGCTGACAGTCTCTCTTTTGCTTTCCCAAAGTTAGTGCTAAAGCACTGCTTTGTGGTCACTCTCTGGCCCACAGATTTAGGCCAGCTTTCTGAAAATGCTTATTAGCCATATGCCAAAGCTAGTTCTTACTGCTGCTTTCAGGAGAACACACAGGGGGCCAGTCACAGAGTGAGGGTATATGAGGTTGAGACACAGGGAGTGCTGTGTATGCCCATGGTCATCTGAGGGATATGTGGGTGAAGTGTTCCCAGGGAGTCATGGGTTGGCTTTTTGATGGAGTCCACAAAGTGGTTAATAGAATCTGTATCATTTTCATACCTTCCAAAAACCCTATCTACCCCTTTTCTGGTCTTTTCATGCTCCCCAGTCATATAGCTTATCATTCAGTTCCCTGGATAAGATGAGAGAGAAATGAGCCCCTTTGGTTGGGACTCATAAAATTGGGAATGCCAGGTGCTCATTCATCTGCTTCCCCTTTTCCCAACAAGGGAAATCACAGGTCAAAAAAATCTCTCTTGGTCCCAAACTGCTGGCTTGGTAGAGGAGTGATCAGATAAAATAAAGCTGTTCTTCTTACCCACTCCAGTGCATTCAGACACTTATTCTTTTGCTTAACAAGTGTGCTGGAAATTTGCCTTTGGAAACCAGGACCTCCACAAAGCCTCTCTTATCCATGGGTTACTATCTCAGACAGTGTTTTCTAGGGGCTTCCAGACCCTTCCAAGAGAGGCTAGAGCTGGATCATAGGCCACTATAGGATTCCACAGCCAGGACTAGAGTCTGACTGCCTATTACTTTATGCACAAGTAAGCAAGACCTTTCCCTAGCCCTATGGCATATGATGCTAGATCCCACAGTTCCCTCAAAGACACTTTTGTTCATGAGTGGATGCCAGATTTTTTTGTTTATAGGAAAGGACAAAAATGAGGGCAAAGGACATCTTATGCTGACATGTCCATTATGCTGATGTCACTCTTAATATTTGTTTTGTATTTAAGTATGGTGGCTGGATTAAAATGCAGGACACCATTTTTTTTATTTGATTTCATATAAATAACAAATACTTTTTGGTATAATTATATTCCAAATATTGCTTGAAACATATTTGTAGTAAAAGCTATTATCTGAATTCACACTTAACTGGGTAGCTTCTATTTTTGCTTACCACATCTGTCAAACCTGCGTTTAGGTACTTAATCCCATCTCTGTGTGTACATGTGTGTTTGTATGTGCGAGTGGTGTATGTGTATGCATGAGTGTTTATGTGCATGTGATATAAAGTAGAGTTTTACTTTCATTTTTTTCCTCTTTGAATACTATTCTTTTCATGCTTTATTTGCCATCAGTTCTCTTCCCCACTTACCTGCCATTTGAATATTTTGGTTCCTTATAATTCCTAATTTAAGAGTACAAAGGTAGGTTGTCTAGGCTAGTAAGGATGTATTATCATCCTCAGCTCTTGTCTTCATATTTGTGTCCAAACAACTATCCCAACTCTTTACACAAAGACTGCTTCTAGAGTGTCAGGAAAGAAGAAAAGAAAAAGGAGTAAGCCCACTTTAAGTTAAACAACATTCATTGGGAGTGAAACACATCATTTCTATTGACATTCTGTTCTCCAGAACTTAAATATATGTCATATCTGGATAGAGACAAGGGTAGAGAACATTTAGCTATACAGCCATTCCTGTATGGGGAAGGGGAAAATGAGAAAGCTAGTTATCTCAGTCAAAATATTTATGTAGTATATTCTGTGACACCAGGGAACAATTGTGAACCCATATTTCAGTTTGAAATCTCTATTGGGTAGAATTTAAGAAAAAAAACCATTATGTCACCATAGCATACATTTTAACCTTTAGACAAGAAGTCATTTTATAAACATTTTACATATGAAGTTAATTGAGGTCAAAGGAAGTACCCCTATTCTGGTCCTTGAAACCACAAGCATGATTCTCCCTAGCATTTTACCTAATCCATTTTTTTAAATAATGTTTCCAGATCAGACACACTCCAATGCTGACTGATAATTAGATTTCTAAATGCTTTCATTCCATCTCTTGCTGAGCTCTATCAGTCTATGTTAACAATGTAAATTATTTGCAAAGCTTGTATACCTAATCTCATTAAATACAAAGCTTCTTTATTATGAGGCAACTGAAAACTTAGATGTCTATAAAAGCTCTCTCATAGGGTTTCAAACAAAATACAACCCAGAGGTAACCTACTTAACTATATTCATTCTACTGACAAAATCACTCCCTGTAATCAGAGGTTTTCCCTCTGTGGTTGAATGTATGAATTGATAGGGGCTCACAGAGCACACTAGAATTATTTTTTTCCCCAACATGTTAATCTGAGGCTTACTTACTCAAAATGAATGTATCTTAATCAGCCATCGTTATGTGTTTTAGTATTTACTGAAAATATTACACTGTATTGGACACTGTGTAGGATACAGGAGTTGGCTTTACACAGTGCCAAACATCCGTATTATTAATGGGAAATCAAAAGGTTTCAGAAGGCAAACTATTATAGAAGAGATACTAATTACAATATAGGGACTGTGGAGGAAGAGATTATTTCTGACAAGACATGTCTGCAAAGGTGTGGTCATGGAGAAATGTGATTTGAATAGGACCTAGAGTGATTAACTAATACCCAGGATGTAATATGAAAAATGTTTATAAACTTCTAAATCAGAATTTTATAAAATCCCTTCCTTGCCTTAATAATTCAATAATCAGACAACCCCTAGGCTAGTTTATCCAAATGGTATTGAAATCTTCACCCTCCAACCATTATATTATGTGATTAACTTCATTTTGGGATTGGAAAATATGTTTTACACAGATTTTTTATTTATACAAGACCTGATTAAATCAGTGTCAAAATGTGTGAGAAAATCAAATAAATATCAAACAGTTCCCTTATTTGGATATTCATTAACTGGTTTCATAATTATTGACAATATAATGATATTCAGAGGAAACATCTGTAGAGAAGACAGATCCAGGTTCCAAAGAGGCTGAATTCACAACCATAACAATAAATTTCATGACCAGGTTTTTCCTAGGAAATGCTCAGGAATAGACACTTAATTTTTCTTTCAAAAACAAGCAATTTGTTTCTAATAATTTGCTTTCAAGTAACCAAATAATGTAAGGGCAAAGGCTAAAGGGTGGCTTGTATTCCAAAAGACAGTTAAAAAGAGGCTTTATAATGCAAAAATAAATCTTCAGTCAAAAAATTAAAATATCAGATGGGGACAAAATAGAACAGTTAGTAAGAGTATAAATATGAACTTAAACCTCTACAAAACAGTAACTGTCTCTACATCTTCCTCTACAAAACTACCTTTAATAAAATATCACCTTCAATGAACTTCCTTGTGAATGAATTTTGATGATAAGCCAAGGATGTATTGACTTTGGTAAGTGACTTTCAGTAGGAATGACGTGCCTTCTCAGTGAGGCCTTTGTTCTGTCCATTCCTTTTTTATACTAGGCTTGGAGAAGTTAAGAACCTGTTATATAAGGCTAAGGTTTCAATCCAATACACTATTACCAGACTCGAGCCTGAAAGGTGACAGCCAATTGGGAGGAAGAGGAAAAAAGTCTAATTTTCTTTGGAAATTCCTTTGGAAGTTAAAAGGAGTTGAAATACTAAATCGAGATGGAAGAATCAGCTTTAGGAAAAGACATATTTTCTATCAGACAAAATGCAAAGAAGTGAGACTGCATGCTGATGCCAGTAAGATTTTCACATGGGGATAAGCAGAAAGTATTAGTAAATCCCACCTGACAGTCTATTTTCTCCTGAAATGGAGACAAAGAAGTCTCAAACAAGAAAGCAGAAAAGATGGAGGTGACAGGTAAAAACCTGCTTGCATCAGTCATTGTGAGAAGTAAGAGCAAGTTGTCCAAATCATGTAAGGTTTCTGGGTGGCATTATAAGAGTTCACTCAAGTTAGGGGTGCCTGGGTGGCTCAGTCAGTTGAGCGTCCGACTTCAGCTCAGGTCATGGTCTCGCAGTCTGTGAGTTCAAGCCCTGCGTTGGGCTCTGTGCTGACAGCTCAGAGCCTGGAGCCTCTTCGGATTCTGTGTCTCCCTCTTTCTGCCCCTTCCCTGCTCATGCTCTGTCTCTCTCTGTCTGTGAAAAATGAATAAATGTTAATTTTTTTAATTTAAAAAAGAAGAGTTCACTCAAGTTAAAGAACATGATTTGTGTCATCATATTATAGGGTTGAGTGCTTTCCCCCAGCCAAAGTGTCAGTATGAGACAGGAAACTATGGCCACAAAGAGAATGTGTTTTAGAATCCTACTGTACTGGGTTCAAGTTTCTGCTCTTACCTTCTAGCTATGTGATCTTGGGCAAGATCGTTGACATGTCTGAATTCTACTTTCCCTATTTGTAATAGTGGAATAAGAGTGCCTATATCACAAGGTTATGTGAGGATTAAATGAAGGAATGCATATAAAGAATTTAAAGAAGTGTTTGGCACAGAGTAAATATTCAATTAAAAAAAAACATTATAATGGGGGAAATAATGGTCACTAATAATAGTTTGAATTTGTGAGTATTAAAGGGATGCAGTAAAAGGACAACACAAAATGAGAGTTAAAATATTAGATGAGAATGGATTATAATAATCTATTTGGAATTAAATAAATTAAGCCATAGAGACAAAAGAAGCAACAGTTTTTCAAACAAGGCCATGGGAAGCATCGGAAATAAGCCTGATATTGGTGACTGAATGAAGTATAGCACTGCCAATGGACTAATGTTCCTGATAAGATTAAGAAGAAATGCATAGTTATTTTTCTTTGAATCTCTGTTGATATATTTTTATCATTTATTGTGAATTCATTTTGTACCTCTAAACTTAAACTGTGGGCGCCTGGGTGGCGCAGTCGGTTAAGCGCCCGACTTCAGCCAGGTCACGATCTTGCGGTCCGTGAGTTCGAGCCCCGCGTCAGGCTCTGGGCTGATGGCTCAGAGCCTGGAGCCTGTTTCCGATTCTGTGTCTCCCTCTCTCTCTGCCCTCCCCCGTTCATGCTCTGTCTCTCTCTGTCCCAAAAATAAATAAACGTTGAAAAAAAAATTTAACTTAAACTGTAAGCTAAAGTTACTCCTAACCTGGATAATATATTCTTACATAAGTGCTGTACATCAGGTACAAACATAATAACTACATGTTGAAAAACTAAAAAAGTATATCATAAAATCTTTTTATTAATTGTCAGTTTTTTAATGTGAAATATCTCATTTTACAGTTCAAATGAAGGCATTTGATAACAACTGATTTTATTCAGTTAATTGTAAGTGAATCAATATATATAGTTTAAAAAACCATACTTTTTAAAGAGATTTTTATTTGTGAAGTGTAAAAACACAAGTAAAAAATTATATCCCACTATTTAAATTTTATATAAAGAAATGGAAATTTTAATTTCCTTGTTCCCAAGCCTCTGTTTGCTATACTCTAGTTTTTCATCGCAGAAGAAAACTAATTTTCTTGTCCTCTCCTTCTCACTCTCCTTTCTCTTTCAATGTATCTTTCACCAATGATTATATCTATTGTCTCCATTTTTATTAAATTAGTTTTTTTTTTTTCCTTTTGGAATTATCCCCTACATTGGGGGCAGGCAAACCACCACATGTAAGCCGAATCTAGTTTTTACAAATAAAGTTTTACTGGAAAACGGTCACCTTCATTTGTATACATATCATCTATGACTGCTTTTATGACACAATGACAGGTTTCAGTAGTTGCAACTAAGCATAAAACTATAATGCCTAGGGGTGCCTGGGTGGTTCAGTCAGTGAAGCCTCTGACATCTGCTCAGGTCTTTATCTCCCGGTCCTTGAGTTCCAGCCCAACGTAGGGCTCTGTGTTGACAGCTCAGAATCTGGATCCTGCTTCGGATTCTGTCTTCCTTTCTCTACGCTCTGTCTCTGTCTCAAAAATAAACATTAAAAAAACAAAACTGTAAAGCGTAAAACATTTACTATCTGGCCCTTTATCAAAAAAGCTGACACTGATTTACTTATCTGTTGCTTACATTTTTCACTTCCCCGGTGTTATGGTTGGCTTTCTAGGTCAGTATATATAGATGTGTCCTGTTCATTTAAATTATTTCAAATTATGGGTGCCTGGGTGGCTCAGTCAGTTGAGCCTCCGACACTGGGTTTTGGGTCAGGTCATGATCTAGTAGTTTGTGAGTTCAAGCCTCACATTGGGGTCCACACTGACAGTGCAGAGCCTGGGATTATCTCTCTCCTTCTCTCTGCCCCTCTCCTGCTCACTCTTGCTCTCTCTCAAAATAAATAGATAAACATTAAAAAATATTTCAGATTATAATATAAATTATTAATTTATTCTATATGTAAATTTATCATTTGTGGAAATTTAGACTTTTTCTAGTTTTTAAGATATACTACAGTCACATTTATTAAGTGCATAACAATAGTAGCTAGTGTGTGATATATATTTCTTTGTATGTTATAGAAAAACTACTGCATGTTATAACATATTCAAAGATATTAAATTTCATGAATATTCCAATTCATTACAAAGTAGAAAGTACAGAGCATGAGAAAAATTGAAATGAGTAAAATAATATTACGGAAATGACTGTTGAAAGTTAAATAATGATCCTCAAATTTGAAGAGTGCTACACCATAGAATATGCCAAAGTTGGTGATTGCTGATTATCTACTCAATAAGAGGTCCCTGACTTTGTCCTTATGAACAGAACTCTCTTTTAGCCATGTCTGAGTTCAACTTATTTAATATACCAGGTTTCCATGTAGCCAGGAATGGTCTTGTATTGTCGGTCTTTCCAAGTAAAGAAAATAGAAATGCAAACATGAAACTACAGGTTTAACATTTTGATAATCCTTATTTGATTAGCATTATGTTAAAGGCATATAACCTGAAGTACAGTCGATGAAAAGTAACATATCCTATTATAATATTGCACTATAACATTAGCCTTGAGTTGTCTTACCCTGTATTAGGAAAACCCAGTTTTCCCCTTTGTTTCTCCTTTCTTTCATACTACTACACACTCACAATGCTTCTGACACCAGATGTATGGGGTTTTCCCACCAGATCAAGCAATTCTGACACCTGCTGAATGTCCGACAATTTAACTCAATTCTCACACTATCTACCTGGAGATAGCCTCAGATCCCACAGGTTAAGAGCTCAATCTTAACATAATACCCTTCACTTTCAGGGCCAGTTGCAAGTGGAAAACTTCTAGGTTGCCCATAACTTTTGTCCAACTTGGCTACAAATTGAAGGTTCCAATGACCTCCTCTTTCTTGGATTTGATTATTTACTAAATCCACTCTCAGGACTCAAGGGAACACTTATGTTTATTAAAGGATATGATAAAGGATACAAGTAAAGAGCCAAATGAAGAGATACATAGATTGAGGTCTGAGAGGATCCTGAGAGCAGGAAATGCCATCCTGGGGAGATGGGGTGCCTACTCTCTGTAAGTAGATGTGTTCACCAACCTGGGAGGTCTCTAGACTACAATCATTAATTCCATTTTCAGCCCTTTTCCCTTTTCATGAGCTCTGTGTGGAGTCAGGAGGTGTCAAAAAATTCCAGTCTTCTAATCATGGTTTGATCTTTCTCATGATTGGCCATCTGGGAGTCATCAAGGATCTCACCCGGAATCACCTCATTAGAATAAAAGTCACTCCTATCACCAAGGAAATCACAAGAGTTTCAGAAACCAGGGTTAAAGGCCAAATATTGGAACAAAAAATTCTCCTATTGTTCTTATCACTTAGAAAATTACAAGAGTTTCAGGAGCTCTGTGCCAGGAGCTAGCGGGATAGAGACCAATATATATTTTCTGTTATCTCACATATCCCTACCTTTTGTGGCATGGGACAACGAATCCTCTATCTTTTAAAGCCACAGTAATAGATCGTTTTGTTAGCACCAGATGTAGTTCTAACAAGCAAACAGCAATCTATAATATGCTACCATTAGTTCCATTACGCTTGTATTAACTTTCTACGGGAGCACATTTTTACCCCTTAATGACTGTGAGAACCTTGAACACAGGAGATTTTTTTTATAAAATAGGTATTTAATACATATCCACAGCTTTAAATACTACTTACATTTCAACAGTTCCAAAATTACTATTTCTAAACCAAAATTATCTTCTCAAATCAAGCCTTATATAACCAACAGATTTTGTTATAGCTCCCCTTGGATGTCTGACACAAATTTCAAATTTAACACATCCAAAACTGAATGCTTTATCTTACCTGCCAAATGTTTCTCCTCCTCAGACTTCAAAATCTCCACCCATTTTGTTACTCAGGAAGCATGTTGGGTCACTTCCTCTTCACACCCATCGTTATCAAAATGCAATATGCCACCAAGGTCTCTTTGTCTACCTCCCAAATTTTGCTTTCCCTTTCTCTCCACCTCTATTTTAACACCATAGAAATGTCATCATCTCCTACTGCTGCCTCTGCAATTCCCTCCTTAAATTAAACACCCACCTTCCCTTCTACTCCCCTCCAATTGATTTTTCTATACAAGAATGGTTTTTTAAAAATATAAGTTGAATATTACTTACTACCTCTCTTAGTTTCAAAGGCTGTCTATCATACTATACAAATGTAGTCTAGAAACTGTCTGTATGACCAGCTCCTTCCAACCTCTTCAATTTAATCTTATCATTTACCTGCTTGTTCATTATGTTCAGGAAATCATGTGGTCTTTCAGTTCCTAAAACACTTGGAATTCTTTTCTACCCATGAGACTCTATATATGTTGCCTCTGTCACTGAATTTCTCCCTAGATAACTATTACTTTTACTTTAGGTCGCATTTTTAACATCATGTTCTTTTGTAGAGAGTCCCTCACTGATATTCAATCTAAGTTAATAGTTTCTCCTCATTTCTCACCACTTATGTAATTAGTCCCTATGACAGCTCACAGCACCATTACCTTTCCTTTATAGCACTTTATTTAAAAGACAGAGGCCATCTCCATTTGCCTCAACTCCTTAAGTATACAGTGTTTTTAGGATAGTGTATGACACATAGTAGGTGTACAATAAAAGTATGGAGATAATAGCTGAGTACATGACAGAGTGAGTTTACTGAAATGCATTGCCAGTGGTTGCATGAGTGATTTCATAACTGAGAGGACACAGTGAATACCACCAAGACATTATTCATGTTTCTAGAGTAATTTGATACCACAGAATCTGGATCCTTAAAACTCAGTAGAACTGTGGGGTTTAACACTGGATTCTTGCTGCTTTTCTTTTTCTTTCTTAAAAACACATACTCAATAATTAACACTTAAGGGGCATATTGACAGTTTGGAAATCACCCTGGCTACTGTGAACACTACATCCTATAATCATCTGCTATCAAGTTTACAGATAATTGTAACCACAGGAAATAGGGCTAAGGACATGATGGAATAATTGGAGACATAGCCCTTGTCCTGAAACTGCTTGCAAAATAACTTATGTTAACTTCCAACAGACTTATGCAAAATAAAATCAAAATCATGTAGCCAGCTTGAAGAGCACCCCATGCTCTTTGAATTTATGAATTTAGCAGGAATGATCCATCTATTAAGCAGAAGGTATAAAAAGAGACTAAATGAACAGAGTCTGGTATTGGACATTATCCCTTCAAATATGTGCATTTTGACAGACACAGAATTTTATTATTCATTTATCTTAATTTCTGAATGAAACAAAGATCTTTTGCTTAGCTTTCACACACATAGAGAAAAATATTTGTTCAAGTTATAGTTTACCTTTAATTTATTGAATGTTATTGATGATTATGAACCTTAATGTGATATAGGTAAAAGATTGGTTAATTTGATTCATTTATCAATTTCAGCATTTGGTGTTGTGTTATAAACCTTTAACTATTTCACATTTTACCATTTTTTACCTTAACCAAAGAAAATAGCTTCATTATTTTTTTTCCCTTTATAGACAGTATTTTCTTCATTTATATGCTTTACTTATTTGGAATACTAGGTATTATATTTCCTTTATACTATTAGTAAAATGTATCCATATGTATCCTGATATACAGTCTTCCAAAAGCCTAAGTTTGAATTACTTCACTAAATGATCCAATAGAGATATTTTCCTTTCCATATAGAGGATATTGACTTTAATGACATTTTTGTGAAGAACATGCACAATAAAATGAATAACTCAAAATAAATGTTATTAAACTGTATAAATATAAGAGGCTAAAGTATTTTGGCTAACATATTTCTAAAGTGATTATTAAACCCTAATATGCACGAATACACTTGGAATTAATGTCTTTATATTTTTATTAGCTGCTTTCATTTTGAATAGTTACTGCTAAACTTTTTATTCAATCCTTATATTTTTTAGGTTTGTAAAACCAATACAGTCTTAATGTAAGGTACTTGAAATGCAAGAGCATACAATATGAACTCCACATCCTCCATTGTGCTACTCCTTTTAGTTAGGCACAATTTAACATATTCAAATTATTTTATTATAGAATATCATAAAGTTTAACCCTTTCTTTGTACATTACCCAGAATAATTTTAACTAAAAAAAAAAACCCTGCAAAATAGTAAATGCTATAAAAAATGCATGTCAGTATCTGAGTTTTACTGTAGAGTGTGTAACTTCCACCGAGTATCTGCTAAAACTTACTGAAATCAATCATAGAATACTTAGTCCATAAGTAGCTTTTCTCCAAATTTCTTTCCAAACTCTTCAGCATTCCAACAAAGTTTTATGGTTTCTAGAATAATTTTCAGCTTAGTCAGCCCAAAAGTGGTGCTCCCCTGAGAATTATTCACCAAAATATTGTAGACTATATTACTTTATAAATTTTAGTTGCCAGGTTCCCCTATCCAGCACAAATTATTGTAAGACAGTTCTACTTTGTTTATTTAATGTTTGGGTGTTATCTAGGTCTTTATTTTGAATGCAGTCTCAAATGTTTTAGTGGATATTCTGGGGAAATTGATATCTATTCTGAAGGACAATTTATCATAGTGAAGATGTTCATGAACAATAAGCCTGTTTTTAAGTCAATAAATTGGATTGGTTTTTTAAAAAACATTTTCTTTTTTTAAAATTTTCTATTTTATTTTAGGGGGCACATATATGCTTTCCTTAGAAAGCATATAGCTTTCTCATATTTTTCCTTTCAACCTATGTGTATCCTATCAGGAGTGTATATATCTCTATGGCTAACAACTTTTTTTAAAAACAAATCTGACAATATATAATTTTGGAATAGAATGTTTATTTCATTTATATTCACCTTAATTATTAATGTGATTGGCTCTATATCTGGCCTTTTTAAATTTGTTTCCGTGCAGAATTTATGGCTGTTTGTCATCCTCTCTTCTTCCTTACAACCTTGTGTTAAATAATTGCTAGTATACCATTTTAATTTTATATTATCTATTTATATATCATATATAGGTATCTAGAAAGTAAAGTAAAACCTTGGATTATAAGCAAATTGTTCTGTGACTGCTCTGCAAGATGAGCAAACATTTTTAATAAATTTTAACTTGATGAACAAGCTATTTCTTGCAATACGAGTAGTACGTGATGCTGAATATCACATGATCACAACTGAGCCAATGGTTCTTCTCTCTCTCTCTCTCCCTCTCTGGGATTGTGGATGATTGTCTCCCTTGCTCAGATGCTCGGTCTCAGGCCACAGTGTTTGGCAGAAATCAGTGATTTTTCAGAACATTGGAAGGTGCCCACAGCTGGCACTAGTGTATTTTTTGTCACTTCACAGTACCTATGGACAAAAGCACCTTTGCTTTTCCTTGCAAGAATAAGCTTAGGAATGTTTTGATTTATTCTAGGTCAGGCGGCCTGCAGATAGACCCTTTGCTGCCTTATTGCCAGTTGCATTAAATACAGTATATGACAAGAGTTTTTTAGTACTGTACTGTAGTCAACATCCAGGTGAACATATACAATGGCCCATGCAGAAAGATTCGATTGAGCCAATGGATAGCAGTGATTCTGTTAGTAATAGTGAAAGTTGTCCTACACAATAACCCTCCTCAATCTTGTCTCCCTCACACCAGCCAAGAAATTTTTCAAAGGTAAATGCAGGTTATTTTTTTTATTTTTTTATATATTTTTATTTTCTTTATTATTTTGTATCATAACACAGTATTGTAATCATTTTTATATGAATATTTTTGGGTTGTGGAATGAATCATCTGATTGTGGAGTTTGATGTACAAATGCTTTGGATTACAAGTTTCCAGAATGAATTATGTTTACAAACCAAGGTTTTACTATGTATATAAATATATAAATACATATATTTTAGAGTGTTTCCTACAAAAATTTAAAGTACGTCTTTATTTACCTCATTTTTTAGGATTATTTTGCTCTGCATAGAATTCTTAGTTGACAGTTTTTTTTTCTTCTAGCATATTAAGTATGTCTCACCACTGCCTTTTGTCCTACATTGTTTCTGATGTGATATTGTTGATCTTCACATGATAAGCTGTTTTCCCTTGTTGCTTTTATGACTCTCTTTGTCTCTTTGTCACTTTCTCTTTATTTTAGTAGCTTGACTATGATGTATTTTTGTATGGGTACTTTTGCTTAATTCTACGTAACTTTTTTGTACTTGTTGGCTATATAGATGCATGTTTTTCATCATATTTCTGAAATTTAGGGCATTATTTCTTCAAATATGTTTTATTGCCCTTAATAATTTTTCATTTTTTTCTAGGACTTTTATAAATATGAAGGACTTTTTAACTGTAGAAACTAATTTCTAAGGATTTTAGGTAATGCTAATTAAAGGAAGGGTTCAAATATAATTATTGGACTTTTAAAAGTATTAGGTATAGATTCTCATCTGTTTATATATTTTAGAGATTATATAATCTACAGATATATTTTATATGTGTTCAGAGATGTAGGAAAATAATATTAATATTTGTAAAAACAAAAAGATGGAAGCAATTTAAGTGCCTATAAATAGAGTATAGGTTAAATAAATTATGGTTTACCTATATCTGGCATTTAAAAATTGAGACAATTCTGGATGTATGTGCATCAATCTCAAAAATGTATTGTTATGTCAAAAAAAATACAATATAGTAAGAACAAGATATTAATTTATAATGCATACATACATACGTGTAATTTAATCTATTGTGGAAAGATAAATAGAAAATTGTATTATTATCTTTCACGTATAAGACTAGATGAGGATGAGAGAATCAGAGTTGGGAGGAATATCCTCTTTTATTTATATAATTTAGTGTACTGTATTGATTTTATTTTTTGTACAAACATGTATTGTGCTCATGGAAAATAAATATGACAGAAATAAAAGGAAACTTATTTAAACTAAAACATAAGTCACTTTTGCTGAAAGAAGAAAACCTTCCTGTATTATACCAACATTGTGTTCAGTGCCAAAGGCGGGTGTTAAATGTAATTCTGTGAATTTTACTATACTAACTAGATTTCAAATTATGATCACCTCTTTACGACTACTGAACTTTTGCCCCTAAATAAATAAGTTTTATTTATGAACCTATAATCATTCATTGTACAACAAACCAAGTTTTAATTTTAACTCTTAACTCAGACCATTCTTTTTTTTTTTTTTAATTTTTTTTTTCAACGTTTATTTATTTTTGGGACAGAGAGAGACAGAGCATGAATGGGGGAGGGGCAGAGAGAGAGGGAGACACAGAATCGGAAACAGGCTCCAGGCTCTGAGCCATCAGCTCAGAGCCCGACGCGGGGCTCGAACTCACAGACCGCGAGATCGTGACCTGGCTGAAATCGGAAGCTTAACCCACTGCGCCACCCAGGCGCCCCTTAACTCAGACCATTCTTAATGCCTGTGGCTTCCCGTGGATTTGAGATTAGCATGCAAATTCTTTAAAATGGATTGCATGTCCCTATATGATCTGACACTTGCTTACTTCTCTATTCCTACAACATTACCCTCTTTATGAACTACAGTTCAGGTCCACAGGACTCCTTGACTGTTCTTGAAATATCAGGCCCTTTTTTTCATCACAAACACTGTATATTTGCCCAGAATGTCCTACTTCCAATATTGCAAATACTTGCTTATTTGTGTCCTTCACACTTTAATTAAAATTTTGCATCTTCAAACTACTCGGTCTAAAGTCACTCCATGTCTGACATCAACATTCTGCCTCATTCTCCTGTTTAGTTTTTTTAATGAGTTTTGCCTAACTTTTCTATTTTAAAAGCAATATATTTATCATGTATTTCTTCCCTAGGTGATAAGATCCATGAAAGTAGGAACCTAAGCCTTTTGTTTGCTGTTATATCCCCATATCTTGTAATATTGCTTGAGACATAATAAACAAATAATATATTTGAATTAATAAAAATATTTTACCATTATTTTTAATGTTTAAATTGAGGAGATAACCTGGTTGAGAATGTGAATATAACTAGCCTCAATAATCATTTATTTAATCCTACCTTTATTCAAAAAATATTTATTAAACAGTAGGTCTAAGTGCTATTCACTTTTTAAGAGAATAAGAAACAACTGTACTGTACTGTACTGTAGTCAGTGTAGTTAATTCCAGACCTCACAGGTTTTGTTTGTTAACAATTGCAATACAGGATGATAAATATTCACTTTAGAAAGCCCAGAAGAACATATGAGGGTCAACTGAAAAGCCTGAAAGTTTCCTCATTTTGGATGGTCACAGGGAGCCCCATTTTGAATATTAGCAAAAGGACCTTCATTTCTTTTTCCTTCAGCTCTATTATGTTTACCAATAAAGATATTTACTTTCATATATATATGAAAAGTATGTATGTGTGTATACATAGATGTATTTTAGAGAGAGAGAGAGAGAGTACAAGTCGGGGAGAGAGGCAGAGGAGGAGAGAGAATCTTAAACAGGCTCCATGTTCAGTGCAGAGCTTGACTCAGGGCTCGATCCCATGACCCTCAGATCATGACCTGAATCAAAATCAAGAGTCCTAAGCTCAATGAACTGGGGGCCATCCAGGTGCCCCTAATTTCTTATATTTCAGAAGAAGGTATGTATATCCTTAGCATAAGTTGGTAGTTTACCAAGGGAATGGATGAGATCACTTAAGAGTGTTATACTTAAAAAAAAAGAGTGTTACAATTTAAAAATGATTTTAAAATGACAATTTTATTAGTTTTATTGAATATGGACACATTTCCCGACGGGAAACAGAATCTGGGTAATTTCCAACCCCACCAGCTTCGTGAATATAAAGGAACATGTATAACTGGATCCGCTGTAATAGGAGTGTGTAACCTTTCTGAACCTGCAACTGAAGGAAAACAACACCTACTGAAAACAATTATTGTATCAAGTGAAAAAAAAATACTAGTTAACTTGAAACTGACATTAGTAAGCTTTCAAAGAATTATGTTTTTAAATTAATTTTCAGCTTACACCCTCAAACCATTTTAAATGCAATTCCAGATCTTATACTAAATATTCAACAATGTCCCAGTGCCCATTAAATTAAAAACAAAGTTTATAGATAGATATTCAAAGATTTTTACAATATGGGCAGAGATATCTTTTCTAATTTATTAATGTTTTGAATGTTTCCAATCTCTATATGAATTTTTCTTGTGTCAGGGCTTTCCAAAGAATACCTTTCTATTTTTACCTGATAAAAAAAATCCACCTGATTCTTTGTAGTAGTATCTCTGAACTCTAAATCGGATATGTCACCATCTTTCAAATCTTTGTCCCTCACCTGTTATTTTAACTATTTCTTCCATTATTGTCTGTTAGATTTTTCACCCAAATAGACTAAACAAATTGAAAGTAGGAAATTATTTCTCATATTTCACTTACTTACCTATACAGCACTAGCAGAATACCTATTACAGAGACAACTCTCTTCTTTCCCCCCTCTCTTTCTCTCTGTATCTCTCTCTCTCTCTCTCTCTCTCTCTCTCACACACACACACACACACACACAATGTTTAAAGGTAACTTTTGTAGATCAGTTATTGTCTCTAAGTTATATTGCGCCATTAATTAACATTCATTATATAGAATCAT
Organism: Prionailurus bengalensis; assembly: GCF_016509475.1. NCBI lineage: Eukaryota > Metazoa > Chordata > Mammalia > Carnivora > Felidae > Prionailurus > Prionailurus bengalensis. The sequence continues at coordinate 71,046,959 of NC_057354.1, forward strand.
AGAAAGAGAAAAATACCAGAGCTAGAAAAAACATCAAGGATGCATCTGCGCCAGGGTGTTCAGAAATACCAATTGTGGAATTTGAGTATATTTACTTATATGGTTCCACCACAGGGGTTCCAATTCAGTAGGTTTGTGGTGAAGGTCCAACTCCTGCATTTTATTTAATTTCTGAAGGTGATGCTGATGCACACTTCTCCTTGGGAAATTCTGACCACCTTCTTCCCATCCTTCTTATAAATGTAACTGACACCCCGAGAGGTAACTTGTCACAGGTCATAGAAGAATTTGATGACAGAGGTAGGAATACAATTCAACTTTTCTGTGACACTGTTCTGTGATATTTCTTTCCTCTTTACTGACACTGGCTTCCAAGTAAAGGAAAAGAAAAGCATTTTGAATTTTTCTTTTTCCTTCTTATTTTTCTACCATATCTGCATTTTTCCACAAACACTACCTTTAAAAAAAAAATAATAAACTGCAGCATTGACTTATGAGGCTGTCAACATCGTCAGGGAAGCACAATGGCTCCGTGGCAGAAGTTTATTCTGAAGATGATGTTCCCGATCAAACATTAGGAACAGTCAGGGTTTCTTTTCTTTTTTTTTTTTTTTTTCATTGAGTTATAGGGTTGCACTGGCGTTTTCCTCAATCCTAACTCAGATGAAAGGATGGAATCAAACAAGGTGACCTAATTGTTGCACAGATAGAACATATTATGTCTTCTAAATAGGTACTCTACCCATAGGAAAAAGAAAACATCATATTAAAAGCCATAGTATAGCTGGAATGAGTCCAATCTCATTAGATGTTGCCACCTTTGATAAATTTTCCTCATTTGCTAAAATTATTGAATATATAAATTATTCCATAAACCCATTTTAGCAGAATCAGGGTAATATCTACTTAATTAATAATGATTATAATACATTTTATACATAGACTTGTAACGTTTTTAAAAAATATTTGTGAACTGTATTTTTTTATTTTGAAATGGCTAATCTTAATAAATTACTAATTCTACTGCTGTATTCTTTAAATCTCTGAAAGTGAATATTGTCAGTGTAGTTTTGGAAGAATCAGACATCTGCAAACCTGATTCTGGCACGTCTGGAAGTACTTTGAAAGCAGAAGTAGGGCACAGTTTATTATATAGACCCTCAACATTTTCAAGGAAATCAGACTTCTCTGATAAAGCTAATAACACCTCGAAGGAAACCAATCCAAAATAGAAAAGTTGTAAGAAAATATTTATAATCCTTCATGTTTAAAGTTAAAATTCACCATGGAGTCTAAAAATTTTATCCAAAAATAGAGGGAGGTATTAATTTCATTATTACTAAATTATTATTAAACATGGGGCAATCAACGATTTAAATCAAGCTGGGCTAATTGAGAGTGAATTATCATCATCCACTGTGAGAATACTGCTCATAAATTACCTCTGAAGTCCAAAGGATTCTTATGCATTTATTCTTGTAAATTATGGCTCCATGGTAAACTGGATGAGATTTTAATATTTTAGCATTCATTAAGTTGTGAAGGCTTAGAGCCAGCATAGTGATCAGCAAGCCTGGTTTGTCCTCTAATGAGAATAATTCTGTTACAGGCAATTGCTGTCATTATCATAAATGTATATAAATTCATATTAACCTATAGAATTAAAGTTAATATTTATATTTTGCCTATTTTATTTTGGAATCAGAGGATATATGTTTAGTTTCTAGTCTTACATACTTTATATAAGATCTTTAACATGTATAACGTGGGTAATCATTTTCTTTTACATATAACATGCAAACTATACAATTAAAAGCTAACTTACATGAGCTTATCAAAGCTTATCTGAACTCTTCCGTAGGTGTCATTATATACTCATTCATGTTTTTATGCCTGTAGCCAGGAGGATTGTGCTGAGTGATTGAAAAATCTGAGGAGAAGGCAGCTTTTCTGAAAGTACACAGATTTCATTAGGACAGAAATAACTCTAAATGAAAATCAGAGTTTTGCTGTCCAAAAATAAGAGAAGGCAGATAAGTGACATTCTAAAATACAAATACCTACCACAATAATGGAAAAGGGGAAAAAAAAAAACAACAGAAAAAATAATGGAAATTAAAGTCAAGGTAGGTCAGAGACAATCCTACTGAAGCATCTGTGAAAAGGAACCAGACTAGTTTTGCAAATTAATGAACTGCATATAGCCCATTCCATGATGTGAATTGAGCTCTTCCTCATTTTTCTTTTGGTTAGATAAGAAATATGTATATTTGGGGAGGGCATTCAACTGCTGTTATTACTGGTCACTTTAGTGGCCTTATAATGTCAATATGTAAGCATCTATATATTAATATGCTAGCTTACTAATATATTAAGGGACCTAATGATTCTTGATGATATTGCTGTGAGTGGGTAGATAACTAAACTTATTCAATTCTGACACAAAATAAAATACCCTTAAAAGTACACTTTCAATTTTTAACAAATACCAAGATTACTGAGAATTTTTGCATAGATTCACTGATTTTAGATTATAACACTGAATACACATTCTGTATGAACTGAAAAAGACAGTAACCAATTTATACACCAAAGGCTGTGATTTTCATTTTAACAAATACATTTAATACTTTTTAGTTACAATCAACTATAAACAACTTGATGTTGAAAAGCCTTTCTTTAAGTAGATAGTAGCTATTCACTTCACTCTCATGAGGTCCCTGGAAATAAGAAATGGAATAATAAATTTTGAGAAGATAAGTCAGACTAACATATTTGTAAACAATAAATATTTTGAGTATTTTTATTTTTAATCTTAAATGTATGTATTTTCCACTTTTACAGTAAAATCAACCCGATTATTTCAAACACTGAAGATAGCTGTCTGCTTCTGCCTGACAGTAAAAATATAACTATTCTTTGTGCTTCCATGGAGTATAGCACAAAGTATAACTGTTTAACTACATGACAGCTTTCTGTCAGAAAGTAAAAAAATCAAGCAGAGAATGGCAGAGAGTTTTTTTTAAAAAACATCTAGTCTATTTTTCCTAGTATACATCTGCCTCTTATCTCTACTTTACTAGATTTTGTCTCAAAATAATTATGAAATGTAGGGTATAAGATAGAAATTTCTACAAAGAGAAAATTGCCTAAAATCTCAAGTCAAATAATATCTGGACCCTAAAATTGTTTATGTATGTTCTGATTCATTAACTAGCCCCCATCTCCTCATTAATATGACCTAGGATACTCAGATTTTTGTGTGTTTTTTTCCATAGTGAAGCAAAGACAGAATGAAGAATTGTCTGTAATTTATTCTTCAAGTCATTCATTCAACATACTTAACACCAGTTTATTAGTCACATACTATTTGAGTCACATACTATTTGGTATTACCAAACCAATGGGTAAGGAAGATTGGCAATGTTTTCTGTACTCAGATAAGGCCTAGTCTAGGAGAGATTATTTACAATCAATTATTTTTTATAATTTTTTGTTTAAAAATATATACTATAGGGGCATCTGGATGGCTCAGTTGGTTAAGCATCCGACTTCGGCTCAGGTCATGATCTCACCATTCGTGGGTTGGAGGCCCGTGTCTGGCTTCTGTCCTGACAGCTCAGAGCCTGGAGCCTGATTCAGATTCTGTGTCCCCCTCCCTCTCTGCCCCTCCCCCTGCTTGCACTCTGTCTCTCTCTCTATATCAAAAATAAGTAAACATTAAAAATATATATTATATAATATACATTCTCATTATATATAATATACAGTATTATACAGATAGATGTAAATATTAAGCTCTCAGTAGCGGGTCCCAGTAATGAATAGGCATTATCTATATGAAGAGAAATCAAGAGAGTATGTATCCCACACAAAGTGACAATCATTAGACTGAAAGGACCTTACCATTTTGAAAGGTCTGAATGATGACCAATATGTCAGAGGAGCAAAGAGAATGAAGGATATCCCATGCTACAAAGGTAGCAAAGGCTGTGGAGGCAACAGAGTTTTGCCAATCATGTTAAGGATATGGCATATTATTTCAATAGGAGAAAATAATAATTGAAATAATTGAAAAGCTTTAAAAAGAGTGGTGCCATGATATGTTTTGCATTTTATATGTATTCATTTTTAATACAGTGCTATCAGTTTCTTGGAAAGAGCCACACAGGATTAGGGAGAAGAGAAAACTAAATAGGATCATATGAGAGATGATGGTGCCTTGGACTGTGGTCTAGACATTGGAACTCAAGAGCATGTTGGATGTTTTGGAATATAAATAGTATACAAAATGGATGCAATTTAGTAACCTTTTACTTAATTCTTACAAAAACAGTGCGACAATTATGGAGCTTTGGAATTTGTCCCAATTCCTTCAGCATGTCTCAGAGTAAAAACTAGAATCCAAGTATTTGAGTTCAAACCTAAGGGTGTGTGTGTGTGTGTGTGTGTGTGTGTGTTTGTACACACATGAAATATGGTAGGAGGACAAATGAGATGTGAAATTAAAAGTATATACTGGAGGAGTGCCAAGGTAGCTCAGTTGGTTAAGTGTCCAACTTCAGCTTAGGTCATGATCTCACAGCTCATGAGTTCAAGCCCCACTTTGTGCTCATAGCCTGGAGCCTGCTTCGGATTCTGTGTCTCCGTCTCTCTCTGCCCCTCCCCTGCTTGCACTCTGTCTCTCAAAAATAAATATTAAAAAAAATGTTTTAAGTATATATTAGATTAAGTACCATGAAAGTTATTGACTTTGCGAATATTGTTTGGTTTTTCCCATTGATAGGTATTGGTTAATAGGTATGCACCAGAGTCCAACATTTTGGGTTTGAATCCTAGTTTTGTCATCTAGCAGCTATTTGACCTAAGCGTTGTAATATAACATCTGTCTTCATCTGTAGAATGGTATAATAATAACACCTCGACAACCCAGAAGTTGAAATTATTAAGTGAGTTGGTAATAGTAATTTGCTATCTGGCATACACTATGTGTCCAGTATGTGTTGTTGTGATGATGAAAATTATGAGGATGATGATGAAGAATGACAAGCTATCTATTATAGGTTTCATAAGTCAAAGGGAGGTGAGTAAGTAAAGATAATAAGTATAGGTAATTCTTTTGAGAAGTAGATTTTTAAAGTGATGCATAAGATAGGGCTCTGTGCAGTAAAGAATTTGACCTTCCCTAAACAGACATCCATCTTTGCCCTCATTTCCTTAGAGGTAATGTTTATTTTCATGGGAATTTTGAGGTAGCCACATAGTAACAATGTGACTTAGGATGAGGGCTGAACACTCTTACAGTCTTAGGATGGGGCTGACCATGTCAGAAAAACCAACCATGTGATTTAGGGTGATTTAGACTTTTGAGGACTTCAAGTCACGTGTTATCAGTTGATCTGAAGTTCAACCATGTGAGCAATCATTCAATCATTCATATGGAATGAAGCCTCAAAAGAATTCTAGACACTGGTGCTTGTATGAACTTCCTATGATTGATAACACTTTATGCATATTGTCACACATTAATTCCAGAAGGTGGAAACTTTTAAACTGAGTGTGATTTTGGTCTTCTCCCTTCCCTATCCTGCACACTGAGTTTGCAGTTGGTTTCTGAGGTGAGGGTTTCTTCTGTGGACTCTTCCTTTTAACCTTGTAATTAGACCCTAAGTCCTTAAGGATTGTGTCCAAAGTCTTAAGTGACTGTGCCTACACTGTGCAGTGTAGCCAACTTAAGATAAGCTCTAACTAAAGGAAATTTTGTGATTTAGGAATGTGCTTTAATTCTGTTAATGAAAGTATTTCATGACAGTTGTTTAATATGTAAAACATTACAGGAAAAAAAAGAAGAAAATGAACCCCAAAATGACTACTGAGGGATAGCAGTTATAACATGTGGCATACCTGATTTCAGAAATATATCAATGTGTCTTTCTTTATCATTTTATTGAAAAGGCTAGAAAAATGAATGGGGAGAGATTGTTCTTATTTAGGTTATTCTGTATATGTAGTCTAAGGGTGTAATATATTAAGTAAATATTGTATTGAATTTAAAGGAAGAAAAATAAAGTGAACTAAAAGAATTAGTGAATTGCAAATAATTTAATGATAAGCCACCTTTTTTTCCTCAAGAATTCTATGAAAATATCTTCCTATTCACTTGATTCACAACTTGCCGGTATTATAACCTCTGATCATAATTTATTTTTTCTACAACTTTGGTGATAATATTTTTATCTAGCCTTGCATGTTGTGTTGAGTAAAAAACCTGCCTTATTTTCTCTTCTCTTATGTAGAATTTTTTTTTGATAAACGAGCAGTTACTTTTCAAAAAGATAATTTATTCATAACAAACAGAACAATATTAGGTAATTTTCAGGCTCTAAAAAAAGTAGTTGAACTCAATACTCTTAGTCCATCTCTAGCTACATCATGATTTTCAGAATTACAAATATCAGAGTTAAAGTAAAACAAACCTGCTAAAAGGAAATTAAAATGTATTTGCAATACAAATTAGAAATGACAGCTGCAGAAAGGACAAGGGTTTTCTGTTTTTCCACTTATTCAGCTCTGTCAGCAATCAAATATAGAGTTGGGCAATTTCAAGGGGAAGGTGTGTGGCAGTCAGTGTTGTCAACTAACTAAAGATCTCTAAGCTGAGGGAGAACTTGCATGGGAAAGGAGGAACAGAAAAATCTAAAACATGAAATGCTTTTACTTTCCTTTCAAACAGGCTTATAATTTCAATTACTCCAAATAAACTCATAGTCATTATATCTCAGTAAAGAAACTTTGAAGGAATCACAGTTATGGACAATAAAACAAAACCTAAACAAAAACATGAAGGCACTTCTCAGCATTCCTTAATAAACAACACTTAAGAGTTAGATGTCTTACCTTTAATTTCCAGTCCTATCAATAAATAGCCCTGCTAATTTAGGTCACTTAAATCTTTTCCTACTGCTCAGTTTCTTTACAACACAACGGATTCAACAGTTTTTTGAAATGCATTCTACTTACAGTTAAGTGTTTTGCTGACTTGGTCTGAGTGCTGGGGTAGGGAAAAGTACTGAATAAGAAACTGAATGAGTAGGGATTCAATAAGCCTCTTCACTTTTATCTGTTTTGTAGCTTGGTTCCTGCTTATTATTTTATTTGGGGGGAAAATAAGGTCTGATAATAAAAATGAAAGGTGAAATTCTTCTTAGCTTTATAATTCAGTTATATAAGATTTTTCCTTGCAATATATGATACAGTGTTGGCAGAGAAAAGATATAGAATAAATAGCTATTTATTTTCAAATCATCAGTCATCCATAATAAATTTTCTTTTACCCTCTCCATGCTTTTCACTTTTATTAGTCTCAAATTCATTATTCTTCTTTAATATATGATATTTTCAGGAGATACCGTAACTTACTCTGTCTTCTCTTACTGTATAGTGGTCTCAATGAGAAGGACTCCATGTTTAAGTACCATATCTGCATTTTATCATATTAAATGCTTGAACAGAGTTGGTGAAAGTATTGATGTCTGTCACTGTATCAAGAAGTAAGATAGGGAAAGGTCATGTATTCATGTCCACTGGGAGCAAAATACAGTATGATGCAAATAATAAGAATCAACAATATGTTATTCCTGAACTCAAAAGCAAGCTGAAAATTATGAAGGTAAAAGACACACTGCTGAAATATATTGTACTGACTCCTTTCCTTCCCAATTATTACTTATTTCTATAATATTAGTAGTAAAAACTAATTATTTCTTTTATGTGCTAAAGGATTAAGATGATGGGAAATTAAACTTTATTAGTTCAAATTAAGAAGAAGATTAATGTTAATTAGATTACCAATATATAACCAGGAGATACACCAAAAATGTTTCAGCAGCTAAAAAGTTTTTAAAATTCATTTGTGAGGAAACTTAAGATTACAGAAAAGCTCTTCTCAGGTTGTGAATGACTGCAAAGATGGTCCTAATTTTTTATTCTTCCTTTATTCATCATTTTTACCATGCAATATTAATACTCTCTGACCCCTGAGGTCAGAGTGGCCTGCTCCATCACTTGACAGTGAGTTCAACCATGCAGTTTGTTTTTTAGAATGGTATATTACCGTGTGCATTGAATTTTTCTGTCTTGAACCTTTGCCATCATCATAAGAGCATGCCCAGACTAATCTGCTGAAAGATAAAAGACACTTGGAACACAGCCAAATCACCAAAGAGCTCCCAGCCAAGACCAACATAAATCAGCCAACGTCTAGCTGTTGTGAGTGAACATACAACATAAGAGACCACAATATGTGAATGAGCACAGCCAACACCAAAAACACTGACTAGTTGATCGTAGTCCAAATTTCAGATATTCAGATTAGTGGGATGCATAAATATTGAATACATTAAGCCACTGATTTGGGGGAATAGATAATTGGTACAGAAGTTCTAATGTTTAATTACAAATCTTTGTATGCATAGAGTGAAATTTATTTATTTTTCTAACATTGTGCATCTATATATCTTAAGATGTGATTATAATATTTGTTGTGGAACTCTGCAAAATTATATTTTAAAGCATGAAATCAGTATTCCCTTGAAATAAAAGACACTCAAGTTATATACTTGCGTATTTTTGTATGGATATCAAAGGCGATTTAATTTTTAAGGTCATCTATTACATTATAATAAGAACAGAGTAGCAAGTCAGGAGTCCAGGAATAAGACTCTTATTCAGTTGTCATACTAATTATTTGTGTGAGTTAAAAATATATTTATTCTTAGACATCAACAAGATGGTTGACTAAGAAGCACCAGGTCTTTGTTCTCCCACAAAAATATCAAATAAACAAGTTCAGATAATGTTATAGCATCTCTGGAAACCAATCAAAGATCTATAGCAATCAGGCAAATGCTCAATCAGAAAACAACACATTCAATGTCTGATGAACTGTTAAAGAAGTTGTAGTATTTATATATACAATGGAATATTACTCAGTGATAAAAAAGAATGAAATCTTGCCATTTGCAATGATGTAGAGAGAGCTAGAGAGTATTATGCTAAGCAAAGTAAGTCAAGTCAGTCAAAGACACATACCATATGATTTCACTCATATCTGGAATTTAAGAAACAAAACATAGGGAGGAAAAAAAAGAGATCCAAACCATCAAACACACTCTTAACTATAGAGAACAAACTGAGGGTTGCTGGAGGGGAGGTAGGCAAGGGGATGGGCTAAATGGGTATTAAGGAGGGCACTTCTGATGAGCATTGAGTGTTATATATACGTGCTGAATCACTAAATTCTATTCCCGAAACTAATATTACCCTATAAGTTAACTATTGGAATTTATATAAAAACTAGAAAACAAACAAATAAAAAAGACAGTGAAGACCTATAGCACCAAATCTGTTCACATGTTTCTTGCCTTGCTCCAGGCTATGAACCTTCCACAATAAATCTGGCCCTTAAGGTTAAAACAAAAAAGAAAAAGAAAAAGCCACATTCAAATGGTAGGAAATTTCACACCATTTGTATCTACACTTTGCCCTACTCCCTCCACAGTGTGATATAGATTAGTCTGGTTGAAGTAGCTTGATTCCCAGTTTCCTCCCTCAGGAGGGAAGAAGCAGAATGGAACTTATTTAAAACATCTGACCTGTCTGGGGAATTCCCCAGGGATTGTTTTTTTGTTTGTTTGCATGTTGTTTCATTTGACTAGAGCTCAGACAGTGAATGGAAGTGTATTTGGATATCAAGGTGGGAACTGCAGAAGACATTGGTGGGCACTGAGGTATGTGAAAACTGCAGGAGGGCTGCAGAACCATGGACACCTCTGGGAATGAGATTATGGGAAGAGGAATACAATGAACACCTAAGGCCATGGAGAAAAGATAGGGTGAGATTCTAGGAAATTAAGATATTTAAAAACAGCTGGAGACATTAAAACTTAATGAATAAACAAACATATAAAGCACACACTTAAGTGGAAACAATGCCCAAAAGACCTGAGAAGACCTTAAGCCTCTACTCCAGGCTGATCTTAATGCTCAGGAATTTGCTAATCCATTAAGGCCTTCCATAGCGGTCTTTAAAGACTGAAAGAGATGGTTATTTTTTCAAATGTCTAATTTTCAACAAAAGACTATAAGGATACAAAGAAAGTGGGAAACATGGTCCATTCTAAGCAACTAAATCTCCAAGAACACTATCTGAAGAAATATATATATATATATCACAGTTACTGGAAAAATACTTTAAAATAACTCTCTTAAATATACTCAAAGAGCTAAAAGCAATATGAAAACCTAAAGAATTTCCTGAAAACAATACATGAACAAAATGAGAATGTCAACAAAAATATAATAAATATTTAAAAAAACACAGCAGAAATTCCAGAGCTGAAAAATACAGTAATTGATGAACTTACTAGAGGGACTCAACAGCAGACATATGTCACTACAAAAAAATCAACTAAACATAAAGGAAGGCATTAAGGGAGGAAATGCGTTATAAAAAGGCTTTAATACATACAGAAAACAAATAATGAAATGTGAAGGTATATACTTCCCTCTTAGTAGTTATTTTAAAGGTATATGGATTAAATTTTCCAATCAAATGTCATAGATCAGAAGAATGAATAATAAAAAAGATTTAACTATGCAATATTTACAAGAGATTTATTTTGTACTTTTGAACATGGATAGATTGAAAATGAAAGCATGGGGGAAAAGTTTCATGCAAATAGTATCCAAAAGAGAGCAGGAGTACCTGTACTAATCATCAAAAATAGACTGTAAGTCAAAAAAAAAATGTTACAAGATTCAAAGAAGGACAGTGTATAAAGATAAAAGAATCAATTCGCCAGGACACCTGGGTTGCTCAGTTGGTTAAGTGTCAACTCTTGATTTTGGCTCAGATCATGATCTCATGGTTTGTGAGATCGAGCCCCATGTCAGGCTCTGCACTGACAGCATGGAGCCTGCTTGGGACTCTCCCTTTCTCTCTATCCCTCCTCCAGTCTCTCTCTGTCTTTCAAAATAAATAAATAAAAATGAAAAAAAATTCCCAAGAGGATATAAAAAACTATAACCATATATGCACCAAACATCAAAGCTCCAGAATTATAGAAAGCAGGTAATGACAAAATTGAGGGAGAATAGACAATTCTACAGTATCAGTAGGAGATTTAACTACTCCAATTTCAATAATGAATGGAATGACCAAAAGAAGATTAATAATGAAATAAAGTACATAAAAACACTACAGACCAATTGTACCTGAAGACATGTATAGAACACACTACCAAATAATAATAGAATATGATTTTTTCTTTTTTTAATGTTTATTTATTTTTGAGAGAGGGAGACAGAGTGCGAGTGGGGAAAGAGCAGAGAGAGAGGGAGACATAGAATATGAAGCAGGATCCAGCAGGAGTACCTGAGGCTCTGAGGTGTCAGCACAAAGCAGCCTGACGTGGGCCTTGAACCCAAGGACCACAAGATCATGACCTGAGCTTAAGTCCAATGTTTAACTGACTAAGCCACCCAGGCACTCCTAGAATAAGAATTTTTCTTAAGTGCATAAGGAACATCTCCAGGATTGACTATATATTAAGCAACAAAACCAGTGTTAATAAATTTCAAAATATTTAAATTATACAAAATACTTTGCAGGATTATAATAGAATGACAGTAGAAATTGATGGCAAAAGGAAACCTGGAAACGTCACAAATATTTGAAAATTAAACAGCACATTTCTGAATAACTAATAGATAAGTAAGGTATCAGAAGGGAAATTAGAAAACATTTTCCAACAATTGGAAATGAAAACACAAGATACCAACTTAAAATATTGAAGAGGAATGAACACTTAAAAATATTCTAGAAGGAAAATTACTCTGTTATAAAAGCCAAACCACTATGAGAAAAAACTACCAATATCCCTGATGAACATGGTTGAGTATTTTCAACAAGTTACTAGCAAATCAAATTCAACAGCATATTAAAAGTATTACACATCATGACCAAGTGGGATTTATACCTGAAATGCAAAGATGACTCAGCCAAACATTGCTGAAAGAAATTTTAAAAGTTACCAATAGACATCTGAAGTACATTGATTGAAAGACATAATATTGTTAAGATGTCAGACTATGCTAAGTGATCTACAGATTCACTCTATCAAAATCCCTATGAAATCTTTCACAGAAAATAAAATTTTTAATTAGTGTGGTATCTTGAGTGACCCAAATACCCAAAACAATCTTGGAAATTAATAAGAAAGTTGGAGGTCTCACATTTCCTCATTTCTAAACTTATTACAAAGCTGTGAACATCAAAAACTTGTGGTATGCAAGAAACAGACTCTTAATTATAGAAAGCAAACTGATGGTTATCAGAGAGGAGGTGAGTGGGGCGATGGGTTAAATAGATGATGGGGATTTAGGAGTGCACTTGTGATCAATACTAAGTTGTGTATGGAAGTGTTGAATCACCATATGTACACCTGAAACTAATATTACATTGTGTGCTAACTAACTGAAATTAAAATAGAAACTTAAAAAAAGAAGGGTGCCTTGGCGGCTCAGTTAGCTGAGCTTCTACTCTTGATTTAGACATAGGTCATAATCCCAGGGTCATGGGATAGAGTCCCATCTCAGGCTCCATGCTCAGCATTCTTAAGATTCTGTCTGTCTGTCTGTCTCTCTCTTTCTCTCTGCCCTCTCCCTCTCTCTCTCTCTCAAAAAAAAAAAAGTGAGAGAGAGAGAGTTATATTGGTATAAAGACAGACATATAAACCAATGGATTAGAACTGAAAACTTAGAAATAAAACCTTGTGTATATAGTTAGGACTCTTAAGATTCTCTCTCTCTCTCTCTCTCTCTCTCTCTCTCCCTCTCTCTGTTTCTCTCTCTTTCTCTCTGCCCTTCTCCCCCGCTCATGTGTTCTCTCTCTCTCTCTCTCTCTCTCTCTCATAAATAAATAAATAAATAAGAAGGAGAGAGAGTGATATTGTTATAAAGACAGACATATAAACCAATGGATTAGATTTGAAAACTCAGAAATAAAACCTTGCATATATAGTTAAATGATTTCCAACAAAGGTGTCAAAATCATGAAGAAAGGACAACAGGTCTTTTTTTTCTTTTTAATGTTTATTTTATTTTTGAGAGAGAGAGTGAACATGAGCAGGGAAGGGCAGAGAGAGACACACACACAGAATCCGAAGCAGGCTCCAAGTCCTGAGCTATTAGCACAGAGCCTGATGCGGAGCTCAAACCCATGAACTGTGAGATCATGACCTGAACTGTAGTCAGACATTTAACCAACTGAGTCACCCAGGTGCCCCAGGATAGCAGGTCTTAGGAAAAAACTAGGTATTCACATGTAAAAAAAAATCAAGTTGGGCAAACACCTTACATCATCCAGAAAAAATAAATTCAAAATGGATCAAAGATCTAAATTTAGGAGCTAATACTATAAAACTCTTAAAAGAAAACTTAGTGGTAAAACTTCGTAACACTGGATTTGGCAATGATTTCTGGGATATCAGACAAAAAATACAGGTAACAAAAGAAAATGTGGGGAATAAGCATAGGCATTCCCTGAGCTTACACCAATGGGTTAACAAGGCATAAAGAATTAGAAAGCCACAGGATTAACACACCCAAGTTTGTGTAAAAAAAGATTAGGTAAACAGGGCAAAGGCCCCCAGTATAAGACAAAGGTATAGGAATAGAAAAGCCTCAGGATGAAAGCATTTTAGCAAAAGAAAGGTGCCTTGTTGACCCTGAGGCAGCATGCTCTTTCTTGTTCCTTAGGCCAGTTCAGATAAACAGAGGTGGTGCCTCATGCTGTTAACAACCTTCCACCCAGTACCAGAATTTTATTTTGTATTGACCCAAACCCTTAACACCACATATCTTCAAAACCTCCTTCCCCCACGTCAGTCAGTGAGTTAATGTTCACAGTTTCATTGTCTCTTTGTGCATGCCCATCATGCTTGTAAGCCTTCTGATATTAATAAAAATGGAGCAAGGACCCTTACTTGGGGTTCTTGTCTCCTCCTGGACATTAGCCTCTCTCTATTTAACCCTGCATCCACTCTCTTTCTGAACAAGAGAGAATTTCAGACCCAGAGTCTATGACAAGAAAATATAGATTAATTGAACATCATCAACATTAAAAAATTTGAACCTCAGTAGACACTTTGAACAAAGGGAAAAGGCAACCCATATGATGGGAGAAAATTGCAAATCATGTAACTGGTAAGGGATTAATAACCAGATTATGTAAAGAATTACTACAATTCAAAACAAAACTAAACCATAAACAACCCTATTCCAAAAAAGAGCAAAGGACTTGAATAGTCATTTCTTGGTGGTGGATAAACAAATAGCCAATAAGCACACAAGAAGATGTTCAATATCCTTAATCATTATCACAATCAAAACCACAATGAAGGATCACTTCACACCCATTAAGATAGCTGTTAACATAAAAATAAATAAATAAATAAATAAATAAATAAATAAATAAATAAAAACAACCCAGAAAATAAAAAGTGTTGACAAGGATATGGAGAAATTGGAACTCTTGTGATTTATTTATCTATTTATTTATGGTGCAAAAAGGTGATTTTATTAAAGCATGGGGACAGGAACCATGAGCAAGAAGAGCTGCCCAGAGATTGTGAGGAATGACTGATTATACACTTGGGAGTTGGAGGAGATGAAGGCAATGAGGAGTTTTCAAAGGGATTTTCATATGCTAAAGAAGACTCACAGGATCTTGTGCACTGTTGATGGAAATCTAAAATGGTATAGCTACTGTGGAAAACATTATGGCAGTTCCTCAAAAAAATTAATATAAAGTTACCATAGGATCTAGCAATTCAACCTCTGGGTAGATACTCATGGTTAAAAGCAGGGACTCAAACAAATATTGGTATGTCCATGTTCAGAGTAGCATTATTCATAATAGCCAATGATGGACGTAACCCAAGTGTTTATTGACAGATCAGTAAATGTGGTATATACATGCAATGGGATAAAACTCAGGCTTTAAAAAGTAATTAAAATGACACATGCTACGACATAGATGAACCAGAGATGACACTGAGCTAAGCAAAGCAAGTCAAAGACAAAAGGACAAATATTGTATGATTCCACTTATATGATGTACCTAGAGAAGTCAAATTCATAGAGACAGAAAGTAGAATAGTGGTTGCCAGGAACAGAGGTCAGGGCAGTTATTGTTTAATGAGTACACAGTTTCAGTTGCTAAAATGGAGAAAGTTCTGGGGATGGATGGTGGTAATAACTGTATAACAAAGTGAATGTACTTAATGCCACTGATCCATACACATAAAAATTGTTAAAATGGTAAATATATATTTGTAGATATATTTTTTCTACTGGGCAATAGTTACTCCATTTAGGATATCTGTGTAATAAAACTGATTCCTAATTACAAATTTACTAAAAGGATCATATGATGTGAATATGTAAACATGACATAAAATAGATTAAATCATACAAACAGAAGTCATTTTCACATTATTTCATAATAGTCTCAATACATTGTCTGTTGTTCTTATTTTTAATCTATAAAAACTGCCCATGTGAACACAGAAAATAAACCTGATAAAATGGTGTTTTTAGAAAATTTTGACATCTAATTTAAAGCTCAGAAAATTGTATATATATTTGAAGGGCTAAACTGATACAGAATTTTGTTATATAGGAAACTGTGTTGAATTCTTACTATGAATATTTTCAAAATTTTATTTCTTAAAAACTAGTATTATACACTCTTTTTTTTTTCTACACCAGACCAATTAAATCAAAATAACAAACAAGCAAAGGGATAAAAAGAGAGAGAGAGTCAAACCAAGAAACAGACTTTAACTATAGAGAATAAACTGATGGTTACCAGAGAGAAGTGGGTGGGGATAGGTTAAATAGGTGATGGGGATTAAGGATTACACTTGTATAAATTTCATATATTGAAAAAAAAAGAAAGAAAGAAAAAAAAGGAAAGAAAAAAAAGGATTACACTTGTGATGAACACCCAATGTTGTATAGTAGTGTTGTTGAATCATATATTACATATAAATATAATATATACTATAAATATAATATATAATATATCAATATAATTTATATAATATATATGAAACATATATTCTCTGATTTTATATATATATATAATATATATGGAATAAAAATGCAAATTATTTTCTTTTCCTCATTACTTTTAATCCATTTTACTGTAACTGTATTATTAGCTAGTCTCCAAACCCAGTTAGTATAAACATGCTGTCTCTCTCTCTCTCTCTCTCTCTCTCCACACACACACACACACACACACACACACCTACATACATGAATATGCTAGTTTAAGAATTGTTTAAACTAGAGCTAAATCTTAGTGCTACATTTGTATTGTGTGCATATATGTATGTATATAAGCTTTCACAAATATTAAGTGTGGGTAGATTTAAAAAACTGGGAATGAAGGTAAAGGATAAAATCACTGTTGTCCTTTAATGTTCAAATATGTCTACTTTTATAAAGGATAGTATTAAAAATAGTACAAAAAAAATCTACTCTCAAAATGGAGAGTAATTAAGAGGAATAAAAATGAGCCCCAAATTCTTTATCTAACAGTGTGTCCTCCTAATGCTCTGATAGAAGTATCTAGTCACCAGTGGCAATAGAAATTTCAATAAATTGAAAGATAGTTTTTTGCCAGAACTAGTCCAGTTTTTTGAAAAGACAAAAAGTAACATCCATTTATGTCAGTGAGATACAGTGCTTCTAAGATTTTTTTCCTTTTTATATTTGGTTCACACCTAGAGCAGTTTATGAGTTGTTTTGAACTTTACAGCTATGCACACCCAATATTTCCTGGTAAATATGTGTTTACCTTGAGGGTGAAAAGCACATAAAGTTAAAATACTTCTCCCTTCTTCATATTTTAGAAAATGAACAGACATGCAATTTTGAGACTATGATGATTCCTTTAATAATGTTGCAGGTAGGCATCTACATGGTGGGTTTGTCTCAAACTTTAACAATTCTTTTCTCAGAATATGAATTTTTCATGAAGTTTCATGGAGTGTCATACATTTTAACTAGTGACTAGTTTTGGAAGATGTATATCTAGAAATGTGTTTCTATTAAAAATAAATATTTTCTTCCCAAACAAAGGAGAGAAACACTAAAAAGAAATAAGCTATCAGATCATGAAAAGACACAGAGGAAACTTACATTACTATGAAATAAGCCAATCTGAAAATGCTACATTCTGAATGATTCTAACTATTTAACATTTTGGAAAAGGCAAAACTGTGGAGACAATAAAAAGATTAGTGGTTGTTAGAAGTTGGGGAGTAGGGAGGGACAAATAGCCAAAGGATGGAAAGATTTTAGGACAGTGAAAATACACTGCATGATAGTGTAATGATGGTTATGTCCTTATATATTTGTCCAAACTCAAAGAATGTACAGCACATAGGGGTGCCTCCTTGGCTCAGTTGGTTGAGCGTCCGACTTCAGCTCAGGTCATGAACTCATAGATTGTGGGTCCAAGCCCCACGTCGGGCTCTGTGCTGACAGCTCAGAGCTTGGAGCCTGCTTTGGATTCTCTGTCTCCCTCTCTCTCTCTGTCCCTCCCCCGCTTGCATTCTGTCTCTCTCTCAAAAATAAGTAAAGATTAAAAAATATTTTAAAAAAAGAATGTACAACACCAATCGTGCACACTAATGTAAAATACGCACTTCAGATAATATGGTGTATCAGTGTGGGTTCATCATTGTAACAAATGTACACTACGGTGGGGGGTGAAGATAATGGGGGAAGTCATGCATGTGTGGGGAATGGTATGTGGGATATATCTGTCCTTTACTCTCATTTTTGCTGTGAACCTAAAACTGCTGTAAAAATAAAGCCTTATTTTAAAAACTAAAATTAAAAAAACAATTTTTCAAGGTTAAAAACAAGCAACCAAACCAAAACAGAAAACAGAAAACAAGCAGAGAGTCAGCAAAGTTATACATGCAGAATTTCTGGAGATTCTCAGGTAGATATGATGTGAGAAATATGCTTTGTTTCATATAACTACAAGAGATTATGTAATATGCTTTATAATCAGAGCAACCAGGAAGCATATACGAGAAATTAGAATTTGGACTCAAATATGGGTTAATTAAGGTAGAGAAATAAGAGAGACAGAAGACCAGCTTTGTGTCTGTAATTCCCTTTCAGCTTCGTTGATTTCTTTCCTCTCAGGATTTGGAGAGACAGCAACTTGTTGAGAATATGCACTCAAATGGTCTAATTAGGAGGGGAAGAAACACGACTGGGGGAAGAGAACACCAGAGGGAAGACAAGGAGAGCCCCAAGAACAATTTCCTTATGTTTTTGTTGGAAGGAGACAAACTGTGTCCCAAGCAGTGTTTTTATGGAAACATTGTTCTCCAGGCTGTGGTTTTAAAAAAGGAAAAATTTTCCCTTATAACTCAATGTCTTTGGCAACACTATTTAAAGATACATCCTTTTTTACTAAGCCTTGAAATGTTGAGTCATATCATAGAGATTTATGATGCCACTTGGTACTGTTTCCCTCTCAGAAGAGGTCGAAACAAGAGGTTTTATCTCTTCCTACAAATTTACTAATACATCAATAAATATAATTCTAAGTCATTTTTAACTTTGAAATAAAGAAGCTCTAAATAGTTCTTAAAAAATAAAATGGAGAGACCTCCAAAAGAAATCAGAAGCTTTTTAAAATAAGTGTTACGTTTCCTTTTGTTAAGGAAACATTTTTAGAACACTTAAGAATTAAAAAGAATAGATACACAACATTTTGCTTCTTTCTTTCTCTCTCTCTCTCCCTCTGTATGTGTGTGTGTGTGTGTGTGTGTGTGTGTGTGTGTGAGTGTGTGTGTGTGTGTTCTTTGTTTAAAATTTAAACCACTAAGTATGTCGTTAGGGCTTATATTTATGGACAACCATTAAATTTCTTAAACATACAGATATGAAGAACAGTAGTCACATTCTTATCTATCACAGTTGAGTTTTTCCCCTTAAACACTGCCTTAGATGTCTGTTGAGGAAAAGGAGCTTCCAGAAATATATACTGAACCAAACTCTCCCTGTAATCACTTTCTTTATTCAGTTATTTAGTTACTGCTCTAACATGCTGAATGGTTCTCTGGAGTGCCAAAAGGTCAGAAGGAGCACTCAAAGCATTTAACCTAGCCTCAACTAGCACTCAAACACTGGGAGAATCTGAGAGATGTCATTGAATAAGGTGTGGTAAAGAAAAGCTTATTAGAAGAGAAATATGATAAAGCCAAGAGTTAAATGGACAAAATACGTGGACTAAGGTTTAATAAATATTGTCAGAATATATAGCTCTGGAGGGAAGTCTATATTGCTGAATTGTTGACTGCCAGAAGAGGCAGGTTCCTGTACAGATGTTAAGGTGTGGGCTTTATCCTCAAAGCAGCATGATAACATTGAAAAACTAACATGAGAGTGATAAAATTATATGTAAGTTTAAAATTTTCTTTGCACATGATTTGAGTAAAGATTAAGGAGACTAAAGTTTGAAAGGAAGAAGTAACTGACGTCCAAGAACATGGGGGGAGGTGGGTGTGGTCCTACTACATTTAGCAGAAAATCAGTGTGGATTTGTTACTGATTGGATGGGAGGGGACAGTAAGACAACGGGGCTAGATCACATTTTACTTGACTTTATACATACTACGTATGTATTTGTACAAAGAAACTAGTTGGTTAAAAAATAAGTGGGAAACAGAAATTTAAGCATTCATTTCTGTTAGTAGAAACTTTTCATCCTCGGGGCGCCTGGGTGGCGCAGTCGGTTAAGCGTCCGACTTCAGCCAGGTCACGATCTCGCGGTCTGTGAGTTCGAGCCCCGCGTCAGGCTCTGGGCTGATGGCTCAGAGCCTGGAGCCTGTTTCCGACTCTGTGTCTCCCTCTCTCTCTGCCCATCCCCCGTTCATGCTCTGTCTCTGTCCCAAAAATAAATAAACGTTGAAAAAAAAAAAAAAGAAACTTTTCATCCTCCTTTTTTGCCCTTATGTAAACTTTCTAGCTGTCATGTCCCTTATACTTGGAAACAGTGAATCTTGAAAGTGTCTATCCTCTGCCACCCTCTATCCCTAATCTCACTCCTCACTCATACTTACTCTCAGGGTCTAGGAAAACACATGTAGAGAACCACACCTGTCTCAGAAGATGACCCTTGCCCTTGAAATCACTAGCATGCAACATCACTTTGTTCCTTAATGTCATTCATTCATTCAACAATAATCTGTTGAGTGCTACCATGTCCCAGGCACAGGTCTAGGAACTGGAATAAAAAAGTTAATGAATAAGACAAAAATCCTGCCCTGATTGTGGTTATATGCTATAGGAGGGAGACAAACAAAATGTCATAAAGAAGCAAAATGCATAATGTGTTAGAATCATATTTAATTTTAAGGAAAATAATAATACAGTGAAAAAAATAGGACTTCTGGGTTTGTTGTTGTTGTTTACCTTTACATAGGATGGTTAAAGAATGTCTTACTAAGGTGACAAGTAAATAAGACATAAAAGAGATGAAAAAACAACGTTTCTCTCATCTCAGGGAAAGGCACTCCAGGCAGAGGACATAGCAGGGACAATGCCCATTCTCTTCAAGGTGTTCCCAGTTGCTTCCCAGTGCTCAGTTCCAAAGTCATTCCTCACATTTTTAGGGTTAAAGGAGCATTCTACTATTAGATGCCAACATTTGTATTATATCTATTGCTATTGGCTGATTATCCCAAATATTAATCTCATAAAACAATATTTATTAATTATCGTTCATAGTTTCTGTGGGTTAATGATTAAGAAGAATCTCCACTAGACAGTTGTGTCCCCACTTTTCTCATGAAGTTGTAGACAAGGCATCAGTCGGGGCTGCAGTCATCTGAATGCTTGATTGGCACTGAAGGATCTGATTGCAAAATGGCCAATATACATAGTAGGAGCTGGCTACTGGTGGGACATCTCAGGTTCTCTCCAAATGAAACTTTCCACAGGCTTTTTTAACTATCCTCTGATATGACAACCCATTTCCCCCACAATGAGCAATTTGAAAGAGAAACAAGCAGAAATTATTCATTTTTGACCTAGTCTCCGAGTTATACAGCATCCTTTATAACATTTTTACTCAATTTGTCTGAAGCAAGTAACTAAATGTAAGCCACATTTAAAGCGAGGAGTGTCGGGGCGCCTGGGTGGCGCAGTCGGTTAAGTGTCCAACTTCAACCAGGTCACGATCTTGCGGTCTGTGGGTTCGAGCCCCGCATCAGGCTCTGGGCTGATGGCTCAGAGCCTGGAGCCTGTTTCCGATTCTGTGTCTCCCTCTCTCTCTGCCCCTCCCCCATTCATGCTCTGTCTCTCTCTGTCCCAAAAAAATAAAAAAACGTTGAAAAAAAAAATTTAAAGTGAGGAGTGTCAAAAATTCTTCACTATATTTTAATAACATTGTAACAAAAGAATAGCAAGTGCAAAGTTTCAGGAGGAGGCAAATTACATCCAAGTCCTGTGACTGGCGAATTAAAAGTAATAATAATGAGGCTGAGTAGGCTGACTAGATTATTTGTCAGAGAAAATGACAATTCTCTATTTGAAAATGATCTTCAACTCCATTTGGAAAAATTATCAATAATGAGAAATCAAATTAAAATTTTTGTGAATGCTCTGCTACTGTAAGAGCGTATATCTATACATGATACGGAGATTTTGGACAAAACTGTATAAAGTCAAAGACGGAACATCCAAGAAAAGAAGTTTTCAATGAACAAGTGATCTGATTATTTTCTAAAGAGCAAATCATTTCCCAATGAGTGGAAAAAAGATGTTAGTAAAGTTATGATTGACCAGAAATGGATACATGCCACTATACAGTGGTCGATAATACCTCACTTACATATATCGCTCAAGGAACAGAAATAATTTGTAATTCAATATCATATATTAAAATGTAGGCCATGACCTTCTCCAGTTAAAGAAAAGTATAATTTTTCCAATTACTTAGAAATCTCTTCTTGCAAATTCTAATTCTTAGCATTGGTTCTTAACTTATCAGGCCATGTGTACACTTCATATTCTTGGCTCACATTACTATTCTCTTTATTAGAAGTTTGTAATTTAAGGAACCTATATCTGCTTATGATGACTTGTTGAAATATACATATGATAATTTAATGTCATAATACCTTCCTTTGTGATCAGTTTCCATCAAAGAAGACTAATATAATACCAAATTTTGACTCATGTTGAAATTATGCATATATATATATATATATATATATTTGCTGTGACTTTGGTTACATATTATAATTGCTTTCTATTGTTGTCTTATGTTTTAACATTAATAATAAGGAAGAAGACCCATAGAATTAAAATAAAAATTTGGGAAAACATTGTGGTGGCACATGATTTTACACATCTGTCAACACTCATAGAAATGTATTCTAAAAATGGTCAACTTGTAACACATTTAAATTTTACATCAACAGAAAATAATTAAGACATAAGAAACTCTATAACATGTTAGTATGTATTGAGACAAATGGCCAATTTCATGTTCAAAATATATTTCACCATATATATGAATGTGTGTTTGTGAGTTTTGTGTCTGTTGTTACATTTGAAAATAATAATTAGCCACCAACAAACTTAACAATATTTGGGAAGTTTTGATGGAGGCCCAATTTGTATCCATATGCTCCATTTCTACCAGGCCCCAGTGAACTAGTTGACTGTTTACTTGTTTAAGTTATGTCAGCTGTGCCATCTGAATTGTATTCCTCCTCATTCTACAAAAAACAATCCATAAATGAAAAATTGCTCTTTCAAGCTTTCACTGTGAGCTCCTTGAGGGAAAGGACCCTGTATTTAATCCCTGTTTTCCTAGGATCTGACACTATGCCTGTGAGATAAATTAATTAATGCACAAATGAAAGGATATAAAAATCTAAAGAATGTTAAAAATCTCATAATTTCCCTTTTTTTTCATTAACCTCAGTTTTCATTTATAAACTTTATTATGGTAGGTTGACAATCTTAATTAGGATGTCCTTAATTAGGGTAGCATAGTGATTGTAAGGAAGTACTTTTAGAATTATACATGATCAAGTTTGTGTTTTAAATGTGCCACAGATCCCTTGGAGACAAGCTGTTTCAAGTCTATAAACATTGGTTTCCTCACCTGTAAAGTGGAAATAATTAGTCATAAAAGTAAAATTATTCATTAATATGAAGCCCCTGAGCACACTGTCAGGCACTTAGGAAATCCTTGATTCAAAGCAGATATTATTTTTTTCTACTATTAAATCCACTAGAAAACATATGCCCATATAAATAAAGGTTATAAAAATAGCATGTAGCATATTTGATTTTCATTCCACATCTTTTTTTTTCCTGTGGTGGCTTCCATTTTTATTCAAAGTTTTAACACAAAAGTTAATATTCACAGAAAGAAGAGTTATCAGCAATCTGGTGTTTGACATATAGACATTTTAACTCTGGTGAATATCTGCCATTTATTTCAATCACTACATGTTTAAAATTAAATACAGTTTGAATTAGATTTTCAAGCCTCAAGCCAACATTAGTTGCTAATCATTTCATCCATTTATTTCGATATAATCAATTCCTGAAAACTGTAATTGAAATCCAAAGAGCAGGTAGATCCCTTTCTATTAAAAAAGGTGGACTGTGTTTCTTCTTTATCTCAGATGCCTTGAGTGAAAAATGCATAGCAAGAAATCTGCTTTAGGATGAAGCAAATGAGGAATCCAAGAGCAAGAGCATCTGGATAAAAGGTTCAGAGCTTTTGACACTTCACTTGAATATGTAAATTAGACCTTTAGCTTTATACTAAGCATTTAATATTCTCATACAGCACGCATCATACTGGTAAAGAGGAAATTCAGAAATTGGAGCATTGGTTTTTCATCTTAGGTGCATATTGGAATCATTTAGGAAACTTTAAAAACTACTGATTCTCTTATCGCCAGTTTTTTATTTAATTCACATGAGGAGTGGCCTGGGCATTAGGAGTTTTATAAGTTCCCTGAGTGATTTTTATTTATATTAAAGTTTGAAAATCACTGGCCTAAAGGAAAAAGAGTGAGGTAAAGTTCTCCCCAATACCTAATTAGAAATAAGAAAAAAATGTAAAATATGTTATTTCCAAGTCCATAGTTATCTGTAGTTTACCTATTGTCTTCCCTGAGTCTATTTCAAAGCATATATAACTTAACAATAAACAAAATAAACAAAATCATGACAAGTTGTTTAAACAGCTTATTTACTTTAGATTGTTTTCCAAATTAACTTATTTCCAAAATATGTTAATTTTTAATGTCACGAAGATTTAAGCAGATTAGAGAACATCATTTCTCTGCCATAACTAGTGGACAGAGAGAGGAATTTATATTTCAATCTTAACTTCATCTCTACAATAAAACAGGATAGCCAATCTAACTTTCAGTTTGCTGTAAAAACTGTAATATTCTTGACAACACACTAAACAATATGGTATAAAGTGGATCTATTTATATTTCCTTCCTGATACCAGGGAAAAAAATGTCTACTTAATATGTGATATTCATGGTTAAAAATTCTGAATATATGGGAAACTATTGCAACTCTTGCTCTCCATACACCCAGTTCCTGTGTTCAAGTCTATTAAAAAGCAATGAGGTGATGTATAGTATGCCCTCGAAGCTTTCAGAGTGAATAATACCCAGCTTTTCAGGTGCTCAACATACTGCCTGGTGATAATGATAATGATGAATTCCCAAGCAGACTCCCTCAGATATTAGGAAAATGGTTTCCTTTAGCTAATATTAGATACTCAAGTTTTACATCAGTTGGCTGTCTTTGAAAAATACTTCTTAAGAGCCAAAAATATTACTTCACTTAAACAACTGTACGTATTTTGTAAACAACATACTATGTCCAGGAATTACAAATATAAAGTGAAATAAATAAATGTGCTCCTTGAAGGTCTGGGCTTTATGTTAGGTAGGGAAATACTAACATGAATTAAACTAAAGCTATATCTCAATGTTATATGCAACTGATTTTTATAACCACAGTAAATTATTTAAAAAATTTGTATCCACATTACCACCAGAAATATTCCAGACTGAGACCCAAAAAAGAGACCTAAGAAAGAGAGTCTTTGGGGAGTTCAGAGTAAAGATGTGATGAATAAAATAAGTTCTTTGTAGTACAATGCCAAAACAAGTAAAGAACAGCAAAATAATTGCAGTGCGATCAGTGTATCTAATAACTAGTAGCTCACATTGTCATTTTCCTCAAAAATGTTTAAGCCATATGAAGTTTCTATATGGCTGCCAATTTTATTATCTATTTATGGCCTTTCTTTTCCATTCCCACTGAAGTGACCTTGGTTAAGATTCTTAACACTTTAACACTCAAAATAGTACCCTACAGATCTAATTATTCTTCCTGCCTTTCTATTCACATTTTTATATACTACTGCCAGATTTTAAATCATATTACATTATTCATTTCATGTATTTAATTTAAAAAAAACCTTTTATTGAATATTTACTAAATTTCAGGCACTATGTCAAACACACAGGATACGATGGTGGGGGGGAAAAAACAGTTTTGCTACCTTTAAAGTCTGAACAGTTACAACATGTAAACCTGATTTAAGAAAACACACATAAGAGGCACCCAGGTGGCTCAGATGGTTAAGTGACTTTGGCTCAGGTCATGCTCTCACAGTTTGTGAGTTGCAGCCCAGCGTTGGGCTCTGTGTTGACAGCACGGAGCCTGCTTGGGATGCTCTGTCTCCCTCTCTCTGCCCCTCCCCCTTTCAAAACAAATAAATATTTAAAATAAATAAACACATAGTTTTTTTTTAATTTTTTTAACATTTATTTTTTGAGAGACAGAGTGTGAGCAGGGGAGGGTCAGAGAGAGACAGGGAGTCATAGAATCTGAAGCAGGCTACAGGCTCCCAGCTGTCAGCACAGAGCCAGACGCAGGGCTCAAACCCATGAACCATGAGATCATGACCTGAGCTGAAGTCAGATGCTTAACTGACTGAGCCACCCAAGCACCCCTAAACACACATAATTTTAAAAAATTACTTGTAAACTCTGCCGCTTACTGTTTATGAAATCTATTCATTTTAATATTGCCCATTTAGTTTCCCATTAGGAAATATGAACAATAGTACTTTTCTAATATAACTAATTAGAGGATTAAAAAGATAATCAATGGAAATTTCTTGGCACATAGAATGTTTAAAAAAATAGCAGTTGATTTCTTTGTAAATAAATCTTCAGGTATTAACAGAGGGTGGTTTTATGTTTTACATTCAAAAGCCATTTAATGAAATCCCAACAGAACTGATATATGAATTTATTGTGGACAATAAAGTCCTATCTGTGTAGGACTTAAATAATTGTTTTGTCTTTAGTACTTTTCCTTAAGCATTTAAGAAAATGAATCACTTTTTAAAACCCAGACTATTTCAATCATAAGCAAAGCAAAACTCAAAGTATAAAAGAGTGAAGCCTTTTTTATTTTTTTAAAGATCATGTATGTTTTTCAAGGCCTGAGGCAAGGTTTGAGAAAGGATATGATTTCATTATTGATCCAAACATCTCTTTTAAAAGAGA
Source organism: Prionailurus bengalensis (assembly GCF_016509475.1). Lineage (NCBI taxonomy): Eukaryota > Metazoa > Chordata > Mammalia > Carnivora > Felidae > Prionailurus > Prionailurus bengalensis. The sequence goes on from NC_057354.1 coordinate 71,073,694, forward strand.
TACAAGGTAAAACCTGAGGGGTAAGTTCCAACAATGAGAGAGCCTCAGGAAGCAATTGCCAGATATTTCAGTGCAGCAGAATCTGAATTGACTCATTCTATGCTAGCTCATTTCCGTGAACTCCAAAATAGCTAATAAAGCTTGTGGATTGAAATTAGTCCCCAAATATGCCAGACCTAGTCCTTGAATACATATAACACATTAGAAAGAGTGAAATCCAAAGTAAGATACGGGAGATAGACTTTCTCTTTGTTGACAGCTTGCTATAGAGTGAGAAATTTTACTGAAGAGGAATTAGGTCTCTATTGTGAAAGATAACAGAAAACTAGAAAATCATTATTGAATGAAGAAGACTTTATGGAGGATAAGTTAGATATCAAGAATACTTGAGGCCTTATATGTATTGTGTTTTGTGTTCATAAATTAAACTGTTAAAGGGATAATGGTATAGGTGAATAGTGAATAGATATAAGATTATCCATTCAGACTATTCATGGACAAATTAGAAGTAAATATTGTTAGTTTCAGTTTCTAAAGTTTCAAAATAGAGGGGGAGAAGGTAGCAATTTTTGGGACCGTTGGATGGCCACAGTGATATTCAGACTAACAGAAAAGGTATGATTATGACCATATTTCAGATGGTAGATTTGACTACATTTTATAAAACTGAGACTATTTAGTGTTAGTAGGATGCAGAGTGACTAAAATTCTTATATTTTGATGTTGAGAATGTGAATAGGTATAATCACTTTTAAAAACTGTCAGATTCTTTTGAATAAATAAAAGTAAGTACCCATACTATATGATCCAGTAATTTACCACCTATATATGTATGCAATAGAAATGGGTGCCAACGTACCCCAGAGGACATGCACAAAATGTTCACAGTAGCATTATTTATGTATACTCTTATAATATGTTATTTTTGGTCAATGACAGTTTAATGTCATGTTAGTCTAATGTCAATGTTAGTCTAATGCAGATCATCATGGTTACCCTTACATCATTCCTTGTCACTAATATGTCAAATTCTTTCTAAATATGTGTATCTACTATAATTTATATGTAAGTATATATGTCATATATGCTATTATGCATATGTGACAAATACCATATTATATATTGTATATATTGCAAAATGCATTGCACTATACTATACATATTTTTGTATAAATTATTTTGTATACTCTATAATTTGAATTTAGCAGAACCCTCATGAATGGGATCAGTGCCCTTATAAAAGAGGCCCCAGAGAAACTCCTTGTCCCTTATTCCATGTAAGGTTACAGTCAGAAAATGGCCATCAACAAGAATTTGGTCTCATCAGACATGCTCCATGATCTTGGACTTTCCAGACTCCACATCTGTGAAAAATAAATATTTGTTGTTTATAAGCCATCAAGTTTAAGGCAATTTTCTTATCTAGGCATGCCTGGGTGGCTCAATCAGTTAAGGCTCCAACTCTTGGCTTAGGTCATGATCTCACAACTTGTATGTTTGAGCCCTACAACAGGCTCTGTGCTAACAGCACAGAGCCTGCTTGGGATTCTCTCTCTCCCTCCCTCTCTGCCCCTCCCCAGCTTTCTTTCCCTCTCTCTGTCTCTCTCAAAATAAATACATAAACATTTAAAACAATTTTTTAAAAATGTATTTTTGTTACAGCACCCCAAACAGATTGACATTTCCTAAATGCTTTCCTTGCTTTCTTATGAATAAACTTATGTTCTTAAAAACCTGTTGACTGGGGCACCTGGGTGGCACAGTCGTTAAGCGTCCGACTTCAGCCAGGTCACGATCTCGCGATCTCACGGTCCCTGAGTTCGAGCCCTGCATCAGGCTCTGGGCTGATGGCTCAGAGCCTGGAGCCTGCTTCCGGTTCTGTGTCTCCCTCTCTCTCTGCCCCTCCCCCATTCATGCTCTGTCTCTCTCTGTCCCAAAAATAAATAAATGTTGGAAAAAAAATTAAAAAAAAAAAAACAAAAAAACCTGTTGACTATATTTTACTCATTTTCCTAGAGTTAATTTTTACCTTGAAGATATATTAGAATATCCACTATCAATTGAGAGTAGTGGAAGATATTCTTTGGTTTATGATGCACAGATATTCCTGAAAATTTGGTTGCTGACCTTATATCCTCATTCATTATAACTTCAGTTCTCAGGAACATTGCAGATTTAACTTCTCCCACCTTTATTTTGACTTAATTTTGTCTTCTATTTTGTCTCTGCAATTTCCCAGAGATTTCAGATTGACAAGGCATGTCTTAGGGTCTTCTGTTTCCTCCATGATGTGTACCTAGTATAATGTCTTGGCTAGAGTACATCTTCAAGACATATTAACTAATTGATTTGAAAATTTACATCCAAGGGTTCAGCTGAACCAAGACAATTTACATTATAAAAAGTCATTATGTGAATTAGATTTGTTTTTTGTTTTTGTTTTTGTTTTTTAGAGAAAGAGAGCATGAGAGAGGGAGAGGAGGAGAAAGAGAAAGAGAGAGAGCATGAGTGAGGGAGAGGGGGAGAGAGAGAGAGAAAGAGAGAGAGAGAATCTCAAGCAGGATTCATGATCGCATGGAGCCCAATGAAGGGCTTGATCCCACAACCCAGGGATCATGACCTAAGCCAAAACCAAGAGTTGGATGCTCAACTGACTGAGCTACCCAGGCACCCCTAGATAAGTTACTTTTTTTTTAAGTTTTTTGTTTTGTTTTTAGAGAGAGAGAGAAAGAGAGACAGACAGACAGACAGAGAGATCACAAGTTGGGGAGGGAAAGAGAGAGAGTGAAAGAAAGAATCCCAAGAAGGCTCCAGGCTATCAGCACAGAGCCTGACCCGGGGCCCAATCCCATAACACTGGGATCATGATTTGAGCTGAAATCAAGAGTCGGACATTTAACTAACTGAGACACCCTGGCATCTAGGTATTTTTAATATAACTAGCATGTGGACATTCACACTGTCAATAGCCTACACACTACATGTGACATGAAGACTGTTTTCTTTTTAAATTAATCCCCTTTTTTTGTTGTTGTTGTGTTTTGTTATATTGCTCTCCATATTCTGCACTTCTTTGCTTGTGAATTACAGGATTGTTTTAGTTTAATCAGTCTGCTTATAGAAAAAATTATCAAGACTGGTGTGTTATAAACAAAAGAAATTTATTCTCATAGATCTGGAGACTATGAAGTCCAAGAACAAGGTACTGGCAGATTTGGTGTCTGGTGAAAGCCTGCTTCCTGGTTCACATGCTACCATCTTCTTGCTGTGTCCTCACATGGCAAATAGGGGTAAGAGAGCTCTCTGGGGTCTGTTATATAAGGGCACTGATTCCCAAACCCCCCCCCAAAAAAAAAAATAAGGGCACTAATCCCATTCAGATGGGCTCCATTTTCATGACCAAATCACTCCTGAAAGTTTCCACCTACAAATACCATCACATTGGGGATTGATTAGGTTTTAGCTTATGAATTATTATGGAACAGAAACATTCAGCCTATAGCAAGGGCATTATCACTAGATCTCTCTTAATTTAAGTATTAATAATGTTGCTATGTGACTGGAAAGTACTACATGGTGTTAAAGAATTTTTTTTTAATGTGGGCTCTGGGTAGAGGGGGTTGCATTTTGAGTTAAATGCAGAAACATTGAAAATACCAAACAAATAACTACTGTTATTTTTCACAAATGTGCTAGGCTGACAGGTTGTTTAATATAAACAGAATAATGTGTGTCCTGACATTTTCAAATTGTCTAGGAACTTTTAGAACTGAATACTTCATCATGCCTTTAGTTCTTCAGTGTTCTTTTCAGAAAATTCTTTCTGCCTGAAATAAAGTGTATGGCATTAAATCTTCTCCTAAGAAGACCACAAACAAGCCTACCTTTTAAACAAGCATTTCCAATGTTCAAATCAGATAGAAATTTCAGGCAGACCTGCAAATATACATTTATACCTTACCAATTTAACTTTTATATGTATCAGATAATTGCTTTGATAAGGTGGGAAAGGAGGTTAACTAAATTTTAGAGGGGATAGAAAAAGTTTTATTTCCAACAACCATCTTGCTCTTTTATAATGCTTGGTTTCAGAGCAGCGTATGCATCAAATTTACAGAAAAGCCTTACCTTAGGAAACCAAATGAATAAGCTTCCAAGAAAGAAAGAAAGAAAGAAAGAAAGAAAGAAAGAGAAAGAGAGAAAGAGTAAGAAAAGTTTTAAAAAGAATGAATAGTGTCTGATTTATTGTTTTATGAAAGGATTGAACACAAGCAATATTATCATTGTATATAGGTGTTATAATTGAATTAAGTACACACACACACACATACACAAAGGCATTTTTATTTATTTTTTTATTTTTTTTTATTTTTTTTAAATGTTTTTATTTATTTTTGAGATGGAGAGAGACAGAGCATGAGCAGGGGAGAGGCAGAGAGAGAGAGGGAGACACAGAATCCGAAGCAGGCTCCAGGCTCCGAGCTGTCAGCCCAGAGCCTGACGCGGGGCTCGAACTCACGGACCGTGAGATCGTGACCTGAGCCGAAGTCGGACGCTCAACCGACTGAGCCACCCAGGCGCCCCTGCAAAGGCATTTTTAAATAATCCCTTGTTTAATTCTATCTGTAGTCTCTCGTGTCTTCATTCATTGCATCTGAAACAATCTGGAGATAATTTCTCAGCAACTCAGTTATATTATATTAGCTGGACTACTGTTTAAGGATGGTGAAAATATAAAAATATTCATGGCATCATCAAAGCAGTGGTTTCTATGTTTGATTTTTTATGATATGTATAATTACTAGGTACTTTCTGGAAATATATTTGGGACATTTAAATTTTTAGTCATCCTGGGCCATTGGTGCTAAAGGAAATATTAAAGTTGAACAAGGCAAAATCACAAAATTGAGCTTTCATTGCCCCAATTCTGTTTCTAAAAATGTGTTCAGTCTTCATGGATTTTGAAAAGGTTCTAGCATGACCTTCAGGTTAAACATCACACAGTGGTCTACTTTTAAAATGTACACAACTCAACTGAACAAGTTTTCCATACCTTTCTTCTCTGCAGAAATGGCTTAGTATTTCACTCCACCAGTTTGGTTGTTAGCAAATGTTACATCTGCAAAAGTTTGCTCCCACATTATCCTATGAATTCACTGTGACAGCCTTTTCTTTGTGATCTCCACAGTACATAAAATATTTAATATATTGTTTTTAGTAAATATTTGTTGATTGACTTTGTGTTTCTGTACAGTAGAGAAATATTTTTTAAAAATTTCTTTAATGTTTATTTATTTTTGAGAGAGACAGAGACAGAATGCAAGTGGGTTAGGGGCAGAGAGAGAGGGGGACACAGAATCCGAAGCAGGCTCCAGGCTCTGAGCTGTCAGCACAGAGCCCAACGTGGGGCTAGAACTCATGAGTTGTGACATCATGACCTGAGCCAAAGTTGGACGCTTAACCGACTGAGCCACCCAGGTGCCCCTTTTTAAAAAAAATTTTTAATGTTTATTTATTTTTGAGAGAGACAGAGATAGAATGTGAGTGGGTTAGGGGCAGGAGAAATATCTTGTATAGTGGAATGTCTAGGACATGTAGGAATAAATATCTTTGGAATAAAAACTAGTTTCAACAATTTTCATCCACAGTGTAATAGTCATTCTGAGAAATAAACACAAGAAGATTCTATGAACACATTAGCCCCAAAAAGAGAATGGCAAAGGGAGGGATTGAGCTGTACACAAGGAATTCTAAAACCTTAAGATCAATATTAATTGCAATTATTTTTTGCTTATTTCCCTCTTGAGGTGGCTCTGCTGAAGAAATAATGAAAGTTAGTGTGACTGATACCAAAAGTCTTCCTAAAAGAGAATGATTTCATTTTTGAGTTGATAACAGTGCCATAACTATTCATGGGAGTTGACATTATAAAATTTTTAAACAATAACAACAACAAAACCCAACAACAGCAACAAAAGTTTGTTGATGGATTATATAAATGAATATAAAATAATGTAGTTAACAAATTCATATTTGCTTAACTTATTTCAGGGAACTGTGAAGATATTGGTATTACCTCAGATATTGTTCTCGATGAGCAAGATTGGCAAAAGTTTTCTGTAAAGTACCAGATAGTGAATGTTTTAAGTTTTCTAGCCATGTGTGGTTACTGTCATATATTCTTCTTTGTCTTTTTTTACCCTTTTACAATGTTTTTTTTTTTTAAATCTTAACTTGAAGGCCATAAAAATACAAGACTTGAGGTGGATTTAATCCCCAGGATGTGGTTTGCTACCCACTGCTTATTGATACAGTAAACTAAAGGGCATAACTATTAAAGATTTTATGCATTTTATTCTTTATGTATGATAGCCTCTAAGATGATCCCAATGATCTCTACCTTTTAAGTGTTTATGCCTTTATGTAGTCCCTTCCCTCTAAGTATGGACTGGGTTTGGTGACTCACTTCTAAAGAATAAATAAAGCAACAACAATTGTACGTGACAAGGATATTAGGCAATATAAAGCAGTATGACTTTGTTTTCTGTCTCTTAGACTACATGCCCTGGGAGAGGCCAGCTGCCAAGCCTTGAGCAATCATATGAAGAGGGCCCAGCCATAGCCAATTGAGTAAACTTAAAATCAGAACCTCCAAGCCAGGCAATCCTCAAATGATTGCAGCCTTGACTATCATCCTGGCTGCAGTTTTATGAAAGACTCTGAACCAGAAACCAGCCAGGTAAGCCGCTTTCAGAGTCTTAATTCACAGAAACCACGGGACATTAAATGTTTATGGCTATGTTTTGACATAAGTGGCTATGCAACAATAGAGAACTAGAAAGTTGTAATTATAATATGTTATTTTGTAAGAATTTAACCTGGTTATCATAAAACTACAGATAACTTTATTCTTAGCTAGTATGTTAGTCAAGGTTATACAGAGCAACAGAACCAGAAGGGAATATATATATATAAAGAGACTTATTTTAAGGAATTGGCTCACACAATTATGGAGACTTGGGGAGTCCAAAATCTAATGAAGGAGGTCAGCAGTTTAAAGACTCGGGAAGGAGTTGCAGTTTGAATCCAAAGGCAGTCTGTGGGCAGAATTTCTCTCAGCCAGAGGAGAGGGGTGGTCAGCCTTTTTTTCTATTCAAGGCTTCAACTGATTGGATTTCTTTAAATACAAGCTCATCCACATTTTATGGTGGGCAATCTGCTTTATTCAAATTCTACACATTTAAATGTACATTTCATCCAAAAACATCCTACAGAAACATGTAGAATAATGTTAGACCAAATATCTGGGCACTGTGACCCAACCAATTTGACACATAAAATTAACCATCACAGTTAGGGCTAACTAAAATGATTATTTAAAATTTGAATTCATCCAGTATCAATGAAAGACGTACTGAGTGTAATTTATCAGTTTCCTTGGATTCACACTCAGCTACCTCAAAAAGGAATCTAGGTATATAAGCAGATAAATGGTACAATCACACAACAAAGCAATGATTATGAAGATTAAAGAATAAGGTTGGAAACATGTTTTTCTTAACATTTCAGGTCACAAAGCTATACACTCCATGGAAATAAATATGTATAAATATAAAAGCATCAACCAACTTGTTATAAAAAATTTTAAATTTAATCCATCCAAATTTTTCAGAATAATTTCAGATTATGTAATATTTAAGAAAAATACTTAGATGACTGGACTTTTCATCTGCATGCTGTGTAATATATAATAGGTTATCAATTTACAAGTGAGTCACCCTAATGTAAAGAGAGATTGTGAGGGGCGCCTGGGTGGTGCAGTTGGTTAAGCGTCCGACTTCAGCCAGGTCACGATCTCGCCGTCTGTGAGTTCGAGCCCCGCGTCGGGCTCTGGGCTGATGGCTCAGAGCCTGGAGCCTGTTTCCGATTCTGTGTCTCCCTCTGTCTCTGCCCCGCCCCCGTTCATGCTCTGTCTCTCTCTGTCCCAAAAATAAATAAACGTTGAAAAAAAAAAAAAAAGAGAGATTGTGACAAGCAGAATAATAGTTTGTCAAAGATGTCTATATCATTATCTAGAACCTGCAAATGTGCCACCTTACATGGCAAAAGACACTTTCTAGTTGTGACTAAATTAAGGCTTTTGAGATCAGGAGACTAGTCTGAATTGTCCAGGTGGGACCAAGGTAATCATTAAGGTACTTAGGAGGCAGATGGGTCAAATTCAGAACAAATTCGTGGCAATAGAAGCTGAGGTGAAAGAGAGAGAGAGACAGAGAGAGAGAAATTTGAAAATGCTATAGTGCTTCTGACTTTGAAAATGGAGGAGGGAGGTCACAAACCAAAGAAAAAGGAGTTTATCCTGCCTCTAGAAACTGAAAAAGGCAAGAAAACAGATTCTTCCCTTGAATGTGCTAAATGGACACAGCATATTGACACCTTGACTTTAGGACTTCTGACCTCGAGAACTGTAAGATAAATGTGTATTGTTTTATGCTGCTAAATTTGTGCAACTTATTAGAGCAGCAATAGACAACTTATAAAGAAATAAATTCCTGCTCATTTAGGGGATTGAGACTATAGTCATATTTAGAGAAATGACATTCTATGAACTTCGAAGTGCATTTCGTAAACATGGTAGACTGAATACAAGTTTCAGGAGGAAGGCCAGATGCTACATATTTTGTTTACCATTGTATCCCCTGGGCATAGTACATAAATAACACATACCAGGTTTCAAAGAGATAGTTTTGTGAAAGATGTTCTAATAATAGATCTTCGTGATATTCAGTTCATACACCAAATTTCTATTAGTGACTCCTAAATTTATAAAGATTTATTCCCTCAGGCCAATAATATTATTTTCTCAGTCATCTTAACACCAGTTTTTTTTTTACTAAATACTTGAAATGAATTAGTATAACATTCATGTTTGACTTATTGTTTCTCAAATAGGACACTGATATCATATTTATAGTATCATTAAATGATATTAATTTACTATATCTTGGCTGATCCTATTCTTCATGGTGCTATTTAACAGAATGATGTGAAAGTTGTAAGTCAATTTTAAGCAACCAAATGAAAGAAGACCCACAAATTTTCCCCTCAAGTGTAGTGAATCAGCACACATCTGTATGTATTAGAAATAGAATAGAAGTCCTAACCTTAAAATAACTTTCCAAAACACCTTTAGGAATCAAAGGACACGGGCTAAATGATGTCACCAAATTATTGCTAAATAAACACTTATATATCAGCCATTTTTTATAAATTCTATTTTGAATTTAAATATATAACTCAGCCTCCAATGAGGAAAAATAGCACATGTATAGAAATCTTCCATCTACCTAATTAAAGTAGCAAATGTTTATCTTGTATTAACTTATGACGGTGCCACAGTTTAACAGATTAAGATTTATAGAGTGTCACTGCTAATGGCACACAATGGTTGCAGCTGCACTATTTTGGTGGTCCAGGAAGTGTGCTTGGCTAGGCAAGCACTGCATCTGCATGCTTGATGTTAACACTCGGGCCTTTTATAACTCTAATAAAGTTGACAATTTATGCATAGACATGCCAGAATCTAGAGCCAAGCAAGGCAGAATCACTGAGGTTGAGGGCATAAATTCAAGCTGCCTGCCAGAAACATGTGCAGCTGTATTAGGAACAGGAAGTAGATTCCATTGACACATCTGCTACAGATGCCTGGTTTGCAAACATCTCTACCTCTTTCCTCCTGTCGACACATGCAGCACTTAGTACACCATTGCTTACCCAGAACAAAGTGTGAGATTCGGGGTCACAATTGTGTCATTCTCTCAATTTACTCAAGAAGAGAAGTGACCCCCTTGAAATTAAATTATCTTGTCCCTCATCTTTAAAACACAGAACAGGGGTGCCTAGATGGCTCATTGGGTTAAGCTTGTTACTTCAGCTCAGGTCATGACCTTATGGTTCCTGAGTTTGAGCCCCGCATGGGGGTACTCTGCTATCCATGCAGAACCCACTTTGGATACTCTCTCTGTGCCCCTCTCCCTCTCTCAGGCATGCTCTCTCTCAAAAGTAAATGAATATATTTTTAAAAAAACACAGGAAAACATAAATGTATAGTATGTAATCTTTATTTTCTTCAATACTGCTTCTTCAGAAAGCTGAACTTTACCTCCAGGTAGTTCATCCAAACCTGGATTAATAGCCACTCCTACCTTTAAGTGTCTAGATAAGTATTGCTACTTGTGAAACTTGTGTCGTGTGTAGCCTTGTGAGAAGTGAGTCTGCACTACTGCACTGTTATGTAGTCTAAGAGAAGGCCCCAGTGTTTCAGCATGAGAAATGCTGCAGTCCTTAATTGAAACTATCACACTAAATCCAAGTAAGTCAGTCCAATCTCAGTAGTTACAAAATGTGCTGGCGAGAGTGGAAATTTCCTTATCAGAAAAATGGCCTCTACTTGTGACTTTATCTTTCAATTAGTCTAAAATTAGGAAGGAGTAAAGACTGATATCAGTTAGCTTTCTCAAACTGTAACAGTTGTTGAGAGCTTAGAGCAAGAATAGGCATATATTAGAAAGAGATGGAATTCTGCTCAAAATAAAATTTGAGCGTTATAGATTTGATCACAATTTAATTTCCAATCACAAGCTCTGATATGAGGTAACTAGGCCAAGGAGCAATATAGGGAGTAAAGCAGGAAAAAAATTCGTATACAGTTAAGATCAGAATGGATCGTTTCTTTTTTTTTATTATTTTTAAATTTGAATTTATTTTTGAGAGAGAGAACAAGAGAAGGGGAGGAGCAGAGAGAGAGGGAGACGCAGTTTCTGAAGCAGGCTCCAGGTTTGGGCTGTCAGCACAGAGCCCAACGCGGGGCTCGAACTCATAAACCATGAGTTCATGACTTGAGCCAAAGTCAGACACTTAACTGACCGAGCCACCCAGGCACCCCACAGAGTGGATCATTTCTAAAGGCATGTATATTCAGACCTTTGCAAGGAAACCAGTCTATTTTTTTTTTTTTAATGACCTAGGAGCTCAGGGCTTGAGGGCAGGAAGCAAGCACAACTCAGGTTTCTTCTGGGTCATGCTATATGATTTGTGCCAAGGGCAGCATGGCACAGAATCAGTAAATGGGGTACATGCAGCTCTCATTGGGTCCAACATGGCAGAAGGTGCTTCAAAATAAGCAACTTTATATAGAAAAATAAGTGTGACAAATCTGAGGTATCCTGAGATCTCTGTTTCTTAGGATTTCAGATATAGCTAGATACAATGACTCCTATTGTTGAAGCTACTATATCCATTCATATTCATTTATAATAAAATTATCCTTATTCTTGAAATGTTTTTTCTCTATACATGATGAAATAGACTCCTTTAGAACATTGTATTCTTCTTCTATAACCAATCACAAATTATGTTAATTAATGAAATTAACATCACTGTGACTTCTGAAAATTTAGGCATTGAATCAAATACACTACCCTATATAGCCCAATATTTTATAAAATATTCAATGGAAGATATGTCATCCAATGAACTAGCTGTTGCATTCTACTGAAGGACTGCCAGTCTAGCTAGAATGCAATGTAGATAAGGTCCCTATGTTGGTATTATTAATGTATTCATGATCTTTGTTTCTAGTCACTTCTATTCTTGTTGCTTTCTTTTCTAACTTGAATAGACTTAGCTATTTATCCAAAGAATATGGGTACCCGGGTGGCTCAGTCAGTTAAGCATCTGACTCTGGCTCAGTCATGCTCTCTCAGGTCAGCTGTGCTGACAGCTCAGAGCCTGGAGCCTGCTTCAGATTCTGTGTCTCACTCTCTCTCTGCCCCTGCCTCACTCATGTTCTGTCTCTCTCTCTCTCTCTCAAAAATAAATAAAACATTTAACAAATTGTTTTAAATAAAAATTTAAAAAAACAAAGAATAAAATACAACATTTTGGATAATTCAAGTGTTTATATTAAAGATGAAAAATGTTGCTAAAGGATGATAAATATTAAAACTAGCTCATAATGGCTTACTCATACCACACTGTGGATAGCTTCAGCATCCTAGTAATAATTTGCAGGTTCCCATTATAGAGTAAAATGTATATTCTAGGTTTATCCCTCTGAATGTGCATTGCATATTTATAACTTTTTTCTGTTCCAAAGAAAACAATCAAGCTGGGAAAATATTATTTTGAATTGCTTAGACTTTCACAAAAATTTTAAAACATAATTTTTATGTAACTTATTAGAATGTAAATTTTATGTGCTTGTAATACAGATCCAATAATTAGGTAGGTATAAAAATCACATAACACTTTTATTGAAACATTTTTTTTTATCAACAAGTGTTAACCAAAACTGTCTTTCAAGTTTAAGGCAACCAAGAAAACTTCCACTTCTGTCTATTTTAATTTATAACAGGCACTGTGTGTTAACACAGTTGCTTTTATTCCATATTGCCCCATAAGCTCATCTTTTATTAAAACAATTAGAAATTATTTATTATAAAGCCAAACGTAGATATATAAGAATAAAGAAAGGAGATGTAAAAAAGAAATTAATATATACAAAATGTTTTATTAAATTCTAAGTGCAGTAAATGTTAAAAAAATTTAAAAGACTACTCAAAATTACATTATTAGTTTACTAAGAAAAATATACTTTAAGATATATGTAAATTAGAACATTTATCATTATTTAAAATATCTTTTAACTTAAAACTCACTAAATAAAAATGGAAAAACCTATAAAATTTCTAAAAGAAAACATAAGAGAATAACAAGGTGACCACAGTTTGGGCAATGAGGGTTTTTTCCCCTTTATTTTATTTAAGGCAAAATTCAAATGGCATAAAATTAATCATTTTACAATGTACATTTCAACAGTTCTTAGTATATTCACAATGTTGTGCAACCTTCATCTATAACTAGTTCCCAAATATTTTCATCACCCCAAAGGAAACCCTGTACACATTAAGCTGTCCCTCTCCATTCACCTGTAACCACTAATTTGCTTTCTGTTTCTACTGATTTACCTATCGGGATATTTTATATAAATGGAATTATACAATATATGACCTTCTGTGTTTTGCTTTTATGCTCAGCATGTTTTCTAGAATTATCCATGTTGTAGCATGTATTAATACTTCTTTTTCTTAGGAATGAATAATTTTCCATTATATATATATATATATATATATATATATATATATATATATATACACACACACACACACACAACGTTTTACTTATCCATTCATCTCTTAATAGGTATTATAAATAGTGCTATCATGAACTTGTAGTACAAGTATTTGTTTGAATACCTATTTTCAATTATTTTGAGTTTATACTTAGAAGTGAAATTGGTAGGTCATATGAAATTCTAACTTTTTGAGAAATGGACAAACTGTTTCCACAGTGGCTGCACCATTTACACCTGCCATTTTCCATTTTTTTTCCTAATATTGTTATAGCCACCTAGCGCATGTAAAATGTCATCTCATTGTGAGGCAGTAAGCTTCTTAATAAAAGACAAAAAGCATGATCTATGAAGGGAAAAATTGTTAAGCTGAGTTTCACTAATACAATAACTTCTTCACTGAAAAAGGCAGTTAAGAAAATGGCAATATAAGTCATAGACTGGGAAAAAGATATTTGCCAAACACCTATCAGATATAGGGCTAGTATCCAACACATACAAAGAACTGTTAAAACTAAACAATAAGAATATAGACAATTTAATTAAAAAATTGGGCAAAATCTAAACAGAAACGTCACCAAAGAAGATATACAGATGGCCAATAATCATATGACAAATGAAGCTCCACATCATTCATAATCAAGGAACTTCAAATTAAACACCAATAGGATACCACCACAGACCTATTGGAATGGTTAAAATCTTAAAAAATAAATAAAACAAATAAAAATAAGAAACTGGCAATATCTGATGCTGGTGAGGATGTGGAACAAGAGAAACTAATTCATTGCTGTTGGAATACAAAATGTATGGCCACTTTGGAATAGAATTTGATAGTCTCTTGGAAAGCTAAGCAAATCATTTTGTATGATCCAGCAATCCCACTTCTAGATATTTGAACTGACTAAAATGTCCACTCAAAACCCTGCAACTTACATTTATAGCTTCTTTACTTATGAGAGTCAAAAACTGGGAGGAACCAAGCTATCCTTCAACAAGGATGGATAAACAAACTGTAGTATAGCCATACAATGTATAATTTTTCAGCAGCAAGGAGAAATCAGCATTCAAGGCACAAAATGGCATGGATGAACGTAAAACACATATTTCTAAGTAGAAGTCAATATGAAGAAGGATACATACTGTATATTTCCAAATATCAGAAGGAAAAAGCAAAGCTATAGAGTAAGAAAGATCTGTGGTGCTGAGAGATCAAAGGAACGGCATGAGAGTTGACTATGTCAAGCACAATGGATTTTTTTAGTATGATGAAGCTATTCTGTATGATACAGTCATGGTGGATACAAGAAATTATCCATTTATCAAAATTCCCAGAAGTTACAGTACAAAGTAAACATTGTAACAATGCAATTGTTACAAATTGTTGCAATTGTAACAAATGCAATTAAAAACATGTTTAGGAAGTTGGATAATTCCCAGGAGAAATTCAGAATGTGGCATAACAATGTAACTCTGTTACATATACAGGAAACAATTCCACTGAAGGGAGCAGGGAGAGAGGAAATGGGTGGGGTCTGTAAGGCTAGAGGTATAAGAAATTGCACACAAGCCCTGGTCTATAATTGTTTCAGCATGGGGGTATAGGTTAATAATTCTATGTTATTTATATGTATACTGGAATTAAACAATCAGATAAATGAATGTCATATAAGTGGGAGGCAGGTTACTCATTGTAGGAATGAGAATTTACAAATAAAAGAGGGGAGGAGGCAAGAATATGCATATGGTAATGCATTAGAGTTGGAGATAGCAGTATGAACTCATGATTAGCTGAATCTAGATACAGATGGTTACATATAAAAGTATTTATGGGTATGTATATATGCATGAACCATATACTTGTCTGCTTTTTCAGTAGAGATGGACTAAAAGCAGTGAAACCCGGTAGCAACAAGCACACTTAGCTTCCACAGTTTGATTTTTAATACCGTTATGTAATTAAAGAAGAACTTCTCAGACAAACGACTGATTTTAAGATTGGGATACAAATATATAAGATAAATATGGAAGATACTGTAGTGTTAGGAAGTAAGGAAGTATTAAAATTAATAATATATATTATTATATATTATTATAATATCAAAATACATTGATGGGTGAAAGTCAAATGAGTACAGAAACTATCTGAAAGTGCTCTGAATGGACAAAACTGGAAAAAAATGAAACAACATAATAAAGTAATATTGGGTTAGTTGGCATAAATCAAATACTCTTAAGTCTATATAGATGTAAATGAACAATTGAGTAAATAAATGTCTAAGAAGAGACAAATATCCCATGCAGAAGAATTACAAATAGTTTTTATAGATGCTCTACCCTAAAGGAAGGAGAAAATGAATTTCCACTTCTTAAATTTGGGCTGTGCATAGCAAATTCCTTCTAAAGAGAACAGTATAGAAAGGGGGATAAAAAAGAGTAACTTTACAACGGAGACAACATTACTGACAAACATTCTTTCAGCACGGTGGTCAAGGTCAATATTAAGGATGAAAATCATGTGTGAGAATGTGTACACTTGGTATACTGTGATGAAAATGGCACTCTTTGTGGCCTTCCTCTCAAAAATCAATAGCTTTTGTCTAACCATAGGAAAAACATCAGACGACTTCCAAGAGAGGGGCATTCTACAAATTATCTAACCAGTATTCTTAAAAACAGTCAAGGTCATCAAAAAGAAGAAAAGTCTAAGAAATTGTCACAGCCAAGAGGAGTCTAAAAAGGCATGACAGCTAAATGTAGTATGTCCTGAATGAGATTCTGAACAGAAAAAATAAAACAAAAATAAAAACAAAGAAAACCTGAATAACGTGCGGACCTACTTATAATAATGTATCAATATTCCTTTATTAACTATAAAAATGTATCATTTTTATATAAATGATCAGAATTCTATACTGGTTTATAAAATGGAATATATCAATACCTCTCACTGAGATAATATCAGCTTTGGTTTTAATTCATATAGATAAATTTTTATAAAGGATTGAAGAAACTACTTTTAGATTCTCACTATTCCATTTTTTCCCAAGGCAAAAGTACACAAAAAGAAAAGTGACCATAAAAATATCTACTGTAAATCGACCCTGTTTTTTATTTGGGGAAAATGTATTTTAATGATTTCAATTTTCGGAGTGAAAAATAATTAAACTCTTCTGCCCATAGCATGTAAATCTGAATCTGTGTGAAATAGTTTAAATTGAATTTACTTCAATATCTGAAGATAGAAATAACTGGCATTTTGAAGGTATAGTGTTGTTTGTGCTCTGTTTATTCCCTTATATAAATTCTGGTTTTATAAAGCTTATTCACATAGAAATTGAATAAATAAAAGCATATTTTTCAAAATAAATAATGTTCATTTCAAGAAATAACTGATGATTTCCGTTTACAATTGGTCCTTCTCTAGTCTTCCCATCTGTCTTCATATTTTCAAAGTTTGGTTTTTATTAATGTGTCCTGTACCAACACATCAATAAATTAGGAGGAGAATCATTCTTTTGTATATAATTATTTAGTGGCACGAAAAGGTTGCAACAAACAAGATGATATTATAAAATAATGTGGCTACAACTTGTGCTCAACACTGAATTTTATAAATTAAATTGCAAGTACACGAAAATGAAGATAATTAGCCTCTTATTCAGGAAACAAATACAGAAAAATCAATTTTTGTTAGAGAGACTAGCTATAGAATGATATTTTTTTCTTTTCAATTCCAGTCTATCTAAACTATGTACTATATAACACACCACACAAACACACACACACACACACACACACACACACACACACACACACTTTTAGTCATAAATAATGTCAAGCTGGAAAAGGGGTTATTATTTTACTAAGGAATTGAAGTTAGTTAAATTTATTTGTCTATCTCCTCTAAGACATACAAGTAAAAGACTTACTCAAATCTCATTGATTTCTTCTGCTCTCTTTCTCTTTCATTGTACCTTCTACAAGGTAGAAAAATTCTACCTTCACTGCATAGCGTTGATATCCTCCCAGAGAGATGGAATTATAAGAAAGAAGTTCTCAGAGAAAACAAAATATATCAAATATCTACTTGTTTTTATTTTAGCCTACTGATCATTTACACAACTAGTATATACTGGCATGACATCGAAATTTCAGACACTGTAGACCTTTTTTTTCTAACGACCTTAATGATATTAGCAGTTAATTCCTGCCATGCAAAAGGTACAGCTAAGAATGTTCTTCCTTGAGCTTTGGCAAAGTTTGTTTTTTTTATGCTAAAGCCATTATTATATTTTCATGTAGAAATTATCAAATATCACAAGCAAAATAACAATAGTCACTGGAGAAAAGCTGTTAATGACGGAAGGCAGCATTTATGATAACCCCCACTTTAAAAAAGGAAATAAATTAAATTTAATAACATATATTTAAATGGTCTTGTTCTTTTTAAATTTCACCAATGTTTTGCAAAGTGAAAACACCACCAAAAACATGCATGTATTCCTAAATTTCTTGACACATACCACATAAGTGATAATCCATACCTTTGAGTGAAGAGGTAAGGGGGAAAAATGAGTTTTGCCTCTATTTTCCATTCCAAAAGTTTTCTTTGATGTGAAAGACTTCACTTTTACATTATTGATACCCTGAAGATGTCATGCCATTACTCATGTAATGTGTGATCACATTAATGGATCATGTATTTGTTTTATGCTGAGATCCAGGCAGCAGCATTGATCAAAGATGATTCACATACAGAAAGTAGAGCAAGAAGGGAAAACCTGAACTTTAAAGGAGACTTTTATGGGACACTAAAGTCATTTGTATGTATGTGGTACATTGCATGAGGATACAGGCTGCCTGGAGGTTACGGAAGCAAGCATGTCAAAAAGTGGAAGAGCTGAAAGAGGTAGGGTAAACCCCAAAAACTCAATTTGTTACTTTTGCAAGTACAATTGAATCAGAGCCATCTTCAGGTTTATCATGTATCCACATCAATAAAAACCAAAAATATAATAAAAATCAAGCCAATACACTATATTTATGTACTACTTTATAAATGCCTGAATAATAATTTACTAATATGTCAGGTGTGCTCTAAAACATTTGCAAAAATTAAACTTTAAAAAGATGAATAAATTTAAAAGTGGATATCCTAATGTTTCCTATCCACTCCCTAATGTATCTTTTGGCTCATGCCCTGGTGAATAATTTGGAAGTCACTGGATTAGAAGATGGGTAAGGAGCCAGACAGTCAAGAGTTTAAAATCCTATCTTTGACTATTTCTAGTAATCTGTTATTGCACAATATCATATAATGTCTTTAAATTTCACTTTAGAAATTACTTTATAAATTAGGGAAAATAATCATACCTATGTTATTGAGTAACTGAAGGATTGACAGGTCCCACACAAACCGCTCAGCACATGCTTTGCTTAGGGTAATACTCAGTGAAGGATACCTATTATTGCTGTAGGTCAGCAAGAGTCCTGTATGCCTCTGCAATGACTCTGGGACACTGTTAACAGCTGTGAATGTGAATAAAGGTATATAGTTACAGAAACAGAATTGACCTTCTCCATTTCCACCACCACCACCATACAGCTACTGAGATTTTAGCAGAAGAAAGCAAAAAAGCAAGCGCTGTCAGATTTCCTGTTCTATTTTTCTAACTCACAATTACTAGAGAAAAGTCCCGTGTAATTTATTTGCCTTGTTTTACTGGTTGACATTATGTTAAGTTCATTTATTGTTGCTACTGATCCCTTTGGGACCCTTAGGGTATACTCCAAAATGAAATATTTTTTCATTCCTATTAAAGTATTTTAATGAATTCAAATTCTAAAAGTGCTTGATGATGACCAGCAGCACTATCCTACACAACGAAAAAGAGAAGTTCTTAGAGGACATTAGTCTGGGACAAAGAACCAGCAGAAATGATACCCTAGCTCACATATTTCAAAGGAGGTGATTGTAACATGGGGGAAAATGCCAAATCCTAAATTAATGCTCATTACACAGAAAATTATTTTATCTCCTGCTTTTATATATGAACTCAAATAAGCCTATCTTTTAAAAGTAAATGTTCTCTTATTTTGTCTTAAGGGAAGATGCTGCACTTTTAGCATCTCTCTCCAGAGTCTGTTTTTAATTAACACCAAATATTATGTTTGCTAAATTCATATTATGAACACAAACTTGTATTCCGTTTACTCTTATGTAAAGCTCCTCAAAAAGTAAAGGTTTTACGGAGGGTTTATATTAGTCTCTTAGTGCTACCCAAAATCAAATACAGATCTTAATAACTATCAGGACTTTGTCCAAATGTGGAAGACTTAGAGGTCACCACTCATAGTAGAAAATGCTAACAGTCAGGGGAGAGCCACTTCTAGTTTCCCCAGAGAGGGACTTTTTCCCTTTGAAGACACTTTTAGTTTGTCAGCATTCATTTATTCACTTCGTCATTTGGCACATTTGGGGAGAAACCAGGGCATCCTGAACTCGGCTCCACGCTGCTCTTTTCAATCTAGTTTCCTGCAGCAGTCATTCCCATCTGGTCTTGCCTAATTCTGAGGTTCCTGTTAGGTGGTTTATTGATCTCTTAACCTAAACCCATACTCACTAATAGCACCAATATGAAACATGGGATTCTAATGTCTCCCTTATTTTGTAAATGTTTGAGAAATTAAGGAAGTGTGATCTATTAGCAGGTTCACTGGAGACCATAAAATCTGGCCAGGTATAGTGACAATGATAATACATTGGAGGGAAGATGTTGCAACAGAGGGAATTGCAGAACACCAGGTTGCAGACTCCAGCCAGTAGAGGTCCACATGATCACCTGCATCAGGATGGTCAAATTAGACATGAGGAATCCAATCACATCACATACCGTGGAGCTCTTGCACAGATTTTTTTGTGCCTTGAAGAACTGATTAGTTAAGCTTAAGATCGAGCACAAGAGAGGAGACCAAGGAACAAAACAAAAGCAAGATACAGAAAAATAATGGACAGCGGTAACTTGGAGACAAGAAACTTACAGCACTTATTACTGGCATAAAGGAATTTGTGTATTATGTTGGAGTGGATCAGCAGAAAGGTTGACAGCACCATTAGCACAGTGAGCCATTTCAATGATGAGCATCAGTACACCCACCAACACTAGTATTTACTGAATAGTTGGTATATGTCAAGCTGTAGGTTAAGAACTTTAAACCATTAAGATTTAAACCATCAAAATTTCCATGACCACCCCAAGTTATAGATACCTAATTCTTAGCCATTACTTATCAAAGGTTTCTTAAATTACCTTCAAGTCAGAGTAGAGCTAATTGAGAATCCAGCATGGTGTTCAATCCTGAAAGGTAAGTGGCCACAATTTTAGAGGTTAAAGAATTACAGTGGCAACTCGTTATAGTTAGAGGCCTTTGTGCACTATGTAGAGGCCTTTGCAAATCATAGAACTATACATCCTAAAGTGAGGAGAGACCCATGTAATCTTCTGACTTACTCTCTGATCTCTAGACATTATCTCCATTTTGCAGAGGAAGAATCTGAGGCGCAGAGAGATTAAGTGACTCGCTGAAGACCATATGGTCACAGTGATAGAAAACTGTAAAATCACTTTTTTATTAAGTCTTGGAAACCTATTGATAATCTTTTGAATAACAACGGTTTGAAGAGCCAAATTAATCTTTCCTAGAATGCCCACTATCCAGGGGCTCTCCATTTCCCCCATCAGAGTTCAGACACTTGGAGCTTGCTGCTTAAAATAACTACCTCCTACCTTCTAATCTACACCCACCTTCTTCAGCATGGTGATTGCTGGGTTCCATTTGCAGTCTGGGCTACCCTGTGAGTGCTAACTCCTGCAGCTTTCCTCTGGAAGCCTCTCTGCAAGCTGATATCTCCATGCAAGCAATTTTACTGCTCATAAAGACAAGCAGCAAGGAGAGCACAAAAGAAACCAATTTATCCATTTTTCTGTATCTGGAATACATGTGGAGTCAAAATTGGTGGTTTGCCTCAGCTCTCCCTGCTAGGATAATTTGGGGTGATATTGCAACTAAACGTTTTATTTAAACCATGCCCGTCACACTGTGCATTTTAAAGACCACATTACAGAGTGCATTACCTTTCTAACATATTTGAGCATATGAGTAAATTTCAAAGCAGAATAGCTCCCATGAATAGGAAATTATCTCACCCTTAATTTCATATTGCTATTCAAAGACAGAGAGAGCCTTGTTTGTCTTACCTTATTTCTACTTTAATATAATTTTCACTATGGTGAAGTTGTTCAAATGCTTTGATTTGTTTAAAAAATTGTTTGTTTTGTCTTATCTGTCTTGTACTTATGTATAAACATCCTAATACACTTCTCTCAATCCCTAAAATATATAACCATAGACTTTCTAATTCTTTTTCTTTTAAAATTAAATATGTTATTAGTTCTGGGAGTCTCCCTCTTTAGAAAGGTCTAGATTTTCTCCTGTGTGTGAGTATGTGTGTATGTTTTCCATTTCCTCAGCAAAATTACAAGCCCAATTCTAAATCTTACTCCTTACTTAGATTATTATAACTAATTTATTAGCTTTTTGTACTATATAACTCTGCCTTCTCCTGTTCCAATTACCCAAAGCAAAAATGCCAGATTTATCAAGCACTGAATATATATATATATAGTAGTGGTTGATATTTTTATGCTTGTAATTCACTATATTTTTAAGAGTCTATTTTCTGTAATTCGTTGTATCAAATCCAAATCCATTAACCCCATAATTAATAATGGAGGTTTCTTAAAGTATCATAGTCCATGTGGTGTTGATTGGCTAAATGCCCAGAGGTTTTTTTTTTTATGGGGGTGTCTGGATGTATTTTCTTTTCAAGTTTTTTCATTCCTTCTTTCCTTCCTTCCTCCCTCCTTCCTTCCCTTTCTTTCTCTTTTCTTCCTTTCCCTTCCTTTCCTTTCTTTCTTCCCTTCCTTCTTTCTTTCCTTCCTTCCTTCCTTCCTTCCTTCCTTCCTTCCTTCCTTCCTAGTCCCAATTAATTCTAGCCCTTAGCCTTTGGTTGTGCCATTTCCCTCCTGATTTAGAAAATTTCCCCACCATGGCAGACATTACCACTCTCTAATATCCAGTTCCTCTCTTTTCCTGACACACATATAATTGTACTTTCCTGCATCTTAAATGAGACCATGTGACCAGTCCTGGACATAGATGTGGACCAAATTTTGGATAGAAGCATTTAGCAGCAAGTGCTACATTCTACAGCTTTATTGTTCCCATTCCACAATGATCATGGGAACATGTAAGATGATACTTTCATCAATCTGAAACAGTGAGTTTGTGGCAAGTACATATTAGGCAGATAGCATAAGTTAGGAATAAAGCTTTGTTGTTTTAAGCCACTGAAATATGATCATTATTCTTAATTGCAGCATATCTACCTTCTTCTGAATTATATAGGTATTAGTCATTTAAAATGTCACAAAACTCAAAACTAGGAAGTGGGGTTTTTTTTGTTACTTATTAATCCCTTCTGTTTTCTTTATGTTTATCTTGTTCTTCATAATTTTGCATCCATTCATTTTGTTAATCCTTCAATAAATGTTTATTGTGAGCCTATTCTGCCTGCTATTATCCTTTCACAAAAGGTGTATTAGCAGAAAATTGTTTGATCAATATTTAAAACATGCTCTTTGCTGTGGAAAATAACTAAATTTTGAATAAATTTAAGAATTTATATATGTTTTTTCCACATTTATATCTATCATATGTGCATATTTTATGTGGAATCACATGTGTACCCTGCTTCATTTCTCCTGTCTTTTCCAGTTCCAGGAAGATCAATAATAAAAAAGGAATTTTGATATCTTTCCTTACAAATACTGGAGACATAGAGATTTCACAAACTTTTCCAGGAATTGAAGAAACAATTCATTATAATCTACTCAAAATTTTTTGTTATACAGATTTTTAAAAATAAAAATATCAATGAGATGTTGTTTTAATAATAAAGTAAATAACAAGTCAATATAATGGAAGTAGCAAATAATGGAGACTCATCAGTTGTTTCCCAACTAAGCTTAACCATGCTAATATTATGCTACCTTTAGAGCAAATTAACATTAGGGTGAAAAACAAGAAATATTTGGCTAAGCCTGAAAACCCGTATTTAAATAATATACACTTGTTTGAGATCACTAAGGTCAATAGGAAGGAGAACACCAGCATAATAAATATTTTCTAATTATACCCAGTCCCTAGTTGTACCCTATTATAATCAGATATAATAATATGAAACAGAATTAAGATATTTCACTACAAAAGATTTCATGAAAACCTTGACATTTGAATGGATTTTTAAGTATAGGTATATTCCTAAATATGTTATCAATGATAGATTGATACGTCTGTCCTGGATGCTAAAATATATTCAACTTAATAACATTGGTTAAAACTATTTAATGCCAATGAGAAGGTTATAATACACACTTGATGTGCTTTGGTCTTGGTCTAATTTTTCAGTCATTTTCTACAATACTAAATGTATTTATTTTAGGGCTTCCACTGTTTTCTATAAAGGATATACCAATCTACCAAGATATGATGATATACAGAAACAAACGTAAGCATACATGATCTGGCGTTAGAGGATAAGTTCTGCTTAAAATTATAAAAGCTGAATAAAATGTTTTAAAAGATTTCTTTTTGACAAGTTAAATGTAAATTTGTACTTAATTGGTGCTTTGAATAAAAAACTAGTATGCAGTGACACTAGCACTATGAATCTGTCAGCATTTTTCTTATTAACCCTATTTTTTTAATGACACGTTATACTTTTACTTTAAAAATAATATTTAAATCACTTTGGATAAATTTAAACTGACCTGAAAACATCCTTGGTGATTTCATTGTACTAAACAAGGCAGGAAGATAATATTCTCTCTTGGGAAGAACATAGGCCAAAGAGTTTAAAGATAACTTTCAATAACTTCAAGTATCAGAGCATCATCCAATTATGTCAGTGACACATATACACATAGGTCTTGGAAGGTTCACACACAAACACACATGGCCTATCACTCCAACTAAACTTATACACACATATGAGCACATACAACGAAGCTCACACAAAGGACAGATGGCCACAGAGAAATCCCCTAGATCTGAGTTTTAGGACTCAAGTCCTGACTACCAAAACCCAGATACAGATATTGACAAATTGCTCACACTTCTTTCTAAAGATTATTTTTAAGGAATCTCTACACCCAACATGCGGTTCAAACTTGGGGTTCAAAACTCAAGATCAAGAGTCGTATGCTCCACCAACTGAGCCAGCCAGGCACTCTGCTCACACTTCCTTCTAAACTACAATTTATTAATCTACAAAATAAAGGATTGAACTAGATTTTGTTGGTTCCTTTCAAACCAGATACTTCCTGATGAGCCAGATATTTTCAACTTTTACTTTTTTAAATTTCTGGACACTACTAGGAATAAGCAAAAAGAAAAATGTCAATTCTTAAAATTAATGGTTGTCTTCCACTTGCAAATAGAATGGAGTAGTTTGTTGTATATGATTGCTCCTGTCAAGAAAAACTAGATAAAATAGCAAAACGTACATAAAATAGAAAAAATATATATGTTTAAATAAATCAGAGCAGTTTTAAACAAAAAGCATTTGAGGGTTAAAATTTTGGAGAGAAAGAACTGTAGGTGATAAATTTACAATCTGAAACTATATTTTTTTTTAATTTTTTTTTCAACGTTTTTATTTTATTTTTGGGACAGAGAGAGACAGAGCATGAACGGGGGAGGGGCAGAGAGAGAGGGAGACACAGAATCGGAAACAGGCTCCAGGCTCTGAGCCATCAGCCCAGAGCCTGACTCAGGGCTCGAACTCACGGACCACGAGATCGTGACCTGGCTGAAGTCGGACGCTTAACCGACTGCGCCACCCAGGCGCCCCAGAAACTATATTTTTTTTGTGTAGGCTTTTAATGAGAATCTTGACTTTGGGCAGAAGACCACTACTAAGGGACACAGAAACTGCCAGAACTTTTATTGGTCTTATAGACTAGAGCAGGGAATGGATTTTTTTTTTTTTTTCCGGCCAGAACCATAGAGTAAATATTTTCAACTGTGGTATTATGCAGTCTCTGTGGTAAATGCTCAGTTCATCCCTTGCAGCAAATATAGCCTTAGATAGTAAACAAATGAATGGGTGTGTCTGTGTTCCAATAAAACTTTTTGGACATTGACATTTTAATTTTATATAATTTTACATTTCATAAGATGTTCTTTTGATAGCCCCTAGGCTATAGAAAAAGTCAGGCTAGATTAGGACCATAGGCTTGTTTGCTGACTCCTGGGCTATAGAGACAACTTTGGACACTTGAATGGCTTCATTCTTCAAAATGGTTTCAAATACTGTCAATTTGTCCTTCATGACACTAGCCAAATCTTGGTGGTGTGGGAGACACAGTTTTAGCTGTAACAGTCTGAAAAGCAGAGAAGAGTTTTCCAAAGTATCCTGGTGGTTGGTGATGGGATAGATAGAGTCTTGGTGAATGCACTCCTGGTGAATGCACTAAATTCTAAATTAAAAACTTTGGAAACCATGTCCTAAGGACTGGAATGCGAGTCTTCCAACGACTGAACGAACCCCTGTCTCCACTAGACTCCAAGATAGGTTTAAATTGATTTGCTTAATATTCTGTCTACCTTGAAAAGGAAAGAGTGGGCCTCCTCTGATGGAAGACTGCATAATACAGAGCCTCTACATTATTATACAGCATAGCTAGAAAATACATGGAAAAAAAAAAAGAACACTAGAAATACCAACTGATGAAATCCAGAAAATTCTGAGAATTATCACATGGTACCTACAGATCGACTCACAGATGGCTTGTTAATGGACTTGACTGATAAGAACTTTGAAATAATTATCATTAAAATATTCAAGTAAAGAGATGGAAGAATTGCATGAGGAAAAAATTAAATGAATCTTCTTGGCTAGATTTTGGTATCAAGGTTATGTAAATCTCATAAAATACCATACACATACACACCCACAATCTGGACTATGATTATAAGTTTGGCTTGATTTCTTTCTTCAGTATTTGAAATAATTTTGCGGTCAAGCAATCTTCTTTCTGAAGAGTAGTTTAAGGGTGCCTGGGTGGCTCAGTCGGTTGAGCTTCCGACTTCAGCTCAGGTCACGATCTTGCGGTCCGCGAGTTCGAGCCCCGCGTCGGGCTCTGGGCTGATGGCTCAGAGCCTGGAGCCGGTTTCCGATTCTGTGTCTCCCTCTCTCTCTGCCCCTCCCCCGTTCATGCTGTGTCTCTCTCTGTCTCAACAATAAATAAACGGTAAAAAAAAAAAAAATGAAGAGTAGTTTAATAATAGAATGTGTGTTAGGTGCCTGGGTGACTCAGTCCGTTAAGTGTCCAACTTTGGCTCAGGGCATGATCTCATGTTTTGTGAGTTCAAGTCACACATGGGGCTCTGCACTGACAGTGGGGAGACTCCTTGGGAGTCTCTCTATTCCTCTCTCTCTCTGCCCCTCCCCTACTTTCTCTCTCTCTCTCTCTCTCTCAAATAGATAAACTTTAAAAAAATAGAGTGTGTATGTGGGTCTTTTAAATAGATGCAGGGCTATTAATATTTATTTTTCTTATTGTGCCAATCTCAGAATTCACTTTAAAGGACTTTTTTCTTCTCAAAACTTGTCAAAAGTACTGATGTAAAGTATTAAAATATATCTTTATTTCTATTTTCATGTGTATAGACTCTGAGGTAATATTACTTTATGTCTAATGTTAGTTACTTGCAAATTTTTATTTTTTCCTTGATTAGTCTTGCTAGCATTTTATTAAGATCATTCATATTGTTGAAGAACCACCTCTTGTGCTAATATACTCCTCCATGCATTTTTTCTCTTTAAGTTCTCTTATCTTTGTTATTTTTTTGTATTTACTTTCCTTGGTTTACTATATATTTCTGAGCATCTTGATAGAAGTTTAGATCATTGATTTTCAGTCTTTGTTCTTTTCTAATATATGTATTTAAGTCTATAGATTCTCCACTAGGCACTGTTTTTCTTATTTCCCATAAATGTTTATAAACTATGTCGTCATTATCTGTTTAAAATACTTTCTAATTTCTGTTGTGATTTTTCCTTTTACCCACGGTTGTTTGAGGGTATGTTGCTTAATTTTTAACAGTTGGAGACCTTCTAATTATCTTTTTGTTATGTATGTTTCTTTTGTCAGAAAACATACTAAATATGACTTCATCTATTGAGTTTTGTTTAGATGTGCTTAATGATCCAAGACATATGGAAAATATATGTCTAATGTCCTTATGAAAAAAAATGTTTTTGTCTTTTCTGGATAGGTGTTTCACATAACTTTATACACATTTTTATTTGTGCTTTTCATATTTTCTATATCCTTACTGCATTTTTTTTTTGCTTATACAAGGTTTAAAAGATATGGAGTTTAATATCTCCCACATTGACTATAGGTATGACTATTATTTTCATTTCACTTATTTATTTCACATATTATTTATCTATATTAAACTACCAGAGGTTGGGGTGCCTGGGTGACTCAGTTGGTTAAGTGTCTGACTCTTGATCGTGGCTCAGGTCTTGATCTCATGGTTGTGAGTTAGAGCCCCACATTGAGCTCCATTCTGGGCATGGAGCCTACTCAAAAAAATAAATAAATAAAAATAAATAAGCCACCAGAGTCATACATGTTTATAATCATTATATGTACCTAGTGGATTGACCCTTTTATAATTATGAAATGTCCATCTTTATCTCTTGTGATTCTGACATAAATAGCTACATTGTTTGATATTAGTATGGCTAACCAATTTTCTTTTGATTATTGTTTTCATTTACTTTAAAAATTCTTTCATTTTCAAACAGGTAACATACTCACATGAAAGATGTGTCTGAGTAGCAGCACATATTTTTTACCCAGTTCATAATCATAATTTTAATGAATATTTAGTATTTTTAGAGTATATGTAATAACATATATATTTGAATTTATATCTACTTTTTTCTGTTTTACAGTTGTTCTCTTCCAATCTTTCTGTCTTTCAGAGTAATTAAATGTTATTCCTTTTTTCCTTTTTCCTTACTAGTTTTACATGAATCGATATTCACTGAGTAGTTAAATCCTTTAATATTTCAGAGATTAAAATATATCTTGACTTCTCATAACCATACGTGATTTATTAATTTAAAATGTCTCTGAAAATGGTAAAACTTAGAACATTATACTCCAGTTACTTCTTACCACAACTCCCATTGTTAACATTTTTATTTTACACATTTTTATGCATACACATTTTAAAAATTGTGTTTCTACTATCTTTATTTACATTTACTCATTTTCATTCTCTTTGGTTTTCATCCTTTCCTAAATTTCTGCAATCATTTTCCTTTTGTTTGAAGAAATTTCTACTGTATATCTACCAGTGAAGGTCTGACACTGATGTATTCTCAAAATTTGTTTCTTTGTTTTTGGTCTGAATAAGTTTTCATTTCACCTTATTTCGAAAGGATATTTTTTCTTAGCATAAACTTCTAAGTTGGCTTAGTTATGTTATTTTTACAGTGTTCTTATTCCATTGTTTTCTGACCTTTATAATTTTTGCTTATCAATCTTTTGATTATCTTTGGAGAGCAATGTGTCTGTGTCTTTTTCTCAGGAGGATATTGAGTATGGCTTTGATTTTTGTTTTGTTTTTCTTTCAGTAGTTTTGCTATCTTATGCTTATCTGCGGTGTTTTTTATTTGCTTCTGGTTGAGGTTCTTTTTGAATCTGTGAGCTGATATTTTTATTTAGTCTATATTATTTCCTCAAATATAGTCAATGCAACACATATTTTTTTCTTTCTCAAGCTACAGTTATATCTGCATTAGGCTGTTTTACTCTGATCCACATATTCCTAGTAGACTTTTGTATATGGCCCATTTATTTTTTTCTTATTTTGCTTCAGTCTATTCAATTGATATCTGTCAATTCAGTCATTGATATGTCTGTTTACTCATCCTGTCTTTTGCTGTGTATCAGCTACTGTTAAACCCTTCTAAAAGATTTCTGTAATTTCATAAATTATATTTTTCTGTTCTGTAGTCCTTGTTGGACTATTTTATATAGATTCAAGTTCTCTGGTAGAAATGCCTATCTTTTAATCTATTTTCGACACCTTCCCATTCTATATTTGTGACATATTAATTCTTAGTCAGCTAACTCCACTATCTGTATAAGTATGTTTTCATAGATTTATCTTGGTTTTTGGTCATGTGGTATTATCTTATACTGTAGTAATTTTTACGGCATAATAGATATTGTATATAAACACTGCAAAGCTTTAGATGATTATGTTTGTTAAATTCAAGCTATTTAGAAAATATTTTATTTCTTTAAAAATGTAACTTTTTAAAAAATAACCACCCATGAGAAATGGGGACATTATTGTAAATTTTAAAATCTGTATTATATCACCATGAATAAATAAATTAAAAATCTCAGTTGTTGATAACCACCAAGGCTTTTCCAGGACTTTTACAAGTATTTGTATTGGAAACCTGTAGGAAAAGGAAAGAATTAGTGACCAGAATCTGGAAATTAATCCTATTATTGGCCACTGGTTCACAATGCATTCTTATATGGTTTGATCTGGGCTAGAATATATAAAGGTGGATGTGGTAACTAGTTTGTTTGATAGCTTATTTCATTTGTCTTTTAATATATCTTAGTATGATATGAGGATCTGTGTTTTAGTACTGAATATTCATTTTATTTGAAGCAGTAATCAAAATTGAAATTTTGATTTATAAGACACAGAGTCTAAACATCAGATATATAGAATTACATGCATTAATGCAATGTGATGATTTAGAAATTCCCAATTACAAGCGGGAAAAAATCACTCAGAACTGAATGACAAACCTGGAAATAAACA
The DNA here is from genome assembly GCF_016509475.1 of Prionailurus bengalensis. NCBI lineage: Eukaryota > Metazoa > Chordata > Mammalia > Carnivora > Felidae > Prionailurus > Prionailurus bengalensis. The sequence continues at coordinate 71,103,884 of NC_057354.1, forward strand.
ACCAAACTGTTTGGGGAAGAAATTTTGGTAACCTACAGTATCTTGTAGCCTTGTGTCCAGTACTAGACAATGGGCAGTGAAAAAAATCAATATGTTCTACCTCTGGGCTGAGGGAATGGAAACTCCATGCACAATTTTCTACCATATAAAATACATAGGCCATGCACGTGTAATTGTTCAGCAGTAGGGTAATGGCACCCCAGAAGTTTGGATATTTGACTGTGTAAGTATGGAGAACATTTATTCTAGAAAATCATTTAGATGCACAGCAGGGTTGGTGAGAATGAAAAAGTTTTACTGGCACTAGTTCACTGAAATAGCAGATTGGTTTGTTACCACTGGACAAATTAACCTATCCTACATAACTTAGAAACTTAAAACAATGCCATTGGGACTAAAGAACCTATGTGATGGTGGGGGGTAATAGTATGTAGGCCCTCTCTGGGGAATCAGATACCAGAATGACATTACAAAGCTAATTTCACATTTCACCTACCCTTGTTGACTGTTCCTTCTCTCCTTCATTTTAAATAAATATGGATATAGCCAGAAGTCTTGCAACTATTTAGTTTTCTTTTTTTCTTTTTCTTGTTCTTTTCTTTTTCTTTTTCTTTTTTTTTTGAGATAAGTTAACCTGATATTATCATTTACTGAAGACAGCTTATAGAAGATTCTCTGGTAATTACCTTACCAGTGACTGAAATATCATACTAAAGGGATAATTTTTGAATCTAGGTAAAAGTTTTAGTAATCTGTCTTTCGGTAGAACTGCACTTGTGATACTTAAGGATATATATAATATTAATTTCTACTACATAAATTAGTACAATAGTTATCCTTCCTAACTACAGGTTAGAATCACATGAGGAGTTTCAAGAATACTATTGTCCAATCTCTAAGTTTCTAATGTAATTTTTTTCTGAGTTAGAGTTAAGCCACAGTTAATAGTTCCCTAGGTGATCCTAATATTGGTCAAAACAGCTACCATTGATAATAAAAGCAGAACACAACGTGACTACATGAACTCATCTTACCAGAACCTTTCACTATCCTTGGCCTTTTCCAGAAGACTTTCTATAATATGCAGCGTTCATCAAAACATTAAATTACCATTCTGTATGTAAATCTGATTAGAAAATATGTAGAATAGGGGCGCCTGGGTGGTTCAGTCAGTTAAGCGTCCAACCCTTGGTTTCCACTCAGATTATGATCTCAGGGTTCATGAGTTCAAGTCCCGCCTTCAGTCTCCATGTTGATAGTGCAGAGCCTGCTTAGGATTCTCTTTTCTCCTCTCTCTCTGCCCCTCCCCTGCTTGCTCTCTCAGTCTCTCTCTCAAAAATAAATAAATAAACAAAAATTTTAAATAAGAAAAAAGAAAATATATAAACTATTCTAAAACATGATAATAAAATCCAATACTGTTGAAGAATCAAAGGACATTGAGACTAATGCTAAAAGCAGTTTAAGACACTGTCCTGAAATAAGCAGCTCTATTCCTTTATTACTTTAACCTCAGTTTGATGAAACAAATATTTATTGAGGGCTGCATACAACCCATCCTATGCTCAGTGTTGAATCTGTAAAAATAAGATTTAAGATTGTTTTAACTCTCAAGGTAAGCAAAGCCTGTTGCAAAAACAAAGGAAAACTAAATATATCAATATAATGTACTTTGGACTTCTGCTTAGAGATACAGAGGTGATAAATGAATTCAGCAAGGTCACAAGATACAAAATCAATATACAGATATTTGTTGCATTTCTATACACTAATAATGAAGTTGCAGAAAGAGAAATTATGAGAACAATACCATTCACAATTGCACCAAAAGGAATAAATTCCTAGGAATCAACTTAACCAAGGAGGTGAAATGTCCATACTTTTAGAACTACAAGACATGGATTAAAGAAATTGAAGAGGACACAAACAAATAGATATTCCATGCTTATGCATTGGAAAAACAAATATTGTCAAAATGTCCATACTACCCAAAGCCATCTACAGGTTCAGTGCAATCCCTATGAAAATACCAACAGCATTTCTTGCAGTACTAGAACAAATAATCCTAAAATTTATGTGCAACCACAAAAGACCCCAAGTAGCCAAAGCAGTCTTGAAAAAGAAGAATAAAATTGGAGATATCACATCTCAGATTTCAAGATAAACTACAAATCTGCAGTAATCAAAACAATATGGTTGTGGTGCAAAAATAGACACAGAGATCAATGGAACAGAATAGAGACCCCAGAAATAAACCCACAATATATGATTAATTAATCTTTCACAAAGGAGGAAAGAATATGTAATAGGAAAATGTCAGTCTCTTCAACAAATAGTGTTGGGAAAACTAGACAGCTACCTGCACAAGGATGAAATTGGATCATTTTGTTACATTATATGTAAATTGAACTGGATATGGATTAAAGACCTAAATGTAACACCTAAAAACCATAAAAATCCCAGAAGAGTCCACAAGCAGTAATGTCTTTGACATCAACTTTAGCAACATTTTCCTAGATATGTCTCCTGAGATAAGGCAAACAAAAGCAAAAATAAACTATTGGGACTACGTCAAAATAAAAAGCTTCTGCAAAGCAAAGGAAATAGTCAACAAGACTAAAAGACAGCCTACTAAATAGGAGAATATATTTGCTAATGACATATCCCATAAAAGGCTGGTATCCAAAATATATAAGGTATGTTTCGGTCTTTGATCTATTTTGAGTTAATTTTTGCAAATGGTGTAAAATAGAGGTCCAGTTTCAGTGTTTTCCATGCATTTTTCCAGTTTTCTCATCATTTATTGAGGACACTATCCTTTACCCCATGGGTATTCTTTTTTTTTTAATTTTTTTTCAACGTTTATTATTTTATTTTTGGGACAGAGAGAGACAGAGCATGAACGGGGGAGGGGCAGAGAGAGAGGGAGACACAGAATCGGAAACAGGCTCCAGGCTCTGAGCCATCAGCCCAGAGCCCGACGCGGGGCTCGAACTCACGGACCGCGAGATCGTGACCTGGCTGAAGTCGGACGCTTAACCGACTGCGCCACCCAGGCGCCCCTACCCCATGGGTATTCTTGACTGCCTTGTCAAATACTAGTTGACCATACATGCTGGGCTCTCTATTCTGTCCATTAGTTGATGTGTCTATTTTCAACAGTAACACACTGTTTCAATTACTAAGATTTCATAATATAATTTGAAATCCAGAAGTGTGATATGCTCTGGCTTTGTTCTTTTCCTCAGTGTTGCTTTGGTTATCTGGGTCTTATTTGGTTACACAGAAACTTTACAATTGTTTCTTCTATTTCTGCTAAGAATGCCTTTGGTATTTTGATGGGGATTGCATTTAATTGGTAGGTGACTTTGGGTAGTGTGGGCATTTTAACTTTCAAGAGTTGTCTATATTTACTTTTCCTCTTAGCATTCTACTTTTCATCACTTGCATCACCTATCAGTATATTATCAATTTTATTTTTTGTCGATATTGCAGAAGTACAGAAAAAATTGAAAAAATATAATTGTTAATGTAAAACATGTTTATGAAATGTTAATATAAAATGAGGATAATAACCTATTAGGATTAAGAAGAAACATTCCATTTTTGAAAAAAAAAACTATAGGTAAGCAAGAAAAACGTGTTCATTAAAATATAGGCTTTATTCAAAGAGGGTTCTCCTAGTAATATTCACCACTTACCTATTTTAGATATTTTTTTTCAAAGTCAAGATTTTCAAAATGGTGCTGGTCTCATTTTTAATACGAACATAGCACTTGGAATGCAAACTCAAATGTTCAGCTTGTCTTCCTTTCCTATTCCAATGCTTCCTTTTTTATGACACTCAAATTAATGAACAATAGAGTAGACCAAACTGAGAAACTCTAAAGATTTGAAATTTATGAGTTTGCATAATGACTATAATTGCTGGATGAATATATTCACTTCTTTGTTCATTTTTTTCCCCTAAATGAAAGTGAAAAATTAGCAGGTAAAGAATCTTTCTGAGAAGTAGCCAGAGAAAGGATTTCTTTTTTCTCTTTTAGACCTGCCTGTCAGGTGACTTCCTTCATACAGTCTCCAGCTGAACTGCCTGTTTTCCAGTAGGTCAAAATTCTCTCTAAAGGCCACATTTGACAGTGTGACTACTAATGCCAAGCCAAGACATAAAAATTGGCAGCGCTTTCTCAACTTCTTGTAGACTGATGACCTTTTTGAAACCTAATACAAAACAGGATGTATTGATAAAAGCATTTGGAGATTGCCCAGTATAACATATGTTTTGAGGCATTAACTTGCTTTATACAATAAGCAAAGAAATATTTTATAGATTTTGCATATATGCTGTGTTTGATGTGAAGGGGAAGTTTATAATAAAATCTGAAAAACTAAAGTAATAACAGTATGGCATTATTATTCATTTACTTTTTAAATGACAGGTTAAAATCATTTTAATTTGACTTTAGCTTACCTAAAAAGTTTCCATTAGAAGAATTAGAATAGAGGGTGATTTGGGGAACTCCTGGGTAGCTCAGTTGGTTAAGCACCTGACTTTGGTTTCAGGTCATGATCTCACAGGTTGTGAGTTCAAACCCCATGTTGGGCTCTGTGCTGACAGCATGGGGCCTACTTGGGAGTCTCTGTCTCCCTCTCTCTCTGCCCCTCCCTGGCTCCATAAAAAAATAAACAAACAAACAAACTTAAAAAAAAAGAACAGAGAATGATTTTTTTGTCTGTAGATATATGAGGTTGACAAAGGACTTTTTAAAAAAACTAAATGCCATTTTGTTTATAAAATTTTATTTCCCTTTAGTAAGGTCAGCAAGAACATGGACACACCTTAGAATCAGTGAAGTATGCTAAGGCAGACTTTAGGAAATATTTCATTCAAATTTTGTCTAAAGCAAATCCAACATTTTGGATAAATTCAACAAAACATAAAGGAATGAAACACTTCTCCAGCATCAATCGCATTGCTACATGTGTTGTATGTGTGGGTGTACATGTGTGCACACATAATTTATCCTTTTTATTGTTTCATGTGCCTAGATGGACAGAAGCATTATAAAATGGTATATGAATCATGGTGACTGAATAAAAGCTGTATAAACCTTTTTTGAGGAAATGCTCTTAGTTTGCCTCTTTACAACGTGTCCTTCTCTGGCTAACTTCAAAGTGTTTCTCTTCATCTTTGCTTTTCAGTAATTAAACTATGATTTTCCTAGGCATGCTCTCTTTCTATGCATCCTACTTGAGGTTCACTAAAGTTTGTGCATTTCTAAGTTGCAAATATTTTTCATCAATTTTGAGAATATTTTTATCCGTCAGTTCCTCAGATATTTTTTCTGCCCGACTGTATATTCCTCTTCTTCTGAGATGCCAGTAACATGTAATTTGACTTCCTGGTAATGTCCTACTTGTCACTGTGGCTCTGTCCATTTATTTTTTGTTCTATTTCTCTGTTATTCATATATTTTTTATTGATCTGTTTTCCAGGCCACTGACACTTTACTCTGATGTCTCCAATCTGATGTTAAGCTCATCAAGTAAATTTTTCATTTCCTGTATTTTATAATTTAGTTTTTAAATTTCAATTTGGTTCTTTCAAAAATAGTTTTCATTTCTCTGCTGAGATTCCCCATATGTTCACTCAATATGACTATCTTTTTTCTTAAGTCCATGAACATATTTATAACACATGTTTTACATTCCTGTCTGTTGATTCCAACATCTGGGTAATTTTGGCATCTGTTTCTATTGGCTCCTTCATTTTTCTTTTATTATAGATTGCATTCTCTTGCTTTTATAAATATTTTAGAGTTTATGCTCCACCCTGTTGATGATACATTATAGTCAGTTATAAACCATAACTTAATGTTAATATATGTTGATTTTTTCTGATAAGCAGTTTTTAACTTTGAGGGAATCATTTTGATCATGCAGACTTGATTTTATTCTTTATTGTGATAGGCCTATTTTAGTGTTGATTTTAGCCTTAGAATGTAGATTTATATTATACTAAAGGTTGGCAAACTAAAGCCAGGTGACAAAATCCAGTGGCTTGTTTTTGTCCACAGCTAAGGAATTCTTATACTGATAAATATTTATTAAAAAACAAGATGAAATATGTAATGAAAATATTTACTATCCGTCCCTTTGCAGTCACTGTTTGCCAAACCTTGTTCTAGGGCATAGTCCCTATTGTTCTTTCTACAACATCCTGGTCTTCTGTTCCTTGTCTTATCTGAATGCCTAAGAAGCACAGGAATATCCCTCTAGGCACTAAGCTGGAACCCCAAAGTTTCACAAAATGTATGACCTCTGGTATCTCTGTTCTGCTCTCAGCTCCATAGTGACTACTCTTCTGGGCCTTATGGAGTCTTATCCAGTATATCTGAAGACAAACTCTCTGCCAAAAATTTGTTGTTGAATCCCATGTACAGATTCCGAGTTCATTCCTCCACCTCTCACCCTCCTATACAGATTTCTCTTGACCTTTGCACTTTGGAGCCACTTCAGCTATGACATCTGTCTTCTCAGCTTATCAACAGAGCCCCTCCCTGGGCTCCACTACCTTGCACTGAGGAAGGTGCCCCTCATCAGATATTCTAGCTCAACACAAGACACAATTTGACATTACCTATTTTCCAACAACTGGAAGCACTTTATAGAGCTTGCCCAACTTATAGTTGTATATAGTAGGAAGGCAAGTCTGGTACTGGTTGCTGTATTACTATGACCAATAAAAGACCTTCTCCCCAGGTTTTATGTAACCTCTCTCTTAACCCACTGTCCCCGGCTCACTGCTTTTCAGAAAGCTACACTTTTCCTTTTTTTTTTTTTTTTAACATGAAACATCAAACTCATTTTCATGTAAACCAGAGTTTGTTTGGTTTTTTTTTACTTTCTCTTTTCTCTACCTGAAATACATCTCCTTTCATCCTCCTGGTACTAGCATTTCTTACATCCCAACTCAAATATCAGTATGTCAGAGACCTTCCCCAACCACTGTGCCAGAATTGCTTGATTACCTCCCCCATCTCTACCTGGTCCTGGTCTGTTGTATCAACTTTGTATTATCTTCATGGTACATTTCAGTAGCTTATATTATTGTTCTACTTATTAGTCTACTTGTTTATCATCTGCTCCTCCCACCATGGGAATGTAGGCTTTTTAAATCAAGATCTTTGTCAACTTTGTTACTAATAAATTCTTGGTGTCTAAAATGATACCTGAAATATAATAATAGAAAGAAGAACAATAATAGGAGCCAACATTTATATGATGCTTTTTATCTACGAAGCAATACACTACTAGCTCTTTGACCTGTAGCAACTTACTCAGTTGTCACAAAGAATATGAGTAAGGACAACTATTTCCTCTATTATAAATACAAAGAAATTGAGACAGAATGACTAGGAAAATTGGTCAGAGTCTTAAGCTGGAAATGACAAAGTTAAAATTCAATTCCAGAAACATGATAGACACTCAGAAAACATTTGCTTAATAAATGAATCTCCAAATGATTTTGTTAAGTAATTTTATGTATGTAATTATCTCTTTTGCATAAAATTAAATATAGACATGTATATTTTCTTTCTCTTTTTAAATTGTTTTGCAAGGAATTACAAAAAATGGTAACACTGGTAAACTTTGGGAAGAAGAATGGGGACAGGGGAAGATAAGAGGTGATGAGGGGAATAATCTTCTATATTATGTACTGTACATATTTTCTGACTTTGTACAAGTACTTTGCATACAAATATTATGGATTATTTTTCACACCTTAATTTCTCTGTATTAATAAGAACTTCATGAGCTAATGTCTTCTATTTCTGTTGCCTCCAACCAAAAGATGTACTAATTTCCCATCTAACTAAAAGGGAATATAATAGGCAATTAAAATGGCCAGTGACTAGAAGTGCCAAGACAGAAGAATAAAACAATAAGTAATTGGGGAAAATAATGGCTGCTTAAAAAACAGACCTTTTTTTATTTCATTATATTTAGTCTGTCTGTATATAACATTTTGAAAATGGCACGTGGCTATACATGATACTGGTTTCTAAATAAGTTCTATTGCCAAAGTATCATAGAAGTACTCATTAGAGAACAGCACAGGAAATTTTTTCTTCATATAATTAATTTTTTTTTTAATCAGAGGAGTTTTTCTTCTGGATTGGGTCAAGTGGCTACATGCCCCCACCCAATCAACAAGAGAAGCCAAAACAAAACAAAATAAAACAAAAACCCAAAAATGATTTCTTTGAAGCTTCAAAGAGATCCTGAAGAACTGGAGTGTTAAGACTTCAGAGAAAGGATACAACAGGAGAAATAAAATGACTTCTGAAGCCATGGTTTCTCCAGGGTATTTAAAGGAAGAAGACTACACCTGCTGAGGTGTATAGCCACACCATACTTAAGGCTCAGAGAAACATGGCTTAGGACAGGAAGTTGGGGGGCCTTCCTTAAATTCATACTGTTCCCCTCAGGATATTTGCTAAAATCTGAAGCAGGATAAAAAGGGGGGAAAAGACAGAAAGAGAAAAATATCTACATTAAACCATTTTGGAAAATAAACTCCACCCTTCTAGAGAATTTTAAATGATAATTCTTGCACAAACTCTATATGCTCTAATTTCATTTTATGAATTCAAAGTTTAGTAAGAGTTAAAACTTAATTAGTAGGCAACTAGAGATAGGATATTAGTCAAATAAATAGGGAGCATGATATAATTTTGCCTCATCTGCTCATAAGCACGAAAGAAAAAATCTGTATTGTCGTGTCAATATAGGACTAGTCAGGAATATTCTGATAGTATACTAGTAAGCCCATCCAGTGTTTTGATACCATTGCCTTAATATAAAGTTATTGGTAAATTCTCATAAAATTATTTCTTATAATTACCACTTTCCAAGTGACAAATTCATGCATTACAACTAATAAATCAATTTTTCAAAAATTGTGTTTTTAACAGTTCATAGATTTTAGATAACAATGTATGAAATGAAATAGTTTTAAATGTTAGAAGATTTGGGAAGATTTGTCTGAAGTTTTAGTAACTGGTTTCATTTTGCCTTATAGTTGCATTATAAATACTTTAATTTTATTAAAAACTAAGGCTGTGATTATTTTTGGTTACTTTGGGTTATTGTTTTCTACCTTTTTAAACATTAATTTACTTACTGTTTTCTCCTAATTTTTCTAATGGTATGTTTTCCACAATTTTGCATTTCCAGTGGGAGAGATTTAAACATCAGGAATAGGGAAAGGTATATGTTGATTTTTGTATCTATTCTCAACAAATTACCACAAACTTAGTGCCTTAAAGATAAATTTATTACCTTAATTTTTGTAAGTTGTATGTCCAACATGGATCTCACTTGGCTAAAATACAAGGCTATATTCGTTTCTAAAGGCTCTCAGAGGGGTTCATTTCTTTGCCCTTTCCAACTTTGTCTGTATTCCTTGCCCCATAACTCACCTTCAAAACCAGCAATGTGGTATCTCTCTGGTCATTTTCCATGGCACATTGTTTTCTTACTCTTTTACTTTCTCTTCAACTTATAAGGATTTCTATAATTACACTGAGCCCAGTGTAATTATCTTTTTAAGTTCAGTGTCTAAAATGGTACCTGAAATATAATAATAGAAAGAAGAACAATAATAGGAGCCAACATCTATATGATGCTTTTTATCTATGAAGCAAGACACTACTAGCTCTTTGACCTGTAGCAACTTACTCAGTTGTCACAAAGAATATGAGTAAGGACAACTTTTTTAAGTTCAGCTTTTTAAGTTCAGCTAATTAGCAAACTGAATATTTCATCTTCAAACTTAATTCCCCATTGCCATATATCCTGTCATAAGTTCTGAGGGTTAGGATGTGGACACGTTTCTGGGGGTGGCATTGCCTACTATAATTATTAATACTTATATATAAAAAATTAAAGTACACATGCTATTTGGGACATCCATATAAGAGTAGTAAAAAATATCAAAAACCAGAAGAATATAAAAACTGACCTTCATAATTATGTGAAAAACTAAAAACTAGCTAAAAAAATCTGACCCCTAATGAAACTTTAGCTTAAATATTTTATTTTCTCTCTTTGAATTGTCTTGCTTCCTCACTGAAGGTCTGTTGAATCCGGAGAAAGGGTAACATCAAAGTCTGGAAAGGTAGTTTGGGCAAAATTTCTCTGGGGCTTTGATCATTGAATTGATTCTTAAGGGTTTAGTGAGTTTCTCTGTCAGGGAAAGGGAGAAAATTCCCAACCATGGGTGCAGGGCCAACTATCTAGAAATTATATATTATATTTTGGGAATCACAAGTAGTTCATTATGACTAGATGTCAAGCTACATATTAATGACTGACAGGACATTTGGCTGAAAGTGTAGGCAGCAGTAAATCACCTTGACAACTGAGCTAAGTTGAATGTATTATGTTTAGTGTATGGGATACCTAAGTGGGTGTTAGTACAGAGTGACTCTAGAATGGAGGTGTGGATGTATGACAATGGTTGGTTATAGAACTAAGGTTGTATGGTTGAAAGTGACACATCCAGAAACTGTACAACAGATTGAAAGAATATGGAAAGAATCTGAGTAAATAAGGAGTATAGTCAAAATTACTTCCTCATAGATCTGATATAAAGGCTAAAAGTAGCAAGGATTGTTCCCCCAGTTTTTGGCCATGATGTTTCATTTCATCCAGATAGGAAGTAAAGGTAGGGGTAGATTTGGAGGGAATATTATAGGTAATTTTTGACATACTCACTGTGCAATGTATAAGAAGAGATGTCCAGCACAAGACCTGGGAGTCATGGAGGAAATTGAGGAAAGATACATGGATTTAAGTTTCATGACTATGTAGGTGGTATTGGAATCCATGGGGGTTGATTACAGAAAGAAATCAACAGAGAATCTAGGAAGAGTGTTGTCCACAGCAGTAGTCGGATAAAGAGTCCACAGTAGGTACTAAGGTGCTCTGAGTGCTCCAAAAGGAAAACAGGGCTCCTTTTCAACTCAGGACCCACATAGAGGACATCCACTGGAAGTGGCATCAAAATTAAACAGGACAGAGACTACAAAGATCAAGGAAAGAGAAGGACCAGGTACAAGTGCAGGGATGCTTAGCTTAAGATGAATGTATCACTTGTTATCATAGAGGAGCTTCAAGGGGTCTGAATACCCTAAACTTATATAAAGAATTCTCTAAGAATGTGCATTATTGAAGGAGAAAATTCATAACTTTCATGAGATTGTTAAAAGATCCAAGGTCCTGAAATAACTAAGAAGCTATATTACGGGTTTATAAGCAGCATCAGATGATACCTTATTTTAAAGATAGTAAGAAAATAGAGACTATTTTTCTAGGATGTTTAGCAAAGAAGGAAAAAAGAAAATTAAAATGACAACTAGGGGAGATTCAGTGTCTAAGACAGGAGATCTAGTAGAATTTTGATTTTTTCAGACTGAGGAGAATGAGTGAATGAAAGGGAGACTCAGGATTCTGGACCTAGAGACAGATTCAGGAAGAGAGTAAGAGAACATCAAGCCATGAGATGATTAAAGGACTAACAAGGAGATGCGAGAGGCATTAGCTCTGGATGAGAAGACTTCCTCTTCTTTTAAGAAACACAAAAAAGCAAGCAAGGCTGGGGGAAATGCACATTTTTTACAGGGAATATGTGCATCTATTTGTACGTTTGTAGGTGAGGTCTTTTTGTCAGAATGCCACAAAGGTGATTTAGTCTACGTATAAAGTTTGTAAAGTTGCAGGTGAGGGCATTTGAGAAGTAAGAAGTCCAAAATATGAAATTTCCATTAACTTAATAGAAATTGAAGTCACACAAGGGATGGAACCACCAAATGAAATTATAACTATGTTTTGAAGGTAGACAAAATAAAGTTAAGTATCATTTTCATCAAGCATCATCCTACATATAAAAACATAAAATATTTGTTTTCTATGTGTTTCTCCAAATGTATCATTTTAGTTTTTCATTCATATCAATAAAAACACATATAAGGTTTCTCTTTTAAACTTGATGTTCACTAGAAAACAAACTGCAGATACAGGAGTAGGGAGTTAAAGTGCTTTCACATAAAAAGTTCATGTTTCTGTTTTAATGAGAAATTTATGCAGCACCTTCTGCATTAGTATCATCTGCTCAGCAGTCAAGCTGCCAGTTAAATATAATAGAGACTTCCCCAGAAATTTCCTTCTACATAGAATCACATTTTCCAAAGTGCTTCTTGACATTGTGTATAAAATTTCCATCTTCTGGTTGTCTTATGTACAATTTAAAATAGCTGCATGGGATATATATGTGACAGCAGCTTTTGTTCATCTAATCATTAATTCAGGTGTCAACCTGTTAGCTCACTTGGGGCCTTGGAAATATATGTTTGTCATTTGAGTTGTTGAAATAGTTACCATATAATAAGAATCCCATAAGCAGCCATGCTTGGAAGCTACCAGGCTGGCATGCAGCTCTATCTAAAGATATTATAATGGAGATATTATAGGTAAGATTCAATATAATGTGCATCTGAAGCTACATATTAGTTATAGAGTCTGTAAGTACAAGACTTAAATTTAACCTATCTCTATCATGTCTAAACCAATATTATCTAAGCCAGGGTTTGGCAAATTATTGCCTGTGAACGTAATTAGCCTTGTCTATTTTTCTAAATAAAGTTTTATTGGAACACAGTCACTTATTTGTTTACCTATGAGTAAACATAAACATATGTTTATGGCTGTTTAGTACTAGAGTTGACTAATTTGAGACAGAGAATTTGTGATTCCTAAAGCCCCCATATATATTATAAATCCTTGTACAGAAAAACTTTGACAACATCCAATCTAAGTAATGAAACAAACATTCACATAAGCACACTGACAATTGTATGAGTGATGCACATTAGTATATATTAAGATAAGAGTGAACATTTGTAGAATATAAAAATGTTAAAACAGGTGCTAGCATTATTAAATCTGACAACAAACCTATCAAGTCTATATTAGTGTTATAACCATTTCAGAGATAAGCAAGGTTCCTATTTCTGAAAAGCAATATCATTATTTTTAGTATCAGATTAATATTAAGAAATTAACTATTAGTATTATCTTGTTCATAGTAACTTTTTAAAAATTTTTTAATGTTTTTATTTATTTTTGAAGGAGACAGGAAGACACAGAATGAATAGGGGAGGAGCAGAGAGAGAGGGAGACGCAGAATTCGAGGTAGGCTCCAGGCTCTAAGCTGTCAGCACAGAGCCTGATGCGGGGCTCAAACTCACAAACTTTGAGATCATGACCTGAGCCGAAGTTGGATGCTTAACCGACTGAGTCACCCAGGCACCCCTTATTAATAGTATCTTATTAATTATTAGCTTGTCTCACATTATCTTATTACTATTGAGAAATAGTTAAGCCACACTATTAGATATTGAATCCAGAGTCCTGAAATTATTATTTACATGATTCTGGGCAAGTATCTTAATGTCCTTTTGCTTCAGAGTCTTTATCTGTAAACTCAGGTTGTTCATGTGTTACAAACCTCATTAAGTTGTTTGGCATTAAATAAATTAATAATGAGAAACTCTTGGAAAGATAAACATAAAAATGCTTAGCAAATAATAACTATTGCTATGTTATTTTTATTTTTGTTAATCATTTTGGATCTTCTAATGATCCAATATCTATAGATTCTTTCCATTACTCTCCATCAGCTTCTAAGTTCTACATTTCAAGTTGTCTGATACTCTGAGGTTTTTTTGACACCAGATGTATTTTCTGAATCTGTGGAAATACGGTTAAGTTATGTAAATGTTTTGCACAAGTAACAAATGTTCATTAAAGATCTACAGTTTTTAAATCCCTATGGGATTTTCATCCTGATTCTTTCCTACTGTCATCTAATTAAATTCAAATGTTTACATCCCCTAAAATTTTAAAGTATATTATTTTAAATAAGTATTTAAGGAATAATTTTATTTTTCAGTGATTTGGCAGTGTTTAACCAACTAGCTCTTTTACTATTTACAAATAGCATGAGTACAAGTCAAACCTATGTCTAAAGTTCCATTTTGAAGGAAAAATGGGTATTTGTGTGTTTCATGGGTTTTGTGTATGGAAATTCCTAAATCCTTCTAAATCAGGATGATGCCCATGCTTTCTCAGCATGAAAATATTGGATAGTATGGAAGTTAATCTTAAGAGAGTCAAAGCTTCACCTGTTTGCCATTCAGATAAGAACTTCTCTTAGTAAAACACCTTGTCAGACTCTAAATTCAGTGGTTTCTTTTGGCTCTAAACTTATATTATAAATTAAATTATATAGTTACATACTCTTGAAGATTCTGGAAACTTAATATTAATCCAAAGCAAGATTAGTCTTCACAATTACTTCATTAATGACCCTCAGCATCTTAGGTATTTTCCATTGTCAAGACAAGAGATGTTTTCTAAAATATTTAAACGTGAAGATTACTTTAGGTTAAGAAAATATTCATTATATATAACTAGAGACAAATTCTATCAGGATACAAAAGGAGAATAACCCTTTATTTGGAAATTCTCTGGGAAGTACCCTGAAAAATAGATAATCCATTACTACTCCTAAGTAATTAAAATGATCTGTGATATAATTAAATGTATAATGAAAAGTTAATTGGAAATTAGAATATATTAAGCATAAAAACAATCCATCTAACTTGTTATGTAAAATGGATATTTCCTACAGTGCCCATGTATATGAGCTATATAATAAATTGCAAATAAATACTCTATTATGAATTTTTACTCACAATATCATTTATCTGATATTATTCAAAATATCATTAGGAACATACAAAGTAACTTCTTTCTTGTCAGAAAAATTATTGGTCATCCAACTAATCATTGTCAAACAGATTCTATGTGCTGTTTTGCTGTGAAAAGTTGGTGGAAAACATTGTGCCTAGTTCTAAAAAGCCAAATTTCCAGTTGGAGAAATCAGGGCATGTATCTAGGAAGACAACTAAGAAAAAAATCCAAACACAAAAAAACTCTCAAATCAAGAACATGGTAAACTCTTTTTTAAAAATATTGTTCTGCAGGACATGATCTATTCATTCAGATTTATTGAATCGTTGCTAGTTTTAGGCATTCTGCCGGACACTTGGACAAATCCATCACAATCAAGGTGGGACCTCCTGACCCTTAGGTCTGTTATCCCCATGTGTAGTGTAAGCTGCTGATAACCAGTCAACCTGACAGTCAAATCTTGCAAGTAATAGTAGACTGAAGATAAGGCAATTATGTTGGTGTCTTAGACTTCTATTCTTCCTTATTCTAATTATTAAGACTTAACTTTTGTGAACATGAATTTTCATGAACTCTTTTCAGCTCTACTGAAGAGATGAGTAATGATGGCATAGAATGAATCTTTATGTCTTTCTAATTTCTTTATAAGTAATAAAGAAGAAAGACTGTGTTTGGTTTTATTGACTAAGAAGTTATTTTCACTTCACCTCTAAAAAGTTTTTCTTTTCTTTAGAATGTGCTATGCAAATAGTGTATCTGTCTGAAAACTTAAAACTGCAATTATTGATGATTTAGTTTTAAATATATTACTGTATAAGGACAAAACAATTAAAATAACTGCTAAAAAATTCTTTTTCATTTATAAACTCTTACCAATTCCTTTGCAATGCTACCTTAATTAAAGAACTCACAAGAGTTCTTTCTTTTTTTTCATTCTAAAAGCCAGTCAAAAAAAAAAAAAAAAAGGAAAGGGGTGCCTGAGTGGTTCAGTTTGTTGAGTACCCAACTCTTTCTCTTTCGGCTCAGATCAAGATCCCAGGGTCACGGGTCACAGTCACATCCATGCAGAAAGTGGAGCCTGCTTGAGATTCTCTCTCTCTCTGCCCCTCTTTCCTACTCAGGCACTCTCTCTCTCTCTGAAGTGAAAAAGAAAGAAAGAAAAAGAAAGAAAGAAAGAAAGAAAGAAAGAAAGAAAGAAAGAAAGAAAGAAAGAAAGAAAGAAAGAAAGAATAAAAGGTAGTCAAAAAAGGAAATACTACTGAAAGTTGCATATTTACATAGTTATCTCAGAACTTTAAACTTTGAAATAGTGTTATATTTTTTGATGAGTAAGGTTCTGATAACTGTTCACTACTGTTTTTCAGTTAATTGAGAATTACAGCACTCACTGCAAAGTCACTTTTTTTTTCTTTTTCTCATATAGCATGAGGGAAAACAAGACAACGAGAAAGAAATAATGACTTTTTTGAAACAATGACTTTAAAGTCAGGGTTGAGAAGGTACAGGATTTGTGGACTATGTATGGATTAGATACTGTTTTTAATGAATGGTGTGTAAGTTTTATAGAATCTGGGAAAGAGATATTGATATCCGTGCAAATGTGATAAACAAGGTAAATATTTATAGGACATTCCAAAATTTAAGGTTAATAATATAAAAGCCTTCATATTTTGTATTTTAAGACTATAAAAATTGAATTGAAGACAAAAACAATCCATTATAAGACTAATGAAGACATTTCCAATGTTTGTTTTGATCACTTTTCTAGTCATTTTCCCTACAGCCCATGGGTTAAAATAAAAAGTATTTTACTAAAACAGAGAATTTCTTAAAATTCCTTGACTTTAAACAGGTGCTAAGCAAGAAACAAAATCTGACATTGCACAGAGCATACCAGATAATTTCCTGTAGATTGAGCCAGGATACCACCTATTACAAATCCATCTTGTTCTGCTTTCTAAGAAATTGCCACACTATCTTGGCCTTATCTTTAGCTATTCACGTTTTTTTTTTGCATTTTGGGGGGTTTTGTAAGTAGCAAACTAGCTAAGCAAACTAACCTATGTATGGAAGTATGATTCAATAGTAGAAAATCTATTAATAGTAAGATTAATCATAACAATGCCAAGAAATAAATTCTATATCACCATTTTTATTATGCATCAAAAGTGGGATAAAATTATTCATTTTTATTTTTAAAAGGCTGTTACTAAAAAAGGAATACATGGATATTTTCTCAACGTATATATTTATATATACACATACATATACATATATGCATGTGTACGTACGTATAATATATATCACATGATATATATAATCACACCCAAAAATGTATATCAGTATTGATAGTTAAATGATAAAAGTATTTATAGTAATTGTTGAATATAAAAGCATAAATCTTTAAAATCAGAAATCATGATATAACTATGGGTGAAATATTGGAAAAATCCCATCTCTGTCCAATAGGAATTGATATCCTAAAAACAGTACCAGGACTTGCTTTAATGATTTCTAACCATCAACATGGATGAAAAAGAATCATTTTTTTAATTGCATGGGAAATATAAGAAATCATAGAACTAACTTCTAATATTAATGCCAACTTTCTTTGTTGGTAGTCTGTACATCTCCTGGCATCTAACAGGTGTAGAACAAACATTAATCAACTAGGAATGCAAGTGTTGCAATTAATAAGCATTTTCTACATTTAACCAACAAATGAGAATCTCTATACAAAGTTGTTTTTGTACCCATAAAATTAATGATTAAAGAAAACAGCTAAAATATGCATTTGAACATCAGTACCATTAATTTACTATTATAAAGGTATTTAAAATAATTATGTTAAGTTTAGATTATTTATGAGAAGTGGATACACCAGAAATGAGTGTTTTTAAAATTTATTATTTATTTAATATTCTTGTTAGTATTTTTGCTAATAGCTTTTGCATTTAACTTAGCAGGGATAAATCTATATTCAATACATAAAGCATCTATTTTAGTAAGTTATACATGATTTTACTAATAAAATATATTAATTGATATATACATATTTTATAAGTGTAGTGATAGAAATGTTTGTCTCTTTTTCTCTCAAAGAGGGGATAGTGTCCATTTTCTTAAAATGAAAACAATTTATATATCTTTTTATATCCACTTCTACATTGTGGAAGTTTGAATATATCATATGTGGTAGGTATAATAACTTTAATTTCAATTATTTTATAGACATATTGAATAGTAATATTTGATATTCCAGAGATTGACTACGCAAGGTGTTTCCTGGATTGTGACCTAAATACATTGATCAGTCAGGCTGATAACAGTAGTATTTCACATTGACTAGACCTTTAAATAAACAAGCACTCTCAAGTCCTGTCACTTACAAATTTTGCATTAGCTTAAGTAGTCACTGGATGTCAGCATTGTTTCACTAAAATCTGTTTTCCAGTATTATTTTTGACTAGCAAGTTTATAATTCTTGAGTACTATTGAGATAAGCTTCCTAGATTGATTTGACATTTGGGACAAAGAGGGGGGAAATTATGTGACAAAAGACAAAAAGCCTGTTAAAGAATACATGATAGGTTGTCTTTAAATAGTCACATTTCCATTAGGTATAGATCACTCTATCTGAGGCAAAATAAAGACCTAGACTAATTCTTTCTGCCACCAAAACACCCACAGGTTGACCAGAACTGGCCTCCTCGCAAGAAAAGTGAGAGCAAAAATCTTATTTTCATTTTATTTTTTTCATTAGTTTCTTTCTTTCATTAGTTTTCTTTCTCTCATTGGTTTCTTTCTCTCTTCCTTCCTCCCTTGCTCCCTCTCTTTCTTTCTCCCTTTCTTCTTTCTTTCTTTCTTTCTTTCTTTCTTTCTTTCTTTCTTTCTTTCTTTTTTCTTTCTTTTTTTCTGTCTGTCTGTCTGTTTTTCAGTGGGGAGATAGTTTACTTTTAGAATATGCAATAGTATTTCTATAAAATTTTAATTGCAGCTTGCCATACTTTTTATTTTTCAATATAAACATACTTTTAAAACTGTTATACTGAATCCATAGCTTTGCACATATAAACCACATGGTCATCACTATGAAATGATTCAGCAGTGACACTTGTAGTTATTTTTTCATTAGATATGATATAACTAATGAGTACACAGGAAGCACAATGGCATCCATCCATACTTCACCCATGCATAAAAAATCCTCATCCATGAATAAGAAGTTTGTCTTCATTTTGTCTTCATTTCCTCAAGAAATCTCCCAAACAAAAGGAAATAAACACTCTGATGCACCACATGTCCTCTCATATAGAACTCCCTTTATTTGCTGCAGTTGTCAGAGAATGCTGCGAGACAAGTGCCTGAGAGCACTTAGAACATGTTCCATTGGAGCTCCAACCTGAAAAGAAAGAGCTGCAGAGGCAGCTCACGTTATAGTCACTGAAAAAGCATATGAACCAGGATCATCAACCCCCGCATCATTCAATAATTGTGAGGTTTGAAGATTCCCTGATCAAAATTAACCAAAAAACAAAGAACCAGTAATAATCTTACTGCAAGATAAAGATAATAAGGAGTAAGAACACAATTCCACTCATAGAAGAGGAGCAGAGGGGACCTGGACATTCCCATTGGTTAAGTTTTATCAATTTCTTAATGAAAAGGAAATGAAATCCAATTTCAGAAAACATTGTTTCCCTATAAAATTAATTATACACATATTTGCATAGAATAAAACATATATGTAAAAAATTCAGTTTCTTACAAGTTTGTTTATTATCATCTTAGATACCTGCCTTTTGGATTCAAGATCTTGATGCCAAAGTGAACATAACAAGAGAAGTAAAGGATCTCTTAAAGTAACACTCCCAAATCTTTTCATCTTAGAACATTTATGCTCTTGGGGCACCTGGGTGGCTCAGTCAGTTGAGCATTCAACTTTGGGTTAGGTCATAGTCTCATGATTTGTGGGTTTGAGTCCCACATCAGGCTCTCTGCTGTCCGCACACAGCCTGCTTCAGATTCTCTGTCCCCCTCTCTCTCTGACCTTCCCTCATTTGTGTTCTCTCTCTCTCTCTCACTCTCTGTCTCAAAAATAAACATTTAAAAAAAAATTTATTCTCCTAAAAAATAACAAGGACTCTAAAGAGCTTGCATTTGCCTGAATTTTATATATTTGTATTTGCCAATGTAGAAATTTAAAGAGCAATAATTTATTAACTCATTTAACAATAAATACAAATTCATTACATGTTAATATAAACAACATATTTTTATAAAAAACAAACAAACTGCATTTTCTGGGGTGCCCGGGTGGCTCAGTTGGTTATGTGTCCAACTCTTGACTTCAGCTCAGGTCATGATCTCCTATCTCCTGAGTTCAAGCCCCCATTTGAGACTCTGTTGTGACGGTGAGGAGCCTGCTTGGGATTCTCTCTCCCTCTCTATCTGCCCCTCCCTTACTTGTCCTCTCTCTCTCTAAAAATAAATACACATAAACTTTAAAAAAATGTATTTTCTCCAATCAAAAACTCATTGAGAAATGTGTCATTTTTACATTTTTGTAAATCT
Source organism: Prionailurus bengalensis (assembly GCF_016509475.1). Taxonomy (NCBI): domain Eukaryota; kingdom Metazoa; phylum Chordata; class Mammalia; order Carnivora; family Felidae; genus Prionailurus; species Prionailurus bengalensis. The sequence goes on from NC_057354.1 coordinate 71,124,278, forward strand.
ATTCATTATCCTACATAATAGGGAACAGCAGGATTCTCACATCCGTTTCTGCATTCAGTTAATTATGACATGTTATTTTGGTTGATATATATGAAGATCTTGCCTCATACAGACATGTAACTGGAAAAGGGAACAGTATTTTAATAACCACTTCATATAACTACAAATGTTCTTTGATACTAAACCAACCCTTTTCAACTGGTAGTTCTTTAAAAGACAGTTGCAGTGTGGAATTCAGAACCATATAAATAAACTTTTCCTACTCTGTTATACTAAAACTCATTGGCCTGTGTTGCACATTGCATGGATGTTTTACCCATGCATAATTTTATAACACTGTACTTTGGTCATTTAGAAAATATTTGTACAATGACTTATCCAGATTTCCCAAATGTTAACACATTACATATAATATTGAAAAACTATACTTGTTGATATAAGCATAGATATAAACAGAAAAGTATTTATTCACTGGGAACTATCAAGTAATGGTGGCAGATATACGTTTTCCATAAATTTTTTACTTAAAGTCTCACCTTTTACCATTGGCCACAAATACGGTGCTCACTGCATTCATTTCTAAAATACGTGTCAAATACCCAAGACCAAGTACCATAACTTGAATTTACATGATTCTTTTAATTAAAAATGAAGTTTTACAAGAGTAGCTGCTTCATCTTGCAACTCAACTGCACAATTGTTCCCCCTGAATCAACCATCTCACATTAGTATGCATGAGAAGTGCTTAATGTTGGCATTCTTTTTAAAAAAAATTTTTTTTTCAACATTTATTTATTTTTGGGACAGAGAGAGACAGAGCATGAATGAGGGAGGGGCAGAGATAGAGGGAGACACAGAATCAGAAACAGGCTCCAGGCTCTGAGCCATCAGCCCAGAGCCTGACGCGGGGCTCGAACTCAGGGGCCGCGAGATCGTGATCTGGCTGAAGTCGGATGCTTAACCGACTGCACCACCCAGGCACCCCTTAATGTTGGCATTCTTGTTAGCTAGCTAAGGGTCCTCCTCCCAAACTGTATGATTCAAATCCCACAGAGTAGGGTGATGTCAGCAAAACTGGCAGAGGAAGTAAATCCACAGCCTTGTCCCTCAACAGAAACATCAAACACTAGAGACTCTATGGCCTACAAATCCTAAGAAAATCACTACTTGGTCTTTCAAAGAAAAAAATTGCAGAACTCTTAATTAAAACAATCAGACTGATAAAGTACCTCAACAGTGTAATATAACTTAGCTCAAAATGTCCAAGTAAAGTAGATTTAAAATTACTTTAATGTATTTCCTATTTTTCTACATTTCTTCATTTTACTAAAATTTAGCAAAAAAAATTATTTTTAAAAAAGATTTTAATCACCCAGCATGTGGTATTTCAGGAAGACCTGGTGATATTTAAAGTATATTATATTTTCACAGATTCTACAAACTTAGTATTCTGAGAATAAAAGCAGATGTATGTAAAATATTTATAATTCTATTTTTTTCTCCATTGAATATAAATGTCAACCTGCTGAAGAAACCTTGTGCTAAAGCCTGGGGATGAGCACAAATAACTTTGACACACCATGCTGAATTTATTTCAGAGTAGCCAGTTAGATTTTATTAATTGGCAAAATAACTGTTTCCTTAAATACAAGTTATTTAAATGCATTCAACTATTTTTATTCTTATTAAATTTTTGGTGGCATTTTTATTCAAAGCTATACTTTTGAAAGTATAAAAGTACTACATCACTGAAATTGAAGAAATTAATAGATCCTTTTGCTTTTTTTTTTTTTAATTTTTTTAACTTTTTTTTTAACGTTTATTTATTTTTGGGACAGAGAGAGACAGAGCATGAATGGGGGAGGGGCAGAGAGAGAAGAAGACACAGAACTGGAAACAGGCTCCAGGCTCTGAGCCATCAGCCCAGAGCCTGACGCGGGGCTCGAACTCCGGGACCGCGAGATCGTGACCTGGCTGAAGTCGGACGCTTAACCGACTGCGCCACCCAGGCGCCCCTAGATCCTTTTGCTTTTAATACGAGACTATATTTCTAGTTACATGCCCAGTGCCTACATAGTACTGTGTGGCCTAAAAAATGAATATAATTTTCAAGTCAATTCACTTCATGCCTGAAAATAATTAAGAATGAATAGAATCTACCATATTAAGTAACTCAGATGTTAAGTAATGGTGGTGAGTGATCCATCAAGGCAGCTGTCATGTAGCCTATCCTGGTGACTGCATGTGAAATGGTTATGAAGATAGTAACAGAGTCCAGATATCCCTAGTCTTGCAGACAGGCATTGAGCCTTTGAGCTGTCTACTGAGGATACAAAGAGTGAAACAGATTATCCCTGCTCATTTTAAAAATTAGGCTTATTGTGCTTTGTAAAACCAAAACACACACACACACACACACACACACACTCACACGCATTGAACTATGATGTACAAAGCAGTAAAATACAAAGGTGAGGTAGTTTTGTGGAATATTTCCTTGACAGGTAAAATATGCTTCAGCTCTATGTTAGCCCATTCTGTGTATGCTCTTAAATCAAATTCTGAGATACATTCAAAAGCACTAACTTTGGTAAGTTCTGAGCTTGTTTTCTCCTACTGAGTTACGTTATCTATTTTTCTGACAGTTTCCCTAGTCTGGATGTCTTTTACACTGGATTTTAAAACTAGTCACAGCCAGGTATGAGAACAACAATTTAAATACATCTGTAGGTTCTATAAAATGCAACCATGACTTGGTTTATCAAGACACCTTCATCTGTATAGGAAAGAACATGATATAATGGAATTAACAGATATTTACTGTTAATAAATAAACATACTTGTTTATTATCTTTCTCTCCCTATTTACTAAACCTAAATAAGGAGTAGGTCAAAATATCAAACTTAAGTGGGGAACAAATTATTCTAAAGGATGATTAAATTTCTTCACCTATACAGTATCATTAACTAATTCATTTTACATACAGGAAATACTAATATCATAAATGTTTGCAAGCTTTTTATTTTTATTTATAAATCATATGTTCCAGGAAACTACTAATGGAATTTTAAATTTCATCTTCACAATTGTCAAAAAATGTAGAATGGAATGATCAGATCTATGGTAGCTATTATTTCATTCAATTAAATTTTATTTCTTTAAGCACCTTTATTAGGAATGTGTAATGGTCATTTTGGAGCAAATATTGAAAAAATATTAGGATAAGGAACATTGTGTAATATATCAACTTGAACTTCAAATGTTGTGTGTAATGAAGCAATTTTAATCTAGGATTTTACAGTGAAATCTTTCTGCAATTATTTAAATCATACAATGTCCAACCTGTGGATGTGTAAGCTACAGTGTGAAATACATATGAAGTACTTAAATATTGGATTTGTCAATGCCATACTTGACGATAAATTTTTCATTGTTGAGGAATCATCAACACAATGTTATCAGAGTATAAGTCATATTTATAATAAACCCAAAGCTCTATGTAAAATTTCTTCAACACAAATATATATTATTTTTAAAATATCTTCAGAAGAAAATTTCCATACATTCCTTTCCTAAATTCTAGAGTATAACTGCTCATACTAAAAAAAAATAACTGAATTAAATTCCACTTTATCTTTATGATGTGTGATATAATTTCCTTTTATCTTTGTCTCGGGGAAATAGAAGTATTGGTCATAGTAGGGCAATAATCAGTAGGAAATCAGACACATGTTTTCCTATAAAATTTGACTTATAATGCCAACACTTTCATTAATCTTTATTTTCAGATCTAGCTCAAATTTCATCTTCTCTGTAAGGTCCATTCTGAATATTTTGTCTTTACCTTATAATTATTAGATTATTTTGCTGTCCCACCTATTTATTTCATGACTGTTTTTTTTTAACGTTTATTTATTTTTGAGAGTCAGAGAGAGACAGAAGATGAGCAGAGGAGGGGCAGCGAGAGAGGGAGACACAGAATCCAAAGCAGGCTCCAGGCTCTGAGCTGTCAGCACAGAGCCCGACGCGAGGCTTGGACCCACAAACCATGAGATCATGACCTGAGCCGGAGTCAACTGTTTAACTGACTGAACAACTCAGGTGCCCCTTGTGACTTTCTTACCATACCAACCAGTGCTAGGTATTTTATATTATGGTAGCACTTATATCCTTGCAAGGGAAATAAATCAACACTAGTTCCTACATTTATAAGTCAACCCCTTAGAACTAATAAACAAATCCAGCAAAATAATAAGATGCAAAGACAACACATGAAAATAATTTTCATTATTATTACATTAACAATGAAAATTAAGGAAATTAAGAAAACAAATTTGTTTACACAAGCACCAAAAAGAATAAAATACTTAGGAATTAACTATACCTAAGTAGTGAAAGACTTGTACAATGAAAACTATAAAACATTGCTAAAAGAAATTAAAGAAGACATAAATAAATGGGAACACATCCCATGTTCATGAATTGGAATACTTAATACTATTAAGATGTAAATACTACTCAAAGTGTTCTTCAGATTCAATGCCATCCTTAAAAAATCTCAGCGATTATTTTTTTTGCAGAAATTATAAAAAAATCCATCTTAAAATTCATATGGACTCTCAAGCAATCCCAAATAGTCAGTCTTGAAAATGAACAACAAAGCTGGAGGTCTATTACTTCCTAATTGCAGAGCTTACTACAAAGCTACAGTGATCAAAACAGTGTGGTACTAACATGAAGAAGGAGAAATAAATCAATGGAAAAGAATAGAGATCCCAGAAGTAAATCTTCATAGGTACAGTCATATGATTTTTAACAATTGTCTCAAGACCATTCAGTGAGAAACGACAATGTTTTCAACAAATGGCACTGAGAAAACTCAATATCCACATGCCAAAGAAAGAAGTTAGACCTTTATACAATATCATATACAAAAGTTAACTCAAATGGATCAAAGACCTAAATGTAAGACTTAAAACTAAAGAACTTTTAAGGGTGCCTGGGTGGCTAGGTTGGTTAAGCCTCTGACTTTGGCTCGGCTCATCATCTCATGGTTCATGATTTCAAGTCCCACATCAGGCTCTGTGCTGACAGCTTAGAGCCTGGAGCCTACTTCAGAATCTGTGATTCCCTCTCTCTCTGCACCTCCCCCACTCGCAATCTGTCTCTGTCTCTCAAAACATAAATAAATGTTTAAAAAATTTTAAATGACTATAAAACTTTTAGAGGAAAACAAAGGGCAAAAGTTTGCAACATATGTTTTGGCAATGATTTCTTAGATATGACACCAAAGGCATAGGCAACAACAGAAAAAATAGACAACTTAGAATTCATATATTTTTTTTAAATTATACATCAAAAGACACTATGAACAGAGGAAAAGGAACCCCCAGAACGGGAGAATATTTTTGCAGATCATGTATCTGACCAGGGATTAAGAATATATACAGAATATATATATAGAATTCAGAATATATATATAGAATTCCTAAAACTCAACAACAACAAAAAACAAACAACTTATTAAAAATGGACAAAGGAATCAAATAGACATCTCTCCACAGAAAATATGTAAATGACCAATAAGCACATGAAAAGATGCTCAACATCACTAATAATTAGAGAATCACAAACCAGAACTACAATGAGATATCAACTCATACCTCCTAGGATATCCACTATTTAAAAAAAGAAAGAAAATAAAAATTTGGCAAGGATTGCACAAGGGAAAGAAACTCTTGTGCAATTCCTGTGGTGCTAATGTTAAAATGGTGCAGCCCCTGTGACAAAGAGTATGATGGTTTCCCAAAGAATTAAAAATAGAATTACCATATGATCCAGAAATTCTACTTTTAGCTATATATCCAAGAGAATTGAAAACAGGGTCTTGAAGAGATATCTGTACTCCTATGTTCATAGGAGCATTATTCAAAAATAGCTAAAAAATGGAAACAACCCAAGTGGATAAAGAGACAAGCAAACTGCGAAATATACATAAGGCCAAGGAGCGAGAATGTTCTGTCTTTTTCTAGATCCTCCTAGTTGGACTAAGAATTAAATTGGACATGAAACAGATTAACATGAGAAAATAAAATTTAATTTCCTACAGGGAATCCACATACACGTGGAAATTCTAAAGACAGTCAGGCAAAATGAAGTCTTTAGGTCATCCTGAACTAAGGAGGAGACAAGGGTCTAGAACTTCAAAGAAAAGGAATGTAATTCACAGGGCAATAAGAAGAGCAGATGTTTGGTAATTAGATGTTTGCTCTGCCATACAGATGGGTCACTCAGATAAAATTTAACTCTAGTAGTTGAATTTATTCTGGGAAAGACCCCTAATTTGGCCAAATAGCTAATTAAGGGGCAAAAAATTTCTCTTGAGTCCACAGAGTCTCATTACCTCAAGTTCAAAATATAATCTTTATGCTGAAGTGACCCACCTTGGGACAGCCTGTCTTTAGAACCTATAATACAATGTAATATTACTCAGCCTTAAAAGGACGGAAACTCTGACATATGCTGCAACATCAGTGGACCTTAAGGACATTTTGCTAAGGGAAATAGTTTGGTCACAGAAAGGTCAATACTGTGTGATTCCACCTAGGGTAGTCAAATCATAAAAACAGAAAGTAGAATGGTGATTGCCAAAGGCTAAGGGTATAGGAGAATGAAGAGTTATTGTTTAATATGTATAGACTCCAGGATTTACAAGATGAAAAGAATTTAGGAGATGTGTGGAAATAGTTGCACAAAAACTTAACTATATTTAATAGCATTTAATTATACACTTAAAATTGTTAAAATAGCAAATACATATATATATTATTTTTTTTAATGTTTTATTTATTTTCGAGAGAGAGAGAGAGAGAGAGAGAGAGAGAGAGAGAGAGAGAAGAGAAAACAAAAGGGGAAGGGGCAGAGAGAGAAGGAGACACAGAATCCAAAGCAGGCTCCAGGCTCTGAGCTGTCAGCACAGAGCCTGAAGTGGGGCTTGAACCCATGAATCATGAGTTCATGACCTGAGCTGAAGTCAGATGCTTAACTGACTGAGCCACCCAGACGCCCGGGTAAATACATATATTATGTATATTTTGTCACAATAAATTGGGAGGGAAAGTTAATATTATTAATTATTTATCTAAAACAATGATTATCAAACTTGAATCTGTATCCAAATCACAAAGGCTAGTAGAAAAAACAAAACAAAACAGATTGCTGGATCCAATCCAGAGAGTGTCTGATTCAGAAGGCCAGGGTGGGGGTCCAAGAATTCATGTTTCTAACAATTTCCCAGCTGGAACTAATGCTACTGGTCAAGGGACCACACACTGAGAATCATTGATCCAAAGGAAAAAGTTCTAAAAGTTATTCTAGTTTGAAAATATAGTTTCATATGTCAGGAAGTAGACGTTTTTATGTTTCTGCATGCGTAGGACTTTCTGAGAACAGAAATTTGGGACCTGGGTCAAGGAGGAGATTTTGAAGTTAAAGGGTAAGTAAATAATGAGGCCATTGGGAGAGATCTACCAGTCTGAGGAATGTATTTGCATTTCAAAAGGGACCAGAACTGGAGCCAGGAAGGCATTCCAGGGTTATAAATTCAGAAAGGCTTGGTTTATCTTCTGCCTGCATTTATATTCCAAAGGATAAGTAACCTGGATCTTTTCCCTTTTGTTCTAAGGAGAATTTGTTTGGCTTAGAGAAATAGGTTCTCCTCACTCAAGAGGAAAGGAAGGCTACTGTACCAGTTTTCCTATGTAACCATTAAGTTTCCTCACTTATAGTATAGACCCTAATACATATAGAAGGTCACCCAGAAGGGGGAAATTGGAGACTGGGGGTGGGAGGGGTGGGGAGGTGGGACTGGGAGTGCTTATTGCTCTAACAAGAAATCTCTGCCTGCCTCAGAAACCCCATGTGTACATGTAGGAATAAATACAGTTATAAAACTTTATGAAATACATGATTATATATGTTATTTATGAAATGAACCTTTTTGTACTTTATGTTATCAAGAATAATGGTCTGTTTTAAGGTAAATTTATTCTCATATTAAAACATATAAAACAAGTTTGGGGAACTAGAAGAAACTTTACACATTACCTATTCCTACCATTAAATTTTGCATAGTAAGAAATCCTAAACAGGAAATTATTTGATTTTAAAAAATAACAGTAATGTAGATGAATTGGTTTATGTTCCTAACCATATTATAAAGGACATTTACATGAATTCTAGTTAGTATGGACTGTAGTCCAGTTATCTTAGTTCAAAGTAATTGAATCCAAAATTAATCCTATCTAATTTCTTATTCTACTAAACTCAGCAAAAGTGATTCTTGATATCTGGTAGAGCTAGATTCTTTTAGCAGCTGTAATACAGAATGTCTTCCAATGAAATCCTTTAAGACCTTAGCAGTTATCTGGTCTCTCATAATTCCATCTTTTGAAGAACCCGGAGTTAAATAGAATATAAAGTATTATCACAGCATTGGCTTATCACATTCCAAATATTATGGGAAAAATTATTGGTACCTGCAAGGAGGAGAATAAAATGCGAAGACTTTCTTTGTTTCAGCCTGTGAAATTAATTCTATTTGTAGAAATATCTCACCAAAGAAACTATTATATATACTATTTAAAAAACAGAGGGTAGAAAAGCACTAAAAAAAAATCTTTCCTCTTCTCTAAGACTGTAATATTTCTGACATTCTTAACATAATAAAAAGTATAGTAATTGCAATGGTGGAAATCTCAGTGACAAGATAATATTTAAAGCACATTTCTGACAGATGAAGAACTTTTAGTTTTCATTTCCCTTTGATTCCTATGTTTGGGGCACAGATCATATGGGTTCCATCTTGACATGCAATTTCTACTGTTTCTTGTCCAAATAGCTTCTGTCACTGCCATTTTGAGTTAAGTTCATTTGACATTGGATGGCTCGGATCTATGAATCCTTGGTTTTATGAATCCTTAGTCTTGCAATTGCATACCTTTACTTTCCCCCCTTCATTCCAGCTGGAGAATTACACTCAACAAATTCTTGGTCTACAAATGCTGTTGATTCTTGATAAGTCCTAGAGGCCATGTTAAGAGTAATGCCTCTCTGGTATTTATTTACATTATGGTTTTTATTTTTCTCTGCTTTTGTTATTTCAGTGGTGACAAGAACATTGTTTTCTTCCACATATTCCTATACTTGTAGTTTATAGAGATAGAGATATGTAGATATACAGATATATTTTTTTAATGTTTATTCATTTTTGATAGAGACAGCATGAGTTGGGGAGGGGCAGAGAGAGGAAGGACAGAGGATCCAAAGCGGGTTCTGAACTAACAGCAGTGAGCTGATGAGGGGTTGGAACTCACGAACTGTGAGATCATGACTGAGCTGAAGTCAGATGCTTAATCAGGTCCCCCTAGGATATAGATATTTTTCTTATATTCTCCTACTCATGTCAGGGAAAAGTGGTTTTTTTTTTAATTGCTTAGATAGGTTCTTTTCTTTTTTTCTATCTTAAATATGGTTTATGCTTCTTTCTGAATATGAATGTCTTTTATTTTACTCTCTTTCTCTCTCTCTTTCTCTCTCACTGTTATGGCCCAGAAATTTATTTGTCTAAAAAATTTCTCTGTATATTATCTTATGGAGTTTCCCATGATTAGAAAGTGTAAAATCAATGATATTATGATCCATTACAAGAATTCATTGATCAAATGTATCTTGTCCTTTTTATCTTTCTGAATAGGACTACCTCACCCAGAAGATAGTCTCTTGTTTGAAGAACATCTAACCCTTTCCATAATATTAGACCTTTCTCTACCATGTAACCTCCTGGGAAGACAGTACCTGAATTTGCATATATAATAACTGCCATCTTGAAACTCATCCATTTATACTCTTTCTCTGAGTATTTTGTACTGATTTTCCTGTTCTGCCTATCCCAGATCTTATCAAAATCTTATGTGTAACTACCTACTATAGCTATCATAATCTCTAAAGTTATTTTCCCAAATACTGTTTACAATTGTAGATTTACAAGACCAACTCTAGACAACCAAGCCAAAAGCTAGTTCTTTGAGAAGATCAATAAGATTAATAAATCTATAGCCAGGCCAACTAAAAAAAAAGAGAAAAGCTATAAATTATTAATATTGTAAATGAAAGGCAGTACCTGACTATCACTACTGTTCCCAAGACGTTAAAAGTATAATAAGGGATTACTATGAACAGGTCTTTGTCCACAAATATGACAGTCTAGATGAAACTGACCCATTACTTGAAATGCACAAGCTATCAAAAATTACACAATAAGAGATAATTTTAATAGGTCTATGTCCATTAAAGAAATTGAATCTATAATTAATAACTTTCCAAACAGAAATCACTGAGTGCAGATGAGTTAACTGATGAATTCTACAAAATATTCAGGGGAAAATTATGACAATTCTCTACAATCTCCCCCAGAAAATAGAAGCAGAAAGGATACTCATTTTAACTCCTTCTAATTCATTCTCTGAGGTCAGAATTACTCTAATACCAAAATCAAGCAAAGACATTACAAAGTAGGAAAACAACAGTCCAGTACCACTCATGAAAATGTGTGCAAAGATACCAACAAAATATTAGCAAATCTAACAATGTAGAAAAAGACTTATAAACCATGACCAAGTGGGATTTATTCTAAGTATACAAGGCTAATCATTATATGAAATGTGATTAATATAACCCATCACATCAAGAGGCTAAAGAAGAAATATCTTATGATCATATCAATGTTGCCCTTGCTATGCCAGTTGAAAGTCAACCACGAAACTGAAAAACAAACCTCCTGGCACAATATAATTCAGTAAACATTATTAAAGTAAAATAATCTGTGTGGTCCTAAATGGCTAATACATAAGGACTTAATTAGCATGATTTATGCATACCACAATTCCTTCTTCCCTCTGTTTTTTTCCTCAAATCCAATTTTAAAGGCTCCATGTGAGCCTTATTTTCTAAATCAACTGAAATATATAAAATGGGACTCAGACCAATGAGGATAAGAAATCAAATTTATTATTGATGGAAAATATTGGAGGATGTGACTTAGGCATGCATCCAGATGTATTTGCTGTTATCTCCTTGAATTGAGGATACTCACCACTATTTTAACCTTGTCCACAAAGCTCACTTACTACACCAGAATGAAACTTTCCTGTACATTGGCCAGTCTCAAGGAAAGAAAGAACCAAGTTCTACTTAAACAGATTCTTCCTTCCACACCACCAATTAAACAGTCATAAGGCATGCTCTGGGTATGTTTGTGTGTTTCTTTCCCCTCTCTTGCTTATTTTTGTTTTATTTTGAGAAACAATAGTATGCATATTCAGAAAAATACATAAAATTATATAAGCTGTCACTCAAGGTCTGAGCAAGAAATAAAATTTGCCTCATGCAGGTTAAGTGAAAAATCTCTTAGTACTTTATTAAGTGACTAGTTACAGAGGGATGAAGAATTAAAGTGACAGACAAATGACATTAAGAAATCGGGGAACCAAAATGTGTTTAAAGCCATTGCCAACCCTTGGGCTGAAGAAGGGGGAAGAAATAGTGAAGACAAGAGCTCATCAGGAGCTGCAGCCTTGAGACAGGGCTTCCTGCTGGGAACTGTATTCAGGAGAATGAAGCCTTGGCCAGAGACGCACTTTTCTCCCTTCAAGCCCATGTGTCAAGGGCTTTCTCCGATACGATGCATGGGAGCTTGCTGAGGCAGGCAGGCACAACTCTGAATGAAGTCCAGAGAGGAGAAAGGGAGCACAGAGTTAAGCAATCAGAAAAACCCTAAACAAAATTGGGAAGTCAGCTATCTTGTCCTTTGAGGAGATGATTTTGAAACATATTCCATTTGGTTTCTCAGGATTGATCTCTAGTTGCCCATGGTGGTACCATGCCAGAATTGCCAGCTTGAGCAAATAAAAATACAAATTTCCCAGTTAAATTTAAATTTTAGATAAACAGCAAGTATTTTTTAGCGTGAATATATCCCATGCAAATTTTGGTACATACTTATATGTTTAAAAATATTTACTCTTTATCTGAAATTTAAATGTAACTGGACATCCATCATTTTATCTGGCAACCCTCTACTACACTCAGTAACACACCCTTTGGTGGAGCTTTCCTTTCTTCTCTGTCTGACTTTTCCCACAGTCTAATCGGTGATCTTGGACTCACCTCCCAAGTAAATGGACACTCAAGTTATCATTTCAAGGCCTGGGTTTGGAGAAATTTTGCCAAATATGAAACTAATTGATAAAGCAAATAAAGCAAAATTAAGTTGGAGGGGAAAAAAAGACCGGGAGCAAAGAAAGTATTAGTTAAAACTGGATAAATTTGGTGGCTGTTTTCCATATGAAATGGGAAAACAAGTTATTAATGGTCAATCCCTTAATGTGCAGTGCTGCCTTATTATGGACCACAGGATCAAGTGCTCTCTGACTGTGAAGATTACTCTGTTTTGACTAAAACTTGCTTGCAGCATCTAACTTAATTTTGATAATTAGCAAGGGTGAGAGCAAGTGACTTGGGAATAGAAATCCCCAACAAAAGAAATCTGTATAGGGAAAATAGCCCTGGAAGAGAGATAACAATGCCAATTGATGCCAGGGCAGAGATTTGGGGCCATGTGCTGATTTCTTCGTATGAAAGCTCATGGTGGGAAGCTTTCTTTGATCTCCAAATATTGGAGTTCAGTTTCAATTTACACTATTTTTTAGATGCTCTAAACAGATACTCCACAGTAGTCTTTGACAGAATAAAAGGATGCAGGAATAAAAAGGTGAAAAAGAAGTAGCAGCAATATAAATGTTAATCACATCTCTGTTTTGAGAGATTTGATATTTATTCTAATACTAGAAGTACAATCAGTGGTGTAGGTATTATGAGTGACTAGGAAATCCAGCCGCTACTGCTCAAGTAGCTAGGAGACATCAAAATCTGTACTTAACCAAGCTTTGTTTTAAGTTTATTTATTTATTTTGAGAAAGGGAGAAGGGCAGAGAAAGAGAGAGAGTCCCAAGCAGGCTCCACCTTGTCAGTGCAGAGCTAATGTGGGGGCTCAAACCCAGGAACCTTGAGATCATGCCCTTGCACACAACAACAGTCAATGCTTAACTGACTGAGTCACCCAGGTGCCCCTGCTCTTAACCAAATTTTAAGAGAACATGCTAATTGAGGACGTCTAGAGTTACTAAAGCACAAAACTGTGATAAAATTCAAATATCTCAGACTCCCTGGAGGACAAGAGGATATTGGATTCTTTCATTAAAGAAATGATACATGTAGATATATTGATACCTTCAGATTCTCAATGTAATAGGCCTGTCTGACCAATAAAATAAACAGCTGGTAGGCCTTGATGACTTAATATTGGGGGGCAGAAAGCAATTTCTCAGGAAGAATGCATTCTTTTTTTCCATTTTTATTTATTTTTTCCAGTTTTATAGAGAGATAATTGACATGCATCACTGTAGAAGTTTAAGGAGTATGGCATGATGGTCTGACATACATATAGTGGGAAATTATTACCACATTAAGTTCAGCTAACATTCATCATCTCACATAAATACAATAAAAATAAAAAGGGAAAATATTTCCTTGTGGTGAGAACTTTAGGAGTTATTCTCTTAACTTCTGCCATGTGTATCATATAGTAGTGTTAACTACAGTCATCATGAACAGCCCATTCTGGGGTTTTTTTTCCAGTTTATTTGCTTATTTTTGAGAGAGAGAGAGAGAGAGAGTGAGGAACAGAGAGAGAGTGAGGGGCAGAGAGAGGGAGACAGAGAATTCCAAGCAGACTCTGCACTGTCAGTGCAGAGCCCAACACAGGGCTTGAATCCACAAACCATGAGATCATGACCTGAGTGAAATCAAGAGTGGCCGCTTAACCAACTGAGCCACCCAGGCACCCGTTGAACAGCCCATTCTTAATTGACAGACTGTGGTGTGCAACTTGATGTTTCTGCCGTTGGCTGGTAAATCAGGTCACATATAAATGAATATTTAAATTTTTGTATTTTTATCAGATTAAAGGTGTGACTATAAAGAACTGTGTTGTTTGACGTTTCTGGTAAAATCTAGGAGAATAAAAACAGTGCCATTTGGAATGTGAGGCCCAATAATTGACTGACAAATCTACTTGCTGCTTACATTATGAAAGACAATTACCCCAGCTTCACCCTTTCCAGTTCTTTGAGCTTGCGCATGTTACTCTCCTCTTTGTGTCTTAGTTTCCTCATGTATGAAATGAAGATAATGTGCTCACCAAGGTTATCATGAACAACAAATAATAAGTACATGTAAAGAGTTTTGAAGGGTGACTGGTACCTAAGAGATACTCAGTAAATAGCAGCTATTGGTTTGCTTTTGGGCATCAGCTGACACTGCACCTAACCAAACATAGACATTAAACAGTGGAAAGAACAGATTCCAATAATATTCTGAGTGATGTCAGAAACAACACCAAAAAGATTCTGCGAAGGAAGAAGGATTCCAAATGATTTCACTGATTAAATATGCAGATAATATACTCAGGGACATGAATAATAAATAAGGGTGGATCCAAAGCTATTTATACAACCAATAGACAAGACACAGGGGAAGCCTTATTCTGACTAAATCTCCAGACAATTTATCTCCAGAAGTAAGGTATGAGGAATATGATTATAAGAATTTTATTTGGGATGGGGTGGTTAAGGAGTTAGTTATATTGGAGTATAATTTACATATAATAAAGTTCACCTTTTTAGTGTATAATTCCATTGGATATCTATCTATCTATCTATCTATCTATCTATATACACACAGATGTGTAACTACTATCACACACAAGATATAGACAATTTCCATCATGTAAAAAGTCAATCATTTATATCTTTTTCTATTATCTTTAGTCCCTAGCAATCACTGGTCAGCTTTTCATTGCTATAGATTTGCTTTTTTCAGAACTCCATATAATATCAATTATAGAGAATATAGTGTTCATTTCTGGAATTTTTCATATAGCACAGTTTCTAAGATTCATCCATGCATTACCTGGAAATGAGTCTGGTTTACTTATTACAGTGTTCCTTGAACTGAGAAGAGCTATATCTCAAAGACTGTGGACAATCATCCAACTAAGGTAAATATTCTCCTAGAAGAAAGAACTAAGTCAAATCAATATGTTGCATTTGGCTATGGCTTTTATTTAACACATAAAAAAAATAAGAATCCCCAGTTTTCACACACACACATACACACCACAACACACACTTGAGGACAATATCCTTCATTACTGGGTACTTCAGAAGAGAGTTGGTTAAAGTTTGTCTGAAATGGATGGCCATATAGTATTCATAAACAAAATACAGTTACTTAAGTGGATACAACCTGAGTGTGGAAATGTTGAAAAAAAAAAAATAAAGAACTAATTGGAACTAAGATAGTATAGGATACATGTAGAAGCAATGTGGTTTCTGGGTGTCATAATACTTTTTGAAAATCCCAATTCGTTGTTACAGCTTTTGTTTTATGAGTCATTAATTTTAGAGAGAATAAAGAAATGAGAATAATTATCTTGAATGTGTACCCACATATTTACCACTTCTGGCATTATTCATTAGTTTGTTCATTTTCCCTGAAATACACTTGTTTAACATTTGTTAGTGTAGAGGTCTCAAGATGGCACATTCTCTTCACTTCTGATAGTATATTTTCAAAACTATTTTGCCTTTACTTCTGAAAGTATTTTCAGTGATTACAGAATCCTAAATTGAACTACTCTTTTTCCTAATACTACTTCAAAGATCTTGTTGCACTGCCCTCTGCATAGTTTCTAAGGAGAAGTGAGTAAGAAAGTCATGAATTAAATTGGAAAGAAAAATAATTGATAAAACTAGAGCCTGTAGATAAATATGTAACGGTATATGAATGTTTTTATAAATCATTCCCTGGCTATATCTGGAGCAGTATACATCACGGAGAAGGAACACATAGGTGAGATAGTCTCCCACACATAGTCAGTTAAACCTGCGTACACAAATGCCCCAAACTTGTGTTTCTTACGTATGTTGGGTTTGGTGTGTGGAGATTTAGGCATGTAGAAATTTTGATGTGATTCCCCCTCCTCCAAACATTTTCATCTATAATTTCTCACATACAGGAGAGTCTTTGAGGCCAGAAAATTGTAATCTCTCTCTCAGAGAATTTTGTTAATTTCTTTGCCTCATACCCTAAGTGTTCTGACTTTTTTCTATATTCTGTACATTAGTTAATACTGTTTACTTAACTGTTTGTGGCATTATAGAGTCTGAGTCTATTCATATAGAGTCAGTCTATCTCTAGTACTGATTACCTATATGATATTAGGTACATCAAATATTACTTTTTCTTAGTTTCAGCATTGTGGAAATTGCACTACTGCCTCAAGATAAATTTTAATATGCACTACTGCTTTCAGGATAAATTTTAATAACTATTATGACTATTTTGTATCTGTTCCATGCCTATTAAAGTATTAAAATGTTTTCCCTTTTTCATTGAAACATATTATCACAGGTATAAATAGCAACAAAACCAAAATGCACAGCTGAGTGAATAATCACAAAGCAAATACCCACACAGCTACCAACTCAGTTCAAATATAAAACATTACTAGCAATTGGAACATCTCCTCATAATCCTTTTCAAAACTGTCCTGGTCTTCCTCCCACCAAAATCAAACACTGGTCCTACTTTTTTAATAGTATGCTATGTAAGATTTGTCCATGTTGGTCTTTTCTTTCACAAAATTTTCCTAGCTGAACTTGGGTTGTTAGCATTTAGAAATTTAAAATTATTGGTCATCTTTAAAGAAGTGTGCTCTTTTATTTGATGCAATTTAGTCACAAAATCATCATCATCAAGTCATATACTAACATGCTTTAACATATGTAGGGCACCATCATTGAAAAATGCCCCATCATTCTATGTCATTAAGAAAAAAAGAAAAAAAAATAGAAATATTGACTATAAATCACTTTAAATTTTTGTTACTCATATTAAGGATCTCTTGTAGATGTATTTATACATTGATACTTTATCATATATTATTTTTGTGCATATACTAAAGAGAAAATTTTAAGTGTAACAAAGTTACTGAGATGTTTCTAATTTCTTAATAGGCAGGATTTGGTGCCTTTTTTTTTTTCACTTAGAGTTAACATTGTCCATATCCAAAGGCTTTATATGCAGCGTCAAAGCCTCTGTTGTCCACATATTTTCTATGTAGCATTTCTTCAAGGAGTGCATACTGCCTGCCACTATGTTGCAAATTTAGATTCTGAAACTTTCTTCATCTGGTAAGAAAGTGCCGAGAAAAGTATTCAGAGAACAATCATATATATTCATATATATATGTATATCGTATATATAATTGTATATAATTGTATAAAATATATTTGTATTTTTCCACAAATGGTCTTTACTTTTAAACTTAAAAAAAAAGTTTCAGTCTTCCAGCTAGTTCATGTATACCTGTCATGCAACAGTGACTGTAATATCTGCCTCCTGATCAGTATCATTTATAACACGCCTTCAGTTGTAAGGAGCATCCTGATTTCCATAGTTTAAAAAGTGAAAAAAAAATGCCTGTAAGAACCAATGAAATAAGATTGAACTATTTTTATGTATATGGAACTAGATGGATAGTCATGTTATGATTTCAGTTTATCAGATGTCCCTAACTTTAGCATGTGCTCTCAGATTAATTATGGCGGTTCCAATTCTATGAAATTTGTTAGCTCAAGGTTTTTGCATTCTATAAATGTTCTTAAATTAAGTATAAAACCTGAATTAAAAATTATTTTTTATTTTGTTTGTTTAGATAGAAGATTAATTATGCACTCAAAGGTGATATAAAAAATAAGTTCCCCCCCCAAAAAAAACCACTTGATTTCTAGTTCTGTAGCCTTTCACACTTAAAAAATTTTGTATCCTCACCAAGATGCATCTGTAAAATGAGGACAGTAATAATACTTACCTTGTTGATATGATTAAATGGAACAATCCATGTAAAGCACTTATCTATAGTGAATATCTATGAAGAATTCATTGTATGCTTGTTATTATTAGACATATGATTTGAGCAAATTTCTTTTCTGAGCTTTAAAAACACTTTGTGCAAAAGAAGGATGATATTAAAGATCATTTCTAGGTTACTTTCACTGTTTCAAAACTTCTTAAAAATGATTTTAATCTTTAAGTAGTTTTTGGTTTTGTGATAGTGATTAATGCTATGGTGCCCCAAGATTAGATATCAGAACCTAGAGGTGAGAAAAGAATGTTGTAATGCTTCAAATATTTTTTTTCTTATGTTTTAGTATGTGTGCTGCCAAAGTGAGCACAATTTTTTTTTTTCTTACAGAAATAGCTTGGGAGATTCACTTTTTGAGGGTTGGAGGGTAGCATGTTGAATATTTTATAAACCATGATAATTGAGAATATGATTATATACTTAGAGATTGCCTGGAAACTAGGTGGATCCTTCTGAAATTTGCTAATAGAGAATCACATTAATGTAACTATCACTTATATGGGAGGGAGTATATAAGTTCCTTTTTTAAATTCTTCATACTTGTGATTTTACTTAGATTCGTCAAGTTTGGAGAAAACCATTGAAACCATCTTAAAAATAATAAAAGGGCCAACATTAGACACTCACAAAGAAATATATTGTGCTGAATTTGCATAAATGACAGCCAGTTGATTGGATTTATTCAGCCCTATGTTGCTGAGCATTTTCCTATGAGTAAGGGTTCATCAAATTGTATACTTTCCTCATATTAAATTTGTAGTAGAAATGACAAAACAATGTTGAGATTTGAGGATTCCTAAAAACTTTGGCTATGTATGCCTAAATCTCAGAGATGCACTAGTTTTAGTTTTTTAAAGAAGCACTACAAAGAAAATTGGTTGGTAGGACTTTACAGAATAAAATTATACCATATCGAGGTATGTAACTAAAGGAGTCACTTACCTGTTCCCTACCAATTAATTAATTGAGAAGGCAGGATTTTTCTAAGTACTAAGATCCTCTTCATGATCTTTTTATGATAATCTCTAATGCAAATACAATGTCACGCTATCCATCAATTACAATCCAGTTTCAGCACAGAGTAAGAATTTAAGTGAGGATTTATGGTGTCAGAGAAGATTGCAAAGCAAATGTAATTTTTCTGATAAGAACTCATCCTAGGCTTTTCACATGAACTTTCTTCAAAAGTTGAAATGAACCAAAATAGATTATTGTGTTAGCAATACAGTAATATCTTTTATTTAGCATCATATGTGAATAACCTGTTTTAAGACACTAAATTTCCATATAACTGAAATTTATTGTTTAAGAGCTAATACCTTTAAATTTTACATATTTTGGATGAGAATATTTTTGTATTGTATTATATACTTTCCTGCTTTTAAAGATATAAAATGGAATATCATTCAAACTTTTCTGAAAGACTTCAGTAACTATAATGACTTTCTCTTTTTCTTCTGGGCTGTGTTATTAGCATTTTCTTTTATTCTTGTTTGTTTGTTTGTTTGTTTCCCTCTCTTCCTCCTCTTTTTTTGTCTTGGTCCAGATGCCTATGCCTAGCTTTGTAGGTATACTCCCTTTAATTAGGTGTGACTTAGGAAAACTGGTTGTCACACTTATTGTAGTTGTATATTAAATTAGCACAGATAAAAATATGCAAACACTGAGGTCAGTATTACATGGATAACAAAGATGAACAAGATATGCTACCTGAGTTAGTCATCTTTGGATGAAACTTATTTTCTATATCTTAATTTCAATATTATTCTATTCTCCTAGGCGATATTAAATTTAATAGTCTTACCACTAAGGAATTTTTAATGTAATAAGATAAGGAGAATAACTCACCAATTGTAACTAAAGTGATAAATACTATCACAGTTATGTGTCCATGGATGAGGCTTGAATATGGAACTTTATTTTTTTTATAATGTTTATTTATTTATTTATTTTTGAGAGAGAGAGAGAGAGAGAGAGAGAGAGAGAGAATGCAAGTAGGGGAAGGGCAGAGAGGGAGACAGAGAATCTCAAGCAGGCTCTGCACTGTCAGCACAGAGCCTGATGTGGGTGTCAGTCTCAAGAACTATGAGATCATGACCCCAGGGGAAATCAAGAGTTGGATGCTTAACTGACTGAGCCACACAGGAGCCCCAATATAAGAACTTTAAAATATGAATCAAATATACACTTGTTGTGACTGGTATTTAGCAGTTTGCTTTTTGTTTAATTTTCTTGTTGCCTGTTGGCTATTCCAGAGTATTCAGGTTGCCAGAAAAATGATTTTTTGGATAAATAGCATGTTAGTGCTTAGAAACCAATATTTTGTTCTGTTGTCAGAATTTGTTTTATTTTGTGTGGTTCACCATTGTTGTTCTGAAATTATATCCTTTTCCATCCTTGAACATAACCTTAATTATTTTTATTAAAATATATTTACAAAAATGCATGGAGGAGACAAACTGTCAAAATTAACTCATGAAACATTGAATTTTTTTAAAGCAAAAAAAAAATTTTCATAAGTAGAGTATAGCATCACAATTTGGAGTTCTATAGAACTGCATCAGTTGTTTAAAGATTTAGTCCCAGTAATGTTGCATCATCATCATCTACTCTGAAGTACAATTAATAAAAATCTTGATTTGTAATTAATTAATAAGATACTGGCACAGTAGATGCAATTTCACTGACTTGAAAATTTCCTCTTGTTAAGTCATGCAATATGACAAAGAAATTGCAGATTTGAATACCATTTATTATAAATATATATATCATAAAATTGTTATACTATACATAAGCACTAATGATTTTATCAAAAAACTTCAAATAATCTTTTCCATACCCATATTTTATAGTATTTTTTGCCCCTTCCAGCTATCCCAGTAGATCCTTTCATTTTTTATACTACCTTGAAGTATACTGAACCCAAAAATTTCAAACAATTTATCTTACAGAATGGGCTTCTCACCAGAAAACTTGTGTGCAGCACTGGACCTGTGCCTAACAACTCATGATAACTCAACTAATGATACCTCTAGATATCCATAGACAAATGTGTAAATTAAAAACAATGGAAAGGTAGACTAAGTTGAATTTTTGTTAGGTCATATACTTGGCTTTTAAAATCACAGTTTTTCACATTACTTTAGCAAAATTTACTTTGATTTTTCATGTTTTATCCATGATATCGCTGAATGAAATCCCTTGAAACCCTTAATATAAACTAAAATATTAAGTGTCCTGGTATAGAGCGGGCATTCTAACAGAGTCTATATTATCCCCAAAGGGTGCAAAAATTGGTTCTGAGGGAGGGAGAGAGGCGAAAATTTCTTAAATGTTGCAATAGTCTGTGGCCTCCCAAAAGGCCACATCACATAAACAGACACGCAGATACATAGTATTAAACTTCCATGGCGCATTGAGTAGAAAAAATGTCTAACCTGGCACCTTGAATGCATAGGAATGATGATGAGAAAAATATTGAGAAATATTGGTATAGAAGAAAGAGCTCTGGAATCTGTCAGCTGCTCAACCTTGTTAAAATCCTATAAAATGGGGAACAAACTGTATTTTTACATTTATTTATTAATTCAACCTGCATTTATTGAATGTCTACAGTGTACTATGTACTAGAAGCAAAGTTTGAAATTAATAGCAAAGATCCCTACTCTTTTGGAGCTTACAATTTGGTAGGGAAGACAGAAAATGCACATAAAAGCAGATACTTACGAGCGTTATAATAAAATATGTTAGCATAATGATTCTCAATTGTTTATTGAATTAAAGTATCATTCTGTTCCAGACACTAAGCTAAATAATAATTTAACAAAATAATTATGTTTCTGCCTTCATGGAGCTTAGAGTCTAATGGAGAATGCAGACATTAAATCCTTTAAAAACTTTACCTTAGCAAGATTCCTCTGTCCTCCACTATTCATTCTCCCCTTCTTTCTTGCCACTAAATTAATTGGACATGTGACCACTAAATTAATTAGTTATGTTTTGATCAATAGGGATGCATTGTATAGCTTCCACTCTCATGGTCTTTGTTTTCAGCTTCTTTCTGTCCCTTGCCTGGTAGCTGGTGAAAAATTAAAACTGTTTTGGGGCGCCTGGGTGGCGCAGTCGGTTAAGCGTCCGACTTCAGCCAGGTCACGATCTCGCGGTCTGTGAGTTCGAGCCCCGCGTCGGGCTCTGGGCTGATGGCTCGGAGCCTGGAGCCTGTTTCTGATTCTGTGTCTCCCTCTCTCTCTGCCCCTCCCCCGTTCATGCTCTGTTTCTCTCTGTCCCAAAAATAAATAAAAAACGTTGAAAAAAAAATTAAAAAAAAAAAAACTGTTTCAAATGCAAAGGTAAAAAAACAAGTGATGAAGATTACAGCGCCTCCACCCCAGACACAGTACCATTCACCTTCGTACTGTTTGAAGAGTAAGAAATCAAATTCTACCTCATCAAGCACTGACTCTCAATGTTAGGTTTTTTATATTGTTTGTTTCTTTACCATCAGCTTACCTTGTATCTAGTTAATACAAACACATAGCTGCACATTGTATTAAAGATTTTAAAGAGCATAACATGGTACTTGAGGGCAGATAGCAGGAGGAAACTTCTTGGGATTAAGAAATGGGTGAGAGCTACTCTGAGAAAGTATATTTAAGCTGGTATTTGAAGAATAGGAGTCAGCCATGTTAAGAGATGAGGAATGGGTGTGGGGGTGAATGTGTAGAGTTCATGCAGCAGAAAGGACTGGAGGTATTTTAGGAATCCCTGGATATTCAGTATAGCTACAGCATGGAAATAAAGTGCCAGGTAAGTGAGGGACAATGCTAGAGAGAGACCATGAACACCTGATAAGATGTTTGCATTTACTCAAAGTGACAGTAGCAAGTAGAAGAACAAGCATGAATTTTGTTGCCATTTCATAATGTAAAGTGATATTAATGTAAAGAGATCTCTGACTTTTGAACCGTGAAAACAATACTAGGAAATACATTGAAATGACTCCTCAAAAAAAAATGTTCATCTTGCTTGTCTTTTGATCCTTCATAAATGCTACATCTATGTCCACTTGCTATGTGATCCCCCCGGGTACTTACCTGAAATTACCAATATTTTTAACATTGCCACTCTTTATTTACATCATTGAGTTACAGTTTGTCTTTATGTGTTTTTCCAAATTGAATCACTCCTCACCCAGTTTCCGTTAAACCTTCACTATAGACAACAACCGACGTGTACTGAGAACGTGTAAGAATGAAGTGCATGTAGAGCTACCGTCTCTTAATGTAGGGCAGGTGACACCCCATAACTATCAAAATAGGTAGAAAGCTAATTTATTTTGTTGTTACATTAGTTTTTCTTTTTCTTTTTTCCAAATCTAAACCACATAGTAGAAAGCATTCTAATAAAATGAGTCTGACATTTTGACATAGTCTTCCAATATTAATACACTCCATTGGAAGGTCTTCCTCGGATGGTATCTAGGTCCTAAAGAACTCCATGGATGAGAATATTTAATTCTATAAACCATTCAGTTTTACATTAGCTCTTTTTACTTTGATTCTGAAGATCTTCTTTTACAGCAAATTAAATGTCTGGAGGTTCCAAGCTCTCAAAAAGTATCATATTAAAACTGAGAATATTTTCTGTAGTTCACCAATCTAATTAACATGATCAGTCAGCTGAGCAAACCATTCACACTAGCAAGTCAATTGTTAGGGTCATTTGAGATATTTTTAGATTAATGTCTTTAATAACACAGAAACAGTGATGTTGATCTTTAGGGAAAGGTAATAAAGAATTGCAACCAAAAGAAGAATAGTCCTGTCAGTTTCCCCTCTGCAGTCTGTGTATGATAAATTTAATCTTGAGTGTGAGCAAATAAATTAATGCAACTTTGGCTTTTCAATACCCAGACTTAGTATCGTTTTTCCCGAAACCTTCTCTGAGAATTATATTACCAGCATTATGAGATTATTTTGTAAATATTTTCCTAATGTTTATGTCTGTTATATGTGAGATATTTAAATGGATGCTGAACGGTACTAAATTTGAGGCAGAAGTTTAATTTTTCATTGATCTGAACTACCACTTTATCATTTCCTATTAGTTCTGTGATTAATGTTACTATCATGTAACATGGTTACTATTTCTACACTTAAGTGGATTAGGTGAGTGAGAGTTATTAGGGTAACATCCAATGGGTTGGAATGAAAGTTTTGAGATATGCTAAACAGCATAAGCCTGAATGTGAATAAGTTGCAAAAACTGGGGATATAGAGACTTTCAATTGGCTATTGTTAGAATTTGACTTTTTTCTCCCTCAGTCATTTATTCAAACTTGTTATGTATTTTGGAACAGTCCCTATTTTTTGTAGGCTGAGTGGAAGTCAATTCCTATGCTGACCACTGTATACATTTTTTTTTTTTTTTGCAAAACGAGATTCTTGGCTCTCTAGAACAACCTTGAATTTAGTCACTTGTCTAAACTTGGGCGTCCTTGGTTTCTCTGGAGCCCCAATATTCATCTAATTGTTTATATTCATGCTTAGTATGGACAGTGTTTTGTTTCTTGTAACCAAATCATAAGTCTTCAATACATATTGAAAGTCTATAGGTTTTAATAGAAGCACAATCATTAGGAGTCTTAAGTAGGAACCAAATAAGTCAACAAGATGGTCCAGTGATTTTGCCTTTCGTCTTTGTATTTTTACAATGTGTATGATATGTTAATATAGTGAGATGTGCATACAGTTAATAGATTCAAATAGAGGATTGCTTACTTATTTTTTGCAAAAATGCATGAAATAAAATATAGTAAATTCGGGGTATGGAAAAGAAGAAATGGTAGTATAATTTAAGATCATTCTGTCATCTGAAATCCTCTAACAACTATTGACTGTCCCTTGTTCAGGATTTTATAGGAATTTCCTAACATTTTCCTTTACATTTTATGTTTGTGTTCTTGTGTCCCAAATGATGTTCCATACCTTTTGAGAACAGGATAGGTATTCTGACTTTCTCTGTGTAAGATCAAAACACTTAGATGTTTTCACCACCATTTATTAACTGAATATAAATCAGAATAGTCTGTATGCTTCAGGACAAATGACCTGAAAGTTGTGGATCACAACAGCAGAGGTTTAATTCTAGCTCGCACTGTATGTCCATTGTGGGTGAGCTGTGAATTTGTTTTATGTAGATTTTGAAAAAGAGGAAAGGTGCATATGGGAAACCTTCTGCAGGCCCTCAAATATTTTGTTCATAAGCGGCATTTGTTACACTTACCCTCACTTTTCATTAGATTAATCAAGACATATGGACAAATGTGACATCAATGTGGGTAGGAAGATCAATCTACTCATAGTAAGGAACATAGAAGGCATGAAAATAAGAATTTTGACAAAAAGGTAATAACAACACACCACAAGTGATAGCAACTAAAACCGATGACTTAATTCCTCCATTTTTCAGAGTGACCATGACATGTAAATGCAAGCAGGGATGAATGTCAAAACATCTAATAGTACCTGGCATATTTGGATATCCATGATATTCCTTCTTAAACTTATTATTCCAAATAATTCACCTTCCTGGACACTGAAAGTCATCTCGAGTAAAGATAATAATCGTGAAGTTATACCCCATTTCATGCACACATACCCATATTCAAACCCATCTACACACACCCACACGTATACACATATGTATCTAATATATGTGCATATGCACGTACATATGTGTACTTGTGTTTGTGCATGTGTGTGTGTGCAATACATATAATATCATCTCTTGGGTTGAATGAGTCCTACCTGATATCAAAAATGCTTAAAATTTTTTCTGGACCTATGAAATCGCTTTCCAATAGTTACAACTTACAGTTATATGTGTTTCTAACAAATGCAGAGATTTAAACAAAAGCTCATTTTTTGCTACTTCATTAGGGAAAGCAATCCCAAGGAAGCAGAAGTGAGAGGAAAGGGGAATGAAAGGAGGAGAAAAAGCGAATATGTTGGTTTATTACTAGCTGACTACTGCTTAGAATCATGCTCAAATTATGACTTGATATCACAGAACTGCCTTCTTTGAGAATCTAAGAATATTGTTCCTCCTCAGGAAGTCCGTCCCAAAAGATGAAAGAATACTTTGTCCCTCAGATCCCCTTCTTGTTGGTCAAAGTTTTTTTTTCCCTGTATGTGTGAGTGTCATTCACATTTTCTGGAATCTATGCTTCAGAATCAACAGCAAAACCTCAGTAAGGGAAGCGAGAGTCACAGAATGAGATCTCAATATGAGGTGCTGTTGAAGTTTGCTGTGTGAGGGTGGTTGCTGTGGCAGCAGTGGGCCTGAGTCCACTTAGAGCTGGTTGCTATGGTGACAACTATACAAAACAGTGGCCAAAGGCCTCAACAACAGATAAGGTTAAAGAGATCTGAGTTGGCATAAATACGACAGCATTATAATTTATTCTCCCTGAGGAATCCTTTGAGAGTAAAGTGGGTGCTATTAACAATTACACCTGGAAAACAGGCATAAGCCAGGGCCGTGTAAGGCAGATTAGCAGGTGTGGTCACCCACTGAATCACAGGCTTATGATAAAAGTTGTCCTTTATGAATATTAAAAAGTGTGTTAAAAATAAACAAAAACAAACAAAACAAAACAAAACACTAACCACATGAAAAGCAAGAATTTTGTATGGACAAAATATTGCAAACTAGGAAGTTTCCCAGAAGATGTGCCTTCTAATAATATGACACTGGACAAGTAGACTCACCATTTTCTAAGGATATTGTTGGGATTACCCAAAATAATATGAAACATCAAATAAACTCCATATTTAGAATTCAAAAACAATAAGCAAGAGACACATACAGTTCATTCTAGTTGGGATTTTGACTTTTAATTCTCTATGTTTTAAAATATGAAGGGCTCCATCGGCTATACGATTATTGAATCATAACTCCTAACTTTGCTAAGCACTTTCCCTAATCCCATGCTTGTTTTTCCTCACATAATTTAATTTATCTCTGTAAATTGCTTTTTTCTTTGAAGTCTGACATTGCTAAAATATTTAATTACTTACATAAAAACAATGAAATTTGTTGTTTAGAATAAGAGTATAGAACAATTTGTATGGTTTTCATTGCTAAATATAAATTGTTGACTTACCATTCAAATGTCTAGCATACAGTAGTATATAAGAAAATTCATTTCAGAAGTAATCAAAAAGCCTAATTTGTAGTACCAGCATTATCATTACAATGTACAAGTCACTTAAGATGTCTGGACACAATGTTTTGTTAATTTAAGAAAAGATTAGGACTAGATCCAGTCAGCAATATGCAGAGTCATGAGTTTTAGATAAGTGCTTTAGTCATCCATGCAAGAGAACTTATAAATGGACAACAATCTAATCTATAAATCTTTACCTATTTCAGGGCTTTTATAAAAAAATTCTCTGTCATCTGTTTTACTGATTAGGTGCCTGAAAACACCTAAATTTAGAAAGTATCTCACTACCTAGAAAACCAGTAGACCAGGGATGCCTAGGTGGCTCAGTTAAGCATCTGACTCTTGATTTCAACCCAGGTCATGATCTCATGTCTTGTGAGATCAAGCTCAGCATTGGGCTCACCCTCACAGCATGGAACCTACTTGAGATTCTCTCCCTCTCTCTCTCTGCCCCTCACTCCACTCACACACTCGCTCTCTCTCTCTACCAAAGTAAATAAATAAACATTAAAAAAAAAAAGTGGACCCAAATCTGTGAAAATACATGATGCTGTGAAACTTGACTTTGTAACTCAAACTAAAAGTTGAAGCACCTTCCATAATAATCTTTTGGGTATAACCAACATACATGGACAAAATGAAGAAGAGATTCAATTATGAGTGACAGAAACTTGCCCTGAAAATTAATATAAGTAAAATGGAGGATATTGACCAGTCAACTGACCAGGAAAAGAGAAAAAGAAGAAAAATAACAAGCTTAGCATATTTGAAAAAATAATCAAAAAATGGAGGACCACATCTTGACAACTGCTCAAGTCAACTATCAAGTCTACAGAGGAATTCAGATAGAGATAGCCTTCAAATTAATGTGTAAGTACAAATTCAGGCATAGAAAATGTCTTCTTTCAAGTGGAAAAAATGTGTTCATCAAATAATATAGAGCTTAAGCTTTCTCAAAGACGAGGCTAGCATTTAAAATACACACACACACACATACATATACCATGTATATCTGCTATAAAAAAAAGTAGTGTGGAATAAGAGGGGCTTCTAAAAAGTGACATGTTTGGGGGTACTTGGACAGCTTAGTCAGTTAAGTGCAAGATTTTGGCTCAGATCATGACCTTGTGGTTTGTGGGTTCAAGCCCTGCATCAGGCTGTCTGCTGTCAGCATGTAGCCTGCTTCAGATCTTCTGTCTCTTTCTCTCTCTGCCCCTCCCCTGCACTCTCTCTCTCTAACATAGAAAGAAAGAAAGAAAGAAAGAAAGAAAGAAAGAAAGAAAGAAAGAAAGAAAGAAAGAAAGAAAGAACCATGTTTGTTTTTCATAAATAAATACTAGTAATTCAAATAAATAAGCATGGCCAGTTTCCTCCATGTTCATGGCAGCCCCCTAAGTCTAGTTCTATGTATTTTCCAAAAAATACAAACAATTCAAGAGGACAGCAAATAAAACCAATCATAGCCAATAATTATACCATAGCAAAGAGACAGAAAATGCTATGAACATTAATGTCTGCATAAAGAAATAGATAAGTATTCCAAAATGATCAGAACCATCTCCGGGTTGCAAATCAGGACCAGAATCAAATGGAGAATACATGATAATGATGAGAAAACACTATTTCTTAAAATTGAGAAAATGATACCCAAAAAGATGTAGTTCAACCCTGAGTGAAAAATAATAACAGAGACCTGGTGGATGAGAGTTGTGTTTCCTGGGGAATCTAAAGAGAAGTTTTAAAGCCACTGAGCAAAAAGTGATGGTCTTAGGAAGGCACTGCCTTTAGTGTCAGTTAAAAGGAGAATGTGGTCACCTGGACACTTGATACTGAAGAAGAGGAAGCAAGTGGTGGATATTAAAGTTTCCACAGAAAGAGAAAAAGAATTGAAAGTCAAAATACTTACCACCTTCCCCCAAAATTGTTATCAGTTAAAGTAACTTCACATTCTTAGAACAAAAACCCCCCAAACCTCAAAACTCCAATATCCTACCCAAAGCTATCACATCTTTCTATTATCTGTGGTCTAATCAAATATAAAATATTAAAAATTAACAGAAAATAGCAGGCCACATCTATACAAAATTACTATAATTTAAAAATATAAATAATAAAAAAATGCCAAGTCACTGAAAATTCACCTGTCAAAACTCAATTATAATCCAGAGTAAGTAAAGCTATAACACAAAACCCAAGCCAGAGACTTGAAAACTCTTTTTTATAAATGCAAAAGAGGAAACATTTTAGATCTTAGTCTCTGCTGCATATTCCTTGTTTTGTTTTACCACCTTTCAAAAATGTAGTAGACATTCTGAGCTCATGGACTATCCAAAAACAGATTGTAAACCAAATTAGGCCCAAGGCCATAGTTTTACAATCCCTGCCCTAAATTGATTTAATGTTCTTAAAAACTTTTGTAGACATGACAAAAAATTCCTTGAATTAGACTTTAAAGATTCAGAATATAAATACTAAAGAGTTGATGTAAGAAATAAGAATTGACTAAACTCAGAAAATAAACTAAAGTAAAATATAAATTGACCTCAAAAATAATGCATAAATATAAGTATATAGATATTGATATATATTTTTGCAGGATACCATATGAGAATAAATTAGATGAAAAACACAGTAAAGAGCTCTTTAAAAAGGACAAATAATGCTAAAAATTGGAAAACAAAATAAGGAGGAAAAAAAGGAACAAAAGAAAGCTATGGATATAAAATATATCAAAGGTTTAACGTATATATTTTAAGAACATATGAAAAATAAAAACAAAACAATGAAAGATAGTGAATATTATAAATTATAATCAAAGAACAGTTAAAACTCAACAAAGGAAAACAATCCAATAAAGAATTCTGAGTACTTTGAACAGACAATTCAAGAAGATAAAAGGATAGCAAAGTAAGCATATGACAGATGCTAAACATCATTAGGCATTAGGTAAAGCAAATTAAAATTTACAATAGTATACTGCTATGCACTGATTGGGATTGCTAAAAGTAAGAACAATTGGCTGACAGTGCTATAGTGCTGACAGTGTTATAGAACAATTTGATGTCTCATACATTGATGATAGGAATGTAATATGACACAACACTTTAGAAAACAATTTGATAATTTCTCATCAAGTTATATATTCATTTACTATATGACCCAGTAATGACAATACTAGGTGTTTATACAAGGGTAATGAGAAAGTATGTTTATCTAGTACCTGTATAAGAGTGTTTATGGTGAATTGACTTAGAACCATTTGGGAAAACCCAAATGTCCTTAAATTCCTCCATGGACATAAAAAAAGAAAACTTGGTACATCCATGTAATGGAATATTACTCATCAATAAAAATACCAACTCACAACATAATAACATGGATGGATCTTAAATGCATTATACTAGTCCTGAGTTGGCAAACTATAATCCATCAGGTAAATCTGGCCTGCTAAGAGCCAAATATAGCCACACCATTCATTTACCTATTGTCTAAATCTGTTTCAAGCTATAATTACCAAGTTTGGTAGCTGTGACACTGTATTGCTCACAAAGCTGAATATCGTTACTCTTTGGTCCTTTACAGAAAATGTTTGCTGACCTCTGTGCTAAATTAAAGAAGCTAGATTCAATGGGTGACATACCATATGATTCAATTTACATAACATTCTTTTAAAAAAATTTTTTTAACGTTTATTTATTTTTGAGACAGAGAGAGACAGAGCATGAACGGGGGAGGGTCAGAGAGAGAGGGTGACACAGAATCTGAAACAGGCTCCAGGCTCTGAGCTGTCAGCACAGAGCCCAACGCGGGGCTCGAACCCACGAACTGGGATATCGTGACCTGAGCTGAAGTTGGATGCTTAGCCGACTGAGCCACCCAGGCGCCCCTATATAACATTCTTAAAAAGGCAAATATGGAATCAGAAAACATATCAGTTATTTCCAAGAACTGTAGGTCATGGGATGATTGAATTAGAAAAGGACATGACACAGTTTTTCAGAGGTAATAAAATTGTTCAATTCCTTGATTATGGTGGCAGTTAACCTGACAGTATGCACTTACCAAATTAGTAGAATTCTATACTAAATTGGGTGAATATTATACTATGTAAATTTTATCTTTAGAAAATGGAAGGACACCTGAATGGTTCAGTGGGTTAAGCATCAGACACTTCATTTTGGCTCAGGTCATGCATGATCTCATAGTTCATGAGATCTAGCCCTGTGTCAAGCTCTGCACTGACAGCTCAGAGCCTACTTGAGATTCTCTCTCTTCCTCTCTGTTTGTTCCTCCACTGCTCACTCACTCTATCTCTCTCTCAAAAATAAATAAATTTGTAAAAATGAAAAAATAAAGAGTTGGAAAGAATAATATCAAGTGAATATAATCTTGATATCACAGAAGGAAGAATTAAGGCAAACTAGATTAAGCATTAAAAAGAAAAAAATGAACACTCCACAATGCTAAAGACTAAAATTCACAATGATAATACAAATATATTTAATATTTGTGCACCTTCAAAGATAATGAGTGTGTATACACACACACACACACACACACACACACACACACATATATATATATATATATATATATATATATATATATAAAACAGAAAGTAAAAGGAGAAATAGACCAAGAAACACTGATAATAAAATTTCATATACCACTTTCAGTCCAAAATTGATCAGTTGGATAAAGAATAACTAAAAATATTTAAGAACCAAACCGCATGATCAATAAGTAGATCTTCTAAGAATATATTTAGACTTAGAGAATATACAGTCTTTTCAAGCACACATGGAATATTCCCAAGAATTTTCCATGTCTTCCTTTTAAAAAACTCTCAATAGCTTTTACAAACAGCATTCACTTTTTGTAATAAAATAAAATTCAAGATTATTATCATATTAGAGGAATAGAAAGCATTTCATTTAATAAACTTAGCTTCAAGTGAAAATAAAAACTAAAGTTGTAGAATTTATATAATATAGGGATTATGAAATACAGTAGACTGGAAATGCAGTTACTGAAACATGAGGAAGTGGAGCTCCGAGCCACTGGAGTGGGTGTTGAAGTACAACCTGCTATAAGGCCAGTGCCCTACTAGGCTGGGAATGCAAACCTGGTGTACATGCTTTTTTCTGATTTTATTAAAAAACAATACAAAAGGATACTGTTAATAGTGCTGTAACTGCAGAATTAAGGGCTTTTTTTTTCTTCCTGATGAAGGCTATATTTAAGATATCTTCACCTGTCTCCTATTGCAGTTCATCTTGCACTGGAATTTGCTTAGGAATCAATACAACTTCTGCCTCACGACGCCATTATTTTCATATTTGCTAATCACAGTAAACTAATAGTGACCTTATGTTGTAGAAAAGGAGCTTTATGTATTATTTCAAAACCTATAGGCTTGAAGGATACAATTGAAATTCCATATTTTAAAGATCTTAGTAATCATAATTTACATGTGAATTTTTAGTATTAACAGTAACTGTATCTGAAATGTAGGATTTAGAGGTTTTCACTTTCTATGCCATATATCTTTGTTTGTTTTTACAAATTACAGGCATGATTATATACTCAGAAAGATATTTTACATATATTTTAAGGAAGGCAATTCAGGGATGTAGAAAATGTCTTTTTCCACTCCATGCCGTTAATATATTGTGTGTACTTCCATGAGTTACATTTTTTTAACTGAGATTATTAAAAGTAAATTCACCCATTAGGTTGATGATGATTTCTAATGGGAAAATCTGGGATCTCATGCCAATACCAGTTTAATCAATTTATTCACCATTCACCAATTCACTAAATCCATTCATCATTTACCATTTCACTCAATTTTTAACATGACATAAATCTAATTTGATTTATTTTATTTTTGAATTTACTTTTTCTTTTTAAATTTATGTGTTTTTTTCTTTTTTTAATATAACTTATTGTCAAATTGGCTAACACACAGTGTGTACAGTGCACTCTTGGTTTTGGGGGTAGATTCCCCTGATTCATCCCTTACATACAATACCCAGTGTTCATCCCAACAAGTGCCCTCCTCAATGCCCATAACCCTTAAATTCATTTTTTTTTTAGTTTTTTTTTTAACTTATTTTGAGAGGGAGATAGAGAGCAAGCAGGGGAGGAGCGGAGAGAAGTGAGACAGGATCCCAAGCAGACTTTGTGTTATCAAGGCAGAGCCCGATACATGACTGGAACTCATAAACCATTAGATCACAACCTGAGCCAAAATCAAGTCTGACTGTTAACTGACTGAGCCACCAAGGCACCCCTGAATTTATTTTAAGAACAAAATTAAAAGTAAGATCTTATTAAAAGGTCCATGCTCTTCTACTTTTTTTTTCCAGTTAATGCATTTTAATCATCTCTTAATGTCAATACAAGTATTTCTACTTATGGAAGCACTATATTTTCCCATTATTTACCAACAGATTTTAAGTTATTATCATTGCTTCATAATTCCACACCATCCTGTGAAAAACATGTTTGATACATTTGAGTAATCTTATAGAATAAACTTTTGTAAGTAAGTTGAAGGGTCAAATGATAAGCACATAAAGAAGTCCAGCGAATGATATCAAATTTCACACTAAAAATTTTTGGCATATCGACTTGTTGATATGTTCACCAACAGTTAAAAATAAAAATGTCCATTTTATAAGGTTTTTTCTTTTCTGTAGCTTAATTTATTATAAAAATACAGTATATAATACAAGTAACATACAAAATGTGGGTTACTCAATTCTTTATATTTTTGGTAAGGTTTCCAGTCAACAATAGGCTATTAGTACTTAAGGTTTTAGGGAGTCAAAAGTTACAAATTTTGTACTACATGGGCGGTGGGGGGGGGGAGGTTACTCCTGAGGGTCAGCTGTACTTTTATTTTCCATTGTTGTTTTCCTATGTATTTTTTTTGTTTTGTTTTGTTTTTGTTTTTAAATCAATTGCCTGGAGTTAACAGCACATGATTTATAGCTTGCTATATATAAATGTTATAGATTGCCTATAATACTCAAACACAGGTGTTCATTGTCAGAAATGAGTATAATTATGTATATATTTGGTTAAAGTACATTTAGGAAAAGTAGGCTTCCATTCCTATTTAAGAGTTAAATAGGTTGTATCTTAATTTTAAAATCAATCCCAAGATGTTAACTCCAACAGATTTTTCAGCTTTTCAAAATTACTTGTCTAAATATGTATCAGCCTATTTCTGGGTTCTCTATTCTACTATGTTTAATGATTTGTTTGAGCCAGTACTATACTGTTTTGATTACTATAGCTTTATAATAATCTTGAAATCACTTGGTGAAATAAGTCTGGTTAAAAAAACACTAAAGTCAAATTCAAAGAAATAGAAAGTAGAATAATGGTTACCAGGGCCTGTCAGGAATATGGAGAAAGGGGAACCCTCTTACACTGTTGGTGGGAATGGAACTTGAGGCAGCCACTCTGGAAAATAATACAGAGGTTCCTCAAAAAGTTAAAACGAGAGCTACCCCACAATCCAGCAATTGTGCTACTATGTATTTACCCAAAGGATACAAAAATATTTATTCAAAAGGATACATGCACCCAGATGTTTATAGCAGTATTATCAACAGTAGCCAAATTATGGAAAGAGCTCAAATGTTCATCAACTGATGAATGGACAAAGATGATGTGACACACACACACACACACACACACACATACACACACACACACACACACACACGATGGAATATTACTCAGCCACAAAACAAGAATGAAATCTTGGAGCACCTGGGTGGCACAGTCAGTTAAGCCTCCAACTCTTGATTTCAGCTCAGGTCATGATCTCATGATTCATGGATTCAAGCCCCACATCTGGCTCTGTGCTGGTAGTGTGGAGCCTGCTTGGGATTCTCTCTCTCTCTCTCTCTCTCTCTCTCTCTCTCTCTCTCTCTCCCCTCCCCTGCTCATGCTCTCTCTCTCTCAAATAAAGAAGGAAAACTTTAAAAAACTAAATAAAACCTTTCCATTTTCAATGATGTGAATGGAACTAGAGTGTATGATGCTAAGCAAAATAAGTCAGTCAGAGAAAGACAAATACCATATGATTTCATTCATATGTGGAATTTAAGAAATGAAACAGATAAACAGGGGGGTAAAAAAGAGAAGGAGAGAGACAAATCATAAAACTGACTCTTAACTGTAGAGAACAAACTGAGGGTCGCTGGAGGGGAGGTGGGTGGAGGGATGGGTCTAAATGGGTGATGGGTGCGAAAGAGTGCACTTGTTGTGATGAGCACTGAGTGTTATATGTAAGTGATGAATCGCTAAATTCTACTCCTGAAACTGATATTACACTATATCCTAACTAACAGGAATATAAATAAAAACTTGAAACAAACAAAGTCAAGAAGAAAACCAAAAAAGAGAACAAATAACTCAGCTCTGGCTTACACTGCCAAAATTTGATTCCCAATTCTGCCATTTATTAACTTTGTGCTCAAGTTAATCTCTTTATGTTAAGACTCCTTATTTGAAATGGATTGGTTACTATGAAGCTAAGATTTAAATACACTGAGGCATGGAGAGTTAATAATATTAATATTAATTTATTATTAATTAAGGAAAAATAGGAGATTTTTTTCTTTTAAAGTGTTGGAAACCCCAAGAGCTAAGAAATACATCATACGAGTCTTTCCTCTTATTTTTTTCTTTCTTTTACTTTTCTTTTTTTTTAATTTAAGGTGTAAAACATGTTGATTTGATACCATTATATATTGCAAAATGATTATCACCATAACATTAGCTAAAGCCTCTATCACATTACATAATTACTCTTTCTTTTCCTATCCACCCATTAGATACTCAGAAGTCACTCCTCGTGTAAGTGGAAGTTTGTACTCTTTGACCAGTATTTCCTGATTTACCTCACTCCCCAGCCTTTGGTAAGGTTTTTATATTAATAGAGAAAAGAATGAGATTTCCCACATAGCCAATCCTTACTATATAAATGCAAGCTTTTATTATTCTATTGTTGGAACTATATAGAAACAAATCTTTTCAATTGACATATTAAGTGTTCAATGTAATTATTTCAAGAAAAAAATGCTGTTCTTAGTGTTCTTGCTAATAGCATATCAGTGACTCCATTATAAGTAGTTAACAAAACTGTAGAAAGTTGAAATATATATTTTATCTCTATCTCCACCTCTATATCATTGTTTCAGAATATCTCCATTTAAAATAAACTGAAGGTTGCCAGAGGGGAACAGGGTGAAGGAATGGGCAAAATGAATAAAAGGGAGTAAAAGATACAGGCTTTCAGTTATAGAATGAATAAGACGTAAGAATAAAAGGTATCACATAGGAATAAAATCAAATGATATCGTAATAGAATTGTATGGTGACATGACAGATGGTAACTACACTTGTGATGAACATAGCATAACATGTAGACTTATTGAATCACTATGTTGTACACTGAAAACTAATGTAACACTATGTGTCAACTATACTCAAATAAAAACTTTACATAAATAAATAAATAAATAAATAAATAAATAAATAAATAAATCTGCAATAAAGTAAAATAAAATAATAAAGCTGTGAGTGGTAAAATTATATGAATAGAAAAGACAGAATTAAGGCGACATCTGTAGTCAGATTACATTTTTGTCTCCACTCATCAAAATATTTTATAATTTAAATTAAAATTGGCAGGCATTTAAGTGCTTACTTTTTACATAAATATATATGAATTAGTATATGCAAACCAGTTAGCTAGTTTGATCATTGGGCACATATTCTGCATTTTAAACAAAGTAAAATCTGGCACCACATATTTAGAATATGTTTTAGCTAGTTTGCTTTTGGATAGCAAGCTGCCCCAAATCATTTATTATACAGTCCATTTATCTATTCCAATTTGTACAGGTTATTCTTTCTTCAATGTGTTTTAATATCTCTTCTGTGATTCATTTAGCTTTATATACATGTAGATTTCTTCCTGCATTCTCTTTTTAATTCCATGATTTGTATCCTGTGTCATAGTTCATTCTTCAAGATCTATAGCATTAAGAGTGCCTGGCGTGGGGTGGGGGCGCCTGGGTGGCTCAGTCGGTTGAGCGTCTGACTTCGGCTCAAGTCATGATCTCAGGGTCTCAGGGTCTGTGAGTTGGAGCCCTACGTCTGGGTCTGTGCTGACAACTCAGAACCTGGAGGCTGCTTCCAATTCTGTCTCCCTCTCTCTCTGCCCCTCCCCTGCTCATGCTCTGTCTCTCTCTCTGTGTCAAAAATAAATAAACATTAAAAAAAATGTTTTTAAGAGCACCTGGGTAGTTAAGTGGGTAGAGTGTTCAACTCTTGATTTTGGCAATGAGCCCAGTGTCGTGTGATCAAGCTCAAGGCATAGCACAGAGCCTGCTTGGGATTCTCTGACCCTCTCCCCCACTGTTCTCTCTCTCTCTCTCTCTCTTAAATTAAAAAATAAATAAACAAACTAAAGCATTATAATTAGTCTAAATATATATAGGAAAGTCACCTCCTTTAAATTTTTCATTCTTATCTTGGCCCTTTTTTTTTTAATGTTTATTTATTTCTGAGAGAAAGAGAGTGTATCAGTAGGGGAGGGGCAGAGAGAGAGGGAGACACAGAATTGGAAGCAGGCTCCAGGCTGTAAGCTGTCAGCACAGAGCCTGATGCAGGGTTCCAACTCAGGACCAATGAGATCATGACCTGAGCCGAAGTTGGATGCCTAACTGACTGAACTATTCAGGCACCCCTATCTTGGCTCTTACTTTTCCATATAAATTTTTGGTTAGTGTGTGAAATTCCACAAAATAAGTATTCCCATATTCGAATGTGATTAGACAATGTGTAGTTTGTCATTTTTGTCTGAGTATGTTGTCTCCATATAAGTCTTATATGTTATATATTATAATATATATATTTACATATATTTTTATGGTTTATATTTTTACATATATTTTTTGGGTTTATACCTATATAATTTTAAATGTTTCTATTATGAATGGAATCTTCATTATAGATTTGCAATTTTTGTTTTTTCTACTTGTTTATTTTCAGATACATAGGAAATCTCTTATTTCTTAATGGAAATCTTGCGTCCGGCAGTCTAATAGACTTATTAAGTCTATTTTTCTTTATATTCTCCTGAGATTTTATGTAGACAATCATTATTTCTACTAAAATTCATACTTTATCTCTAACAAAGATTCTGGTCTTACTGCTTTGGTCAGAATTTTAGTGCATAGAAAAATATAAGTGGAAGAGTAGACATGTATTTTTTGGTTATTAATAAAAGTATCTAATATTTCACTAATATTATCTATATCACAGGTTAGGAAAAAAATTTATAATTGTAGGACATGCTTTTTAAAAAAATTTTAAATTTTATTTGTTTTGAGAGAGGGAGAGAGAGCATGAATGTGGGAAGAGCAGAGAGAGGGGGAGAGAGAATCCCAAGCGGGCTCCACACTCAGAGCAGAGGCCAGTGCAGGGCTTGATCTCACGACCCATGGAATCATGACCGTGAGCCGAAACCAGGAGTTGCATGCATAACCGACTGAGCCACCCAGGCGCCCCAAGAAATACTCTTAATTTTGTTCTGAGTTTTAACATGATGGACACTGGACTGCATCCAGTGTTTTTTCTACACCTATTAAGATGATTATGTTTTTTTCTTTTTTCTTAAGGCATTGAACTGTATTTACAGATATATTTACTTTAACTGTATTTACATGCCTATAATACTTTTTAAAATTTACATATACTTTATACATTACTTGACTTTGCTATTATTTGATTTATAAATTTTCCAAATATTTTCATAGAATGATCTCTAGTTTTCCTTTCTCTTTCTATTGTTTTTATTATGCTTATAAAAAGCCCCTTAAAGTGCTATATAGGAAGATATCTTTTTCAATTGTTTAGAATAATTTGCATAAATGAGAGATTAGTGTTTCCTTGAATTTTGATGAAACTTGACTGAAGATTCTCAGAACTTGGTCAGTTTATTTTATTTTATTTTTAATATGAAATTTATTGGCAAATTGGTTTCCATACAACACCCAGTGCTCATCCCAACAGGTGCCCTCCTCAATGCCCATCACCCACCCTCCGCTCCCTCCCACCCCCATCAACCCTCAGTTTATTCTCAGTTTTTAAAAGTCTCTTATGGTTTGCCTCCTTCCCTCTCGGTAACTATTTTTTCCCCTGTCCCTCCCCCTCCCTCCACGGTCTTCTGTTAAGTGTCTTAGGATCCACATAAGAGTGAAAACATATGATATCTGTCTTTCTCTGTATGACTTATTTCACTTAGCATAACACTCTCCAGTTCCATCCATGTTGCTAGAAAAAGCCATATTTCATTCTTTCTCATTTCTCATTGTATATATAAGCCACAATTTCTTTATCCGTTCATCGGTTGATGGACATTTAGGCTCTTTCCATAATTTGGCTATTGTTGAAAGTGCTGCTATAAACATTGGGGTACATGTGCCCCCATGCATCAGCACTCCTGTATCCCTTGGATAAATTCCTAGGAGTGCTACTGCTGGGTCATAGGGTAGGTCTATTTTTAATTTTTTGAGGAACCTCCACACTGTTTTCCAGAGCAGCTGCACCATTTTGCATTCCCACAAACAGTGCAAGAGGGTTCCCATTTCTCCATATCCTCTCCAGCATCTATAGTCTCCTGATTTGTTCATTTTAGCCACTCTGACTGGCATAAGGTGATATCTCAGTGTGGTTTTGATTTGTATTTCCCTGATGAGGAGTGAGGTTGAGCATCTTTTCATGTGCCTGTTGGCCATCTGGATGTCTTCTTTAGAGAAGTGTCTATTCACGTCTTCTGCCCATTTCTTCACTGGATTATTTGTTTTTTGGGTGTGGAGTTTGGTGAGTTCTTTATAGATTTTGGATACTAGCCCTTTGTCCGATATGTCATTTGCAAATATCTTTTCCCATTCCGTCGGTTGCCTTTTAGTTTTGTTGATTGTTTTCTTTGCAGTGCAGAAGGTTTTTATATTGATGAAGTCCCAATAGTTCATTTTTGCTTTTAATTCCCTTGCCTTTGGAGATATGTCAAGTAACAAATTGCTGCGACTAAGGTCAGAGAGATTTTTTTCCTGCTTTCTCCTCTAGGGTTTTGATGGTTTCCTGTCTCACATTCAGGTCTTTCATCCATTTTGAGTTTATTTTTGCACATGTTGTAAGAAAGTGGTCTAGTTTCATTCTTCTGCATGTTGCTGTCCAGTTCTCCCAGCATGATTTGTTAAAGAGTCTGTTTTTTTTTTCCATTGGATATTCTTCCTGCTTTATCAAAGATAAATTGGCCAAACTTTTGTGGGTCCAATTCTGGAGTCTCTATTCTATTCCATTGGTCTATGTGTCTGTTTTTTGTGCCAATACCATGCTGTCTTGATGATGACAGCTTTGTCGTAGAGGCTAAAGTCTGGGATTGTGATGCCCCCTGCTTTGATCTTCTTCTTCAATATTACTTTGGCTATTCAGGGTATTTTGTGGTTTCCATACGAAGTTTAGGATTGCTTGTTCTAGCTTCAAGAAGAATGCTGGTGCAATTTTGATTGGCATTGCATTGAATATGTAGATTGCTTTGGGTAGTATTGACATTTTAACAATATTTATTCTTCCAATCCATGAGCACAGGATGTTCTCCATTTCTTTGTATCTTCTTAGTGTTTCCTCAAATTTTGATCAAACTTGACTGAAGATTCTCAGAACTTGGCAAATTTATTTTGTATAATTTTTTTTTCCTAATTTGATTTCCTTGGTGAATGTACATTTACTTCAATTTAATTTCATCTTGAGAAATTTTTGGCAAATTTTATTTTTCTTTTAAACTATTTCATCTAGTTTTCAAATATATTTATATACATTTATTGAGAATATTCACCTATGATATTCTGATCTCCATTGCACATGAATACATGTTCTCTCTCTCTGGGGGGGGTGGTGTTGTTTATTTAAATGCCACGTTTTCCTTAATCAATTACGGATCGTTTACTTTTATGTGTCTTCAGGTTTTGGTTGAT
Organism: Prionailurus bengalensis; assembly: GCF_016509475.1. Lineage (NCBI taxonomy): Eukaryota > Metazoa > Chordata > Mammalia > Carnivora > Felidae > Prionailurus > Prionailurus bengalensis. Next base: position 71,165,686 of record NC_057354.1, read on the forward strand.
CCTTACTAGGTTTCATTGTTTCTCAAGTCATTAATTCTTACTTTTAAACTTTTATATTTGTGTATTTTTAGAATATGCCATGGCATTTGCTTTCTGATTTTTTTTACTTGAATATATATTGCATTAATATTCATTTATTTTTAAATAATTTTTAATGTTTATTTATTTATTTTGAGAGAGAAAGTGAGTGTGTGGAGGCGGGGCAGAGCAAGAGGGAGAGAGAGAATCTTGAGCAGACTCCATGTTGTCAGCACAGGGCCCAACTCAAGGCCCAATCCTACAAACTGTGAGATCATGACTTGAGCTGAAATCAAGAGTTGGAGGCTTAACCGACTGAGCCACCCAGGCGCCCCTCATTAATGTTAACTTAGTATCATTTCTGTTGTATGCTTCTAAGCTTAGAAATCATCTAAGCATTTCTTAGTAAAATCTAAAAGGTCTATATGAAATGTTTTTGCTATCTTTCACTTTTAAATATTTTATAAATTCCATTACAATTTCATCTTTGACACATCAATTATTTAGTAGTCTTTTCTCAGTTTTTCCATGTTGTGATGGATGCCTATCTAAGAGGTATTCTTTTATGAAGTGAATTATAATCACCTTTTTCTTGCTGTGCACATGGGATTTCTGCATTCCATATAAGAGAAACACCCCAGGTTCACCACATACCACACACAGCTGTAAGATACATTCTACTTTTTCCATTATAATTCAGATAAAATAACTCTACCTTGAACTACAAACTCCAATTAAGAAATAGAGGAAGAATACTTATGATGTTCTAAGCATTCTTCAACAATATGACAGAATCATCATCACTTAAAGGGAACACTTATTTTTGCAGCCATTTTCCAGTGGATCTTTCTCAGGTATTTCATTTTATTTTTAATCAGAGATTTTGCAGTAAATTCAGGAGTGTGCCTCAGTACACTCAAGGACCTCAGTAACCAGATTTATTTACTTAACTGTTTTTTCATGTGTAAAAGAGGAATAATAATAACACCTACTTTATTGATTTATTGCATGTATTGAATAAATATTTTAAAGCATTTACCACAGTTTCTGGCACCTGGTAAGCAATAAATATTATTTAAATAAAAAGCATATTGTTAAGTATAAAATATTTAGCATTTTTCTACATAAAACTTGTACTAAAACCAAGTATGTTGTTTCATAAAAAATAAGTATAAGTATAATAAATATCATAACAAAATGATTTTTTAATTCAAAATAGATGTTCATAGAAAAATAGACATTTTGCTTTTACTTCAGTGAAACCAGAGCTTTAAGTAATTTCTGAACCCCAGGAAATGTATAACTGCCATGAAAACTGAGACAAACAAGAAAATAGCTGCATAAAATAAAATATATTCTTTGAACTGTTGCTTATAGTCAATCATAAGCCTTGTGATTGAAGGTTACCAAGTCCTACCTATGTATCATAAGCCACAGAAATGAAACTGGGAATTCACAAGAGGAGGAGAATATTCTTTCCATGGATCAGACCAATCTCAAACTGTGTCACAGGAGTTCTGGGACTCTGTCTTCTTCCCTCTCTTTCTGTGCACTCTTAACCATTCCATTGGACAAGGAAAGATCTGTCTGATAAAAGAACATTTGAATCCAAAATGGATGAAGAGGAAACCAAAATCATAACTGGGGAGAAACAAATCAGGATTTGACAGTCTTCAAAGGTATAAGAATAGTGACAGATAACCGAAATAAGGAAAGCCAAATGGTTTTCAAGTACATATGTTTCTAAACTCCCAAACACATATGGAGATATTCTAATGAAACTTTAAAAAATCCTAGCTATAAATAAAATCCTAAAACGCAACTCAGAAAATTGATTAGAAGAATACCATCAAGATATACAAAGGATATAGATGCAACTTAAAGCTTCTAGAAAATGGAGTTAATGTAAAATCATCATTTCACTTTGAAAACTACCCTCTTTCTTATATTACTCTGAAGTACAGATATCATCATATAAATTTTGACACATAGTATAAGGTAGGTAAGATGGTAGTAGCTATTCATGAGTCCTGTTGATTTAACTGAAGAGTAATTAAGCTGGGAATTTAGATATTAGGGTATTTTTTAGTGCACACTCATTTATTCTCACTCTCTCCCTCCATATCTTTAAATAACTCTAAATACTGCACTTTATTTTTTTTTTAAATAATGTTTATTTTTGAGAGAGAGCATGAGTGAGGGAAGGGCAGAGAGGGAGATAAGAGAATCTGAAGCAGGCTCCTGGCTCTGAGCTGTGGGCACAGAGCCCAATGCAGGGCTCGAACTCACGAATGGTGGGATCATGTCCTGAGCCGAAGTTGGATGCTTAACGGACTGAGCCACCCAGGTGCCCCAAAACACTACACTTTAAATCTAATTCTGATGTTTATAACATGTGTTGCGTGGAACTGTCTGGGCACAGTTTCCTTACCTGTAAAATAAGTAGTTCATTTTAAATAATCACTGTGATTCCTCAGTGACCCAAATTTCTAATTCCATGAAAACAATTGGTTATATCTTAAAAATAACATACCCAATGTTGGTCCTATTGTACATTTCAGTTTAGTTTTCCAGAATTCTATTGAAATATAATTTTTTTTCTTGAAAAATACTGTCTGGTTCTTCTTCTTTGTGTATTTTGTTTAAAGTGTGAAAGTAAAGTTTCAATACATTTTAAACAAATGATGATTTCAAGATTTATGTCATGTTATTTGAAAAGTTTAGCTAGGTGTATATGATTAGAATTTTAGCCTTAAGACAAATATATGAGGCTTAAATTTGCACATGTGAGTACCATTTAGCCCTGAAACTGAAAGCCAAAATAACAGTAACTGAAATAAGATTAAAGTTTATTGTCTAGGTGAAGTGATGTTCACAAGTAGGTGGTACCATACTGAGATGGATGTTCCATGGTTTATCAGGAACCATGTTCTTTCAGATTTACCTTCTATCCTTTTCCATTTCTCTCTCTCTCTCTCTCTCTCTCTCTCTCTCTCTCACACACACACACACACACACACACACACACACACACAAACACAGAATAGATACTAGAAAGCCAGCAGTTGTGTACAGGTCCAAGCTGTAGAAAAGTTATAGAAACTGAAGGCAAAGTGGATATATTGCCAAAGGAGACTGTCTTTTTTTAGTACTTGTCTAGAAGCAGTCGATATGGTCTGCTTTTATATCTTATTGGTCTGAATTCTGTGACTTGGACACATTAACTAAAATGCAGGCTGAGAATATATATATTTTAGTTGTATTTTTATTAACAAGGAAGAAAAGGAGAGTAGATATCCATAAGAAAACATATATTGTACTATCTCTTTCATTTTCTTCAAATTCCCTGAAATAATAATATGCCTGCGATGGCTTATTTTATGACTTAATTTGACTCGTTATTCAATCAAATGCTGTGTAGGTGTTGTCATGAAGGTATTTTGCAGAAACCAAGGCTATAATGTTTGACTTTAAGTAAGGGAGTTTATCCTAGGTAATGAGAGTGGCTATGAGTCAGGAAATTGAAAAGCCTTAAGAACAGAGCTGAAGCTTGCTTTCCTGAAGAAAAAACTCTGCCTGTGGAATGCAGCTTCAGCTTCTTTTATAGAATTCCAATGTACCCTTTCTGAGTTAAAACCACTCATATGTTGGGGGTGGAGGATGGGTTGTCTATAAATGAGAACATGAGGGAACTTTTGGGATGATGGAAATTTTCTGTATCCCAACTGTGGTAGTGGACACAAAACTCTGAATTTTCCAATACCCATGGAACTATATACCAAAAGATATAATTTCATTGTATATAAATTTTAAAAGGAAATAACAAGGATGAGGGGGGAATAAAAAATGGAACACAAACTGTAACAAAGAGATCTATCTGTAATGATTAATACAACCACTTTGAAGGGGTGGAGAAGAGAAACACTAAGTAAATTTGGAAAACAATATTTTGCCTCCATAGTGTAAGACAAAAGATGATAGAACTGTATACAACTACTGTGCTCTAGTTAGTATATTTTTTACTCACAGCTGTATGGATTAGCAATCCTGATACTACTTAAGAAAATACTACAGTTGAATAAATAAATAAATAAATAAACAAATAACTAAATAAATAATGAGAGCAATGGCTCCCAGTGTCAGAGAAGGAAATTACAGGTAAAGAAAGTGGAAAAACTAGAATGAATCTTGTATTTGATTGAAATTGGGGTATTATTAGTATGAACAAACACTTTAAAAAGTATATATACAGTATGGTACGGAAAGTAATATAGATGCGGGTTCATGTAGATTAGTATACACACATATAATTCTTAGTTCTGTCTGCTCAGCAGGTAGATGCAGGGACATCCCTCCTCACACCACTATAGCTGTACTGCCCATCTTTCAGAAACTTGAAGGAGCCTTTCTTTCTCCCACCCAAGGGTCTTTGAACATATTATTCTTTCTACATGGAATGTTCTTTCCCTCTGTCCTAACCTGTACTAAGTTCATTCTCAAACTTAATTCAATTACATAGAGAAAACTTTCTTAACCACCTTGATAAAGCCAAGTGTTTGTGTAATATGCTTCCTAAGTACCAATTTTAAACATTTTTACATTTATAATTTCTTGTCTGATAGCCTGAAAATATTCACTTTTCTTGATAATCTATGAGGACTTTGAGTATTGGGACCATGTCAGTTTTTTGTATGCCACTGGTACAGTGCCTGGCACAATATAAGTCATCAGTTCATATGAGCTGAATGATTTCATTGAGCAAGCACCCATTTCTCTTTCCATATCACCCTCCCCATATGCATTTTCCATTCACACTGTATAAGAGAAAGTAGAATGAGGTGAATTTGTCAGCTGCCAACCTGATTTTCCACTATTCAGAAAAGTCTTAAAGCAATCCATCTCACTGGCATGGAACTCCTTAGCCCACCAAATCCTGCCTTTGGCTAATAGGCACGTCCTAGTACATTCTGTTATAGACAGGAAGGTAGATTTCATGTCATTGGCAATTCTACTTTATGCAGATCTTCTTTCTGTAATCACTTCCCTCAAATATAGGTGGAGGCATAGCAGACAGAGATTCATGGGCCATATTTTAGATTTGAAATATAAGTTTTGGCCTTAACACCATAATTAACCAACCATAAGAGCTTAGCAGGTCATGCCACATCGCTGGGGTTTCATAGGCTCATTTGTTAGAATAGGTTGTTGGTTTACCCTTTCTCACAGATCTTCTTCACTACAATATTCAATTCCAGATGCTAATGAGCTGTAAGGAATTGTTAGTAACTTATTGTCCCCCAAAACATTGTAATTAGAGTGCTATATCATTGGCTATAAAACACTTGGGGCTTTATAAAGAAGAAGTATTCCAGTAATGCAAAGTAGTTCTGTGATTGTAAAAATTTTATTATCATTATAAAAATGAAAGTGCTGGTTTATAGAGAATTGGTATAAATCCTAATGTTAAAACAAATTTTGAAATAAAATTATTTCAGTGATATAAAAATTTATTACTTGTTTACTTATTATTCTACCAAAAGTATCTCTCATGTTGACCATGATTGCAACATTATCCCCTCACTACAAAGACAGAGCCTACTATATGCCAAGTACTATGCCAAGTAATTCAAAAACAAATGAGATTTTTTTCCCTACAGAAAAAACTCAGAGCTAACCCATAAGCTAATAAACATAAAATACATTATATATGCTGATTCAGGTAAGCATAGAATCTTATGAAGGCATGCAAGAACAGAAAATAGCACAACCTCAAGATAAATTTGTTAAGTTCAAAAAAACCTTCTTGCAAGAAGTGATACTAAGTTGAATTCTGAATAACAAGCCAGATTCTTATCCATAGTTGTTTTTTTTTTCCTGGTACCAGATCGACTTGTTTACTCCCATTCATTTTGGAAAAAAATTGCATATATATTGGAGAATTCCCCATTCAGTTGATAATAATTACTCTGAAAAGAACTCTCAAGTGCAGTTTATGTTCTCATTGAAGTCACAAATAATGGGGAGGGTGGAAAAGAATGTACAATAAAGGAAAGTAGAACATGTCAGTAATGAAAGAGTTAGATAGACAGATACATTTAAACATGACAGATAGTCATGTACTAAGAGATTTCTATGATTCCTGGAGATGCCTTAAGTCATGTTGGGTGAAACAAGGAAGGATTCCCAATGGAAGTAAACTAGAGGATAATAGAGAGAAAGGAGAATGTGTGTGTAAATGGCCCTCCCATAGTGAGATGATGTCTTGTTACATGGGCTAAGTTTCTATGAATTAATGACACATATTGTTTATACATAACAGAATGTAATGTCTCAATAATTCATTAGTTTGTAGGGGGAAAAACAGACTATAAATTGCGTACAAAAGAAGGCTTTATTCTTTATGGCATCTAAAAGGCCTGGTATTATTGTCTTCATATCATACTTCTATGGCTTCTTATTTTCTTGTCCTTTGACTCTAGCTATGAGAAGCATACCGTTTAGAAGTAATTACTCAGATTTAACGTTTGAAATAATATGGAAATAATTTGCTTATATTTTGTATTATTTCATTAATAATTTTAATTCCTCTATGTAAAAACTGGTATGAAAAATATGAAAGTAACTCAGAAAATAGAAAAGAAATGGTGATAATAATAAAAGGGTGTCCATGTATTCTAGCACTTACCCCACCCCTACTTCCTATGCTGAGGAAAGGATTGTTAACTAATCATTACTTACTGAATGCTGATAGAGTCTCTAAATACTCTTCAGCATAGCAGTTTACCATCAGTTTATAATAAATGGTACAAAAGATCAAATTAATTTGCCATTCTTAGCCAAGTTGGAGCATGGCATATACTACAGAGGAAAGTTCCCCTTTGCATTATAATTTTCCCCAATGACTGCAATTTAAGTACTATAGAACAAATACTTCAAGGTGTCTAGTCATAGTTCTGATTTAAGCTTAGGCCTAGGGTTTACAGAACACCCAAGAAATATACATCTAGTTAGAGAGAGGCAATAACCCTAATAGAGTAATTAGAACTAAGTGGTACAAGGTGTGGTATAGATTGCTAATTTTACGTTTAGAAGGAATTATCCTTGGTCTAAAATGATTCAGAAGGGCATAAGAGAAACAGAGGTAGGTTTGGGAAGGCTTTCAAATCTGAGAAATTTGTCAGAGGAGCCTGGGTGCCTCAATCAGTTAAGTGTCTGACTTTGACTCAGGTCTCGATCTCATGGTTCGTGAGTTGGATCCCCACATTAGGCTCTGTGCTGACAGCTCAGAACCTGGAGCCTGCTTCAAATTCTGTGTCTCCCTCTCTCTCTGCCCCTCCCCCACTCGCACTCTGTCTCTCTCTCTCAAATAAAACATTTACATTAATAACAAATCTGAGAAATTTATGAACATTAAAACAAAACCATACTCCAAAAATGAAGGGCAACTCCAAGAAATGCTTTCACTAAAGTGGCAAAAACTGGTTTTCAGAATCTTTCCAGGACTGCTACTCAAGGTTTATATTCCAGTCACATTTGCAGAACCATAATGGAAGGAGTCTCAAAGATTGAGTTAGAGATGTAAATCAGATATAAGATTCATATCTTTTAGGAACATCCTCTCATCAAGGCTGTACGGAATGTTTTCCAAAAATGTCAAATTTCTATTTTTTTAAAAAGATACCAGCATAATGCATTGTCTAAAAAATATGGTTAGGAGAATTTCAAGATCAAATTTATCAAACAGATTGCTTATTATTATGGGGATTCATACAATAGACTCTTAATATGTAATATGATGAAGTTTAGTTTCTATTTTTGTTTACAGAACAGGAAAAAAAAACCCAGCCCAAATAGCAAACAACACATGGAACTTACTAGCCAGAAACCCTAAAAAGCAGGTAAGGATTCAAAGTAAAAGGGGAAAAAATACAATGTACCTGGCATCTTGTCTGACACTTTAAATGTATAATCTTGTTTAAGTTCTACATATATTTTATAGTAAGTGAAATTAAAATTTCACAATGTTTTTAGTTATATAAAATCCACTCTTATTTTTTTGACTCTGGATCAGGTATTTACAATTTTAAATGTAGCATCTCACAAAGTTTTTTTTTTCAAAACACATTTTATTTTATTTTATTTTATTTATTTTTTTAAATATGCTTTGTCAAGTTAGCTAACATACACTGTAGTCTTGGCATCAGGAGTGGAATACTGTGATTCATCACTTACTTACAGCACCCAGTGCTCATCCCAACAAGTACCCTCCTCAATGCCCATCACTTATTTTCCCTGCCAGTCAGGGAACCCGACCCCCATCAACACTCGGTTTGTTCTCTATATTTATGAGTCTAAATATAGAGACTTAGAACAACACTCAGTTTGTTCTCTATATTTATGGTTTGCCTCCCTGTTTGTAACTTATTTTTCCTTCCCTTCCCCTATGGTCTTCTGTTAAGTTTCTCAAATTCCACATTTGAGTGAAAACATATGATATCTGTCTTTTTCTGACTGACTTATTTCACTCAGCACAATACCCTCTGGTTCCATCAACATTGTTGCAAATGGCAAGATTTCATTCTTTTTCATCACCAAGTAGTATTCCATTGTGTACATATACCACATCTTCTTTATTCATTCATAAGTTGATGGACATTTGAGTTCTTTCCATAAGTTGGCTATTGTTGATAGCACTGCTATAAAAATTGGGGTACATGTGCCCCTATAAATCAGCACTCCTGTATCTTTTGGGTAGATTCCTAGCAGTGCTATTTCTGGGTCATAGGATAATTCTATTTTTAAGTTTTTGAGGAAGCTCCACACTGTTTTCCACAGTGGCTGCACCAGTTTTCATTCCCACCAACAATGCAAGAGGGTTGCACTTCTCCACATCCTCACCAACATCTGTTGTTTCCTGAGTTGTTAATTTTAGCAACTCTGACCCGTGTGAGGTGATATCTCAGTGTGGTTTTGATTTGTATTTCCCTGATGAGGAGTGATGTTGAGCATCTTTTCATGTGTCTGTTAGCCATTTGGATGTCTTTGGAAAGTGTCTATTCATGTCTTATGCCCATTTCTTCATTGTTTTATTTGTTTTTTGGGTGTTGAGTTTGGTAATTTCTTTATAGATTTTTGATACTAACCCTTTATCTGGTATGGCATTTGCAAATATCTTCTCCCATTCTGTTCATTGTCTTTCAGTTTTGTTGATTGTCTCCTTTGCTCTGCAGAAGCTTTTTATCTTGATGACATCCCAATAGTTCATTTTTGCTTTTATTTCCCTTGCCTTTGGAGATGTGTTCAGTAAGAAGTTGCTGTGGCTGAGCTCAAAGAGGTTGTTGCCGGTTCTTCTCCTCTAGGGTTTTGTTGGCTTCCTGTCTCACATTTAGGTCTCTCATCCATTTTGAACTTATTTTTGTGTATGGTGTAAGAAAATGGTCCAGTTTCATTCTTCAGCATGCTGCTGTCCAGTTCTCCCAGCACCATTTGCTAAAAAGACTGTCTTTTCCACTGGATACTCTTTCTTGCTTTGTCAAAGATTAGTTGACCATACATTTGTGGGTCCATTTCTGGGTTCTCTAGTCCATCGGTCTATGTGTCTCTTTTGTGCCAATACCATCTTGATGATTACAACTTTGTAGTAGAGGCTAAAGTCCAGGATTCTGATGCCTCCCGCTTTAGTTTTCTTTTTGAACATTACTTTGGCTATTCTTTTCTGGTTCCATACAAATTTTAAGATTGTTTGTTCTAGCTCTGTGAATAATTCTGGTGTTATTTTGATTGGGATTGCATTGAATGTGTAGATTGCTTTGGATTTCTTCAAATCCATGAGCATGGAATGTTTTTCTATTTCTTGGTGTCTTCTTCATTTTCTTTTATGAGCTCTCTATAGTTTTTGGCATACAGATCTTTTACCTCTTTGGGTAGGTAGGTATATTCCTAGGTATTTTATGGTTCTTGGTGCAATTGTAAATGGGATTGATTCATTGATGTCTCTTTCTGCTCTTTCATTATTGGTGCATAGAAATGCAACTGATTTCTGCACATTGATTTTATATCCTGTGACTTTGCTGAATTCATGTATCAGTTCTAGCAGGTTTTTGGTGGAGTCTTTTGGGTTTCCCCTGTAGAGTATCATGTCATCTGTGAAAATTGAAAGTTTGACTTCTTTGCCAATTTTGATGCCTTTGATTTCATTTTGTTGTCTGATTGCTGAGATTAGTACTTGCTAGCACTGCTAAACAGCAGTGGTGAGAGTGGACCTTCCTGTCATGTTCCTGATCTCAGGGGAAAGCTCTCAGTTTTTCTCCATTGAGGATGATATTAGCTGTGAGTCTTTCATATATGGCTTTTATAATGTTAAGGTATATTCATTCTGTCCCATCTTTCTTGAGAGTTTTTATTAAGAAAAGATGCTGCACTTTGTCAAATGCTTTTTTCTACATTTATTGACAGGATCATATGGTTCTTATCCTTTCATCTATTAATGTGATGTATCACATTGATTGATTTGTGAATATTGAACCAGCCCTGCAGCCCAGGAATGAATCCCACTTGATCATGGTAAATAATTCTTTTTATATGCTGTTGAATTCGATTTGCTAGTATCCTGTTGAGAATTTTTTCATCCATGTTCATCAAGGATATTGGCCTGTAACTCTCCTTTTTAGTGGGGTCTTTGGTTTAGGAATCAAGATGATGCTGGCTTCATAGAATGAGTCTGGAAGCTTTCCTTGTGTGTCTATTTTTTGGAATGGCTTGAGAAGAATAGGTATTAACTCTGCTTCAGATGTCTGGTAGAATTCCCCTGGAATGCCATCTGGCCAACGACTCTTATTTGTTGGGAGATTTTTGATAACTGATTCAATTTCTCACTAGTTATGGGTCTGTTCAAATTTTCTATTTCTTTCCTTTTGAGTTTTGGTAATGTGTGGGGGTCTAGGAATTTGTCCATTTCTTCCAGGTTGTCCTGTTTGTTGGCATATAATTTTTCATAATATTCTCTAATAATTGTTTGTATTTCTGTGGTGTTGGTTGTAATCTCTCCTCTTTCATTCATGATTTTATCTATTTGGGTCCTCTCTCTTTTGTTTTTGAGAAGTGTGACTAGAGGTTTCTCAATTTTGTTTATTCTTTCAAAAAGCAGCTCTTAGATTCATTGATCTGTTCTACTTGTTTTTTTGGATGCTATATTATTTATTTCTGCTCTAATCTTTATTATTTCTCTTCTTCTGCTGGCTTTGGGCTTTCTTTGCTGCTGTGTTTCTAGTTCCTTTAGATGTGAGGTTAGGTTCTATATCTGATACCTTTCTTGCTTCTTGAGATAGGCCTGGATTGCAATGTATTTTTTTTTCTTAGGACTGCCGTTCCTGCATTCCAAAGGGTTTGGACTGTCATGTTTTCATTGCTTCCATATATATTTAAATTTCTTCTTTAATGTCCTGGTTGACCCATTAATTCTTTAGTAGGATGTTCTTTAACCTCTGTGTATTTGGCAGCTTTCCAAATTTTTTTCTTGTGGTTGATTTCAAGTATCACAGTGTTGTGACCTGAAAATATGCATGGTATGATCTCCATACTTTTATATTTGTTGACGGCTATTTTGTGACCCAGTATGTGATCTATCATATAGAATGTTCTGTGTGCACTCAAGAAGAATGTGTATCCTTCTGCTTTGGGATGAAAAGTTCTGAATATGTCTATCAAGTACATCTGGTCCAATGTGGCATTCAGAGCCATTGTTTTGTTATTGATTCTCTGCCTAGATGATCTGTCCCTTGTTGTAAGTGGCATAATAAAGGTTTGAACAAGATGTGACTCATGAGCAAAGCACAACCTCCGCCACTAGCAAAGGAAAATTACTATCTTGGTTGCCAATGCCAGCATATAGATAATACTTGGCAGAGAGAAGATCTAAAGAGAAGCCAGAAAAGAGGTCATAAACCAGTGGCCCATTTAGGAAAAGGGTAGTTTGCTAATGATGGATCAGTTGAAGGTTAGGTAATATCCCTGAAAAGTAGTAGTTTTTGGCATCATCCACCCCTAATGCTGCATGCTACCTTTGCCATATACCTGTTGTATTCATTAGGTAAGTTAATTAATCTTTCTGAAACTTAGTGTCCTTATTCATAAAATTCGTAAAATGAAAATAATTATCAACAACCTCAGAGATCTAGGATGATAATTAAAGGAGATAATTATTAAATAGCTACTAGTATAGTGTTTGACATATAAGTGGCTTTCACATTTGGTGTTCCTACTTCTTTATGTGGTTTAACAGAAGTTAAAGTAGTATAACAGAAATATTATTATTTTTTAAGGTTGAATGCCTTAGATCTTGTCCCTGAACAATCACTGATTTGATGTGTATCCAGTTTCATGCTTCATAAGGTAGGGATACTAGCACTCCCCTTCTATATCTCACTAGGCTGTTACGGGGATTAGGATTTCAAAAAATCTAATGGAGAAGTATTTTGAAAGTGTAAAGACCTACACTGACATACATAAATGTAACAAAGTAATATTTAATTTTATAATGTCCACTTTATGATTTTGCCAGATTCATTTATTCAAAAGCAAAACAAGTTGATCCTCATGCACTCTTTCTGTTCCTTAATTCTCGGGAGCACTTCCACATTTATATAGTTGGAACAGTTCATTCAGTTTTGTGGACAGGGCAAACCCTTCAAATAAAAAATGCAAAGAAAAGAAATAATTTGTTTCAAAAGCATTACAACTTCTTATAATTTGTTGACAATAAAGACAAAGGCCATATCCTCCAAATAGATCACCAGGTTATGATCCCTCATATATCATCCAGAAGAGCCAGTAGTAATTTGACACATTAACTGCCCTATCTCCCCTCTTGCACCCATGGTAGAGAAAGTAGTTGATCATGGTACTCTGCTGTAGTGTGAATGCAGTCTCATAAGACTTTTACAATGCTCTGTTGGCAGCAACTATCCAACAACTGCAATTTACATAGCAATTTTAGCTTTATTCTTTAGACTATGGCTGAAACCATCAGAGAGCTTGATAGAATCTTAAGCAAGGTGTGTTAAGAGTGGGAATATCAAAAAAGAATCAATCAACACTTTTCCCCACCTTTTTTTCCTAATCAATATTCCTGAGCCAACTACATATGCTATATCATCACCCTTGGGAAGAGTGTTCAGGGAGAAATATCTGATTACCAATGTGAAAGAAATTTTGCCCAAGTGATGTTGCTCCTAGAGAGTAGACAAATAAATTATATTTGGTGTCATTACAAATGAAACTGACAATGAAATATTGTAAAGGTTCCACATCATTAGTCTTCCTACCTTTCAAACAAGATATCTCAGAAATGTCCTTGTCATTGTAGTTCAGCTTGAAAATACTTTTACAGGATGCTATCTGTTTTTGTACTTTACCCCTCCAAGCTCCTTACTGGTGACCAGGGAGTACAGAAAGCTCCGTGTACCTTGATATAGTCTTTTACACAGCCAACATTTTGGTGAAAGGGGGAAATATTGGGTACACATAACCTGTGTCTCTATTAAATGTAAACACCTCCAAGAAAAATTATATCAAATACAATAATCTATATACAACTGTGAATGAGACGTAGCTAGGCTTTGTTAGGGTAAACGAGGGAAGCAGGAGATCTGGATCCAGACAGAGGACAGCAGTGGAAATTCAGGGATTAGAACATGAAAAAGTACTAAGGCATGATATTAGTGATGAATGAGTGAAAGAAATATAATACCCAATTTGATATTTTGTCCATGGCTGGGATTGCCCTAATTTATAACACCTCTAAAGGACATTTTATCAAACAGATGTGATAGTTAGTATAAAAATTAATAATGATGTCACAAATTTTTAATCAGAGCCAGAGAAATTACCCAAGGGATATTTGCATCTGCCACAGACTGGGTTTTATATGACATTTAGGAAAAAGAGATGCTGTGAGCACTCTAATTTTATTCTTCCTTCTGTAATTAACCAATGTTAATGTTAAATATATGTTGCTGGTATGAATCTCTACCATTAAAGTAGTCAATAAGCAATACTAATATCCTAGATTTTATTTTGCTGCAAAATTAATGAAATTTGCCAATATCAAATTTAGAAACACCTCCCTGACAATCAAAGTGCCTGTGAAGTTGGTTAGAAAGTCCATTTTTGTGTATGTGAGTAACATGTATATTTTGCCATGTATGCAGTTAAAGGATCACTTCCTTCTGAGGCATCTTTCATGTCTAGGAGTTGCTGAGCAAGGGAAAGCCTGATTTTCTATTTATAAATTCAAGAACATAACCAGCAGAGGAATATTCAACGGGAAAACAACTCATAATTCTAAGACATGATTAGACATGGGAAGCACCATATAGCTTATCAGAAGAATATTTCTTATGAAGTCTCAAACAGCAAGACAATATACAATCTCAGATTTGGAAGGAGAAAAAGGTACAGCAAAATTATTAATAGGGAAGAATTAACTGAGGGTTTTAATTTTTTCTAATACTTTAGTCAGAGAGAAAAACAAGGCTAGAGCTGATAATAGAATTTAAACGTGCTTTAGTATCCATCTCCTTGTTAGCTCATCTTCATCATTGACTTTCCCATGCAAATTGCATATCTGATGTGTATCACATCTAGTTCTAGCACACTAATTAACAAAATTATGGTTTTGAACTTTACCCCATAAGCCCATATCTTCACACATTAATTTGGAAAACAAATATTTGGAAGGTAGTGAATACATTTTTATTTTGTGTGCAGTAACATACTGCCCTGTCTTCTTTCAGCATTGATAACTGAGGAGGAAGAGAAAGTATGGTATACCCTAAAATGATAGTTTTAGCTTGATACCATATTTTCCTTGATGATAAGAATCTATTTTGCTACTGGGGCACCCGAATGGATCATTCAGTTAGGTGTCCGACTCTTGATTTTGGCTCAGGTAATGATCCCAGGGTCTTGGGATTGAGGCCCACGTTGGGCTCTGCACTGAGCATGGAGCCTGCTTAAGATTCTCTCTCTCTCTTGCTCTGTCTCTCTCTCTCTCTCTCTGTCTCTCTCTCTCCCTCTCTCTGTCTGTCTGTCTCTCTCTCTCCCTCTCTCTTTCTCTCTCTCTCTCATCCCTCTCCCCTGTTCATACTCTTGAAAGAAAGGAAGGAAGGAAGCAAGGAAGGAAGGAAGGAAGGAAGGAAAGAAGGAAGGATAAAAAAGAAATTAATATATTTTGCTACAAATTTTTTTTTTAATTTTTTTTTCAACGTTTTTATTTATTTTTGGGACAGAGAGACAGAGCATGAACGGGGGAGGGGCAGAGAGAGAGGGAGACACAGAATCGGAAACAGGCTCCAGGCTCTGAGCCATCAGCCCAGAGCCTGACGCGGGGCTCGAACTCACAGACCGCAAGATCGTGACCTGGCTGAAGTCGGACGCTTAACCGACTGCGCCACCCAGGCGCCCCATATTTTGCTACAAAATTTGTACAGCCACAGAAATGTCTGTTGTACCTCTTAACATCTGCTTTCTTATAGGAAAACTTAAAAATGCAAAGCTGGCTTAACATTAGAACATATATTAATGGGGGCACCTGGGTGGCTCAGTTGTTAAATGTCGTTAACTCGGCTCAGGTCATGACTTCATGGTTCGTGGGTTCCAGCCCTGCATCACACTCTGTCCTGACATCTCAGAGGCTGGATGGAGCCTGCTTCAGATTTTGTGTCTCCCTGTCTCTCTGCCCTTTCTCTCTCTCTCTCTCTCTCTCTCTCTCTCTCTCTCAAAATAAATAAAATATTTAAAAATATTATTTAAAAAAAGAAAATATATTAATGTAATTCAGTATATTGGCAGATTAATGTGAAGATTTGTGTGATTATCAAAATAAATGCAGAAAAAAAGGTGTATAAAACTCAACATCCAATTTAACAACACACTATTTTTTGGTCATTTACTATGTGCCATTCTTCTAAGTACTAGAGATAACCAATGAACAAAATAGACAGATGAAAATTCCTGCCTTCAGGAGCTTACTTTTTTGATAAGAATGATAATTTAAAAATAAAGTTCTTAGGAACGTTTGAAGAAGAAAGAATTCTCTAAACCATCTAAAAGCTATTAATGAAAAAAAACTACTAAAATTACAATAATTAAGTGTAAATACTGGGAGCATTTTCTTCAAATTCAGGAAAAAGATGATGACACCCACTAACACCATTCTATTCTGTACCATACAGAATACTCCAGCCAGTCCAATAAGGTAAGGAAAAGAAACAAAACTATTACAAAAATAGTAAAAGAACAAAAGCTGTCATTATTTACAGATGATATGTTATGTGTAAAAATCCAGAAGAAACTATAGATAAGGAGCTAAAACTAACAGTTTGTTGGGTACAAAAGCAATATATGGGGGTGCCTAGGCGGCTCAGTGGGTTGAGCATCCGACTTTGCCTCAGGTTGTGATCTCACAGCTCATGAGTTCAAACCCTGCAACAGGCTCTGTGCTGAGAACTCAGAGCCTGGAGCCTGCTTCAGATTCTGTGTGTGTCTCTCTCTCTGCCTCTCCCCCACTAGCGCTCTCTTGCTCTCTCTCTCTCTCTCTTTCTCTCTCTCTCAAAAATAAATAAAAATATTTTTAAATTTTTTAAATAAAAAGGTAATATATGAAATTCAACTATATTTCTCTTAAAAAATTATTGATTTATTTATTTTGAGAGAAACAGAGACAACACAAGCTGAGGAGAAGCAGAGAGAGAGGAAGAGAGAGAGAATCCCAAGCAGGCTCCATGCCGTCAGTGCAGAGCCTGACACGGGGCTCAAATCCACAAAACCGTGAATCCATGACCTGAGCCAAAATCACAAGTTGGATGCTCAACCAAGACACTCCTCAATTACATTCCTATACATCAACAACAAACATTTAGAAAATGAAATTTCAAGCATACAACTTAAAATTGCAGCAAATATGCAAAGTAACTAGAAATAAATGGAATTAAATATATTTAAGATCTTATAGAGACTATTGTACTTTTTATTAAAATATATAAGAGAAGACCTACATTGATGAAGATATATATTATGTTCAAGTTATCAAAGGCTTAATATTCTAAATGTTTTAATTCATCCTAAATTAAACTATAGATTCAATGTCATTCTGGTAGGAATCTCAACATGCTTTTTGATGAGTATGTGAGAGGATTTCACAAAATGATTCTAAATTTGTGTGGGAAAGAAGGAGCCAGAACCACCATGGATTCTTCATCCATGAAGAATCAGAATTGGATAGAATATTTGCCCTACTTAATGCTAACTATTACTATAAGCTATGGTTGTTAATTTTATTACCAGAATAGGAATGGGCAAATAGATAAATGTAGTGAAAGGGGTCCAACTAATATATATGAACAGTTGTGTTTGATAGATTTACTATTGATCCATGAGGTAAAACTAGATAAGGGCAGTTGATTATTACCTATATATGTGTCATCATCTACACTTATCATCTACATATATACTACATTTACCTACATATGTCTACACATATATAGCATTGGTTATGAAGCATAAAGTAGAACATTTATACGATGAGAAATTTGACTTTAAATAAATACTTTAAAATAAATAACTTAGTAAAAATAAAATAAGGAACTTAAGATCATGAAAGATAAAAATGAAATGAAGAAAAATAAAATAAGGATGAAAAGGCAAGCCATGAATTGGGAACTATTGTTGCAACATATATTACTGACCATTAATTAGTAGTCCCAAATGTGAAGAATTCTGATGAATCTGTAAGAAAAAACAGTGGAAAATGGCTAAAAGAAATAAATAGGAATACCACATGTTCTCAAGAATGCTAAGTACCTGAAACTCCTTCTCATGAAGAAAGGCAAATAAATGGAAATGAAAATCACTACTAACTCAGCTCCATTGGAATTATTGCCACAAATGTTTTAGAGTCAAAAGGTTTCATGGTCCTTTCTTCAAACAAATATTATATATAATTTGCATATATGTGAATGCTTATGTGTGTAGCAAAGTTGGTATTGAACTTCCATATTGCTTTTAAATATTACTTTTTAAATTTCTCTGATAATTTTCCATCTTTAAATATATTGCATTTTGCATGATAGTTTTTAACACTTGTACATTGCTACCTCTTAAGGATTTGCCATAATTTTTTTATTCAACTAATTTTCTATTGTTGGAGACATCCTATTGTTTCTTTCACCTTATATCTATAGCTTCCAATTTACCCACTGAAGTCCATGCTAACTAGCCTACTCTATGTGCAGCTCTAGAGGCTCATGCCAGTTCTCTGTATTAACACATAACATTAAATATAGCCCAGTAGTGACTCATATTATAATAATAAAGGTCAGAGAAGGTTGGATACCAGAGAGGTTAAAAATAACTGACACAACAACAGTCCTCACTTCAAACACAACTTATTTGGAAAGAAATTCTTGATGGAATATATATATATTCCATATGGATGGAATATGGAATATGGAATATATGGAATATATATATATGTATAGTTTTATTCCTGAGAAGATGATGATAGATGCTTATGACAAGTGTGATGTTTACACACATCATTCATAGTTTTATCTATCACTTCCTTCAGCACATGGAATATCCATGTGCCCAAGAAAGCAAGAGCAAGACAAATCATCAGGAGGATATGGAATGTAGTTTCAACTTTTGTGAGTAAGCAATACTCTCTGGACTTTATCTTGACATATGAGAGAAAGAACAGTGACAGTCTTGTTTTACAGAAAAATGACAAGCTTCTTGGAGAAGTGCTAGATGCTATTGACTATGGAAAGGCAAGTTTACACCAGTTTGATCAGGAAATGGTGTGAATTTAGACAACTTTTGGCCAGTTTAATACATTTACATAAGGAGAATTGAGTCTCTTGTTGTTCAAAATGACTTTGGGGGACAGAAATTCCCCAAATTGAGTCTCTTGTTGTTCAAAGTGACTTTGGGGGCGCTTGAAATTCTTGTCTTTTTAATGATGCTGGTTACTTCTCTCATTTAATCCTCTAAAGTTTAGGTATATAGTAATATCCTTAGTAGAGGTCCAAAATGGTTTTGTTTTTTTTCCCAAAATACTTGGAGCCAGTCATGTTACAGGGATTCAGAATCCTTCAGATTTTAGAAAGGAAATATAGTGCATATATTGTGTATTACATAATATTCCCAGTAACATCTATGACAGCACTTCATAATCAGATGGCATAATATTGTTGCAGTGAAACATAGAGAGAGCTACCTAACCAGGAAAAATAAGGACTACAAAGAACCTCACATCCTTCATTTCATGTTTGCCATCAAATGAATTTGCTGAATTTTGTAGAATTTTTTAGTTTATGGAGCATTTTGGATTGGGATTATAAATAAAGCAGTGTAGATCAGTGTGCTATGACATACCACATAGCACAACACAGCATAGAGGAGTGTAAGGTAATTTGTATCTACTGAACAATAAATATTAGATACAACCATTGTTCAAGTCTCAAATACTCCTGGTCTGTTGAAAATATTTAGGTGCCATTTGGAACTTATCATTATTTTGTATATGGTACAGGACATGTTGCAAAATATCAGATATATTTGTCTGACTGCTATTAAATTGAAAGTGCCTATGCTTTTCATTTAAAAATAATATATCTTTAAATGTACAAAGAACATTTTTATTTATAGCTTTGTAAAAATAAAGAAAACTTGGAAAAAAGTTATGATATATATTTTCACTTGTTTTCCATACTCAATTTCTGGTAAGTCAAAAAATACTCATGAGTACAAAATAACACACTAGGAAACTAATACACAGAAGAATATGTTCTGGGGTGCCTGGGTGGCTGAGTCGGTTAAGCATCTGACTTCGGCTCAGGTCATGATCTGGTGGTCTGTGAGTTCGAGTTCCACATCAGGCTCTGTGCTGACAGCTCAGCTCCTGGAGCTTGCATCAGATTCTGTGTATCCCTCTCTCTACCCCTCCCCCACTCACACTTTTTCTCTCTCTCTCTCTCTCAAAAATAAATAAACATTAAAAAAGAAGAAGAAGAAGAGTATGTTCTGGGGCGCCTGGGTGGCGCAGTCGGTTAAGCGTCCGACTTCAGCCAGGTCACGATCTCGCGGTTCGTGAGTTCGAGCCCCGCGTCGGGCTCTGGGCTGATGGCTCAGAGCCTGGAGCCTGTTTCAGATTCTGTGTCTCCCTCTCTCTCTGCCCCTCCCCCATTCATGCTCTGTCTCTCTCTGTCCTAAAAATAAATAAACATTGAAAAAAAAAAAGAAGAAGAAGAAGAGTATGTTCTGTGTAATTGAGATCAACATCCTTAGGTGGAGGTCTAGAATAGTTAGCATACTGCAACCTACTCCAGGTGCTACACTCTCTTAGGTTAGACACTAAAACTGTTGTACAAAAGACCCTGATAATTTGTAGAGCTGAATTTTCTTAGGATGCCATTTGATACCATAAAATATAGGGGCATCAGTTTCAGCTTCAAATGCTTTAAATTTTATCACCGAAAATTTCTTGGAAGGATACAACTACAATAATAATAAAATAATAATAATAATTGCTTAAAATTATTGATCATCTCCTATGGATTAAATATTATTCTTCACTGTTAACTTACAACATTTGATTTAATGTTTTCAACATCTATATGTAGAAAATTATTAGTATCTTAATATTACAAACAAAGAGCCTTGCCTAGAAAATTGAGACCTTTACCCAAGGTCATACAGATAAAAAGGGATAAACTCAATTTGGAAATAGGTTCTGCATGATCACGGAACCTATGGTCTCAAACATTAGATTATTTTGTCTCTTTACTACGGAACTGGCTAACCTTGTATATCCTTTAGTCAACACAGACTATCACCAAAGCACATACATAATTGATCTAATTGCCCATTTTACTTCAATTACTAGCTTATCATGGCATTTTACATATGTTCATAACAGGAACTACGGGAAAATTCAAGATTTTCCTATAACCTCTTTGTGTTCAATTTAAACCAAAAAAGGGAATGAACTTAAAAAGAGGTAACTATTAGGGATGTTCAGAATAAATATTAAAATAGGTTAATAAACTTTCATTGCTAAAGTAATAAAACAGTAGGAGGGTGAGGGTGCTAGCTATTCACTGAGTACATTGGACTTTCCAAACTACTAAGGTAATAAAAAAAATAGATGATGAAATAAGCAGTCTTGGCAGATGTAAAGCAAATATCTCTTTCAAGATAGAAGTCATTTAAAACATGAAGAAAGAATAGAAACTGTGGGACTCCAAAATGTGTGCTCTTCCTCTGTTAACTAATCCATGCAATACTTTAGCAGGTAAGTAAACATGAATTTCCCCAATTTGT
Source organism: Prionailurus bengalensis (assembly GCF_016509475.1). Lineage (NCBI taxonomy): Eukaryota > Metazoa > Chordata > Mammalia > Carnivora > Felidae > Prionailurus > Prionailurus bengalensis. The sequence continues at coordinate 71,187,085 of NC_057354.1, forward strand.
AGTTCAGAAAACTATGAGATTCTGTGAAATTAAGTCAATAGTTCAAACCTCCAGGTTAAGTCTGTTGAAAGGCCAGAATCTCTAGGCAAATACCATAAGCTCAAGCAATGACTAAACCCATCCTTTGTGTGAACAGATAATATGGATTTGGTTTTATCAGAGATTGAAATAAGTAACACAGTTTTGCACACACATAAAACCTAATTCCACAGTATCTTGTTGATTGTTAGCAATAGACCTGATTACATTTTTAAAAATAATTTGTGTCACTGACCTCTCACTGTTTTTTTTAATGATATTTAATTGGAAAAGAGTAAAATGACTTCAATAGCAAACTGCTAATTAGTGGTAGAACTGAGACCACAGGTCCTCCTACTTCCTGCCCAGAAGTCTTCCCATTTGTCTATGTGTGGAGTGTGTTCCCTAGTTTTTGCCAATTCAGTCACCATATCTTCATCTTGTCAATTCTCTTCACAGACACGAGTGAATCTATTATCAGAGAAAATGAAGAGTAATGTAACATTTTGCTCCTGCACAGATATTCTGACTTAACTATAAAGTATTTATCCAAAATGTAAGTGCAGCTCTTACTGGCTTAATATGTTTTGTTATTATTAATTTTTTTTTAAATTTAAATAAATTCTGCACCACATGTGGGCCTCGAATTCACAACCTTGAGATTAAGAGTCTCATGCTCTACTGACTGAGCCAGCCGGGTGCCCCTGTTTTGTTACCTGAAAAGAAAATTTCTAGTTATTTCTGCTTGCCATTAGAAAACCAAATTCAAATACAATGCATATATATTTTTTATGTTTCTGAAGGTAGACAAAAGAAAGCCCTATTAGTACAGATCTTTGCTAATGATTTGAAAGTCCCATAATGACATAAACACTCTAGGATAAGAAGAAAATAATTTAGATTCATAAGAAGTATAAAATGCACTGGGGCACCTGACTGGCTCAGTCATTACAGCCTGCGACTCTCCATCTCAGGGTTTGTAAATTCGAGTTCCGCATTGAGATTACTTAAAAATAAAATCTTTTTTTTTAAAGTATGAAATACATTAATCAATAAATAATGAATAGTAACATAGAAAAGAAACAGCAAGAGTTTAAAGATCATTTCATTGATTAATACGATTTATATTTACTGAGATTCCCCCATCCAGACATGGCACTAGATATACAAATGAGGACACCAGTTTCCACCCCTGCTTCAGAGACACTCTGAATCCTGTAGAAATCTTTATTGAATGCCTACTATGCACTAATATCCATGGAAGATACTTTGTATTTCATATACAAAAAAAAGGTAAAAATTGAAACAGCCATACTTTGATCACCTAGCTTGTCATTAAAGGAATAAAAATAAGTGACAGTTTTCAGAAGGCCATTGAGTGTTGCCCCCTTGTGATAGCAACAGAGAAAGTGCAGGAAGAGTCTGATAGAACCAAGATTATGTAGCAGAGATAGATACAAGGTTTGAAGAAGAGGTAGGAATCTGTGGCTGTGCCGGCAACAGTCACCTAAAGTAAGCAGGAATAAATTGTTATCTCATGTCCACGAAAGTCAGGCAGTGTCCTGGATATAGGAAAACAAGGGAGGAAAAAGGCAAGACTTTTACCATGAAATATAAAAGGTTTTTAGGAATTATTTTGTCATCTTCACTTTTTAAATATATCCCTTTGGTAAGTGCAGACCTTGGGACAAATAAGGTGACCAGAAGAAGCAAAGATTGAACTTGATTATATTCTCAGGGAAAAATGAAAGCAATGCCCAATTACTTCATGTTAGGTATGTTGAATAAATTCTGAAGTCAGTAATGAACTGTTTTACTACATTTCTAAGTGTTATCACAAATGACAAGTCCTGAAGTTAATAGTTTGAACTCTGAAATAAATTAGATCCAATTCAAGCCATGACTGAGCCACTTAGGAGCAACTGAATATAGGAAGTTATATACTTCTGTGAGGCTGAGTTTCTAATTTGGAATATTGGGATAACAATAGTGCCTACCTCATTGAATTGTTATGAATATTATTGGAGGAAGCTCAGATAAAATGAATAATAGCATTAAGCTGGTAGTAAAGATTTAATAAACGTAAGTTACTACTGAAATTCACATTAATCAATACTTGATAATGGTTATGAGTTTGGGTTGGATTTTCTTTGACAACAAGACTCTAGATCCACAGAATAAATCAACAAACAATGGTTCATTAACTAGTAGAATTAGTGACTTATTTTAAACAGTGACTTAGAATTATTCCCCTAGGGAACTGTCTACAATTTAACTCATGAGCCTATTTATACTTATCAGTTTATTTAAACAGTTACATTGAATAATGAAAATAGCAGTGGCCTTGAAAGCCCATGTACCTGAATTGGATTCCTAATCTCTTACTACCTTTGTGACTTTGATTTAATTTCTTATATCTTTAGTTTCATCATTTGTAAAATGACAGTTACAATAATCCTTAGTTAGTAGAATTGTTGTAAGGATTATGCTGGATTGAATGAATTAATTTTTTAAACATTTAGAAGAATGGAGCATAGTAAGTGTTAGGTAAGCGGTTGTCAAGCAAATTATGCCGAACACTATGTTTATGTTGTTTTTACTCATTAGAAGAGCAAAAGCAGGGAGGATAGATAGAAATAGAGAGAAGACACAGAGAAAGAGAGAGAGAGAGAGAGAGAGAGAGAGAGAGAGAGAGGTGGAGGAGAGAGAGAGATAACTAAGAACCAAGAGAATCACAATTCGGGAAATAAGATGTTAAGTTTTCATCAATGCAATCAATATCTTAAGATTCCTGTTCCTGCTGTTTAGGATGGTAAAGATAGCAGTTAAGGGGTTACACTGTTAAAATTATCTAGTTTAGAGATAATGCTATTGTCTTCTACTTTGCTAGGTAGACAAAATTTGCTATGACAATTCACTTTGTTAGACTCAGCCAGGTAATGTGAGCATAATACTCAAGACCATCTGATATAGGACACAGAATCCATTGGGTCTTCTGCAAGATCATATAGAATTCAAACACTAGAAGAATGACAAAAATTGGAGTTGCAAAGATAACTACTTCCAATATAATTGTGTTACCTGGATAAGAATACACTTTTTGGTCTGTGCCTACCTTCAAATTCAGAGAAGTGTGTGACTTTCTTGATGTAATTTGGAAGTTCAGGTAATAAACATTGAAAAATGTTAGCATTTTCTTCCTCCTCACTTACCTTCATGACCTAATTTAAATTCAAAAATTATTGAGGCATGCAAGAGGAGCCATTTTTTAGCATATGGGACTAGAGAATGAAATAGTAGTATCCCTGTTGTATGAGAAAATGAAATAAATCTGAGTTGCTTTGCATTTATAGAGCAGCAATGAGCTAAAAATCTCACAGCCAGATTCACACAGAGACATTTGTGCAAAAAATTTTAAACCACACTTTTTGGTAAGAAGTCACTTTGGGGAATACTTTTATCTTTTCCAACTTCTTTACAACAAAGTCACTTTCTCTATCCCCTTTCCCCCTTGCTTTCATTTTTTTTTTATTCATATGACAAATTCTAACATGACCTATTGACTTTTCAATCTTCCCCTGATAGCAAGAGTTTGGATAAGTTTATCATCTTAGACTTAAACCCCATGATTCTTTATACATTAAAAAAAGGAATATATCAGTGGTTATTTCAGAGGAAGAATATAATTATCTGGAATTTGACAGAGATATTCTATTTAAAAGACTTTCTCAACAATGAACAAAGTGTATTGAAAGACAAATAACTTGCATCCAAATGATGGCATGAAACAATTTTCTGACCCAAATCTACCCTAGGTTTATTGCAGAAAACAATAATAACTTATTACCAGTTCTGTTCTTTTAGTCTACATCTCCAGCAAATTGAAAAGATGAGCAAAACAAGAAACGGCAGTAACCTGTGTTTACTGGATATAGGGTCATGAGGGTATGTGTACCCTCACATGTCATTGCATTCATCAGCTTTGCAACCCCTCCAGAAGCCTTGAAAGGTATCAGAGCACACGCTTGGCACATTTTACACTCTTCTCTAAGATCTTGCTAAACCTCTACCCATGCCGATTCCTTGCCTGATTGACACATTCCCCAGGAATAGCAATATTCATGAATTAGTGTGATCACTTCTCTATATAAACATGCCACTATTAAACCAACATAAGAGCTTATGTCACTTTTCACAGTTGGATGTGGTGGGTTGGACAATTCTTTTTTCTTATGCAGACTTATTTGTTATTAAGAGACAACACATTGCACCAAATGATCTCGTGGTCTGCAGCTATGAAACAGAGTGGAACTCACAGAGAAATGAGACCCTGGTATTAACTTCATTTATATAATATTCAAAACAGGACAGGTAGAAAATATATCAGAAGCTACAGTACACTCTGGTAAATTATATTCTAACATTGCTTTTTATTCTACATAGAGAGTTGGCTGGACCTGAAAAAATTAGACTGACATAAGACAGATTAGTAGGAAAAAACATATGCATTCATACCCTTTACGTGTGATATGGGAACCCTCCTAAGGAATAAAGACTGAAAGAAACAGCAAAACCTACACACTATTATATGAAGTTTCACAAAGACAGGCATGAATGAAAATGTAACTAAACTATATGGGGCGGGGGGGGGGGGGGGTGCGGCTAAAGATGGTAATTATTTTAACAAGGTCTGCTTGTATACAATTCTCTAGGCTTTCACTCTCTGTCAAAGAATGTTGGGGTTTTTTTCCTCCCAGAAAAGGGAGGGCATCTTTCCAATGAAAGTTTCAGTCTGTTCTTTTTTTTTTAATGTTTATTAATTTTTTTTTGAGAGAGAGAGAGAGAGTGAGAGTGCACAAGTGGGGGTGGGGCAGGGAGAGAGAGGGGGCAGATCTGAAGTGGGCTTTGCACTGGTAGCAGCGATCCCATTGCCAGACTCAAACTCATGAACCCTGCGATCATGACCTGAGCCAAAGTCAGACACTCAACCAACTGAGCCACCCAAGTGCCCCTCAATCTGTTTTCTAATGATGCTATTCAGCATCTTTAGCTCAAAATAATTCTATGCTAAAGTGGAATATTTTGGGGTGGTAAATTCTGCCACTTTTCATATCATAGAAGAGTCTATAAAAATAAGGAAGGCAAGGCCATGTCCCCAATAAATCTGTCTCAGGATACTAATGAAAAAGATATTAACACTCTGACAAGATACACACAAAATTATGTCATGTAAATAGAGAACTTCTTATTGCTTCACATGCATATTTTTTTAAACATTTTGTTAATTTATTTGAGAGAGACAGAGAGGGAGACACAGAATTTAAAGCATGCTCCAGGATCTGAGCTGTCAGCACAGAGCCCGGCACGGGGCTCGAACCCATGTACTATGAGATCATCATGTGAACCGAAGTCAGACACTTAACAGACTGAGCCACCCAGGTGCCCCGATTCACATTCATATTAACAGTTTTCATCATTATCTTATATTAGGAGTAAGTTACCATCTATAAGTTTTTCTTATTTATAGGCAACTATTGGGTAACACACAGATCCAGTTACTCAATGAGATATATATATATATCCATATGTATCCATATATATATAAAATATATCCATATGTATCCATATGTATGTATATATGTACATATACATATATACATATGTATCCATGTATATATATACACATATGTATATATATTCACCAATCCATACACACAGAGACACACAATGTACACACACATACACATACACATAATACACAGATATATGCTCTTTGCTTTCTCTCTATTCCCACTGCTAATGTGCTGATTCTGACTTTCAGCATCTTTCTTTCTTTGGGTCAGTAGGCTTCTAGGTGATAGTTGGCCTCGAGACATTCTCTAGCTAGACAATACCCCATACCTACTAAAGTTAGCTTTCTAGAACACAATATTTATAAATATTTTTAATTTGTTTTTAAATTTGAGTATACTTTACACACAATGTTACATTAGTTTCAAGTGTACAATATAGTGTACATATAATTCTTCTCTATGCTTTATGCTAAACTCACCACAAGTATAGTACCATCTGTCACCATACAACACTGCCACAATATCATTCACTATATTACCTATGCTGTATCTTTTGTTCCCTTATTCATCCCATAACTGGAAGCAAGGACCTCCTACTCCCCTTCATCCCCCAACCCTTCCCTCTGGCAGCCGACAGCTTGTTCTCTGTATTTGTAGGTCTGACTCTGCTTTTTATTTGTTTATTCATGTATTTGTTTAGCTTCCACATATGAGGCATGCTTTAATTATTCTCCTTTGGTTATAAGATAAATCATCAACTCTCTAACAAATAAAGCACAAAAAATTCCTTGTAATTGGCCTCCAGATTCTATGTTCAGCATTTCCTGCCCTCCTTGACCATCTATAAACGATTTTCTCCCAACCGCAGCATACTACTCACTATTCCCCACATATGCCCAGTTATTTTGGGCCTGCAAAGTTTAACAGAAATTATGCATTCCCTCTAGAAATATTTCCTCCTGAAAACTCTTATCAGGTATTACTTTCCCAGCTTATACATCACCTCTTCTGATAGATAGATAGATAGATAGATATAGATATAGATAGATATAGATATGAAAATTTCTGGAGTGTCTTTTCCAGACCTCAGACATATTAAGTTGCCCCCATAAGAACTCATATATGTTTTCAATTTTATAGCATGTTTCATATTATATTATAACCAGTGTACATTTGAGACTTCTGTCAAAAAGATGGGTTTGTGGGAGAGGCAGTTAATTGTTCTAAACCATAGCTGCATTGACTGTTCCTGGTATGGGTACACAATATCTATTGTAAACAAAATAAAAATACCATTCTTTATTCACATTTGCATCTATTTATTCTAGCACTGAGAAGAGTAATTGCATCTTCTCTTTCAAATTTTGAATGCTTTCAGTCTTCCAGTGAATTTACTAGCAGGAATTTGGTAAAGGATCAAATTGAAAATGAAGCTTCACAAGGAATTCAGCTTTGAAAATTTTTCTAAATCCTTAATAAGACTCTTAAAGTTGTTCAAAATGAGCTTCGGATCATATAAAAATATTGTCAGATTTTACAACTGAATATCTTGGGCGGGGACTGGTTGGCTGTTCTCTTTTGTACAGTACCTGGTTCTACAATGGGAACCCTGTGGGTATCTAACAAGCGTTATTTCAAGATAATATATAAGGAAACAGTATGGCAGGGGAAATTTGTAATCTTACCATGTGCTCATCCTAAGTCAGTTTTGTTTTTGTTTTTATTTTTTTTAATGTTTATTTTTGAGAGAGAGAGCGGGGGGGAGGGAGAGAGAGAGATGAAAGATACAGTGTGAGTGGGGAAGGAGCAGAAAGAGAGGGGACACAGAATCCAAAGCAGACTTCAGGCTCTGAGCTGTCAGCACAGAGCCAGACGGAGGGCTCAAACCCACAAACCGGCAGATCATGAGCAGAGCTGAAATCAGACACTTAACTGACTGGGCCATCCAGGTGCCCCACTAAGTCTGAGTTTTTTGAACAGCACAATGAAACTGCTGCTTGACTGCAATATTAGTGAAAATGCAATGAAACATGTTTTAGGTGTTAATGCTCAAATTACAAAATGAAGTTCAATAAACTTGCTGTATGATACATTTTCTCAAAAGTCCAGTTGTTATAATAATCATTCCTTAATGACTGTGGTGCTGTTTAGGTCCTTGCTGCATGGAGTCTAGTTCATGGTCCGGCAGCTTTACCACAATCACCTGAGAGTTCATTAGAACCTTAGGGTTTTAGGTCTTACCCCAGACCTGCTGAATAAGAATCTGAATTTTTAACAGGATCTTCAGTTGATACAAACGCACATTGAAGTTTGAGAGGCACTGATGTAAACTATCACCAAGCATAATTTTCTGGGTTCTATTAGTTTGAAACTACCTAAGGCCATGAAGCTTAAAATGTAATACTAAATATTAAATTATTCAGTCATAACACACTAAGAGAAAGTGTTTATTGCCTAATTCTGGAGTATTTTTGACCACCAAAACATAATTACCTTAATACCCTCCTCTTAAGAGGAGTAATTTTATCAGTAAGTAACTTTATCTGTAGCTTTCTTTGAATCCCATTTCCTACTTTGCATTTTAGTTATCTACGTATAAACCTTCTTTGCTAAACAGTACTTTGAAGTACTTGAATATAGGGACTTATTTTATACTTCATAGAACCCAAAAACAGTAGACTCTCCAACATTCAGAATTTACATTTAATATTGTAGATCCCTGATTTATTGGAAAGATAAATAGTAATTTATTTGTTGTCTCAGGATATATATTTTAGACATGTATCATTTTAATATCATTTGATATGTTATACATAGTATATTAAATTCTCATAAATGCTTGCTAAATATATATTAATATCATTTATAATTTTAGTAATTCCATTCATGCATATAATCAAAAATATTTATTAATTATCTACTCTATGCCAAGTTATATTCAATGTGCTTGGAAAATGGCAGTGAACAAGACAACCCATACCTTTTTATGGAGGTTACATGTTAGTTGGGAAAACCTAAAAACCAAAAACTATATGGTAAATGATATAGCAATATTTGCTCTGAAGAAAAATAAAGCATTAAGGGTGATCAGGGATGCAGAGAAAATGGGAAAAGGTAGGGGCTGAATGTTGCTTCTTCGAACTTTATAGGGCCCAGAATCTAGCCATGAAGATTATCTTTAGATGCTTGAGATTTTTAAGGTGATGATCTAAATGGGGATAAATGACATAAAGTGATTAGTCTTGATGGTCTCTATGCAGATAATGATGGCAAACCTATGAGTTTTGGAGGGTTGGGAAAGAGAAAGGGATCTTTCCAAGATGACAGAGTTTTGGCACTCTGTTTTCACTCTTGGTGATGGTGGCACCGATGCTTATCAGAAGCATGTTGATTTCTTTGGTCTCTACTTGAATCATATTTCTAAAAGCATTGTCTTTTCTATATTTCAATTGAACTTTACTTAAAAACAATGATTCAGATATCATTATCCTTATTTTGTATTAAAGAAACCAAAGACAGAAATTTAACTTACTTACCTTTAGCTGGTGACACACATTTGCTAACACGAAGGCAAGCTTCAGACCTCAATGTCTACACTGAAATAAAATCTATGTTACTCACCTAGAATCTGTCCAAAAACCTACCACTAATTCATATCAATACAGCATAAACAATGTAGGATATCCTTTCTGCTGCCATAGTCCTCAAACCAAAATCTTTCCAGGACTGCCTTCCAAGTTTTGTGAGTTCATCGGTTAGAAAACCATAATGATTCATCATCCCCATTCTCAGAAGCATTTCTTGACTTTTGACACCAAAACCCCTTTTATATTGCAGGAATATAAAGCAAAGGGACAATGATAAATTACAATAGAAATCAACTGTCAGAAGAGAATTTCAGGATATCTAGAGTGTACTAATTGGCATACCCCCTATACATCTATACCCTCAGGCTATAAATATGGCATGACTTCTTCCCAGTTGTTTAGCTTCAAGGCAGTCAGCCCAAATGAGATGCTAAGCGCAAGTGACAGGTAGGCTAACAGTGTCACAAAGGAAGCATCTTGCCTCAGTATTTCCAAATAGAGCACTCCTTCCAGAGAATACAAGCTTCTTCATATGAGGTAGAAGAAATCTCAGCCTCCTTGTACCTCTGCTCACATTATCAAACATTTAAAATAGTCAGAAATGATGAGAGCCCCAGAACATTCTTGAAACTGAACGTTTACTAGATGGCAAATCTTCCCCTTACATATTCTCCAGGTAAAGTGCTCTGCCTCTGCCCTCTTTAGTGCTGTATTGTGAGGGCTTTTCTCAAATATTGTCTTATGTAATGGCTTTGATAACTCAGGCGCAATGAGTGCCTACCTTGCTTACAAATAGTTTAACTGCACAATGTAGAAGGTAATGTGGGTTATCAGCACTGGACACTACTGAACAGCAATGAATTATCTGACTCTCCAGCTCCCACTCCTACTTAAATCACTCTCAGTTGGGAAGCCATGTGATTACTAGTCCCTGAGACCTTCAGTATTATTTCATGAATAACATGTAAGGGCCAGATTATATTTAAATAAAATTTAACCCTCCCTAATTATTCCCAATGTTTTAGTTTATAATCTAATGCATCATAATCATTTGTACTCTACTTTTCATTTCATTGGAAAATACTTGGGGGGTCCAGAAAGGAAAAACATCATGATTTTATTAGGTGTATAGAACATTTTATTTATTTATTAGATATAATAAAATGTATTTATTAGATGTAATAAAATATAATAGATGTAATTAGATGTAATATGTATTAGATGTAATAAATAAAAATGTATTAGATGTAATAAAATTTATTAGATGTATAGAACATTTTATTTATTAGATGTAATAAAATATAAATAGATTATATTTATTTACTAGATGTAATAAACATTTTATTAGATGTATAGAAACATCTACTTTGATTTCTTCCAGGTTTTTAAAGCAAGATTATCTATCTATCTATCTACCTATCATATATCTATCATCATCTAGTTATATCATGGAATTAATAAAGAAAGGAAAAGAACTAATATTACTGAGGAAATACTAAGTGCCAGGCATTTTTGCCTGCAACAATATATTATGTATTGGTTCAGCAATCCTATGTAGTGGGGTTACCCCAATTTCATGGAAGAAGTTGTTTTAGATTAGTTGTCTGACAAATACCAGACTTGTTATCTGATTTCAAGACTTTCTAATTCAAATGGTTGTGTCCCGTCCTCCATATGATGATGCCACAGGGCCAGGAATTGGAGAGAAATCTAGACTTAGGTAAGGGAAGTGGTTTTATTTTCCAGTTGGTAGTCCCTCCAGGAAGAATTTACCACTTCTTATCATTCTACATTGGACATTCAGAAAACAAATAGATCATAACAGAATAACATAGAAGGTCTCTGGCTGTGATCAAGATGGCATCTGAGCCAGTCAGTTAAGCATCTGACTTCAGCTCAGGTCACAATCTCGTGGTTTGTGAGTTTGAGCCACATGTAGGGCTCTGTGCTGACAGCTCAGAGCCTGGAGCCTGCTTTGGATTCTATGTCTCTCTCTCTCTCTCTCTCTCTCTCTCTCTCTCTCTCTCTGTCTCTCTGCCCCTCCCCTGCTTGCACTCTATCTCTCTCAAAATTAATAAACATTAAAAAAATTTAAGTAATAAAAAAATAAAAAAGATGGCATCTTAGCCAAACGAACTCATTATTGGCCCTCCATATCTTTCCCCTTGGTTTCTGAGGTTTTCCCTAATCTTACAAAGTATAAGACAGCTATATCATGTCCTTTGCTCTACACTTTTACTTTTTCTACATTATAATATAATTTATATAAGGATTAATTTATTTTGTTTCAGTTATTTCAGAGATAGATTTCACTTTGGTGATTTACAAACTGATAGGATCATAAATCTGAAAGTAAAATGGTGCCTTCAGATTTGGATTTTCCTTTTTTTTTTCCCCAAATTTGTTGAGGTATGATTGAAGAAACTAACTCCACATAATTACTTTTGTGCGTGTGAGTGTGTGGTGAAAACACTTAACCATTTATGAACCTAGCACATTTCAAGTGTGCAATACAGTACCGTTAACTATAATCACCATGCTATGTGTTAGATCCCCAGAACTTATTCCTCTTATAAATGACAGTTTGTATCCTTTGACCAACATCTCCCCATTTCCTCTACCCTCAGCCCCTGGCAACTACCATTCTTCCTATTCAACCTCTGGTTTTACAATCAATTTCACAACTTTTCCTTTTCAGACTTAAAAATTCAAATTAGTAATGCCTTATTGCACAAGGATAAAAATTAAATAAATGAACAAATTGTGCTTGTTAACTGGAGTTATTACCAATAAAATGTAGCTAAAATTATAGTTTGGGAGATTATCTTCTTTCCTTCAAGAATGCAGTCACTGAGAAAGGATGTGAACACAATCTAGCCATGAATACATTTTATTAAAAGGTTGATTAATATAGTCACAAATTAAATTATGTTATAAGATTCAGAAAGTGAAAAAGACATTAGAGATTGCATAAGCCATCATTTATTTAAAAGGAAAAGGAGACCGAGGCCACTTGTGAGATTCACCCAGCATCATGTTTATACAAGAGGTAATGTCTGGCCCACAGCTTCTGAACGTCTTGCCCACAGCTCTTAAAACACTGACATTCTTCCTTCTCCCCTGACACCATTTTCTTGACTCACAGATATAACAAAAAAGCACATTTTAATTTTGTTTTTACTTCCTATCATTATGGATCTAAAAATATGAGAGACGGCAAGGTGACTTACAGTCAATTTGCTCATCTAGGATACATGCCTTGATTTTCAATGAATTGTGAAGACATCCTGCGGTCAGACACCTGCAGGCAATCAACCACATGCTTTACCTGCTGTACCTCACAACGCCAGTTACTGGCATGCACATAAGAGTAGCAGTCATCCATTGTGGTGGGCAGCAAAGAACACCTCAGCAGGAAGAATGAATCAGGAAGAGTTGGGCCACCCTTGGCTCTCAACTTTGCCCTGTCAGAAATAAGGTGTTTTCATCAGGATCAAGGAGCTGATTCTCACTCATTTTCCTGATCTTTGCCAACTGACCGAGATTGTCGCTACCGAGCATGGACAGGAAAGTTAAAACCCAAATTCTTTAATCCAGCCTAGACAAGAAGTCTGATTTGTCCAGCAATGAAACACTGCCTGATTTAACCTTTGTATGAAAGGAAGCTTTTGAAAATGTGTTTATCTTTTGAATCCGTTAGATTATTCTCTACAAATTTATTGCCTTGGGTAGAAAAAAAGATGTTTCTGAAATTTCAGCGAGATATAGCAAATGCAGTGATTCTGAAACACAGTGATTTTTTTTCTTCTCTGGTGCCAAAGTTTGTCTAGCTATTTTTATCATACAATATTGACATATCAAATTTTAAAGGGTAATATAATAAAATATAATTTTCCCATAATTGGAACTAATATTATTTTTAATTTTCCCTTCTAATATAAAAATATTGTTTAAAAAAGAATACATGTTCAGTGCAGAAATAAACATAGAGGGTGCCTGGGTAGCTCAATCAGTTAAGTGACTGACTTTTGATCTGGGCTCAGGTCACCATCTCATGGTTTGTGGGATTGAGCCCCATGTCGGTTCTGTGCTAACGGCACAAAGCCTGCTTGGGATTCTCTCTCTCCCTCTCTCTCTCTGCCCCTCCCCTGTTCATGTTCTCTCTCTCAAGATAAATAAATAAACCTTTTTTAAAAATGCACAAGGGGCGCCTGGGTGGCGCAGTCGGTTAAGCGTCCGACTTCAGCCAGGTCACGATCTCGCGGTCCGTGAGTTCGAGCCCCGCGTCGGACTCTGGGCTGATGGCTCAGAGCCTGGAGCCTGTTTCCGATTCTGTGTCTCCCTCTCTCTCTGCCCCTCGCCCGTTCATGCTCTGTCTCTCTCTGTCCCAAAAATAAATAAACGTTAAAAAAAAAATGCACAAAAGGAAGAAATCATCTAGACACACGATTCACTCAATGGCTTTGAAAATATTTGTATATATCTGTGTGTGTATGTGTGTATGTGGGCCTTTCTATAAAAAAAAATGGAAGCATCATTACAAAATCTTCTTTTTTTCATTTCTTCATTTACAGTGATTATGTTTCCACATTTAAAACTATACTTTTATGGCATTTTAATCTTTCTTAATGTTTATTTATTTTTGAGAGAGAGAGAGAGACTGACAGAGCATGAGCAGGAGAGGGGCACAGAGTGAGGGAGACACAGAATCTGAAGCAGGCTCCAGGCTCTGAACTGTCAGCAGAGAGCCCAATGTGAAGCTTGAACTCACAAACTGTGAGGCTATGACCTGAGCTGAAGTCAGATGCTTAACTGACTGAGCCACCCAGGCGCCCTATACTTTTATCACATTTTAAAGAATATTTTATAATGTGTTCTGTTAAAGTGCAATGATTTATTTTAGAAATTTCCTGTTCTTGGATGTTTAGATTGTTTCTGATTTTTGCTGTTATTGATAATGCTTATTTAATATGATATTTCTCTTTTACAGCTCAGAATGAATTACTATGAATGAGTGGTAAGTCAAAGAGTATGCTCACTTTTATCTTTAACAATTTTATACCACTTATGCTTCTACTATTCAAGGGCTGTTATTCATTTGTTCATTTAAATAATGTTTAATGGATGCCCACTCTGAGTCAGGCACATGCTCCATGGTAGGGTAAATGAGTGAGGAAAATAGACACAATATCAGACCTATAGATGGAAATACAGTATAATAGAGGAGATAGGTGGTTAATCAAATAATTACATCCTAATATATACCATGAAAAAGCAAAGTAAGGCTGAATAAGAACATTTAGCAGAGACACTTTATTTAGAGACAAGATGTTTCCCTGAAGAGGTGACAATGAAACCAATGTCTGAAAGATGAATAAAAGGATGGATTGATTAGTTCAAGTGAGAAAGGGCTAAGAAGCAAGAGTTCCAGGGACAGGAAGCATTCAGACTTTTGCCAAGACTTAGCCAGTTTATATCAGAAAAAGTGACAATATTGTTAATTGTAAAATTAGCATTTTCCCACTGCTCAGAGAATTGGAGGACTGGGGAAAGATTAAATTAGTTATAAAGAAAAAAGAAACTGCCTTTTCTTTGTATTATGCATACATATTTAATCCCACTATGACATAGCCAACTCTTTCTTTTTTGTATGTTTCTTTGATTACTGGTGCAATTTACTCATTTATAAATTATCTGGGAATGTCCTATGCCTGCTATGTTATTAACATCAATTTAAAAATAATTTTATATGTAAATATATTGACCTATTGTCACATTTTATAAGTAGTTTCCTTCTAGATTTTGAGGGAAGATAATGCTATTATTGATATACGGAAGCTTCATTTCATGCAGTCAAATCTATCATGTTTCTTTTATGCTTTATGACTTGGGTATCATATTTAGCCTTTCCCTACTAAGATTACACAAACACTCTAACCCTTTCTTGTGTCTACTGTTGGAAGTACTTTTGTTTGGCTCACTGAAAGGAATTATTACTTCTCAGAAGGTGATTTAATCTTGAGTTATATATATTTAGGCATTATTAACCACATAGCCTTAACCCTTTATAACCCTTAGCTAACCCTTTATAATCCATCTATATGATCTAGTAAGTAATATTCATACATGCAGAAAATGACTTGAAAACTAACACCATTCTGTAAATGCAATGAAATAGCCTATGGCTGCTGTTCAATACCATGTGTTGGCACATACTTCCAAGTAGTTATCCACCTTCACGGTGGATTTGCACCAACAGTCTATGGTGTTGTGATGGAAAGAAACTAAGCTCCTGCCAAGGATTTTGGGTTCCGTCTCAAGTCTACTTTCAGTAGTGTGAAATTTGGGATGTGAGTTTGACATCTGAGCTCCTAATTAAAGAAAAATTAATATCATGCCTCACCTATTGCAAGGATTATATTACATTAGCTCATTCATTCATCAGGGATTTAGTGATTATTTTGGCATTTACTATGCTAGTCTTGTGGGAATGTGCATACATTAAAACAAAATCATACACTTGAGAAACATTGTGAAGCCTCTAAATAATCATTTGTATCAAAGTTTGGTGAGATCTATATGAGAGATATAATCTGGAAGCTGAGGGAGCACAGATGGAAAGTACTTAGATGAGACAGTGAAAGGTATGGAAACATTTTTAGACAAGCTGATGCCTTGGCTGAATACTCCAAAAGGGCTAGAGACAGTCTCTTGAAGAGTAATGGATTAGGGTGTCTCTAGCCAACATCCTGATATAAGACATACTGTTTTCGAACTGCGAATAAATTCCTATGGGTAGAGAGGAGGTTCACAGTGTGTGAAGAGACTGAAGAGCTTTGGTGGTTTTTACATGACAGGTAGATAGTTTGGACTCCACATGCTACAGAGAGTTACTAAAGATTTTTAGCTGCCAAGTCACAGAATCAGAAGGACAGAAATAAAGTCGCTTTCAAAAGTTAAAAAAAAAAAAAGAGCACACCACTATAAGATGTTAATGTGTTAGTCACCAAATTTGGAAATGTTGAAGAAAATCCAGGAAAATGAAAGACTGACTCTAGAAAAATAAGAAAATCCACAATATAAATAGTAATGTTTTAATAATTAGATTTAAACGGAAGAGTTCTAACTGTGCAAATTCTGAGGACATCTGGGTAGCTCAATCAGTTGAGCATCCAACTCTTGATTTTGTCTCAGGTAATGATCTGAGGTTTGTGGGATCAAGTCCTGCCTTGGGCTCTTCACTGAGCATGGAGCCTGCTTAGGTTTCTCTCTCTCTCTCTCTCTCTCTGTCTCTCTGTCCCCTCCTCTGACCCCCTACCCTGCTCATGCATATACTCTTTCTCTCTGTCAAATAAAATTTAAAAATAATGATAAAAATAAAATCAGAAAATTCTAAATTACTTATGGAAAAAAATAAAGGAGCAAGAATATTCAGAAGAACTATGAAAAATAAATCACGATAATTTTCTAAAATATGGTACATATGCATGAATAGATATGTAGACCAAAGGAATAGAAGAACAAGACTGGGAATAATCCAAACGCTCATGGAAATTTTGTATATAAGAAAGGAAATATCTCAAATTAGTGGAGTTACGGACTTGTGAATAAATGATTTGGAGTCGACCGGTTAGAAAATTTAGATTTCTATCTCAAGACATGTATAAACTCGAAATTAATAAAGATTCGTGGAAAAAAATAAAACCATCCATGTGCTTGAGGAAAATGAGTGCATCATTTTATAACCTTGCAGTAGGGAAAGATGTTCTAGTTATGATCCCAAACCTAAACACCATAAAAAGAACTATAAACTGAAAAAATTCAACTATATGTACATATTTTAAAGACATGCCTACATGGTAAAAACTATCACTAAGTCAAAATAAGAATAAACACTTTGAAAATTTTTCATGTTAAAAGAAGTATATCCCTATAAATAGAGATCCTCAAGAATTCAGCAAGAAAAAGACCAATAGCTCATTAAATAACTGAACACAGTATAGACCTGGTTCACAGAAAAAGAGATACAAACAGTCCTTTAGTAAATGAAAAGATGTTTCACTCAATTCCAAATATGAGAAATGCAAAAATCCAAAAGGTTGACCCCACATTCTGTTGATAAGACAATGGAGTAAATGTACTCTCCTACACTGCCATCAAGAAAGTGAACTTGAAACAACTCGTATTGCAGAAAAATTTTGTCAACATCTGTCGAAATTACAAACGCACCATCCTTTGATTCTGCAATCTCACTTTTGGGTATCTATCCTCCTTGAGATACCTGAACATGTATAAAATAATAAATGTATAAAGTTAATCATGTGGCATCTTTTTAATTCTAGCAAACTAAAATTTAAGGTATAACACCACATCAAAATATTGTGCAGCATTTTTAAAAATGTAAACTCTCTCTGTCCTGATAGTCAATGATCTCAAGAATATATTTTTAAATGAAAAAATAAAAAGCTTTAGGACAGTGAGTTACAAAGAAGGGAAGAGAATATATACTAGTATTTCTGAGAATTTACATAAGGAAATGCTGAGAAAAAAACACAAATTAAAAATAGGAGTAATTACATAGGGAGTAGGTATGATAGAACAAGATGAAGATTAGAACAAGACTTCCTTTGTATGCCTTTTATAGTGCTGGGATTTTAATATAAATTTTCATTCAGAATTTAAAAGTAATCCAAAATAATAAAATAAGGCCTAAATAAAAATACCATTTTATTTACATATGTAATGTTTACAAAATCTATAGACAATTGAAGTAAAAAAAAAGTATATAAAATGGAAAGAAGATTCATAATTTATTTTTTAATTTTAATTTTTTTTCAACGTTTATTTATTTTTGGGACAGAGAGAGACAGAGCATGAACGGGGGAGGGGCAGAGAGAGAGGGAGACACAGAATCGGAAACAGGCTCCAGGCTCTGAGCCATCAGCCCAGAGTCCGACGCGGGGCTCGAACTCACGGACCGCGAGATCGTGACCTGGCTGAAGTCGGACGCTTAACCAACTGAGCCACCCAGGCGCCCCCATAATTTATTTTTTAAAGTATTTACTTTCATAAGTGTTTTATTTTTTTAATTTTTTTACCTTTTTTTTTTGATTTTTTGAGAGACAGAGAGAGACAGAGAATGAATGGGGGAGGAACAGAGAGAGAAGGAGACAGAGAATCTGAAGCAGGCTCCAGGCTCTAAAATGTCAACACAGAGCCTAACGTGGGGCTTGAACCCATGAACTGTGAGATCATGACCTGAGCCAAAGTCAGAGGCTTAACTGACTGAGCCACCCAGGCACCCCTATAAGTGTTTTATGGTGGAAGAACTTCAGACATTCATAACAATTATAAAATAATAGACATAGAGGCCTTCTGTGCCATCTTTGTTACACGTCTCTTGGGTGTAGTTGGATTATAAAATATATAACACATATCATAACAATGATAAAAGAATAATTTTAAGGTTTCATGGGATATAAATTAAAAAAACATGTTTATTGAAATTATATGACTAATTCGAGCTTCAAGGAAATTGAATTCACTTGTATATTATTAATATTGTAGATATGGAAGGTGTCAGTGTCTGTGTGGTTTATTAAAAATAATGTTCAATTTTTTTGTTGCTCTGGGAAGTTTATTTTGGTTTCTTTTTATATACTTGATGAGAATTGTAAAGCTCCATGTAGAAAACCAACCAAGGCTAAAATCAATAGCATCATCAGTCACTTGCTACTTCTTAGAGACCCAGGGTGTTCTGCTGTAGCATTCAAAGTCATGCCTGTGAGAAATGGAGCTTTAACCATGGAAGTTAGAGCAATTGAATACTAAAATGGATTTGACTACTTTAGAAGAAGTCTTTCGAAAGCCTTTTAGATTCTTCTGGTAACAAAACTATTTATTTCTACAAAGCTTCAACCCTGAATTGACTGAAATGACAGACTTGGACAGAAATCATCAGGAAAATGTACAGTCAAAACTGTCAATCCAGGAATCACAGACAACCACAAAGCAACAGGCCAGAAAACAACCATGTCTGTGGCCTTTATTGAGGGAAGGGTGATGGATAATTAAGAGAGAGAAACCCATTTTGCTTAATATTCCTTCAAATTTTTGGTGGAGCAAGGAATGAATGTTCAAAACAAGAAAATGAAAGATTAAATTCTTCAAATTAGCAAAAGATGACAGAGAAAGGAAGGAGGAGGTGGGAACAGTAATTATTTAGTACATATTCAAATAATTCATTTAGCTTTCTAGACAAATAGAACTAATTGTAAGAGGGGATCAAAGTTACAATCCAATTGCTTCATTGCCTTTCATTTAGTCTTTATTTATTTATTTGCTCTTTTTAAATAAGTCTTTTTTAAAAGATGGGGTAGCAATAATAAAGATCTTGGCAAAGAAAATCAGTAATGTAGAACCTGATTTATTAGCAAGTAATGGACCAGCTAAGGGATTCTACAAACAGCCACAAGTTGCCATCATATACATTGGTAGAGGGTTTCGATCAGCAATTAGATTTGTCATTATCAATTCCTGGGACCTACATTTTGTTCTTCTTTCCTTACTTGCTTTCCAGTAAAGGGTCAAAGAGCAAAATTTCTTGGAAAAACATAAATTAGTAGTTTCAAATAATTACTTCTAACATTTTCCTTTAATTTTTAAGCATTATTAGTCACCTGAAAGAAAATTTTGGCATCTAGTCATTATGTGAGGATTTAAAATGAAATCAATGACATTCTAAAGTGACAGATGGAACTTCAATTGTATACAATGAAAGAAAGCTGAGGGTTCTTGGTGCACTGAATTTTAATTTAGTGGTAATAAAAAAATAAGAATTTGAAAAGCACTCATTCCTTTTTATGAAGATGAATGATTATGAAACTACATGGCTTATGTAAATTTTTAGAATTTAAGGCATTTCTAATTTATGTTGAATATAGACAGAATAAATTGACTGGGGTGCTGGATAACTTTATATAAAATCTTCTCTATATAAATAACAGTGCACCCCACCACAGCTCTCATCCTGTCATTGAACTCTGTTTTTGACCTCATGTCATGTATTAGAATTAGTCTTTGTAGATTTATTTCTGTGTTTACCTGTTCATTGCCTCTCTCTCTTCCTGCAAACTGAGAGCTGCATGATGACAAGCATCATTTATGATTTGTTTTGTTTTTCATTGAGTATTTAGCATAGTGTAAGTGCTCAGTACACATTTGTTGACTTAATAATTGTTAATCAGGCAATACAACCATCAAAACAGAAAGTTTTTATCTTCTGTTTGGAATCAAGATGTGAGATCACTTAGTTAATGCTTCAGAGGCAAGCTTCTCAAGTTTTGGTCACTAATTTTTTTTTCTGTCTTGCTTGACAGTTTTATGTACATTTTCTGCATTTATGGATTTTCAGGGTATTGCATGTACTTACCTGGTACCTGGAAGAGGATATGGTACACCAAGCCTAAGGAGTCCTTTTACAATCTTCAATGTCTCTTCCAAGCTTATTATTTTTCTATTTCTAAGTTTATTATTGGACAGTTAACCTCTGCCTAGAATATATGATGATTCTTCTAAGAGATGTCATCCTGCCAAACCCATTTTTTTTAATGCTAAAAATATCACTTGCCCAAGAGAAGCTATGAGGTGTACTTTTCTACTGAGAAAAAGTACTCCCTTTTTTGTGTCTGATTGCTATTTATATATAACTACAAATCTAAAGCTCTGTGCAGACACCTTCCTAAAAACTGTATTATTTACCACAGCTCTGTTGGCTTAGGAATTATTTCCAACATTCAACAAATGACTCAATGAAAGCATTAAATACCTTCCTGAAATTCTTCAGTTGGTAACTGATGAAGCTAACGTTCAAAACCAGGTCATCAAGCTGAACAAAGCTTATACTCATAAGCTTTTTAGTTGAAATAAGTACCTCATTTTTATCTCTGAAATAGGTAAAGGTATTGGGCTCAAGAGTTATACTGTAAGCTAAGGTTTTAATAGGTGAAAGTGATGAACTGACCTCATTTCATGATGAATGCGGAGGAAAATGGCCACAGATGGGTATTTGGCTATAAAAAAAAAAAAAGTTGAGGGGCGCCTGGGTGGCTCAGTCGGTTGGGCAGCCGACTTCGGCTCAGGTCATGATCTCGCAGTCGGTGAGTTCGAGCCCCGCATCGGGCTCTGTGCTGACAGCTCAGAGCCTGGAGCCTGTTTCGGATTCTGTGTCTCCCTCTCTCTGACCCTCCCCCATTCATGCTCTGTCTCTATCTCAAAAAAAAAAAAAAAAAAAAGTTGAGAGGGGGGAAAATATGACTCCTACCTTTATGTCTTTCCCTATGATATTTCTGACCTTAATGAAATTTCTCCTAAAAAAGAGTAGTTTTGATTCAAATCAAGCAGAACTACATGCACCTTTGACCAATAATATGGTATTGTAGACAGAGAGAGGTAAAAGCCTCATTAAACCTAATTACAATGTAGTTCACAGACATGTTTTCTAACAAAGACCTTGGCTGTCCTTCCAATTAGTTCTTAAGGCCCTTTATTTTGGTTAACCACTACCTAGATGAGAGAATGTTTCAGACAGGAAATCACTGCTGCGTCTTCAGTCTAAGTGTAGAAGGCTCCATTTTGGGCCATGTGGCTCTGTCTGCTTGCATATTTCATTTGGAATTCATATAATCAGTCATTATGAGCACTTGCTGCATACAAAGAATTGAGTTATTGAGCCCAAATATACAATGATCAATAGGTTATTCTAAAAAGTTTTTAATTATTGTATAATAGAAAACATAATTCATTTTCAGGGTAGTAATTTGAACAATGCAGAGGGAATCATTCCCTCCACCCTACAAAATTCCTCTACTTTACCATTCTTGCCACAGCGTCATTCTCTGAATTACAGTTAGCAATTACTTCTCAATTAACAATTACTCCTCAATTTCCTCCACCCAAAAAATATTTTTGCAACTGCTGTGTATATACATATGTATACTTATAATAAACTTATTTTATGTACATTAAACCATATTCTAATAATGTTCTGCATCTTTTCTCATTTAATGTAATAACAATAAATCTTGAAATACTCCAAAGCAGTACAGAGAGAATAAAATAGAACATAATAACCCGATGCATGAATGTGGCAAAATTACTTAATGAGTTTCTATTGAAGGATATTTAAATCCTTTATTGCAACATTGCAGTGAATATTTGTACCTATATCTTTGTACTTTCATGGAAAAATATCTGTATGATGAAGTTTTGTTAGTGGAATTACTGGGTCAAAGAGTATATGCATTTTAATTCTAATAGTTATTATTAAACTACCTACCAAACACATTTTTCCCTTTGTGCTATTTATGTGCGAGAATGTTTGGCAAGAAACTATATAAATAGCTTTTTAATAATCAAAATAAAATATGTGCATCATTAAAATATTTAATAATATTTTTATTATAATAAAATAATAAAGAAAGCCTCACAATAAAAACAAGCCTTTGTTTTTTGCATTCTCTGTTCTAAAAAGAAATGAAATTTTAACTCTTTTATCTCTGTGCTAAATTCTTCTGGTAATTACTTCCTATGTTTTTGTGATTTATGATAAGAAATCTATTTGGTCTTCATCCACGTTACTGTCACAAAGCTCCTAAAACTCTTGGAATTTCCAAAGTAAAGGAACTATAAAGGTGTCTTTTGTTATGTTAATGAGGTGACTTTTGGAAAGCCCCTAAGAAGAAGCTGGTTGCGAGTGAAGCCAACCATTTGATTAGAGGGTTGGGACTGAAAGTTCCTTGACTTCAGGGGAGGGGAAAGAGGTTGGAGTTTGAACCAATCACCAGTGGCCAATGAGTTCATCAGTTCTGCCTATGTAATAAAGCCTCCATAAATAAAATAGGAGAGGATTCAGAGATTCTGGGTTGGTGAACACACATAGGTTCTGGGAGAATGGCATGCCCAGAGAGGGCATTGAATCTCCACACACTTTCCCCACATCTTGCTTTATGCACCTCCCCCATCTGTTTGTTCCTGAGTTGTGATCATTTATAATAAAATAGTAATCTAGCAAGTACAATGTTTCTCTGAGTTCTGAGAGCCTCTTTAGCAAATTAATCAAACCCACGGAGAGTATCATAGGCACTTCTGATCTATAGTCAGTAAGTCAGAAGTACAGGTAATAATCTA
Source organism: Prionailurus bengalensis (assembly GCF_016509475.1). NCBI lineage: Eukaryota > Metazoa > Chordata > Mammalia > Carnivora > Felidae > Prionailurus > Prionailurus bengalensis. The sequence goes on from NC_057354.1 coordinate 71,210,450, forward strand.
AGTTTGTAATTGGTATCCTGAGTTGGAGGGAGTCATTCACTGGAACCTCCAGTCTATAGCCACAGGTGACCACCTACTCTTGTGACAGGCATCTGATAGGGGTTCAGGGAGAGTCTTATAGGTCTAAATCCTTAATCTGTGGAATCTGATACTGTCTCTGGGTGGAGAGTGTTGGAATTGTTTCAAATTCTGACAGCAGCAGGGTATCCAATTGCTTATTGGTGGTAGGAAACCCCTCCACTCTAAGAATTGGAATCAGGACCTCTATATCTCTAAGTTATGTTTTACTAAGATTATTGATTAACAAATTTTAGATATTATGTAATCCATTGCTATTATGACAAATGGGGATTTTCATACATTATTACATTCTTAGTCACTCAAATGATTGATTGCCAACTTCCTTTTCTCAACATAGTTGGTCACTACAATTAATAAGTATACCATATATATCAATAACTTTACGCAGTATAAAAACCTTATTTCTAGTTCCATCACATAAAGACATCTTCTCTTGAATTCACCTTTATTAGTTGAAAATACTTCTCTCTTCCTTTCTTCTTATCTTTCCACTGCCCATATGCTGGCCTCTTTATTTTACTTCCATATAGTAAAGATACATAATATACACACATAACATACACATACATAAATATGTAAAGTATATATTCTGTCCTAAACCATTTTAAGCCTTATATAATTTGTCCATGAGCTAATTTTAATGCTGAAAATCAACAAAGGTTTAAATTACTGTGAATATGAACATATAGTTTACTGTATAGCCAGAGTATATTGATTACAGTTCCTTTTGTATCAGTTTTAATTTTTTTTCTTTTTGAATATTATATCTTGTATTATATTATATCATATATCTTGTATATGACACTTTAGGCCAAATATCCCATAGAAAATACAAAAAGAGCATGTACAAGGAACAATACAAAAGAAGCAATCTAGATGTCTAGGATGTGAACGGAGATATCTATATCTATATCTATAGATATAGATATAGATATAGATATAGATATAGATATAGATAGATATACACACACACACACACACACACACACACACATGTTTCTAGCTTCTTTTTCTCATTATTATGGTTGTGAGATGAATCTGTGTTGTTACATGTAGCTACAGTTTGTTTTTATACCTGACTACAATTCCATTGTTTGAAAATTGAGGAATATAGCCATTCTGTCATTGAACATTTAGGCTCTTTCCAGTGTTTGCCTGTCATGAATAAAATTGTTATGAACATTCTTGTATGTGTCCTTTGGTTGCACATGGATATCATAAATTACTTATATTTTTAGCCTGTTTAATAGATATGACCAAATTGTTATGCAAAGTCCTGTACCAATTTATAATTCTACTAGTAATGTATAAGAATCTCCATTGTTCTGGGGCACCTGGGTGGCTCAGTCAGTTAAGTGTCTGACTTTGACTGAGGTAATGATCTCACAGTCCATGAGTTTAAGTCCCACATTGGGCTCTGTGCTGACAGCTCAGGGCTTAGAGCCTGCTTTGGATTCTGTGTCTTCCTCTGTGCCCTTTCCCCACTATTGCTCTGCTTCTCTCTCTCTCTCTCTCTCAAAAATAAATAAACATTAATTTAAAAAAAAAACTTGTGAGACATTCAGTGTTTTTTGCATATCTTCAAATGTATTTAGTATACCTTCATATCTGAATGAAAATTTTGAGTATAGATTTGAATATTAATTTCCTATAGTACTTTAAAGGGATTACTCTTGATTTCAGCATCAAGTGTTGCTGGTGATATGTTTGATGTTGGACTAATTCTTTTTGTTTTGTAGATTGCATTTTGGTTTTATTTATTTTATTTGTTTTGTTTGATTATTTATTGACAGAACTTTTTTTTTTTTTATTTTATACTCTAGAAGTTTGATTCCCAAAATACTATATCTAGGTATGGCTTTTGCATTACTGTCTGGGCATATGGTGGGCATGTCAATTGAACTTTAACTCTGCAATATTATATCTGTTTTTGTTTGTTTGTTTTGTTTGTTTATTTATTTATTTAGAGAGTGAGAGAGAGAGAGAGCATGAGCAGGGGTGGGGCAGCGGGAGAGGAAGAGACAGAATCCCAAGCAGACTCCACACCATCAGGGAAGAGCCCAATGTGGGGGTGGAACCCAGGAACTGTGAGATCACATCCTGAGCTAAGAACAAGAGTCAGGTGCTTAACCGGCTGAGCCATCCAGACATCCCTTGTATTATATGTTTGATAATGTTTTCCTATTTTCTTTCTTATTTGGGGAACTCACGTTTGTTATTTTGGACTTCAAGAACTGATGCTTTTTTTCTTTTCTTTTTTTCAAACTGCATATCTAGTTGTCTTTCACTTTTCCTGAGAGTAACTCACACAAGGAATGTTCTGTTTTATTCCATTTCATTTGATAATATGCTCTGATGATATGATCACATACTCAGTGTAATCATAATTATTAAGAGAGATAATATATGTGATTCAAATGGTATAGGTTAGGCACCTAATAAATGTTAATTGAATTTATGAACAAAAATATACACACATACCATATTTTTAAACTTTCCATATTTTCAAATCACATAAAATTCTATTTGTCTCTAAAGTAGTTCCAATAGTATTTAAATACATTCATCAAATGTCATGCATGTATATATGTATACATATATGTATAGGGATATCAATATAGACATATGAGAGATGAAGAGAGAGTATATATGCTTAAATGTATACACATGCACATGCTAGTAAAAGACAATACCAACACAGAATTTCCCCATGCTTTGATTGCAGTCTTACATTCTTAATTAGTTATAGTGAGCCCCGTAGACTATACTGTAAGCTCTAAACAAGTGAGAGTCAGTATTCTATGTTGAAATGTTCTCTGCCAACAGTGCTTTACCTCGATATCCTGAGTGTATTATTTTTTTTAATTTTTTGTAATGTTTATTTTTGAGAGAGAGAAAGAGAGAGCACAAGTGTGGTGGGGAGGGGCAGAGAGGGAGACACAGAATCAGGCTCCAGGCTCTGAGCTGTCAGCACAGAACCCAACGTCGGGCTCAAACTCACAACCATGAGATCATGACCTGAGCTGAAGTTGGATGCTTAACCGACTGAGCCACCCAAGTGTATTACTTTTTCTTTAATTTTTTAATGGATATTTATTTTTGAGAGGGAGAGAGACAGAGTGCAAGCAGAGGAGGGGCAGAGAGAGAGGGAGACACAGAATCTGAAGCAGTCTCCTGGCTCTGAGCTGTCAGCACAGAGTTGGACGCTGGGCTCAAACTCACAAACTGTGAGATCATGACCTGAGCTGAAGTCGGATGCTCAACCAACTGAGCCATCCAGGCACCACCCTCCTTCCCCCCAGTGTATGCTTATGTGTGTAGCTTCTTCTATCGTGAGGTCTCATTCTGCTGTTTTCAGTGTCTTAGCAAAGACTTCTGACTCATCAAAACTGACAAAATACATAAAAAGAAACCCGGGAAAAATATCATTCTATATTTTCAAATGCAAATTCTAGAGCATCTTTAGGTAGATAAAAAAAAATACACTTTAGAAGCTAAGTATAGATTGTGGGAAGACATTTGACATTATAAAGTTATAAAGGCAGCTGTAAACTTCTCTGGAACCTGAAAGGAATGCCAATACTTGTGTGAATCACACTGGAATTAACTTGGCTGGTTCCCAAAAATAATTTTTTAAATGGAAGAGTAATTGCCAGTCTATGAGGTCAGAAACAGCTCCAAAGGAGTCATGCTTATCTTTGGTTCAGTTATTTCACTGCTGGTAGCTTTGCTCTTCTTGCTAAATAGGTGTTGTATATTGGTTTGGTATGGTTTCAAATCCACTTTTTACGACTCAGGTGAAGTTGTTTTCATCTAAGGGTGAATTTTACATTGAGGAAGGTGTGTTGGGATGTTGTTATCAACATCTGTTAATTGTCAAGAAGTACTCAGTAGCTCAACTGTTAACAGGTGCTGCTAAGAACGTATCAGTAAGAACATATGGAAGAGAAGCTATGACAAAATTGATATTTAAACTTTAAATATCAAGAATTTGCGAGGACTTACCAAGTGTTCAGTCTGGGCAAGACTACCCTTTGCTGATCTAAATAGCTTTCCAACAACTGTGGGCCATTTGTTTCTGCTACAGCAAGGCAACTTTTTTCCAGTAGTGGTGAAAATTGTGCAGCGGCCCCTTGAAGGAAATCATCCTGCCCACCAGAACTGGCAGCTTCATTTCCCTAGCAACCTGCTCCAGCAACAAGGGTCCTTTGCTCTGGCTCTTGCAGCACTTGGTTGGCAAAGCCGACTCTTCGGAGAACCAACTTGTTGAAAGGTACAACTAAATTTTGACTTTGTTTCTTCCATCTATCCTTCGCCTTGAACAAGAATGTAATTAATCTCTTATTGGTTTGGAGTATGTTATTTTTATTAGCTTATTAAAATATGTAATTGGCTTGGGAAATATTATTATAGGTTATAATTCCTGTAGTGAACCTATATTAAATTATTGGCAAAGACATTCTTAGTTTCTGAGCATAATTTGCCTCAAACAAAACAAGTTATATGTGAAAGAATCCTAATACAAAAGACAAAACATAGTTTATATGTAGGGGCCATTTTTCATGAACAGTAGTCATTTGAATCTTAGACTTATAGCAGGTAACACAAAGTTCTTTCGTGATTTATACAAACCCCGCCGCCCGCGGCGCCCCGCCGTGTTAATTACTTAGGGGGTGTGTGTTTGTGTGTGTGTGTGTGTGTGTGTGTGTGTGTGTGTGTGTTTACCATATACCACATTGGTCTTTTTTCTACTATGGATGTTATTCTATCCAGCAATTTAATTTTTTTTATGTTTGTTTATTTTTGAAAAGGAGAGACACAGAGTAAGAGTGGGGGAGGGGCAGAGAGAGAGGGAGACACAGAATGGAGAAAGGGAGACACAGAATGCAAAGCAGACTCCAGACTATGAGCTCTCAGCACGGAGCCTGATGTGGGGCTCAAACTCACAGACCATGAGATCATGACCTGAGCTGAAGTCGGTGGCTTAACCGAGCCACCCAGGTGCCCCATATCAAACAACTTAATAGAGAATTTAAGTATAAAAGTTGTGAGCTGAAGTATCCATATGTTAATGAGCAAAAGGGTAAACTCCAATGTGTTTAAGTAGTAAAACAATAGTAAAACAATAAAGATAAGGGGAATAAACAAAGCAGAATTTGGGATAAGGGCAAAGGGGTACTTATAATAATAGAATTTAAAGTAATGCCAGGAAAAAAAATTCCAGTAGCAAAAAGAAAAAAAAAATTAGAGAAATGAGCAGTTTGTCTGAAGAAATGAAAAAATTAGCTAATTCATGATTCATAGGAAACAAGAAGATAAAAACTGGAGACAGTATAACAACCTAAGAAGCAATGCTGGCAAAGAAAATGAAGTTAGCAGAATTGGAAAGAAATGAAAAAATAACTACTGACTAAAACTCACCGGGGAATACTTTTTTAAAAATGTGAACATACATAAACCAGCAGGACCAAGCAAAATGGGTCCCTGGGTGTTGAGGGAATTGACTAATGAACTTCCGAGCACAGTCACAATTGCAGCTGGAAAGCCATGGAGCACTACAGAGAACTAGAAAATTGGAAAACAACAAATGTGGCATCATTTACTGAAAAGGGGGAAGCATTGTTCTATCATGTACCTTCCAGTAAGCTGAATGCCAACACTTTAAAAGAACAAAATAGACTATTAGAGCTGCCCTACTTGAGTTCCTCCAGGGCAAGCACTTTAGTGTGCATGGTATATGACTCAATTTGCAGGACAAGGGGCAACTCAGTAAATAATGTTTGCCCGAGAGGGTAACTGAGTCACAGTGAATATGACCTACTTGGCCCGTTCACTTTTTTCCCACAAAATCATATACAGGATAACAGAAATTAAAAGCCACATAGCTAAACATTCTTGATACTCATAGCACAGAATTATTCACCAAGAATAACACTACTTTGCAATGCAATGGGATAGAAGACATGAGTGTTAATTTTATTTTATCATAGAGCTCTCAAGGGCTTAGATGTTTGGCTGGATTTCAGTCCCAGCTCCCACAATCTATTTTTTGACTACAGAAATTTATCATATCTCTGAGTTACAGATTGTTCATCAATAAAATGTCTAATAATAATGATTACTTATTTATGTGATGTTTTTCATAAAAAACAGGGCAGCTACTGTGAAAATTAAATAGATAACATGAGTAAACAAGCTCATTACATCAAACAGCACCTGGAAAAATACCAGGGGCTTCAATAAAATTTAGTTCTATTCCCTCTCTCCATCTCTAACACAAAAACATTCTTTAATTCTTTAGCACAACCATTAAGTTTTGAATATAATTAGATGGGAGATACCTTTCTATATTAACGTTAATTAGATTGAAATAGGGGGTCTCTACAGGAAAACCAAAGTTCAGCCTCTTGGTAAAACATTGCACAAACGTTTGTTAAGTCATCTCTTCATACAGAGAAACTAAATTTCTAATCGTGGCTTTGGCTTCTTGTGTACATTTGGACTTGAGAGGTATCAATAAGGTAATGTGGCATATCTCAATGGAAGCGGCAAAATATGATGATGGGCTGTTCATTACCGTGTAAATGATAAAAATACACTATGTGTATAGCTTTTTTTATTCTCTGTAAAAAGCTTTATTCATTCTTTTTCCATTCTATGTAAATGTGCTTTCTTTAAATTAATTTGAAGTTATTGCAGTTAATTCACAGCAAGGATAAATTATCAGAGATCTACGAAACTTGACTATTGACTGTGCTCTCACACAGATTTGTTTACTATCTCCCTATATGTAAACTAACCTTCATTCTCCTTTCCTCTGTTACTTCTATCATTTAGTATATCAGATAATGGAGATGCCTTTTTAATTATTTCAAAGGCATTCTTTTTTGTTATATTTAAAATAAAAAGTTTCTATCCTTTTATAGAAATATTTATCATTATTTGGCTTTAATAAAAAGAAACTTCTAAAACTGATTTTAAAACCCTCCCAATCAACCAATGAGAACCTCCACTGTCCCACAGATATCATCCCACCCTCTGAAAGTCAACCAGTTGGTGGCAGTAACAATTCTTTAACAGAGGCCAAAAGTCACCCGATTTCTAAACACTCCTGTTTCTACCAGCCTATCAGTTTTTGATACGCATGTTTCCCAAAAACACATATGTAAGATCAGCAATGGTCTTTGTTCAGAGATACTGTGTCTTAGAAGCACAACTCTCCATTGCTGAACAAGAAATAAACAAGAGCTGGATTTCAAGTATTCAGTAGCAATTTCTTCCTTCCACATACTTAGTAGACAACAATCAGAAAAGTTGAAATTATGTCTCGAGTCATTTGTAAACAATTTCAGTGTCTTTGAGTCACATTTTGGTACATTCTATTCACAATGATTTGAGACACTAAATCAAAGAAAACTAACTCTCCTGAGATAAGTAGGCAATTTTATAATTTATTCCTTGCTTAAACCACAAATAAATGATATTTCTATGTACTATCTGTGAATCAGCATTTACTTGAATTCAAAGAAAGATCCAAGAATTGTACTTTTTGCTATGTTAAAAGCTTTATCTAAAATGAAATCCTTAAGAAAAGGAACAGGAAATATATTTGTTCAGAAACGAATTATATGTGGTGCTGGTGCCTTTAGGGTTTTTACCCCCTAACTTTACTTGGTCTAAAGACAAATATTAGCATCTAATCCCATCTTCATAAGCTTTATATGCTCAATAGTATCCTAATTTCTCCCAGGTAATTAGGAACTCATTAGTTATCATTCAAACTGTTGGGAATAGACACTGCAAAATTCATTGTTCACTCGCCTAATTTATAGAGAAGCTTTGATACTGGTGGTCACTCCACACAATAGAAAAGCAAACACAGACCACAAAAATAATTCCTTTAGTATGTAATTACAATGAAACTCTATTAAATTGTCTTAATGGCCCCTAAACCTCAGAGAACAACTTTCCAGTCATTGAACTCTTCTAAATTCCTACCTATTCAAATTCTGTCCATCACATTCTAAAATTATACATACTCTATTAAATTGATGTGGTGAGGAAAGTGGACACGTTTTGATCTTGTATGAAAGGACTGATTGCAGAATCCAAGAGAGATAATTTTAAGCTAGGATCAACCATTCCAGGTAAGTTAAGCAGAGTTAGTATTTCTTCAGGGTTTTTTTGTTTGTTTGCTTGTTTTTGTTTTTTTCCCTCTCTCCAGCTCCGTTTCCTCTCCCTTGGAGACATCTATTAAGTATGTGTTAATTTTTTTCACCATGTCATGTCATAAAGGCGTTACTGGCTTTTCTATTTTTTTTCCTTCTCTGTATTTCACTTAGATATTTACTACTGACCATGATCAAGTTTCCTAATTGTGTGCTTTTTAATAATAGTTATTGGGGCATCTGGGTTGCTCAGTTGGTTAAGCAGCCAACTTTTGATTTCAACTCAGGTCATGATCCACTGTAGATCAACCTTCCTGTTGGGCTCCATGCTCACAATGCAGAGCCTACTTGGGATTCTCTCTTTCCCTCTCTCTCTGCCTGTCCTCAGCTCCCATTCTCTCTCTCTCTTTCTCAAAATAAATATATATTAAAAAATAATAATAGTTATTAATTCCATCTGCTGTATTCTTAAATTTTGTGTTTTTATGTTTTAGTGAGAATTTTTATTATTTTTATATCTAGAATAAGCATTTGATTTCTTATAGATTTCAGAACTTAACATTATCAATGTTTTCCTTTTTTTTGGAAAATAATAATCATAAAACTGTTCTGATAATGCCAAATCATCTGTATCACTATTGGTTAGTTTATTCTGCTTTTTATCTCTCCGCTTTGTGGTATTTGGTCCTGTTTCTTAAAATGCCTCATATGTCAGTTATCAGTATACTGCTTGTCAGCTCCAAATATACCCTTCATTGTTCTGGTTGTGATACTGAGAAATTTCTTCTTTGCTGGGTGGCATAATTTTAAGCTTTGTTAGTAGACACCACCAGAGGAATATGGGAAAGGGAAGGGGAACTCCTGGTTCCTCTGTGTACTGTCTTGATAGTCTCCTGCATCAAGTAGCAGTCATCAGTGCATGTCACCTCCCCATGGGAAGCATCCCCCCAAATCCCAAAGGGAATCTTCTCAAGGTACTGCTACTAATTCAGTGAGTTTTATGCTTGCCACTTTCCTGTGGACAATTCCCTTCAACAACCCAATAGTTGTCAGTGGATTCTAGGTACAGCAGCTCCCTACTGACAGCATTGTCTGGCACCCCAGAGGGTAGATTGCCAACCACTTCCATAGCACAGTACCTTTATGTGGTTGGTTTCCCCAAGCCCCAGCAGAGGGATTCCTAGAGATTTCTACCAGTGCTACAACTCAAAGGATGTCTTTACTATCTAGTGGATAATAGCTACACCATCTCTCAGAAGCTCTAAAGGGAGAGTATTCTTTCAGATTTGTTCCTTAAATGTTCACTCTGCTTTAACCCTAAGAGTAATGACTTCTTTTTATATCAGATATCCCTGTTTCCTTTAGAATTATCTTCACATCTTGCAGCTAACACTCCATTACTATAATTTCCTGTTAATGTTAATAATTCTTGATAAGAAATATTTCCACATTCAAATAGCTCTCTGGTTTGTGGCCCCTGATTGGCCCCAAACTTGGTACTGGGAAGATGGGATCTGAGGATTGATTTGATCTTGACTTTGGCTTTTAGTTTTGAAATCCTTGAAATGTGTTGCTGGTAACAAATGACATGAAGTGACATTACAAATAATAAAACTATAAACTATAGTTATAATGGAATGCCCATGAAGCAAGTTTCTTGGAAGCCCAGTTGGATGACAGACTTGACTTTTGTGGTAGTAGCAATGACTGCCAGGACTATGGTGTGCAGGGCAGGCATCAACTGAACACTTAGTGCATAGGATCACTTACAGAAAGAAAATGACAAGATCCTTTAATCTCAATTTCAGAAACTGACAACAAGAGAACTTCCATGACTGTCCTAAATTAATCTCTTATTTCTTCCACCCATGAGGCTAATATTGCTGAAGAAACAAATGCAAAATCCAGTTGTACTGGTTGCTGAGTTACATTGTCAGTTGAATTCAGTCAGTTGAATTCAGAGTTTGTGTGTGAAGGTTAGCACATTAATTCTGAATGAGAGGGATCCTGAAAACATGAAACAATCTTGAACCCTCAAATCACTTTGGTCCTCTCTTACCACTAGAAATGCCTTGTTTTCTCAGTTAACTAGCTTTCCTTTGCTCGAAAATCTGTAGTAATATCACCTGGGGCAGATGCCTATCTTAACATTTGTCCAACTCACCAGTTTGGCCTTTGCAGGGATTGGATAGGTCTCAGAATAACTGTAGATTATTAGAAACTTAATCAGATAGTGACTCCAATTGCAGCTGTTCTTACAAGTGTAAAACCTTTACTGGAATAAATAATACCTTTTCACCCATAACATTTTTCAAGGATTACCAAAAACAATTTACATTTGGTTGTCTACTTTGTCTGAATAAGAGATAGCCAGAAGCATGAATCTATGAATTCATAAGGAGTTGACAACTGTTTGGCTGAATGGTCAAAGATTTGAAAAGAACAGAATAGAAAATTAGTAATAAAGAAGTATTGAGAAGAGGACTGGATGATCCTTTCAGAATGGGCACACACTGTGAATAAATTTGCATATCACATTAAAGTCCAATAAAGTGTCTCCTGGAGGGTAGGCTCTTCATAATCAATTGGACAAAATGGCACACTCTGTGGATGTCAGTCATACTCTTTCCACAGTCTTCCTAGTGTTTGAACAATGAACCTATGAACAAAGAGCCATGTGGACAGGAATAGGGGCTATGCATAAGCTTAACAATGATGTGATTTCTTTCACCAAGAATGACCTGAGTAATGATCCTGCTGAATACCTTATTTTTCAACAGTTGAAATGAATATTGAGCTCTAAATTTGTCATCATTGCCTGGATATAAAAGCCAGTCACCTGTAGCAACTTATTTACATTTATTTCATTATGAATTAAGAAGCTCTTCTTCCTTCCTGGAATTGATACATATTCTAGATCTAGATTTTCGTTCCTTCTTGTAATGTTCTGACAACAGTACCATTCAAAACCTCAGAGAATGCTTTGCAAACACATCATGGAATTCCACAAAGCATTGCTTCTGACCAAGGAACTTACTTTACCAAATGAAGTATAGCAATGTGCTAAAATCAGTGGAATTAAATGACCCTAAAACATGCCACATCACTTGAAAGCAGTTGAACTAATTGGAAGGTGGTAAACAGCTTACTCGTGTCTGCTTTGTAGCATCAATTGGTAGAAAATACTCTGAGAAGATAGGGTTCTAATAGGATGCATTATAGGCTATGAATCAGATACTGTTATATGATGCTCTTTTCCAGTACTCAGGGTACAGAGGCCTGGTAATCGTGAAGCGGGAGTGGCTCTTTTCACTATCATATCCAGTAACTACTATCAGAATTGTTTATTTCCTGTATCAGAAATCTTTGCTGGTTCCCAAGGAGGGAATACATATTTACTGAACACAACAGTAGTTGTATATTAGAAAATCAGACTGATACCTAACCATTTTGGATCCTTGTGCCACTGAAATAACAGGCAGCACAGAAGCTTCCTCTTCTGGCTGAAGAGATCATTCCTAATTACAGAGGAAAAATAAGGTTGCTGCTATATAATGGAGAAAGAACAATATTTGCAATCCAGAGGATTCTCTAGGATCGCTGTTAGTACTCAAATGCCCAATAATAAAGGTTAAAGGAAAACCACAGCAACTGAAAGAAGAAGACATAGCAATTTAAGAAGATAAAACCTTTGGGAGTAAAGTTTTGAGTCATTCAACCAAGTAAAGAAACTCAACCAACTAAGGTCCTGGCTAGGGTTGGGGAAAATAAGGAAAAGATAGTAGAGGAAGGAATCTTTAAATATCAACTATAATGTTCTGACTACACAAGTGAACACTGTAATAGTTTTGCATTCTTTCTCGATTAATATGTGTGTGCTTATTTGTATATGCCATTTTCTTTTTTGTCTTATTTACATTATAATCCAATATAAGGTTTTTGACAGCTTTACCAGTTAATGTTCAAAATATTCAGGGGTTCTGTGACTAAAGTTGTAAATACAGTGACTGTTGGGATTGTGCATTTGGGAAAAGTTGGATAACTTTTTCACTTGTACAAAAGGTAAATGTATCTTGCTGATAGAACTACCATGGTTTTGTTGTTTCTCAGAAATTCAGTTGTAGCAGAAGTGTGTGTATGAAGATAAGCAGCCAAAGGGTGCTTATTTAACAAATATATTGCCTCTAGGTTCCAAATTCCCTCTTAATTGTTGGGCTTGTAATACTGGAATATTTCTCTCCTGTCAATGGAAATAAAATTAACCATTGTCATCAAAGAATATTCAATGGACCTGAAGAAAGAGGACCTCTTCTTCTTGCTTCCTGTTTGTTATGCTCTCTCTTAACTTCCTGTCTGTGGCAGTGTGCATTAGCTCCCCATGGCAGCTTCCCCCAGCATGCTAGATCATAGCCACTTAATGCACCACCACAGTGAATGTGGAGTTTTCTTTGTACTGCTTCCTTTTAGACAGTTTTCCCTTGAAATTTAGAGGGTGATTTCCATAGCACAACAACTCCCCATATATGGCATCTCCCACCATCCCCAAAGGTGGAGTACCAGAAAATTCAATAAGCATAGATCCTCCACAGAACTTCCCTTGCCTTTTTATTGGCTTTAACCTTTCTCTCTCTCCCTCCCTCCCCCGCCCCCTCCTTCCTTCTCTGTCTCTGTCTCTCTCTCTGTGTCTCTTTCTCTCCATTGAGGTCTGGATGCCAAACATTGGAGGCAGGACCCCTCTCTCAGATTTGCTTCTTGCTTTCTTAGTCCTAAGGGCTCATGGTTGCTTGCAATATCTACTCTTCTTGTATTCTTCAGAGTTCTCTTTATAACTCAATAGCTAATCTCACATTATACTAATCTCCTGTTGTAGTTCTTAATTCTTTAATAATTAAAACATACATTTTGTTGTGTAGTTTATGTCTCTTGACTATATATATCCTGAGAAATTCACCTGGTACTTTCTTATTGACTACCAGATATTGTGTACCAAAAGTTGTAGAGATTTGGGATGCTGTTATCTTCTTCAGAGAGGTATTAATGTTCTCCCAGAAGACATATAGTATAGGGAAGGGTTGTGTAATAAACTTAGAAAAATGTATTACAAAATGTCAGTAATGCTGAGGGAGATGAAGGAAAATTAAGTAGAGCAAGGAGATAAAAATAAAGTGTTTCGTTATTTGAATAGGCTTGTCAAGTTATGCTTCTCTGAGGAATGTCAAAAAAGCAGATATTTGAATGATGGAGCAATAAGGTTTCTGAAAAAAGAACAAATGGAAAAGCTCTAACGAAGAAAGTGGACAGATAATATAGGATACAATAAACAAAGAAGATAAATATAAACAATAAGATCAGAAAAGTGGTGAGCCCCAGAACATGCAGGACATATTAAGCCATATTGAAATCTCTCTTAACTATCTTAAGGTTCCGGCCAATCTCTCTGTAACCACCCTCCTGTTTTGTTTTGCTTTTTGTAATGTAAAATTAATATGTAATCAGAAGGAGTATTTGTAAGTAATTAGTGCTAGACCTTCTAGTACCAAAAACATACAGTAAAACTCTGCTACTACAGTGTCTTAGTTTGACTCTCTGCCAAGTCAGAGCATGAAACAAAGACTTGGGAGCAAGTACTTTATTTAAGCAGCTGGTACCTGGCAGCAAGAGTGAGAAAATTGGAGGCTAAAACAAAGAAGAAATAAGAGAAAATAAACTGTCATTACAGAGCTAGTTACTTATATGGACAACTGGGGTTCAGTTCCACTGGGGAGCAGAACAAGGGTTTACATTATGAGCTTTGCGGAGGAGGAGTGCCTCCCAACCCCCCACTCCCCTCTACCCTTCCATATACCCAGTGGGTTAAATCTCATGAACTTCTGGATTGTCTTGCATGAATTTGAGCAATACCTAATGGTTTTGGGAAAATGCAGAGGCAAAAAAAAAAAAAAAAATTGGAGGGGTTTGGCAGGTTTTTAAATTTTTTTTTTCAACGTTTATTTATTTTTGGGACAGAGAGAGACAGAGCATGAACGGGGGAGGGGCAGAGAGAGAGGGAGACACAGAATCGGAAACAGGCTCCAGGCTCTGAGCCATCAGCTCAGAGCCCGACGCGGGGCTCGAACTCACGGACCGCGAGATCGTGACCTGGCTGAAGTCGGATGCTTAACCGACTGCGCCACCCAGGCGCCCCTGGCAGGTTTTTAAAGTGCAATGCTCTCTCCCAGCATAGGAGTGACTCAACACAGCTGAAGTAAAATGAGAGTTGGGCTGGGGGGCACAAAAATACATGACAAGTAGAGTTCATGAAGTACAAAGCTTAAACACAGAGTTTTATTATTGCAAAGGTAGGGAAATGCACCGGTGAAACTTCTATAAGCTGCTGGCTTAGCGTTTCCAGTCCAGGCTTTTGGTGGATCTATTTAAATGGCAGCCCTACCTACATTTGGGAGCTATCTGGCAGTGGGTTTCTGTTTAACAGAGTTAACTGTGGAAGGAATGATAGTGAGTTTTCTGGCTGCCTGAGACTTGAAGGAGAGTAGCATCTATTGGAAATCTTAAAACTTGTTTCCAACCTTTGGCCTTATGTGGGCATATAAAGCCTAGAAAATATTGGATACAGGGCAATCCACATCCTGTCTATCTGTGGACTGTCTTCTCCCTGATCTCACCTCCCCTCCTCTGCCCACCCATCCTCCAACCCCACAGCACAAGGTATTTGGAAGAGCATTAGGTGGAGAATACCAATTATATCCAAATTAGTACTGTTATAAGACATATTGTGTTGGTTTTCTACTAGAGCTTGCATTGAAATCTCTCTAAAAATTGCTTTGAAAATTGAGAACAGTAAATATTTTTTTTTATTTGCTTGATAATCTGAGATCATCACAATTAAATTCACATGCTATTGTTTTTGATGTCTTTCAATGACTGAATTATATAGTATCTGGCCTCAGACTTTTTTTTTTAAGTTTTAAAATGTTTACATTTTATTTTCAAATTGATAATTTTTGTCTTCCCCATCAATTTCTAGTTTTTTCTTTTTGTTGCTCAAGCTGTATTCATCATTGTAAGACTCTTTAGTTTGTACTTCCTAAGTTTTCTAAGGCTGAGAAGCAGATGAACAATAATAGTACAATAGTACATGCTCTAGGGATCTAAATGAAAGCTTTTTAACAGATATCTTTCTCCCTAGCAAATTTCATTTTTGTTGATTTATTCTTACTGTTCCCTGATTCTTATCTTTTTGTTTGTTAACCAGGATTCCTGAGAAAAATAAAATCTTGATAAATTTCCATAGTTCAAACTTTTATTCTGTTAGCTTTTTTTAGATGTTTATTTATTTTTGAGAGAGAGGGAGAGAGAGAGAGAAAGAAAAGGGAGGAACGGAGGGAGAGAAAACAAGTGGGCGAGTGGCAAAGAGAGAGGGAGACACAGAATCTGAAGCAGGCTCCAGGCTCCGAGTTGTCAGCACAGAGCCCAATGAGGGGCACAAACTGGGAGATCATGACCTGAGCCAAAGTTGGATGCTTAACTAACTGAGCCACCCAGGCTGCCCCTGTTGGCTTTATTTTTTGTTTTCTTTTTAACTGTTACATTTTTTAACATGTCTTACTTCATTTTTTAGTGTTTTCTAACACTGCCATCCTCCAAGAACATAAACATACACACACCTACTTACACACAATTTACTCCTACAAATACTATATGAACATACATAATCTTTCAGGTAAAAGTAGTGTTATCAAAATTAATTACAAAAAATAATGTGTCCATCTATTGTTTCATGACCGAACATGTTAAAATTATTGTTCCCAGGGAAATAAGTTCCTATAATCCATCAGATAAAGAAAAATAAATTTATTTTTAGATCTAAGTAGGATAACACCAGCACCTCACATTTATAAAATGTTTCCACATATAGTACTTCCTTTTATATTCCACAAGACTGAAAAATCAAGGTTTAGAGAAGTTAAGTAACTTATTTATGTTGATATACTTATGTAGTGATGGGCATAGGAAAGTGTTTTGTTTTTTGTTTTTTGTTGTTGTTTTTTTACAGTTCCAGCCTCTTGAATTTGACTTGCAAAATAAGTATTTTGGAAGAGGGAAGCATTGCCTTTTTACAATAATGTATAAAACATTGTGAATGGTCTCACTTGCAGGGAAAATTTAATTTTTTAGGCATACCTCCATTAGTTCCTTCATTTAATTACATCTGATATATAATACTTTATTTATTATTTAAGTCAATTCTGTTTCTAACAAGTACTAATATGTTCTATAAATTAAATTTTGAAAATAATGGCTGCTGGGTTAGATCCTTTAGCAAGGAAAAGCTAGGTCTACTCTTTTACACTCATGATGACCAACAAAATGAAAAAAAAAATTAAACCACCTTTTTTTGCTAATGTTAAAAGCAAAGTAATTGGACTAAATTTACTTTAATTCCTTTGAAATTCATCTGCATGTACTGAAAAGGTATACAAGCAAATATCAGGAAACAACAGAGTTAATTGTCTCCAAAAAAAAACATTCTTAGCATCTATTTAAGGGCATGATTTTATATTTATATTATATACATAATATATAAATGCAAATTTAAAGACATTTGAAAAAGCACATACTTTTAAAATACTGTTTTGAAGGGTATATGATCAAAACTTTTTAAGGTAGCTGCCCTTCAGTACCCTACATGGGATTTTTTTGCCCAGTAAAACCAGACGGAATAAACAATCTATAACTATTTTCTATTATCCATTAGCAAAATCCCTTATTTGAAATAAGGGACCAAAATAAATGGCATAAGCAAATATTCCTTTCTTTTGTTTTAAAGCCTTTTTTTTTTTAAAGTTTTATTTTGAAAGAGAGCATGCATGTGTGCAAGGGAAGGGCAAAGAGAAAGAGAGAATCCCAAGTCAGCTCCACACTGTCCGCGCTGAGTCCAAAGCTGAGTCAAACTTGGGGCTTGAACTCATGTACTGTGAAATCATGACCTGAGCCAAAATCAGGAATCAGATGCTTAACTGACTAAGCCACCCAGACACCCCACTAATACTCCTTTCTTAAATCATCATTTGAATAAAAATAATCTGTGCTTGATTTTTATTGCAATAAAACAGAAGAGGCTGTTAATTTGGAAATACTCACACATGAACAACTCATACCTTTACTAAACGATTCAAAGTGATGGAAAAATTAGCCTAGGCTTCAACAGAGACTTGATTACAAGGTACTAGGAATTCTGTGGATTCTTTTTTTAGGCCCAGGGCAGGAGTTGCTGGTAAAGTTCTTGCATTTGCATTTGCTAAGGGAGTATTGATTCTGAGACAACTTTGTACTTGTCAGCTGTCCCTGGTGTTCTAGAGTTGTTTCTATGTTGGTTTGATTTGTTATGAAATACTTGAAATACACAAAACATGAAAAGAGTAACATAATGAATTCCCATGTGCCTGTCACCCAGATTTAAGAAATGTTAACATTGTGCTGTTTTTTTTTATATCATTCTTATAGAAATAAAAGATTTATCAACCCAACTTATACCTACTTTGTCTCCCTGCCCAAACATTGTCTTCCCTTTCTCCTCAGAGGAATTTGGTGGATATTTCTATATTAATACCTTTACTACATAGGTACATATGTATAAACAAAAAATACAGAATATTTTGGAGACTTTCAGGTTTTGCATAAATTGCATCATACTATGCTGTTTTTCCCTATTTTCTTTTCCTCTGTCAACAGTATACACTTAAGCTGTATTGTTTTAGAATTAGGTAACTGTTTCATTTTATCTACTGAATACTACTCCATTTTATGAATTAATAAACCACAATTTTTAATTCTTTTTCTTTGCAGATATTTAAGCTTTCTCCCCATCTTTATGTTTGTTATTATTTAGTTTTGGTATTACAAATTATGTTGCAATGAATACTGCCACCAAATAAAAACAAATCCAGACTTAGAAAGGAGTGTTATGATTGAGAAGAAAGACAATTACCATAGGAAGAACACTCTGGTCTCAGAAATCTTCAAGCATCTCACATTCAAACAAACAAAGAAACAAAAACCTTTTCATTTTTTAGGGTAAACAAAAAGAAAGCAGAGAGAAGCAGAATCTTTTTAGAGGAATCTGGACATGTAAGGAGAATGACCAGTAGGGTCTTGCTGTGGTCAGTAGAGTCCCAGGAGAAGCTGGAAAAGGGGGCAGATTTCCCTTTTTAGTGTTTGCATATGACTGGGGCATACAGAGCTCAGGGACCTGTAGGAAGGAGAGAAGTGTAACTAAAGTTTGGTTAAAACAAAGCAGAGGATAAGAGATGGGCAGTAGTGATTGTGTCAGTTCTCCCAACTGCTTTAGAGACAAAGTCTGTCCTTAGACACTATTAGGAATTGACTTGTGGACTAATAGGAAGAGCCCTTGTGAGATTGAGGTGGGTCCATACAGCTTTCAGGGGTTAGGCACCCCTCACATTCTTATTGGCCATGAAGGACTAGCTGTGTTACATAGTGAGTATTTCATCAGATTGAGATCTGTTAGAGAGATGTTTAATGAGAGATACATCTAGGAATAAAATAAAAAGATAACTGGTAGAGTTTGAACAATTTGGAGCAGCCAACTGAGAAGATCCCAAGATGTTGGGTCTGAAACATATTTATTCAGATGGTGGAATGAGGTTAACAGTGGCAATCTGACAAATTACCTGTTGACAGTCTGAATATTTTTGGTGATGGTATAGGACATCAGAGAGTATTCTAAAATATGCACAGCATTCTCTTTCAACTACTGTGTAAATGCCTCCTCAGAACACCAGGGTCATGTGTGATACCAGACAATTGTGCAGGACCACTAGCTGGAGTCAGCATAGTTGATTAGCAGTGATGTTGGAACTTCTGCTGATAGTGTAATGGATATTTCCTGGAGTAGAGCAAAGGAGATGCAAAAAAAAAAAAAAAAAAAAAAAAAAAGGAAGTTTTGGCAAACTTCTCAAGTGGCCCACAAAACAATAGCTCCAGACACAAAGATTGTCCATCATGGTCTACGGTAACATTCAAGTCTTTTAGGTTTTCTCTAAATCTCTTAATCTCTTCTTCTGAGGCATTTTGAGAACCTTGTAAGAAGTTCACAGCTTGGGGCACTTGGGTGGCTCAGTTGGTTAAGTGTCTGACTCTTGATTTGGATTCAGGTCATGATCTCAAGGTCAATAGATCAAGGCCTGCCCCATACTCTGCAGTGGGCAGATATTCTCTCTCTCTCCCCCTGCCCTTCCCCCCTTGCAAGCATGACCTCTCTTTCTCTGAAATAAATAAATAAATAAATAAATAAATAAATGGAAGGAAATTTCACAGCCTTCTTGTAGGACTGGTATATGTCTAAGTTTGTAGTTAACATGGTTGTGCAGACCTTTGGGCTCATCTAGTACCTAGAAAGCTTACAAGTACAGGTATTCTCACTTTTCAAAAGTTTGAATGATGCCACTACTCTTCTATGAAAGACCTACATTAGTACCTGTTTTCACAAACTGAAAGAAATCCAGAGGATTTTCACTTTTCAAAAAAAAGGCAAAAGCAAAGATAGAGTTTGGTGTGTCTGCTTTACTTTAAGCTGTTACAGAGGCAGCCAGCAGCTGGAGTGGCACCACCAAGCTCCTTCTCCAGGAACTGCATTCATCTTCTCCCTGCCATGGCTTAACTATGTCAGTGAGCATCTGTGCTTTATCTCGATTTATTTTGTGCACTTGTTAGCAAGATGTGTCCTAAGGTATCAGAAAAACCCAAAAGAGATTTTTTTTTGGGTCTGGGAATGCTAACAAATTTTCCATATAAATTAATGGTAATTACTTTTTCACTTTGCACTGTTCAGCTTATGAAAGATTTTATAGAAATGTTCTGTTTTCAGATAGAAGAAACCTGTAATGGAATAGTTAAGGTGAGAAAAGAAGGCAGTCTGGTTAAAATTTTGATAAGCACTAATTAGATTAGCTAGATAGCAGGATCTAGTTCAATTAGCAGGCAGATGCCAATAGGCACCACTATGCCTCATTAGGGGCTATCCAGGGTTCATGAAATAATTGTCCCATGAATTTTCACCCTGGGAGCCATGTGAACCCTTTTGATAGAGTTGTTGTCTCATCATGCTGGGAAGATGGAAGTGATCAGGTTGTTGCTTACAGATCAGACAGTCCCAAGCATACTGGGTAAAATTATGTTTAGGATCATCTAGGTGTATTAAATTCACATGATGAAGCAAGAAATGTGTATTTTTGCTTCCCATAATAATAATGTTGGTATTTGTGTTTATGGCAAAGTAGGTATGATTGCAAATACTTAGGCCCGTGGAGGGCCCTTGGTTATATTGCATAGAAGCATTGATTGCCTTGTTTGAAAACTATTGAAATTGAAGGAAGTTCTGTTTAAAATCTAGAGTAGAAAGTGAAAGTTACCCAGAGTGATAAAACAAAGGATGCCCTTAAATCTGAGGCAGTGTAGAAATTTAGGGGAAGCCAGATATTTGCAAAGGAAAGGGAGTTTATAACCAGCAATCAAAAGTAGGGTTGCAACATTAAATATACTAGAAATTTAAAAAAAAAAAAAAGAAAAGTAAAGAAAAGTTTTGAGATCATGCTATAATTTGAGATAGTAGATTCTGCAGCCTTGCAGGAGAGGAGGAATTATTAAAGGGGGAACAGGTTGTGTGAGAGGGAAGAGATTGTACTATATAAAGCTCATTGTGGAAAGTTATGGTTGCAATGTGAGGAGGAACATGGAGAAAAGTGATGGAACTAGGGATAAAGAATGAGAAGCCAAGGGGGACAATAAAAGTCATGAGAAGAAGAAGTAGATAAGGGAATGCTAGGAGGCCATATTTTGACATCTTGGGTGGAAACTGACCGCTTCATGATGTCATCAACTTGTCATGAAGATATCTACACCGTGGCTCTTTCTGCTTCTAGGGACCCTTGAGAAGCTTCGGTTTAAGGTTTCCATTAGACTAGACTTTCATTCAGAGTAGCATTTGTACCTTTTCAGTTAAAGAACATGAATCCAGGTTTGGACCACCTGAGTTTGGCAGCAGTATTAGTGGTAAAGAAGATAACATACAGGCCCTTCCAATGGGGTGAAATAATAATTTTCAGTTGATGTGAGCTCCAGAGAACTAAATCCCTAATTTCTAAAATGGAGAGTGTTTTGGATAGAAGAACTTGAAAAATAGCAGCCTCATCCTATGGATGAACAGGGTGGATATATTTAATAAGTCCCTTGCAGTATATTAGGATAGAATATAATAGAATGTTTAGGATAGAATATTAGGATAAGAATAGAATATTTGAGAGCCCAGAGAGAATAATGAATGATCATAGGTCATCACTTATTACTTTATATTGGGACAGTTTCTGTGATCCAGCAGGAGAGACCCAGAAGGCAATCAGTGCTAAAGGTAAAACCTTAAGCCATAAGAGACCGAGTTATTTTATCAGTTTTTCAAGATTTAATTTTAATGATCCATTAACTATCTCTGCATTTCCAAATGACTGGGAATGATAGAGACAGTATCATTTTGGGGATAAGGAAAGAATTTGTTGGATAGCTTAGATGACTTTACCAATAAAATGGATCCCTTGATCCATGAACAAGGCAATGGAATTAGGATGCAGGAAATACTAGTTCCAAAGATAGTTTACTATCAATGTGGCAGTGGTGCTCTTACAGACAGAGCTTCAAACCAGTGAGAGAAGTGTATGATAATAAGCATAAGAATATAGTCATATCCATGAGATCTAGAGAACTAAGGAAATCTAATTGCAGTGAAGAGAAGGTCCTGCTGGAGGGGTTCTTTTCTTGCCCCACCTCTGCACCTTTATCAGGATTATATTTTTGAGAGATGGGGCAAGAAGCCACACTTGTTCCAGATGGGGAGTTGAAGTTTTCTCAGCAGTGCTGACAAAAGAGTTGATTTACTTTTATCCTTTCTTGGTGAGTAATTTTATGAAGGTCAGAAATTAAATTTCTGGTGAAGGACTGAGGAGAGACCAAGCGATTATCTGGGTATTTCCAAGGTTCAACCTGGTTAGATAAGAGATCCAAATTGTTTCCCATTGGCCTTTTTAATATTCAAAGGCTTTGAATTAGGAGCTTTTAAGCACCTCAATTAGAGGATCAGGTATAATGAGAGCAGATTTAGGATCTTATCTGATTGAAGTGAAAGTGTAATAGGTTTATGACAATTTAGTGTATCTATCAAACAGTGAATTTCCTTTTGCTTCAGGGGTTTGTGGCCCATAAGAGCCTCTATCTCAAGTATGGCTATCTTTATGGCAGTAATAAAGTTTCTAGGAGGTCAGATCAATGTTTTCCATTTTCCCATTGGTGTCGCAGCTGTTGACTTAAATCCTCTGATTTTCCATAATATACCCAAATAATATACTATCCCCAAAACATATTTATTGTCTGTATATATGCCAAATTTCTTACCTGTAACCAAAGATCAGGCTGTCCTGAGAACCACAATGTAAGAGAGCTGAGCTGACTTTGCACCAAGTGGACACTTACACTCAATGGGATTTTGAAAATCTGGAATGACATATTCTGCCTGAAAATGTCCTTCTGAGTTATGAAGATAGGAACCATCAACAAAGAGGGTAAGATCTGGATTTGCAAGGGATGTCTAAGAGGTCAGCATGGGATAAGATTGAGGCTTGAGTGTCCATAACATTATCATGCAATTGTCCTTCAGCTGGGAGAGGGAGCAGAATAGGAAGACTGAGATTTTGACGTGGGTGGATGATAATGTGAGAAAAAGAAAGCAGAAGAATTTCACAACAGGTGAGCTTGAGAAATCAAAAGGTCAGGAGAAGGGCCCTAACTGCATAAGGGACATAAATGTTCAGGGTAAGACCAAGCACAGCGTCACCCGTGGTTTGAACTGATTTTCCACTTGCCACTACTGCCAGAAGCAAAGATGGACAAAAACCTTAAGCTGAAGGATCTAGACTAAACCTGCAGTATCTGAGTGACCACTGATTTCTATTGTTTTTCAGATAGAACTCCTAAGGCATGTCCTTCTCTTTCATGAACAAATAGAAAAGCAAAGATTAGTCAAGAAGCCCTAAGTGGGATAAAAGAAAGTGAGATCTTAGGGATTCAAATGATGTGACAGAAGGCAAGTCTCGTATTAGAAGTTCAGATATAATTTCTTTAGTCATGCCTTATAAAGAGGATGTTATAACAGAGAAATTAGGGATTTGCATGCTACGATGGCCAGTAAGACCCAGAAAGTCTTGAAGTTGTCTTTTGGTTTCAGATGGAAAGTTGTTAAATATGATTTTGATATAATCTGGAGATCAGTTCCCCCCCCCCCCTTCAGGGGGAATATCATGACCTAAATAATAGACTTGTGGGTAACAGAGCTGAACTTTATCTTTTGAAACCTTATGGCTCATTTGAACTAAGTCTTTTAGTATCAGATGTCATGAAAAGAGTTGCTGAATGTCTTAGAACAAAGGAGATCATCTACATATTAAATGAAGGTTGAATTACAAGGAAAGATCAAATCTTCTAGATTTGTACTTCTTGTTCAGGAAAATTTTGTAAAGGATTCTGTGAATTCTTGGGGCATGACTAAGTGTATGGTTGATTTTCCCATGTAAAAAGTAAATAGATTTTGGGAGTTAGTATTAAAGGATATGCTGAAATATAAGAAAACAAGAATAAAATAAGTGGTATCAGAGACAGGATTGGAAGAAAAAATAATATTAGGGAGAGGCATAGCAGGGTATACACCTACCATTAAGGACTCTGCCTCCCAGATATGTCCCAAGCCTTTTGTTCCTATAGCCTCAAGTGTGTCAGGAATGTGAGTGAGCATGCCTTGAATGTGGGGATTGTCAATGGCTTGGGAGCTGTGAAAGGGGCAAGAAAATTGAGCTTATCTATTAGAACTATCGGAGAACAAAGATGAGTGAGAAGGGAATCCTGAACTTCAAGAATTAGTATCTCACATGAACATGAAATACTAACATTCTAATTAGAAATTATGTCTTTGCCTATTAGATGAACTGATTTGTGGAACTTAATAAATAGCCATGTGAGTTATGATGAGGCCTGAGAGAGAAAGACTTTTTTTTTTTTTTACATTTATTTATTTTTGAGAGAGTGAGACAAAGTGAGGAGTAGGGGAGGGGCAGAGAGAGAGAGGGAGGCACAGGATGGGAAGCAAGCTCCAGGCTCTGAGCTGTCAACACAGAACCCGATGCAGGGCTCGAACTCACAAACCGTGAGATCTTGACCTGAGCTGAAGTTGGACGCTCAACGGACTGAGCCACCCAGGCACCCCGAGAAAGACGTTTAAAAAAGGGACAAAAGTAGTCCATTTTCTAACTGCAACATAGAGATTGTTTTTGCACTCTGAGGGTTTATTGTGGGAAATTGTGAGGTGTCACTATGATAAGAAAAAAAAAGCAGGATAATATAGGCAGAGAGGGAAAGGATTAGGACCTGAGGTCCCTGGGTGAGGAAAGACATATTTTGGAACAATGCTGGGAGTGTCTGACCACAGCAATCCCCTTTAGGCTTAAGGCTCCTCTTAAGAATGGAACAGATACCATCTACTCCCCCTCAGGTTCCCTCAGAAATTTGACAAAAGACCTGACTAAAAATAAGTAGACCATAAATCATGACCCGCAGGGAATGGTATGGCCATAGACCACCCATCATACAATGGAAATGAGCCAATCAGGAATGGACAATCCAGCACCTAGAGTTTTCCAGCTAATAAGGATAGAACCTGAGAAGGAACAAGGGGAAAGGGTGGGAGGGTGGCTACCAGAACCTTATAAAAACAAGGCATTCACTTTTGAATGTCTTCTCTCTGTTAAGAGAACTTTCCTATTCTTCCTTTCTAATCTTATGCTCTAATAAACTTCATTCTTTGAAGTGGCCAGACAACGAATCCTGGCTAAAAAATCTTGCAACATCACATGTGGAACAAGTGGCTCTGGTATCTACCAGAAAGGTGGTAGGGCGCCCATTGACTGGGAGTATTATTTTCCCAGTTTGGGACATACATGAGCTGATCTGTCATAAGAGAATCATTGAGACCCTGAGGTCTTAAGGCATTTTTTAGCCCACTCTCCTTTCTCCTTGCAAAGTTAAAGGTGTCTCTACCAAAGACTTTGGTGAAGTTGAGGGGGCATTAAAGTCTTAGAATAATTTTCCTCAAGTTGTTTAATTTGGAGAGTCATGGGTTCGTATTTTGTATATATCATCCTGTATATCCTCATGGTGCTGTGTTAAAGCATGGACTTCAGAGACAGGGACATTTTTTCCAATTAATCTAATATTCTTGAATGGTCTCTTAGTTCTATGTGGAATCCATTAATAAAGCTGGTAACCAAAGCAGATGCCATGTGCCCATCAAGAGTTGGATCTAAATAATGTTTCCAGATATTATTTAGGAGTCTAAGAGTGTTTTTCCCATTTCCTTAGCTCTGTCTATATAGTCCTCAAGGTTATTTTCATTTATTTGTAGGTTCTTGTTAAGTCTGTCCAATTTAGATTTTTCTTTTATTCTTTTTTTTTTCAATTTAGATTTTTCAAACTGCAGTAAGGTGTAGCCAGATTAAAAGGACTCGAGCCAATTGGTAGCGATCTGAGTCCCAGAGAATACGCCGCTAAGATTAATTTGAATTGTATAGAGACTCTTCTCCATTTTTACATGGATCAAGAAAATTCTTCATTATAGCATGCAGAACAGCTTGAGACCAATGTTAAAAAATAATCTATTGGGACAGGGATAATTGGGTCCCTAGAGTTTCTTGTTCTTAGAGTCTTAACATTGTAGGAGCAGTACTCAGATCACAAGACACTATGTGGAATTGAGAAGCTGGTAAGGTTAAGGTAGGGTCAGGAAGTGGAGGACAAACAAAAAGTGAAGAAGAACAAGGTTGTGGGAGAGACTGGAACAAATCTGGAGGAACAGAAGTGAAAGGGGTGGAAAGTGATGGGTGCACAAGTATCTTAGAGAAGTATATAAGGAGTAACATTGGAGAAAACCACATGATCTCCAAGAGATGAGTAGCATAGCTTACAATAAAATAGATTGAGATTTTGAAGGGTGTGATTGAGATTTGATTGGGAGGACAGTTTTTTACCTTTTTCATGCCAAAAAAACAAAACAAGACAAAACCAGAAACATTGTTTGAGGAGTATTTTAGACATCCAGGATTTGAGAACTCCTTGAGGGTGTACTAAGTTAGGGAGATCTCCAAAACCCCAATGTGGCTATTGCAGTTCCAAGTTATCCTTAGTAAAACTTTGCCATTTTTTTAAAGTATTGGCAAAATTAGTGCCTTAATGGTGAATGATACAGTCAGGTGGAGTTAATCTCTCAATTCCAGTAGATTGAGAGTTATCCATGGGAGAAACAGGATCAGGTAAATAAAGGAAGCAGGTAATAACAAAACAGTTCTGTGCACATTCCTCATCTGAGAGCCAAAGGGACCCCTCATGCAATCCTTGTTGAAAAGCTGAAAGACTTTGTGCAATCCCTGAACATGGAATTGGGAAAGGCAGAAGAAAATCACAAAAAAGCTGGAATTTCCCTCTGGAAAGTCAAGTTGTAAATCCTCACCCAAAAACAACCAAGAAAACCCCCATATAGTAAGATTCTCACTACAACAAAAAAGAGCCAGCAAAAATTGTCCTCAAACAGAAAAGAATGAGAAGTCCTACTCAAATAGAAAAGAACTGGGAAGAGCCCAGTTTAATGGTTTAAAGCAAGTTCCTATTGTGCTACTATAGAAAAAATGCCTGGAGCACTGGATTAGGAGTTGTGACTCACCATAGATACTGATTTCCTTAGCTTCTCTTTGGAGAAGGCAGCATGAATGCCTGGGTTAAGACAGCAGAGGATGAGGGTCAGTCAGCACTCCATCCATGTCATGGCACCAGAAACTATCGAATTAAAAACAAATCCAGATTTAGAGGCTTTGTTCAGAACATATATATATACATATTCACACACACACACACACACCCACACACACACACACACACACTACTACAATAGGGAGAATGCTCCAGTTTCAGAAAATAACAAGCATTTCTCTACCTGGCAGAAAAAGCTTCTTTGTTTATAGGACTAGGGAGGGGCAGCAGAGATAAGGAGAATCTTTTAAGGGGCAGCTGGACAAACAAAGGGAAATGACTGCAGGGTCTGTCAAGAAAAGGATCTTATGATCACTTGATTCCATTGAGAAGCTGATAAGAGGGGGCACATTCCGGGTTTTTAGTGCTTGTTCATGTTTTGGAGCATGCAGACTTCCTTCTGTGGAAAGGAGAGAAGCCTGACTAAAGTTTGGTCAAGAAAAAGCAGAGGGTAAGAAATGGCCATTGCAAATTCTCTGTCCTCCAAAAACATTTCTCCTTTTGTATGTGTGTAAAAGGTTCTCTAGAGCAGGAATCAGAAAACATTTTTTATACAAAAGAAGATAGTAAATAATTCAGGCTTTGTAACTGTATGGTCTCTGTCACAACTCTGCCATTGTACCTTGAAAGCAGAAATAGATATATGGAAAGGAAAGGGTGAGACTGTGCTCTAGCATTACTTTATTTAAGAAACAGGTGCCTGACAATATGTGGCCTTTGGGCAATACTTTGCCACTATCATATCTTATCAGTTAGGAATTAAATGTCCTGAAATGTGGGGGAGAAAAACCAGAATAGTTGCTTCAACACTCTTCCTAATAACATCAGCTTATTTCTAACTGGCCAGTCCATTTCATAAAGCCACATCTATCCACATGGGAGCTTAAGAAATATAGATACTGAAAAAGATGTATCTCTCTCAAATCTTTTGTGATTAAGAAAGAAAAACAGGGGGCATCTGGGTGACTTAGTTGGTTAAATGTTCAACTTTGGCTGAGGTCATGATCTCACAGTGAGTTCCAGCCCCACATCAGGCTCTGTGATAACAGTTCAAAGCCTGGAGCCTGCTTTGGATTCTGTGTCTTCCTTTCTCTCTGCACCCCCCCCCCCATTCACACTTTGTCTCTCTCTCTCTCTCTCTCTCTCTCTCTCTCTAAAATAAATAAACATATTATTTAAAATTTTTTTTATTAAAAAAAAAAAAGAAAGAAAACATCCAGGTGCATTTTGGTGTCTCAGTTGGTTAAGTGAACATCTCTTGGTTTTGGCTCAGGTCATGATCTCCTAGTTCATGAGTTCTAGCTCCTAATGGATCTCTGTGCTATTCAGTGCAGAGCCTGCTTGGGATTTTCTCTTTCCCTCTCTGTCCCTCCCTGGCTTGCTCTCTCTCTCTCAAAATAAATAAAATAAACTTAAAAAAAAATAAAAATAACCAATTTCTTACTTGAGTTTGTTTGTTTTGCCTTTTGTAGTACATCTTTGATGTGCAGTAAAAAAATGGAAACCTACTGTTTGAGAGTTGACCTAATTTTATAATGACCTGTATTATTTAATTTAGGGAAGATCAGGAGACAATATTATCTTAAAATATAAAAAACATAATATTCCTTAAAGTCTTTTTTTTTTTATTTTGCTTTATTATTGTGGAGGCCACTTTTTAGGCAAACAGGCTTGAATAATGGGATGCAGAAAGGGTCACAATGACCACCTGGCTGAATACAGACAGGCCCATCAGGAGACCCACCCCAAAATATCCATAAAGCCTTAACTAACCAATGGGTTACTTACACCTGGGCACAATTACTAGAAAGGGGAAAATTCCATCCATTGCCATACTACCTCACTTTCCTTCCTTCAAAGCAGCCCCTCCCACTGCCTCCTGACACACTGACTCCTTTGCTGTCCTGCTCCAAGGCTCCCTTGTGGTGTATTCAATAAACTTTTATCTCCTTTGTTCTGCCTCTGGTGAATTCTTTCACCTCCAGCACCATTGGCTTCCACCTGATCTTCTGCCCACATTCGGGGGCCCCCATCTGATCAACAGACACTCCATTTAAGCACCACAATTATAACATTTGATGCCGAGTCTGAGAGTACTAGAGATGATTTATGATTAAAAAAAAATCTTTGGTCTTCCCCAAATTACAATGATCAAAGATAAGTAGGCCTAAAATATAAAGGGAGTTGTAAATCCTAAGGATTTTGCACGAAATACTAGAACTAAGATGGTCAGCATTTATAAACTGCCTGAGAACAAATTGATTTGGACTGAGAACATTCAAAGGTTCCATGAAATCATAATTCAGGGCATGAAAAGGGCAACATATGTCCCTTTTCCTCACTAAGAATAAGGCTGTTTGGGTTATCCGTGGTTCACATCCTAAAGTCATCTCCCTTGCTCATTTACACATTTCTGCATGAAGTTCATTCATTCTCTGGATGTGAAAGTTCCCAGTTCTTAGCTAGTTTTAGCCATTTGTATGCTGGGCAGCATCGGAATGAAAGAAATCCCCCTTGAGGGCTCCTCTAGTCTTTCCAAGGCCAATCTTATCTTTACAAACTTTCTTGATCTGCTTTATCATCCTGTCCTGGAGAAGATGGATTTGGTATATATATATTTTTAAGTTAAACATTGTGCTTGGTTTATAACAGCACACTAAGATAAGGCTATGCTGTTTAATCCTCTGTTCTTTTCACATTTTTAAGTCCTTTGAGTCCTTTCTCATTTTAATTTTTTGTATTGCTGCATTTCCTATCTTATGACTTTGCTCCTTACCTCTTTAGTTAGCATAGTTAGTCTTTAGAACTTACACATCACTGATTGAGGAGATCTGTTTTGAACTAATTTTTAAAAATGTTTTAGTAATTACAGCAGCCTTTTTTTTTTCCTTTTAGCAATTATGTCTCTCATTGTATGCGTTTGTAGGTAGACTCATTTCTTTTAGCTTTCGTTATTTAAAACCATCCCAGGGGTGCCTGGGTGGCTTAGTTGGTTAAGCATCCAACTCTTGATTTTGGCTCAGGTTGTGATCTCATGGTTCCTAAGATCAGAGTCCTCCTGTGTGTCCCACATTGGGCCCTGCGTTCCACACTGCAGAGACTGCTTGGGATTCTCTTTCTCCTCTCTCTCTACTCTTCCTCCACTCTCTCTCTCTCTAAAATAAAATAAAATAAAATAAAATAAAATAAAATAAAATAAAATAAAATAAAATAAAATAAAATAGAAACAACCATACCATAGCTAATTGTCACCAATACCTGTTTAAATTACTATCTTAATGAAAATGTACTATCGGGGCAATAAGAATTACACTTTACCCTCATTTTTTTGAGACTGAAAACCTCTTCCTCTGGCCACAGTCTATAGTGGAAATGAATAAATAAATACAGAGCATTGAGCTACAGCATGTTATATGTGTTCATACCCTTGATTTGTGTTGGTTGCCCAGTTTTCTTCAGCTTCTATAGAAGTCGTTCTAGGGGCGCCTGGGTGGCTCAGTCGGTTAAGCGGCCGACTTCTGCTCAGGTCATGATCTCACAGTCCGTGAGTTCAAGCCCCGCATCGGGCTCTGTGCTGACAGCTCAGAGCCTGGAGCCTGTTTCAGATTCTGTGTCTCCCTCTCTCTGACCCTCCCCTGTTCATGCTCTGTCTCTCCCTGTCTCAAAAATAAATAAAACGTTAAAAAAAAAAAAAAAAGTCGTTCTATATAATGACTATAGAATGTCTTGGTGACATTTCTGGAATTTCATATTTCTATTAGCATTATATGAAAGACTGAAAAAAAACCAAAATACTGCAAACTTCAAACAGGCCAACTAAAAGAAAAAAAGAAAAAAATGTCCTCTTACATTTTCATTTACAAACACGATTTGGTTTTTACATGATAGCATCAAACAGTAAGATGCTAATTTATTTAAACACTTGGCATCATCCAAAAGTTCTCCAAAATATATCTCCCTCTATCTCATCTGTAATTCCATTTTCTTATACCTAAGCAATAATATATCTGAAGGGAAATAGAAATGCAAACGAGAATGTATAATAAGGAAGTAGTTGGTTTTTCAAAGCCTATTAATGTTATAGTTTTATTATTTTTATCAAATGACTCTAAGTTGGATTATTATAGTCATGTATTTATTGAATGATATGCATTACATCATTTACCTTAGACTATATAGAATGCAGTCTTGAATGCTATTGTTTTCAATCTTCAGAGTTTACCTAATTTCTTGGAAATTTAAAGTAAATTTCCATGGCCTTATGTGATATATTCTACTTAATGTGATTTCTTTCAAGTAATTTCCAAATAATATAGAGGCTCATGATTATCTCTTTCTATCCTGTGTATTTTCTATTCTTTACAAAGATACATTTCTATAAACTGTTTGGCTAACACTTTTTCATGACTATTGGCTATTGCTGTTCAATCTTTGCATATATTCACCGTGTAATATTTTATTGTTGTGTTGTTTTTGCCTCTTCTCCTCTATCCAGATATTTTCTTGACCTTCATAATACTTTCCAACCTACCTCCATGACCCCTCCCTCCTCCACTGTTAGGAAACTTTCACTTTAGCTAATTTTTTTCAAATACTTTGATATTCAAAGGATGGAGATCTATCAGCTCTTTTCTTTTTGTCTTCCGTAATTCTCAATAAAATTTATCATAGCAGAGATTTTGTAATACATGTCTACCTTGAATAAAAAAAATAATTAGAAAAAAATCTAGTTGGGACTAATGTGAATTAAACAAGTTGTGTAAGAAGTATACAGTATACAGTAAAATTACATATTATAGACTAGAGACAATGTAAGGGTAAAAACAAATTTAAAAAGAAAAAAAATTCCTTGGCACTGAAAGGGAGACTCCTCCCACCCTCCCTTTCTTAGATCATTTACTTTAAAAAACTTGTAATTATAAGGATTTTCTCTGTCTCTTGGAAATGTATGTAAATTTTTTGGCAAACAAGGTAAATCTCTTACCAGCTTTAATATACATTAACATCTTTTTCAAGGATCTGAGAAGCATCTCTTTGAAAGGCAGTAATGAAGAAAGGTAAGCTCTTATCTTCCAGTCTGTGTAAAATGGTAGGTGGGTCACTTGCATGGACACCTAGTTCCAGTTGCAAAATGATCTCCTGCATAACAATAGGGGAAGTTTACTTTTTCCTTTTGACAAAGCCATTTAACTAACATAGATGGTCACCCGAATTACCATGTGAATTTAGGATAAACTGTGTGTGACAGATGGTATTGTCAAATCCTTTTACTTGAAGACTAGCTATTGTTTATCTTGAGAACATAGGTAATGGGTTGTAGCTGCTTAGCTCTAAAAGGGTGAGGTTTCTTCCTGTCTCTTAGCTGATTGCCTGTGAGATATACCATGTTCTGGTTTAATGTGTATTTAATAATAAAACTCTTTGCTTTCTAATCTACCTTAGTGGAGAGGTTTTCTGGGGTGATAGAAGCTTTTGTTTTTAGTTATACTTTTCCAACTATCAGAAACTATTTAACATAGTACAGACTAGAAGTACAAAATTAGCTTGAAAAAGGAGATCTCTCTCTGTGTTTTGTTTCTTTCTCATATATAAGTATATATATATGTATATATATATAATATTTATTTATATAGAGAGATGCATATATGTGTGTGGTTATGTATTAAAAGT
The DNA here is from genome assembly GCF_016509475.1 of Prionailurus bengalensis. NCBI lineage: Eukaryota > Metazoa > Chordata > Mammalia > Carnivora > Felidae > Prionailurus > Prionailurus bengalensis. Next base: position 71,243,281 of record NC_057354.1, read on the forward strand.
ATACATACATAAAATATATACATATGTCTTTATATATATATGAGAGAGAAATTATTTTTTTGTTTTGTTTTTTGTATGTGTAAGGAAGATGTTTGTACTTACCTCCTAAAACTCTCCTGAAAATTGAAGAGATAAAAAAGGTGAAGTGTGAAACTTTGTGAACGCTTCTATTATACTAAATATACAGCATGGTTACAATTTATAGCAAGGCAAGGACATTACTAAGGTTCTTAGAATCAAGAGAACTGGATCTTCTCCCTGCTTTACTTTCTACAAGGTTTGAACAAATAAACATCACTGATTGGTTCCTCAACTGCACAATAAAGAGGAGAAGAGTAGCTACTCAGGAGTGAACATCACGTGAGATCAGAGTAATTGGTTTATGAGTACTTGTTCCCTTTATTTAAAACATTATTGGGGCGCCTGGGTGGCACAGTCGGTTAAGCGTCCGACTTCAGCCAGGTCATGATCTCGCGGTCCATGAGTTCGAGCCCCGCGTCAGGCTCTGGGCTGATGGCTCGGAGCCTGGGAGCCTGTTTCCGATTCTGTGTCTCCCTCTCTCTCTGCCCCTCCCCCGTTCATGCTCTGTCTCTCTCTGTCCCAAAAATAAATAAAAAACGTTGAAAAAAAAATGGTTCCAATGATCAGAGATTTGAAAAGCATTCCTAACACTTTAATATTAATGTGGAGTTGGTAATGGGAAGTATCTTCTCTCTAGTTCTCATATTCTGTACTGTGAAGTGTGTTTGAAGTTTTTGCCCTTTCTTCCATTAGATTTTTTTCTCTTTTCATTGATTTATAGGATTTATGGATTAATTTTAAGTCTTTATATAGACATTAAAAATTGGATTGCAAATTCTACATACAATGTGTTGTTTCACGAATACCTGTATTGTAAATATCTACTTTCACTTTGCAGCTGGCCTTTTTATTCTATTAATGAAATCTTTAGATGAACAAAAGTACTTCATTCTCCTAAACTTTTCAGTTTATCATTTTTTCCCACATGGATAGCACTTTTTACATCTTGTTTAAGAAATCTTTGCTGTTTCAAATTCACAAAGATCTTATGCTAGCTTTTGATAACGTTCTTATTTTTCATATTTAGATCTGAAATCCAACTGGAATTTATTTTTGTGTATGATGTGAAATAGGAGCTCAAATAGCTACTTTTCCTTTTTGGATTTTTATTTGATCCAGGAACATATGTTGAAATGCGCCCTTTAATTTCACTTTTAAAAAATAAATCATGTGCCTATATGTGACTGGGACTATTTCTGTAATTTACTTTGTTCCGAGGGTCAGTATGTCTAAACTTGGGCCAGTCAAAAACTCCTCCAATTCCTATAGCTTGATAATAGGTCTTGATACCTAACAGTGCGACTTAACTAACTTTGTTATTCTTTTTCAAAATTGCCTTCGCTTTGCCTGACTGTTTGCATTTCCATAAATTTTAGATTAAACTTATTAGTTTCCATACCATAAAAAATCTACATAGATTTTTATTGAGATTGTACTTTTCTGTAGATCAATTGGTGAGATTTGGTATCTCTACGATATTGAGTCTTCCAATACATAAGCATAGTAGAAGCTGGTTTATTTAGGTGTTCTGTTTTGTTTCATTTTGTAGTTTTCTGAGTTGAGAACTGTCACAATGTGTCAATTTATAGAAAAGAGTTAAAATTTTCCTGCTACTTTAGTGGCATTATTCTAATCTTACTGTGCTACAAGAATAATTCTAAAAAGCCACACGCTGATTTTTAGCAACAGTAAACATAAATTATACCAAGATGTTTTAAAAATTCCCTAACCCACAGCCAGTAAATTTTGTCATATTCAAAATTTCTGTTTTTCATAGCATTTTGTTTTTGTTCCCTTGGTATTTTCTTTCCATAGCCTCATACTCAATATATAACCAAACATATAGAAATCCACCTGGCATTTAACAAATAGTGGAAAACCTATTACAACACCAAAACCCCTGGAGAAAATCAGAAAAAAAACTCCAAATTTATTTACCATTGACAAATTTGATTTCTTTTTTAGGTCAATATAATGTATTTGTATATTACTTTTTAAAAATTCAAGTATAATTAATATCCAGTGTTATATTGGTTTCAGTTGTACAATATAATGGTTGAACAGTTGTATGCATTACTCAGTGCTCAGTCGTGATACATGTACTCTTAATACCCATCTCCTATTTCACCCATCCCCCTACCCAGATACCCTCTGGTAAACATCTGTTCTCTATAGTTAAAAGTTTGTTTTGTTTGTTCCTCTCTTTTTTTTTCTTTGTTTTATTTCTACCTACATTTAAGAAAAAAAAAATAAATGGAATTTCTGTTGAATAGTGATATGTCACTGATAACTACTGTTTTCAATTTCTAGGACTAGTTCATGAAAAATTACACTTTAACACCAATCTCTGTCTCTCTGTCTCTTTCTCTAATATATATATATGATATATATATGATATATATATATCATATATATCATATATATACACACACACACATATATATATGTATGTATATATACATATACACACACACACACATATATATATATATACACACACACATATATATATGTATATATATATACACACACACACACACACATATATATATGTGTGTGTGTGTCTAATGTATATCTTATGATTATACACATGCATACACATATATATTTGTACTTACTCCTGAAACTACCCCAAACAAGAGACAGAATATTTCCAGTACTTAATAAATTGTCACAGTGCTGTTTGCCAGTTCACATTCCCCTTAGCGATAACTACTCATCTGACTTCCATGAACATCAGTTAATTTTATCTCTTGTTAAACTTTATGTTTGTTTATCCTTGTATCTGTTGATGGGCATCTGGTTGTATCTATTTTGGAGCTATTGTGAAGAAAGCTTTTGTGAACATTCTTCTGCTAATCTTTTACAAGATATGAACATTGATTTCTCTTGGGTATACACCTAGGAGTAGAAATACTGAAGAAAAGTGTAGACATGTATTTGTTTTTAGTGGGACTGCCAAGTTTACATGTCTACTAGAAATGTAGAAGGAACCCATCTATGGCTTCCCCAAAACTTGATATTGTCAATTATTGTTAAAACTTTGGTCCTTTGAGTAGATGTATATTGGTGTCTCCTTTTTAATTTGCATTTCTGAGGAAGAATAACTAGTTAAGCACTCATTTATTTGTAGTTTGGAGTGTAAACTGTTTTTGAGAATTGTTGTTCAAGTCTTTTGACCTTTTTTTTTTTTTAACTGAGTGTCCTAAACATGCAGCCAATATTTTCCTCCCATTGATTTTCTCTCATAGGACTTTTGCTGTCTTCCTTAATGCTATATCCCTAGTGCCTCCAATACTGCTTGACACTTTAAAGGCACTCATTAAGTAACTATTGAATACAAAAATAGATACATGAATTAATTCACGGTTATCTCTTAATATTTGTTTTATTAAGTCTTATATAAATGTCCAGTTGTTTCAGCACCATGTGTTGAAATGACTGTCCTTTCTCCTTTGTATCATCTTTGCTCCTTTGTCAAAGATCAGCTGCCTATATTTGTGTGAGCCTATTTCTGAGCTATCTCTTCTGTTCCATCACTGTGTGTCTGTTTTTTCACAAATGGCATGCTATCTTGATTACTGTAACTTGACAGTAACCTTGAAGTACGGTTGAGTCAATCCTCCATCTTTGTTGTTCTTTAATTTTATTTTGACTCTTCTGGGTTTTGTGGCTTTCTGTATAAACTCCAGATCAATTCGTTGATATCCTCAAAATAACTTGCAAGAATTTTCAGTGGGGTTGCATTGAATTTATACGTCACATTGGGAAGAATTGACATCTTCAGTGCATTTACATGGACTATTTCTCCACTTTTTATAAGATTTTTAAAATTTATTTAATCAGAATTTTGTCAATTTCTTCCTATAGATCCTATACATATTTTGTGATATTTATACCTAAGTTTTTTATTTTTGTTGTTATTAATGTTGTTTTTCTTATTTCAAATGTATTTCTGATTTTTCATTGCTGGTGTATTGGAAAACAATTGAATTCTGTATATTAACCTTGTATCCTGCAACCTTGCTACGATGTACTAGTTCCAGGAGTATATTTCTCAATTCTTAGTGATTATCTACATATAATTATGTGTATATGAACAAAAATGGTTTTACTTCTTTCTTCCCAATATGTGTATTTTTATTTCCTTTTATTGTTTTATTGTATTAGATAGGACTTCGAGTGTGATATTGCCTATACCTGATGGTAGGGTACGTACTGCCTTGTTTCAGATCTTAGGGGAAAAACATCCATCTCACCATCTCAACCATATATCTCACCATTATGTATGGTATTAGCTGGAGGTGTTTGTAGATATCTTTATCAAGTTGAGAACGTTCCCTTTATTCCTAGTCTGCTGAGAGATTATCATAAGTAGGTATTAGGTTTTCTCAAACTCATTTTCTGCACATACTGGTATAAATATTTCCTTTTAGCCTATTGATGTGAGGATTACATTATATAACTGGACTAAGCCCCACTTTGTTATATTGCATAATTATTCTTAAACAGTTTTGGATTTGATTTGCTAATTTCTATTGAAGGGTTTTGCATCTATGTTCATGAGAGCTATTGGTTTTATAATGTTCCTTCTTGTATTGTCTTATCTTTATCTGATTTTGCTATTAGGATAATGCTTGCTTCATACAAAGAGTTAGTAAGTGCTTCCTCTGCTTCTGTTTTTTGGAAGAGATTATAGAAAATTATAGTTAATTTTACTCCCTTCCTTAAATGTTTGGTGGTATTCACCGCTGAAGCCATTTGGACATACTGCTTTCTTGTTTAGAGGGTTATTAATTATTGATTCAATTTCATTAATAAATACACATTTATTCAGATTATCTATTACTCCTTGTGTGAGTTTTGGTCATTTTGATATTTTAAGGAATTGGTTAATTTCATCTGAGTCATTGATTTTTAGTTTTCTCAGCTTTTTTCTTTTGGGGAGGAGAGAATTGCTGACTTCCATCATCTTTGTATATCAGAGCTAAAGCCAGAAATCAGTCCCCTCTTTTTTTTTTCAGATTGCATTGTTAATATTGATTAATCATCAACATTACTAACTCTCTTCGGATATCTCAATTTTACTCTATGATCCATCTACTGAATGCTTTATTTAGATAGTATATGCTTAAGTTCTAGAATTTTCATTTGGTTCTTTGTATATTTTCCTCTGATAAGGTTTTACTACAGCTCATTTATTATGACCAGACTTTTCTTTACCTCATTGAGTATCATTATACTATTGCCTTAAAATTCTTGTCTGTTAATTCCAATATCTGCATCATCTTGGGATTGCTCTTCATTGATTGCCTTTCTCTTGTGAATAGTCATGTTCTCCTGTTTTACGTATGTTGGGAAATTTCAGATTGCATTCTGTACACATGTTTTAGAAACTCTGAATTCTATTTGTTCTTCTGAAGATTACTTCCCTTTCTCTTGACTTTTTAATGTGTGCTTTTGTGGTGTGTTTTGTTTTGTTTTGTTCAACAGGCACGTAACTTGGATAACTCTGCAAACTTTCTGACCCTGCAGTAGGAAGCAGCTCAAAACACTTTAGCTTTTTTTTTTCCCCTCTCACCTGGACTGTTTGGTCTTTTTTGCTATGCATTTACAGTTTAAGTCTTAGTCATTAGTTTTGGCAGAATTTGTAGCAATAGTTGAGACTTCCTTTTTCTCCCTGCCTCCTTTCTTGAATTTTGTGGCCTCAATTTCAAGTTGCCATAGTTTCCATAACCACAGAACTTGAGTTCTCCAAGCCAGCATATTTTCTAATGGAATTCAACAGGCTGTCCTTAGAATAAAAGTTGTAAACACAAGAAATTCACTCAGTGCCATTTCCTTCTTCAAAATGTCAACTTCCCTCCACCCCACCAACACCTGCCTGCTATTGGTTACTCCCTGATGCTTTCTAGTAGATTTTTTTTTATTTTTTTTGTCTAATGTTTTTACTTGTCAGAGAAAGTTGGTTTCATAGGAGGTAATTGGCCATACAAGAAGGAAAACTCCTAGAACAAAATTGATTTTTGGAATTTGATCTTGGCTAGAGTAACTGTTGAATTTATACAGCTGTGTATATAGTGATTTGTATCTTTGCTAAGTAAAGGCAATCTTGACTCTATCATTTGGATTCTATACCTCTATTTTTTGTTTCTTCTGACTTATTACTTTGGCCAGGATTTTCATTATATGGTGAAAAATAGTGGTAATAATGTTCTTTTTTTTCCCTTAGAGGTAATGTGTCTTCTATTAATTATTTTTATCTTAAGTATTAGGCTTGTAGTTGATATGATACACATGCTCACACACAAAAGGTAGGTAAATTTAATAAAGCAAGTTGCTCAGTTTTGAATGATTTTTTCATTATGAGTTGGTGTTTGATTTTTTTTTTCCTGTTACAGTTGGGAAAATTGTTACATGATTTTCCTCCTTCACACAACTATTGTGGCAAATTATATTACCAGATTTCTAAGACATCAAATCATGCTTGCATTCAAGCGATAAAACATAAGGGAATGTGATAAATTGTAATATACTTTTGAAGTCAAACAGTGTGGAAGTAAACATATCCTTTTGTGAAGAACAATATTCAGTAAGAAATAGATTTATACAAATAACATTAAAAAGAAATTTAAAACTGAAGAAAGATCTTAGAGTAGCTGATTAATCACCTGAAGGGAGATTCCTTGTTCTATACTAAAGTAAAAACAAAAACTATTTCGTAAGTGTGTAAATTCTTTATATTCAATTTGTCAAAATACTTTCAATGTGTAGGCATCAAAAAGCACCTACAATGTCATCTTTATGTTTGAGAAGATGACCTAGATACTTGGCACACATTTTGTGCACAAAAGGTATCTTTAGCATGTAAACTATTTTTTCTTCTGATGGTACATATTTGTTCTAGAATAAAGAAGTGATTCTGGAATTTTTCTAATTTTTTTTTATTTAAAAAAAAATTTTTTTTTCAACATTTATTTATTTTTGGGACAGAGAGAGACAGAGCATGAACGGGGGAGGGGCAGAGAGAGAGGGAGACACAGAATCGGAAACTGGCTCCAGGCTCTGAGCCATCAGCCCAGAGCCTGACGCGGGGCTCGAACTCCCGGACCGGGAGATCGTGACCTGGCTGAAGTCGGACGCTTAACCGACTGAGCCACCCAGGCGCCCCATGGAGTTTTTCTAATTTAAACACACATTAAACATTCTTAATACTGCTGAAAACTAATATTTTACTTTGAAATTTCACATTTATTTTCATAAATGAAAGGAGCCTGTGCTTTGCTGTTCCCATGCTATCTTCATAAGTTACAAATTGGAATTTTAAATGTGCTTTATAAATTAGGTGAATGTATTTTAATCTTTTGACTGAGAGCAGAGAGGGTGATGGACAGAAAGGATTGAAATATCAGAGGCTGCTTCCCTTACTCCATCTCTTCTTATTTGTCCTTCAGCACAGCCAGCTCTGTTATCCCCTAACTCCTACCCCCTCTTTTCACTGAATATTCTCTTTTTTATCTTGTTGGTGATAGAATGGGTGAGCAGTGATGCCCTCAGGAAATTTGGGGAAGAGGAAACAAAGGAACAAAAATAATGCTCTTCTCTCAGTCCCCCTGTGGGGTCTCTGGCTTTCTAATACAGGACCAGAAACCTAGCACCTTTGTCTCTCTGGGAGGCCTCTCTCTTCCAGGTTTTACTGTTCTGAGATCTGTCCACTTCCCTCTTGCTTTCATGGCATCTCCAAGGTTAGGTTCTGGGAAAGGATCCAGATTCCTATGCTCCTTTGCCAACTTGTCAGGAGCCAAAAGTCAAAGATACTTTTCTCCTGAGTTGTCATTGTTGTTGTTGTTGTTGTTGTTGTTCTTCTTCTTCTTCTTCTTCTTAAAACTCAAATATCCCACTCACCCACTGAAGCAGTTTAAAAGTTAAATCTGAAAAATAGAACATTTAGGATTAAAAACAAATGGAACTTTTTGAACAGGAACAGAAAGAGGAAAGTCTCCCTACCTTGAGAGGAGTTGATAAATATTTCTAAGACCAGAATTTGACTCTATTTCCTATGAGCTAATAAGATTGCAAAATTGGCTCTATTTCATAGATCTACATAAATCTTTCTGCAGGGACATTTTTCCCTAGAGATTCTCTGAATTTCTCTAGCACTGAATCCCCAGTGGTAATCATTAGATGAGCTCTTTCCTTTCTGGGGATTCTAGATGCTTAGAGTAATATGATCCTAGGTTCCTTTTGGGCCAGTTACTAAAGTAAGATATGACTTTTATTTATTCCATAATAAAAAGTATTTAAGATTTACTCTGAGTCTCTCATTCCCCCCCTATTATTTGCTAATGAACCCATAGTAGGATAGACGTAGCATTTTTGTAGTGGATATAGAAACAGATTCAATTTGCTAATATTTTATTTATTTACTTATTTTATTTATTTATTTATTTATTTATTTATTTATTTATTTATTATTTTTAATGTTTATTATTGAGAGACAGAGAGAGACAGAGCATGAGCATAGGAGGGGCACAGAGAGGAGGCAATGTGGAATCTGAAGCAGGCTCCGGCTCTGAGCTGTCAGCAGAGCCCGATGCGGGGCTTGAACTCACAAACTGTGATATCATGACCCGAACTGAAGTCTGACGCTTAACTAACTGAGCCACCCACGCGCCCCAATTTGCTGACATTTTAGACATGAGATGGTTTGCACCATAACTGGCCCTCCCACTTTATCCAGAACAGGATGGGTTTTCTGGGAAGTACTACATTCAGGTTTAAAATCAGGTAGTCCCAGGCAAAGCAGGAAGAATGAATCTCCACAAGTGTCTTTAAGACTCAGTTTTTATATTAAGAAAAAATTCTGGAAATATTTTCCTAACAATACTGAGATTTAGTGGAATCAACATAGATATTAGGCTGAGAGCTAAACACATCCCAGCCTTCTGGCTAGTGGAATGTGGATAGAGTGATAAACATCATTTACAGACATGGATCACGATATTCCCCTGTAAGCCTTCCCCCACATTCTTTCTTCTCTGGTTTCCTGACTAGAGGCCAAAGATCCAATGTCCATAAGGGAACAACAGAGACAGACTCACCCAGCAGAAACGGACTGAATCATTGAGTCCTCTCCTACATGCCAATCTAGCCACAAAATATTCAACTGGACTGTGACATGAGTGAGAGATAGTCCTGTAGTTAGATAAGCCATTAACATTTGAGATTGTTGTAACAATTAGTTTAGGATGATGACATAGGTAACTACAGCAACATTATATTGATTTAACTTTTCCCTTCTCTTCTACTTTACCAATGTGCTAGTTAAATAAGATGGTTAACAAAAATAAGAGCATTTTCTCAGTACTTTGGGCCATGAAGAAATATGTTGCTCTTCTTAAAGAACTGCAGTGGCTTTTGAATGAAATATCTAATTGGGAGTGTTGAAAGTTTAAATCAAATTAAAATTAGAAAACTGGAAGTTGTGGCCTTAAGAAAGTGTGTTTAATTTTCTTGCCAATTGTGAAGTATGCTTTTTTATTGCTTAGAGTTTTTCATTTGCCCCAAACATTTATACTATATTTTGTTGATAGGTAGATGGGTTTGAAAACTCATTTGTCTACAAAACTTTCAGAGAATACAGCCTTTATCCAGCCACCATTTTCTTGCTCCATCCTCATGTTTCTACTAAACTCCACCTATTGTATATGTACAAAGTATATAAATACCAGTTGTGTGTTTCAATAGGTGACATATTACCATTAATCATAACTTGGGACTACATTCTCTCGCTAAAACAGAATAATACATACTCAAAGACTAGACAAAAAGAAAACTAGAATACACAGGGGGCTTCGGAGCAATAAGTATCATTTAAAAGCAGAGAGTCATCTAGGAAGAAGAAGAAAAGGCAAATGATAAGTGACCTTACAGATCATACCACAGCTCATATCTTCTGAAGAAAAGAATAGCTAGGGTGATTGCATCAATGTTACATGAAAAGGATACTAGATTCACCAGCTTTAGGTTTTAAAGGTATCTTGGTATAGTTCTTAAATAATTCTAAATATACAGGAAAAGAAAACAATGCAAAATACGTTATAAACAAGACACTAAAGTTGAAGCATCTTAGAAAATATATGTTTAATATAAGTTCACATGTTTATATAAATTTAATCACAGTCTATGGGATTCAATGTCTTGTTACCGACAAGGTAAAATTGAGGGAAAGTGTGGATCTGCTCCTGCAGTTTAACAATAGAATGGGAAAACTATGAAAGTATTTCAATGGAATTACTGCCTGTGTCTAGACTTTGAACCAAAACAACTCTTAAATTGATAAAAATATTTTTAAAAGGTTTTGTTTAGTCATTGATAAGAAGCCCTTCCTATTTACTTTTTTTCTGAAGAGGTTTAGAGAAATATGTAAAAAGTATAGACCATAAAGCCATTACAACATGTTAGCAGCAGATATTATTTAATTTTGGTCTTGACACATGTCTCATCTTTACGAGTAATTTTATAAATACCTTCATGAGAGCCAGACAATGTCTATAGTAGTCATTCTAGCAATTCATCTGTAGTCATTCTAGCTATTCATCTGTGGTCAATTCAGAAGGGAAAATAAAAATATGTCATGACACCATTGAGTAGCTTGAAAGATGAAAATAAGTATGAAAAGTAACCTAAAAATATAAAAAAATGAACTTTTCAATACAATGTAACTATGTTTTTCACCAACTTTCTAGGGCCCAGAAATGATTGTATAAAACCCTTATTTCAAATTAAAATTAATTATTTAACTAATTAATGAACAAATGAACCCTGCTGAAGTTCTTTATGGGAAATGTACACATAATATTATGACCAGCAGGACTGTAAGAATCACCTTCTCTAGGTCAGTCATTCAACAGATGAAAAAATAGGACCTGAAAGAGTAAGCAATTTATGCCACATTCCATATCCACTAATTTAGCAAAAATTGGATCAAAATCCAATTCTCTTCACTCTCAAACCTCTCTCTTCTCTGTGCAATGGACCTTTGATTACATAATAATCATTCAGATTTTTAACATTAATTTTGACAATATCATTTTAGTTCCTAAAAAGTAAGATAATAATTGAATCATTTTACATGAGCATGTCAGAGATTGAGTTTGCTTCTATCAAACTGATGAGATCCTTGCCAAATACATAATACATAAATTCCAGAATGTTGTACTCCCTGAAAGGCATTTACTACATTGTAAACCCTGTGACTCCAAAGGTATTCATAACACATATACACATACACACAAACATATATTTTAGTTTTTACTTACACATCCATCATGTGATGAACTGGAAGATCAAGAGGGAAAAATTATGTGGGAATTATTAAGTTACTGTTTCTCAATTTCAGACCCATCAATCTACATTACAATTTGATGCTAGAGTTGATAACAAACCACTGTCTCCTTTACCGGCTGGTTTTACTGTCAATAGGGAGTACTGTAAAGAGACTAGGTAGCAGTCTTTTAGTTGTGTTGATTGTTTCCTTTTCTGTGCAGAAGCTTTTTATTTTGATGTAGTCCTAATAGTTTATTTTTGCTTTTATTGCCCTTCCCTCAGGAGACATAGCTAGAAAAATGTTGCTATGGCATTTTCCTGTATTTAACAGTTTTATTAAGGTATAATGAATAAATTTAAAGCATACAATTTGATGAGTTTGCACATATGTACACCCATGAAAGCAGTACCACTATCAAGGTAATAGACATATCTGTCACCTCCAAAGTGTTCTTGTACCTCTTTGGTGTTTTGTTTTGGTGTATGTATGTGTGTGTGTATGTGTGTTAAGAATACTTAATATGAAGGGCACCTGGGTGGCTCAGTCAATTAAGCATCCAACTCTTGATTTGGGCCCAGTTATGATCTCATGATTCATGGGTTCGAGCCCCACATCGGGCTGCAAGCTGATGGTGTAGAGCCTAATTGGGACTTTCTCTCTCTCTCTTTCTCTCTCTCTCTCTCTCTTTCTCTCTCTCTCTCTCTCTCTCTCCTTGCCCCTCCCCTACTCATATATGCATGCTCTCTCTCCTCTCTCTCAAAATAAATAAATAAACTTAAAAAAAATACTTAAGACCTACCCTCTCAAACTTTTAAGTGCACAAACAGTACTGTAACTATAGGTACTAGATTGAACAACAGATACTATATACATATAATGGAGTACTATTCAGCCTTTACAAAGAAGGAAATCCTGCCATTTGTGACATCATAGATGAATATGGAGGAGTTTATGTAAGTTAAATAAGCCAGTCCCAGAAGGATAAGTGCTATATAAATCCACTTATGAGATATCTAAAATAACCATAATCATAAAAACAAAAAGTAGAATGGTGGTTGTTAGGGGCTGGGGGAAATAGGAAGTGATAAGTTGTTCAAAGAGTATAAAAGCTGTTATGTAAGATGAATAACTACATTCCCTTTTAATGGAGGAGTTTTAGGGTTATGGTTCTTGCTCTAGTCATAAATAAATGTGTGGAAGAGCCTGGAATGGGAAGATGACATGAAAATCTTAAGTCTCACTTTCTGCTAAAAACCTTGAAACCTATGAAATATTATTTGAGAAATGTTAATGATGATAGTCAACCATGAATGAATATTTACACTGATATAGTCACTCTTCTAGATGCCTAAAACATTATTATTAGTAGTAATAGTAGTTAATGACACATATTGACTCATTTAAGCCTCAAACACCCCTATGAGATACTACTTTTATTATCCCCAGGTTGCAGATGAGAAAATTAATGCACAGAGATTCAAACATGGTAGTCTGGTCTTGTGTGTGTTCTTAATCACCAGTATGTTTTGTATTGGGAAGTAAGAGAGTAACAAATATATAAAAGGATAAGATTGTCAATGACACAAGTAGGAAGTGCAGATTCCCGCAAACTTTTTCTTTACGGTAAATAGCTTCCCATTATTTTTCTCCTTCAGTTTTTTTTTCTCCTACCCCCCCCCCAATAGTCTAATATTCTTGAACCTCTCCTTCTCTCTATACTAATGAACCTAGAATTATTCCACATTTTACGTTGTTACTCAATCTTTAAAATCTAGGTCCAATTTTCCAAGTTCATTTCCACTGATTTACAGCAGAAACTATGCTAGCCTTTCTTCAAACATTATCTGTGTAAGCCTGCCCTTGTATTTGGCATTCCTTGTTCTCTTTGTTTGAAATGCCTTTCTCAAGCCCATTATTTCCTGATATAATGGCCAATCATAATTATCCTGATTAAGAAGTTATTCCTGATTGAACAGTACATACTGATTTCATTCAGATTTTGAATTCTTAAAGTATTTATTTCCTTTATTGTAGTAACTTATTGTAAGCTACCTTATATTTTTGCCTTTTTCTTTACATAGGTTTCATGTTATTTTTAACTAGATTGTTAACTCCACGAGGCCAGAGGTCATGTCATAGATTTATTTGCATTCTGTAATTAGTAAAGTGTCTTGCACACCAGAGTTGCCAAATAAATGTTTATTGTTGAAGTGATGATAAGAATCTTACCAAACATCTCAAGCCTTCTACTCTCCTGGAATAGGAATCCAAACTTGAAGAAGCAATGCTAGAAATGAAAAGCATAGAGATAATTCATCATATGTGTCCCTAAGAATATTATAAAGTCAATCAATCAAATCCATTAGCCTGCTCCTGAAAGAAAAAAATACAGAATTTTTTTTTTTTTAAGTGTAAAAATCCCAGGGGCACCTGGGTGGCTCAGTCAGTTGGGCGTCCGACTTTGGCTCAGGTCATGATCTCGCAGTCCGAGAGTTCGAGCCCCGCGTCAGGCTCTGTGCTGACTGCTCAGAGCCTGGAGCCTGTTTCAGATTCTGTGTCTCCCTCTCTCTCTGACCCTCCCTGTTCATGCTCTGTCTCTGTCTCAAAAATAAATAAACGTTAAAAAAAAAATTAAAAAAAAATCCCAAAGATTAGAAGATCCTTTCATTTTCACAAGAAAATGAATGGGTGATCATATTAAGAACTCCTAGGGGGCACCTGGGTGGCTTAGTCGGTTAAGTGTCCGACTTCGGCTCAGGTCACGATCTCACAGTTCCTGAGTTCGAGCCCCACGTCGGGCTCTGTGCTGACAGCTCGGAGCCTGGAGCCTGCTTCAGATTCTGTGTCTCCCTCTCTCTCTGCCCCTTCTCTGCTCACACTTTGTCTCTCTCTGTCTCTCAAAAATAATGAAGGGTAAAAAAAAAAAATTATAAAAAAAAAAGAACTCCTAAAACATAGCACATGGGATCTTTTCTTAAGAAATATCATATAGGGGCACCTGGGTGGCTTGGTCAGTTAAGCGTCCGACTTCGGCTCAGGTCATGATCTCACAGTCTGTGAGTTCAATCCCCGCGTGGGGCTCTGTGCTGACAGCTCAGAGCCTGGAGCCTGTTTCAGATTCTGTGTCTCCCTCTCTCTCTGCTCCTCCCCTGTTCATGCTCTGTCTCTCTCTGTCTCAAAAATAAATAAACGTTAAAAAAATTTTTTTTTAAAAAAGAAATATCATATAGCTTGAGGCACCCGAGTGGCTCAGTCAGTTAAGTGTCCGACTTTGGCTCAGGTCATGATCTCACACAGTTCATGAGATCGAGCCCTGCGTTGGGCTCTGTGCTGACAGCTCAGAGCCTGGAGCCTGCTTCTGGTTCTTTGTCTCCCTTTCTCTCTGCCCCTCCCCCACTTGTGCGCGCGCGCGCGCGCTCTCTCTCTCTCTCTCTCTCTCTTAAAAATAAATAAAACAGGGGCGCCTGGGTGGCTCAGTCGGTTAAGCGTCCGACTTCAGCTCAGGTCACGATCTCGTGGTCCGTGAGTTCGAGCTCCGTGTCAGGCTCTGGGCTGATGGCTCAGAGCCTGGAGCCTGCTTCCGATTCTGTGTCTCCCTCTCTCTCTGCCCCTCCCCCGTTCATGCTCTGTCTCTCTCTGTCTCAAAAATAAATAAAAACATTAAAAAAAATTTTAAAAATAAATAAATAAATAAATAAATAAATAAATAAATAAAACATTAAAAAAAATTTACAAATATCATATAGCCAAAAGCCATCTGCAATATACTATGATTTTTAAGATGACATGTAGAATATTCAAACATTCTTGGGGTCCACATCTTACCTCATCCATTGGCTAACTGCAGTAGTATGCAATATATGTGCTCTAAATTGACTTTATTAAAAGAGGATAAATATGATAATTATTGTATCTACCTCAAAATACTATTTTCAAGATTACATGAGATGATCTGTGAAAGGGTTAGGATGGTACCAGCATCTAGGAAGTATTCACTTGCTGGTAGTTATTTCTTCTTTAATAATAAAAAATGAGCTGCAGGGGCGCCTGGGTGGCGCAGTCGGTTAAGCGTCCGACTTCAGCCAGGTCACGATCTCGCGGTCCGTGAGTTCGAGCCCCGCGTCGGGCTCTGGGCTAATGGCTCGGAGCCTGGAGCCTGTTTCCAATTCTGTGTCTCCCTCTCTCTCTGCCCCTCCCCTGTTCATGCTCTGTCTCTCTCTGTCCCAAAAATAAATAAACGTTGAAAAAAAAATTTAAAAAAAAAATGAGCTGCATTTGTATATTATTAAAGAGATAAAACACAGTGTAGGGTGCTGTATCGCACAGACCAAGATCATTTGTGAGGAAAATTGCAAATAATATGTAATAATTACAGTATTAAGTGGAAGAAATTATTCCTATTATCTCTGGACCCCAAAGTTAATAACAACTGTGGATGTGAAACTCTCTATTCAAAAGAGAAGTACTTGACACTGTTAAATGACTCAACTGATCTATCTCTACTCATTGTTTTCCATACTAACTAACAGAAAACTGACACTATTAGAGAGGGTGGAAGTTTTTGGAAGAAATGTGCAGGCATGGAGAGCAGTGTTAAATTTCTCCTTCCCTCCCCATTGAGTAAGGACAGAAGGGACTCACCTGTGCCACATGAGAGGGTGTCCAAGTCATCCCCCTGGAGAGGCTAGGGAACCATCCTCCTACTCTCCAGCTGGGTTTGATGACCTATAGAAAATTCTAATCTACCCTGTCATGATATCCATGTAGTATGTGATACAATCTTTTTAAAAGGCTTGACAGCAGTTTTCTGGAGTTTAGAATGATTGAGACTGATGACAGCCTCTCAGATGCAGAAGTCTGGAGGTAGAAGATAATCCAGGCACAACAGAAGTGCAGGAGAGAAAGGGAGTAGCTCTAGAAGCAAGTACAATTCTACCTTGGTTTTTTACCTATATAAAATAATTTTACAGTGTGGAGGTGCCTCCTGATATTTCTGAAAAATAAAATCATAATGTTTCTCTCAAATGAATAAGCATTGGGATCCTTAACGTGAAACAGGACATTGAACTAAAAGTGAAAAGTACAAATATTACCTAAGTGTTATCTTTTTTCCCTACCCTGAACCCAGTGCCCTGGGTGGTGGGGAAGGGTTGGAAGAGATGTAAAAGAGAGAAAATTGAGCACAAAGAGGGGGGAAAAAAGGCCAAAAACCATGTGTCCCTTCCCCTATGGTTCTAAAGTAAGTGGGAGAGGGATGATCACTAGTCTGACCTTTTTTTTTTTTTTAATTTTTTTTAATGCTTCCTTATTTTTGAGGGAGAGAGACAGAGTGCAAGCAAGGGAGGGGCAGAGAGAGGGAGACACAGAATCCAAAACAGGCTTCAGGCTCTGAGCTGTCAACACAGAGCCTGATGGGGGCTCAAACAAACAGACCATGAGATTCTGACCTGAACCCATCAGGTGCTTAACCGACTGAGCCAGCCAGGAGCCCCAGGCCTTATTTATTTATTTGTTTGTTTGTTTGTTTGTTTGTTTGTTTATGTATGTATGTTTATTTTTGAGAGTGAAAGGGAGACAGAGTGTGAGCAGGGGATGGGGCAGAGAGGGAGACACAGAATCTGAGGCAGGCTCCAGGCTCTGAGCTGTCAGCATGGAGCTGGACTCAGGCTCGAACTCATGAACTGTGAGATCATGACCTGAGCTGAAGTCAGACGCTTAACCAACCAAGCTACCCAGGTGCCCCATAGTCTCGCCTTTTTAATACCTAAAAATGATAGCGTTGTTACAGTTTTAAGTGTTTGGAAAGCTATGAAATCTGCCAGTATGTTGGAAAGGGAGACACAAAAGAACAGGTTTGAGTAGAGAGTAGAAAACAGAGAGTAGAAAAAGAAAGCTTCTTTCTGATCTTACTGCTTTACTCGTTTTAACACATCATGTTAAGGCTACTGTAAATACCTTATGCAATATTATATATAAAAGAATGATATGCTTTCTTGGCTTATATTGGTTCTGATTAATGATTGTGCTTATAACACTGCTCTCATTTACTTGCATTTCAGTATGTTTCCTGAATGATAGAAATGAGAGAAAATTTGGGGCTAATCATCTTAGAATTATGAATAATTATATGCATCAACTATACATTTAAAAATATTAATGTAACAGGTCCCATACTAGAGTCTGTAAGTGGATCACATATATAGATGGCTGTATTTATCATGATAGAACATAGGCTGAAATTCCCTGACCTAGATCTATGGTAGCCAGTGAGATATCTGAGATTATTTCAAACAATTCAGTGTGGGAAAGTGGGCTGTACATAAATAAAACAAGATTGTCTATGAGTTCATGATAATTGTGGAAGCTGGATGATAGTTGCATGGCGTGTGTTTGTATTATATTATGTTTTCTTGTGTATATATTTAAAATTTACCATGTAAAATTTCAAAAAAAAACAAAAAAGACCAAGCACTAGGAGGGGAACTTCTCAATACAAAATGCATTATTGAGCTTCCAAGAAAAATAAAGGAAACATTCAAGAATTTGTCCCATCCCTCAAAAAATTATGTGAAAACTGCATACTCTGTCAGAAAGGGCACTTACTAAGCAGCAAAGTCAGGGAAGATTAACCTGAGACTCTTGAGTTCTTCAAAGGGAGTGGTCCCAGCCTTGGGATGGGGCAAACTCTGATGTCTGGCAGACTGTCTAGAATTCACATCCCCAAATTGAATCATTTAGCTTCCAAACATGAAGCAAAATGTAAATTAGGTTTATCATAAAATGTACCCTGCCTGGCATTCTTCCTCAGAATGGCCAGAAATGGTTTACCAGTCCACCTGGGTGAACATTTTGCTATGGCTTTCCTTCAGTAAACTTAATACCCCATGTCAGCAATGACAAAGGGTGACAGGATAAAACTAATTTCGTCATGGTATACTACAATAGAAAATAAAATATTACTTAGAATACAAATTAAAATAATATAATTTTGAGCATAAACTTTGCAATGATTTTAAGAATTCTTTTATTTTCATATATAAATTTAAGCTAGTTAGCAAGTACCTCCTAAATTTTCTTTTAGATGACAAAAGGATGATAAAAAATATCATTGCCTAAAACTACCAGCATATCAAATGTAACAGTTAAAGAATTAAAAAATACATATATTAAAATTCATATTTTATGAATGTCAAGGTGCCTGGCTAGCTTAGTTAGTAGAGCATGTGGCTCGATATTGGGGTTGTGAGTTTGTGCCCCACACAGGGTATAGAGCTTACTTAAAAAATAATATCGTAAAAAAAAAATGAACTCTAAAATATTCATGCATACTAATTAAAATAAAAATAGAGAGTTTGGAAAATGCACCAAAGCAAAATGAACATGGTGGGGGGTGGGGGGAAGAGAGGCAAACCAAGAAACAGGCTTTTGACTATAGAGAACAAACCAAGGGTTACTAAAGGGGTGGTGGTGGAGTGCAGATGGGTTAAAGGGGTGATGGGCATTGAGGAGGACACTTGTGATGAGGACTGAGTGTTGTATGTAAGTGATGAATCACTAAATTCTACACCTGAAACTAATATTACACTGTATGTTAACTAACTGGAATTTAAATAAAAAATTGGAGAAAGGATAAAAAAGTGCAGTTGTATTAACATTAAAACATTTTTTAAAATTTTTTTTCATGTTTATTTAATTTTGAGAGAGAGAGAGAGACAAAGTGTGAGCGGAGGAGGTATAGACAGAGAGTGAGACACAGAATCCAAAGCAGGCTCCAGGCTCTTAGCTGTCAGCGCAGAGCCCCGATGTGGGATCCGCGAACTCACGGAGTGCGAGATGATAACCTGAGCGGAAGTGGGACCTCAACTGACTGAGCCACTCCGGCACCCCAACATTAAAACGTTTTTTTAAACCATCTGACAAATATTCAAAGACTAATGCCACATAATTGTACTGATAATCTATTAAAAAAATCACGTGGTCACTTTCTCCATCCTCATCACCACTGCGTTCATACATACATACACTCCCATTTTTGCCAGGCTTGTTTCTTAAATACAGACCACGCTACTGCTTCTAAGGCCACAGTTATAGGTGAGGTTGTCTCACGGGCTGTATGTCACTCCCTAACGAGGAGGCTGCATGGTGATCCATCTACTGGGAACACTGTCACCCAGAGATTCTTACTCCAGTGGCTACCTGAAGAGGAAAGTCTGGCAACATGAAAGTGCATGTGACTTAAGGCACTTTCCAGTGAACCTTACCAATGAGATATGTGTAAAAGGAAGGAGTGTGTGGGGGACACATTCTTTCCCTTCTTTTTCCCTGGATGTCATATTCCTCTGGCCTCATAAGCCTCTGAAGATGCCTTGCAAAGCCAAAAATTAGCATCACTTATTAGTAGGCCCAAGCCATTCAAGAACAGACCTCCTTATATTTACTTTCCTCCTTTCCTGCCTCATTTTGTGTTCTCTCTGAGTCTGCCACACTGGGGCTGCAATATCCAACAAAATATTACCAAGTATGCATTGCTTTCTAGGAAAACACAGAACTAAGCCTATGACAAAGTAAGCATTTTTCTAGGCAATTACATATTAGGATATATATTAATATCTGCTATATTCACAGATCATGGAGAAAGAAAAAAAAATAATAAAAATCCTAGTAGATTCCAGATACAAATTCAGTGAAAGTCAATACACATTTTTGAATAATGAATCATATAAATAATTTAAAATCCTATCAAGAGTTTTATTTCCATAAATGAAGAAATTATTTTTTTCTGAATCAACTGCCAACACAATTTTAAAACCAGGACACATTAAATCATTGTCATTAAATTTAGAACCAACACTGGAATGCCTATGTGTATAACCATTTTACCTTACTATGTAAGTACTAGCTGATGAAATCATAAGGGAAAAACTCAAATGAGTTATACTGGCAAAATCATGTAATTGAATGTATGTAGATATGAGAATAACAGTGCTAGGCAAAAAGCCAGTATCAGGAGTGATATGTAGACTAATAGATCCTCAAAAATGGCCATGTCCTGGCCCTCAGAAGCTATGTGTATGTTATGTTACATGGTATGTAGGAATTAAGGTTGTGGATAGAGTTTAATGTTGCTGATCAGCTGACCTTGAGATGGGGAGATTGTCCTGGATTATGTAGGTAGACTGAATATTTTCACAAGGGTTCTTACAAGGCAGGAGAGCCAGTGTCAGAGTCAGAGGGAAAGCTAAAGATGCTACGGGACAGGACTGGCTTTGAAGATGGAAGGAGGTCACAAGCCAAGCAGTACTGGCAGGCTATAAAAGGTGGGAAAGACAAGGAAACTTATTTTCACTAAGAGTCCCCATAAAAGAATGTAGCCCTACCAACGCTTAGGGCTCAGTGAAATTCATTTTGGACTTTGGAAATATAGAATTGTAAGATAAATTTGTGTTGTTTCAAGCCACCAAGGTTATTATAGCATTAATAGGAAATATACCAAATATGAGAGCTATGACTCCATTATATATAAAAGCATATATATTACACACAGTTTAAAAATCCTATTTTCTTAGGGCACCAGGGTGGCCCAGTCAGTTGAACATCAGACTGAATTTCAGCTCAGCTCATGATCTCATGGTTCATGAGATCAAGCCCCATGTCCGACTCTGAGCTGTCAACTTGGGATTCTCTCTTTCCCTCTGCCCGTCCCTCCCCAACTCACTCTCTCTCTCTCTCTCTTTCTCTCTCTCAAAATAAACATTAAAAAAATAAAAGTCCTATCCTCTTTAGGTTCATTTATATTTTCTCACTTTTCTTTAAAGAACATTTATAATGACTACATAATCATCTACATCTATATGTAGTATGATATTAGGGAATAATAATAACCTGTTCAATATTGGGGCACCTGGGTGGCTCAGTCAGTTAGGCGTCCGACTTAAGCTCAGGTCATGATCTTGCAGTCCATGAGTTCGAGTCCTGCATTGGACTCTGTGCAGATAGCTCAGAGCCTGGAGCCTGCTTCGGATTCTTTGTCTTCCTCTCTCTCTCTCTGTCCCTCCCCTGCTTGTGCTCTGTTTCTCTCTGAAAAAAAAAAAAAGTTAAAAAATACATAAAAATTAAAACAAATAACCTGTACAATATTTATGGCATTTAGGTAAAAAAGCAGACACAAAACATTTAGAACTTATCAGAATATTTAAATGTGGAGAGGCACATATACATGTAGAAGAATTTGAAACACATAATAATCAACCAGGTTATTAATCATATTTTCAGATAAATGACATTTTCCAGTCCTAAATAACTTTTATTTATTAAAGTTTTTAAAATTTCTACAGTATACCTGCAGTACATGTAAAATGCTCAGAAAAAGTAATAAGCATTTTTATTTCAAAAATAATTTGGATTTTGTAGACTACTCATAGAAGGTGATGCAAGAGACATTAATAAATCAATTATCTTTTTAAAATCAAAGATTAATATGTGAAAATTAATGTTTTCAAATTCTCCAAAGTGGAAGGGTGAACAACACATTTAAGCACATTATCGGTAATGTCCAATATATTTTTTATCTA
This sequence comes from Prionailurus bengalensis, assembly GCF_016509475.1. Lineage (NCBI taxonomy): Eukaryota > Metazoa > Chordata > Mammalia > Carnivora > Felidae > Prionailurus > Prionailurus bengalensis. The sequence goes on from NC_057354.1 coordinate 71,265,262, forward strand.
ATTGTAGAGAAGAATACATATATACGTATCATAAGAAAAGAGGTGGCAAAAATAGCTTCACAGCTTGAGTCCAAAAAAAAAGAGTTGAAATTAATAAAAGTGTTCACGTGTATTCTAAATGCAATTTGAAAGGCAGACACATTAAATTAGGTAACACCTTCATCATTTTTGTGCTAACAGATTTGAAGGAAATAAATTAATTACAAACAACTCATCTCTGAAAGCTCCAAGCAGGAGTGAATCTATGTTTTTCTGGACTTGTCTTGCATTTTTTCACTATGCATTTGTATTAGTTTTCTATTGCTTTGTAACAAATTATCACAAATTAAATGGCTTAAAAAAACACTGATGTACTATCTCATTGATTTTAAGAGTCAGAAATCTGGGTACAGGCCCTATGGCTTCTCTGTTTATCATCTCATCAGTCTGAAATCACAGCCACAGCCAATCCCTGTTGTCATCTGAGCTCCTCTTTCAAGCTCACTGGTTGTTGTCAGAATTCAATTCTTTGCAAATGTAGGACTGATGGTCCATTTACTTTGTGGCTGTCAGTTTTTGACTTCTATCAGCTCAGAGATGTCACCTTAGGTCTTTACAACATGGACTGCCACCATAGGCCGTTCAGAACATGTGGTTTGTTTCTGCAAACAGGCCTGCAGGAGAAAAATCACTCCTGATTAAAATCTAACTTATTGTAAGGATTGACCTGATTAGGCCAGGTGCACCCAGGTTATCTTCCTTTTGATGAATTTAAAGTCCACTAATTAGGGACTTCAGTTACATCTGCAAATGTCTTTATATCAACACCTAGATTCATGTTTGGGGAAACAATCGGGTTGAATATATGTGTGCCAATGCCAGAGACTCTTGGGGATCATCTTAGAATTCTACCTACCATGTACTCTAGTCATTAAACTATTTACTATTTCTTCAAAACGTACTAACCTTTCTCAAATTCTGTTCTGCCTTGACATGCCATCCTCCAAGTTGAAATGTCCTCTTTCCCCTTTTAGTAGAAATCTTAAAATTCTATTTATTTTTAACAGCTTTATTGACATATAATTCATATTGTACATAATTCATCTTCTTAATATGTATAATTCAATGATTTTTTACTATATTCAAAGAGTTGTGTGATTATCACCACAAATAATTTTAGCACATTTTCATTCCCTCAAAAAGAAACACGGTATCCACTAGCATTCAATCTCCATTATCTCCTTCTAGTCCTGTGCAATCACAAATATCCTTCCTTTCTCTCTATATTTGCCTAACTGGAAATTTTATATAAATGAAATCATATGATTTGCTGTCTTTGTAACTGGCTTCTTTTACTCAGTATAGTGTTTTCAAGGTCCAGGTTGTAGAACATGTCAGAATTTCACTCCTTTTAAAGACTGAATAATATTCCATTGTATGCATATACCACAGTTTATCCATTCATCAGTTGATGGAGACTTGGGTTGCTTTCACTTTTTATCTATTACGAACATGTTGTTAGGAACATTTGTGTACAAGTCTTTATGTGAACACATGTTTTCATTTCTCTTAGGTATATACCTAGGAGTGGAGTTGCTGGGTCACACTGGGCCTATGTTTAAACTTTTGAGGAACTGCAAAATTATTTTTTCAAAACAGCTGTACTATTTTGTGTATCTGCCAGCATTATATGAGGGTTTCAATTTCTCAATGTCTTCCTCAATACTTGTTATTATATGTCTTTGATTATAGCCATCCTAGTGGGTATGAAGTGGTATCTCATTGGGATTTTTATTTGCATTACGTGAATGGCTAATGAAGTTGAACATATTTTCATGTTCTTACTGGCTATTTGTATATGTTCTTCAGACCTATCAGTCTTTAAAGTCCATCTCACGTACTGCTTCCTGCAAAAAGTCTTTTCTAATTCTGCTGTCCGGGTAGGATTTTGCTCTGACTTACATTAATACTCTTGTGTGGAACTTATTTAATTATCTATCACTTCTGATGTGTAAGATACTATTCCAAGAGTAATTAAAAACATGTGTGTGAAGCAGACATTGATATCTGTTCTCCAAGAAGTGTACAGCCATGACAAGTAGATAAAACATGTGCATTCAGATCACATTGCACACTTTTGTTTTTCCTTTCTGATTTGTAAAATTGGAAGCATGGAATTGCTGCTCTATGGTCTAGTGACAAGACACAAGTCAACAAATACTAGTAGAATGCAATTTTAGTTCCAGCCTAAATTTTGTGTAATTTTGTAATGATTTTAAGAAGAAACTCAAGTAAAAAAAAAATCTCATCACTTAAAAATATTGCTGGTTTATTTTGCCTCTTGAAATCTTTCAACGTGTAGATGAAATTTTAAAACTTTCTTAAAATAAGTTAGCTCAAATCACCTGACCATCTACCTCTTCCTCTCTAATGCAACAAATCATATAAAATTCTGAAAGCAAATTATCTCAAAATGGCCTCATTCATTTCTTATGAAAAATGTAAACCCCCAGAAATTTAATTTCATTTGAATATTACATTCAACTTTCAAACTCAAGCTTAAGCACCACCTTTATGAAGGTCTTCTGTTTTTCTAAGACCCTTGATTGATCCTTCTTTCTACTATTACTATACTATAGTTTAGTTCCATAATGGCAATTATCATATTGTATTGTGGTTAGCTATTGTCATTGAGAATTCCTGTCTTTTTTGGACTAAGGATCAAATTGACATGAGACAGATTAACAAGAGAAAATCAAATTTAATAACATACATATGAGGAATCCATATAGACATGGAAATTCCGAAGACAGTCCGGTGAAATGAAGTGTATGTCATTGTGATGGAGAAGGGGATAGGAGCCTAGGACTTAAGAGGAAAGAAATGCCATTCACAGGAAGATGAAAAAGAGTAAATGTTTGGTAAACAAATGTTTGACTTGCTATATAGATGGGCTATTCAGATAAAATTTATCTCTGGTAATAACCTTTATTTTGAAAAGATCTTTCAATTCAAGTTCTCTTCCATAGTTAAGGGAGGGACAAAAGTTTCTCTTGAGCCCTCAGGGTCTCAATTACATTCAATTCAGAATAATCTTTATGTCAAAGTAGCCCATCTGGGTGGTGGCCTGCCATTAAGCCCCTACACTATTTAAGCCCAATATCTTCTATAAACTGTAGATTTATTTAAGCGTTAGGCTATCCTGGATCCCTCTGTGTATTCAGTTTCTAGCTCTTATTTTCATTGTAAAATCAATTTGATCGGATATTATGAATTTTAGGTAATTCAGTGAACATTAATGAATGTCTCTTAACAGTAGAAAGTAAGTGTTTTTTGGGGTACATAGAATGTTTGTATGGAATCTAGAAAAGTAACCATTGAAAGCATTTTAAGGTTTATTTTGTTTTATCTTACGCTTTACCATAAAAAAGAATGTTATTTTGATTATTTGGTATACAGTACCTTAATTCCCTTAATTTAGTTGAATTAAAACTGCGTTTTTCACCAATAAGAATTATGTTTGAGTATTTTTAAAATAAGCAATTTTTGTTACTCATTTTAAAAGAATTATTTAAAATTAAGTGCTATTTTATTTAAAAATTTTCATTGGAAGAAAGAAATATTAAGAAGTTAAATTTAGGAGGCATCTGGGTGGCTCAGTTGGTTAAGCCTCTGACTTCTGTTCAGGTCATGATCTCGCATTTCTTGAGTTCGAGCCCCACATTGGGCTCTGTACTGACAGATTAGAGCCTGGAGCCTCCTTCAGCACTCTGTGTGTTTCTCTTTCTCAAAAATAAACAAACATTAAAAAAAAGAAGTCAAACTTAAATGGATATTTTTATAGTGTTTAAATCAACAGAGAAAAATCTATGAAATGATATTTTTGAAATTTCCAGTCATTTATTTTTTTGACAGAGTTAGATATCTTTCTAAAATAATCTTTTTGGGAAACAAGGAGCATCACATTTAAAATGATACTTGTAGGGGCGCCTGGGTGGCGCAGTCGGTTAAGCGTCCGACTTCAGCCAGGTCACGATCTCGCGGTCCGTGAGTTCGAGCCCCGCGTCGGGCTCTGGGCTGATGGCTCAGAGCCTGGAGCCTGTTTCCAATTCTGTGTCTCCCTCTCTCTCTGCCCCTCGCCCGTTCATGTTCTGTCTCTCTCTGTCCCAAAAATAAATAAATGTTGAAAAAAATTTAAAAAAATAAAAAAATAAAAAAAAAAATAAAATGATACTTGTAGTTGATAAGAATTAAGAAAAATCCAAGGGACGACATTTAAATCTCTTTATCACTGCTATGGCTTGAACCAAAATCAATGCCCAGTGTTCTCTAGGACATTTGTTTTAAGCCCATAATAGATACATCACCTAACCACTGAAAGAAGTTCTTCCCTTGACCAAACTAGTCAGGCTCCTCTGAACTCTTCTCAACTAGGCCCTAGACATTTGGGATTTTGTAATCATCTTTTTATTCTACAATCTTAGGAAGCATCCTGCTAAGTTCGTTTGATAGAATTCCCCAGCCTTGCTGTGTGATCATTCTTCAAATCTATCTGGGTTCCTCGTACTCCAGCATCCCTCCATAATGTCTAATCGTGCTGGCCTGTGTTCAGCAAGAATTCTGTTAGGTCATTTAGCCAGAATTCCTCCTTTCCTCTGATGTTTTCTTTCAGTAATTTTTGTCCACTGACTACCACTCTGCTCCTTGGCTATAAATTTCTCCTTGTCCCTATTATTTTCAAAGTTGAGCCAGATCTCTTTCCCCCTGCAACAAAACCCATTGAACAGTCCCCCTGAATAACATCTGCCTTACTTACTTTAATAAATATAACTAAATTTTTCTTACACCACTCTAAACCTCAAGTTTGTGCGTGTGTGTGTGTGTGTGTGTGTGTGTGTGTGTACCTTTAAATGTAGGGAGCAAGTGACTTTTTAATGCCTCTTCCATGTCGAACATGAATTATTTTTGTGTTAATTTTTAAATCACTTTATATGAAAGACCTTGGTATACCAGGGTATTCTTCCCTGTTAGATTAAAATAAAGAAACAAAAGGGAGAAGCAGCACATTCTAAAATGTCTAGTCTGTTATTTTTATATAATATACTTTTTACTTCCAAGAGTTATTATAATAATGTATTGCAGATGATAGATAATGAACATATCATCAAATTAAAAATAAAGAAAACCTTATCTCTCTCTGTTTCTGGAACCCATTATGTATATCTGTGACAAGTTATTTCACATTCTATTTAAAAACCACAATGTCCAAGTTTAATATAAATGTGAGATACATATATATTTAGTTCTAGATCATCTAGGGCATCTTCCTTCCCCACCTTCCTTCCCCCACCCCCAATCTCAAACCTAGGTGTACTTTTAACAAAATATATCTAAGGTTTACCCCAGACTCATATGCTAAATTTTTCCCTACTATCATACTAGGAACACTCTTTTGGACCTGAATTTTTAAAAATTATTTATTTATTATTTAATTTACATCCAAGTTAGTTAGCATATAGTGCACTAATGATTTCAGAAGTAGATTCCTTAATGCCTCTTACCCATTTAGCCCATCCCGCTCCCACAACCCCTCCAGTAACCCTCTGTTTGTTCTCTATATTTAAGAGCCTTTTATGTTTTGTCCCCCTCCCTGTTTTTATATTATTTTTGCTTCCCTTCCCTTATATTCATCTGTTTTGTATCTTAATGTCCTCATATGAGTGAAGTCATATGATATTTGTCTTTCTCTGACTAATTTTGCTTAGCTTAATACCCTTTAGTTCCATCCACATAGTTGCAAATGGCAAGATTTCATTCTTTTTAATTACCAGGTAATACTCCATTGTTCTTCTTTATCCGTTCATCTTCTTTATCCATTCATCTGTCAGTGGACATTTGGACTCTTTCCATACTTTTGATATTGTTGATAGCGCTGCTATAAACATTGGGGTGCATGTGTCCCTTTGAAACAGCATACCTGTATCCCTTGGATAAATACCTAGTAGTGCAATTGCTGGGTCATAGGGTAGTTATATTTTTAATTTGTGAGGAACCTTCATACTGTTTTCCAGAGTGGCTGCACCAGTTTGCATTCCCACCAGCAGTGAAAAAGAGATCCTCTTTCTCCGCTTCCTCACCAGCTGACATCTGTTGTTGCCTGAGTTGTTACTGTTAGCCATTCTGACAGGTATGAGGTGGTATCTCATTGTGGTTTTGATTGTATTTCCCTGATGATGAGTGATGTGGAGCATGTTTTCATGTGTTGGTTGGCCATCTGGATGTTTTCTTTGGAGAAGTGTCTATTCATGTCTTTTGCCTGTTTCTTCACTGAATTATTTGTTTTTTGGGTGTTGAGTTTGATAAATTCTCTATAGATTATTGATACTAACTCTTTATCTGATACATCATTTGCAAATATCTTCTCCCATTCCGTCTGTTGCCTTTTAGTTTTGTTGATTGTTTCCTTCACTGTGCAGAAGCTTTTTATTTTGATGAGGTCCCAATAGTTAATTTTTGCTTTTGTTTCCCTTGCCTCTGGAGACGTGTTGAGTAAGAAGTTGCTGCAGCTGAGGTCAAAGAGGTTTTTTGCCTGCTTTCTCCTGTAGGATTTTGTGAAATCCTAGATGAAATTAAATCCTAGATTAAGTGAAAACATATATTTAGATAATTAAAAAATTTTGACACAGAGGTACCAAGATTGAAGATGCAATTGCCAGAGGGCGGGCGGCGGGGGGAGGGGTGTGGACTTTAAAGTGTTATGTTCCATTGGCTTTTTACATGTAATTCCATAGAAGCTGCATTTCACTCAACCAGTGATTAAAAACATTATATTATGAAAGCCAAAATAATGACTGCATTCCACCATCCTGTGTTATTTAAGTCTGTTAATTGCTTTATTTTGAATCCCTGTGGTTTTGTTAATTGAGGTGATCAAAGTTCTTTGAAAATTTTCTTACTCTTGCCAAACTTGGCTTTTAATGAATCACTTTGAAATAAGTTGGGTACCACTGTGTAACTCCAACAGAGTCTTAGCTCACCAGGTGTCCCTGCACTGGAAGACTTTGGAACTCCCACAGCCCAGGGCCTACATCCTATTTAGATGCTTCCCAGGAGAATCCTGGAATAAGAGAATAAAAATGTTATTTAATATTATGTAAAACCAAACTTTTGAAATCTACTTCCTAAGACATTCTGAAAGTCATTGTGCAATGCTGATAGCCACTTCTAACATGCTTATTTTCCCAGATATCTGGGAATTCAGGCAAGAAAGAGAAATAGACTTCACAAAAATATTGGCTCGAAAGAAACAAAAAATTACCAGTTGACGTATAAGGTCATCTGAAATTTGGCTGAATGTGGGATGCCTGGGTGGCTCGGCCGGTTAAGTGACCAACTTCAGCTCAGGTCATGATCTCACAGTTGGTAGGTTAGAGCCCTGTGTCAGGCTCTGTGCTGACAGCTCAGGGCCTGGAGCCTGCTTTGGATTCTGTGTCTCCCTCTTTTTCTGCCCCTCCCCCATTAGTGTGCTCATTCGTGCTCTCTGCCTTCCTCAAAAATAAAAAAATACTAATAATAAACATTAAAAAAATAAAAAAAAGAAATTAGACTGAATGCCATTTTTAGTCATATCATATAAATAAAATATAACATAAATTTGGGCATGGCAATGCTTGGAAAAGTAGAAAACAAATAGGAACCAACAAGGACAATTTCCAGATGATTTTAAATTATGGTTTAGCCCAAAACCCAGGTTCCTGGCAACATTTTTGCCCAAAAAATTAAATGATAAACTCTACCATTAAATTATGACTTGGTAAGGATAATTCATTCGTGGAATAGAACAGTATTTCTCAGTATTGTCAAATATGAGAGCCCCTTTAAGTATCAAAAATATTGAGAGCTCTCCAATTGTTAATAGTCACACTTTGGGAAATATATTGATTTTTAATGGACTTTAAAAAATATGAGGAAACTACTATAAACAGGAATAGTAAGAAAAAACAGTGTACTTGGCGATAGTTGTAAATGCAGTGTAGTTGGCAAAACAATGCTTGGCAGTAGTGGTAAATACTTGTAAATATACTTGTAAATACATATAAAAATATCTATCTATGAAATATAGTATATATTTCAGTAAAGTTTGTATTCAAGCCTACAGACAAAGCTTGCTGTACATATGGATTAATAGACTACTTGCGATAAATTCTGCCCACCGTTTGGTATCCAGTGTTGCTGAGAACACAACTGAATTGGTTTCTAGCTTGATTTTTAATTTAGTTTTATTTATTTATTTATTTATTTTGAGAGAGAGGCAGAGATAGAGCACAGCAGGGAAGAGGCAGAGAGAGAGGGAGACACAGAATCTGAAGCTTGTTCCAGGGTCAGAGAGTCCAACGCAGCGCTGGAACTCACAAACTGTGAGATCATGACCTGAGTTGAAGTCAGACACTTAACTGACTGAGCCACCCAGGAGCCCCTTTGGCTTGACTTTTGAAAATAATTATTTTCATAACTTATGCAAGTTGATTAACATCTTGTGATATACTTTGCACTCTAGGTTTAATTTTCTTCGTTACCAAATTAATGGTCTGGATTACATGATTTTAAGAATCCCTTCTAGCATCTCCTTTTGATACATTAATCCATTTTATGAATTTTTTTAAATGTTGAGATTTTGTTATTATGGTAGTGTTAAGACATGTAAATTGAAGATTTGGATATTGACTCATGTTGTTGGATTGATTTCTTCCTAGAATAAAACATTTTGTTTCATTTATATGTATATTTTAAGTGGAAATATTTGACCTGAGGTATTAAGAGCATTGCTTTAATATGCATTTTAATCACATAATTTTTTTAAAGAATAGCATTAGTTTTTACAAAATGTTTCCAAAAACATAAAAATCACCAGTAGCATGATACAAGGCACTTCCTTTTCACTGCCAGTCTTCATTCTTATGCCTGAAATCTACCACATCATTCAATTCTACCAAAAACATCTCTTTTTGGAGCTCAGTCATGGCCTCTTTAGCAGGAAATTTTAAAAGTTACAGTAATTCTCATCTTCTCTTTTGCACTTCAGAAATATCAGACATGGAATGGATTTTACTTCAAATGATTAAAAATTTACTGTTTGATGTTGGTTCCAGATGGACTGAGTTCCTGACAACAGAAAATAGAGCTCTTTAATTTCTTATTGCATTTCAATACTGATTTTTTGAAAATTTATTTAAAACATACATTTATCAGTGTCAGTCGTGTCTTTCACACAGTGCTAAATTTTAGGAAAATATCATTACAGTTAAAGTTCAAGGATACTTGAATTCCATAAAGAAATAACAACTACTATCAGTGATAATAATAATATTGGATTGCACAATGAAATGAGTACTGGAATGGAAGTCTGGGAACCTGAATTATATTTCCAATTGATAGTGCTATCTTTAGTAGGTCATTTAGTGTTTTCAGAAGTGTCTGATCCATTATATGCAGGGGTTGGAGACTGGGCCACGTAGTTTCTAGATGCGGTCCTACAATCGAAAGAAAGAAAGGAAGGAAGAGAGGAAGGAAATGATTAGGGTTGATAAAAATCATTTTTCATGGAGATATGTATTAAGATTAGATGTTCCAGCAGAATCCACTTTTTCTTTCTTCTACTTCTCCTTCCATGCCTGCCAAGCCAAATCATCCCTCTTGTTTGTTTCTTTTGAACAAAGAACATAAGGAGCAAATTTCATCAGTGTTTGAGAAATGTACTTCCTTAGGTTCTGCCCTTTTCTCCTTTGCTCTCCCTTAGCTCTTCTTTAGTTTGTTGGTTTATTTCAATCCCCCAGCCAGTTTCCCTTCCTTGTATCTTCGAACATAGATAGAAAGAGAAGTTCTAAACACATATTCTTGTGTTCTCTCTTCTCTCAACATAAAAGATCTGAAGGAGCAGGCTGTGGTTGGTGAATGATGAGTGGTTATGTTCATCAGCATGCACACTCGTGTCCCTTTTCAGCTCTTTGCACAGTGAATGCTGCTCATCACAAGGGCATTGAGTGAGCTCATGAAAGCCGATGGAAGCAGGCAACATCAATCCTCTGGCTTCCAGCTCCCTCCTCTGTTGCAATGAGCCACATTTTCTTGCTGCACTTGAGAGAATCAGTTTTTATTGGCTAAAATTGCTGTTTGCTTCAGAGCTCACAAAAGTGCCTTAGGAAAAAAAAAAAGCAGTTTGATTGTTTTTCCCTTTTATGCAGCTTTTGGACTAGTCTGACATGATATGTTTTTCTTTATCATAAAAATCTTTACAATTTTTTTTGAGGAGAGTCAGTTAAAAATATGTATTATCTTTGTAGGTACAAGAAAGTTACATGTTACTTAAAAAATAAAGAAACAAACAGAAAACAGAGCCTTCATAAATGCATTCATTAACACTAGCAGCTTCCAACCCTTAGACTCTGCCCATTAGTGAGGGGCACTGCATCAATTTGAAATACCCCAAACAAGAGAAGAGGCCCTTGTGACCTGATTAAGCATTGCAGGTGAGAGAGTAGAGACACAGCAATTCAATTTTGATTGGAGGGGACACTTTCCATCTGAAAAAGTCAAATATTTTAAAACATCTGAAACTTCCTCCTGGCACAAAGAGGCATAGGGAAAGATGCTGACTCATTTTCGCGAATGATGATAATGAAGCTGCATTAGTCAGCCTGTTGTGTGATATTAATTCATACTAAAAAAAAAAAAGGAAGAAAAGAGAGAATAGATGAAGACAGGAGGGAAAGCAAACCTGGAAGTGAAGGAAGGCTAGAAGCCTGAGCCAGAGTAACTCACAAGCGTGCAGCACAGCCAGTGTGTATGCTATTTCCAGATTTCTCATGCAAAACACAAGTTATGAAAATAGGATTTTATTCACCAGGATGAATATGCAGATTGTCAGAAAAGCAATAACTGCATTGAAAGCCATTGTTGTGGATGAAAGCTTCTAATCCAGTTCTCATATTTTTTCACTGGGATTCGTTGACATCTAAATTAAAACCTATTCAATAGAAACTGTTAACATTTATGTATCCTGAAAAGCAAAAACATGGGCATCATAATCTTGGTTTCTGAAGTACTTTCTTTTCCTCCAGTGTCATAAGTCCAAAATAAATACACAGAGAAGATCAGTACCAAAAACATAATAGGTGTAGACATCTTTGACCTGTTTCTTGAATGAATTGAACTTAGTTCATTTGTATTATTTATTCATCCATGTGTGCCATCAATAGTCATTAACCTTAACTTTATGCAAATTGTTTTAGTGTTGAACAGTTGTACAATGCTGGACAAGGCATGTCCCTATCCTTTCTGAGCTTACATTCTATTGGGGGCAGACAAAAAATACATAGTAAACAAATAAATAAAATTGGTACATTAAATGGTGAGTGGTCAGTGCAGGAAAACACCCTAGGTACTTTAAACAGAAGAGGTTTAAAACAGAAGTTCTTGTAAGTGAAATACAAAATAGGTTGACAGGCTGATGAAAATCAGAGGCTTGCTACTGGTGTTCTTATGTTCCTCAGCACTCCAGTGTTGCTCAACTGCACTCCAGAAGCTGGTTTTGCACCACTATTGCCCCTGACATTCATAAAACCAGAGAGTATGCACTGAAACCCAAAGTTCAGTCTTTTCAGTACTGTCTTGGCATTCTCATCTCTACAAACTTGCTTATCAGCAAAAGCAGCAGAAAATAGCAGGTGCCTCATTTCTGTTTCCCAGATATCAAAAGATATTTAGTTTCATCTAGAATCCTAGTACAAAGGAGTCTAGGAAGTATAGATTTTAGCTTGCCAGTCTTTGTAGAATAGGAAGGCAACCTAAAGGGAAGGCCGATTGGAGGATGAGTAGACCATTACACAGAACTCCTTGCATTGCAGATGGAGATAAATGGTATGAGGAAGTAACTTAAGTGATGTGAAAGAGAATAAAATGTCAGTGTTAGATTACTATGAAAGGCTGGTCAGAGAGATTTCTTCAAGAAACTGATATTTAGTCAGAAGGCTGAAGAATGGTGCTAACGTCAGTCATTTGAAGAGCTGGTGAAAGAACTGTGAAATAATGAACAAGTGAGGAGGGAGACATGATGTTGGGAAGGGCATACCTGAGGAAGAGAAGGACACCAAGTGTGGCTCACATGCAACAAAGTAGGAGATTGAGACATGAAAGTATCAAATGAGGAGGGAAGGGCAGATAGAAGTAAAACCATGCTGGACCTTACAAGCCATAAAAGAGTAATGAACAACTATTGAAAAAATTGCATGCAGGATAAGAAAATGATCTGGCTTACTTTCCAAATATACAACTGACTATAAGTGCTGTTTAGACCATGAAATTGAGATGTTGTAATAAGAGAGGCTGGAAAACAAGTTAGGGGCTCATGTAATAGTCTGCTCTGACTTAGACTGACAGATATTGTAGGTCAGCTAGAGGAAAACAATGGTATTCAAGGCATAGCACAAGGTGGGACTGACAGAAAATGATGAGGTACTCCATGGGGTGAAGCAGAAATCTTGGAAAGAGAGGATCAAAGAATGACAGCAAAAATACACTCCCCCTTCCAGTCCATTCCACATTGTTGCTTCTGACCTTTTTGCTTTTTTTTTTTTTTTTCAAGAGGTACTTACCTCTTGAGCCTGAAAGCTGACATCTCTCCTTTCATTCTGACTTTGGCTCTCATTTAAGACTGCACTTATACTTACCTTTTGGATTGAGACTGCTTCTATTGCATTCTGATAACAACCTAGTTCAGTCCAGTCTCATCCTTCCACCATGTTAACCCGTGGGAGCAGCCATTTTACCCAAAAGATTTTCATTTGAAAGCTGATGACTTTGGGGGGCAATGGTAATGGCATATTAAAAAAAAAAAACCAAAAACTTGTCTTAGTTTCCTAATTCTTAAAGAGCATAGATTTTAAAAATGAATAAAATGATTCCTAGGGGCGCCTGGGTGGCGCAGTCGGTTAGGCGTCCGACTTCAGCCAGGTCACGATCTCGCCGTCTGTGAGTTCGAGCCCCGCGTCAGGCTCTGGGCTGATGGCTCAGAGCCTGGAGCCTGCTTCCGATTCTGTGTCTCCCTCTCTCTCTGCGCCTCCCCCATTCATGCTCTGTCTCTCTCTGTCCCAAAAATAAAATAAAAAACATTGAAAAAAAATTTAAAAAAAATGATTTCTAAAACTTTTGTTTAGTATTTGTTTTGTTCTATTAGATACTTGACCAATGAATGCATCACCTTAGGGTGACTTGATACAGAAGTAGGTGACCCAAGGACTTTTGTCCTCCTGTCCACAGACTGACAACAAAAATGTTTACATCCACTGTTTCAAATATCACTGCTCAATTCGATGGAGGGAAAGGACATGCGTATAGTTTGAAAAGAGCAGAATTTGATGAATTTTCATTGGTTAGTCAGTTATAGTTTGCTGGCCAGGCTATGGCAAAAAACAACTTGAAAAAACATTGACAGGAAAGACAAGAGGCTCCAGGTCACTGAAAATGCTCTTAGATGACAGAATAAATCACAGGCACAAGAAAATACCGCAGAAATAAAGGTGATAGCAAAGTTGAGAAAAACAGATGTTATAGTGACCTCAGTTCATTGGAATCAAATAACTAATTTGCTTACCATCGTCTAGTACTTTGAAATGGTCCCTGAGGAAGCCAGGAGTGGCAGTGAATATGTAAACCAGGTACTTCCAGACTTTAGTGAGGTACAGTTTGGGAGAACACAAGCAGTCCCCGCTGGAATGCAAAGACAATGCTGCAATAACATTATCATAATGTATGGTCCCAGCTGACAGTATTCCTAGGCAGCTAACTAAAATATGGGGAAATAACCACATTCATTTTCTCTCCATTTCACTGCTTGATTGAAACACATAGCCATCGATAACTCAGCTGACAGGCTGGAGGGACCTTCCAGCACAGTGGGACAGGACTGAAGCATTGTCAGTAATGCATGCTGTTCAGGAGTCAGAAGCTTAGGTTCTAAACTAACTCTTTCAGAAGGTCTTGACCCTCACATACACACCTGTAGAAATTTCATGCAGCTAATCATAGTCTTAAGGCCTAAAAATCACATTAAATTACTTGCTGAAGACTGGAAGTCGAACGTTTGGGCGTGTGTGACCTTCGTCCTACTCCTTCTGATTTCTGAGTCTCAATTTCCTGTTTTGTAAAAATTATCCATCTATCTATCTACCTACCTACCTACCTACCCACGTAATCTAATTCAATGAAGAAGAGATTAAATTACATATTTCTTTCTGCATTATGGGCATTCAATAAATTTTAGTTCTTTTCTGTCTTGAGAGCAAGTACAAATTGGAGTCAAGGAGCGTGAATTTTAGATTTAAAACCACCACCTCACTAGGGGTCAGAATATAGGCAAACTATTGAAAGTATTTATCTTCAGTCTCTTGAGAAATTATTACAACTTCTGAGCTATTATGATACAGAGATATTTTTAAAAATTTTTTAATGTTTATTTATTTTTGAGAGAGAGAGAGAGAGAGAGAGAGAGAGAGAGAGAGAGAGAGAATGAGAATGAGAATGAGCCGGGAGGGGGAGTGAGAGAGAGGGAGACACACAATCTGAAGCAGGCTCCAGACTCTGAGCTTTCAGCACAGAGCCAGACATGGGGCTTGAATTCATGAACCATGAGATCATGACCTGAGCCAAAGTCAGACACCTAACCGACTGAGCCACCCAGGCACACCATGATAGAGATAGTTTAAGAATTAGATAAGCTGATCTATATCAGAAACTTAGCATCATACCTGATTAAACAATCAATAAATTGCTGTTAGAGGAATGAATGAATGAATGAATGATATTACTCTCAACTGTAATTGAAATACTAGCTATTTAGATCACTTTGATCAATTCGCTCCAATAAATGTATATGGTCACCTCTGAGCCTGAATTTCTTCATCTGTAAAATGGAGGATTTAGATGAGACTAGCAATTCTGAAACAATCATATTTAAAAGAACCATCCATAGACTTTGATAAAAATTAAGATTCCTGGGCCCCATGTGAACAAACCTTTATTAAGAAAATCTATGGTGAGGCCCAGAAATCATACTTTAAAAAACATCATAGTTACTTATGGTATAAGTGGACCAAAACCATTTTTTTTTTAAATAAAAATCTGGTCTAGGTATCTCCTGACTCTAAAAATCCCTCATTTATTTTCATCCGCATAAGCTATTTCAAGAAAGTCTGCTATAATTAGAGAATATTTCTTCATTCCTAAAGGCACCCCACTATCATACACATATATATGTATGTATCTATCTATCTATCTTTCTGTGCACCCACACACACTCAGTTGAACACTTCCATAGAAATTCCTCTCTGTGATCTCCTGTGTTACCAACTGAAATAGATTTTGAAAGATGGGAGAAAAACTACGAGGTAGGGTGCCATGTTATAAAATTCCTAGAGGTACCATTCACATTGGTCTGCTAGGTTAGCCAGTTTAGATAAGAAACCTCTGATTCAAAGTGTCTAAATTATTTTCTCAGTCACAGTGCAGAACTGAGACTAAACCAAAAATCTCAAGACTACTAGCTTCATTATATTTATCTACCTTCCAGAATACAAATTCTCTAAATCTCTAAGAAGTTTGTGAGCAACCAGATGCTTGGAGAGCACATATCCTCATCTTTGTGTCTCCAGAACCAGTCCAGGTTTGTAGTTGGAGTGAAGGAATGTAACTTTAGGATTATTTCTCATTCCTTTTAAATGTCTTCAAATTTATTCCATAGAATGGCAGATACCTGGTAATCTTAAATTAAAGACAAGCCCAGAGATAGCAGGGAGTAAACACCAATCACTTCACAAACAGAGCGTAAAGAATTCCATCACTCTAACAGAGAACTGCTTCCCTCCTGTACATTTTTCTATGAAGGCATTTTGTGAATAAATCTTGCCCCTTGGAGGAACGTGTTCCATTAGCTGGTGAGGTTGAGGAATGAGAGGAATTGGTGCTGTGTGAAGAGATGCTCAGTTCACACAGTCTAGAGACTGGAACCTTCTCAGTCTTTCTTAATGGTGACTACTGGGGAAAATGCCTTCCCTTTATAGGGAAAGAGTACATTCTATTTCCTCTCTGGTTTTGACTCTAGATAATAATAGGGAGAAATAGAAAAAACTAGACATTGAAATATGTTCAAGTAGTGTATGAAAAGACATGTCAGTTTCTCTGGTCCTGTTCTTGGGGTAAATCCAGGATAATCTCCAGCCTTCACAGCTATTGGAAGGAAAGTTTTAACCTGCAGTCAGTAACAATGGATGAATAAATAACACAAACTCAGACATGCAAGTATGCATCTTTAGAATATAAATGTGTAATGTTCATTAGAATGTGCCTCTCAAATCTCCAACTGCAGAAAGTATAACTGTCCAAGTGCTCCAGTGGCCTAAAAGCTGTTGCAGGTTTTTTTTGCAGAGGCCACTTTCCCACAGCTGTTCTCAGCCAGTGACTGATGGTGGTAGAGATGCTCATGCAGCCTGTTCCTGGAGAAGGTGATCTCCTTTCATGGGCAACTTTGGCTCAAGGATTCACTGGTGGCCTTGCCAAATTTCCTTAGAACTGCACTGCTTTCATCCAAACTTCCTTCTTTCTTTTTCTCTTTCTCTTTCATTCTGGGTTAGCCTTGTAAGATGGTCTTAAGGGTCTCTCAACTTCTCCTGACTCCCACCCCCATTTTATCTCTCAGAGTTCTTCCATAAGTTTCTTGATATTTAATTTTTCTACCTTGGTTTCTGCTTATCAGAGAACCTATACTAACATAAAATGTTTCTGTATATTTTTAAAGTAAATCTCTCAGTGATTTATTAATTAGATTTGTACAATTTAAATAACCAGAATAAAAGTGAGATTTTAGTGGGAAAAGGTGAAAGTTTGATTTTTGTTCTAAGCATAAGATCTACCTACTCTGTGCCAATAATACTTAAAGTTACCTGTATCTAGCCCAGCTTATCAGAACGGTACTGTAGAATTAGGAGGTAACAATCAAGTTAGAAATAAGGATCACTTTTGTTTACTTTGATCTCAGTACATGTAATTCTCTCTAGTTACCCTAAGGAAAAGTATCAAATAGATTTATTTCAATGGTGTCCCCATTTGATGATACAATTTGTCTAATGTGTTGTTGCAGTGAGTAAAAGACAAATTGGTAAGCATCTTTTGATTGATTAGTGATGTTTACAAGACTGTTCTGAAGGGAGACCACAGTGGTATTAGAAAGCCGATTGAGCATTTGAGTGTTTGGGGTCTTGAGTTCTGAATGAATACCATCTCTCTACTTAATTCTTTTAAAACATTTGAATAAAATACAAATATCCTTTGGAATAAAATATTAAACAGGACCCTCGAAAGCAGAATAATTATGGTTAAGAATGGGACCCATCTTCTGTAGAGCCCCTGAAAGCTCCTGATACACTTCCTCACCAGTCTAGGGCCCCCAGAGAGAACTCAAAACCAACACATGAATTAGAATTTATCACTCTCTGATACCAAATTAATTCCCCAATCTTTATAAAGAGCAAATTCATGTATATAACATGACAATTATGAAAGAGAATCTGCTGAAGGTCTTTTTTTTTAATTTTTAAAAACATTTTTATTTATTTTTGAGAGACAGAGAGAGACAGAGCATGAGTGGGGGAGGAACAAAGAGAGAGGGAGACACAGAATCTGGAGCAGGCTCCAGGCTCTGAGCTGTCGACACAGAGCCCGACACCAGACTCAAACTCATGAACTCGGAGATCATGACCTGAGCTGAAGTCGGACGCCTAACCGACTGAGCCACCCAGGTGCCCCTGCTGAAGGTCTTTTTATCATAAAATCTACATTCTGAACTTTTCCTAACTTCATCTTTCCTCATGATGGAAAGTGTATCTAGCTTGCAGAGAATATCTGTATGTAGAAAACTACTCAATACATTCTGCATGTCTGACACTACAGTGGCACTCAACTGTGGAGCCACTCTGAAAACAACTGTGATGCTTGACTTTAAAGCATAGATGACCCATCCATCCCCAAACCCACTGAGTCAGAATATCCAAAGGTTGAAACTAGAGATTCTGTATCAAAATGAAGCAAAATGAAATCCCACAGGTGATTCTGATGTACAGCCAAATTTGAGAAGAGTGTTATCACTAGAGGTATCAGATGGATCTAAATTATCTGGGTTCAGTGCTACTCTCAATTTACAATTAAAATCTCTAATAAGTATTAGAATATTTGATTAAAATATTTTTGTTGAAATATTTTGTTACTATAATGGATTCCTGAAGCCAGTTCACCTATAGTTTTTCTCATAGGGAAAATAAAAATACTCATTTCCTATATGATTTTTATGAGATCTAGTTCTTTGGAATAGAAAACTTAAATATTCATGAAGCCGTTTTTTTAAAAGCATTAGTCACCAGTTTAATATAATACATGCTATGTGCACACTGTGTGTCTCCTATCCAAGGTCAGTGCTCCACCTGAGCACTATATCCTTCTCCTCCTTGAATACTCAGTGACATCATTCAGGCAATGCTCACATCTCTATCCTGTATTATCATTGTTACTTTTTTTTAAATTCCAGTATAATTAACATACAGTGTTATATTAGTTTCAGGTGTACACTATAGTGATTCGGTAATACTATACATTATCCTGTGCTCATCATGATAAGTATACTCTTAATCCCCTTCACCTATTTTACTTATCTCCCCACCCACCTAACTCTGGTAACAGCCAGTTTTTTGTCTGTATTTGAGAGTTGTTTTTTTTTCTTTGTTTCTCTCTTTATTATTTGTTCATTTTGTTTCTCAAATTCCATATATGAGTGAAATCATGTAGTATTTGTCTTTCTCTGACATTTCATTGAGCATCATATCCTCTAGATCCATCCATGTTGCAAATGGCAAGATTCCATCCTTTTTTATGGCTGAGTAATATTTATTTAATATATACACCACCTCTTTTTTATGCATTCATCTATAGGTTGGTTTCATAATTTGACTGTTGTAAATAATGCTGCAGTAAACAGGGGTGCATATATCTTTTCAAATTAGTGTTTTAATATTCTTTGGGTAAATACCCAGTAGTGGAATTACTTGATCATATGGTAATTCTATTTTGAATTTTTTGAGGAGACTCCATACTGTCTTCCACAGTGGCTGCATCAGTTTGTATTCCCACCAACAATGCACAAGAGTTCCTTTTTCTCCACATCTTTGCCAACACCTGTTGTTTCTTATGTTGTTGATGTTAGCCCTCCTGACAGGTATGAGCTGATATCTCATTGTGTTTAGATTTCCCTGGTGATTAGTGATGTTGAGCATGTTTTCATCTGTTAGGCATCTGTATATTTTGTTTGGAAGAATTTATGTTCATGTCTTCTGCTCATTTTTAAATTGGATTATGTTTTTTTTGTATGGTGTACAAGTTCTTTATATAGTTTGAATACTAACCCCTTATCGAATATATCATTTGCAAAATTTCTATTCATAGGTTATCTTTTTGTTTTATTGATTGTTTTCTTGGCTGTTCAGGTTTTTATTTTGATGTATTCCCAAGAGTTTATTTTTTTCTTTTGTTTCTCTTGTCTCAGGAGACATATCTAGAAAAATGTTGCTACCATTGATACTGGACAAACTATTGCCTATGCTCTCTTCTTGGAATTTTATGGTTTCAGGTACCACATTTAGGTCCATTTTGGGTTTACTTTTGTGTGTGGTGTAAGAAAGTGGTTGAATTTCATTCTTTTGAATGTAGCTTTGCGATTTTCCAACAACATTTGCTAAGGAGACAGTCTTTTTTCCATTGCATATTCTTGCCTCCTTTGTTGTAGTATTAATTGACCATATAATCATGGGTTTATTTCTGGGCTTTCTATTCTGTTCTATTGATTCCTGTATTTGTTTTTGTACCAGTATTACACAGTCTTGATTATTACAACTTTGTAGTATGTCTTGAAATCAGGGATTGTGATACCTCTAGTTTTGTTATTCTTTTTCAAGATTGCTTTGGCTATTCAGTGTCTTTGTGGTTCCACACAAACTTTAGGATTGTTTGTTCTAGTTCTGTGAAAATTGCTGCTGATATTTTGATAGTAATTGCATTAAATTTGTGGATTGCTTTGGTTAGTGTGGACGTTTTAACAATATTTGTTTTTCCAATCCATGAGCCTAGAATGTCTTTCTTTTTGTGTCATCTTCAATTTTTTTCATCAATGTTTTATAGTCAGACTTTAGGTCTTTCATCTCCTTGGTTAAGTTTATTCCTAGGTATTTTATTCTTTTTGGTGCATTTGTAAATGGGATTGTTTTCTTAATTTCTCTGTCTGCTACTTCATTGTTAGTGTATAGAAATGAAATGGATTTTTGTATATTGATTTTGTATTCTGCAATCTTACTGAATTCACTTATCACTTCTAGCTGTTTTCGGTAGAATCTTGAGAGTTTCCTGTATATAGTATCATGTCATCTGCAAATAGTGAAACTTTTACTTCCTCCTTACCAATTTAGATGCTGTTTACTTCCTTTTTTTTTTTTTTTTTTTTGTTTGATTGATGTGGCTAGGACTTCCAGTACTATGTTAAATAAAAGTGGTGAGCATGGACATCCTTGTGTTGTTCCTGATCTTAGGAGAAAAGCTGTCCGTTTTTCACCATTAAATATGTTGTTATCTCTGTCTTTTTCATCTATGGACTTTATTATGTTCAGGTATGTTTCCTCTAAACCTACTTTTTTGAGGATTATCATAAATAGATGTTGCACTTTGCCAAATACTTTTTACATATCTGTTGAAATGATCATGTAGATTTTATCTTTCTCTTAATGTGATGTATCAGGTTGATTAATTTGCAAATTTTTTTTTTTAATTTTTTTTTTCAACGTTTATTTATTTTTGGGACAGAGAGAGACAGAGCATGAACGGGGGAGGGGCAGAGAGAGAGGGAGACACAGAATCGGAAACAGGCTCCAGGCTCTGAGCCATCAGCCCAGAGCCTGACGCGGGGCTCGAACTCACAGACCGCGAGATCATGACCTGGCTGAAGTCGGACGCTTAACCGACTGCGCCACCCAGGCGCCCCTAATTTGCAAATTTGAAACACACTTTCATTCTAGGAATAAATCCCACTTGATTGTGATGAATGACATTTTTAATGTATTATTGGATCCAGTTGGCTAATACTTTGTTGAGAATTTTTGCATTTGTGTTGATCTGAGATATTGGCCTATAGTTCTCTCTCTCTCTCTCATAGTGTCTTTATATGATTTCGGTATTAGGTTAATGCTGATCTCATAGAATGAATTTGGAAGGTTTCCTTCCTCTTCTATTTTTTTGGAATAGTTTGAAAAGAATAGGTATTAACTCTTCTTTAAATGTTTGGTAGAATTTGGCTGTGAAGTTTTCTGGTCCTGGACTTTTGTTTGGGAGTTTTTTGATTACTGATTCAATTTCATTGCTAGTCTGTTCAAATTTTCTATTTCTTCCTGATTTGCTTTTGGTAGGTTATATGTTTTTAGGAATTTATCCACTTATTATAGGTTGTCCAAATTGTTACCACTTAATTTTTCATAATTAAATTATGAAATCCTTTCTATTTCCTTCATATAATCTTTCATTTCTGTGGTACAGGTTATTATTTTTTCTTTCATTTCTGATTTTATTTCTCTCTCTCTGTTTTGTTTTTTGATGTGCCTGGCTAAAGGCTTCTCCATTTTGTTAATATTTTCACAGAGAACCAGCTTCTGGGTTCATGGATCTGTTCTATTGTTTGTTTGTGTTTTTTGTTTTTGTTTTTGTGTTTTCTTTTTTGGGTTTCTTTTTGGTTTTATTTTATTTATTTTTGCTTTAATCTTTATTATTTCCTTCTTTCTACTAGTTTTTGGTTTTGTTCTTCTAGCTCCTTTAGGTGTAAAGCTAGGTTGTTTATTTGAGATTTTTCTTGCTTCTTGGGTAAGTCTGTTTGGTATAAATGTTCCTCTTAGAACTACTTGTGTTGCATCCCCCAAATTTTGAATCATTATATTTCCTTTTTTATTTATTTCCATGTATTTTTAAATTTCTTCTTTGATTTCCTGGTTGACAATTCGTTGTTTGGTAGCATGTTATTTAGCCTTCATGTATTTGTGCTCTTTCCAGATTCTTTCTTGTGGTTCATTCTAGTTTCATAATATTGTGGTCAGAAAAGATGCATATGACTTCAGTCTTTCTGAATTTGTTAAAACGTGTTTTGTGGCCTAATATGTGATCTAGTCTGGAGAATGTTTCATGTGCACTTGAAAGGAATGTGTATTCTGCTCTTTTAGAATGGACCGTTCTGAATGTATCTGTTAGATCTCTCTGGTCCAATGCATCATTTGAAACCCTCTTTCCTTTTTGATTTTTCTGTTTGGATGATCTATCTATTGATATAACTGGGAATTTAAAGTTTCCTACTATTATTGTATTACCAGAAGGCATTTCCTTTATGTTTGTTATTAGCTGCTTTTTGTATTTGGGTTTTTCCAAGTTGGGTGCACAAATGTTTACAATTGTTATATCTTCTTGTTGGATTGTCCCCTTTATGATTATATATGTTCTTCTTTGTTTCTTGTTACAGTCTTTGTTTTAAAATCTATTTTGTCCAACATAAGTAGTGCTATCCCAGCTTTCTTTTCACTTCCATTTGCATGATAAATGCTTTCTCATCCCTTCACTTTCAGTTCCCACGTTTATTTAGGTCTGAAGTGAATGCGTTGTAGGCAGCAGATAGATGGATCTTGCTTTTTAATCCATTCTATAACCCTGTGTATTTTGAGTAGAGTGTTGAGTCCATTTACATATAAAGTAATTATTGATAAGTGTGTACTTACTCCCATCTTGTTACTTGTTTTATGGTTGTTTTTGTAATTCTTCTCTGTTCCTTTCTTCTCTTGCTTTCTTCTTTCATGGCTTGCTGGCTTTCTTTAGTGATATACTTGGATTCCTTTCTCTTTACTTTTTTAAATGTATATTACTGATTTTTGATTTGTGGTTACCATTAGGTTTTATATAACATCTTATGCATAAAGCAGTCTATGCTAATTTGGTGGTCACTTGAGTTTGAACTCATTTCAAAAGCACTAAATTTTTTCCTCTCTCCACCCACATATCAGGTATATGGTTTCACACTTAACATCCTTTTATTTTGTGAATCCCTTGACTGGTTTTTCAACGTTTATGTATTTTTGGGACAGAGAGAGACAGAGCATGAACGAGGGAGGGGCAGAGAGAGAGGGAGACACAGAATCGGAAACAGGCTCCAGGCTCTGAGCCATCAGCCCAGAGCCTGATGCGGGGCTCGAACTCATGGACCGCGAGATCATGACCTGGCTGAAGTCGGACGCTTAACCGACTGTGCCACCCAGGCGCCCCCCTTGACTGGTTTTTATAGATATACTTAATTTTACTGCTTTGTTGCTTCCTACTTGTCTTACTCCTGCTTGTGGTCTTTACTTTCCACTCAGAGTCTCCTTTAACATACATATCTTGTAGGGCTGGTTTAGCGGTCATGAATTCCTTTTTTTGTTTGTTTGTTTGTTTATCCAGGAATCTCGTTATCTCTCCTGCTGGATAGAGTCTTTCCGGTTGTAGTTTGGGTTGTTGGTTTGTTTGTTTTTTTCTTTCAACACTTTGAATATACTATGCCACTTCCTTTTGGCCTATAAACTTTCTGCTGAAGAATCAGCTGATATCCTTATGGGATATGGGAAATGGGATCAACCTCCTTGGGTTGATTTGTTAGGGGATCTCTGTGCCTCCTGGATATGAATTTGTTTCCTCAGATTTTGGAATTTTTCTTTTTTCTCTTTCTACCCTCTTTTCTCTTTCTGAGATCCCTATAACGCAAATGTTATTATACTTGATGGTGTTGCTGATTACCCTTAATCTAGTTTTATATTTTATTCTTTATTTCTTTCTCCTGTTCAGCTTGATTGCTTTCCATTATTCTGTCCTCCAGGTCACTGGTCTGTTCTTCCACTTCCTCTAGGTTATTTTTTTTTTCTGTAATGTACTTTTAATTTTAGTTATTGAGTTCTTCATCTTTAATTTATGTTTTCTACCTCTTTTTCGAGTGTCTCCCTGAGATCCTTCCCTCTTTTCTCAAGTCCAGTGAGCATCTTTATGACAATTATTTTAAATTTTCTATCAGACATATCACTTATCTCCATTTTTTTTTTTAGCTCTCTTGCTTTGATTTTGTCCTGTTATTTCATTTGGAATTTAATGTTCTAACTCTTCATTTAACCAACTCTCTGTGTCTATTTCTTTGCATTAGGAACCTCAGCTACATTGTGAAAGTAGTGGCCTTATGAAGAAGAGGTTCTGTAGTGCCCTGCAGTGCAGTGTATTCTGTTCACCAGAACCTATTTCAGGGTGTCTCCTATTAGTGCTGCATGCAACTTACAGATATGGTTGAGCCATATTTGCCTCAGTCCAGTCATCTGCAACACTTCTCTTTGCCTATTGTGGGCAGGGTTTGGTCCTTCTGTTGTTAATGGAACAGTTGGGTCACTTTGGGCTTGAGCTGAGTAAGAGAAGGTGTTTGCCAGAGCTGTGGTAGCACCAAACTGCAGGGCATTTTCTTTTGTTGTCTTCCTAGAAGCTTTCACTGGTGGGTGGAGCCTGCAGACCAGATGTCTGCTGGTGTGTGTGGTTTTCTTGCCCTCTCCCTTGGGCAGGAGTCACTGTGCAATAGTGCTGGCCCCTCTCCAGGCTACTTGCATACTGCCATGCTTGTGGAATGTACTCTTGCTGAGGAAGTGTTGGATGGGTGGGGTCATCAGGAGGATATGGGTATGGGTGTGCTGTTATCAAGATGTGGACAGATGTGCTGTGGGAGGGGAACTGTACCCTCTTTGGAAATCTCCTGGAGAATCTATTTGGAGGAGGTGAATCTAATGAGCAATCCTTTATCCATTACTTAATTTTTGTTCAGAGCACTTTTCATTTCTGACATTACCCATTCAAATACAAGCTCTGAACAATCCATGTATAATTGTCTGTTTTGTTTATTGTTGTATCCCCAGAACCTAGAAAGTTGTATAGTTGACAGTCAATAAATACTTGTTGAACAAATAAATATTGTAATACAATATAATGTTTAAATTGAATGATAGAGTAAGTTTGTTTGATATGAATTTATGTATCTACCTATGATGGTGATTTTTAGTCTGATAGTAAGATGTACTAGTTGACTTTCTAATCCATTATTGCAATATGTACACATATATTTTGAAAACAAATATTCTAAAAGTTATCAAAGCCTTGATTTCTTTTGACCAAGAAGTAACACACTTTGAAACTTTAAACAACATTAAAGGAAAGTAAGAACTTTTGTTCTAAAGGGAGATTGGGATAAAAGGTTGAAAATAATGTTTGTGTAACAAATCAGATTTTTTTCAGCTTTTTAAAAAGTGGATTAGTAATTTCCCTTGACTTGTAGGTCTGATATGAGAAATCTTTTTTCTTTTAAAACAATAGCAAAATGTTGAAAAGAAAAAGGAAAACAGAATGAAAGGAGTGTTTCTGGCATGTATGAGTTTGTGATATTATGTAGTTTATATAGTTTAACTTTGAACTGCTATTTCTTACCTAATGCATAAAAAGAGGTTATACAGTTAAACAATTACCATTGTTCTTTGAATTACCCACTTCCCCTATACCACATGTGGTATCCTACATAATCATGTCACTCTTCTGTCTACAGTAATTAAAAAAAAGAAATCTAGAAGTAAGTTATGATGTTCAAATAGAGAATTTCTGGGGCGCCTGGGTGGCTCAATAAGTTAAGCGTCTGACTCTTGATTTTGACTCATGTCATGATCTCACAGTTCGTGGAATCAAGCTCTGCACTGACAGTGCAGAGCCTGCTTAGGATTCTCTCTCTCCCTCTCTCTCTGCCCCTCCCCTGATCATTCTCTTTCTCTCAAAAATAAATAAATAAACTTTTAAAAAACAAAAATATATGGAGTTTTTATAAGTAACATATTTTAAAAATCGGGGGAAATTTTATAAATTGCATTAGTAGCTTAAATATGTATTTTACCTTATTATACTATATATAAGTATTTATTATCCTAAAGATCAATGGCTTTATTAAAAGATCAAATAACAATTGAAACTCAAAACAATTTAGTTTTAAGTGACCAAGCTTTTTATTAATGTAGAAGAATCAGGGAGTAATGAAAAAGAAAAGTGAAAGAGACAGAGGGAGAGAGAGTGATAGAGAGAAACAGATCTACCATATAAGATTATCATTAGAATAAAATGATATAACATTTGAAAATAATTGTGTGGAATTGGTGGAACTACTACCACCACCACCATGTTGTGAATGTTTGATAGGAGAAATAACAAAAGAAAGAAAGAAAATGAAAGAAACCTAGTAGTGAAACAGTAGTAGTTCCTTATTTCCACCAACCAAAAAGATTCTGCAATACAATGAAAACTTTCAAGTCTCATCCTTATTATTAAATCATTAGAATAATTCGAAATCATATCAAACACCCTCACTTGAGCATCTCATAACCCTTTACTTTCAAACGTTGGTATTACATTTGAAATTTGCCAATTATAATTCAAATAAAAATAATGTATATAAATATTTTAATAAAATATGATTCTCACCATCAAATAGAATAAAATGCATTGACTTGGGTGTTGAGTAAATTAATTAAAAGTGAGATAATGGAGAGGGGCACCTGGGTGACTCAGTTGGTTAAAAGTGAGATAATGGAATCTCCATATTTAAAGACAATCAACAAGATAGAAAAACAGGCAAAAGCTATCTGACCTATTATAAACTCCTATTACTGCCATGTGTTAAATGGAAGTTAAATTAAAAAATAATCCTTACTTAGAAAGGGTATTAAAAATTGTTAACAAATAAAGCTGGTAGTAGGACAGGAGCACACTACCCAAGTGAATGGTGCTTTGTTTAAAACCCAATATCCAGGGCTATCTTTGTTAATTATTTTTGAATCTCAACCTGACCTGAAATAGCAATAACAGGATCTTAGGGGAGTCAACTCAGTTGGCTAACAGTGTGAGAATAAGATATAAAACCACTCACCATGATGGAAAACGTAATCGTACTTGTGAAGAAGCTAATTCCCCTAAGATAGTAATGAAAATAAAGCTTTGGAAATTAGATGACTTTCAAATATAGAAACAGTGAGAAATATATGGTTGATGGAAAATTCAAATTTATTTGTTAAATATCCCAAGAATCATTGTACTTTTATTTATGGAATACCACATTTTGAAATACAGTAGAGAATTCTCTGCCAAGGGTGAAACTAGCAAATGTCCTTTGTCTACATTATCTGGAGAAAAATTTTAAAGTATTGACCGTTCCAAACCAATATATTCATACAAGAATTTTAAAATATTATGTCTTAAAATCTTTTTTAACGTTTATTTATTTTTGAGACAGAGAGAGACAGAGCATGAACGGGGGAGGGTCAGAGAGAGAGAGGGAGACACAGAATCCAAAGCAGGCTCCAGGCTGTGAGCTGTCAGCACAGAGCCTGACGCGGGGCTCAAACTCATGGACCGCGAGATCATGACCTGAGCCAAAGTCGGATGCTTAACCGACTGAGCCACCCAGGCATCCCTAAAATATTATGTCTTAATTATACATTAACAAATAAAATAGGGAAAGCTGTTCATTAACATCAAATTTTTATATTAACTTTTCTATAGTATTTTGAGAAACTTATTTAAAACTATAGGTTTTAATTTATCTTTATCATTAAATTACATTCTCATAAATACTTTACTTTCTCTGTAGAAACCTTCAGTAAGTGTTGACACCATTGTGCTGAGCACTGCAGTGGTATAGATGTCTGTAAGAATTGTCTGTCATCAGGAGCATTCTGTCCAGTGAGAAAACAGCAATATGACCCAGGAAATAAAAACAAACCATGAAGGACAGTGGGTTAATAAACAACAAATTAGTAAATTAAATTCAGCTCCAACAAGCACACCAAGCCCAATACAAGGAACCAGGGGTAATGAGATAAGTATCTTGCAAAAAATGACTTTTCTCCAAGAGTTTACTGGCTACTAGGATAGATAGATTAATATCCAGATCAGTCCAGTGTAAGGCAGTAATTTAACAGACAGAGGTGAGCACAATGTAATAAATCCTCTATTTACAAGATACTTTCTGAGGATTTATGAAGATATTCCTCCAACTTGCACACTACATTTGTGACCATCTGAAAATGACAGCTCCTGAATTAGCAGAGTACGGTGTTACGAACTCTGACCTTCGTAGGAGAACATGTGATTTCTGTTAATTGGAATGCTTCCAGCTAGAATTTATG
The DNA here is from genome assembly GCF_016509475.1 of Prionailurus bengalensis. Classification (NCBI taxonomy): domain Eukaryota; kingdom Metazoa; phylum Chordata; class Mammalia; order Carnivora; family Felidae; genus Prionailurus; species Prionailurus bengalensis. The sequence continues at coordinate 71,293,632 of NC_057354.1, forward strand.
ATGTTGGGCAACCCCCATCATGTCTTCACAGATAAGAGAAAAGGTTTTACTAGATTGGGGTTCTAAATCTGGGACCCACTGACTCACACACAGATAGACCTCTGAATAGAATTCACAGGGCCTGTAAATTGGAATGGGGAAAAATCTCATTCACTAGCTTCTAATGGGAATCTAGTATGTCCCTCCATTATAAATGTAGACAGATAATATTGGAAGTATTTATGGCATCTCTGAATGTGGTGCCATGAGAAATCACAATCCTATATATTTTCATATCACATTATAGATATTGCAGACTTCTGAAAATATTATTGATATAATTTTCACGCTTATATATGTTAATATCTAAGGACTATATTAACATATCACAAATTAGATGTTTAGAAATATTTGTAATTGTACTATAACAGTGTTGATTTCTTTATAATACCATGTATTACATTTTATACATGTAAGAACATTATTTGAAAAATGGCCCATAGAGTTGTAAGGTTTGCCAGACTTTCCCAAAGGGATACAAGACAAAAGAAAAAAAAAGTTGGAAAGTCCTGCACTATATTATCTCTAGGGTCTTGTACAGATATAATATTTTAAGCATCTAAGTATTACCTAGATCTCTCATAGTTTGTTTTTTTTTATACTTATCATGCAATGATTTCTAAAAACTTTAAGGCAAAAAGATTAATAAAGAAAAATATATCAAGAGTTTTTCAGAACCTTTAACACATTCTAAGGGCTTGAAACATTTGAATATGGAAATTGAAAACAGAAGCAAGAAGGACCAGTAAGAAGCAATGTACTCACACTTTGCAGAGGCCCTTTGTTGTTTTATCATATACTTCTGGTGCTGGTTTAGACACTAGTTTGTCTTTAACCTCTTTTTCGTTTTCTGTCTCTGAGTCCTGACTTCACCACTGTTCCTGTGAGCACCCACCCAATTTCATCTGCTGAATTGCTTCTGCTTGACACTAGATCCCAAGCAGACTGACAATAAACTTTAGAAAATACTAATAAAATATTCTAAAGAATTAGAAAGTTAGAAACCTTTTAGTATATGAGGAATTTAGTGGAGTTTTTAAGGAGAGATAGCATTTGGAGAATTAGAAGATACAGTGCTGGGTATCCCTGTTGAGAGGAACAGAGCTAAAGGATTATGCATGTGTTGATGAAGGTGATGACAAAGGCCTATCCAGAGAAGATTCTACATGTGTATTTTGCATGCATATGTGCATGTTGAGGAACAGTGGAAAATAAGTCAAGGACAGCATGTAAGCTCATGCTTAAGTGAATGGAAAGTCAAGAATACCAGGAATTTGGAAAAGATACATTAAGAAATGAGATAAAAATACTACTGTGAAGGGTTACATGAGAAATGGGAGAGAATGAATGTATTTACCCGGTTAACATCATTATTACTACTTTTAGTCTGTGTTTTGTATTAGACTGTGCTTTAATGCTATCTTCTTTTAAAATCTAAAAATTTAGAACACTTACTTTTTTCTGCATGCTTTGGGCCTACTTTTCTGATAATTTTATGGTTTTCGTGCTGATCCTCAGAAAGCATAGTGCTGTCCATGGTTCTGATCCATATACTTGCTGCCTTTTCTTCATTTACTAAGAGTCAAAGAAATGAAAGGTGGGATGTAGGATAAGATCAGCTTACATCCACAATACACCTTGAGAAAATATTCTGTGTTCTCCAAAAATCCTTTGGGGCATTATTTCCATCTTCCCTAGTCTGCTTGAGCCCACTCTGCTCTTTTCTTCATTCATATTGTTTATTATTCATCAATAGACTAGATAAATAATTTGGTTGGAGGCTCATCAGAAGCTTATGAGCTTTAAGAGAGTAAATTCTTTAGAGGTTTTCTGATAAAAGTAAATAAACAAGTACAGTTCTGAATGACCCCAGCAGCTTACATGACAGTATCTGTTTTAGTTGTATGAAATGCTACTGAAATAGAAAAAAATGATGTTATTCCTAAAGTGTAAAGTTTGTAATATAAAGATAAGTAAGTCTGAAAATATACCTATTGTACAATTACTGAGCAATTTCATTACAAGATAAAAATTCATTGATAGTTTTGGTATCTCATAACTTAAATGTTATGCGTCAAATGTGTCAAAACACATTTAGCCCACAACATGATTTTAGGACAGTACAAAGGGATTGTAAGTCCACCTTCCACAATTTATAAGTTTATAAAAGAGTTACTTTCAGAGCTTTCATTGACTCAAAAGAACTACTTTGATTTTCAAAACACCAACAAAGGGACTTCAAGAATTGCTCATGTTTACAGAGGAAAACTTTGTATAGAGATCTTTAGATTGGCTTTTAAAAATAAAAATACAGACATGCTACAGAGTCAATGGCATATCAAAAGGAAACTGGCTATTCCATGATTTATATAGGCTTTTCCGAATAACCTGCTACCTAAAGCCTCAAAAATGGGCATGATATAGTGAAGTTTCTAAACTCAGGGAACGTGAAAGAAATAACAAGCAAAGAATAGAAAGAAAATGGTTTGTGTCTGAGCTCATGTTGCTGTGTACAGTTGTTACTGGTGAAAATAAACAAAATATGGCCAGAAGGAATTGTGTTTTCTGTAGCTAGTGTGCTTCTGTGTACCAGGAAAAACTCACTGAATTGATTAATGAGGAGACATGACAAAATGATCCCAGGGTGATATGTATTCAGGAATAAATATTTATACTGATAGAGTTATTAGAGTTATTTAGTCTAGATTCTTGAATTCTAGAAGTCTTAGAAATTATTTCAGTTTTAACTAATAGGTTCGTATTTTTGGAATGGTATTTCTTTTTTTTTTGTTTGTTTCTAGAATGTTGTTGTCATAGGCAAAATTTATAGTAATTTACTTTTGCTCTTTTGGAAGGCTATGACAGATTTTCTTTTTTTACCATGTTGTTAGAATAATAGAAACTTTTTTCTTTTTGGGAAAATGGATACTATAAAGAAAATTTACTGCCTAGCCTGCTTAATGCTTTAAATTGTTTCAAGTTCTCTTGAAATTATCTTGGTTGGCCCATTCAGATATATATAAAATTTTATATTTATAAAATATATATATCTTTAATTGTTTAAAATGTTTTAGGATAACTATTTGATTACAAATTTATTAGCTGATGGCCTCTTAAAATATAGAATTGAAACTGGTAAAATGTATTTGTTGCATGTTTTTTAGACTGGACTAAATTAGTACATTATTATTGAAATGATAACATAATGACAACATCAGGGGTCATTTAGGAAAAAAACAGTCAACCATATTCAGAAATATCACTGATGATTGAATTACCTATTAAATTATTACAATATTTTCACTTCTTGTTCTGTAGTTCTTTGCACAGTTTATTTTCATCATGCAGGCACCAAGGTAAAAGTTTCAATCTTTATAGAGTTTATCTCTATGCTATCTAAAGAAATAACCTGCTCTTGTCACATATACCCTCTCGCTACCATACTTCCTCATATTTCTTCTATTTTGTTTTCTGTATAACACCTTTAATAAATGCAAAATTATTATTATAGTTTTCTGGTCAATGTTATCTCTATGTGAATGGGAATCTTATTTATATGTTTCCAAATATAGCTATGGAAATAATGCCTATTCTGTAGTAAGCAATAAAAAAATAAATTATTGAATGAATGAATAATCAGGAAAGCTAGTATGTAAATTAAGGCCTGATGTGGAAATTATACCTTTAGTGGTCATTTAGATACCAGCAAAAACTAAAGTCCTTAGATTTTTAATTACTAGAGGACATGTACACTCTAGTGATAATTAGAAAACACCCACCTCTTGTGGGCAGGAATAATTAATTCCTTTTTATTGTTGAATAAAATCCCATTGTATGAATAGGCTACAATTTTCTAAACCATGCTCTCATTGATATCCAATTGGCATGTTTCAAGTTTGAGATTATTGTGAATAAAGATGCTTTGAACAAATATTCACAAGTTGTTTATGGACATTTCATTTAAAATTAAAAAAAAATTAATGTTTATTTTTGAGAGACAGAGAGCAAGCAGGGGAGGGGCAGAGAGAGAGAGGGAGACACAGAAGCCGAAACAGTCTCTAGGCTTTGCACTGTCAGCACAGAGCCCCACGCAGGGCTTGAACCCATGAACCGTTAGATCGTGACCTGAGCTGAAATCAGAGGCTCAACCAACTGAGCCACCCAGGCGCCCATATGGACATTTCATTTTAAAGAGTAAATACCAAGGAGTAGAATTCTAGATTATAGGATTGGTGTGTCCTTATCTTTATAAGAACTACCATGTATTTATCCAAAGTAATTGTACCATTTTATATTCCCTGTAGACTATATAAGTTCTACTTGCTCCACACCCTCATTGATACTTGACCATATGACTTTTTTTTATTTTAACCCTTTGTGTAAGTGTAAACTATTTTCTCCTAATTAAATAACATTTTTCAGATGAATAATGATGTGAAGTATATTTCCATGGATTTATTGGTCATTTTTTTATATTTATTTGGGAAGTATCTGGTCAAACACTTGTCTGCTTTTCTATTATTAATATATATATTTCTATTAAAATATTAATAATGTTAGTAATATAAATATGGTATTTATACAGCTTTTGTATATTCTGTATTAAGATACAGAATACATGTACTAAGAAAAAATACATGTACTAAGAAAAGAATATTTTTTTCACAGTCTGTGGGTTGCCTGCTTTATTTTTGTTATTGTGTCTTTTTCTGGAGTTATATATTCACTTTTGATAATTTTTAATATTTGTTTCTTATATTAATGACAGTACTTTTTTGTCCTATATAAGAAAGATCTATTTAGGGTACAGTTTTGAAGATACTCTGCTATGTTTTCTTAAAGAAATATTATGACTTCAGCTATGAATCATCTATTACCCGCTTCAAATTAAATTTTGACTATTGAGTGAAATAAAAGTCAAAGTTTACTTTATTCCCTATGGATATCTAATTGTTATAGTAGTACTTTTTAAAAAGACTTTCCTTTTCTCAATGAATTACTTTCACCCCTTTGTCAAAAAATCAGTCAACTATATATGTGTGATTTTTATGGATGCTATTCTTGCCCTGTTTCTGATTCTAGGGAGAAAGCATGCAATTTTTCAGCATTATGTTATCTATAGATTTTTTTCATAGATGTCTTTTATACAATAGAAAATATTATCTATTCCTAGTTTGCTAAAAGATCAATCCAATGAATGAGTGCTGAATTTTATCAAACACTTTCTCCAAATTTATTGATTAATCATATAATTTTTCCCTTTATTCTATAATGTGATGATTTACATTGTTTTTGAAGGTTAAACCAATCTTTCTATCCTGTGAAAAATATACTTGTATAATCCTTTTTATATATTAGTGGACTAAGTTTATAAAGATTTTGTGAAGGTAATATGTCCGTACATATGATGAGTATTGGAATTTTTGTTATTTTTATTTTGTTCTTACAATGACATTATTTGGTTTTGGTATTAGCAACACAATGGCTCATAAAATGAATTAGGCTGTTTCTTTTTCTTCCTTTATTTCCTGAAAGACATTGAAAAATACTGATAGTTTCCTCTTTAATCTTTGATGGAATTGACTGGTCAAGCCATCTGGGATCAGAGGTTTTTGTGTTTTTTGTGTAGTAAGTTTTTTATTAAAATTCCATTTTTTTAACTTTCACATTTTTTCTCAGTATTGAATATATTGCTATATAGTTAGTTGTCGTTGATATCTATTTTCCCTTCTGATATCTGTGGAATCTGTAGTAATGTCCTCCGATTTTTTTTAATTAAAAAAAAATTGAATGTTTACTTTGAGAGAAGGAGAGAGCTCACACGGGTGTGAGTGGGGGAGGGGCAGAGAGAGAATTCCAAGTAGGCTCCACACTGTTAGCATAGGGCTTCATCTCATGAACTGTGAAATCATGACCTGAGACAAAATCAAGAGTCACAGGCTTAACTGACAGAGTCACCGTGGCGCCCCTCCTCTGATTCTTGATGTTGCTATTGGTGCTTTCTCTTTGGGTTATTTGATTCTTTTAAAAAAATTGTATTAATATTTTAAATTTTATTTTACTTTTTTGATCTTTTAATCTATTTTAATCTGTTTTTTAGTGATTTCCACATTTATTTATATTTTCCTTTCTTCTGTTTACTTAGCACATGATGTATTTTTATTTGTCTCTAGCTTCTTAAGGTAGATGCTTAGAATTTTGTATTTGAAGATTGGTTCTCAGGGCGCCTGGGTGGCTCAGTTGGTTAAGTCCCGACTTTGGCTCAGGTCATGATCTCATGGTTCATGGGTTCGAGCCCCACTTCGGACTCTATGCTGACAGCTTGGAACCGGAACCTGCTTGGATTCTGTGTCTCTATTTCTCTTTCTCTGCCCCTCCCTGGCTTGTGCTCTTTCTCTCTCTCTCTCTCTCTCTCTCTCTCTCTCTCTCTCTCTCTCAAAAATAAATAAACATTTTAAAGAAACTTGCTTCTCTTCTTATATATCCTTTTATTATAATTCTCTTTATAGACATATTATGAATGTTCATGCCCTTCCCACCAAAATCCATTTGTTGAAATCCTAAATATGACCAGTGTGATGGATTTAGGAGGCAGGGATTTTGGGGGCAATTAAATCATAAGGGTGGAGCCTCATAAATGGAATTAATTAAAATCTTTGCATTTTAAAAGAATGAGTAGAAAGTAAAATGAATGTAATGTTCCTTAGAAAGGAGCATTCTTCTTGTTGTGTCAGGCTGCTAATGAAAGGGATTATGTCATTTTTATCTGTGGTTGAGCTCAGTCTTGGATTTATTGTGTCATTAGGTAGATTCAGTTCATTTCCAGTTCAAAGATCTTAAAGTAGCAAAACTTTTCCTTATCAGGGTTGTGAGCACTGGTAAGATTTTTCAGAAATCTTTATTCTTTACAACCTAATTAGCAGTTCAGAAACTCCAAAAATATTTTTCTTCTGCTCTCTCGCTCTCTCTAGTTTCTCAATCTTTTTCTCTGTCCTTTACATTATAGACAACAGCTTTTTGACTTTCTGAGGGAATTCTCTTTGCTTTCAATCCCTACCCTTGTCTTTCTCTTTCTCACGAAATTCAGCCTATGGTTATCTTATGCAGTGCACTCGGAAGACCTGACACATATTACTACTTTTTCTCTGCCCTTCCTTCCTGCTTCCAGCATTCAGCAAGATGATGCCTTGTACTTGGTGAAAGCCTACGAGTTTTGGGCATCTCTCATTTTCCAGTCCTTGCCACAAATTTGTCTCGTTTCTCTTGCCACCATTGTGCATCTGGCGAAGACCCACAGTAAAAAGATTGTGTATGAAAGTGAGTTGTTTTGCTACTGGAGATCCTTGGTGGGTGCAAATCATCATGACAGTCACAATTTTATCATTCCCATTTTAATAGAGACCACCCTAATCCTCTAGAATAAGAGAGTTCTGTCCATACCGTTGCCAGTTTTTGCCCTAAAGTGAGAACTAGAAGTTTAGGCATATTTACAGAGAAGGCAATAAACTGAAATGGCTAATAATGGAGCTTAGGAATGCAGTCCTACAAATTCTTGTTAAGTATTTGCATTATATGTATTTTCAGTTAGGCACAAAATGTGAGATGGTGATATCCTGCTTAAAAAAAAACTGATAATAGCATTTAGAACATTTTAGTTATTTTCAGGTACAGGAGCAACCAGAGACACCTAAAAGAATGATGGTGTCTCTTTTAAACACTGAAGGTCTATGTACTGAGGTTTTAATTTATGTGCATTGTCCTCACAGCCTGAGCGGAATAGGATTTTCCTGTGGGTTACAATGCATCAGAGAGACCTATAGCAAATGAGAGATTAATTAAGGGTCAATAGTTTTAATGGAAGCCAAATTAAAAAAAAACCAAACTAATATTGTCAAATGTCATCTCTTTGAATAAGTAAGAAAGAGAAAGGATTCACTTATGAGGAGTAGGATGGAAACTGGGCCTTGCAAAGAAGGCAGTATATTTAAACCAGAGGATGGGGGTACCAGCATGAGCAATTCCTGTACCTGTAGCTGCAGCAATATTTTATAGGTGGCATATAATGTTAGGCACTGGGAAGAGTGCTAATAAAATTTGCCAAGCCTGCATGGTCATTGAATGTGCCAGGGTTTTTTAGTGTCATATGTGTACTTCTGCCTGGAATACCTTCCCATCTTCTTTACCTCTTAACCTGGCCAACTTCTTTTTAACCACTGTGACTCAGCTTAGACCATGTCCCCTGAAATGGAATCTCACTTGATTTACTTGATGGTCACTTGTGCTTCTTCAGTTCCAAGATTCTTTTTTGTTCCTCAATAGAGAATACACATCCATGATGCAAAGTGCACATTTTATTTGATTTCTGTCCCTCTTGCTCATGGCAAGGTCCCTAATACATATTGTGTGCTTAGAAATACTGGAGGAATGAATGAATGACTAATGAATGACAGTAATTATGTGGTTATATATATATTTTTCCAATCTCAAGAGATTCTTTTTATAAAGAAAGACCTCTGCAAAGTAACCTCTTTTTTTCAGAAAGAAATAAGAGGTTTGAAGCAAAGTGAACCTCTCAGGAGAAATGTTGGCTGAGTCCCAGCCCTACAGGCTTTTCTCTTTGTGATCCATTCTGAGATCAATTTGTTGTGATAGGCAGCATTGACATCCACTGTGGGTATGACAGGACACACTGAATCCAGATGAGGGGAGGTCCATAGGTTCTCTGATTTTCTTCCTGTCTTTTATGGAGAGGAACTGCAAGGCAACCAAGCCATTATCTGACCACTGCTGTTCTAAAGACTCTTTAATATTCAAAGTTAGATGAGAGAATATGAATCTTTGTGTTTCAGCTGAAGCTCTATTCTTATACCTCAGAATTGTCCATTATTTTCAAGGATTATGAAATATTTTCTTTATCACTTTATTATAATAATTTTTAAATACAAAGAAAAGTTGAGTGGGAAGTATGGAGTCAGTTTTGGGGAAAATTTACATTTATGAAAGTCATCTAGGCTAACATTAAAAATAAGTGCTGAATATAATGGATTTCACTGCTTATGCCCAGGTGAGCTAGGGAAAAATAAATTCTGTATTTAAAAAAAGGTATTTTTATCAAAAATGACCCTGAATCATGTAGATATGTATTTTTCAAAAAAAAATGCAAAATCAGGGGCTCCTTGGTGGCTCATTTGATTAAGCGTCCAGCTTCAGCTTGGGTCATGATCTTGTTGGTTTGTGGGTTTAAGCCATGCATCAGGCTTTGTGCTGACAGCTCAGAGCCTGGAGCCTGCTTCAGATTCTGTGTCTCCCCTCTCTCTGCCCCTTCCTGGCTTGTGCTCTTTCTCTGTCTCTCTCAAAAATAAATAAACATTTAAAAATTTTCCAAATCAGAACATAGACACCAAACCAGGTAAAACTCAGTTATAGAGTGATGAAACAATGAATCTTGGAACTGAGGAAGTGCATGTTTTACCATGAGCATGGTAAAACAATAAAAACAAAAACAGCCTCTCAATGAGTTAGCATCTACTAATATCAATACTCTTGGCAAATCTGAAAACTGCTTATTATTATCCTTATTTTACACTTAAATCTAAGGCTTGGGAAGCTAAATAAGTCGTTTAAGGTAACTTAGTTGAGTGTGTATTTATATTCAGATCCATTTGCTTTTAATACCCATTCTCCTCTAAATATTTGTCACCCACTCCACTGTGAGTTACTTACCCAAGCATAGAATGTACATGTTTACACTTGTGTAGTGAATAGTAAATGAGTAGTATAGTAGGTTATAAACATTTGGACTTCCAAAATAAGTAAGGTTTCTAGATAGGGATATATTTCTACATAAAAATATATAAGATACACAAGAATACTTATTTTCAGTAGGAAAGTCAAAAAGAAAGTACATAGGCTCTAAACAAAAGACAGTGCTTCCTATGGAGAGTTAACCACTGCATTAAGAAACTTTATTCTATACACAATATCCAAATGGTAAATATAATTCACTTAGCATAATATTATTTTTCCACTTCACAATGTCTCTGAAGCAAGGAATAGGATAAGAGCTTTCAAAGCTTACAATGCTCTTAGAAACCATTCCTCTGGTCTTTTCTCTGTATAGTCATTTGTCTTGGTGTCTCACCCAAACTCAGGACTTCAACATCCTCCGTGTGCCAATCACTTCCAAATTTCTATCTTCAGATCAGACATCACTTCCACATTCCAGGCTCATATATCCACCGTCTCCTCAACAGCTTCTTTGGAATATCTAATTAAGTGGAAAATATCTAATTGAATATTTAACTAACAGCCAGTTTAAAACTGAACTCCTGATCTGAAAACAAAACAAAACAAAAAGTGCGCTCCATTCCTAACCATCGTTAGCAAGGTAGAGGCTACTCATTTTTCCCAACTAATTGAGCTGGATCAAAAACATTAAATTTTACTGAGTTTTTTCTCTTATATGTCAAATTACATTTTCCAGTAAATCCTGTTGATTTTGACTCTATTCCTTCCCTTCTGCACTACTACTCACTGAAGCCACCACAATATCTTGCCTGGATCATTACAATAGACTCCTAGCTATTCTAACTTTTACTCTTATTCCTCCCTAGTCTGTTCTGCACACAGAAGGCCAAATGACCCTTATACTATCAGGCCCTGTCACATCACTGCTCTGCTGAGAACCCTCTTGTGGTCAAAGCGCATAAAACAGCTAAGACCCTTGCAGGACCTGGCCCTGGCCCTCCTGACTTTATCTGTTACTTGTCCTTCCTCCCTCACTCTGCTCCAGCCACACTGGACCCTTTCATGCCAGGTCTACTGTATCTGTAGGCCCCCTGCTCTAGCTGTTCATTCCAGATGGAAAGTATGCAAGAATATATGAAATGGCTAATGTGAAATTTCCTCACATCTGTCAAATTGACCTTCTTTCTCATCTCTCTCCTCCACAAAGCTTAACCCAACCATTTTACTTAATACAGAAACTTACTCCTGACTCTCTTCTATTTTTTTCCTCTTTTTTTTCATAACACTTACTACCTTCTAATACATTATATAATTTACTTTTCGATTACACTTAATTTTATTATCTGCTCCCACTTCAAAATATAAGCTCCACAGTGAAGGTGTCTATTTCATTCATTGTTGCAATCCAATTATAAAGAATAGTGCCTGGTACATAGGAGGAACATACAAGTATTTTCTGAGTTAATACTACGTTGCCTGAGGAGTCTAAAGATGTGATATTCCAGGGACTATTCAAGATATAACTAATACTTCAGTCTTTTTAAATAAAACTTATGCCTGGTTTAAAAAATTCTAAATTAGCATACTAATTAGCTGCTAATGAAAGTATATATTAAGAATGAACCAGTCCAGTGGCAAAACTAAAGTTAAAAGAAAAAAACATGCTATTTATTTTACCGTTATTCCTACCTGAGTGCAACTACCAGTATGTAAACTTATTTCAGGGTCTAGCCAATTTCCTTGACTTAAATCAAACATATTGCTTCAAATATTTCTTAAATTAGATAACTGGAGAAATAAATAACTGTAATAATACCTTTCTTTTAACAAGATTTATAACAATGTCACTTGATCTAATAGACTTTAAACACCATCTATAGCAGATACGCTGTTTTATTTGAGGTGTGTCTGATGGTCATATGCACTCACCTGTGTTCAGAGATTTAGTAACAGTTTTCTCTTACTATCATGTCTCATACATTGTCTATCATTTCCAGTTACATTGGTGAAGTCTGTCTTGACAACAATAACAATCCATCCTGAATGTCTACAAAATCCAAAGACAAGAGAACTTACTCTTATTATGATGGTGCTGTATCACTTTAAGCAAATCAAACAACTTTCTCAACAAAAACAAAATAGATTTTGCATGTTGCCACACCCTTGCATGAACCCATGCTCATCTGTGAGTCTAGATGTAATGTCAACACTGTTTCAAATGCAAGATCCTATGCAACTCTACCTGTCATTGTCATGTAGGACAAAGCTCATTCAATACTTCTTGAAAAAATATCCATTAATACTACTAAATACTCAACACAGTCAATTTTTTAATCACCTACCATGTGTCAGTCACATTTCCAGCTTCTATTCTACGTTAATATAGGAGCTGTTAGTTACATTTTTTTTAAATTGGGTATTAAGAGATTATTAATTTTCCCAAGATGGTTAAACTGGTAGAAGATTTCAGGAGTCTGCCTTTGACCTTTGAGTTCATTTTATACCTTCTCCTAGCCCTTTGGTGAGTAACAGAAAAGTATTGTGTTATATCTTTTAAAAGGCTACTCATCCCCCTTTAAAGTCAATAACCAGGATTTCTTTTGTTTTACCAACCAACTTACATAGTAGAAGAGACAATAACAGTAGAATCTGTGGCCATTCTCCAGGAAGTTATAAATTTGAAAATTTAGAAAGTCTAGGAGTAATGTTTACTTCAGAGTACTACTTATCAATTTTTGTTCATCTCCAAGGATATACTGAGTCCTAACTATGTTGTAGGTATTATTTGCTAATCTTTAGAAAATAAAATAGTAAACACAATTTCAGACCAGTAGATAGAAGATTTAGAACACTACTGCCAGAGAAAATGTGAACATAAAATATCAGAAAATCCATTTGGTTCAATATCTGGTCCTAAATAATTAACCATTATCCAGAGGGATAGTACATGCTTTATATCCTTAAACATTTCAAGTCTTAGAGTAATCAAAGCTATATTGTTCATATATTTTTATTCATTTGACAAGTCAATACAACTTCATGATAAGAATTTTTTATATTTTCCTTAGGTAACAATCTTTCAAAGAAATTGTTCATCTTTATTGTCAGTGTACTTTGCATTTGCCATAAGCTGTTCATTTTAAATTCCTTCCCGCTTGCCTACTAATTAAGATGTAACTCCATTAATCATTATTATCTGACACTACATGCCTTCTTGCCTTTTTCTAACTTGAAAAACAATGCTCATATTTGTTTTTATGACATTTAATCCATGTTCACATGATCTCAATATGGCTATTTCAGCCAAAACTAAACCAGTTTCATTTCATAGCATACTGAAAGCAATATGGCTAGATAATTGAACTTTTTTTCACATTTAAACAGCTACTTTTGGTTTTATATATACAGGGTCAGTAAGTCATAACTTCAAGTGTATTTTTTATTTTGAAAGAATGAGCAAGGAGGGGTCACTGAGCCCATTTTGGGGCTCAATCTCACTAAGTGTGAGATCATGATCTCAGCCAAAATCCAGAATTGCACCCTTAACCAACTGAGCCACCCAGGCACCCAAAGTCAAACTTCTTAATAGGAAGTTTTGTTTGTTTGTTTAATCTTTAATATTTCTAAGTGTTCACGTTCTCAAGATTATTGATTATCATCACAATCCTACTTACCTATTCTTTAAAAAAAACATATATTGTCTATAGTAGGAGGATTTCTCAGCAGTCTCAAAAGTCTTTGCCAAGATGCAAATAAACTATCTACATTTTTTAAAAAAAACTTCATGGCAATTCTTCGTGTGTGTGTGTGTGTGTGTGTGTGTGCGCGTAACATCACTATTTGAACCGAATTCAACTTAGACTTTTTTCTGCTCAAATCTGTCAATGTGTTAATATTTTCCCTTGCCTCTTTATTAAGTAACTTGGAAATTAACTCATTTTTGGAGGCATGCTCCTTAGGACCAAACAGGCTTTGGCACTCTGAAAGAACTCGATGGCTTTTCTAAGCAGATTTCTTATTTTTCTTATGCTTTTTATAAATCATACCAATATTTTCCATATTCAAGAGAGGATTACTTGCCAAGAAATGAGATATTTCCGTATCCAAATAGTTGTATTTAACTAGAGTGAAGTACTATTATTGCCAGGCACTATGCTAGATTATACAGGGGGGTGGAGAAATCAGCAAGGTATCTCTCCTGCCCCTCAGGAGAATTTAGCACAAAGAAGGGAAACAAGAGGCACAAAATAGTTTGTTGATTGGGCACAGTGCATATAATTAGAGAAAAAAATCATGACTGCTACTCATATCAAGTGTAATTTAGAGAGTTTAATTTCCTACATCCCAACAATCCTTTCGAGCACTGAAGTATATACAGAGATAAATAAGGTCCAGTGCTAGCCTTGATATTAACAAACAAAGATACTGATAGACAAAAGTGGGGAATTGAATATGGGAGATAAGAGAGGACGTGGGGGGAAACACCCCAGTCATCTCAGACCAGATTTTGATGAGTGCATGTTCCAAAGGTAAAAAGTGAAAGGCAGCTTAGGTACCAAAAATTAAAATTAGTCCAAATGAGTGGGAACCCAAGGAGTATACAGGATATTTCTATGGAAGCCTAGAAAGGCAGATGGGGACCATGTCATGCTAGGCAGGGGGCACATAATGCAGGGGAATTTGCTATCTCAACTTCTGACTGTGCTCTCTTCCTAGGAATTACCATCACCCATCTATCTAGCTGTTAGTTAAGGGACATGTCAAGTTACTTATTTTGTGAATGTGGGAAAATTTCCTGGGATATCACCATAACACTGAAATGTATTTGGAAATACTTTACTGATTTGTATTAACTAGTTGATTGATACAGAAACAGAGATGATGAGTAAACCACTACATCACTGATGTGTGTATAATCGGCATCCAAATGTATGATCTTCTACATCTCAGATGTATGTTATGAGGAGGAGAGATAAAATTACTATAGGGAGCAGTGGTACCTAATTTAATCCATTGACAGGGAAGACTTCCTCCAGGAATTAACACTTAACTGGAGACCTGAGGCAGGAGCAGGAACTAGCCAAATAAAGGGGGATGTGTAAATATGGGAATTAGGGAAGAGTTAGACAGTGTTTTCTGCAACATTGCAGAGGGGAGGGACAGAGAGAGAAAGACAGAAAACAGCTGGTACTGGAGAACTGATGCATGTGAACAAAGATGATGGTTTGAGTTGAAGCAGAAGATGTAGCATGAGAATGTTTGTGTTCGCCTGTGTAGATGTTTGTATACATGCCACATCATTGAAAGCACCACTGATTTAGAAAACAACACTAATTTACTGAGTCATAACATTCAGAATCTAGGTACCTGAACATACAAATGAAACAAAATACCAAGAACAAATTATTAAAATGACTAAATGGATGGAGAGTCAGGAAGCAGTTGTTTCCTCTTCAGCACCTCTGGGACGTCATTTGCGATAAATTGGAAGGATTTGAAGAAATGAGCTGTTGTTAACAAAGAAAGCTTATCTGACTCACTGAGAGTTTTGAAAAAACATAACTTAACAGGATTCTGCCCATCTCAGATTTATCTAATTTGGGAGAAAAAGATTAAGGCCTGAAAAATTGGATTTATATAAAGCTCTGCAGTTATATCGTGATATGTAACTACATCGACAACCACACAACTCATTGAGCTTCCAACTGTTTGGACTCTACCAAAAACTCAAGACCTGAGATACCCTCAGTTATGGCATAGGGTTAAGTTGTATTTAATTCATGTTCATTCACACTCATGTCTATAGCTGTAACATTTTGCAGAAAAATGACATTTATAAACATAAGCAGCACTGTAAGATCTTAAGAAAGCAACCAAATATTAAAGGGTTTCTGTTATACTTTATAAGACAGTAAGAGAAATGCACACATTTCTCAGATATTTTAGCCTCAGTTACAGCCAAAAAGACATTTTACACTAACTTTTTTTTAAAAAAATTAAGGTTTATTTATTTATTTTGAGAGAGAGAGAGAGAGAGAGAGCAAGCTTGAGTAGGGGAGAGGCAGAGAGAGAAGGATAAAAAGATTCCCCAACAGGATCCACACTGTCAGCACAGAGCCAAATGCAGGGCTCAAAGTCATGAACTGTGAGATCATGACCTGAGCTGAAACCAAGAGTTAGACACTTAACTGACTAAGTCACCCAGGAGCCCCTACGCTAACTTTAACCAGAAACTTCAGATTCTCAGAAACCCTATGTTCTCAGTGCGTGAGTTACCTGATATTTTTCTCTGCTTGCATGGCATGACATTGAAGCAGTTGACATTATTTTATGCTGGATTGCTTTCCTACGTCTTCTGCTTTGCATTTCTCTTCCATAGCCCTGTATCTATCTCCGTATGTTTGGCCAGCTACTTGGGAAGTTTAACTACCTACATTCTTAAGATAAGCCACAAAATTAGATAGAGAAAACCTTTAAGGATGTGGAAAGTATGTATATATTGGTGTACGTGCACACACAAACACATGATATTATACATTTGTACATTTTAAAAATACAATTAAAAAAACATTTTTTTTATTTGAGCCTGGGTGGCTCAGTCGAGTAAGTGTCCAACTTTGGCTCAGGTCACGATCTCATGGTTCGTGAGTTTGAGCACCGCATCAGGCTCTGAGGGGACAGCTCAGAGCCTGGAGCCTGCTTCAGACTCTGTGTCTCTCTCTCTTTCTGCCCCTACCCTGCTCAAACTCTGCCTCTCTCTCCCTCAAGAATAAAATAAACATTAAAAAAATTTTTAAATATAATCTAACACTACTTTTAACAGTTTTCTCTGGGCATTTCCTAGACAAAGATGCACATTCATTTTAATAATTGTATAAAATTCTATAATATACCATTAATTATCTATTTTCACATCAGCTGAAGTGTTTCAGATTTTTTCCAATCTAAATAATTATGTGTAGGTATTTATATCTAAGTGTTTTAAAATATAAGGTAGATTTAAAAATATAGGAATGCATGGCAAAGAATTTGTGTATTTTAAAAACTACCAGTTATTGCTACTTTCCTTTCCTTAAGGTACTTGCTCCCATCAACAATGTATGAAAGTCATTATATGCCCCAGAAGTGATCCTAATTTTTCTTTTAAAACTTGTTTAAATGATGAGAAAAAACGGTAGCTAGTTGGATTAGTTTTCATTTTCCTGCGTATTAATAAGACTGAACAAATGTTGAAGTGCTTATTGCTGAATTATATTCACCCTTTTTTGACTTTATTGTTCACATCTTTTATTAGTGTTTCTACTGAAAAATTTCTTTTAAATGTGTAGAAGAGGGGTGCCTGGGAGCTTCAGTCAGTTAAGTGTCAGACTTCGGTTCAGGTCATGATCTCATGGTTCATGAGTTCAGGCCTCATGTCTCCGTTCTGCTCTAAGAACAGAGAGCCTGCTTTGGATCCTCTGTCTCCCTCTCTCTCTGCCCCCTTCCAGATCATGCTCTCTGTCTCTGTCTCTCCCTCTCTCTCTCTCTCTGTGAAAAATAAATAAACATTTAAAAAAATAAATAACTAGATAAAAGATGTAGAAGAATTTATATACAGGGAAGATATTTGCCATTTTATTTTTTTACTTGAAAGTAGTTTTTCAAGTCTATACTTTTTCTCATGTCCAGTACCTCCTTTGGCACTCAAAATATCAAATTACTGTTTTGTCAAATATGATTTTCTTTTACCTCATGAGGTCTGGTAAGGTATCTTACTTGAAAAAGTTTACCTGAACCCCAGTTTTTATTTTATTTTAGTTTTTTGAGCCACAATTTTTAAATAATTTTTCTTTTGTGTACTTTTATTTCTTTTGAATTAAAGATTTTATTCTGTCTGGAAAAGCAAAATAATTGACACTGAGTAGAGGATTAACATTGTTTCCTTTCAGCGACAGCCGGTCAAAGTAACACCTTGAGGAAAAACAGGTTTAGGAAGCAGACCACTTGGTTGTGACCTTTCACAATCCGTTTTGTCTGGTCTCACCTTGTGGTCATCATTTAAAAACTGGAATTATAATATCACCTAACACTTGGGTAGTTTCAAGGAATGAATAAGATTATTCTTGGGGCACCTGGGTGGCTCAGTCAGTTAAGCATCCTACTTCAACTCAGGTCATGATCTCATGGTTTGTATTTCTAGCCCTGTGACAGGCTCTGTGCTGACAGCTCAGAGCCTGGTGCCTGCTTGGGATTCTGTGTTTCCCTCTGTCTCTGCCCCTCCCGCACTCACGCTCTGTCTCTCTCTGTCTCTCAAAAAGAAATAAAAACGTTAAAATTTTTTTAAGACTATTCCTTATAAATTACTTACACATTATAAATAATAAATATAAATTATTTTTAAGTACACCACATTTTTCTAAATTAGTCACACAATGCCATATCTCAAGTTTTAATCTAAATTTATGTATTTTATGAAGGCTTTTTATCCTGCTTAATAATTTGTCTTCTCCCATGTAAATGTTACTCCATTTTGTTAATAATATTTTTATAATTATGTTTTCTGTAAGATATGTGCCCTATGAAATCATCATTTTCAAAACTTTCACAAATATTTTGATTAATTTATTTTTAAATTACAACAACAGGAATAATGAAAACAAAACGAGACAGAAAAATCAACTTGAGGCCAAATTTAATAACTAGTCTACACTTTTATACTTTAAAATAAATTGAAATAATATTCCCGAACTCTTCACAAACGTAATCATTTTGGTTATTTGTTTTTCTCTTGCAAATTTCTTTTTTTTTTTTTTTTTCTGAAATTTATTGACAAATTGGTTTCCATACAACACCCAGTGCTCATCCCAAAAGGTGCCCTCCTCAATACCCATCACCCACCCTCTCCTCCCTCCCACCCCCCATCAACCCTCAGTTTGTTCTCAGTTTTTAACAGTCTCTTATGCTTTGGCTCTCTCCCATTCTAACCTCTTTTTTTTTTTTTTTTCCTTCCCCTCCCCCATGGGTTCCTGTTAAGTTTCTCAGGATCCACATAAGAGTGAAACCATATGGTATCTGTCTTTCTCTGTATGGCTTATTTCACTTAGCATCACACTCTCCAGTTCCATCCACGTTGCTACAAAAGGCCATATTTCATTTTTTCTCATTGCCATGTAATATTCCATTGTGTATATAAACCACAATTTCTTTATCCATTCATCAGTGGATGGACATTTAGGCTCTTTCCATAATTTGGCTATTGTTGAGAGTGCTGCTATGAACATTGGGGTACAAGTGGCCCTATGCATCAGTGCTCCTGTATCCCTTGGATAAATTCCTAGCAGTGCTATTGCTGGGTCATAGGGTAGGTCTATTTTTAATTTTCTGAGGAACCTCCACACTGCTTTCCAGAGCGGCTGCACCAATTTGCATTCCCACCAACAGTGCAAGAGGGTTCCCGTTTCTCCACATCCTCTCCAGCATCTATAGTCTCCTGATTTGTTCATTTTGGCCACTCTGACTGGCGTGAGGTGATACCTGAGTGTGGTTTTGATTTGTATTTCCCTGATAAGGAGCGACGCTGAACATCTTTTCATGTGCCTGTTGGCCATCCGGATGTCTTCTTTAGAGAAGTGTCTATTCATGTTTTCTGCCCATTTCTTCACTGGGTTATTTGTTTTTCGGGTGTGGAGTTTGGTGAGCTCTTTATAGATTTTGGATACTAGCCCTTTGTCCGATATGTCATTTGCGAATATCTTTTCCCATTCCGTTGGTTGCCTTTTAGTTTTGTTGGTTGTTTCCTTGGCTGTGCAGAAGCTTTTTATCTTCATAAGGTCCCAGTAATTCACTTTTGCTTTTAATTCCCTTGCCTTTGGGGATGTGTCGAGTAAGAGATTGCTACGGCTGAGGTCAGAGAGGTCTTTTCCTGCTTTCTCCTCTAAGGTTTTGATGGTTTCCTGTCTCACATTTAGGTCCTTTATCCATTTTGAGTTTATTTTTGTGAATGGTGTGAGAAAGTGGTCTAGTTTCAACCTTCTGCATGTTGCTGTCCAGTTCTCCCAGCACCATTTGTTAAAGAGGCTGTCTTTTTTCCATTGGATGTTCTTTCCTGCTTTGTCAAAGATGAGTTGGCCATACGTTTGTGGGTCTAGTTCTGGGGTTTCTATTCTATTCCATTGGTCTATGTGTCTGTTTTGGTGCCAATACCATGCTGTCTTGATGATGACAGCTTTGTAGTAGAGGCTAAAGTCTGGGATTGTGATGCCTCCTGCTTTGGTCTTCTTCTTCAAAATTACTTTGGCTATTCGGGGCCTTTTGTGGTTCCATATGAATTTTAGGATGGCTTGTTCTAGTTTCGAGAAGAATGCTGGTGCAATTTTGATTGGGATTGCATTGAATGTGTAGATAGCTTTGGGTAGTATTGACATTTTGACAATATTTATTTTTCCAATCCATGAGCAGGGAATGTCTTTCCATTTCTTTAAATCTTCTTCAATTTCCTTCAGAAGCTTTCTATAGTTTTCAGCATACAGATCCTTTACATCTTTGGTTAGATTTATTCCTAGGTATTTTATGCTTCTTGGTGCAATTGTGAATGGGATCAGTTTCTTTATTTGTCTTTCTGTTGCTTCATTGTTAGTGTATAAGAATGCAACTGATTTCTGTACATTGATTTTGTAGCCTGCAACTTTGCTGAATTCCTGTATCAGTTCTAGCAGACTTTTGGTGGAGTCTATCGGATTTTCCATGTATAATATCATGTCATCTGCAAAAAGCGAAAGCTTGACTTCATCTTTGCCAATTTGGATGCCTTTGATTTCCTTTTGTTGTCTGATTGCTGATGCTAGAACTTCCAGCACTATGTTAAACAGCAGCGGTGAGAGTGGGCATCCTTGTCGTGTTCCTGATCTCAGGGAAAAAGCTTTCAGTTTTTCCCCGTTGAGGATGATGTTAGCTGTGGGCTTTTCATAAATGGCTTTTATGATCTTTAAGTATGTTCCTTCTATCCCGACTTTCTCAAGGGTTTTTATTAAGAAAGGGTGCTGAATTTTGTCGAAGGCCTTTTCTGCATCGATTGACAGGATCATATGGTTCTTCTCTCTTTTTTTGTTAATGTGATGTATCACGTTGATTGATTTGCGAATGTTGAACCAGCCCTGCATCCCAGGAATGAATCCCACTTGATCATGGTGAATCATTCTTTTTATATGCCGTTGAATTCGATTTGCTAGTATCTTATTGAGAATTTTTGCATCCATATTCATCAGGGATATTGGCCTGTAGTTCTCTTTTTTTACTGGGTCTCTGTCTGGGTTAGGAATCAAAGTAATACTGGCTTCATAGAATGAGTCTGGAAGTTTTCCTTCCCTTTCTATTTCTTGGAATAGCTTGAGAAGGATAGGTATTATCTCTGCTTTAAACGTCTGGTAGAACTCCCCTGGGAAGCCATCTGGTCCTGGACTCTTATTTGTTGGGAGATTTTTGATAACCGATTCAATTTCTTCGCTGGTTATGGGTCTGTTCAAGCTTTCTATTTCCTCCTGATTGAGTTTTGGAAGCGTGTGGGTGTTCAGGAATTCGTCCATTTCTTCCAGGTTGTCCAATTTGTTGGCATATAAGTTTTCATAGTATTCCCTGATAATTGTTTGTATCTCTGAGGGATTGGTTGTAATAATTCCATTTTCATTCATGATTTTATCTATTTGGGTCATCTCCCTTTTCTTTTTGAGAAGCCTGGCTAGAGGTTTGTCAATTTTGTTTATTTTTTCAAAAAACCAACTCTTGGTTTCGTTGATCTGCTCTACAGTTTTTTTAGTTTCTATATTGTTTATTTCTGCTCTGATCTTTATTATTTCTCTTCTTCTGCTGGGCTTAGGCCGCCTTTGCTGTTCTGCTTCTAGTTCCTTTAGGTGTGCTGTTAGATTTTGTATTTGGGATTTTTCTTGTTTCTTGAGATAGGCCTGGATTGCAATGTATTTTCCTCTCAGGACTGCCTTTGCTGCGTCCCAAAGCGTTTGGATTGTTGTATTTTCATTTTCGTTTGTTTCCATATATTTTTTAAATTCTTCTCTAATTGCCTGGTTGACCCACTCATTCGTTAGTAGGGTGTTCTTTAACCTCCATGCTTTTGGAGGTTTTCCAGACTTTTTCCTGTGGTTGATTTCAAGCTTCATGGCATTGTGGTCTGAAAGTAAGCATGGTATAATTTCAATTCTTGTAAACTTATGAAGGGCTGTTTTGTGACCCAGTATATGATCTATCTTGGAGAATGTTCCATGTGCACTCGAGAAGAAAGTATATTCTGTGTACATTCAGTGTTATTATAGAAAGATACGGGTTTAGAGTCATTGTGATGTCTGTATGTTTTATGCTTGTAGTGATGTCTCTGGGACTTTGTCTCACAGGGTCCCCCTTAGGATCTCTTGTAGGGCTGGTTTAGTGGTGACAAATTCCTTCAGTTTTTGTTTGTTTGGGAAGACCTTTATCTCTCCTTCTATTCTAAATGACAGACTTGCTGGATAAAGGATTCTTGGCTGCATATTTTTTCTGTCTAGCACCCTGAAAATCTCGTGCCAATTCTTTCTGGCCTGCCAAGTTTCAAAAGAGAGATCAGTCACGAGTCTTATAGGTCTCCCTTTATATGTGAGGGCACGTTTACCCCTTGCTGCTTTCAGAATTTTCTCTTTATCCTTGTATTTTGCCAGTTTCACTATGATATGTCGTGCAGAAGATCGATTCAAGTTACGTCTGAAGGGAGTTCTCTGTGCCTCTTGGATTTCAATGCCTTTTTCCTTCCCCAGTTCAGGGAAGTTCTCAGCTATGATTTCTTCAAGTACCCCTTCAGCACCTTTCCCTCTCTCTTCCTCCTCTGGGATACCAATTATGCGTATATTATTTCTTTTTAGTGTATCACTTACTTCTCTAATTTTCCCCTCATACTCCTGGATTTTTTTCTCTCTCTTTTTCTCAGCTTCCTCTTTTTCCATAACTTTATCTTCTAGTTCACCTATTCTCTCCTCTGCCTCTTCAAGCCGAGCTGTGGTGGTTTCCATTTTGTTATGCATTTCGTTTAAAGCGTTTTTCAGCTCCTCGTGACTGTTCCTTAGTCCCTTGATCTCTGTAGCAAGAGATTCTCTGCTGTCCTGTATACTGTTTTCATACCCAGCGATTAATTTTATGACTATTATTCTAAATTCACTTTCTGTTATATTATTTAAATCCTTTTTGATCAGCTCATTAGCTGTTGTTATTTCCTGGAGATTCTTCTGAGGGGAGTTCTTCCGCTTGGTCATTTTGGATAGTCCCTGGCGTGGTGAGGACCTGCAGGGCACTTCCCCTGTGCTGTGGTGTATACCTGGAGTTGGTGGGCGGGGCCGCAGTCAGACCTGATGTCTGCCCCCAGCCCACCGCTGGGGCCACAGTCAGACTGGTGTGTGCCTTCTCTTCCCCTCTCCTAGGGGCGGGATTCACTGTGGGGCGGTGTGGCTCGTCTGGGCTACTTGCACCCTGCCAGGCTTGTGATGCTGGGGATCTGGCGTATTAGCTGGGGTGGGTAGGCAAGGTGCTCGGGGGCAGGAGGGGCAGGCTTAGATCGCTTCTCCTTAGGTGATCCACTTCAGGAGGGGCCCTGTGGCAGCGGGAGGGAGTCAGATCCGCTGCCGGAGGTTTGGCTCCGCAGAAGCGCAGAGTTGGGTGTTTGCGCGGAGCGAGCAAGTTCCCTGGCAGGAACCCGTTCCCTTTGGGATTTCGGCTGGGGGATGGGCGGGGGAAATGGCGCTGGCGAGCGCCTTTGTTCCCCACCAAACTGAGCTCTGTTGTCAGGGGGCTCAGCAGCTCTCCCTCCCTTTGTCCTCCAGCCTTCCCGCTTTCCGAGCAGAGCTGTTAATTTATGACCTCCCAGACGCTAAGTCGCGCTTGCTGTCGGAACACAGTCCGCCCGGCCCCTCCGCTTTTGCAAGCCCGACTCGGGGGCTCTGCTTGGCCGGCGAGCCGCCCCTCCGCCCCGGCTCCCTCCCACCAGTCCGTGGAGCGCGCACCGCCTCGCCGCCCTTCCTACCCTCTTCCATGGGCCTCTCGTCTGCGTTTGGCTCCGGCGACTCTGTTCTGCTAATCCTCTGGCGGTTTTCTGGGTTATTTAGGCAGGTGTAGATGGAATCTAAGTGATCAGCAGGACGTGCGGTGAGCCCAGCGTCCTCCTAAGCCGCCATCTTGCCGCAACCGTCTCTTGCAAATTTCTATATTTTTCTTATTTTATATGAGCAAATTCTGGATGTCTCTTTACTTCACTGGCTTTTAAAAATTATTAATATTTGTTTAGATTTATTTATTTATTTATTTATTTATTTATTTATTTATTTATTATTATTTATTTAATGTTTGTTAATTTTTGAGAGACAGAGAGACAGAGTGAGAGCCTTGAGGGGCAGAGAGAAAAGGAGACAGAATCCGAAGCAGGCTCCAGTCTCTGAGCTGTCAACACAGAGCCTAATGCAGGGCCTGAACCCATGAACCATGAAATGATGACCTGAACTGAAGTCAGACACTTAATTGAGCCACACAGGTATCCAAATATTTGTTTAATTTTAATATTTCTGTTATATCTATTCATTTAATGTGCATTAATGGTTTCTTAATTCCTCTATTTTTTATTAATTTTTAACTTCTTGAATATTAAACTACTTCACTTTTATTTTTCTAATTATTAAAGTACATAAAAATTATGCATTTTTTCTCTCATTGAAAACCAGTTTTGTTGCATTCAAAAAAAGTTTTTTGAATGTTTATTTATTTTTGAAGGAGAAA
The DNA here is from genome assembly GCF_016509475.1 of Prionailurus bengalensis. Taxonomy (NCBI): domain Eukaryota; kingdom Metazoa; phylum Chordata; class Mammalia; order Carnivora; family Felidae; genus Prionailurus; species Prionailurus bengalensis. The sequence goes on from NC_057354.1 coordinate 71,318,196, forward strand.
GAACATGAGCAGGGAGGAGCAGAAAGAAAGGGAGACAGAATCCAAAGTGGGATTCAGGCTCTGACCTGTCAGCACAGAGCGTGATGCGGGGCTCGAACCCACAAGCTGTGAGATCATGACCTAAGCCAAAGTCAGATACTTAAACAACTAAGCCACCCAGGCACCCCTGTTTTGTTGCATTTTTAAAGTATTGATATGAAGTTATTTTTTTCCTGTTATTCAACTTCTAAGTAACTTACAGTTCACATTTGTTCTCTGGGTTATTCAGAAAAAACCACATTTTTAAAAATTTATCATGTTTTTAATTTCATGTTTTCTTATTTTTAAATCTGATCAATGAATGTGTGCTGTCATGTAGCTAATTTTATCATGTTAAACTTTTCTATGTGGAGATACACATACACACATACATACACAAACACATATGAATGAAACATTTCATGGATAAAAGAGGTACTATATATATATATTTGCCAAAATAAATAACTTTACATCGAAAATTAGGTATTTCCTAATTTTGGATATTTGGTAGATTAAGATTAATGTGAAAGCCATCCTGCTACAAACATCTAGAAATAATGAATACAATGTAACAAATGTCATATAAATACATTGTTGAGCTTTCACCTAAGAAAGCTTTAAATTCTCAAGTTAGAAACACAGATACAAGGAAACCCTGGGGTACATGATACCTAACTTCATTCTGGAGCTGCTGTGGGTGGTGGAGAAAGAATCAGTCCTGGTAAGTAGGGAATTAAGACACTATCAATGACTTCGGGGTTCTATGAGATCTGAATACACAGTAAAAGGGTAGACTAAAAACAAATCTACACTGTTTAAAAGAAAGTCAGAGACTATTTCATTTCTCCCAGGTCTCAAAGTAAAAGAATAAAAATCTGTGAGAAATCTAAAAACAGGACAAAAGTTCTACATGGATTGAGATTAAGTTACACTGGCCAAAAGGTAAAGTTCTTTCCATCCTAAGATTATAACTTTTAAATGGCTTCTGGGATGGTAAAATTTCAACGGCTCTGACAGAGGCAAAAGTCATGCTATTCTAGATGACTGTATCTCTTACTGAAGTCACAAAGGAATTAGTGGAAATAAGATGCCACACAAAAGATGTGGTCATAACTTAAAAATTCCAAATCCCTTTATTAAAGCAATCCATGTTGAGTAGGAGAAAGCAGACACAATTAGAAGAATTAGAACCCTTCAAGTTTGAACTGATTCTTGAATATATGAAAAAGAATATTAAATAGATGTGTTTAAATTATTTAAATTAATTAAGTAAGGCATCTAAACCACAAAGTGAGAACCAGCTTCTGCAAATACTGTGAAATACTAATAAGGCTTTCTGAAAAGTAATTACACATCATATGTATATTGATAACATACACATATAAATTGGTAACATCTGCATGTTATCAATGAGGTAGTAATTCAAAGAGAAAGTAAAGAGAATTGTGAACAGGATGATAAATCTGAGGAAATTACAAAAATGTTAAGGTGGGTGTTAGATAAAATGAAAAGTCCGAAAAATTCAACTAAGAAAGAGATTCATGTAGTTATAATAGAAGGAACCAAAAATGAAAGATGCGATATTTGAAAGAATAATGGCTTAGATTTTTTTCAAGAATTGATAAAAGACATAAGACTTCAGAATCATAAAACACAGCGAGAGTCAAGGAAGACTTAGAAATTCCATTAGAAAAAAGGAATGTTTACTTACAAAATAAGGAATAGAAAGGCAACAAATGTCTCAAAAGAACAATAGAATTCTGAAGAGAATTCTGATACACCTTCAGCCTTGTATTTGAAATAGTGAGATGGGCATGTCAAAACTCAAAGATTAACATAACTAAAAGACATTCTTGCTGTGTCACAGCTACATCACACATTTTTGCATTGTATTTTTTGCTGAATCATCTGCCTAGAACAGAGGTAAGTACAGCAGGTATAACCAGAGCCTACCTCCAAATCATTTCAGACATTCTTGTGACACGAGCGTCAAGGCAATTGATAATTTGCGAAAAATATGCTTGGAATTATTGTTCTGTTTCATTTTATGGTTAAAATCACCTAGATTCATTACTTCTTATTTTCAATTTTGTCCTTTTTCTACTTTTGTCCTGATTATATTTTCTTACCAGGCCATGTTAATGTCGATGGCTTTCTAGTCTATGGATGATTTTCTTCTTGTCACCAAAGTTTACCTGAATCTATATCTATGCATTAATGAACCAATATTAAATTATGATTTCTGCCATGCTCATTCTAAGAGCAAGACATTGTGCTTCCAGACCCATTTCCCTACAGAGTGAGAACTTAGGAAATCTGTACTTCCTTCCACCCCAAACCCCCAAGATTGTGTTGACATAACTTAGAATTATTTGGTCCTAGCTATAAATATTCCAACTCTATTTTAAGAATATTAGTGAACACAGACCTCAAGTTCCAGTCATATTTTCATCCTGCATTTCTATTTGACTAGATTTATTATATATATTGATTATATATTAGAATGCATTTTACTTGGAGTACAGACTGTGTCTCTTTCTTAGAATACACCGTGGTATATTCTTTTCTTCGAGGTTTTCTCCTCAAAGAGTAACACTTTGTACAGAACCATTTTAAAATTATATTTCTTTTCTTTAACAGTCATTCATCATTATTTTATCATTTTCTAGTTGCAGTACTGCAAATGAGAACTTTAATGTTGTTTTGGGTTCTTGTTTCTTTGCCAATAATGTGTTCTTTCTATAGGTAACTGGGTGAAATTTTCTCTTTATAATTGAAGTTCAAAGGTATGTCTAAGATATAGACTAGTAAATTTCACTTCTAAAGACTCAGCAAACACTTTCTTTTTTTTTTTTTAATGTTTTCTTAATGTTTATTTTTGAGAGAGAGACAGACAGACAGAGTGCGAGCAGGGGAGGAGCAGAGAGAGAAAGGGAGACATACAATCCAAAACACGTTCCAGGCCCTACTGAGCTGTCAGCACAGAGCCTGATGCTGTGCTGGAACTCACACACCACCAGATCATGATGTGAGGGGAAGTCAGGAGTCTTTGGTTTAACCACCTGAGCCACCCAGGCACCCCATCAGCAAGCACTTTCAACATATATTTAAGTCTCCTTGTTCTTCAGGTTAGGAAACATCATTTATAGTAATAAATACTAAAATATTCATAATTGCTTTCCTTCTATCTTCTCTGTGTTTCCCAGTTTGGAATTTTTATTATTTAAATGACTAGTTTCCTTGACTTGTCCTACCACTCTTCATTTGTGTTTTATTATTTCCTTTTTAATATTGATTGATTCATTCATTCATTGCTCTTCAGAGGTGTTTATTAAAAAGCACACTTGCCCCTAGGCCCCTGGTTCTCATGGCTGGAAGCATCAGAGATGCCTCTGTAGGGTCAGAGGCACAGCTTTACTTTTATATTTACACTTTCTGACAAGGGCTAAAACAAAGACCAAAGGGGTTTCTGCTTCTAGGGACCGTGGAAGCACGAGGCTGTAGAGGCAAGTAATGGGGGCAGAGGCTCCCGGCCAAGGAGTTCCTGCTGTCAGAAGAAGTGTCCAGTGTCCACTGTCCCCACAGCAGCAAGTGTTTCCCCTCTGAGATCGGTCATTTGAGTACTGGGGGACAGGCAGTACTGAGGTATTCTCTAGTCAGCACTGAGTGAAGAAAATGCACATGGAGGGTTGTGCAACCACCAGACCTCCTTCCCCTTTCTGGACAGTAGCTGTCTCACCTTCCCCTCTCACTGTGGGCAGATGTAAGCTGCATGAGGTCTTCCTCCCCCAGTAGTCATACTTGAAGGGAGGCAGGGACTAGGCAGTGACCTGCGCCTCACTGCCAATCCTTGACCTCATGGTGGGTGGGCTTGAGTCCAGGAGAAATTGGAGAGCGTGGCTGGTGGGAAAAGAGCTCTGTGCTTCTTCCCTTATCCCTGTCCCCGCTGCTCTGACACACAGTGATCCCTGGGACCCCTGCCCACTGGAAACCAGGCCACAGGGTGCCCCACAGTACTGGTGGACAGGGCTAGTCTGCCAGAAGCTCACAGCTTGGGACCCCTGCGCCTTTGCCCCCCACCTGTGGCCCTTGGACTCCTATTATTTCCTTTTTCAAGTCCTCTGCTATGATTTTTTCCCATTTGATATTATAGGATTTCAATTTGTTCTTAGCAGAGGTCCTCTTCTACAAATTAATTTTTGCACTCTAGTTGCATCATTTTGATGTTTCAATCTTTCTTGTTAAAATTTTTGTTTTGTGCTTTTATTGTGTTAGCTCCGTAGTTATTCATCTTGATCTTTGTCCTTTTCATGGCTCAAAATCCCTACAAGACTTTACATATATGTCTTTAAATCTACTCTCGGATCCGTATTTCTTCAACATGCATACAAATCAGACTCTTCAGTCTAGTATCTTGTGGTGTAAAATAAAGGGCACTGCTGTGGTTTTGTTAGTTTTTGCTCTGCATTTATTTCATTGTGTTTATTCATTCTTTCAGTGCACTTGTGTACTTTTTGCTAAGATGTCAAAGACAGCCTTCTCTGTTCTGTGTTGTTTGTTTTGTTTTTTGTGTTTTGTTTGTTTTTTCTGTGTGTGTGTTTTGTTTTTCCTAGATGTACAGGGAGAAGGAATTCAGGAAGACCCACATTTTAGGACTAGTTCATTTCACACAAGCAGTTCACTTCCAGATCTACCAGCATTAGCAAGTCAGGAACGTTCTCCAAGTTATTCCCGCAACAAACCAGCTGGTGGAGACTCCTGGACAGTCCAAAGGCCCCTGACAGCTGGACTCTTCTAGGGAGCTATGAATTTCCTGGTTTTTGTCCCAAAGGGCAGGCAGGAATTTTTCTCTGCTGCTGTTCCTTTTCCTCTCACCCAACACTCTGAAGTTAAACCTCACAGTAGATAAGTAGAAGGAAATGGTGCTCTGTTGGCCTGCCTCGTCTAAAAAGATATTGCACAGCTCCAGTTATATAGCATTTGGAGCACACCATCTGCTGGACTGTGATAATTAGCCCAGCTTGGATACTGAAATCTGAAGCTCTCTAAATTTTGGATAATGTCAAGAAAAGGGAGAGAAAAGAATAAACAAAACCAAGAAGCATATGTTACCAAAGCAATGGAAAGTTAAGTGATGGAAGGCCAGGACTGTACTCAATATCATTCCAAAGAATACATGCCTTTTCTTGATCAATCTTATTTACAGATTGTAATAAGTTCCAATTTTTTACATCTACTGGGGAATATTAGTTTTTTTTTTTTAATTTTATTTGTCTTAATATCCTATCTTAGGAAATGAGTAGTTCAAAGGAATTTCAGTGATGATGAAATAAATTAATAGAAAAACTAATGATCAATCTCTTATACCTAGTCTTCTATTTAGTTCAGCTGTTAACACAAATAAAAAGAAAAACAAAATATATTTAATAAATATGAATCACATGTTTACACAGTCATAATTTGGCCTCTCTTGTGCACCTGTTTAAGAATTATTATAGGAAAGTTTATGTGAGCAAATCATGCAAAATGGCCCTTTGCTCTAGCATAAGAAAGCTTCTAGCCTTCTGTCTAAAATATATCAAGTCTTAAACGCACCTTTGGATTACTATTTGAAAACACAGATAGAAACATTGTAAAAACATCAACTTCTACATTTTGAAATTCAGTACCAACACAGATATAGACATTGTGTTAAGGGCTAGTGTTGTATAATAAAACTTACATAGGCTTTGAATTTGGAGAGTCTTGGGCTGAAATACCAAATTCATTGTTTACATAAAGATTGATTACATTATTTGTTTAGAATGTAGTTCCAAGCACCACACGTATTTTGATTCAGTTGCTCTAGGATGGGGTACAAATGGTTCACAGAGGAGTGACCATATAATTTACTGTTTGCACTGGATCATTTTTGAAAGTGAATGAAGTGGCATTAACATTTAAGCCCAGGCAAATCTGACTGTGTGGTCAAACACAGAGTACAACTGAAAAGCCTTGCCTTACTAATTTTGAGATCTTAGGCAAGGTGTTCTAAAGTGGACATGTGAATACCTTCAGAACACATGTTCTAAAGTGGCTCATAAGGCCTTAGGGAAATCAAATTAAAAGACTGAATTAAAGGACACTATTGATAAAAACAAAGTAGTATTTTTAAATGTTTGTTCTTCTCTTCTTGTGCATTATGAAATAAGCAGAAGAAATTAGTGTATGCTACCCATGTGCCTACACAGAACAAATCTACTCTAGCAGGACACTGCTGTTCTTCTCCCTGTTGTGTGCTGAACACTCACCTAATCCATAGCTGCTCCTTCTCTAGAAGGTTGTAAAAATGGTAAATTTTCACATATTGATGTAATACCCTCATTGTAACTCAGAAGATATGTTTTGGTCCATAGAGAAGTGGTGAGAATGCTCCTCACACTGTCTCTTGATCCAAAGGAGCCCTGTGTATGCTCTCAACATCATCACGTCTTCCATGGTAACAAAGTCCTTTATAGAGAGTCTCAAATATGGTCCATGATGGAAGAGCAGGTTCACTGCCCTCCTTTCTCACTCTTCTCTTTCATAGGACACATATACAGACCATCTCACTACTGCTTTGTTCAAATAAATAAAACAAAATGTATACATAAAAATTTGGGTAGGTAGAGATCTACAAGTTAATCACACCAGTTGCCCAATGTCCACATGTGATCGTTCAGATCTGCACAGCTAAAATACAAGTTACATGATTTTGTTTCTGTTTTTGTTTCTGACCTCATTTTCAGGTCAAGAGACTTTCTTTCATTAGCTTATGAAAGAAAGATCCTGGTATATTAAAAAAACTAAAGTGTAACCAGTCTGACTAGATTATTGTATGAAGGGCCTGACTTGTTTGCCAACCCCATTTGAGTTTCTGCCTTAGCTAGCCCATTCAGTTAAAATCACTGATGTGCTGGCTGTACCACAGGACAAACCCTGTCCTGACTGGGCATCAAGTGAGGATTTGTGATGCTGCTGAAAGTGTCATGGTGGAGGTGTAATCAGTGACTTCAACCAGCTTATTGCTCCAGCATTATCTAATCCTTAGCCTTCAGTCTTCAGTTAACTGTTCAAGTTAAAGTTCCTTTCTAGAACTGAATATATGCTGTCCCCAGCAGTCAAGTCATGGCCCCCAGAACAGCGCAAATCTGAACCACTCTAGTTCTCTAGGTTATTCCATCTCCAATCACTCAACCTATAACTAAATTTCTCTCCTTAAATGACTAATCCCCCAAATTCATTATGTCACTGCCTGGCCCAAATCCATTCTCATCCTAGAACCTCCTGCTTGTCTGCTCAAAACATGGGATGAATTTCTTTGAATGGCATAGCTTTTGTGACCTATTGCTAAGTTCATGTTGAATCATTGGGTACTGTGTTTTGGAGCAAAGGCTGCTTCCTTGGAGAGAGAGCATCTGTCATACTGTGGCTACAGCATTGCCCCTAAGACTTTTATCTGATTATCAGTGGTGCTTTTTTCCTCCTTTCAGCAACACAGCTAAGGGTAAAACAGGAAAGACCAGAAAAAGTGAGGCCAAACCCTTGACCAAAAGACTATTCAAACATATGCCCTTTCAAGTCACTTCATGAGCTCTGCCCATGATATTATCTGATGAACAGTGAAGCAGTTATGTTTTGTGCAAGTAAACAAGCTTGTAGCCTAATGTATGCCATGCCAGTCCAACTGGTTATTCTCTGCTATGATGAAAACTTGAGAATGCATCTGACATTGGGGATGAAATGCCTTATCTAATCTGCAAGTAAGTCTAATGTGTCATCTACAAGTAAATCATCAGACATATGTCCAAACAACTACAGGAAGCAGTTACATGGCTCTTTCTAAAGAAGGGGAGAGAAATGAAAAGCGATGAATAATAAAATTCCAAATGTGGACACTTGTAGAATAGGAAAGATGTTAGTGTTAATCTTGGGTCACTATGGCAGTCCTCCTGTCTTTGAACTATTTTCTAATTTTCATTTCTCAGAATTAGAACCCTCAAAATTCTATGAAAGAGAGCTCCTCCTAACCAAAATATGTAATTACATAAATAAATAATGTAAAAATCGGTGAAAACAAAAGAGAAATTAACTGAAAAGATAAGTTTGCATATGTATTATCTGTGGGTTTTTTTTTAAGTTTATTTATTTATTTTGATAGAGGTAGAGACTGGAGAGGCAGAGAGAGAGGGGGAGAGACAATCCCAAGCAAGCTCCGCACTCAACATGGAGTCCAATGTGGGTCTCGATTCCACAACTATGAGATCATGACCTGAGCCAGAAACTAAGAGTTGGATACTTAAACAGCTCAGCAACCCAGGTGCTCCTGTCTGTCTGTTTTTAAATCAGATGATTTCTCAAATCACACAATTAATGAATGGTCAGGTTGGGTATGAACTAGATTATATAACTGGCTTTCTTTATCAGTGAGGCTTTTGAATTTTATATTATTATTTCGTGAAGTGTTAATATTGCTTCTTATGGCATTTTTAATTATTTCAATAGGAAGACAAGATTACTATATATTTATCATTGCTAATATAACTATCTTAGTTGTGACTTTAATTTTGTATAACTCCAGGAACTTGTCCATTTAGGTATCTTTATATCAATAATATAACTTATTATCAGAAAATACTTCTGAGAGAATTAGGTGACTGTGGGAAAAAAAAGGATGAGAGTAGGAACAAATCAACTAGACTACAAAATGCAGAATGGTAGGCATATACTTTTGACACTTCCCTAATATAGCTAAAGATACTGGCTATAAATGTGTGTTTTGACAAAATATTTCTTCAAATGAGTCAGGCACTGTTTGAAGCAATGTTCTCATTTCTTCTCATTTAAAGGCACTCTGTTTCACTATCACATTATCCTCCTAAACATGTCATTATTCTATCATGTAACAAATCTGGATCCTATACATATTCAATTAAATTCGACCCATATTTGCTGAGCATGTTCAGAGTTCAATTATTTGTTATAAACCATGGAGATCATAAAGTTCAGTAGGGTTCAGTTATTTCCTTCAAGATCCTATAATACTAGAAAAAAAAACTAATAGGAAAAAATCTGTAAACTAATAAAAATACAAAATGAATTAGGAGAGAAATAACAAAGTTTAATAAGGTTTTTGTGGATGAATGAATCTCCAGCTGAGGAGGGGGGATTAAGGAAATTTTTATAAACACTAGGATATTTAATGTAGGACATGAAAGATGGTTAGATTCTGGGAGGAAAGTCATGCTGGACAGAGAAGCCAACAAGCAGTGGCATGATGAAGTAAAACAAGGTCTCTCTTCAAGTAATGACAATTAGTATTTATTTGTACTCCCAAGCATCGACTTTAGTAAACAGCTTATGAAAAAGTGCTTGAATGATTAAAGAAAGCCATGAATTTGTGTACTGGTTTATCATTTCTCAGAGTGACTTGGCTTTCTGCTTTTGCTTTCAGACAAAAATAGATTTTCAGGAAAACTATGTTGTGATATTTTTTTTTCTTTCTGTTTTCATTCCCACATTTGGAAGCAATAGAAAAACAATGTAGTGGGCAGATGGAGAGGCACATATCAACTCTATTACCCAATAAATCTGGCATTGGAATAAGATTCCTAAAGCTCAGAGCCAGAATTAGACTGAACTGCCCTCCTCATGGAAATCAGACGAGTCAGAGAGAGACATTCTCCCCTAATATGTGAAATGGAGTTTTTATCTTTTTAAACGCACCAGATTAGTTCCTGTCTTGCACTACAGGTCTCTCTCTACTGACTTATGGTCTCAAGAGAAGTCAGTACTCCTCTGGCCTCATTTGGCTGAGGCATTTCATGTCTCCAACTATTATTATCCTCCATTCTCTCTTTTCTTATTTGTGCTCAAGCATCACTCAAAAATGCTGGATGTGTTTTAAATGTTAAGAACTGACCAAAAAAGGCACAAAAGCATCTTGTATGTAAAGCTAATTGAAAACCTCCCAGTTATCCTAAGGCCTATTTAGTACTATTTATCTGCTGGTACTATAACTACATTTCATTATGCAGCTATCCTTTAAATTTTAGTAAAATACCATTAATGCAGAGAAAAAATAATTTTCCTAAGATTAAGATTGAAAATCTATCTGCTGTGAATGCATGACTTTTGTGACAATATGTGTACAGTCATAGAATAAGTTGGCTGAGAAGAGTGGGATGAACAGGCAATCCCATTGCATTCAGCTCCCAGTACCAGCATTCCCCAGACTGTTTTCACACATGGTCGTTATAAGGATTATCTCAGAAGAACAAGGGACAAGACCACACACTGAAAAGAAATCTTGCTTTTTTTCCCCAAGTATAAGCTTTTCTCCTACCCAGAACCTGATTGAGCATTGGAGTTACCTAAGGAGTTAGTCATAAAATATTTATGTTGAAGCCTTATCCCTGACCTAGTGAATGATTTTTTTCCCCCTGATGGTAAGAGTTTTCAGGTGGAGAAATGATGGGGATTTGGCTATTTAGCTGAGTGTAAGAACCTCAACCTGTGTGCTCAGCCTCAATACACATTAGAAAATACTAACCTGCTTCTCATATTCCCTGTGCCTCCATTAACTCCCTGCCCCATTCCCTACATTCAAACCTTCCTAGGCCCTTAATAAGCTCATCTTACTGGTATATATGACCTTTTCCTGTCTTTTTTTTAGGAGTCATTAATTAACATCATGACTTTACTGATGAAAAAACACATCATTCTCATTATATTTTTCATGAACAGATTACAGTCTATTTCCAAAATTTTCTATTGTTCTCCCCTATAATCTGGAGATGGAGAAAAATGTAGCTACTGTGTCACATTAAAGCTATGATAGTTGATGTTTAATCTCCATTTCTTTTATTAGATGAGCAGCCTGAGGACTATCTAGTCATGGTGAGCCCATTAAATCCTTCATGGGCATTTCAAAATGCTTTTTAATTTAATTTAATTTTTATTTTATTAGAGGGTGAGAGTGTATGAGTGTAGAAGAGGACCAGGGGAAGAGAGAGAGAATCTTAAGCAGGCTCCAACTCAGTGCAGAGCCCCTGCTGCGGGGGCTCGATCCCAAGAACCTGGGATCATGACCTGAGCTGAAATCGAGTTGGACACTCAACTGACTGAGCCACCCACGCACCCCTCAAAATGCTTTTTGAAGAGAATCGTTGGCTTGGGTATTTTGGAGGAACACAACAGATGGATACATTGTTCGAGATTCATTTGAAGTTGTCCGTTAGGTATCAATGACTTTGAGCCATCAGTTTTACCAGTCACACTCTTTAGACCAATGTTGTGAGGTGAGGCCGGTGTTTTATGGGCCAAATTATATCTTTCAACACCTAAAACCTATAATTTTTTGCCTCTCTCCTCCTATTCTCAGAGAAGAATTATGAAATTATCTCATGTAAGAATTTTCTATATTATTGATATCAGACTAGAAAATCTTCTGCCCCCCCCACTTGGAGGTTCTATACAGATCACACACACAAATACATTCTATACTATTGTTCATTTTAAAATTTTGGTTTTTATTGTGCAGTGTTTTTCTTAGCCTGATCAATGTAAATCAGAAACAATATAATTATCTTTCAACCCTCAGAAAATGTGTGCAGGAATATCTCTAGATAATTTGGATAGTCAGAGTACTGGCTGATGATGGAAAGTACAGAAAACATAATTACAAAGAGTACATCAATTTGACTATTCCCTTGCTTCTTTAATATGCTCCTGCAAGTTCACAATTATCTATGGTTCTTGTTTTTCTTTCACCAGGACATTTATCAGCTTTTAATAAAGCAGCTCTCATGCTGAGAGAGCTGTGTGTGTGTGTCTCTTTGTGTGCGTGTATGTGTGTGTGAGAGAGAAAGGGGGGGAGAGAGACAGAAAGAGACACCAGGTGATGATCTGTAGAATCCCCAGATCACTTGGCACTGAGGATGCTACCCATCTGTTTCTATTTTGTTTGCTGTAGTCTCTTAGTGCAAACCTCAGGACATCTTTCCTAAATATACTCCCTGGTGTTTTCCTGTTACCACCAAACTCTGAAACCACATGCAGTTCAACACAGCCCTTTCATGAAGCTAAATATATCTTACAATTTTGAGATCCTCTGTGACTCTATTCAACAGTGAAGTGGATCTTCAGTTGTAAAAGGTTGAATACCCTCTTTGGAAGTCAGAACAGGAGCAATAGTGCACAAATATCTACTGTCATGATTTTTTCTTTCATAGTTTCTACAGGCAGAATCCTGTTTAACATGCTTAAAATGCCAAATCAAAAGTTTTTCCTTCTTTTGTTTTTTCTTTGATCATATGAGTATACCTACAAGGAGAAAGATAGTGTTTTAAGCCCTTTTGTATGTGAAATCTCTAAAATGTATTCAAAGGGAGAGAGAAATTCCTTTATTCCCTTTTATTATTAGAGTATATTCTCATGGAAATATATCGATTAATGTTCATTATCTTCCTGAAAATTTGCAAACACAAAAAGAAAACTGAACAAACATGAAACCCTCTATACTACCACAAGGTAGGAGTTAATGCGTCCAAAAGGACTTATATGTAATAATTAAACCTATTATCCCAATTATTTATACATGCAATATACATTTAGTGAATTGTTCACTGATATTACTTAGTTCTTCCCCAACTACTTCACCATACAAAAGCATCTTCTTATCAAATTACAGTGAAATCTTACTAGTAAAGAATTCTTGGAGAATTATATTATGTAGGTGAGAGAGACAAGGGATAGCAGAGACTTCTGAATAAGTAGATTTTATTTAAATTGCATTTAAATGCATTTGGGATGCAAAAGCCTTTAATGATTTCAAAATTAAATATGTTACAGCATTCCTAAACAGAGCATATGGGCATCAATTAATCATTTCTTAATGAGTCAGGCCCACATTGTATACTCAAATTCTGTACATTCTCTAAGAATTTGATGTTCACAGGGTTTAACAAAGTGAGAACTGTTTATTTTTTTCTACACAAATTCAGAATTTTCAATAAATAGTGATGGGAAAACTGGACAGCAACATGCAGAAGAATGAAACTGGACCATTTTCTTAGGCCATACACAAAAATAAACTTGAAATTGATTAAACACTTAAATGTGAGACCTGAAATCATAAAACCCCTAAAAGAAAACAGGCAGTAATCTCTTAGACATCAGCCACAGCAAGATATTTATGGATCTGTTTCCTCAGGCAAGAGAAACAAAAGCAAAAATGAACTATTGGGAATATACCAAAATAAAAAGCTTTTGCACAGCAAAGGAAAACATCAGCAAAATGAAAAGGCAACCTACTGAATAGGAGAAGATATTTGCATAAGGTATATCTGATAGGGGCTTAATATCCAAAGTATATAAAGAACTTATGTAACTCAACACCAAAAACAAATTATCTGATTTAAAAATGGGTAGAGGACTTGAATAAACATTTTTCCAAAGAAGACATACAGATAGCCAACAGACAGACACATGAAAAGATGCTCAACATCACTGATTAGAGAAATGCAAGTCAAAACCACAATGACATCACTTCATACCAGTCAGTATAGCTAGATTCAAAAAGATAAAAAATAGCAAGTGTTGGCAAGGATGTTGGAGAAAAGGGAATCCTTATGTACCGCCAGTGGGAATGTAAATTGGTGCAGCCACTATGGAAAACAGTATGGAAGTTCCTCTAAATTAAAAATAGAAAATTCTGTACAATCCAGTAATCCTGCTACTGAATATTCTCCCAAAGAAAACAAAACACTAACAAAAAGATATATGCACCCCTATGTTTATTGCAGCATCATTTACAATAACCAAGCAAGATATGGAAGCAACCTAATTGTGCATTGATAGCTGAATGTGTAAGGAAGATGTGGTATGTATATAATGGAATAATACTCAACCATATTAAAGGAATAAAATCTTGACATTTGTGACAATCTAGATGGACCTAGAGGGTATTATGCTAAGTGAAATAAGTCAGACAGTGAAAGACAAATACCATGTGATTGCACTTCTATGTGGAATCTAAAAAACAAAACAAAACAAAACAAAATAAATGAACAAAAAAACCCCAAGAAACAGACTTTCTTTTTTTTTTTTTTTTTTTTTAAATTTTTTTTTTTTCAACGTTTATTTATTTTTGGGACAGAGAGAGACAGAGCATGAACGGGGGAGGGGCAGAGAGAGAGGGAGACACAGAATCGGAAACAGGCTCCAGGCTCTGAGCCATCAGCCCAGAGCCCGACGCGGGGCTCGAACTCACGGACCGCGAGATCGTGACCTGGCTGAAGTCGGACGCTTAACCGACTGCGCCACCCAGGCGCCCCAAAACAGACTTTCAAATACAGAGAACAAACTGGTTGCCAGAAGTGAGCAGGGTGGAGTGATGGATGAAATAGGTGAAGAGAATTAAGAGGTACAAATTTCCAATTATAAAATAAATAAGGAATGGAGATAAAAAGTATAGCATAGGGAATAAATTCAATAATACTGTAATAATGTGGTATGGTGACAGATGTTAACTACACCTATCATAAGGAGCATTGAGTGATACGTTGAATTATCAAATCACTATGTTGTATACCTGAGACTATATAAGATATATATATATTTTGTACTATATATATAACATTGTATGATAATTATACTTCAATAATATAACTGAAAAATTGTATCTCAATAAAGCTGAAAAAAATGGTGTAATATAGACTTTTCTGACCACTACAGAGAAGTTGAAAATAAATTAAACATTAGTATGAGAAGCCATTTACTCACAACTATTGCTTTATTAATGGTATGGAATGAACAAAAAAGTTAGAATATTCCCACTTCTGCCATTAGGTTCCCCCAAATTTCATGATAAAAGTACAATTGATTGATGGGCGCCTGGGTGTCTCAGTCGGTTAAGTGTCCAACTTTGGCTCAGGCCATGATATAGTTTGTGAGTTCGAGCACTGCATTGGGCTCTGTACTGACAGCTCAGAGCCTAGAGCCTGCTTCAGATTCTGTGTCTCCCTCTCTCTCTGTCCCTGTCCTTCCCCTGCTTATTCTCTGTCTCTCTGTCTCTCACATAAATAAACATTAAAAAAAAAATTAAGTAAAAAAAAAAAAAGTACAAGTGATTGAGGAATTTACCAAAAAAATAAGACATACAGGGAAGATCATGAGTGAACTTATAAAAGCCTCTATAAGCATCTTTCTCAATGCTTCCTGAAATAAAATAGCTCGCTATCAATAGATTTTTTTCAATGTTTTTACATGGAACAATAATAATCCCAAATAACGAGTAATTTCCATCAGCTGATTCAGTTCTGTAATGAATGTGTGATGATGAGAGTGCACTTGCTGCTGTTGACAGCAGGGATAAGTGGTGGCGACATGGAGGAAGGGAGGTTGAACTGGGCTTGGGTAAAGAAGCCCTCTGACATCACAGTTGCCCTATCAACATCAAGATCATGGTCTTACTGGGGCGCCTGGGTGGCTCAGTTGGTTAAGCCTCTGACTAAAAGATCACTGCTTTACTATTTTCAAAAACACTAACAAAGTTTTCTATATCTGCAAAACTGTTGAAATCAATGCGGCCTATATTTGAGCCTTCATTTTCTCAAGAAAAATAGGCTACAATCTTTTGATTAACATTTACTAAATCTTTTGTTGTTATTATTCTGGCCTTTCATCTTAAGACTCAGTAGCCAGATAAGGGCAGGGTTTTTCAGTGGTTGAACATTTGGGTAGGATGAATAAAATATATAGGGGCTGACCTCCCTTTAATTTTATTGTGTTGTTAAACAACAAAGACAAACTTCAGTGCCAACACTCTCTCTTCTTTCAGGCTGAGTCATTTCCTAAGAGGCTCCTAAATGCATTAGATTCCTGGCAGAAATGCCCCAGTGGTATTTTAATTATGTCCAAGCAAGTTGGAGATAGTCATTTATATCACAGGGTGTGTAGAATATTTTCAACAACCTCATCAAGTCATTTACTGTGGGATAAAGTAAATTTTCAGCATTAAGTTTGATGTTAGGTATACCTTTTTCAAAGACACCTTTTATCATATTGAGGGAGTTAGCTTCTAATCCTACTTTGCTGAAATTCTTAGTAATTCATGAGTTTTAAGTCTTGTGAAATACTTCTTTTGCAACTATTATGACAGTGATATACTTTTTCCTTTCTTTTTTGCCTATTAATATAATGGAATGCATTTGTTGATTTTCAGATATCAACCATAGTGGGTCATATTTTATTCTTCTTATATGTTGCTACATGCAATTTGCCATTATTTTGTTATTTTGCAATTGTTGAGTTCGAAAGGGAAAATGGTTAACAGTGTTACTCAAATTTTCTTTATTCTTTTCACTACTTGTTTCATCCATTATGGAGAAAAAAGCTTGAAGTATGTCCAACTATATTTGCATATTTCTCCTTTAATTATATTTGTTTGCCCCATGGATTTTGAAGCTTTTTCATTGTTGTTATTAGGTGCATTCACTTTTAAGGTTGCTATATCCTCTTGTTGATTTGACCCCTCTATCAGTATAAAATGTGTTTCTTTTCCCTGGTAATATTCTTAGCTCAGAATCTACTTTGTCTGATGTTAATATATTCCATCCAGCTTTCTTTGCTAAGTATTTTTCCGGTATATCTTTTAAAACCTCCTACTTTTAAGATACTGGTATATGTATATTAATATGGGTTTCTTATACATCAATATAGTTCGGTCTTATTTCTTATTCAATTTGATCTCTGCCAATAATGTGGAGTTTTAGATCACTTCAGTTAGGTTGAATATAATTATCAGTATGATTGGCTTTGAACCTACCATTCTGCTATTTGTTTTCTATTTATTCTATTGTTCTCTGCTCCTTTTCCCCCTTTTTTCTTTCTTTTCTTTGGGTTAGTTGTGTACTTTTTACAATTCTACTTTTTCTTTACTGTTGTCTTATCACTCATATCTCTTTGATAGGAAAATCTAGAGTTCACAGTATACATTTTCAATTTATTGTAATCTACCTTTAAATATAATGCCACTGTCTAACTATAAAAAGTAGATAACAAGACTAACATCTATTTCACCCTTCCTGTGTTTTTGATGTTATTTTTATTTCCATGTTATAAACTATACATTTTATTTTTTTTGTTCACACAATTAACTGCTTTTAATCAGTTGTTTCTAAAAAGTTTTTTTTTTTTAATTTACATCCCAGTTAGTTAGCATATAGTACAAATAATGATTTCAGGAGTAGACTCCAGTGATTCATCCCCTGTGTATATTTAACACCCAGTGCTCATCCTAACAACTGTCTTCCTTAATGCTTAGCCCATACCCCCACGTAAAACCCCTCCAGCAGTTGTCTATATTTAAGAGTCTCTTATGTTTTGTCCCTGCCCTGTTTTTATATTGTTTTTGCTTCCCTTCCCTTATGTTCATCTGTTTTGTATCTTAAATTCCACATATGAGTGAAGTCATGATATTTGTCTTTCTCTAAGTTCTCCTAGCATAATACACTCTAGTTCCATCTATGTTGTTGTAAATGGTAAGATTTCATGCTTTTTGATTGCCAAGTATATATATATATACAAATACATATACACACGCACCATGTCTTCTTTATCCATTCATCTGTTGATGGACATTTGGGCTGTTTCCATACTTTGGCTACTGTCAATAGGGCTGCTATAAACATTGGGGTTAAAGAGATTTAAATAAATATATTTATTATGTAATTATTTCTTTCACTAGTCTTTAATTTGCATATATTTAAATTCTTACCTGATATCATTTGTCCTCTTTCTGAAGAACTTCCTTTCACATTTCTTATAGTTCCAATTTGCTAGTAATAAGATCTCTCACATTTTATTTCTCTGAATAAATTGTTATTTCACTTTTATTTTTGGAAGCATTTGGGTTTTTTTGTTTGTTTTTGCTTTTTGTTTTTTAAACAGCCAGGTTAGCAATTTTATATTTTTCCCCCCTCACAGGAACATCATTGATATCATTACAGTTTTTTCTAACTTGCATAAATTTTTAAAAGAAGGCTTTTTCACATTTAACTTTGATTCTTTGTACTTGACAGTTTTGTTTTGTTTTGTTTTTAACCTAAGGCTGATTTTAAGATTTTTCTTATCATCACTAACTTTTTTTTCTCCCACGTTTTTATTTAAATTCCATTTATTTAAATTCCAATTTTATTTAAATTTAGTTAACGTACAGCGTAATATTACTTTCACGTGTAAGATTTAGTGATTCATCACTTACCTACAGCACCCAGTGCTCATCACCCATTTAACCCATTTAAGCCTACCTCCCCTGCAGCAACCCTCAGTTTATTCTCTGTTAAGATTCTGCTTTATGGTTTGCCTTTGTCTTATTTTTACCTCATCTTCACTTGTTTTATTTCTTAAATTCCACATATTAATGAAATCATATATTTGTATTTGTCTGACTTACTTATTTTGCTTAGCATAATACCCTCTAACTCCATCCAAATCACTGCAAAGAGCAAGATTTCAATCTTTTTAATGGCTGAATAATATTCCATTGTGTGTGTGTGTGTGTGTGTGTGTGTGTGTGTGTGTGTTTACATATATATAACCACTATATTATATAGCCCTAACTTGGCTATTGTTGATAATACTGTTATAAACATCACGGTGCATGTATCCCTTTGAATTAGTATTTTTGTATCCTGTGGGTAAATACCTAGCAGTGCAATTTCTGGATCATATGGCAGTTCTATTTTTATCTTTTAGCAGAACCTCCATACTGTTTTCCAGAGTGGCTAAACCAGTTTGCATTCCCACCAACAGTGTAAGAGGGTTCCCTTTTCCCTGCATCCTTACCAACATCTGTTGTTTCCTGTGTTGTTAATTTTAGCCTTTCTGACAGGTGTAAGGTGATATCTCATTATAGTTTAGATTTATATTTCTCTGATGATGAGGGATGCTGAGCATCTTTTCATGTGTCTGTTAGCTATCTGATATCTTCTTTGGAAAAATGTCTATTCATGTCTGCCCATTTGTTAACTAGATTATTTGTTTTTTGGGTGTTCAGTTTTATAAGTTCTTTCTATATTTTGGATACTAACCCTGTATCTGATATGTCACTTGCAAATATCTTCTCCCATTCTGAAGGTTGTCTTTTAGTTCTGTTAATTGTCTCCTTTGCTGTGCAGAAGCTTTTTAGCTTGATGAAGTCCCAATAGTTTACTTTTGCTTTTGTTTCCCTTGCCTCAGGAAACGTTTTGAGTAAGAAGTTACTATGGCCAATGTCAAAAAGGTTACTGCCTCTGTGCTTCTCTATGATTTTGATGGCTTCCTGTAACATTTTGATTTTCATGTGTTCTAGTGTTGTTTTCTTTATGTTTATTCTGATTGGGGTTTGTTTAGCTTCTTAGATGTGTGAGTTTAGTTTTAACAAATTTAGATAATTCTCTACTCTTTGTTTTCACAACTACCTTACAGTTTCCCCTTTTACTGGATCCAGTTGCACATGTTAGAATATAATTATTGTCTCACAATCCACTGTGGCTCTTTTTATGTACAGTCTTTTTCTTTAATCTCTGTGCTTCATTTCTGCTGCTGTGCTTTCCTGTTCACTGATTTCTTCTTCTGTAGTGTTTAATTTGCTACTAATTCCACTCAGTGTACTTTTTATTTTATATGTATTTTCTTCTTTATACATGCTAATTTTGTAATGTGTTATATCTCCTATTTCTCTCTTCACCATGCTTATATTCTTTTTTACCTTTTCTTGAATCTATGGAACATATTTATAATATTTTTATATTTCTAAATGTCTTTATTGTGTCATCTCTTATTTATGAGCCTGTTACTATTAATTAAATTTTATTATGGCTTTAAGGAATATTTTCCAACTTCATTAATTGGACACCTAATATTGTGAATTTTATCTTGTTGAATGCTAGATTGTGTTGCATTTCTTTAAGTAATATCGAACTCTTTTCTGTCACACCATTAAGTTACTCAGAATCAGTTGAACCCTTACTTTTAAGTTTCTTAAGGTACATTCAAGCAGCCAGTAGTTGAGAGTACATTTAATCCCTCTATTAAGGTACCTTCTGAGATTTCCCCATCTGTTAAAGATCTTTCAGCTTTGGCCAGTAGAAATAAAAAAACATCCCAGCTTTGTGTAGATTCTGCAAATTCTTCTGCCTACTCATTTCCAGTGGTCCTTTCCCTGCTCAAGTAGTTTCCTCTTACATATGTACAGATCAGAGGTAGGAGACTCCTGGGTAGATTCTAGAGCTTTTATTTCCCTTTCTCTCTCTTACTCTCTTGCTCTCATTCTCTCTGAGCTTCCTCCTCTCTGGTAGACTGTTTTGCAAAATCTAGCTACCCACCCTGTTTGATGTTTAATCTCTCTCTTTAGAGACAAGTTTTCTTGGTTCTTCTACTTGGATTTACCTTCCCTATATTGCATTGTAGGGACTACCTTTGGCCAGTGTTTCCAATCTGAGATGATTTTGCCCCCTAATGGACATTATCTGGTAACATTTTAGCTTGTTACAATAGGGAGATGCCACTGTATTTAATGGATGGGCCAAGGCCAAAGATACTGCTAAACATCCTATAATGGACAGGACAGCCCCATGACAAAGAATCATCTGGTCTAAAATGTCAATAGTATCCAAAGTTGACAAATCTTGTTCTAGGCAGTTTCTAGGGAATATTATTCTCTCATGGATCATAATCATGCATTGCTCAAGTCCCAAAGCTATATTTTCTTCTGTTTTCTCCAGTTTTCTAGTTGTTCAGGGTAGAACTATAAATCCAGTCTCTCCTAATGCATCATAGCCCAAACTGGAAATCCTTCTTGCTTCTTGATAAAAATTACATGTCCTTTATCCTCCTACTTTCTCGTATACTTGCATTTATAAATAAAAATCTTCATAGATCCTTTGAACCTGAGATTCTAAGTTTAATTTTTCCTTCTGATCTTACTTGTACTCACAATACATCAAGGTGTGGGTCACAATTGACTTATATTTGAAGATGCTTACTTTGTATAATGGAAGTAAATGACAGCATGGGAAGTAAATTACACCTCATTTCAATATCTCAAGCTTCTCTCAAAGCCCACAGGCTATAAAATATCCTTCTGAAGTTTTCTGGAATGTGCCTGCCTCCTACCTCCAGACTCCATTCCCAGGAGCTCTTATCTTGGTTCCATTAGGCAGAGGCACATTTCTACCAAATTTATGGAGTTTCTGGACAAGCTTTAGAAAAGAGGAAAACATGTAGAGAAAAGCCCAGAGAGAAAGTCCTTGCTCCTGCACTTAGTCTATAGCACATCTTTCAAGGTCCTGATTTTAGTCCTTGAATTTGATTTCCTCTCAGGATGGTTGACATTCGGAATGATCATTTTTGTCAGTGGAAACCTCTAGCTGTGGATAAAACCTCATCCTATGAGACACTAGTACATGTCTCAGTATTGATTATTATGTAACCTTTACCAAACCCAAACCAGTCTGTTACCATGTTTTCCTCAAAGTATACTGAAGAGTATGAAAACTGTCTTTTAGTCTTTCTGATTTTCTGGAGGCAGCTATTCAAGCAAAAGTGAGAACATGGTTAATCTAGTGCAGCAGTTAATTGCCTGGAATGAAACAAAACAATTTCAGTTCGTATCTTAAACTTATCAGTTCTGTGACTTGAAAGAAACACATGTACCCATGTGGGTCTCAGGGCTTCCTTCTATAAAATTGAGAGAACATTATGTTAAATTACTATTATTATATTATAATAATAATGCATATAGTAATAACAAAATAATATTATTACTATATTATTCTATAGAGAACTATATATATAGTACTATAGATAATATTATAATATTGTAAATAATATATATAGTACTATAGTATTAAAGTATGGAATGACAATAATAATACTATTGTGACTATTTGGAAATATTTTTTTAAGTTTACTTATTTATTTTGAGAGAAGGAGAGAGAGCACAAGCAGGGAAAGGGAAGAGAGAGGGAGAGAGAGAGAATCACAAGCAGGCTCTGCACCGTCAGCATGGAGCCAGACATGGGGCTTGAACTCATGAACCATCAGCTCATGACCTAAGCCAAAATCAAGAGTCGGGTGCTTAACCAGCTGAGGCACCCAGGTGCCCCACTATTTGAAAACATTTTGCACTTAATTCAACTTAATTAAAACAGTTAAGCAACATTAAAGAAAAATGTACAGGTCCTAACAAAGTTACAACTTAATTCAAGAAACTGTGGCTACAGTTTCTCTTTAAATGCACTGCAGAAGAAAATGGGCACATGGAATCTGATCACTACTGGCCTCTGTTGTAAAGACGAAACACTAAAAGAAAAGGACAAAGATATATCTGCAAAAAACAGAGTAGGAAAAGAAAAAAGAAAGCAAAGAATCAGGGAAATACTACTTTCCTTGAGAATTGAGTAGCTCTTTCATAAATGTTAACCCACTCAGTTATTATAATAAAACTACAAAGCAGCTATGTTTATCATACTATTTTATAGAAATGTGAAGTTTGGAGAAGTTCAGAAATACATTTCAGAACACTCATTTTATAAGTTATTCTACCAACCATCTGAAAATAAGGTTTCTACCTGTACCATATTTTTCCTAAGGGTGACACGTTAGTCAAATGCTTCTCTCAGAGAAAATAGGTAAGAGAATGCCCAATGAGCTTTTATTTTTCTTGAATCTCCACTCTGACATAGTAAAAATTCGTCATAATGTGGCAGAAAAATTAAACGTTATTTTCTTATTAATTCAAACTCAGTGCTCAGACATTCCAAGACTTCTGTAAATTATTCCTAAACAGGCTAAATACCCAGCTTTCAAACAGCCTACCAACCTCTCATTTATTTAACAAAGGCTGTCAAACTGATTTGGTATAACAAGCAGTAGCATGTTTTTTTACGATGCCTAATAGGAAAGAAGTATGAATATTTGAAGTTCAAAAACATTTAAGGTCTTGTTTAAGGATTTGCCTTTCAAGAACATCCATTTATTCTCCTTTGAAGAAGAGATGTTTATTATAGAGTTTAGGAATCCCCCATTGGGTCTTAGCAAGACCCTGGGCAATCTCAGTCCGTTCACTGGCTTAAGCTACATCCCAAGGCAAAAAGAAAAAAAAATGTTTACTATATATCTAGCTGCAAAGCTATAATGAAAACTGAGCTAATACCAAGAGTGTTTTGAAATTATGGAATGAAAGATGATATTTACATTGTGATCAGTCCTGCAACTGCCAGAAACCATGAACTACATGGTATAGTTGGGATCTAGCCTGTAAGTGAGAGAAATCAGCATATGATTCAAACCCATTTTGATTTTTGTTTTTGGCCATTATATCAACCAGAACAAAGGTCAAAGCAAGAATTAGTTACCAACTTACCAAAAATCAATCATCAAAACCAAATTGTGTACTTTTGTGGGTTTTTTTTCAAATTGCATTAATACTCATTTTCACAATTTCTTTAAAGGCACCATCTTCACCCCTCTCTCCCTCCATCAGATGATATTAAAAGACTGTACTGGGACAGAAGCAAATAAGAAAGAATGAGCACATAGTTTTAGGTGTGTTTCCATTGATATTAAAAAACAAAACAAACTTCAACTCTAAATACATGAAAATGCATGAACGTCTGATAATCTCAGGCTCACATTATTTCCTCTTTTTCAGAAATTGGGGGGAGGGGAGTGGTGGTTATTTGAGTGTACAAGTTATTTGGTTATTTGAGATATAAGTGAGACCTAGAGTGACTTAATCAGAGCCATAGAGCAAGAGAGCAGTCAAACTCAAGCAAGCTGACTATAGCATAACAGAATGTAATCTTTTTATCATACCGCCTGATGCTAATTGGCTAAGGAAAAGGAAATCGTCTAAATCTTATACACTGAATAAATATTCTTATTGACAGCAGTTATCAAACTATGATCCAAATTAGTTTAGGAAGATGAAGAAGTAGAAGAAAAAGATGGAGGAAGGCAGTGGGAGAGGGCAGGAGGAGAAGGAGAAAGTTATTTGCCTTTTTTTCACTATCATTCTTTCTATAGTGCACGACAGAGTTTTCTAGGGGGTCTGTCTCTGTGATGTGTGGTATCACAACAGAGTAAATGCCAGAGAAGATCTAAAAACCCAGCTGTCTCCTATGTAGGTAGACATTAAGAAGATTTGTAAAAGATAAAATAATGCCACTCATCTCACCAAACTGTCTCTGGTTTTCTTTTGAAAATTTCCATAGAATATGTCACTTATTTTAACATGTGTTTGTTTCAAAATGAATAAGACAAGATTAAAATCTCTAAGTTTTAATTTCTAATGTGGTAACTATTAATAGGAAGCCCAATAATTGATAAGAATGTAAAGGGATTCTAAGACCAAAATGTTTGATATAGAACATTTCACCTAAACACCATTTCACCTGCCTGGGTTAAGTGGCATTATTTAGAAAGGATAGATATTTTTAAATAATGTATTTGAAATACATGTATGGCCTAATCCATCACCTTCTATAAAGTCCTTCCCAAAATTCATTCTGAAAAACCTTCTTTCAAAGAACCTGTACAAAGCCTAATTTGGTCTGTCCAAGCTTTGAAAATGTCTCTAGTTCAAAATCAATGGAGTGGTTCATTCTTATTAATGCAGGATCAAGTTCGTTTTGACTTGATACTCAGTTCTTTATAATAACCCACTGAGTGCATGAAACTAAATGGGAAAAACCGTATTGAGCAAAGTAGTGCTCTTGAAGTTTTCATAACTTTGTGTTGCTAGGAAACAACTTTACCATCAGTGCAGAGTTTAAACTTGGAGCATCTGCTTCATTTAAAGTCTGGCTTCCAGGCAGTATAGATTGCATTGAGCATTGGGAGGGGGGGAAAAAGCAAAAGAAAAACCAATTACTTTCTAAAAACGACAATGTTAAAAGTCTGGAGAGCAGAGAGTCTTATGTTATATTTGTAATTATATCCTTTGGAAAGTGTTGCTTGAAGGGTTGCCTTTCTGCTAACTCATAAAACTGAAGTCCAGAGTAGAAATCGGCATCACTCAGCTTCAAAATATTAAGAAATAAAGTTAGAAAAAGTGATGGTGTCTCAGCTTTTGAGGAGAGAGGGGTGGGGTGGGAAGGGGTGATACACTCTGTGCAGTTGACTTGAATTTTATTTCATTTTTCTCACGTAAAATTACTACGTTAGAGAAATATTTTATGATGTGTGGAGGCCATATATTAGAACCTTCCTCCTGGTTCTTTGCTCTTTCTTTCATAGTTCAGCACATGGTGATCAGTCTATGACAGGGTAGAGAAATATCATGTCACCCATTATTTGTACAGTTTATGCAGACTGATACAGTAACCTGGCACCAGTTTTTTTCAAAGTGAATTTGCCTAAATAAATTAATACTAACATTTTCTAGTGTTCCATAAGGGATAAAGGGATAAAGATATGTTCCCAAACCAGTGAATGGTGTCAATGTTACTGTGGTCCAACAAAAGCAAGGCCTGTGACTATTTTTAAGTTAAAGAGTCCAAGTTCTAAAAAGCCAAATGACTTCTTCACTTTCACAGCATTTCACATTTACACTCCTGAGAATTTACACACACACACACACACACACACACACACACACACACATACAAAAAAAAAGAAAGAAAAAAAAAAAAAAATGTCAAAGGTAAGGGAAGAACCAAATAAAGAAGGGCAGGTAGAGGATTTTATAGTTTTTCCAGAACCATTAACTCATTTGTCTGACTACCCTTTTTCAAGTGTCTCATTTTATAGTTGCTTTCTAAAGAGAGGAAGCAGTTTTTAGTATAACTTCAATCTTGGGAAGTACTGTGGATCGTCAGAGTTCCCAGACTTCCTGCTGAGGACTGCTGCTGGAGTCTGTTCTGATTTCACTGTGGGCAATCCATGGTGAGCAGATCTCAACACCACCTGCTGTTTATAGATGGCTTCACCTGCCTGGCTCCCTCCTGTCCCACTTGACTGAAGTACACAAGAGTGGTCCTCCATCACTGGAGACTTTATCCATCACCTCTTACCCATGACGCTGATCCACCTTAAGTCCAGTGGCTTTATTTTATTGTCTTTGGATTTTCCGGTGAATTAGCAGTTTATAACTTTGCCTCCCCACTGACAGCAATATCTAATTTATATGGCTCTGGCCCTAGTTCCTACTTACCACCCTCTCCTTGCTCCTCTCCCCAGTCACAATCCTAAATTCAGGCTGCTATTTGTTCTCTGGTTAAAACCCTTAGCTCTTTCAATTGAAAATAACATACCCTGTATTTCAGAGCCAACACTTACATTTGGTATCCCCTCTATTTCAACAAATTAAATACTTGTGTCCATATCTTTATAAATATGTTTTTCATTTAAGAAATTTATTCTAGGGGCACCTGGTGGCTCTGTGGGTTAAGCGTGCGACCTTGGCTCAGGCCATGATCTTGCAGTTCCGGAGTTCAAGCCCCCTATCGGGCTCTGTGCTGAAAGCTCCAGATCCTGGGTCTCCATGTCTCTCTGCCCCTCCCCTGCTCTCTCCTCTCTCTCTCTCTCTCTCTCTCCCTCCCCCCCGAAAATAAATAAACATTAAAAAATTAAAGAAAAGGAATTTATTCTGGTTGTATTACCTACTGTTGAAAGATCATATGATATTAATTGCTTTTGGATTTTTCTCTTAGATTTTATAATTTATAAATTTCGTTTTTTAGATAAATTTTATTTTAACTAAAATTTGAATTTAGTTGAATGAAATTCCCCTAGGGTAATGTGATAATATATATTGATTAACTTTCATAGTTCTGTTGTTAAAATGAAGCAAAGTTGAAGTAAGGCTTAATACATTCTCATAAAAATTACATAGTTTTCTTATCTCATTTCATACTGGCTGCCAAAATATTCAAAGACAGTTAATTTTATGAATAAGAATTTAATTTTAAAAAAGGGCAAAAAATTACTAAAATCTGCCATTAGTTGTATTAATAGGGCAAGATTTTAAAAATCTGACTTCAAATATTAGAGATAGGCTTGTAGAACAATTGTTCTGCTAATGACTGGAAATGTACAAGGTTAGCCACATATGAACAAATTTATTGTTACATTTGAGTCTTGGAAGATGACTGAAGTTAATGTGGCTGAGGTATTCTTGTTCCTAAAATAAAATAACTCTTTAGAACTGTTTGAAAAAGGTTTTGATAATTTAAAAAGGCTGGCTTAAAACTTACCTCCTGAAGGAAGCCTTCCCAGATAAATCTATTATTACAGATGTCTATTTTTATATTTTGCCTTTCACTTCCACTGTGTCAGCCTTTGCCTTCTTATCAATCATTTTGGTAATCTTTTGTACCTGATGTTATGTTTACAAGCCCTCAGAGATTTTCCCTTCCTGTTATATGAAGATAAGCATCTTTCTCATTGGTACCATTCTTGAACCTGGACAAAGCATTCTACACACATTTGGCGTTCAATTAGAGCCCCTGATAGATTGTTTCTGTTAGTTTAAAAGTGAGCTAAGGGCTTAATTTTAGTGAGCTGGGTGCCTTAGTTGGTTAAGCGTCCAACTTCAGTTCAGGTCATGATCTCATGGTTGGTGAGTTTGAACTCTATGTTGGACTCCGTGCTGACAGCTCAGAGCCTGGAGCCTGCCTCAGAGTCTGTGTTGTCCCCTCTCTCTCTGCCCCTCCCCTGCTTGCTCTCTCTCTCTCTCCCTCTCTCTCTCTCTCTCTCAAAAATAAACATTAAAAAAAAGTTTGTTTTTATTTTTTATTTATTTATTTTTTTAAAAGTTTGTTTTTATTTTATTTATTTATTTTATTTTTATTTTTTTTTTCAACGTTTATTTATTTTGGGGACAGAGAGAGACAGAGCATGAACGGGGGAGGGTCAGAGAGAGAGGGAGACACAGAATCGGAAACAGGCTCCAGGCTCTGAGCCATCAGCCCAGAGCCTGACGCGGGGCTCGAACTCCCGGACCGGGAGATCGTGACCTGGCTGAAGTCGGACGCCCAACCGACTGCGCCACCCAGGCGCCCCAAGTTTGTTTTTAAATAAAATAATAACATTTTAAAAAGTGAGCTATTACCTGGGAAAGAGTTTCTGTGGAAAATTGTACAAAAATATTTTAAAACTTTAATTATTTATAAATAACAATAAGAGAGAAGGACAGGGAAAGGGTAATTAGGTAAATCTCAAATATATTTCCTGTCTGCTGACTTATATATTTTAGTTTCATTTAAAGCATTAGTTTAGTTGGGAGGAGAAAGGGATACTAGTCACCAACTATCTTTCTGTAGCCCTAGAATTTAAATTGCTTATTGAAGGTATGAAACAAGCTTTTCATATTAACCCTTAAGTCTCATGAATTAAGGTTACCTGCTTTTTAACTTTGCCTTGAATAACTAAGGCTCTTTGCTTTTCTTTATTACTTTGTTGAATCTCATTATTTTTCCTCAGCTAACTCTTCCTTCCTTTTCCTATCATTTCTCCATTTATGGTAATATGCTGTTTAGTTCATTGTATTAGAATGTTACGCTGCGTTACATAGCTTACCATTAGTTACCTTTTCTAAATTCTTGTGGCTCACGTTTGAAGACAATTAGAAATCTGAGACCATGTTTTCTCTTATTTACAGTGATATTACTGACTCTTACTCCAAATATTAATTGTTGTTTTAGTCTGGCATGATTGTTATATATAGATCTTGTTTATTTTACCTAAGCAATGTGTGACTATCAAGAAAGCTTACTGACACTTTTTTTAAAAATTAGAATATTCAACAAAATTCTTTTGCATACATACTCAAGTACAGGCATTATGTGAAGCTCTTTACATGCTCTAGGTCACTCAATCCTAATGAAAATAGTTCTCACTCCAAAGTCTAGTACTTTTGAATACTGAATTGAACTTATTTGGTGGCATTTAATAAGACAAATTATTTTCACATAGTAGTTATCATATGGCTTGATTTATTCCTTCAATACTCTTTAAAAAAATAAATGTAGAGGGTTGTGGGAGCAAGTCCCATGTCAGGCTCT
The DNA here is from genome assembly GCF_016509475.1 of Prionailurus bengalensis. Lineage (NCBI taxonomy): Eukaryota > Metazoa > Chordata > Mammalia > Carnivora > Felidae > Prionailurus > Prionailurus bengalensis. Next base: position 71,347,286 of record NC_057354.1, read on the forward strand.
GTGCTGGGCATGGATCCTGCTTGGGATTCTCTCTCTCTCCCTCCGCCCCTCCTCCCCCTCAAAAAAATAAATAAATGTAGATCCACTTTATGATCAGTATCATTTTCTTACTTTCTGAAGAAAATCTTTTAATATTTCTTATAGAGGAAATCAGCTGGCAATGAATTCCCTAAATTTTCATTTGTATTAGACAGTCTCTCCTTTCTTTTAGAGGATAATTTCACTGAAAGTGGAATTCTATGTTGGTGGGATTTTTTTCCTTCAATCCTTTAAATTTTTCACTCCAGTCACTTCTTTTTTTTTTTTTTGCTTTTTTTTAAAGTTTTTATTTAAATTCCAGTTAATTAACATACAGTGTAATATTATATTCAGGTATACAATTTAGTGTTTCAACACTTACATATGATAACCTGTGCTTTTCACAACAAGAGTCCTCCTTAATCTCCATCACCTCGTTAACCCAGCTCCCCACCCTCCCCTCTGGTAACCATCAGTTTGTTCTTTATAGTTAAGAGTCTGTTTCTTGGTTTGTCTCTTTTTCTTCCTGTGATTCTTTGTTCTGTTTTTTACATTTCACATATGAGTGAAATCATATGATATTTATCTTTCTCTGACTGACTTGTTGGCATAATACACTCTAGTTCCATCCTTGTTTTTGCAAATGGCCAGATTTCATTCTTTCTTATGGAAAAGTAATATTCCATCATAGATAGATAGATACATAGATAGATAAATAGATAATCTCACTTCTTTTTTTTTATGTTTGAAGTTTTAATTTAAATTCTAGTTAGTTAACATATAGTGCAATATTAGTTTTAGGAGTAGAATTTAGTGATTCATCACTTACATATAATACCCAGTACTCCATCCACATGTTGATTGTATGATTTCTAATGAGAAGTAATTCTTATCCTTGATTCTCCATATATAACAAGACTTTTTTCTCTGGTTTCTTTCAAGATATCCTCTTTGCCTTTGGTTTCTTGTCACTGAAATATGATTTGCTTCAGGGTAGCTTTTGTATTTATTCTTGGTGTTCTCTGTTTCCTGGATTTGTGGCTTGGTGTCTGTCATTAATTTGGAAATTTTTTGGCCATTATTTCTTCTATTGGCCATCATACTTTATTAATGTTAGTATTATCTCTTCCTTTTTTCCCCATTCCTTTCTTTTTTTCTCTTTAAGCATTCCATTTATACATACACCACATCTTTAAAAAAATGTCCCATAGTTCTTGATTGTCCTCTCTGTGTGTGTTTTTTTTCCCCATTCATTTTTACAGTTTGGGGATCTTCTAGTTACCAATCTTTATGCTCACTGATCCTTTTATAATCTGTGTCCTGTTAGCTGATGGGCCCCTGAAAGAAACACATTCTGTTATAGTTCATTTTTTTTCTAGCTTTCCTTTTAACTTTTTTTCTTAGTGTCTTCATCTCTCTGCCTATATTACCCAACTTTTTATTCAATTAGAATACTTACATTAGTCACTGTCATTTAAAATTTCATGTCTGAAAATTCCACATCTATGTCATATCTCTTCTAGTTTTGATACTTGATTTATCTCTTCAAAGTGTGTTTTTCCCCCTTACCCTTTGGTGTACCCAGTAATTTTTTGTGGAAAGCCAGACATGGTTTATCAGGTAATAGGAACTGAGGTTAATGGGTCTAATCGTGAGGCTGTATTTTTAGTGTTTTTAAGAGTGAGACTTTGTTGAATGTTTACTGTAGGTATAGGTGTCAGAGATTTCAAATTCCTCTAGTGTTCCCATTTTTGTCTCTTCTCCTGACTTTGGGTTTTTCTTTCAGAGATAATCTGTGTCATGCAGAGGTCTCAGTTGTGATTCATTACTATTACCCTGAAGCCCTTTTGATATGGTGGTAATGTGTGGGGAAGAGCGACTATTCCATAATCTCTCAACTAAATCTCTTTTATTGAGCCTGTGCTTCTGGCCTGTGAGTGGCCTATGACCTTTACAAGCTTTTGTTCTTGTATAAGTTTTCAGCCCCTAGCCCGTCAGACAAGACAGGAAGGCTAGAGGAAACTGGTCTAGAAGAATGTTCTTCTCCATGGCTCTGGACAAGGATCTGGTAAGAACTCTTCCCCCCAGAGAGTAGCCCTTTGCTACAGAGAAAGCTCTGGGAATATCTTGCAGAGATTACTCTTCCCCTCCTCTGTCAGAGCCACAAGGGGATCTTCCTCAGATATTCACAGTAAGAACCTAGTGAGGTTCCTGGCAGAAGTGTGGGGTTTCCTCTAAGCCTGCAGCCCCCAGGAGTCCTTCATTCTGACTCTGATCCACATTCAGCCTCTAGCAGTTTGTGAAAATTACCTTTTAAGTGTTCTTCCCAGTTTATGGCTCTAGAAGTTTCTACTCCAGGTAACCAAATCTCAGCTGTAACTCTCTGTAGTCTTGTGTCTCGTGTGTCAAGCTGGCTGTTTGCCCTGTAACCTCAGTTTTCTGATGAAAGCAATAAAATGCTTTGGTTTTTCATTTCTCTAGCTTTTTGTTGTTATAAGAATGGGAATGATGACCTCCACAATCTTTACATGGAGTTGTTGCTGATTTTTAACAATATATATTTATCCAAACAACATTATTCTGCAAACTATTATTGAGCATCTCATCTATGTCAGGCACTGTAATAAATGTAGTGGCCATGAAGAGAAGCCGATCAGACAGCGTCTTCAAAATCCCTTTCCACTCATAAGGTAGCTGCTGATTTCTTGCTATCCCAATTAATAGAAAGAGTGCCAGGATTCTCTAAATAAAAGCTGTCTTCCCATTTCTGTATGGGTGACACACTGTCAGATGTGTAAATTCTATGCAGAGGTATTTGTTTCCTCCTCCTGATGTCAAGCTGTTGAGTGCGATTTGTACTTCCTGCTGCTTTGCTTCAGGCAAGGGAGGAGGTGACAGCTCCCATTTGAAGAATTAGACTAATTGCAGTAAACACCCGAGGTTCTCAAGGAATGTGCAAATATAGAAAATCAATTTTATAGTATTATTATCCAATTTTACAGGGTATAATAATATATTTATGAAGCCTTAGCTTCAAATATAGAAATAGAGATGATGAACATAAACAAAAATAAGACCAAAGTAGGCTCTATGCCCAGAAATCCAAAGCAATAAACTAAGTGCAGCAGAAAAATATGGCCAAAAAGGAAGAGTTTTCAAATGCACAAAAAAGTGCTTTGAAAATACTTTCTACCAAATTGAAAGAGGGTTGAACACTGCAAGAGTTTTCCACAGTAAAAGACCTTTTAGAATGTCTATATGAATCCTTTAATTTAGCAATTAGGAAATTGATGATCAGAAATCATATCATACTTGCCAGAGCTTGAGATTTGAACTAGAGTTCAAGTCTCCTCAGTGCCAGTTGTGGTTTCATCTACACAGCTAAAAACTTTATCTATGGCTTCCTTTCCTTTATAGATAGGTCTAATGCAGTTCCATAGCAGGATTTAGATAGACAAAATAAATCATAAACAATGGACACATCAATATAAGCAACTAAGATACATTCATAAGAGTGATAAATATGGTGCAGAAATCTACTGATGAAGTACTTTGTTTTATTATTATATTTTGTCATATCTAAAATAAAAATTTTGGTAAATTCCCTACAGACATGTATCTCTATTAGACAAAAAAAAAATAATTACATATATTGAAATAGAAACAATTCACAAATCAATAAAAACTCTTCTCCCCAACAAGCAAGTTAGTTTTTAAATTGAATTAATTGTTATTTGGTGTATAGATTATTAGTAGCTATTGATAAATACCTTTGAATCAGTATGTGTGTTGGCTTCACTCTAGAAAGTACTGCTCAAGTTTTCAAAATGCCAGAGACAGAAGATAAAGCATGCCTGACCAATTAACACTGGCTTTTGGAATTGAAGTATACCAACATCACTATTAAATTCTATAATTGTTCATCTTTGTTTTAAACTTTATTTGGCTTTTTTTTTTCAACGTTTATTTATTTTTTTGGGACAGAGAGAGACAGAGCATGAACGGGGGAGGGTCAGAGAGAGAGGGAGACACAGAATCATAAACAGGCTCCAGGCTCTGAGCCATCAGCCCAGAGCCTGACGCGGGGCTCGAACTCACGGAGTGCGAGATCATGACCTGGCTGAAGTCGGACGCTTAACCGACTGCGCCACCCAGGCGCCCCATTGGCATTTTATTTTAAAATTTTTTAAACGTTTATTTATTTTTTAGACAGAAAGAGACAGAGCATGAACGGGGGAGGGGCAGAGACAGAGGGAGACACAGAATCGGAAGCAGGCTCCAGGCTCTGAGCCATCAGCCCGAGCCCGATGCGGGGCTGGAACCACGGACCGTGAGATCGTGACCTGAGCTGAAGTCGGAGGCTTAACCGACTGAGCCACCCAGGCACCCCTGGCATTTTATTTTAAAGACATATTTGTATTTGTGCTTCCAAAGTGGCAATTTAAAGTCTTCAGTGCAGCAAAGAATTCTCATCTTGGTTTTTCTTCAAATTGTTAGGTATGCATGAAAGCATATGGTGATTCTTTTTAATCTCTCACATGTGTTTTTCTTATTCTAATTATAAAGTTAATACTTCAATATATTTGAACACAATCAAAAAGTATTATCTTGGGGCACTTGGGTGACTCAGTCGGTTAAATATTGCACTTTGGCTCAGGTCATGATCTAATAGTTCATAGTATGGAACCCTGCGTCGGGCTCTGTGCTGACAGCTCAGAGCCTGTAGCCTGCTCCAGATTCTTTATCTCCCTCTTTCTCTGCCCCTTCCCCACTCACACCCTGTCTCTGTCACTCTCTGTCTCTCAAAAATAAATAAACATTAAAAAAAATATATTGTCTTTTGTAGGCCGGAAAGGCAAATCAGAGTAAGAATGCATGTGTGTGCTAGAGGTGGGTAAGCCAGGGAGAGGCAGAGGATGGGGAAGGTAAAACAACAGAAACCAAGAAAGCATGAGAAGAATAGAGACTGGTTATGAACTCAGAGAATGGATAGGATAAATCATCAATGAACCCAGACAGTCAACTGAAAGAGAGGAGAACTACAACAAGTAAATGGACCCAGGGAATTTTTGTAAACAGGAGATTGATATGATAAACCAGGGGCTGTGGGAGTGGAAATGGAGACCTATCAGAGATTTGCAGTAGAGGAAATTGATAGAGAGGAGCAGAATCTGTATTTATTCATATCTCCTAGGATGTTGCTTCTCAACTTTGAAGTATCTACAAATCACCTGGGGATCTTGTTAAAATGCATATTTGGAATCTCGAAGTCTGAATTGAAGCCTGAGATCTCTTAACAAGCTCCCAGATGATGTTCATGATCTGAGTACATGGACCACACTTTGTATTAGCAACTTTCTAGGGCATTTATTTTATTTTATCTCTGGCAATATTCACCAAAATAGGAAAAAAACTCCCAAAGTTACTGGGCTGTGTTAGTTATTATAATTGGCTTAATAAAATGTAAATGGTATGAAGCCAAAATGTGAGCTAATTCCATTCATGGAATATTTAAGACTTCTGTTATTTTAACAAGTGATATGAAGAATCTAAGACACAAAGATTTTTTTCCTGTTGGCATTCAGTAGTTTTTGCTTGTGAGATGGCATTTAGTTTGTTCATATATAGTCACAGATTATGTCGAAAAGGCAATCTCTAAAAGATGAGTGGTCAGCTAATGTTCTGTATCTTTCTATACCCATTTGGCTAGATCATAGTGTCTGGGACTTGTTGTCTTAGGTATAAAGGGAAAATGGATTGGGTTACATAGTTTCATTTCATGTAGACAGCAATATTTTTTAAACTCATCTAAAAATGTGCTAGTGTTCTGATATTAGTCGTTTAATTTTTTTAAATTTTTTAATGTTTTTATTTATTTTTGAGACAGAGAGAGACAGAGCATGAGCAAGGGAGGGGTAGAGAGAGAGGGAGACAGAATCTGAAGCAGGCTCCAGGCTCTGAGCTGTCAGCACAGAGCCCCATGCGGGGCTCCAACTCACGGACTGTGAGATCATGACCTGAGCCGAAGTCCGATGCTTAACCAACTGAGCTACCCAGGCGCCCCTATTAGTCATTCATTTAAATTAAATGGCATTTGGGGGGCACCTGGGTGGCTCTTTTAGTTAAGCATCTGACTTTGGCTCAGGTCGTGATCACACTCACAGTTTGTGGTTTCAAGGCCAGCGTCAGTCTCTGTGCTGACAGCTCAGAGCCTGGAGCCTGCTTCAGATTCTGAGTCTCCCTCTCTCTCTGTCCCTCCCCTGTTCACGCTCTGTCTCTCTCTCACTCACTCTAAAATAAACAAATATAAAAAATTAAAAAAACTAATTAAATGATAATTTGGAATAAGGCCTTTTGAAACAGATGAAGCACACTCAGCATCTTCACTGAAGGTAAGAAAGTTAAGGTTTAAAAAAGGTGATTTGAATTGATCAAAAGCATAAGAATATTCTTTTCTCTGATGAGGAAAACACGTTTAATATCTGTATGAATTTAGAGTCAAAAGAATTTGCCATGTGTAAAGGCTGACACATTATTAACATCCATATTTCTGTTTATCATCCATCGGATTACTCAAAGCCCATTGTCATACATTGATTCTAACTCTCTGTTATTGAAAGCAGAGTATCATTATTTACCAAAGAAGGGCTAAATTACCTATCCCTACTGATTCCGTAACTTCCCCTTGGATGGGAATATAGACCTCAGTTTGTAAAAACTGTTCACGAAAAGTGCGTTGTAACTTCCCACTTGCCCACTGACCCCATGTGAGTCACTCACCCCTTGGGGTTATTCTCTCAAGAAAATAAATCGGGGCTAGAGTTTGGGGAAGGGGAATTAGGACTGAACGATGTCATCTGTCTCTGGTTTCCTAATGCTATTACAATCTTAATAAAGATACTATAAAGAACAAGTATCTTTTGAAAGGTTAGTATAAGCTAACATGTACTGAAGGAAATAGGTCTACAATGACTGAAACAATTGCATGAGACACTAATTTTAGTTACTAAATTATGGGCAGAAATATCATGTAACTACTCTTTAATTACATAGCGTTGTTGATTGTTTGCTGAATTATTGAATGATTACCACGGATGCCGAGATAATTACTCAGGGCCTGATTCAGTCTCAAAGTGTCTCTGCAGCTGCAGAGGCTGCTAAAGCCTGGGGATTTTTCCCTCTGGTTGACAGCTTTGCAGACTCTCCTTCCGTTTGAAGTCATAAGCCAGACTCTCTTTTGACTCTGTCACCTATATCCCCATATAGTGACTGGTGCATAAGGGCACTTAAATGATTTCATGTCAAATCTTGGCTTCACTGAAGGAGCCTAGAAATATAATTCTTGCTGCTAACCAAAAGCCCAAGAGAGGAGTTACCTAACACCCTCTTATCTGCTCTAAAGAACCCTCTCTTCTCACTATTATCCTTCTGTTTTGTTAACTCTTTTTCAACTACCTGTGGAATGTTCTCTGTTTGCTGATGATTGATCTCTTGGTTTTATTGAGGTAGAGTTAACAAATAAAATTGTATGTATGTAAAGAGTACAATGTCATGATTTTATCTATCTATCCATCTATCTAACAAAATGATTACTATGATCAAGTTAATTAACACTTTCATTACCTCACAGTTACTTTTTGTGTGTGTGAGAAACTTAGATCTACTTTCTTAGCAAATTTCAAGTATTCAATATATATTATTAACTACAGTCACCATGATGTACATTAGATGCTCAGAACTTACTCATAGTATGACTAGTAGTTTGTAGCCTTTGACCAACACCCCTACTTCTCCTACACTAAGGCCCTGACAACTACTGTTTTTTTCTCTGCTTCTCTGAGTTTGATTTTTTTTTTTTTTTAATTCCACACAAAAGTGATACCAGCATTTGCCTTTCTCTGTTTGGCCTATTTCACCTCCAAGTTTACCCATAATGACCTCCAAGTTCACCCATGTTGTCACAAATGGTATGACTTCCTCCTTTTTTATGGATGGATATCATTTTATGTGTGTGTTTGTGCATGTATCACACTTTCTTTATCCACATATCTGTCAACAGACACATAGGTTGTTTTCGTGTCTTGGCAGTTATAAATAATGCTGCCATGAACATGGTGGGGTAGAAATATCTTTCTCATTTAGTATTCTTCTTTTCTTTGAATTCATATCCAAAGTGGAATTGCTGAATTATATGGTAGTTTTATTTTTAAACTTCTGAGGAATCCCCATATTGTTTTCCATACTGCTTTATGAGTTTACATTCCCACCAATAGTGTACAATTGTTCCCTTTTCTCCATCCTTACCAACAGTTATTATCACTTGTCTTTTAAATAATAGCTAACAGGGGTGAGGTGATATTATGGTTTTGATTTACATTTCCCCAATGATTAGTGATTTTTAGCATCTTTTCTTATAACTGTTGGCCATTTGTATATCATCTTTGGAAAAATGTCTATTCAGGTTCTTTGCCCATTTGTGTAATCAGATTTTTTTTTTTTTTACTATTGAGTTGTATGAGCTCCTTATATATTTTAGATATTAACCCCTTATCAGATATATTTGGCACATATTTTAGCCCTTTCTGTAGCTTACCTTTTCTTTTTGTTGATTGGTTTCTTTGCTGTGCGAAACTTTTTAGTTTCATATTATACCATTGTTTATTTTTTCCTTTGGTTACCTGTGTTTTTAGTATCATATTTAAAAACTCAATGCTGAGACCAATGTCAAGGAGCTTTCTTCCTATGTTTTCTTCTAGTACGTTCATAGTTTCAGATCTTACATTAAGTATTTAATCTATGTGAAGTTAAGGTTTCCAAATTGTGTAGATAGGGATCCAATTTCATTGTTTTGAATGTTTTCCTAACATTGTTTATTGAAGAGACCATCTTATCCACATTGTGTATTCTTGGTGCCTTTGTTAAAATTTAGTTGACTGCAAATCCATGGTTTATTTCCGAGAACTCTATCCTGTTCTGTTGTTTTATGTGACTGTTTTTATGCTATACCATACTGTTTTGATTATTCTAATTTTATAATATCATTTGAAATCAGGAAGTGTAATATCTTCAGTTTTCTTCTTTCTCAAGATTGCTTTGGTTATTTGGAGTCGTGGGTCTATAAGAATTTTACTATATGTGTTCTTAAAAAGATTAGGATTTTTATTTTATTATTTTTTGAATGTTTAGTTATTTTGAGAGTGTGTGAGTGGGGGAGGGTCAGAGGAAGAGGAGAGAGAGAGAATCCCAAGCAGGCTCCATACTGTCATGACACTGTCAGTGCAGAGCCCAAAGCAGGGCTTGATCCCACCAACCATGAGATCATGACCTGAGCTGAAATCAAGAGTCAGATGCTAAACTGATTGAACCACCCAGATGCCCCAAGAATAGGATTTTTCAATAATAATCTGTAGTAGGGTGAAGTCTCCATAATAAAGCAAAACAAAAACAAAAACACTAAATCAACAAAAACAATAATCAAAAAACAAAACCAAAGTTAGAAAATGAGGAAAAAAATGTTTGGTTATATGGAAACTTAAAATTTGTTTATTTCAATAGTTACTATAAGGTTTACATCAATTGACAATGAAGTAATGTTTACAAACCATTTAAGAAAAGAGGTTAATATCAATAATATATTCATTTTCTGTAAGTTAATAACATCAATAAATAGTCCCTAACATAGGTAAAAAAAAAAAAAGGCAACTTAAAAATAATAGATGCCAATAACCACACAAAATATGTCCAATCCCTATAATATTTATGAAAATACTAATTTTATTTTAATGTATATTTATTTATTTTGAGAGAGAGAAGGAGGGAGAGTGCTTGGGGGAGGGGCAGAGAAAGAGGAGGAGAGAGAATCGCAAGCAGGCTCCATGCTGTCAGCGCAGAGCCCAATGCAGGGCTCCATCTCACAAACTGTGAAATCATGACCTGAGTGGAAATCAGGAGTTGGACACTTAACCAACTGAGTCACCCAGGTGCCCCCAAAATACTAATTTTAAAATAATGCTTTTTTCTGCCGTTAGATTGGCAAAAGTTGGAAATATTGACAAATCCAATACTAATAGGGTGAAGTTAAGTGACTTCTTTGGTCCACTGTTGATGAGTACATAAATAAAAAAAATTTTGCTAAATAATTAGGCATTATTTAAAATTTAAAATATGCATAATTTGAAGTTTTCCTCCTCACTTTCTCTCACACTTTATACTTGATTCATAAGAAAATTCTAACTCTATCTTTAAAATATATTCTGAGCACATTAATACTTACTAATACTTAGTACCAGTCTAACTTCATAGCCTTTAGCTTAGACTCATACAGTAGCTTTCCAAGAGTCCCCTGTATCTAATGACTTTCCTTGTGATAAGTTCTCGGAGCAGCCATATCAGGTCATGTCACCTCCTCCCACACCCACCATGATCCTGCATCTAACTTCCCTTTAAAACTCCCATGTATCTTCCCTTCACACTTAACTGCAAGACCTCATTGCCTTTGACATGGAACTTACATGATCCAGCCCTTTGTAATTCTTTGACTTCATGTGTTAACTGCTCTTGCCCTTGTTCTCTGTAGTCCACACATACTCACCTGTTTGCTATACCTCAAACCAGCATCCTCTTTCTGGCCTTCACACTTACTGTCATTTTGTCTGGAGTCCTTTTCCTCTGTTCATAGTGGCCGTCTGCCTCAAGTAACTCAGGACCCTGAGTATTATTTCCTCAGATTTTCCCTATCTATCTAACAGAACAATCCTATACCCTATCATCATCTACTTGCTTTATTTGCCTTTCTTTTTAAAATTTTCACAATACTACTACTGCATGCCATTATATTCTCTATCTATGTGCATACATATTTACTGTCTTCCCCCTCTAATAGTAGGTAGGGTCCAAAAGAGCATTTCTTAATTGCTGTATCTTCAGCAACTATAGTAGTACCTGGTTCATACTGCACACTCAGTAAATATTTGTTAAATGAGTGAAAAGATACATGAATGGATAACTTCTGAATATACAAACCCACTACTAGGACTCTATCCTATTTAAGGAAGGGAAGCTGCTCATATATTCATGTTCTTGGCTATTTCTAATAGAAAACGTTGGAAACAATTCATTGATATAAACGTTGAATAATTTGTAGTTCACACACACTAAGAAATACTGGAAAACCAATTAAGAAAGAATAAGCTAGTTCTGTATGTATAGATCTGAAAATGTATCAATGATGCTTTGTTAACCCAAAAAAGTAAACTACATACCTGACTAAATTTTATTGCATAGATATTATTTATGCTATCATCATACATATAGGTTTTAAAAATTGGGGGAGTAGCCACAATAATTTTTTAATTTTCCTTAACATATCCCAAAGATAATTTTGCAATTAAATCCATCTTGTTTGAATGTTATATTAACTTTGTAAGGGACATGATAGTAAAGAAAATAATGGCTGCATGATTTTATACTTTATGCAACATGATTCTCTATCTTCAGAAATTCAAATATAGAAGTACCAGAAAGAAAAACAATGAGATACATATGTTGATATACTTTGTAATTCTTCTGTCTTACCTTTCTATTGTGGAATGCATACAAACATGCATTAGTTTATCCAAAGTTTGGAAAATTCCGATGTTAGTGCATATTGTTTTAAGAAAAAACAAAGCAACAAGAAAAAAGTAGAATTAAAGTTGACTGCTTAGTGATCAGCATTTGATAGCTTCTGTTTATTTGATCCCATTACTTTTCTTATTACCTATTTTTCTTAGCTTTTGGTCAGCATTTAGAGGTTAGCTCATCCACTGAAGACAGTAATTAATAAAATATGCATGGTGTTCTTGTTTTTCTGAACTAATTCAAAGGAGCTGGATTTCAAAGCTAAAAAGATATTTCTCTACCAGAAAGTTTTTACTTTCTTTAGATAAATTCATTTACCAAGAGTTTACATTAGACTAAATTAAATGCATGTGATGTAAAGATGAAATTCTATCATGAAAGATGATTGATGACAGTTATGTTAAAAGAGTGTGAGGTATCCTTTCTCTTGCCAAGTCAGTACTATTATCTTTTTTTAAATTAAAGCTAAATAAAGTGATATTAGATTTTAGATTCTACAAAATCAACCATATCAGAATCACTCTCTTCTCCATTAGTAAAATTATTTGCCTTAGTTCAAAATGATATGCTATTACTTCTAAAACTGTGTTTAATTTTTAACACGTCTTTTATAAAACTTTCTTGTTCTGCTTTATTGCTACCCAATAATTCTGGAATATTTTGTTGAAATTGATCTCTGGTATTCACAGATTAAGACATTTAGAAACCCCTGATTGATATAAGTCAGATGTTCAGAACATGGGGACAAGTGGTATTTACTAGTGGTAGAATTAGTAATTTTGGGGCAACAGAAAAGAACTTACACGCAAGTAGTATTTTTATGCCTCAGATCTTGTGTTCACTAGAGGGTAGTTCTGCCGTAACAAGACCACTGCCCCACACCCGTAGTAACTTTGGTTACTTCTTTATTCCCTGGAGATAAAGATGTATTTGTAAGTTTTCCAGGCAAGGAGAATACTAACTGATGCTCAGGAAGTGAGGATAAGACAGTAGGTCTCATCCTGTAGCTGGTTTATATACCTGCATCCTTAACTAGACCATGAATCCCTAAGGACAAAGACCCTATTCATTCATCTCTATACTTAATCAGCAATGTTCTTGACTTAGAATATGAAATGATGAACGAATTAATTGCTACTTAGGATGATCTGAATTATTGCATTGCCTTGGAAATAAAGACTATGGTTAAGGATGAAACCATAGTAATGTGTTGTGGCCTAAAATCAATGTTAATCATTCCTTATTAAATCTGCATGGCCCCTTTAGCCACATTCAAGTTTCATTGAGGTAAATATTCCTATTATTCATAATAAGTGAACTCTATTTCTAGATGTCTATGAATAGGAGAGCTTATAGCTAAATAAAGCTAGGAAGAAAAAAAATATCCTGCTCATTTGATTTGCCAAAGGAGCTTAAGGACCAGTCTTTATCTTTTGAGTGTAACCTTTCTGTATCTTTGGCTGATACTCTGATTCAGCCATTTGAGCAACTTTTTCAGCTTCCTCAGAGAGCTCATCTGTTGGAACTCTGTATTATCATCCTAACATTCAAGGCCTGCCACCCTCCCACTTGTTAACTTGTCCACCTTAGCTTCTAATAATCAGCATAACTTACTTTCTCTAGAGGAGTTTGCACATCTCCATACATAGTATGTAGGACATCTGGGTGAGGGAATAGGGGCAACAGATGAGCATTTGGGTCCTCACAGACTCTGTAAAATGATATACACATTGTATTTTTACCCTGGAAAGTAAGTCCGTAGCTCTTTAGTAGCTTTACAGTGGAACCTGCGACCTGTGCCAAACAATTTAGAACCATTTTTTACTTTATTGCCTGTGTTTCTGCTATTACTTACTCCTAAAGTGCCCATTTAAAAAAAAAATCACCATCTAACCAAATTCCACGTTCAAATGTAATCTGTCACCTATGAAAATTTACCCAGAGTTGTCTTATCAATCTCTGAACATGTAAAGGACCTATTATTTACTTATATGGTCCTACATTATTAGTAAATTGTTGCATGGCTATCTTAGCCTAAAGAGCCTAAGTGTCCATCAACTGATGAATGGATAAAGAAAATGTGGTAGGGTGTCACATTTTAAGAAAAAACTGAACTCTTTCTGTACCATAAAAAGAGCTAAAATGAAACAAAACCAAACCAAAAGAAAGTTATTGTGAAAGCTATTTATAACTGTGAACAGGTAGTTAAACAGTAATTTCTTTACTGATAAGGCATGTTATCAATTTATATTCTTAGGTATATGGAAACTAGTACTTAAGCCTATTAAAAAGTTGATTGGGTTGGGGCACCTGGGTGGCTCAGTCGGTTAAGCGGCCGACTTCAGCTCAGGTCATGATCTTACAGTCCCTGAGTTTGAGCCCCGTGTCGGGCTCTGTGCTGACAGCTCAGAGCCTGGAGCCTGTTTCAGATTCTGTGTCTCCCTCTCTCTGACCCTCCCCCGTTCATGCTCTGTCTCTCTATGTCTAAAAAATAAATAAACGTTAAAAAAAAATTTTAAAAAGTTGATTGGGTTCACAGAAGGAAGTGTGATTTGTAAAAACAAAAAACAAAAAACAAAAAAAAAGAAAACACATATCTGCAAATATTTATGGGAAAACTGAATAGCCTAACAAACAAATCTATGTTTGAACTCAAAGAGGTTAAGGATCTCACATTTTCATTCAAGGTTTAGGAAACAGAGTCAAAACTGAGCATATTCTCACTTCTAAAATTTGAGCAAGGTCCACTTCAAAAAATGTTTAACGGAAACCATCTTGCACTGCTGGTGGGAATGCAAACTGGTGCAGCTGCTCTGGAAAACAGTGTGGAAAATTTAATTTAATAAAAAATTAAAAATAGATCTATTCTATGACCCAGCAATAGCACTATGAGGAATTTACCCAAGGTATACAGAAGTGCTAATGCATAGGGGCACATGCATCCCAATGTTTATAGCAACGCTTTCAACAATAGCCCAATTATAGAAAGAGCCTAAGTGTCCATCAGCTGATGAATGGATAAAGAAAATGTGGTTTATAGTCAATGGAATACTACTTGGCAATGAGAAAGAATGAAATCATGCCATTTGCAGCAATGTGGATGGAACTAGAAGGTATTATGCTGAGTGAGGTCAGTCAGAGAAGGACAGATATCATCATGTGTTTTCACACATGTGGATCTTGAGAAACTGAACAGAAGACTATGGGGGAAGGGAAGGGGAAAAAAATAGATCCAAATAGAGAGGGAAGGAGGCAAACCACAAGAGACTATTAAATACAGAGAACAAACTAAGGATGGATGGGGTGATGGGAGAGAGGGAAAATGGGTGATGAGCATTGAGGAGGGCACTTATTGGGATGAGCACTGGGTGTTGTATGTAAGCCAATTTGACAATACATTATATTCATTAAAAAAAAGAAAAATGTTTAAAAGTGCTTTAAACTATGTTTTCTTGAAACAATCCCATCACTAACCCACTGAAAAGTATATTCAGCTTTATGCCATCCAGAGGTAATTACTCTGAGAGGACCAGAAAAACTACACATTAGGTATCTAAGAATGTGTAGGATGTTAGGGGAATAGCAAATATATGACAGTATGTCAATGAAATAATAAAATGAATAAGTATCTCAAGAAATCAAAACTCTTTGTTATAGTTGTATCCTAATCCTTTATGCTCTTGATTTCATAAGAAGAAGGGACATTATGAATAATAAAGACAGATACATGCAGATATAAGATGATACACTTATCATGCTTTCTTCTACTTATTTTGTACAGTAAATATTCATTGATTGAATAGTCAGAACTCTTGCATGCAAAATCTATAGGCCAAAACAGAGCAAGTGTTCATACGTAAGAATTTTTCAACAGTTTGTCATAGCCAACAGAAATAGAAATGTACTAATTAGATGTTCTTCCTTGACAGTATGCATCAAAATGGATTCTGCAAACTAAAAAGTTCAGATCGATTATCTACATTGATGAACTTAATACCTCACGAAAGTGGAAATTGAATTTTCACAACCGTTGAAGTCTAGGGCTGCACGAAACAGTAACCATTTTCCTAAAATTAACATCTGGTATATGTTTATATAAGGAATGTGACTATCAAATCTTGCAATGCATATCTCAGATAAAAAGGGTCACTGAGTGGCATTGGATGAATGTAAATAGCCCTTAAATTTCTCTTTATTTCATGAAATATGTGGCAATATGTTTGTTTCATTTTTATTTTAAAACTGTCACAAACTTTGCATAAAACATACAAAAACTTTTTTTCTCCACCTTTTGATCGTAAATTACTGACATGATGTTCCATCATCTTCAAATATTTTAGTGTATTTCCTATAAACATGTATTCTATCTAGTCATATTACAATCACCAAAATCAGAAAATTAATATTGATACATTGGTACCATCTACCCTGCAGCCATCATCAGTTTTTGCCAAGTGTCCCAATGATGTCTTTTGGAGAAAAAATAACCAGCCCAGGATCAAATATTGCATTTAGTTGCCATGTCATTTTAGTTTTGTTTAGTCTTTCCTTGGTTTTGATGACCTTGTAGTTTTGAAGATTACAGGAAAATGATTTTGTAGAATGCCTCTCAATTTGGCTTTCTGTGATCTTTCCTCATGAAGACATTACAATTATGCATCTAAGGCAAGAGTATTACTGAAATAACGTTGGTGTTCATTTTCTCCTATCATTTAGCAGATAACTTCAATTTGTAAAATTACTGATAAAGTTAACTTTGATCATTTGGTTAAGGTAGGGTCTGTAGGTTTTTTCACTGTGAAGTTACTCCTTCCTTCATCCTTTTTAATACGTAATTTGAAGGGTAAACTTAATGAAAATATGTAAATATTCTATTCTTCGTTCTTTTAAACATTTATTTATATGAATATGGACTCAGGGCTTAAATTGTAGTCAATGAATTGTTATCTTTTATTATTTTATTTTATTATAACTAATTACTTTGATATTCAAATTGCCTAAGATTTGGCTCCTGGGAGGTTTTTCAAGCTAGATTCTGTATCATTTTGATATGTTTGCATCATTTTGGGGCAGTCTTTATGCAAAAAAAAAAAAAAAAGTTCCAGGATCACCTTTTATTATCCCTGTTGTGTCCCTGCCAGAAAACAAACAAACAACAAAACAAAAATTTCTCCAGAAGCCCTAATAATTCCTTAAGTTGAGAATGACATATAGAAACCAAGATCTGGAAGATAGTTATCCCGATTTCTATTATCTGAGCTCCTAGGCTCAGAGGACAGAATTAGTGAATATACATATACTTGTGTGTTCTCATGTGTGCATGTGTGTGTGTACTCATGCTCATATTATTATATGCATATCACTTAGCGTGGACTGCTATAACAAAATGCTGTAGTCAGGGTGAATTAAAAAACAGACACTTAGGTCTCACAGTTCTAGAGAGCGGGAAGCACAAGACCAACGTTCCGCGAGATTCAGTTCCTAGTGAGAATCCACTTCCTGGTTTATAGATGGCTACCTCCTCTCTGTGTGCTCACTTGAACTTTCTTCACGTATGCTCATGGAGAGAGAGAGTGCATGTGCTTGTGTCTCTTTTCATAAAAGGGCATTAATCCTACCATGAGGGTCCCACTTTTATGACCTAATCTAAACCTAATTACCTTCCAACAGCCTCACCTCCAGTACCATCACATTGAGATTAGGACTTCATCATACAAATTTGGAGAAGATACTGTCAACCCATACCAAAATACATTTAGACATACCCTATATATGTATATACACTCACATTTACATCTTTATTTCTGTATCTACTTCTCTGTATTGATCTCTCTGTTTACTCTATGAACAGTCTAAATCCAATATTACAGGTGTCATTCCAGTTTTCTTCCTTCCATATTTGTAACTATTCTTTGACAACATCTGGAATCCATTATCCTCAATATTTACTTATTTGATTGACACTCTCCTACATGTAACCAGTCTCCTTTTGCTACTTCTGCTCTACCCCCCATCAAGATTTCTTTATCATCCTATTCTGAATCCAACACCAAATGCCAGGCCACCACCACCACTGCCTTCTTGCGTGGATGCCCTCCTCACCCTGCTTGGATACGAACATCCTGCACCAGGCTTTTGTCATTGCTACCCCATCAGTGACACTCTCTACACCTTGCTCTATCTGCCCTCCTAAGGTGACACTCTCTTTACCCTACTCAGTCTCCAGTGCCCCAGGTTGGAGCCCTACATTGCTATCTTCATCCTGTTTAGTCTCCAACCTTGTGGCAGATTGTGGAGGTTCCTGTCCCTGCTCTCACATCATGGATGCTTAATTTGCTTAGCCAAACTATTGGCTTTTGAAAGGGAGGTGAGGGGCAAACAAAAGAAAAAAAAAAAACACAAAAGAAGGGAAGAGGTAGAGGAAGAGAAAAAAGAATGGCAATAGTTTTTTTAAAATGCACATCAATGTATACTTAAGAACAAAACAAAAGAAATATGCCTGGAGATAGATCTTTAAACTTTTTTTAGGGTTTTTTTTTTTTTTTAGCTCTTACCACTTTAAAATTCCCAAAATCTTATACATTGTTGGAGTCAGCATGTTCTATTACATTGAGTAATAGGGCCAGTGAACATTTCTAAATAGATTTAGAGGTTCAAAAGCCACCCACAGAAAGTGCACACAAAGGTTTTCAACACAATGTTTATCTTTAGGTTCTGCCTAGGTTCAATTTGAGAAGCCCTAAATGATCATTTATAACACAAGACCAACATTCAGCAAGCATCTACTGAAAACATTTCATGGGAAAAATTTTGTGGATGAAAACACAGATATCATCAGGGTTATCAGAGTTATTTACAATATTTACTATATTTGTGAGAGTTATGTTACCAGAGTTATTGGGTTTAAAGCAAGTTAGGACAGTAGTTAAGAATATGTACTCTGCAGCCAAATGTCCCAGTTCAAATCCTGGTTTAGTCACTTATTAACTGTATGATGTTTGACAAATTGATTAACATTTCTGTCTTTCCATTTCCTCTCCTATTAAATGGGAATCATATAAGTAACTGTATCATTGACTTGTTGTGAGGTTTAAATATCATAGTTTTCTAACTGGCACAAGAGTTTCTGGCACATATTATTGACTATGTAAATGTTTACTGTTATTTTGGGGATAGGGTGGAGATAGTAGCTGCTTGCTAAGTCTGCTAGTATTACACAGGGAAGGAAGCCTGTCAACCTGAAGTGAAAATGAGTTAAAATAGAAAAAGAAATTTCTTAGAAGGCTAGATCTGTGAATGTGTATAAACAAAAATCTGGAAGCTAGGTCAGAAGGAAAACTGTGTTTTATGGAAAGTTTAAATGGCATTACCATTTTGAGAGGAATTATATTGCTGACTGCTTATGGGGGTAAACAACTGAAAAGACAAGAAGGAATTTTACACACCATTTGCTAGGGTAGGCATGTTTTAGGCAATTAGAGTGATATTTTCTAACATTGGTTAAACTGTAATTATCAGCACTTAGGATCCAATCAAGTAGCTTTGTGATACTTCTCTGGCACAAAATTACTGTTATTTTTACTTTCCAATCTCAAAGTTACATATAAATTAGTGTTACAGATTTAAAGTAAAACAACAACAACAACAACAACAACAATAACAAAACCAGGGAAGTAATTATCCTGAGGTCTCAGTCTCATACCTGAGATTCAAAGGAGAAAAATAAAGCATCATTATTTATGACATCTGCATTCTTCCTGCCCAGCCCAACATACTTTAGTGGAATCCAAAAAGATGTGTAGAGAGATTACAACATTTACACAGAATCTGGTTTCACTATTTTTTCTATGTGTTTGTGACTTTTAGGAAATCAGGTCTGAGTTTTATTTTGGCATTTACACCTACTGTCTGGAGTTTTCTAAGTGTAAACGAGATAAAATATCACCAGTCTTGCATAATACTTGGCCCATATTAGACAATAAAGCATAACATTAAGCAGTAATGCCACCCCCCTTCTAAAAAGGGCAAATAATGATTTTAAGAGCCTCAAACCTATACAAACGATAATCAGATGCAGATTCAGTACTTCAGTACTTTTTTGTTACTTGCCTATGGAAAAAGAGGGAAGGGGAACAGAGTTTGCCATCCCAAATATGTCTCTTGGCATAAGGATATTTTGAGCTGATTACTTTTTTAGAAACTGAGGACACAGGCAGGTGCAGGTAGATAGCATAAATGTATGATTGGTATTAAGGAGGGCACTTGATGTGATGAGCACTGGGTGTTATATGTAAGTAATGAATCACTAAGGTCTCCTGAAATTAATATTACACTATATGTGTAGGAGATCTTGGAGAATAATTTCCAAAGCTGTGACTCCCAGAGCAAGGGTGAAAAGGTTCCTTTTATTTCGGGTTAGGATGGATATTTAGATGGGAGAGCCTTGTCATCGTATGTGGAGGTGGACATAAGATCACACATGTGCCTTAAGGAAACATGCCTGTATATACATTGTATATTATGTAGATAAGGCTGTGCTCCTCCTTGAGTGGGAATGTCAGTATTATAATGAGGTAGTTAATTGTTGGTCATTTCAGAGGTCACCCATGATCCATCTGCAGAGGTGCAAGTTGGGACTTTAGCTCAAACTGGTCTGGGTGGGCTGGGCCACGGAATTCTTCCTCCAGGCATTCGTTATTGCTTGGGGGGTAGTTTTGGTTTCCATTATGGAGTACTATGCTCATAGGATCTTTTGCCTGAGTTAAGGAATAAGCTGAAACAAAGAGCATAAGGAAAATGTGGGACAAATGTCAGTGGGTACAAGCAGGTGAGCAGTAAAGGTTAGGTGTTAAGGTCCAGCTGGTGACACTAAGAATTTCCATGACCTCATAGAATTTATTACAAAATTTGATTTTTTGCTATTTTGGATAGATAGATCAATAGTATACTACATCTATTTAATCAAAGGTATATACTGTATTTGTTAGTTTTGCTGTTATGACAAAGAATCCCCAAATGTCAGACATTTATGTATATTCTTATCAAATGGTAGGGGCTATGACTCAGTTGCTATAGCACTGCCCTATGTGTCTTTTAATTCTGGAATTCAGGAGCATTCTCTAATTAGAACATAATATTCTTATAGCAAAGAGAAATGAGTAAATGGCCTGGTAGAAAACACAATGACTTTAGAAGCCCCTGCTCAGATGTGACACATGTCATACCCACTCACATTTCATTGTCTAAAATCAGTCACTTGGACAAGCCTAACAATGTCATGGAGATATAGATTGCTCCAGCAAACATATGGCAAGTCACAAGGCAAAGGATAGGATTGTATATGCCTCTAACAATACAAAAAAAGTGGGGAATAATAATATAATTTATGATATATATTCAACATGTATTCTTTTTTAAAAAATTTTATTTAAATCCAAGTTAGTTAACATATAGTGTGATAATGGTTTCAGGAGTAGAATTTAGTGACACATCACATATAACACCCAGTGCTCATCCCAAGTACCCTCCTTAATGCCCATCACCTCACCTAATCCACCTTTAGCGTTCATTAAGTATCCTTGGTGTTAGCCTAGCCAAATGTCTTCATTTCTCAAAATTCAAAAACTGTTAAACAGTTCGAATCAGTTTTTATATTATAATCAGACTGTGAGAACATAAAAGAATTGGTTAAATTAACCAAATAGATTTACAGTTAGATTTTTTATACAGTTTAAAAAAAAAGAAAAATAGATCTACCTTATAGGATTTTTAAAAGGGTTGAAATAAGATAAGTGAAACTTCAAAATATTTGATATAGAATACCATATATAGCAATAAATGTTATTTTACATCCGGTTTCTTATATGGAGTCAATAAATGATGATTTCTAGTTCCCAAAATATTCAATATAAATCAGATATGTAGTATGTAGCAATGAGTGTAATTTATTGGGCTATAACAGTGAAGATGTAGTATGTAATTGTACGTACGTTTTAAAAAATCATATAGGCATTATATTTCTTCCATAGAGAATAATGAAACAAAAGGAGGTGGTAGAACACTCTAGGGCTACGTTGGGTACATTTCATGCCATATTATATAATCTAAACCTTTTTAGAAAACATTTGTTTATTTATTTCTGAGAGAGACAGAGAGAGTGGGAGACAGAGAATCTGAAGCAGGCTCCACACTGTCAGCACAGAACCTGAGGTGGGGCTCAAACTCATGAAACGTGAAATCATGACCTGAGAGGAATTAAGATGCTTAACTGACTGAACCACCCAGGTTACTAATCTAAATACATTTTTTTAGGGGTGCCTGGGTGGCTCAGTTGGTTAACCGTCCAACTTCACCATGGGTTATGATCTCATAGTCTGTAAGTTTGAGCCCCGCATTGGACTCTGTGCTGACAGCTCAGAGCCTGGAGCCTGCTTCAGATTCTGTGTCTCCCTCTCTCTCTCTGCTTCTCCTGCTTGTACTCTGTCTCTCTCTCTCAAAAAATTAAACATTAAAAAAATTTAGATAAATACTTTTTTAATTGAAGGATGTAAATTGTTGGGGAATATTTTTTTTAAATTGTATTTGGCATATTGTTACTGTTGAAGGATTGAGTAAATAAATATTGAACAATACTGAATTTAAACATATATATTTTATTTACATCTCTAGGTCCACACACAAAAAATGTCCTCTCTAAACTATATCCTCAAAAGGAATTCCTAGCAAAATTTACTTAAGACAGCATTTTTAGACACTAAGAGTCTGATCAAAACGTGAAGATTTGTTCAATTGTACACATTATTAACTGGTGCACCTATTTTACCCCAAATATTTTACGCACTCCATTTTTCCAAATTTTTGTGGGAAAAATCAATACAAAGTGGAAGAAAAAAAAATCTGGTCTTGGAAGTGATAGGTAAAGTCACTATACAAAGAACTACGTAGTATTTATAAAGGACAATGACCAAGACTGCCTTAAGACTCCCTTAACTTGACTAAAGTTTAAAGGGTTTTCTTCTTGACTATAGACCCCTGAGTTCATTTGTCCTAAAGTATTTACTTTAGAAAACTTGGCATTATAAATTCTTTCTCTGTTCCTTTGAAGTGTAGATTTTCTCTCCAAGATCTTGCCAGTTTTAGTAAAACAGGATTAACTTTCTGTGGACCTGGGGGCTTCTCCCTCTGAAATGTAATCATCAAGAAAGTTATCACCTTGTCTCCCAGTCTCTGTGGGAGGGTAGGAGCCTAACTTAGATAAGTGCCTATTAGCAAACATAGATGACCCAAACACATTGACCAAACTCTCCACCTAATGTCTTCCAGTACTTTTCCACTAGCTAATCTCAGTGCTGAAAAATTTTCTATGTTTTGTCTCAGGGCTTTTTAATTCAACCTCTCTACCTTATTGCAATAGTCTTAACTCCTATTTCAATAGCTTAAATAAAGTCTTCCTTGCCTATTTGACTCTAACTGGGGTAGTTTTTTTTCTTTGACAATAGAAATGACTGTGTCCTATGTTGGTTTAAGTGCTTTCCTGACTAAAGGCAGGGAAATATACTAGAATATACTCTTGATGTTTTTAAACTCCTCAAATGGGAGTCACACAGTGAAATGACTTTTAAGATCTTTGAAAATGTCATGTGATACCTGCTCCCTTGTTTAAAAAAAAAAGTTATGGGACACTTACATCACATCCCAAAAAAACCCCACACTTTCTAAGTGCCATCATTTGTGTGAGAGTGACTCACGCTTCATGAAGCAGCCAAAGAAAATTAAATTTACTTCAAGTCACCCAAATGCTGTTTCACTGATCAGTGTGTGGCAGAAATAATACGAGAGACGTAAATCCATTTTCCATTTTATAAAGACAAGGCTTCTGTAATGAGATGGACTGCAGAGAGCAGCATTATCATATATTGTCATTGAAATATATTTCCCTAGTGGTTTTAGCCAAAAAAGTATGAAATTGAGATAGAAAATAAAACAGGTGATACTGTAGACAGAAGGTTGGTAAGCACGTATCATTTGAATTTTGTGACTTGCTTAACAAACAGTTGGTTTTCTCATTGATGGGAATTCAGATTAGATCTTTGGATGTCCTGAATTTGAGGTGATGGAGGTCTATGTGTGTCAGAGATTCATATCAGCTTCACTGTACCCATCTACAGGCAAGATAGGAAGCAGTAAGTACCTGGAGATAAAGAGTCCTGCTGTTGATTGAAGGCAAAAAAGAACTAAATAAGGTTTTATAGTGAGGGGTGGGGGAGTGGGAGGTGGGCAAACCTTTCTCATTTCTGGAAGAAAATTGCAAACTCCGTGATGCTATCTAAATTGCTTTGAGATTATTGAGGAACGTATTAGTGATAGAGAACATGATCAGTACCTACTTTATCTTTTGCTCTATTTTCTAAGGACATCAAAGCAATATATATTTTACCCAAAGCAAAAATTAGTAAAAAAAAAAAATAATTTGTTTCCAAGTGCTTTAAGAAGGTACATTACCTTTTATTGTTTTTAGTCTTTCCACAGTTAAAGATAGCAAGTTTAGGATCCTAGTGGAGGGCTATTTGTAATGAGAAGATGAACTAAAGAAATAGAATTACTTTGTTTCAGTTTCCTAGTGCTGATTAATTAGAAAAGGAATTTTTAAAATCTGTTATCTATGTATCTATTCACCCATTTATTCATCTATTACATGTTTATTAATATCCATCATATTCATATAGAATATGCATATTTAGTAGCGAGTGTAGTGTCTGGTACTTAGCAGATACATATTCATATAAATAGAAATTATAGTTCAACCTAAAATTTATTTTAACTTTGTCATTTGTGATGGCCATTTATAAAGATGTATTATATTTCAAAGAATGTTGTGCTCATTTTCTCAAAAATCACAGGACAAAATTGAGTGTAATATGTCAAGGGAACCATGAACCATCCTATAGAAGCAAAGCAGGGGTATTTCTTGTCGTCTGCAGATTAGAAAGCGATTTCCTCAGCTTTGAACACCTGGAGTGGGTAGACTCTCTCTTAGAAAATATCAACACCAAGTCTTAGGTCATCACACTTTCAAAAGAAAAATTACATTATTTCAACATCATTGAGGGAAAGAATATAGGCTTTAGTTTTTATAGCTTTGATTAGCTTGTAAGTTTTAAATTATTGTATGATGGCTACCTTGTAATATCTCTTTTTAGGGAACATAGGATGAATACCATTTTAGTACTCTAAATAATAAAAGAAAGTTGTATTTAGTCATTTTTATCATTAAAAAAGAAAGTCTATTATCTCAAGACAATGAAAAAATAATCAGATTGTTTTTATAAAACATGACCATAAACAAATATCTCTTTTATATTAATGTTTACATATATCTCCCTGAACCTTACCCCAAAAAAGTTTAAGAAATTAGTGAGAAATAGTGTTAAGTAAAAAACAAGTAGAAAATAACATAAATATGTTTTTAAAAATAAAACAAAACATACTAAAAACAAACATATAAAACTCAGGCTGTTGTTCCTCCAAAAAACAAAACAAAAAGCTGGATATTGTGTGCATTTCCTGATTAAGAGACACTCTTTATTAATTTAAGTCAGGATAAATCAGAAACCTTCCCTTATCTCAAAGTAAAATAAAACATTAAATTACCTATATATATAGCTCACATATACTCACATTGATAGGGCTAATCAAGATAGGCTCACAAAAAAAGATACACCATATTGCATGAACTCTTGTAATAAGCAATCTTTGCGAAGCACTGTTTCTAATAAAAGAAGCCATGGATAGGGGGAAATACCTTGTACCCATGTTGGTGTGTATACTTTATTTAGCCATTTGAGAAGTAATTGCTAATGGGCTGCTATGTATAAAACACAGTTCCAGTCACTAAATGATATAAAGATGAATCTAATCAATAAAGTCTATGACCACTTAGATAACATGTAACTGCATTCTACTATAGCACTGTATCAGTGGGATGAGTGCCTCCATCTAAGGCAAGTGGCTGTGGACTAGTATATTCAATGGATGATATCGGGGCCCCGGATGGGAATTCTGCTTGGTGGGGGAGCTCTACCTAGGTTTCTAGCTCAGAGAATAAATTAGATACCGTTTATGAGGGTGAATGCCAGCTTGGTGGATCATCCTAGAATTGTGTCTATGATAGGAGCCCCTGTGCTACCTCCATTGTTTATAGTCAGTGGATCTGTTGATCTAAATATTAGTTTATTCACTCAGCACACATTTGTTGAAAGGTTACAAGATGCCCGGCGCTATGCTAACAATGAGGGAAATAAATAAATGGAAAACACTCAAATCCTGCACTTGAGAATTTGTAGAGATTCCAAATTATCATAAATGTATAGAATATATATAGTACTATTATTCAATAGAGGGGGTAGAGGTATGTGGGAGCTCAGAAATGGATGTGAAGATCAGGAAAGGCTTCAAGTCTTTGTAGGATCTCACTGTGGAAATAAGGGCAGAGGCATTCCAGCCTTAAAGTAGCAATGAGAAAACCCAAGTTTGTCAAGAGTGAATTTCATGACTAAGAAACCTGGGAAACAGAACTAGAAAGTTTAGATGGGGATAGATTCAAAAGAATTGCATTTGATTATTATAATCTTTTGTTTCATTTTGTAACAGCTTCATTGAAATAAAATTCACAATATACAATTCATTCATTTAAAGTATACAAATCAGTGTATTTTAGTTTATTTGCAGAATTGTACAGCCATCACTACAGTTAAGTGTAGAACATTGTTTTTCATTCTTAAAAGAAACCCCATATTCATTAGCAGTGACTTCCCATTACCCCAACCCACCCCTGCCCCCACCTCTTTAGGTCTAGGCAACCACAAATCTACTCTCTGTCTGTATATGTTTATATCTTCTGGGCATTCTGAATAAATGGAATTATACAGTATGTGGCCTTTTGAGTCTAGCTTCTTCATCTTCGGCAAACTTTTTCAAGTTTCATCCATGTTATAGCAGGTATCAGCACTTTATTCCTTTTGTTTTGCTGAATAACATTTCATTTTATATGTATGCCATATTTTATTCATCTATTCACATGTTAATGGACATTTGAATCATTTTAGTTCTTTTGCTATTATGATGTTTCTGTGATATTCATATACAAGTGTTTTTATAGACATATGTTTTTATTTCTCTTGGATATATACCTAGAACTGGAACTGGAGTCTATGTTGAACCAATTAAGGGCATGCCAGGCTGCAGCTTTTACTGTCCTACCAGTGAAGTATAAGGTTGAAATTTCTCCACATCCTCACCACCACTCACTATTAAATGTGTTTATGGTTATAGTCATATTAGTGTGTGTGAAGTGGCATCTCATTGTGGTTTTGACTTTCATTTTTCTAATGACTAATGATTTTGAGTATCTTTTCATGTGCTTAATGAACATTTGCTGATTTCCCCGGAGAAATGCCTCTTCATATCTTGTAACCATTTTGTAGATAGCTTATCTGTCTTTTTTTGCTGAGTTGTAAGAGATTTTTATATATTCTGGACACTGGTCTTTTATCAGGTATATTATTTGCAAATATTTTCTACTTTTCTGTGGGTAACCCTTTCATTTTCTTGATGATATTCTTTGAAATGCAAATTTATGTATTTTTTCTTTTGTTGCTTTGCTTTTGGTTACTTCTCATATCCAATAAATTTTCTTATCAAAGTTCATGAAGATTTATCCACATCTTTCTTTTAAAATTGTATATTTGGCTTTTGCATTATGTCTATGAATTATTTCTAATAATTTGTAATTTATGGGTGAAGAATTACGGGCACAAATTTATTCTTTTGCATGTAGGTAAACATATGTCCCTGCACCATTTATTGAAAATATTCTTTTCCTTTTGAATTGCCTTGGCATTCTTATCAATTAGCCACTAAATATGAGAGTTAATGTTTGGATTCCAAATTCTATTTCATTAATTTATATTGTTATCCTTATGCTAGAATTACACTATCTTGATAATTATATATTTGTAGTAAGTTTTGAAATCAGGATCTCTGAATCATCTAACTTTGTCTTTCTTTTTGAATATTATTTTGACTATTATTTGTCTATTATTCATAATTTTGTATGAATTTTAGGATCAACTTGTCAGTGTCTTTAAGAAATTAGGTGAGATTTTGATAGGGCTTGAATTGAAACTGTAAGTTTTTTTGATGGATATTATCATTTTAAAAATATTCAGTTTCCCCATCAATATCTTTGAGAATATCATTGGGATATCTTTCCATTTATTTAGGTCTTTTTGAGGTTTTCCAACAATATTGTTTAGGTTTCAGGGTAAAATTTTTGTACTTTTTTGTTAATGTTGTTTTTAGGCATTTTATTCCATTTTGTGTTACTTTGAATGAAATTATTTTTATTTAATTTATGGAAATTATTTTAATTGCCTTAGTTTCAAAATGGAATTATATTTGTATAATTTACAGTTTATTGCTAGCCTATAAAAATACAATTGATTTTTTACTTTGGTCTTGTACCCTGCAATATTGCTGAAGTTTTACTCTAAGTTTAGTAGTATTTAGCTACAGATCATACTTGGTATAATTTTAATCCTTTTACGTTTATTGAGGTTTGTTTTATTGTCTAAATTATGGTTTATCTTAGAGAATGTTCCATGTGCACATGAGAAGAAAATGTACCTTCTCTTATTGTGTGGAATGTTCTATAAGTGTCTTCCAGATCTAAATGGCTTATACCACTGTTGAAGTATTCTGTTTCCTTGTTGATCTTCAACCTAGTGGCTCTGTCCTTGCTTAAAAGCGTGGTATTGAAATCTCAACAATTAGTGTTAAATTATCTCTTTCTCCCTTCAGTTAAGTCAGCTTTTGTTCTATGTATTAGGGAGTTCTTCTTTTTTAGGTCCATATACTTATAATTATTTTCTCTTCATAATTTATTGACCATTTTATCATTGTAAAATGTCCCTTTTTACTGAGAGTAATATGTGTTTTAATGTTTATTTATTTTTGAGACAGAGAGAGACAGAGATGAGTTGGGGAGGGACAGAGAGAGACAGAGACACAGAATCTGAAGCAGGCTCCAGGCTCTGGGCTGTCAGCACAGAGCCCAACGTGGGGCTAAAACTCCCGAGCAGTGAGATCATGACCTGAGCCAAAGTCGGACGCTTAACCAACTAAGCCACCCAGGGGCCCCTAGAGTATTATTATTTTTTTTATCTTAAACACCATTTTGTCTGATATTGGTTTAGCCATGTTAGTATCTTATGGTTGCTGTTAGCAGGTATATATTTTTTCATCCTTTTACTTTCAACTACTTCGTATGTTTGAATCTAAAATGTATCACCTATAAAGGGAATACAGATACACAGTTAGATCTAGTTTTTTTGTTTATTTTTCAATCCAGTCTTATAACCTCAGCCTGTTGATTATGTTATTTAATCCACTCACATTTAATTTTATCATTAATATGGTTGATTTCATCTGCCATTTTGATTTTGATTTTGATGTATCCTGTGGCTTTTGTTTTTCTATTCTTCTTTTTCTACTTTCTTATTAAGTGAATCCAATATGATCTTCTGATGCCCATTCTAAACTTATTTGTGTTACGTTCTGCCTAAACCTGTTGAATAGTCAGTTGTTGTTATATTAAAATTACTTGTTCAGACAAAAAGTTTGCTAATAAAAATTATGAGCAGAATACATTGATTGCATAAGAACATCCTTAAATCCATAAGAGTAGAGTCAAAATAATGTATAATTCACAAGTTCACTATTCCACTGTTACTGAAAAATTTACATACACCTCATTGTCATGTTTAGCAGTAGGATATTTATTGTGTCGACAATGTTTATTCAGTGACTTTCCTGTTTTCATAAAGTGCATCTATTATGAAAAGGAAAACATAAATAAATACATATATTATAGAAAGGTAGGCAAATAGATAAATACCAAAAAACCAAATATTTGGAGTAACATTGGTTATCATTTTTAAATGTTACAGTACTGAGAATCTATTATGCACAATAAGTAACATTTCCTGTGGATTGAATATGTTGTTTGATTACATCCTGCTTTTGGATTAATTCAGAATGATGTCTCAATTATAGTTAGATTCCATGAATATTTACCTTGTCCCATTATACCACAGTTCAATTTACTTGGATTTCAAAAAGTCATAGTCTTATTTCATTCTGAAAAAAAGTGCAAACTTAGTTTATAAGCATAAAAAGAACTGAATTTTCAAGTGTTATATTTTTAGACTATAACAAAATGTGTAGAAACACTGCCCACACATAAAGACATGTAAACAGCCGATCATTTCTAAGAAGATTACACATTTTTCTTTCCTCAGTTGCAAAGACTGAAACTATTGGAAAATAAAATCTTTTAAATCACATTACCCCTATTTAGCACTGCCATAAGATAATTAAGAATTCACCTGAAATGTAAATGGAATTGATGTAAATAAAAATATGTTACTTAATCAGATGCTATTTTATTTTATTTTTTAATGTTTATTTATTTTTGAGAGAGAGAGAATGAGCAGGAGAGGGGCAAAAAGAGGGGAGACACAGAATCGAAAGCAGGCTCCAGGCTCTGAGTTGTCAGCACAGAGCCTGACATGGGGCTTGAACCCACAAGTCATGAAATCATGACCTGAGCTGAAGTCAGACACTTGACTGACTGAGCCACCCAGGCGCCCCAGAGGCTATTTTAAAGTTAAATTCTACTCAAAGGCCACACAAGTAAACTGTCTTCTGAAATTTGATGAATAACAGATATTTATATAGACAGATAAAGTGTATTTCATTATTTGCTGTGGATTTTCAACTGAAGAAAGATATCTGTAAGATTTTACATTTTGTAATGTGGTTCTTGTTTCTGTTTTTGTTGTTGTACCTATTTTTACTGCATACCTACTACTTGTAGATTTCCTACTCCAAAACAATAACTAACGTGAAAATACACAATATTCAAAGCAATTGATCAATATTTCCAATCAATTTTCAATCAGTATTAATCAACTTTAGGGCAAAATTTCTTTTTTTTTAATGTTCTATAGTATAGACATTTTCTTACATAGGTCTGATAATTTTCTTGCTAAACTGACTTTTTGATATTACTTTTGTAAAATAGAACTTTTACACCATTTACATTTGCACCATAAAAATGGTTTTGATTGTTTTGTTCTGTGTTGGCAGTCACCTTATTGAATGTTCTTATTTGCAATAGCTTCTCTGTTGTTTTGATTGGATATTCTAGGCATGCAATAACATCAGTAGCAAATATAGATAAAGTTACTCTCTAAGAACACCTATCCCTTTTATTTGGATATCTTGTCTTTATACGTTGTTGGAAACTTTTTGAAGAAATGTTAATGGTAATGATAGAGACTCTTTTGCTTCTTCCTAATTCATGTGGGATAATTTGCCATTTTACCACAAACTGAGAATTTAGGCATTGTCTTTTATAATGAGCATAATAAAATCCATTAAGTATTCTCATTTGGGGGCTTCATATTTAGCCAGCAATAATTTAGGTTTTCATCCACTGGCTCTTTCTTTTGGATACCTCTCAAGATACCTTTTTGTTTGTTAATTTATTCATATATTGAATTAAATTAATAAATTTCTTAATATTGTACTCTTAATTCCGAGAATGATAATGCTCGGTCATAATACTCCTGAAATTCAGTTTATTTAGGCTTTTAAACATGGTATGTAAATACTACCTTAGCCATTTTTTTTTTGCAATTTTTATGGAATCTTCTTTTTTTCTGTTTGCTAGGGAATGTGTTAAATAGTGCATGTGTATTTTTTTAAATGTATGAAACAATTTACACATGAAACCACTGACTTCCATTTCCCCTTCTTGTGGTAAAATTTAAAGATACTCACAGAGTAACAGAACAATATAACAATCACTTATTTCCAAAAGAACATTTTTGTGTTCATTTATATCTTGCAATTCTGCTTCTTTTTTGCCTTCAGTGTTTTTTTAATAAGAAATTTTAAATAAGAGATTTCACATATGTCAGTTACATGTCTTAGCTGCTTAAAACACGTGGGCAACGATTTTTACTGAAAATTATGATTTCTTTCTTTTTAATCCATAAGCCTCTTATTCATTTTTCTTGGCTTCCTTCTTTCACTAAGACTTCTGATGCAATATTGGTAAGTACTAATGATGAAGTATTCTTCTCTTGTTCCTAATGAAAATGCTAATAATACTTCACCATTTTTTTTGGTTTGATGCAAGATATTTATTTTGTTTTTGGTGGTAAAATATATATACCCTCAGACTTACCATTGTAATCATTTTTAAATGTGCAATTCTGTAGCATGAAGTACATTCACAGTGTTGTGCCACCATCAGTACTATCTGATGCCAGAACTTTTTCATCCTCCCAATCAAAAATCCTGTTGATATTCTGAGGAGAGTCTGGGCCCGAAGTAACATTTCGAAGAGCAACATGGATTGGTGTATAGTAGCCGTATAAACAGTGTTGGGGTAACAAGAGCAAGGAACAAATGCATTTGGTTGACGGGTTTGAGAAATTACCAGAGAAGACGTGAAATCAGCTCATGTCTTTGAAACATGAGCTGATTAGCAACAGGTGAAGAAAGCAGTACCGAACATCCCAGGCTGTAAGAGAGATTAAAAACAAAGACCAAGAGGGATTAAAGCTCATACTATGCTTATGAAATTGTAAGTAATCGAGTAAACAATGGGTGAGGACAGTGGATGAAATTGCAAGAAACAGGATTGTAGGGGCACCTGGGTGGCTCAGTTGGTTAAGTGTCTGACTTCTGCTCAGGTCATGATCTTATGGCTCTCTCTGCTTGTGAGTTGGAGCTCCTTGTGGGGCTCTATGCTGAAGGCTCAGAGCCTGGAGCCTGCTTCAGATTCTGTGTCTGTCTCCCTCTCGCTGCCCCTCCCCTGCTCATGCTTGTCTCTCTGTCTCTCAAAAATAAAATAAAACGTTAAAAATTTTTAAAAAAAGAAACAAGATTGTAGAGGATTTTTAAAACTGCATGACAGTAGGACTTTATCCTGCTAGTCCCAGAAAGTTTACTATTTTTTACCTACTGCGTATTATGAAAATACCTCTACTTTTGGATTGCTTTTCTAGTGACACTGTGATTAGAGCAAGACCAAGTAAAGAGACAGATAGGAATGATGTTCCAGTTGTGAAGCTCTGATACAGGTCAAAGGGAAATGGAAATGAAAGGGTGACACAATAGGTATTTTAGAATTAGGTTAGGTAGCACCCGACTGTGTCTGTGATGCCACAGCGTCCCTCAATCACTTTTCTTCCTTATCTGCCTTGCTGTCCCCTTTCAAACTGTCGCTTTCATCATTCCTCTTTAAGACATATCTTGTATTATGCAGTCTTCTACTCAAAGCTATCGATGTTCCTCCTCCATAACTGAAAGAAAAATAACCCAATCTTAACTTGGCATTTAAAGAGCCATCCTGATCTAGTTCCGTTACCTTTCTGGACTTGTTACATTTCTAAGTTTACCTTGTGTTGCAGTAAAAGTAGTCTCTCCTTTGTAAAATAATCACCACAGTCAAGTTATGCACCATAAATATATGCAGTTTTTAGGTCAATTTTACTTTGAAGAAACTGGAAAAAAAATAAAACAACAAACAGTTGTTGCAAAAAAAAATGTCTCATCCACTCTCTGAAATTGTGTATTTTCTACTTTCTTTTGTCTTCGTTCAGCTTAAAAAAGTCCTACAAATACTAAAAACTCAATGCAAGTATCATCTCTTCAGTAAAGATGCATCAATGCTCAACTACATATATCTTTTCTAAATTCTCTGGGTATTCTGCTCACAGGTTTTTTTTCATGTGAGGAGTTACTTTATATATCGT
The DNA here is from genome assembly GCF_016509475.1 of Prionailurus bengalensis. Lineage (NCBI taxonomy): Eukaryota > Metazoa > Chordata > Mammalia > Carnivora > Felidae > Prionailurus > Prionailurus bengalensis. The sequence continues at coordinate 71,380,810 of NC_057354.1, forward strand.
CTCCCATTTAGTATCTCTGTATGACATTTCCTATGTCTTCATTTCATATCTACATCTCCTTACAGCACCGGGCATAGTGTCTTTCATAGATTAGATGCTTTAAAATGTTTATTGAATTAATAAATTGATACACCTGTTTGTGTTCCATTATACTTAGTATAAAATCCATTCTTTTACAATGGCCTCAAATTCTTTCCCTGACCTGAGCTCTTTTTCTCTACAATCTCATCAACCACCAATTACCTTTCTATTGGCCATCCACAGCAATCTTATGCCCACCTTAAGACCTTGATATTTACTGCTTCCTCTGTACAAATGTTCCCCTACCAGACAGATCCTCAACTGTTCCTTCTTATCATTCAGACCTTAGCTCGCCAGTAAGGTCTTCCCTGACTGTCCCAATATAAATTATCATCATCTCCCCAATGACTCTTAATCACATCATGTATTTTCTTTTCTTTCTATTTTTTTTGTATTGTTGCTACCTACATATTTAGACTTTTAAATTGTTATTTTCCCTCTATATTTTCTGAAATATAAGCTTTAATAAAGCAGAGATCATGTCTGTCTTGACCATCCATGTATCCCATGAGCCTATAATTTTTATACTTGTACTCTATACATGTTTGTTAAATAAGTTACCCACATTATACCTTTCAAATTCTTCTTCTAACTAAATCTAAAGTGCATTGTAAACTGGAGATGGGGATACAAAAAAATGACTTAATAATTGTCTCCTGCCAAACTTAGTTACTCCCAAGCCTACCATAAGGGATCAGCTGATCAAATTATTTTAAGAGGGATAATCTGTTTTTAAGGGTTCATGAAATATCCAATGGGCATAATCATCAAATCAGATCTTCCCACTTGTAATCCACAAATGGTCTAAAATTCCCAAATCATTTATCTTTCCATTTGAGAGGATATGCTAACATGACTTGAAAAACAATCCCAGGAACTGGTTTTCTTGGCAGGTTAAAAGAATGTACATTAACTGTAATATATTTATTTTTTTAAATGTGTATTTATTTATTTTGAGAGGGGAGAGAGAGAGAGAGAGCATGCATGAGTGTGCACACATAAGTAGTAGGGAGGGCAGAGAGAGAGAGAATCTCAAGTAGGCTTGTGGCAGTCAGCTCATAGCCTGACATGAGGCTTGATCTCATGAACCATGAGATCATGTGACCTGAGCTGAAATCAAGAGTTGGATGATTAACCAACTGAGCCACTTAGGTGCCCAACCATAATATATTTCTATAATTGTGTGATTTCTTTCCCATTTCAACATGTAATATTATTTTTTATTATTTTTGCTTGGCTTTAAATACAATTATTTTTAATGTTCTATAAATATTTTAAAATATTTGAATCCTATAATCTTTTACCTTTTCATGAGTCTTAATCAGATTATAGAGTTACAAATCATATATGCAAAAATGTGGTTGGACTTAGATGATGACATCTGTGATTAATGAATCTTAGAAGAGAAGGTGAAGAAAATCACATCTTGTTAACCCCTCTGAAAGTTTCATCTGCAAGAGTAATAACAAATATACTCTTTATTCTTCTCTGTTTTATTTTTTAAATGTTAATTTATTTATTTTGAGAGAGAGAGGGAGAGAGAGCACAAGCAGGGGATGGGGAGCAGAAAGAAAGGGAGAAAGAAAATCCCAAGCAGCCTCCACACTTAGTGTGGAGCCAACACAGGGCTTGAGCTCACTACTGTGAAATTATGACCTCACCCCAAATCAAGAGTCAGACCCTAACCAACTGAGCCACCCAGGTGCCTTATCCTTCTTTGTTTTAAACCAACAAAAATGCAGTGTAAAATAAAGGGTGTCCAGATATCACATTAACAATCCAAAGGTTAATACTTAATAACAATAGGTTCTTTTAATGGGAACAAACAATACTAAGCATGTTGCATGTTTTCTTTCATTTAATTTTTACAATTTTTTATTAATTTGTAATATTAATATACTGTCTTTTTTAAAATTTTTAATGTTTATTCTCGAGAGAGAGAGAGACAGAGTATGAGCAGGGGAGGAGCAGAGTGAGAGGGAGACACAGAATCCAAAGCAGTCTTCATTCTCTGAGCTGTCAGCAAAGAGCCTGACATGGGGCTTGAACCCACGAACCATGAGATCATGACCTTAGCTGAAGTTGGATGCTTAGCCAACTGAGCCACCCAGACACCCCTAATATACTGTTTTTTTTTTAATTTTCATTAGTTTTTTAAAATTTATTTATTTTGAGAGAGAGTGTGTGCATGCACATGAGTGGGGGATGGGTAGAGATTGAGGGAGAGAGAGAGAATGCCAAGCAGGCTCTGTGCTGTCAGTGTAGAGCCTGACATGGGGCTTGATCCTAAGAACCATGAGATCATGACCTGAGCTAAGATCAAGTGTCAGATGCCTAACCAACTGAACCACCCGTGTGCCCCAAATTTTTCATTAGTTTTCTTTTTAAATTCAAGTATAGTTGACATAAAATGTTGCATTAGTTTCCAGTGTGCCATGCAGAATTGACAACTTTATACATTATGATATGTTAATCACAAGTGTAGCTACCATTTGTGCTGTTACATCACTATTACAATATCATTGACTGTATTTCTTATGCTCTGCCTTTTATTCCCATGACTAATTCATTCTATAACTAGAAGCCTTTATCTCCCACTTCCCTTCACCCAGTTTTCTCAGCCCCTTACCCACATCCCCTTTAGCAACCCTCAATGTTCTTTGTATTTATATGCCTGATTCTGCTTTTTGTTTATTCATTTGCTAATTTGTTTTTTTTTTTAAGATTCTACATATAAGTGAAATCATATTGGTATTTGCCTTTCTCAGTTTGACTTATTTCACTTATCATAATACCCTTTAGATACATCCATATTGTCTCAAATGGCCTGACCTCATCTTTTTATGGCTGCATTATATTCCATTAGATAGATATTAGATACAGATATATAGATATGTCTATATAGATAGATAGATAGATAGATAGACAGACAGACATAGACATACATACACACACACACACACACACACACACACACACCACATTTTCTTATCCATTCATCTACTGATGGACACTTAAGTTGCTTCCATATCATGGCTACTGCAAACAATGCTGCCTTGAACAAGGGGGTGCATATATTTTTTCAGATTCGTGTTTTTGTTTTCTTTGAGTAAATACCCAGTAGTGGAATTACTGGGTCTTATGGTAAGTCTACTTTTTAAAAAAATTTTTTAAATGTTTATTTATTTTTGAGGGAGAGACAAAGTATGAGCAGAGGAGGGGCAGAGAGAGAGGGAGACACAGAATCTGAAACAGGCTCCAGGCTCTGAGGTGTCAGCACAGAGTCTGATGTGGGGCTTGAACTCAAGAACTATGAGATCATGGCCTGAACCAAAGTTGGATGCTTAACCGACTGAGCCACCCACACGCCCCCAAGTCTATTTTTAATTTTTGAGAAATATCTATGCTGTTTTCCACAGTGGCTGTACCAGTTTACATCCCCACCAATGATGCACAAGAGTTTCTATTTCTCCACATCTTCACCTATTCTTGTTATTTCTTGTCATTTTTATTTTAGCCATTCTAACTGATGTAAGGTGATTATCTTGTGGTTTTGATTTGCACTTTCCTGATGAGGAGTGATGTTGAGTGTCTTCCCTGATGACACTAAGGCCTAGAGAGGTTGAAAAAACTGCTGAGGTCATACGATAATATTGTACAATTTTGGCAGTCAAAGGGAAGTCTTTCTTCTTAACATCCATGCTCTTAACCATTTGGACATACTGAAAATTTACTACACCATGCCAGCAAAGAGGAGGAATGTTATAGCCTTCCAAATATCAAATAGTGCTTGCCCACACTTCTGGTTATTAGAGAATAGTCCAACATCCTACAACCAGCCTGTAAGGCCAGGCCATACCATCAAGGCTTAAATCTTTCATTATTCGAACACATACCTTTGTGAATACATAGTATGTGCCTATGTTATGTTTCACATACAATTCTTTATAACTTTTGGTATAAGTCTGTGAAATGTGCATTAACTTCCAAAGTTTATTTGGTCAACCTCAATGCTAAATAACTACTAAGAAGTTTGTGATCAGAGGAGGTGAATTAGTGTATGCTCATTCATACCATAGCAACATATATACTTGTGTCTGTGTGTGTATAAAATGCTTCTTAAAGTTGATGACAATAATAAAATTTAAGTGTTATCATTTCCATTTTACAAAGGTAAGCAACAAACAACTACAATGATGTAGGCCTTCAATGAAGGGTCAAATTAAAGAGAAGCAGATAATAAATGATTCAGTGAGAGAGAGAGTTCATATTCCACTGGGCTGAACTGAGAAGTCTCCTTCTGTGCAAAGTGTTTTAGCTGAGTCTCAAAAGGCCATTTCAGACCAGGTACAGGTGCAAAACAGAGGTGCAAAAGTGGGGGAAGTCATAATATATCATACAGTTATTGCTGAAGAGAAGGAAACAGTACCAACATGGATAACAAAGACTCTGCTTTGTTCTTCAATTCATTTGGATCTTTTCTTTTTAATAATTTTTTTTTTAAACACAGAGATTTGGCATTTTCCTGATTTGATATGTGTAAACTGAAACATCAATCACTTTTTAATGTATTCAATACCAACTTTCCTCCATAATGTATCTTCTTATAGATTTTAAAAAATGAAAATAAAACTTCCTAATAGTATTGACTCCTCAAGGTCTCCTACCTTAACTCCTGGATTGACCAGGCGGTTTGGAAAATAGCATTATGGAACAAGCAAAAAATGATTATAAAATTTCTCCTATTTTTAGGAAAATAATTGAATCCATTCATGGTTTAATTATCTGTGTCATTTTGTACAGTGGACTGGAATAACGTTTCTCCTGAATTACTAATAAAAAAAATACTGTAGGCTTAGTGAGTCAAATAAATGGTTAAATATAGAACAATCTGGGATACATTTAATATTAAATTGGATAAAAGTACTAATTGACAGTACTGGCGTAGAAAGTAAAATAAATGAAATTAGCTCTCATCACTTTAATTGGTGTTTGGTGGATTTAGAAACATAAACACTTAAAGTCAATCTTGAATAGTCATGTTTAGAAAAGGTAGAAGGAAGCAAAATAATGCAAAATGAACATTGACTAACAGTCATATCTATCTGGCTACATAGTTAGACATATATGTGTTTATCAAGCCTATTTCTCATTGTGTATACAATGGTTCCACTGTTAAATGTCTTCCATAAGATAGTTGACAATGATAAAAGATAAAAGACAATGACAGATAGATTTCTGTTCACAAGAGAGAGTAAATTTTGGACCATAACCAGAAAGTTACTTCCCACACCAAACAGCCCCCACCCCCATTACTAAATAAAATAGATAGAGGCAGATATTGGAGCATTAGATAAAGTGTATCACAGTACATTTAGGAAAATGAAGTAAGTAGCAGTAGACCTTTGCAGAACATATTTAAGAAAAGTGAAACTTCCTTATTAATAAGTAAATAAAGTCTACAGTATTAATCTACTATATTAATAATCCCCACTATTCATTCATCCACCAGAAGTACAGGCTGATGTATCCACATTGAGAACAATGGCAGAGCCGAGCAAGCAAACCCACTCCCCACACCACATCTTCTGAGAGCCTGTGCACGATGGCAAAGTGAACTCTCCTGGCCTACACCCATGACAGTGACAGCTCAGTCTGTCTCAGCAGCAGCAGCAGCAGCAGCATCCCTGCCTGGCAGGATGCATGCCTAGGATGACAGGCCTGGTCTGCTGCAGTATCCACATCAGCAGTTTGACTGTCACATACCAGAGACAGCAGGTTAGCCAAGCCACAGTGGCAGCATCAGCAGAATTTGGGTGGGGTTTTATCCCCAGCTCATCCCTACTGGGAAACCCAACTGGCAACCGTAAGCAGCACAGAACAAAACACACAGAATAACCATTGCCAAGGCTTTAGAAACTAACCTCACTGGAATTACAGCTAACAAAAGTAGTCAAAGATCTACATACAGTGCCTAATAGTGTGAATACCTGCTAACCCAGGCATTTTAATTGGGATCACCTGTCTCCTATGATAATGTGAAAAATGTCAAAGATGACAAAAAATCTCTTAAAGTACAATGAAAAAAAAACACAGCTTGAAAGATAAAACCAATCAATGGGCATCAACACTGAGATTATTCACATGTTGGAAGTATGTAACAAGAATTTTATAACAATCATAAAAATGTGTTAAGCAGTTATAAATCTTCTTGAAACAAATTAAAAAATTAGGAGAAAATCTTAGGAAAGAAATTTGTTAAAAGAAGAAACAAATGGAAATTTTAGAAGTGAAAAATATAATAAACAAGTAAAGACCTCACTGGATTATCTCAAAGCACAGTAAACACTACATAGGATAAAATTAGTAAACTTGAGGAAAAAGCAATAATTAACTTGACTGGTGCTGTTATCATTAAACAAATTTAATTTGTAGTTATAAAGCTCTTTCCTCACCAAAACAAAAACAAAAATTAATAACAACAACAAAAACAAAACCCCTGTAGGCTTATATGTTTTCACTGGAGAATTTAAAGAATTAACACAAATTTACACTAGCTCAGTAAATAGAAGAGGAGGGAACACTTCCTACTCACGTTGAGGCCGATATTACCTAATACCAAAACCACACAAATATGGTACAAAAAAGGAAACTACAGACCAATATCTCCCGTGAATTTAGATGCCAGAATTCTGAACAAAATATCAGTAAATTGAATCCACCGATGTATAAAGAATTAAGTACCTGGACCCATGGCGGTTGATCTCAGGTATACAAGGACAGTTCCTTTTTTTTTTTTTTTTTTTTTTTTTTTTGAAAATCAGTCAGCATGGTTCACCATACAGCAGACTAAAGAAGAAAACTTATGTGATGATATCATATAACGCAGAAAAATCATTTGGCAAAATCCAATACCTACTCATGTTTTAAATTTTCAGCAAACTATCAGTAAAGGAGAACTCACTCAACTGAGAGATTACCTACCAAAAACCTACAGTTAGCTTCATCTTACCTAATGGTGATAGACTTCTTTATGTCTCAACTTGAGAAGAAGGTGTGGACTTCTGCTAGTACCATTCATACTTATCATAGCACTGCAAGCTCTAGGCAGCACAGCAAGGCAAGAAAAGGCATATAATTGGAAAAGAAAAAATAAAACTGTCTATTTGCAGATTAAAGAATTGTATACGTAGTGATTGCTAGGATTTAGAGTGGGGAACATGTGGTAGTTATAGGAAGTTACACGTGTGTTAAATTTGCGTAAAAGTGTATACATACACTCACATCAGTGCATTTATAACTGGTAAAATAAGATTAGGCTCTGTGGATACTACTAATGCCAATTACCTGGTTGTTGCATTATATTATATTATATTTTATTATACTATATTATATTATATTTATTATATTTATTATATTAATCATATTAGATTTTAATATTGGGAGAGGCATGGAAAAGGATGCAAGGGACTACACTACATGTTTCTTTGAAACTTCCTATGAATCTATAAGTATTTCAAAATCAATTTTTTAAAAATATCTGATTGCATCATAAACTGCAATTCAAATGAATTGCTTTGCTGTCTTTATTAAATCCTAATAGAATATCTTTATTATATTCTTATTATTTATGAGATACTTACAGTTTCTCAATTCTTCCAGCAAATATTACCCAATGTTGTGTGAGAAATTATTTTAACATCAAAATATTTTAATATAATGGAGTAACACTTTGTTCTCATTTTTAAATTCATGTTTTCAAAACTATAAACATGGTAATCTCTATGGATTGTTTCACTTCAAAAAAAATTCTCAATTTGGGACCTCTTTTCTTATCTGAAAAGGAGAGTAATCATATTTCTGAGGACCTATCTCAGTATGTTTGGGCTGCTATAACAAAATATCTGAGACTAGGTGCTTATAACACAGTGTTGGAAGCTGAAAGTCCAAGATCAAGGTGCTGGAATGGTTAGGTTCTAGTAGAAGGCCCTCTTCTGGCCTTCAAACTTCCCACTTCTCACTATGTTCTCAAATGGTGGAAGAAGTGATGATCTCTCTGGGATCTCCTTTATAAGGGCACTAATTATAATCATAAGGACTCTGTACTCATGACCTAATCACTTTCAAAAGGCCCCAGCTCCTAATACCATCATCTTGGGCATTAGGTTTTCAATTTATGAATTTTGGGGAAACACCAACTATCAACCTATAGCTAGACCATTCCAACCTTTACTGTTAGAAAAAACATAAGGACACACAGGTGGTGAGAATTGAAAAAGAAAAAAGTTTGAGAGAGAGAAATGAATGGTTTGGAATACTTGACTCCTGGGGAAGCAACTTAAATTATCTAAGGCAAAGTTTCCATACTCCATCTTTTCAAATATGAACATATTTCTCTTTCCCTGAAATATGAGTAGCAGGTCAATCTGAAAACAAACAAGAAGTTTGCTGCTGATCTGTCACATTTTTCTTTGAGTGCATTTAAAGAACTGAGAGAGTGCTAGGGGCTTGGCAGCTGGGTTCTTGTCAGCAAGCCATCTCTTGCTTGGTTGGCAAGATTAAAAATGGTTATTGCCTTAGGAAGTAAAGGGTAGCCTGGAGGAAATGGCCTGAAGGAAACTAAAATGCAGCATTGCAAAATCAATAACATTGCAGAAAGGCTATTTAGTCAGCAGAGGACCTTCGGAAGATCTTTCTGTTCAGAAGGTATAGTAGCTGCAGTGACGAGTTGCAAAGTAAACAAGCTCATGAAAATTTCAGAAAATATTTTGAATGTCAGTGCTTATTTTCCACAATGATACTACAACATCCTAAAAGAGAAAGACACTGGTCTTTCTCGTCTTGCTCATAATATTATTCCTTATATATAATAATACATACACCTAATATTACAGTTGGTATACTAAGTTTCCACTCGTGGGATTTCATTTTGTAAGAGGATGCATGTGTCATCTTGACTAGACTCTTATTCCAATCTGTCTAATTTAAACCCGAACTTGAGATATCAATTTTTTAAAAAGCAAAACCAGTAAACAAGGTCAAGGGTCAAAGATTTCTTGTCACTAGAGAAAGTGTACAAGCGAAGGAAGTTGTTTCCATAAGCATATGCAACCATGAGTACAGATGGATGAAACACTGGGACTACCCAATAAGGTAAAGGGTGGTAATGTAGAGATGAGCAAGTGAGAGTTCCATGTGGACTAAGGAGAGTTACTTGTTGATTAACATGAGGCCTAGTTTGACCACATCTAAAAGACGTAACGGGCCATTGAAACATATCCATGAAAGCTTCACGTAAGCTATGTAATGGTGGCAAAATAAAGCCTCATGAAGAATGACAAAATATACTGAAACTTTCTAAACTATAATGGTTGAGGGATGCCTTCAGAATAATCATTAGCACAGGATCTGTGATTAGGTTGAACCAACTGACCAGTATGAAAACAACAGACATGGTATCTGTTGATGCCAGAGAGACAATGGGAGAAAAAGCAGTGTCACCCAAGCTCTACTGCTGTGTCATAGAGATAAGGGCTCCATTTCTATCCACTGAATCCTATGGAAAGATAAGAAACAAAATAAAGACATATGAATGGACTGATGTAAACTCATCAGCCTTCTTCAGAAACTATCTCCAGATCCAACTGCTGAACCCTCCCTTTTTATTTTACAAAGAAGAGATTTTAAGTAGAATATGTACTTGTGAATGAATATATTGAAGTAATATGTACATGTATAAATTCAGTTAGATGTGAGAAATAACTGTGAGGTCTACATGATTGCTATGAGATATGGAATATTTCTTTTTCTTGTAATATTTCAAGTCCCTACTTTGATGAGGGTCAGCAGGAGATCTCTCAAGAAACAGTAAAGAAGAAAATCCATTTTTGGAGACTGTAATTCTCCAAGTATTCTATTCTCTTCAGTGGATTATACAAAGTGCCAGGGACTTAATATTAGAGTTAGGACTTTTAAACTGCCATATATTAGGCTAAGAAGGACTGGCTGTTGTTTACAAATGTATTCTAAAATTTATTGCAGACACAAGACATAAATGCCAAATGAAGACTGAATTCATTTAGTAACTGAGTTCAGAATATTTACTGAAGTGTCACTAGAGGACTGTAGCCATTTATCACAACTAATCCTGGCACTATCTGCTAGTTGTTGATGAATAAGAATAATCTATAGCCTTTCAGTTATTCGGAAATCATATATCTGCTGAGGGACTTGTATTTAAAATATATAAAATCCTTACAACTAAGTAATAAAAGGAGAATAAACAATTTAAAAACATACAAATGATCTGAATAGACATATTTACAAGGAAGATATACAAATAGCCAGTAAGCACATAAAAAACACCTGACACCATTAGTCACCAAGAAAATGCAGATCAGAAACATAATGAAATACCATTTCACACCCATTAGGATGACTATTATCAACAAGTTATATAGTAACAAATGTTAAAGATGTGGAAAGTTTGGAACCCTCATACCATGCTGGTGGGGATGTAAAATGAGTCAATCACTTTGGAAAACAGGCTGGCATTTCCTCAAAATGTTAAATATAGAGTTATCATATGATCCAACAATTATACTCCTATTCATATATCCAAGAGAAATGAAACACAAAAACTTGCATATAAATGTATATAATCAGCATTATTCACAATAGTCAAAAGATAGAAACAAACCAAATGTCCATCAACTAACAAGTGAATAAAGAAAATATGGTATATCCATATAATGATAATGCTATAATATTTGGCCATAAAAAGGAATGAAGTACTAATGTATGTTACAGTATGGATGAACCTTGAAAACATTAGAAGTGAAAGAAGCCACTCATAAAAGATCACATATGATATGCTATTCCATTCATAGAAAATGTCCAGAATAGAGAAATCCATAGACAGAAAGTATACTAGTGGTTACTTAGGGCTGAAGAAGGGAGAGATAGGGGAAGTGATAGCTACAAGTATGGGTTGTTTGTTTGAAAATGAACTAAATCTGACTGTGGTGATGGTTGCACACATCTGTGAATACATTAGAAAGAGTTGAATAAAATAAATGAATGAATTGTAGGGTGTGTGCATTATATCTCAATAAAGCTGCTGAGGAAGAATGAGAAGTAGAAGGAGGAAGAGGAGGAGGGGAAAGAGAAGATCATAATGACAAAAGAAAAAATCTGTAGCCACCCAGTTAATTCCTAACATCTTCCAGATTTTGGTGCTGAGATGGTGGGGTGCAGAGAAGGAAAGACACGCCCTGCCCAGCTAGGCAAATGCGTTAAAGCACAGCAACATGAAACAAGGAAAAGACCTCATCCTTTAGAAACTGAAAATGACTCACCGACAAGAGCTCATGTGATAAAGCCTTCATATCTGATAACAAAAGACAGGAGAAAAATAATAGAATGTACAGTGTTTGATAAAGCATTGAACTCTAAAATATGGAAAGACATTTAGTATCAGAGACATTCAATGCAGAAAAATGTTGGATGCTACAGATCCATCATGATTCTGTAAGCAGTTGCCTTCAATTACAATTCACTTGCAATGCGAAACTGTTTTTGTTTTGTTTTGTTTTGACTCATTACAAGATATGTTTCCTGCACTCTCAATTAGGTTTTCAATGGATATATAACAAAGTAAGAATTCTGAGACCAGAATAGTTTTTTTTTTTTAAAAATTAAATGAGCTAATTCCCAGTTAATTACAATAGAGGTATGACAATTTATTGGGCGAGTAGATAATATAAATGTATTGAAACATAATGAATATTTCTCTGAACTTCATTAGGCTTTCATATACTCATTTCTATTTAATTATAACTAAATCACCAACATTTATTGCCGAGTTAGAAACACTTTCGAATAATAGCCTGGTTAATACTGAATTAAAGCACAATCCAATGGAAGTCCCTACATAAAAACAAATGAATTAACTAGAAATAAATTTGTCGTTGTAAGTACTAGAAGAGTTATTATAATTATGTCATTATTTCAATATGATACGCCGAAACATTTTAGAACCTGTAGGCTCAAAACAAAAAGGGCATATTTAAAAAGTTAATTTTGCTGTCTTATGTGGTTTCTCATATCAGTAAAGTATTTTGCTTTAGACCATTTATCATTTGAGCCATTTTGTACTCAATTCTCCTAGCCCCCTAACTGAATTGGCCTTAAGTTTCAAGAGTTACAGATGAAAATAAAACTAACAAATTTAAAGTGATTGGATTAGTGGGGTGCTTGGGCAGCTCAGTCAGTTAAGCATCCAACTTCAGCTCGGGGTCATGATCTCATGGTCTTTGAGTTCGAGCCCTGTGTCAGGCTCTGTGGAGCCTGCTTCACATTCTGTGTCTCCCCCTCTCTGCCCCTCCCCTGCTCATGTTGTCTCTCTCTCTCTCAAAAATAAACATTAAAAAAATAATTTAAAGTAATTGGACCAAAAACATTCATTGTCATAACAAAAGTCATAACATGCTGTACAGGGCTGAAGAAAGTGAATTTAATTTTTCCCATTCTAAAAATATTACATTTAATAGAAATTTATTTTTCAAGATACTAAATTTCTTCAAGATACTCAGTTTACTTATACATGAATAAGAATGTGATTGCAAATTGATAAGTGTTCCATTCTGATGTTTGTTTTTTTCAAAATACAATATTTTTTGCAGTAAACTTACTGTACCTTGGGGGCACCTGGATAGCTGAGTTGATTAAGTGTCTGACTCTGATTTTAGCTAAGGTCAGGACATCACGTTTGTGATTTGAGTCCCATATGGCGCTCTGTGCTGACAGTGTGGAGTCTCCCTGTTAATAAATGTTAAAAATAAACATTAAAAAATACTGCCACTTACTTAGTGGCAAACACACTACTGATCTCTAGGACTTACCTTTCCTATGAAAATTTTCCTTCATTTGTGTTTTGAGAAACATTTTGGCATGTTGATCAAAATTTGCAGCTAGTTCATATATTTGAACACAGAATTTAAAATGAACCTTTGCCCTTTCTTTTTAATCCTTTCTAACATATCACTGCCATGTTGGCACATTGTATTCCTAAAAAAGAGTATCGGGACTTAATTGATTAAGTCTCAGTTATTAATAGATGGGATTTGGAATTACAGTGGTGTAGCTTTAAACTCAGGGCTGCAATCTCTGAGAGGTGGCCAAGCCCTCATCATGCAAAGACTGTGAGGATCTGGGTGGCATATTTAATATTAGGATTTCTCTCTTCTCCTTAGACTCTAGCAACTAGATGCTTCTACTTGGACATCTCTGTCATCTGAGGTGAATATTCTATTTTGTCCTTCTTAATTAACATCCAGCTTGCTGCCCTGGTTAACTGTCTGATTTGTATCCAAATGTGATTATTGTTGAGACTCAGACCTCCTGTCTACGGCCATACAACCCTGAACACGGCTGATCTTGTCTGATCTTGGAAGCTAAGCAGGGTCGGGCCTGGCTAGTACTTGGGTGGGAGACTCAGACCTCCTAAGGTCTCTTCCTGCATCCTTGAATTGGAATCATATTTAAAAGTTAACTGGGTCCCTCAGGATAGGAGTCCTTTCTCCTGGAATTCTCTTTCTCCATCCATCTCTTGAATGTCACTCAACATTAAGCCCAGACCCAAACATCATAGCCACAGCAGGGTTATTCCCTCTTCTCCAAACTTTATCACTACACTTCTAAATCAAAGCAAGCCCATTTAATATAATGTCATAATATATGTCTAGGTATGAACATTCCCAACTACATCAGGAGGTCTTCAGGATTCATTCTTTGCCTTTGATCATGAAATGCTGTCAGGCAACGTCAGGTGAACTTGAGTTGCAAATAGAGGAGGAAAACATTGTACAAAAGCATTTGGGAGGCTTAGAAAAATACAAAGAACCCTATAGGATAATTCTGAAAGTTTGTTTTTTCTCTGTGTTTTGATAGAACTTTCTCAAGGGAGAAAAGTAGACATGGTAAGCATTCGAAGCACAGTGAGTAAAGGAGTTAATAATGAATGAGTGAAGTGACTCTTAATGTCATTATAAGGTAATTTTGTAACAATAATTTTTTAAAAAATCCAAAATATGGTACAAGCACATATAATTGTCACTAACATATGTGGACACTGGCCTTCCCCTCTGACCTCTCATTCCTGATTAAATGGATCTTTCTGCCAATATATACAACTTTGTTTTTGTATTGTAGTTATGTTACCAGCTGTTAGAATACTTTTCTAGATCTAAATAATGACCCTGTGTCCAGGTGTGGGATTACTTTACCCCGTAGCAGAACACAGGTCATGGGCGATGTAGCAGGAAAAATGGAAGACACAAATTCTGACACATCTCATTTGTCCAGGGTTAGAAGGATAGTTTTCTAGGTACCTTGAGATACCTGGGTAAATTTGCATAGATACCTCCTTGAAACTTTGCCATTTGGATACCTTGGACGTAGGTAATCTGCTTTTCTTTTTTGACAAAGAATAAAAGTAAGTATTCAGAACACAACCATTAGTATGCTACCATCTAAATATGTCTAGATCCTTAGGTTTTCCAGATTTTCTCAGCAGAATTCCAAGATAAACTATTAAAAAAATATATCTCACCTAACCACACCCCTTTATCTTTTTGATCTATACATTATTTTTGTTGTGTTCAAAGAAACAGATTCTACCCTAGAAAGAAAAATAAATCAATTCTAGAAAGAAGCAAAAGATGAAGCATTATAATTATGAACTAATTGGTCTTAGAATTAAAGTCTTTCTGTCAATCTGGTTCAGTGACCTATGGAAAATAATTTAACTTCTTTTAAACCTGTTCTGTAATAGGAAGATACTATCTGTATCGAAAGATTGTTGTGGGAATTATACAATGCAAATAAAGAGAGAATTGTGACTGGTATGTAGTAAATGTTCAGTACATGTTTGTTATTATTTTTATTTATTTTTTATTTATTTTTTATTTTTTTTATATATGAAATTTATTGACAAATTGGTTTCCATACAACACCCAGTGCTCATCCCAAAAGGTGCCCTCCTCAATACCCATCACCCACCCTCCCCCATCCCTCCCCTCCCTCCCACCCCCCATCAACCCTCAATTTGTTCTCAGTTTTTAACAGTCTCTTATGCTTTGGCTCTCTCCCACTCTAACCTCTTTTTTTTTTTTTTCCTTCCCCTCCCCCATGGGTTCCTGTTAAGTTTCTCAGGATCCACATAAGAGTGAAACCATATGGTATCTGTCTTTCTCTGTATGGCTTATTTCACTTAGCATCACACTCTCCAGTTCCATCCATGTTGCTACAAAAGGCCATATTTCATTTTTTCTCATTGCCACGTAGTATTCCATTGTGTATATAAACCACAATTTCTTTATCCATTCATCAGTTGATGGACATTTAGGCTCTTTCCATAATTTGGCTATTGTTGAGAGTGCTGCTATGAACATTGGGGTACAAGTGGCCCTATGCATCAGTGCTCCTGTATCCCTTGGGTAAATTCCTAGCAGTGCTATTGCTGGGTCATAGGGTAGGTCTATTTTTAATTTTCTGAGGAACCTCCACACTGCTTTCCAGAGCGGCTGCACCAATTTGCATTCCCACCAACAGTGCAAGAGGGTTCCCGTTTCTCCACATCCTCTCCAGCATCTATAGTCTCCTGATTTGTTCATTTTGGCCACTCTGACTGGCGTGAGGTGATACCTGAGTGTGGTTTTGATTTGTATTTCCCTGATAAGGAGCGACGCTGAACATCTTTTCATGTGCCTGTTGGCCATCTGGATGTCTTCCTTAGAGAAGTGTCTATTCATGTTTTCTGCCCATTTCTTCACTGGGTTATTTGTTTTTCGGGTGTGGAGTTTGGTGAGCTCTTTATAGATTTTGGATACTAGCCCTTTGTCCGATATGTCATTTGCGAATATCTTTTCCCATTCCGTTGGTTGCCTTTTAGTTTTGTTGGTTGTTTCCTTTGCTGTGCAGAAGCTTTTTATCTTCATAAGGTCCCAGTAATTCACTTTTGCTTTTAATTCCCTTGCCTTTGGGGATGTGTCGAGTAAGAGATTGCTATGGCTGAGGTCAGAGAGGTCTTTTCCTGCTTTCTCCTCTAAGGTTTTGATGGTTTCCTGTCTCACATTTAGGTCCTTTATCCATTTTGAGTTTATTTTTGTGAATGGTGTGAGAAAGTGGTGTTATTATTTTTATTTTTAATGGCTCCCAGGAACAGACAACTACCACAGTATCACCTCATTTGTTACTAAACATATATATATATATATATATATATATATATATATATATATACACACACACACACACACACACACACACACATGTACATGCATACATATATACTTGAAAACACAGGCTTTGGAATATTAACCACATTCCATTTATCACAACACAAATCTTGTAACTTTTCATTTTAATATAATTTCAAATGTATAGTTAATTGACAAGAGCAGTACCAAGGACTATCATATGTACTCTACTCAGATTGACCAGTTATGTGTATTTTGCTGTTATGATACTTTCACTTTTTTTTTTAATTTCTTTTAAGTGTATTTGTTTTGAGAGACAGAGAGAGCAGAGGAGAGGCAGAGACAGAGGGAGAGAGAGAATCCCAGGTAAGCTCCGTGCTGTCAGTGTTGAGCCCGATTCAGGGCTTGACCTCATAAACCATGAGATCATGACCTGAGCTGAAACCAAGAGTTGGACGCTTAACTGACTGACCCATCCAGGCACCCCATGATTCTTTCTCTTTCTGTCTTTGCATCTGTGAATATACATTTCTCAGAGAATGACATATAATACATTATTTGTATATAATTATTAGTTATATATATTTATTAATAATATTTTAGAAAATACTTATATAATATTTATACACACATTTCCTAAACCTTTTGAGAGTAATTTGTATACATTGTGGTGCATTACTTAAAAAGATATAATGTGTATTTCCTAGGAATCTGAATATTCTCTTACAGAACCAAAATATAATTAAAATCAAGTGGATTATTATTTATATAATTCTATTATCTAATCCATACTCAATATTCAAATTGTATCTATTGTCCTGGTAATGTAATTATAGTTTTTATTTTGATCCACCCCTCACGCCCCCAGTCTTCTTCTTTTTGATTTTTTTAAATCTCACATCTAAGTTAGTTAGCATATAGTGCAACAATGATTTCAGGAGTAGATTCCTTAATGCCCCTTACCAATTTAGCCCATCCCCCCTCCCACAACCCCTCCTGTAACCCTCTGTTTGCTCTCCACATTAAAGAGTCTCTTATGTTTTGTCCCCCTCCCTGTTTTTATGTTATTTTCGTTTCCCTTCCATTATGTTCATCTGTTTTGTCTCTTAAAGTCCTCCTGTGAGTGAAGTCATATGATATTTGTCTTTCTCTGACTGACTAATTTCACTTAGCATAATACCCTCTAGTTCCATCCACGTAGTTGCAAATGGCAAGATTTCATTCTTTTTGATGGCTAAGGAATACTCCACTGTATATATATATATATATATATATATATATATATATATATACATATATATATTTATATATATACGTATGTGTTTGTGTGTATCTCTATCTCTATCTCTATCTCTGCCTCTATATATGATATGATATGATATGATATGGATAGATATAGATATAGATACAGATATAGATAGATAGATATAGATATCTCACATCTTCTTTATCCATTCATCCATTGATGGACATTTGGGCTCTTTCCATACTTTGGCTATTGTTGATAGTGCTTCTATAAACATTGGGGTGCATGTGTCCCTTGGAAACAGCACACCTGTATCCCTTGGATAAACACCTAGTAGAGTAATTGCTGGTTTGTAGGGTAGTTCATTTTTAATTTTTTGAGGCACCTGCATACTGTTTTCCAGAGCCTCACACCCCAGTCTAAGAACCTCTATGGTCTCCATTAATTTGGAACTATACTTTAGCTCTTCTTTGTTTTTTTCAATTTTTTTTAATGACATGGACATTTTGAAGAGTAAATATCATTTATTTTGTAGAATGCCATATATGATTAGACTGTTATGCAATTTTGCCAGTAAAACCACAGAATTGGTGCTATTCCCTCTTTAGTGTATCTTCTCAGAGGTGCGTGATAGTGGTCAGTATGTCCCATTATTGATTATGTTAATTTTGATCACTATGGTAATTTGTCTGACAGTTTTTTTCACTTTACAGTTGCTAATTTTTTCCTGTATTTAATAAGAGATTTGTGGGAAAATAGTTTGAGAACTCTCATTCCTCACAAAGCCTTCCTATATTAGTTTTCCCCATTAGCATCCATTGATTATTCTTGCCAGGATAAATAACTATTCTGATAATTGCCAAATTATGATTTTCTTATCACAATCTCAGTTATTCCTTCTATCTTTCCTGAAGAGATTTCCATTTTCTATGTATTTATCTGATCTTTCATTTGTATATTTATATCAATATGGACATGTAGAATATTATTTTATTCAGTGAGTTTAATCCATTATACTTGGTATTAATTTTGATTCTCATATTATCTAAAATTTAGCCAGTGCGGATCTCTTCAAGTTGGCTTCTTGTTCCCACATTCTGTGAGCATTCCCTTTTGTTCTGAATCAAAAAGATGTTTCTGCCTTATCCTGTACGTTCCCATTTCATCCCTGAGATAAGCAATTTTTCCAAGGAGACCAGACTCCTTTTAAGGCAAAATGATATTTTATTGTCAAGACCAGAGCTATAAATCATTATTACTGGACCATTATTTCATCTAGGCCCTCTCAGTGGCGGAGCTAGGGAGGTGTGTGTTTATGAAGACAGATATAAGCGTGTATCTATTCCCTTATATCTACCTTTATATACTAAAACCATGAGTTGATACTGATATCTCCAATTCCATCCAACACCATAGGGTGCATTTTAGCTTTTTGCCTTTTCATATTTTTAACTCACTTCCCAAATAGTGAGAAACTTGGTTCCCATTTTCCTTACTATATGTGATTATTCTCCCAGCAATACAAAACACAGAAAATAGTTTCAGAACTGCTCTTCCATACCACTGTGAAAAAAAACCTACTTAACCATAGCTCAGTATTTGTTTACAGCTCTTTTTGTCTTTAAACTGATAGTATATATTATAAAGACAAAAATTTTAAAATAAGAGGCTTAATTCTCCATGATTAAAAAAAAAAATGGTCAGCAGCACCTGGGTGGCTCCATCAGTTAAGCATGACTCTTGATTTCAGCTCAGGTCTTGATCTCACAGTTCATGGCTTCCAGCCCCACATTGGGCTTGGTGCTGACAATGTAGAGACTGCTTGGGATTCTCTCTCTCCCTCTCTCTCTCTGCCCCTCCCTTGCTTGTGTGTTCCCTTTCTCTCTCTCTCTCTCTCTCAAAATAAATAAACTTAAAAAAGAAAGAAAAAAAGGACAGAAACAACCCACTTCTCCCTTTTCTTAGGATGTTTTCTTTTGTAAACTTGTTATAAATATATGTAAATCTATTTTTTTTTTATGATTCTTGTCAGTTTCACAATCTAGGAACATTTTTCTTAAGGTCCTGGGACTATAAACAAATAGCAATTGAAATAATGCTTTTATCCTCCATGGAAAGGCAGTTTCCATGGAAGAGCAGGATCCTAACTTCAGCTGGCACCTGGCTCTAAATGGCAAATTTATCTGCTTTCATAGAGATATAAGAAATTTATTCTTCTTTTGTATGAGGTCACTTAACTAACAATGATGGTTATCCCAATTACCAGGTAAATGTAAGATGAACTATATGTGATAAACTGTGCAGTCAAGTACTCTTACTTGAGGGCTAGTTACTTTTTATCTGGAGAACATGTATGGAATGGGTTGTGTCTGCTTGATTTAAAAAGGTAAAATCTCTTTCTGTCTTGGTGATGTCTAAGGGGATTGCCTATGGTACACCTTACACTCTGATTTAACGCTTATTCAATAATAAAACTGTTCTTTTTTCCCCACTACCTTCATGGAGGTTTTGGGGGGTGAGGAAAAGATTTTGTTTTCAGTTATATTTCCCCAACAATCATCAAAACCGTGTTCAAGTTAGTTAATTCTCACTTCCCCTTAGTGTGGTTGTATATTCACTTGAAATAGAATCAAGTTCATTTATTTCTGTTTGGGTTCTATTTTGTTCCCTTTTACTTGTTGATTGTCGAGTATATAAAACATCAGTGAATTCTAAAGTCAATGTTATGTACAAAATTTTATGCAAAGAAATGTAACCCTACCCGCCTAAATCTTTCAACTTTATTCCTACTCATCCCTGTAGTTAAATAATTTTGTTAATATCTGCTTCATGCTTCTGGTGTTTCTGTTTACAAATATGAGCAAATACATATATATTTTCTTATTTCCTCTTCTTTCCTACACAAAAAGTAGCATACTATATATACTTTGCTTTTTGTACTTAATACATATTAAGAAATCACTCCATATCACTTAAGATCTTCCCCCTCATCTTTCCTAATGAATGCATTATACTAACTGTGTGAATATGCTATATTTTGTTTAACCAATATTTTATATTCGGGCATGTAGGTCATCTACAATATTTTGCAATGACAAACAATGATAGGAAAAATAACCTTCTGCCTATGCATTTTTATATTGTTAGAGTTGTATCTTCATGGTAAATTCCTGGAAATAGGATTTCTGGCTCAAAAAATAAATACACACGTAGCTTTACTTAGATACTTCAAATTCCTTTCCATAATGGTTGTACTGATTTGCATTCTCACCAACAATATCTGTTTTCCCACAGTCTCACCATTATAATGTATCGTTAAGCTTCTTAGTTTGTGTCAGTACGGTAGCTTAGAAATGATACCTTGCTACAGTTTTAAATTGCATTTTTAAAATCATGAGTAATGAACATCTTGCAATAGTTGTTAAAGGCCACTTCTATATATTTTATGTGAATAGTCAATTTATATCTGTTTCCTGTTTTGTTTTGTTTTTAAATTCGGGTTTGCTTTTGTCTCCAACATTTAAAAAGATTTCTTTAACATATTAGTCTTTTATCTGTGATAAATGTTATAAATATCATCTTCCAGATTGTTTTCTTTTGACATTGCTTAAGGTATTTTACAGATTGAGTTCCTCAGGAAGTACACAAAGATTGAGACAGAAATAGGTATATAGGAGGCTTATTAGGCAATACTCTTGAGTTTAGTAACTATGGAAGGGAAAAGAGAAGTTGAGCCATTGTGTGTTCTCCTCTCTTCTACACCTATATGTCTTTTGCTGTGGATCATTCAGGTATTTTAGAAAGTAATAATGACAGTCATAAATAACAACATCTAAAATAAAAACAATAAAAGGAAGCATAATATTTGCCTCCATTCTCTGTATCATGGCTATACTTAAATAAGTGGCAAAAACAGGTGAAAAATCAAGGTAATTTTTAAAGTCGTCTTAGAAAAATTCACAATTTAATCAGAATATTTTAGATGATCTTGCATCACAGGCAAAAAGGATCAAAGCATTTGGGAAACATAAGAAAATACAAGTAGAAAATTATGAAATTTTTTATGATATATTCTTAAAATTTTCCATATTTTAATTTTAAACTTTTTCTATTTGATCAGCTTAAATTAAATTGATGAGCTTAAGTCCCAAATTTCCTATCTCTTTTCTTTTGGTTACTGTATATTATTTTATCTCTCAAAAGATTTTAGAAGCAGTTAAAAGAATACCTTTTCAGATAATAAATTGCCCCATAACAACCATAGCTGTTCTTGCCTTTGACAATCTTACAGTCATTTTATTATAATGTAGTAGTAGAAGTCCTGACTCTCACGGACATACTCATTTATATTTATAGATGAAGTCTGTTCAGTTTGGAAACAACAGTAGGATTAACCAAACAGAAAGAAAGAGGCCATCACAAAAACATGCAAAGACCACCAAACAGAGAATTAAATGGCAATAATCAATTGCCTTTATCAACTCATTTGTCTAAATATCTTCACGCAGGACTGAATCACTGCTAGGACCTGGGATCTGAGGAAAAAAATGATGAAGGTGATCTCTTAACCCCACCATTAGTATTTCCTATGTGCACACCTCTGTGGAAGTACACTCTGGGATTATCCACCTACAGTCTGGGTACAAGTATGGCATATCAGAGTAAGACTGCCTTGGAAATATCTTTCATTTAATTTTTTTTTCTCAAAATAACACCTAATTATTTTATTCTATAATTAAAGAAATGGTAAAAATCCTTTAATTTCCTTCCTCAATTTTCATTCTCCTACTCTATAAAATTATCCAACTGGGTGTATCCTTCCACATATCCTTCTATGCTCAAAACACACTCTATATATCCACTCTAATATTCTTTCCATTATCCAGGTCACCTAAAGAAAGATCAGCCTGGGGCAATTCAAATTGTGAACTGAGCCACATTCCTTATTTTATCCAAGTTATTTAAGTGAAACATAACACTCAGTTCATTGAAGAAGAAAATAAGCTACAGAAGGTTGCTCTATAGTTTGCAGTGTGAGAGTAAGGTGTGTAATGTTTTATTTTCCCAATAGTCAGAGTGGTTGAGGTGGAAAGGAAGGAGGTTGACATATGTAATTCTTTCTTCCTTCTCCTTTTCCTGTTTTCCTGTTTTTACAAAATTTCTAGTAGGGTATCTTTCAGAAAGTCAAGTGACTATCTCAATTTGGAACCTCCTTGGAAGAAAAAATCTTCCAAAATAGATCATGTATGGTAATGTTTGCTGACTCTTTGGATATTTGGTATTACTACTATTACTACTGATGAAGTTTTGGGGGGTGATGGGGGGTTTGGGAGGTCTGGAGCCAACGGCCGACAAAGAATTCTTAAAGATGTCTTTGGTGCAAAAACGGCGATTTTATTAAAGCACAGGGACAGGACCCATGGGTCAAAAGAGCTGTCCTGGACCCTGTGGAGAGAATGATTATATACTGTGGCTTTGGGGAGGTAAAGTCAAGGGGAAGTTTCCAATGGGATTTTCATATACTGAAGAAGACTCGTATGATAGTGGAGGCCTAGCTATTGTCAAGCTAAAGTTGTTTTTCCCCTCTAGCAAAGACAGTAAGGAGTTCCTGGAGAAATATTTTACTCTGTCAGCCTCAAGTATTTGTCAATGGGCAGCAGGTTATAAGGAAATTTAATTTTATCTGCCATTTCCTTCTGCCTTTGTGTCCCACATCACTACTACTACTACAGGAGTACTATTCTCCAAAAATACAGCTCACAATCCTGTTACAATTCCGAATTTATTTTTAAAAGAACACTTTTTAGTAAAACACTTGTACCTGAAGCGACAGTATAAAATCACCAGTCCCTGCATATATAGCCAAACACATAGAGCTAGTGATCGAATTTCTCCTGGATGTTGTGGGTGCACTTACTTTAGATAATAATACAAAAGAATACCAGAAATGCCATGGAATTTGAGTTGGGATCATGGAACCTGACCCCAGTTCCTGGACACAGCATCCCCAGAGGTATATCTCCCATGTTTGAGCTTCAATTAGAGTCCTCCCCACTGGCTGTCTGAAGTGACAGTTGAGATCCTGGTAAAATGGTTTCCTAATCACTCTGGCTTCTTTTGTTCAGCTCTTCAACACTGGATGATTAAAACTACTTTGCATTTAATTCAGAAAAAAAAAGGCAAATAAAGTCATTTCCAAAGGCCCAGGTGTTCAAGGGCAGAGGAAGGTGCCTGAATCCACAGAGGGCTTGGCATGGCTCTCTTCTGCTGAAGTTGGCCTGAAACCACACAGATGGGTTGTGTGCGAGGTGATAAAATGCTTGGGAAGGTGAAATGACTCCCGAGGAGAGGAGCCGGCAATGGCAAATAAGGCATTAAATTGGCAAAGGAAGTGAAAATTAAAACACACAAACTAACTGGAGCCTCTGAATATATACAACTCCCAGGTGCCCAACAATCTTAAATGACTTAAATGGTTTTCACAGTTTACAATAAGAGGCAAATGTACTTATATGGGTCAGTACTTAAATTGTTTTTTTACTTTATTATTTTTAGGTATATTTTATTAAAGATAATTTTATATTCAACCCCTCAATTTATGTAAAATAAAAGCAGGATATTGCCACAGCCAAAGAAAAAAAAAACAGCACACAACTGTAGTCAACTTGCAACATATTTTTAAATTAAACTTTATTTGGAGATAATTGTAGATTCACATAGAATTGTTAGAAATAATCCAGGAGATCCTGAATACCTTTTACCAGTTTTATGCAATGGTATTATCTTACAAAATGATAGTACAATATCACAACCAGGATATTGTTATTGACACAGGCAAGATACAGAAATTTCCATCACCGTGAAGACCCCTGGCCATTCAATGCAGTTAAAATCTCCAGATCAGCAGGTCTTACAAGTATTGGCTTAACATATTAAATGAAAAGCACAGTACTAGGGACCAAAATGGGAACATACATATAGAAGAATATGTTGGCTGTTCATGGCACCAAGACTTGTGGGGAGAATTAACATTTAATAAGTATCTTTATGCATCAAGCGTATTTATATTATAATTCAATCTTTACAACTTCTTTATTTTTATTTTTATTTTTTTTACAACTTCTTAAGATAGGTATGATTATTATCCCCATTTTATAGATGAGAAAAAATGCAATTCTTTTAGTTAGTAATACACGGAGTTAGAATTGAAATCTGTCTAGACAATATGTGTCAAATGAGATTTGAGAAGAGAGAGATCTCTGGGGGACCCTCAGGATGGATGCTCAGAAATTGTGAAATTTGAATTCCACTCCAAGTGTAAATAAAACCTAATTTGGTGAAAAGAATAGAGATGGGCCCAATTAAAGGAAGAAGAGGTAAAAATGCAAATCGAACCATCAGGTGATAATGACTAGAAGTTTGCCTAAAGGGGTTTGTGCAGATTGGTAGGGTGTGACAGAAAGAAATAAAGTAAATATTTGTATTGATTCCATGAAAATAGATTAGGGGAGCCATTATATGAAAATAATAGTGGTATAATAAATGAATAAAATAATAATAACAGCTCCTCATGCTGTGGCAAACCACATTCTTGGTGCTTTACATGCATTACCTCAACTATATTGCACAATAACCCTTTTATTTTATTTTATTTTATTTTATTTTATTTTATTTTATTTTATCTTATTTGATGTTTTTATTTATTTTGAGACAGAGAGACAGAGCCTGAGCAGGGGAGGGGCAGAGAGACAGGGAGACACAGAATCCGAAGCAGGCTCCAGGCTCTGAGCTGTCAGCACAGAGCGCCATGCGGGGCTCCAACTCACGGACTGTGAGATCATGACCTGAGCCGAAGTAGGAGGCTTAACTGACTGAGCCACCCAGGCACCCAATAACCCTTTTCTATAATCACCTCAAACTATGCGGTTACTAAAAATATTGTTACTACAGTTAGTTTAATTGAAATGGTCAGGAGTGCTGGAGCACAAGGAAAAACAGTCAACTCTTAGTATACACTATCTCATTTTCCAGGGTTTTGGAATTCTTGGTCCCACACTTTAATTGTCTGCCTCCTATCCATTTTACTGCTCATCTTCTCTTTCCCCAAAGAAGTGGAAACTTTGAGAGAGGGACTAAGATCCAGTCATTGTGTGAACATTGCTTGGATCAACATGTGGACATTTTATTTATTTTTTACTTGCCCCCTCTACACTATTGTATTTCTTGCAAGTAATCTAGCAATGTTCCATTTAATAATGCCGTGTGTGTGTGTGTGTGTGTGTGTGTGTGTGTGTGTGTGTGTGTTTTAAGTCATAGACATTTTGTTGTAATTTCTGATCTTACCAAAGTTGTCAACGGAGGGTTTTTACACCCCTAGGTCAAAACTACCACCTGGCAGCAGAAAATTTTAAGACTTTATAATTTTAAGTACACTTGAATTTAAAAAGATTTACTTGTGGAAAAACTCTGCCTAGAAATCTATGAAAGGGAATAATAATGGCTAATAATTATTAAGCCTACATAAGCCTTTTAAGTCAGGAACTGGTCTAAGCAGGTTGTACACACTATCTCAATTAATGTTGGACACCAGATCCTTTGTTCCATTTGTCTTACTCATTTTGTTCATTTTGTCTTTCATCTAATTATTGGGTTTTAGGAATTAATCTCTCCCCAAACCACAGAAATGGTCTTGGTATGCACTTTCCTGAATGCATGACCTGTCCCTTCACCTTTTTCCCCCAGACATTTCTTTCTCTGTATAAATTATTTCTCTTAAAATTCACATTCATGCACAGCTCCTCAGACCAACTTTTTAAGCTAGTTTCTAAAAGTTTGATTCCCTGGACTATTGCCTCTGTTCCAGTACAACTTTAAAGCTGTTCATCCATTCTAAACTTTGCTCTGTTCATGGAATATAGCCTTAGGGGCAAGTTGTGCTATTTCTGTGAGTCAAACTTTGCCCTTCAACAAAAGTCAATAGGTACTATCTGCAGACACCTCAGGACATACTTTAGCAAGCTAAATTCAGTCTACTACCATATCAGTAGTAGTTTGTAAACCATGATTTTTACAAAACACAAAAACTCTATTATTAGAAAAGAAGAACAGAAAGAAGTTAAGGAATCAAAATAATAAATAGCTTTCTTCAATCACCCAAGACAGGACTAACAGAGCATACTTTGAGGATTGCCAAAAGAATTCCCCAAGGAAAGAAAAATGTTACTCCAGACAAAAGCAAATGCCTACAAATGTCCCTTTGCTTAGTGCAAGCATACAGGGTATTCAGTTCAATTTGAATTTCAGATGAATGAGGACAATTTTTAGTGTAAGTCGATTACTGTTGTTTATCTAAAATTCAAATTCAACTGGATGTCCCTATGCCCATATGCTAAATCTGGCAACCCTACTCCGGATATAGGAGTGAGACACTCCCTAGCCCCAGAAACTAACAGGGCAGGTAGCTAGATCTGGACAATTAAATGTGAATAGAAATAGAGTGTCACCTCCAGACAGACTCTAAAAAGCCTTTCCCAATGTTCCAGTCTCTTCCTCTTCCATGACCAACACAGAGGTTTTATAACATGTCCTATTCTGGAAAATGCAATAAGTAATATTATTTCCTAATTGTTGTCCCTTCCTTGCATGCCTTAAAATATTCATAGATTTTCAAAGGATTGAAAAAGCTCCAACTTATGTAATGTTTGCCTTCTATTTTTCTGACTTATATGTAGTATCTTGAATTTTCTTCTTTGAATCTTCCCTTACTGGCCTGGATCCACAGGCCCAATATTGATTCCTTAGGATAGACTATCACACGTGTCCTAGCTCCATCTCAGAATATCGGGGAAGGAGTAACATATTAAAGTCTAAGATCCTAATTATAACATCCATCAAGTCCAAGAAGCTCCTTCCTCGGACTCATGTAAACTAAACTTCTTGATATTAGGTATGTTCAAAGTTATGATGTAAAATATCACTTATCCAAAGGAAATGAGTACTTTAGGTATAGGACCAAAATAGTGCAAAATAAATACAACACAGAAGGTGAGTAATACTTGCATAGAATATATATTGAATTTTTTTTCACAAAATACCTGAATGAATGAGTCAATGAATGAAATAATGAAATAAAAAGGCACACTTCTTAGAATTAGCCTTTTCAGGCCTGATTTCTTATGTCCATTATAAGAAAACATATTAAGCAAATACTATATGTCATCCTTCACTAACCTGCTGCAGAGCGAAGGCTAGGATTTTGAAATAATAGTAATTAAAACATTAAAAATTAAAAATAACACATCCTTATCTCTGATGAGGGATGAATAGAAATTTGGTGAGTTTTGGAGATCGTAGCAGAGACGTAGCTTGTTTTAGAGTTACATCAGTCTGAAGGGACAATATTTTCCCTTATACTCAGGACTTGAAACATGACCCATTCCTGCAAAACCGATAGAGGTTTGCGTTCCAGCCCGAAGACCACATCTCTGAATTAAAAGTACAAATTTGGAGTGAAGCAAAGCCAGTAAATTAAAGAGAGGTAAAACAAACACAAAACCAAAACACGAAAACACCTCAGCATGGAAGAGCCAGACTACTGAACCCAGTTTAGGAACAGAAAGGAAGTGATAGAGCCTAGATGCCCAAACCAGAACAGGCTAGGATTAAGACGGCAGAGCCACAGCTGAGACAGAGAGAAGAGGGTCTCTGGCTTCCTGTGCTGGTGGTTTTTGCTGATACGACCCTACCTCCAACTTGAATCCTTAGGCATGTGACTGCCTGCCTTAATGGGCTATAAAAGAGGAGAGGTACATTAAAACAAGATGACTCTTGTCTGTTTATATTCCAAACATAAAATATATTTTGAGTTCAGAGTCACATTATGATTTACATGGGCCCTAGGCATGTTTGCCTTTGTGGGCTCCTTCCTCCATAAAAAATATAAAGATTATATTTTATAATCACTTTGGTATAAAGAATATATTAATACTACATATTAAAACATTTCCTTTATCCTAAATATACTGTTCTTTCTGATTTTAAAAGAAGTTTAAACATTTTTTTCTGGGCTCCTAAAAGCGCTTTGTGGACTCTTGGTATAGTTTACCTTGCCTTGCCTAATGGATGTCAGTCCTGATTATTATTACCTGACTACAATTCTTCTTCTGGATTTTTACCTAAAATAAGAGTTTTGTGTTTTTTTTTCCCTTCCAGAGTCAATCAAATAGCACATTTTTTCAACCTATCTAGACTGTGAATGTGTGTCAAAAGTCGTAAGTGTTGGGGAGGGACAAGCAGCTTTGGCAGGAAAGTGCACTTAATGAGTTTGCTTTCTAGTTGGAGAGCAAGACTTGTGTATGGAAAGCAATTTAAGACAATTCTGAATAGCTAGCATTGTAGATAATATTTACATGTGATCTCCCCCAATATGTGAGACTTTAAATACCTTTCATGTTGACCACAATCATGGATTATTACTATAATATGGAAATATTCTGAGTTATTGGAAGTCAGAATTTCTTATAAAGACCTGTAATCCTTTAAATCTTGAAGTTGTTGGGTTCATACTCTACATGGCAAAGTTAATCTCCAGCACAGTACGGAAATGCTCACTAATTCCTTCCATGTGAGTTAAAAAGAGGCCCAAGGAATATAGCTGGCTTCAACTCCTCAGTATAAAAGTGGAGGTCCCCTGCCTGGGATTGTAATTAGGATTATCTTTGTCTTGGGTGCTTATCTCTCACCACAGACTCTTCTAAAATGGGAAACTCAGCTATCTGGAGGCCAACAGCAAGCTAAGTCATTACTCAAAATTCATTGTCCATCCCTGGGTAATTTCCTGATTAGACAATTGATTGAGTGCCAGCTGGTTTTGACCTGAATTTTCTTGAGAATTTATTCCTGCCTCCTAATCCTTCTGAGTATTATTTGACATCAGCTTGGTGGATTAGATTTGCTAATGCTTCTCAGATTTAGATTTTGAGACTGGTGGGCTTTTTTTTTCTTTTTTTTTTTTTCTTTTGAGTTCTTCTCTCACCCTAACAAATAGGTATAACCAGTAAGTCAGGGAATGGAAGTGGAGTGGGAGGAGGTCTAATTCATTCACTAATTCATTTGTAAGGCATTTTGCAATAAAGTATTTCCCCTATTTCCTGTAATACTTCTATGAATGGGTTACCCTTCTATCTCTAGTGGGGGGTATTCATGAATCTTGGTCCAAATCATGTAGCTAGTAAGTGATGACGTTGCATATTAATATAAGTTTAATGGTTTAAGAGCACAGTCTCTGAGCCAGAGTGTTTGGGTTTAAATTTAGGTTCTATCACTTACCAGCTGTATGCATTTATTTTTTTATACTTTCCCCATCACTACCTCTTCCTAGCCACACGGCATCCTTGGTGCTTGTCACTCCCATCTTGACTCTTTGCACTTTCTGTTCCCCCTTCTGGAACAAGGTCTCTTCAGATATCTGCATAATTTAATCCCTTATCACATTTATGTCCTTGCTCAGATGTCAGTTTCTTATAGCCGATCAATAAATATTTATTGAGCACTACTACTAGAAACTTCAAATAAATCAGGGAATAAACAGACACGTTCCTGCTCTGTGAAGTTTGCATTCTAGCAGTGAGGGAGAAATAGTGATTGATTAAAAAACAAGTCAATTATGGTATATTAGAAGGTAATACAGAGTTCTGATACTGTCTGATGGAAGGTCACATTCTAAAACCATGGGGAATAGAAATAAGCTCATGTGTGGTTGATGCCTACCACTCAGAAAAATTAAAGAAACATTGAAAAGATCTTGCTCTAAGAACTTGCATATGCTCAAAAACTAGCCACAATCCAGCAGTTAGATATTGTTGCCTTTACAGGCGAGTGGTAAGTGCCCTTCTCCATGATGATATGTCCATTTAATGTGAGCTGTCTAATGCCTCTATGAGGGTCTCATTTCATATGTAGGTGCACTTGTGTTTAAAGAAAGAACGAGCAAGCAAAAATTAAATAGGCTGTGGCACTACAGTTATGTCTGAAGTTGTATATTGGGAACAATTAAATTATAGTCATCTTTGCAAAAATGAGTTAATGCCTTTGTAGTAACTTGTCCCCGAATGAATGTGAAGACCTAACATCCAGTATCTGCAATTAATTTGGTCTAAAAATTTTTTTGAATGTTTAATCCAGTATACTTCTATTATGTTAAGTTCTGCTTGAAGAGTTTCATTCCACTGTGATATAGCCAGGGATACTTATAAAAAAATGTATAAAGCAGGGGGAAAGTGTGAAAATTACTCAGCATAGTTTGCTTATCTTTCACGTTAGTTTCCTGGAAAGGAATTTCTGATGTGAGTTACTGTACTATACTGTTACAGTAGCTATACTATTACAGAAACCCAAGTTCTACTGCCAGTTGCTGGAAAGGCCAGTACTCAACAGACGAGGTTTGATTGGGAAGGAACATGAGTCTAGCAACCTAGGGAGAAGGTGGACTTTTCACCATAGGCCAACTCTGAGCTTTCTTCCTGGCCTAGAGATTTTTAAAGGGATTTAATCAGTTAAGGCAGTAGCATGGTCTGTGACATTTCTTGATTACGTGCAGACTCGATGATGACAGCTTACAGAGAGAGCTATCTCAGTGCTTGGAAGTTGTGCAAGAAGTTCTAGTTCCTTGGTGTCAGGATGGGGTGGGTGTGCAAGAAGGTTGGTTTCCTTGATACCCAGAGGTGAATTTGCAAGAAAGTCTGATACCCTGGGGTTTTGCAAGAGTACTGTATTCTTTCTTCAAAGGAGGGCAAGGTCTACAGGTACACAAAGGGAGGTCAGTAAAGTCACTTGTGTGACCTTAAAAAAGGAAAACATTTTGCTAAAAAAAATGTGCTGGACTGATGGAAAGCCTAGGCAGCTTCAAACAGACTTTCTGGCTTCGATGGCCTGGGGAAATTCTGATCCTTCATTCCCCAAGGCCAGTCGTCTGCAAATCTCAAAGAAAGTAAATTAGTTCTGTTGCAGATCAGGAGCCTTGTGTAAGCAAGCCAGGAGTGTGTTAACTTGAAGCAAGTTAACCCATAAGACCTGCTGGAGTGCTCTTAGAATACCACAGTAGAAATAGGGAAAGACTCACTACTTCCCCAGTAAAACACTGATATCTGAACCACTCTTCTGGACTAGTGTAATACAAATGTTGTTTTATTATGTTTCTCTCTCTTACATTCCTGTCCTCCTGAACCCCCACTCCTCACCCTAATAACTCCTCCACTGGCCCACTCAAAGAATCTGTCCAGGGATATTTTCCATGATTCAAATATTGGAATATATTTTTTGTTGAATTGTTAGGCATCAGACAATTTTTAGACACCGAGTTTATCAGATATTTAAGCTTTGTCTATCACAAGCCAAAGAACAGACAGGAATGGACTTTTTTCATTAAATTAATCAAATATTTAAGGAGACTGTATAAGGAAACACCTGAAGCTTCCAATTGGTCCTTTTCTTTCCAGAGATTTAATTGGACTTAATTTCATTTCTTCTGTGTGTGCCACACTGAAGGTAGTAAAATATTCTCTCCTAGTTTCCAAAGGAAGTTTCTGAAGATATTTTGTGAGAAGAATAACCCCTTTCATTTGTGTTAACAGAACATTATATCCAGATATCGATTAGAGTCTACCTGATACAATTTGAGATCCTGGAGTTCAGGACTGAATATTTTCTATTGATATCACTAATGCCTCTAGCAGTGTATGTCACATAGTAAGGATGCAAAAATGGCTGTTAAAAAAGTTCAGTATCCTTAAAAATTATGTCTAAATATTTCATGAGTGTCACAGTGATCTCTGTCTCTAGTGTGTGTTTAAGAAAGAAAAACCTCAGTGCAGTGCTTACTTATGAAATCGGGATTAAATGGTGAGACAAGACTGATCCCCTGTTAGTATTTTGGTGCTCTAATCCCCTCTCTTTGAAGATCACTATGTTTTCTCAGCTATAGAAAGCTCAGTACCATTTATTTCAGACAGTCATATATATCAGTTGGCATTTTTATTCCCATTTCAGGGACAATAAAAACTAAAAAAAAAGTGTTTTGTTTTTGTTTTTGTTTTTTAATGAGTGAAGCTTGGAAACCAAAGAAAAATAGTAAAGACTAAAGAAATGCATCTGTTTTCTTCCCACTTCAGGTTTTTTGGTGACAGTACCTGAAAATTATTTATTATGATTTTGGGGGAATATTATGCAAAGCCAAACTTAGGTTTAGAAGGCTGCTTTATGTATGTGTGTGTATATAGATAGATAGATAGATAGATAGATAGATAGATATAGATAGATAGAAAGCGGTCAAATATAGAGAGGTCAAATATAAAATATTTGAGATCAAATGGAGAAACCAATCTTTGTTAAGTCATCCCATTTTTCAATGACTGTTCAGTATTATAAACAAACAAACAAATATGTCAATAAATAAACAAGCTTGAATAAGGTCACTTCCATACTTTGGGGCATGAAATGTCACCATTTTTCACTGAGCTGTAATCAACAATAGATAAGTCACCCCAACTGCATACATCTGGCCCAGGGCATTTATTTTCAGAGTCTCATCACTCAGGTTCTGACAGATTCCTGAAGGTTGTGGGTAACCGAGACCTAGAAAGTTGGGCAAGAAAGATAGGGATTTGCATATCCTTGTTTTTTAATTGGCATAGTATGGTAAATCTTCAAATAAACTCACCCATAATTTTGGTTAAAAGCTTTTTAGCATATCTCTTCCTAACATAGATCTGCAAGTTTTTCTTACTTCCGCAAGTAAAATCACCCATAATTCTAGTTAAAAGCTTTTTAATGTACCTCCTTCTAATATACGGCTGTATAGTTTTCCTTAGTATAATTAAAATCTTATCCCTCTTAGGAATTTAGGAGTAGCTGTACAGACTTACTGTTCCGCTGCCCATTCTGTTCCGCAAGGTGAAATAGTACTGAGAAGAATTTTTCCAAACTCCCTCCCTCTTCCTCCGAAAAAGAAAAACAAAAAATGTTTTCAAGATTGTTGGAAAACAAAACAAAACAAAACAACCTCTTGCCAAGTTCTTTGTGCATAAAAGTAGAATCTAGTTCACTCAGCTTCTTCTCTATGGAAGGCACACTTGGGTAAGAGTTCAGTCTATTCTATATATCTCCATATAGTCAGGCAGCCCAAAGTTAGACCTAGGGAACAGGATTAAGGGGTATAGTGTAGACACAGATGTAAACCACATTATATATCTTTCAAAAAAAAATGAGGCTGATATTTTTATCTATATCTACATGAAACTTGTGCCTGGTTCTTAATCATTTTGGAACTCAGAGGGCTAGAAAGGGATGTTTGCAATTATTACCTACAAACCACAACAATAGAAATTAGAAAAAGTAATGCCATTGGTCTGTGACATAAAATCTCAGTATAAGATTATATGTGTACCATCATCATAGAGAGCATGCATCTTATGAATTTGGATAGAAATATGCTGTCCAATATGGCAGCTGAGCACTTGAAATGTGAGTGGCCTGATTTGAGAGGTGTTGTAAATGTAACGTGCACACTAGATTATAATGACTTCATTAAAAAAAGTAAAATACCTTAACAATTTTTATATGATTGTATGTTAACATGGCAATATCTAAGTATGTTGAATTAAATATAAAATGTATTATTAAAATTAATGTTACATGCTTCTTTTTACTTTTTATATATAGCTACTAGAAAATTGAAATTCCACATGAAGTTTACATTTTATTTTAGTTGGATATCACTGGGTGATACGGTGGATAATGATAAGACCTGGGAGATCTTTGGCAAATGTAATTTTAAAAAATTAAGAGGATGAAACATGGTGAGTGGTAATCAGTGGCAAAGTTATACAATGTCTACAACAGATTCCTATGTGGAAGTTACTCTTTAAGATTAAGTTATTTTTCCCTTTGTACTTTACTCTTTGCAATTATACATACTGTTTCTACTAAAATCCCAGCCTCAAAACAGGAATCTATGTTATCCCGGTTTTATTTTTGTTTTTGTTTTTGTTTTTGTTTTTGTCTTTGTTGTTTTTTAAGGCTCAAGTAATTAAACTCATGTGAGGTTCTTTATACTTTATAGAGTGATTAAAATAATTCTATCTGTTATAAAGGGCAAATAGATCAGTTTTCCCATTCCCTTTATTTAGTGTTTTCCTTAGAAACATAGTAAACTTGAGTCCTCATGATAATCTTTGAAATTGGGATAAATCTCTATAGGGAGTAAGCCTACTGTCCAGATTTTACAATGTAGAGATATCTCTAAAGTTCTACACCAAATAACCTCTAGATATGTTAAAATAGACCTCCAGAGCTAGCTCGGGAGTTCATCATGGGATATGTAGAAGATAGTCAGAGATGGTCAGGAGGTGCAGCCTCTAATCTCTCAAGGAGATAGCGATTATTTTTTTTTTTTCCTCATGGCTGTATATCAAGTGTGACATTTTGTCTTAACTTCATAATCATTGTTGTGCTTTCTTACATATACATAGGCCAGTTAATGCTTAGTAGTAATATGTTGTGTTCTTGCCTCTATATATGCATGGAGGGATATTTTAGTTATCTCTCTAACATTGTTTAGGCTATGGTCTGAGTCTGAGTAGACACAAATCCCTACTGTATATAAATATGAAGTGGAGCATTAAGATGATGGTCTAATGAGCCAAAACTAAAATGGTGAAAGCTGCATCCATCACTGTGGTTGCTGGTGAGATACTAGGAGAAGGGCTATTCAGTACTAAAGAGCCAAAGCTGGAAGATATTCTGAATTTCACTGGGATTGCTCACTTATTTTACACATAAGAGAATTAGTGCAGAGAGAGCTCAAGTGATTTACTTGAGGACATATTCCATGTAGAGTGGAATAGCTGGAATTAGAACCCAGGGTCAAATTGTGAAGAATGCTGTAGAGACTTTTTTCTTTGATTCAGTCCTATTTTGCTATAGATATTCTCATCTCCTTCAAAATTAATAAGTTAAAATTTGGGCTTTTCCCAGCACTGGTGCTCAGTAAAAATGGAACATGAAGTGAAAATAAATGTTGTTGATGAGGTATAGTGAGCAATCACCACCAGATATCGAAAGAACATTTTCATCTGCTGGTTCATGTTGCACTAACACTCTTACAAAAATAACATTCTTATGTTCTTTCTGTGCTCTTTCTGAATGGGTAAATTATTCTTTTTAATTGGCTTCCTTCATGACAGCTTTTAAAGATACTATCACTGGATGAATACAAATCCACAGTTGTTTCATTTTCTTCTGGGCTTTCTGTCTTATTATTCCAATGCCTTTAGCTTGTCCCTTTCCTGTTTTTTCTACCTACCTCATCTCAACAACACTTTTGGTTAAAGTCAAGGAAAAACTTTCCTCAGTAAAATTTCTTGGAAGGCTGAGACATAGAGTTGACCACTCCTGTAGTCCAATCTTCGGAGACTCTAATCTATTTCCAGGGAATGTTCAAAGAATTATCATCAAGTGGTTTAAACTGAAAATCTCATTACACTTTAACACAGAGCATATTATTTACAGAGATAGTTTTATAAATACTGTCAAGTGGCCCTTCATGAAAAGATACAAAGTAGGATATACTGTATTTATTTTAAAATATCGTATCCCTTAGGGTAAAGAAACTGTTTCACATTCTTTGATAGTTAAGATAAACCCTTCTTAGGACATTAACTTTATTGGGATTCACTACAAAATACTTGTATAGAAGGAAATTATTTTTTAAAGGAAAATAAATATATTTTCAATGTACCTGGAAACAAAAAAACTTGAACAGTTATGTCAGTATATTTCTCCCAGGACACAAGGTTCATTTCTTTGAAAGTATTGAAAGAAGAAAAGTACTCTGCGAACTAAAATTTCTTTACTGTATAATAAACCAGCTGGCCCTACGTTAGGGCTGTTTTAAGTATATCTATTTACATTCATGTAAGCCTCTCTCTTCATGGGGTAAAAAAATGACCTAAAGGAATTGGTGTCCATATGCAAATGCTACCGACTTCTTAACTGACTTTTGTAACAAGAATTCATTTCATATAACCTTGATCTTCATGGCTCATTCAGAAACGTAGGCAAACATCTGTTCAAAGAAGTCATTAAGAAATAGAATTCTGTTGTTACTTACATATCTGAAATTTAGTACCAGACACTGATATAGAAATACTTTTTACTTATCCCCTGGCATTAGATTACTTTAGGACTGGTCCATATTTCTCCCATGACTTCATCCAAGCAAGAATTCATGGGCATTTTTAAACCAAGGAAGCATCAAAAAATCCCCTGATATATAAATGAATTTAATAAAGTCCTAGTATGTCTCTGAAATCATGCTTGACTTTTCCTACCTCCAACACCTCGGGCCACATGTTGTTATTCATCTATTTATCGCCTCTGCCAAGAGAACACTGTCAGTCCCCTATTGCCAAAATAGGCTCTCAGAGCAGGGAGTGAGCATTTTTATTATTATTTTAATGACTTTTAAAAAGCTTCAGAATTCATTCATCTTTTTTGTGTACTAAACAATGTTCATATTTAAAACAATGACATTTTTCAAAGCAGGATTTCAGTTCTTTCCTCATTGTGTTTTTGTTTGGTTGTTTTTGTTTCAAGAAGAATTCACTGTCCTAAATAATTCTGTACATGCTTTTGGAAATCAGAAAAAGAATTTACCATGCTGTGCATTTAGATTATTTTTAATCTACTTGGGATTAAATTGGTGTCAGTTCTCTCTACATGGACAGACTGGATAAGAGAAATGCTTTGAATATTCAGGTAATTGATCCATATAAAAAAGGATCATGTTCATCGTTTCCCTTCTGCATCATATTCTCCTCCAGCACATACTTTGTAGGGATACTGTGCTGTACTCCCTTCATTTTCATCCTAAATAAAGAGGGTGGATTTGTAAGAATGAAACTGAATTATTCACTTTTTAATCAGATTGACCATGTCATTTAAAAATTTTAAAAAGTAACTTTGATAAAGGATCATTATTTTTCCAGGAATGTCAGAAGGTCCATGTATCTAGTATTTCCTCATTATACAACTTGTTTTCTTACTGTTTAAGAACAAAGTTGTATATTGTTATCAATTATTGTTTTTAAATTTATTTAATAAATATTTACTGTATACCTACTGTGAGTCATGTACTATGCCAGAGTGCTAGACATAAAACCTTTTTTGTTTATTTTTTTTAATGCTTATTTTTATTTTTGACAGAGGGAGAGAGAGCATGAGTGGGGGAGGGGCAGAGAGAGAGGGAGACACAGAATCTGAAGCAGGCTCCAGGCTCTGAGCTGTCAGCACAGAGCCTGACGCGGGGCTCGAACACACAGACTGCAAGATCGTGTCCTGAGCCGAAGTTGGATGCTCAACCAACTGAGCCACCCAGGAGCCCCTGGACATAAAATCTTGAGTAGGGTAGATACAGTTTCTGATGTCCAGAAACTTACTGACCAGAGGAGGCAGACATTAAATGACCATGCAAATTAACATATTTTTAAAACTATGATTAATTATGCTGAATAAACTTATTGGGGTAATGAGAGTGAATGATAGAACAGCCTAAACTATTTACCAAATCAAGAGAGAATGCATTATTTGAGCTGGAATTTAAAATGTAAGTAGTGGGGCGCCTGGGTGGCGCAGTCGGTTAAGTGTCCGACTTCAGCCAGGTCACGATCTCGCGGTCCGTGAGTTTGAGCCCCGCGTCAGGCTCTGGGCTGATGGCTCAGAGCCTGGAGCCTGTTTCTGATTCTGTTTCTCCCTCTCTCTCTGCACCTCCCCCATTCATGCTCTGTCTCTCTCTGTCCCAAAAATAAATAAACGTTGAAAGAAATAAAATAAAATGTAAGTAGTATTTAATTGGTAAAATGGAAAGCCTTCCCAGAAGGAAATATCATATGTAAAGATGTTTGTAAGAAAAACTCAAAAAAGTCAACTGGGTTAAGGTACTTAGAGTGAGGAAGAAAGGAATACTTCATGGCTAGGGAGGTAAGAAGTGGCTGATCAGAAAATTTTTGCAAGTATAAATAATAGGTTTGGGTCTATATTCTAAAAGCAAAAATTATTGAAATAATTTCTGTAGGTGAGGAACATAACATTTCTTGCATTTTAGATCTCTGTAGTTGGATAGGTTGGGGGTTGGAGGTGTCTGTCATTAATGTAAGTAAGTCACTTAGGAGAAATAGATTGTGGTAGCTTGGCCTAAAACAGAGGTAGCAGAAAGAGAAAGAAACATACTATGTGAGAGACATTTCTGAGGTTGTCCACTGAAGATACGGTAGATATTGGTATGAGATTTCAAAGACACTTTAGCATCTTGGTTTACACAGTGGGAGAATTTTGGTGGCTTAAACTGAGATAGAGAATACAAGAAGCAGAACCCATTTGAAATGGAGTATACAATGTGTTCTTGACACACGAACTTTGCATTTATTTAAAGCATCCCAGTAGACATCCTGCTCAGTTAGATATTGGCTTAGAGAAAAGATGTTGGCTAAAAGTTAATTCAAGATTAATTATTTTATAGATTGTAAAATACTATGTAACTATGATTTTACTAAGGAGAGAGACTATAACAAGAAGTAAAGAGAACCTATAATGAAACTTTGAGAAACTGTTGAATAAAGGAGAACAGAGGAAACTTCAGAGACAGAGTAGAAGAGGAGACAATGCATCAGAGGAGGCAAAGCAGAGAGTGGATCAAGGACAAAATTGCCAAAAATCTCAAGGACTCCTGAGCATCAGCTAAAACGAACATTGAAAAATGTTGCCTGCACTGAGTGACGTGGTAGTCATTGGTCTACTTACCAGGAGTCATTGTGGGGGTGTAGTGGAGATAGAAGCCAGGCTATTTGGAATAAGGATTGAGGGGGAAGTGAGAAAATTGACACCCTGGATTAAGGCACGCATTTAAAAATTTTGACCTTGCAAATAATAAGAAAGCTAAGTGATGGAGAAAGTGGGATCTGGGACTAAGTGGAGGTGTTATTGTTGCTGCCGTTATAGTTATTGCTATTTTGGGGTAGGATTTTGTTTTTAAAAGAAGAAAGATTTTTACCATAATTAAATGCTGATTAAAAAGGCATTTTAAAAGGGAGCTGATTCTGGAAAGATAAATTTTACTTTATAGAACTGAATCTCAACCCTGGCTCCCTGAAATCACTAAATGTGGAGCACTTTCAAAAGTTTCCAATACCTCAACTCCACCCTGAGACATTCTGTTAAATCCGTCTGAGGTAGTAACAGAACATCTGTATTTTTAAAAGCTTCCCACCCAGGTAGAAACATAGCTCTGGAATAGCACTATCAAAATTTTTTTCATGACGTATAATGATGGAAATATTCTATATCTTTGCTGTCGAATACAATGGCTCCTAACTTCTTATGACTATTGAGCACTTGATTCTGTGGCTTGTTCAAATGAGGAACTAAATGTTTAATTTAATTTTAATTTTAATTAATGAATATTTAAATTAAAATAGCCATTTGTGTGATCCAGTTCTATAGGACCCATTTCCTATAGCAGAGAGCAGGTCAACTGTCCATATCAAATGGAGTGATTGACATCATGTACAAAAAATGATTTTAGGACCAGAATGTTGACTATGTGCAAAAGCTGGCTGCATCCTGATATTCATACTTTAGAAATGAAAAAAAAAATGGGGCAGCTGGCTGGCTCATTCAGTAGAGCATGCAACTTTTGATCATGGGGTTGTAAGTTCGAGTTCCAAGATGGGTGTACAGGTTACTTAAAAATAAAATCTTAAAAAAAAAATAAAAAATATTGCTGAATGCTTCCCTTTAGCCAGGAAGCACCACACAGTTTGCTTAAAAAGCAAACAATGGGAATCTAAGGAATGACAACCTTGTTCCAAGATGCCCAGGTTCTAAGTTCAGTAGCCCCTATGAATGTATCAGTTCTTAACAGAAATTTGTAATTTAAAAGAACAGAAGATGGTTGAGTATCTAAGGTCCTGTAGGGGCCAATAGCATGGTCCTGTAGGGAAGGAAAGATTTTCTCTCTATCCTACTAGGTTTAATTGCTGGACTTATCAAAAAACAAAAACAAAAAAAACCCTGATAACAGGTACATTAACAGGAGAAGAGATGTATGAGTTTATTAATTTTTGGTATTACATGCATGGGGGAGCATCACAAGAAAAAAAAGTGAATACCCAAAAAGCAGGGAGGTTTGAGAGCTTATAGCTACTAGGGCATATGCAGCCAAATTAGGGTAGGGTAAAAAAAATTTTTTTTGGAAAGATAAATGGGCCCTTAATAAAATGATATGATATGTTAAATAAAATGAATGATATGATAGTTTATGACCATGTTTGTCTGGGTGTGGTGTTGACTTCCAGTCTCCTCTTCTGTGATAAGAATCAATTTTCCCTGGTTAATGAGGCTCCTAAAGAGGGATTTATGGCAATTGAGTTCCTTTTGGAGCATCTGTCTTTAGGCAAATACAGGGAGTTCAGAAAAAGCCTTTCTCTGCATGTGCTGGTTTTCAAGTGCCTTCAGCTCAAAATAACCAATGTACCAAGCAGTGTATTTTGGGGTGGCATGTTCTGAACTCCTGCAACCCTCAAACCAACTAAACAAACCGTCATCTAAGGTGTCATGTTTATTAAACAGAAATAAAAACCTAAAAAATGTCTCCATAAAAATTCTCCCTAATATTCTTTTTCTTTCTCCTCAAAATAAATATTAAATTCCTGTTTTACTTTCTCAACTTTCATCTTGCTCTATCCTGAGATGATTCTGTAAAACTTCTTTACTTCAGTGTTTTGTTTGTAGATTAGATCCATTTCCTGATGTGGAGTTGCACGTGGAGTAGGTAATTGTCTGTGTGGCTTGGTTCCATGGGTATGGGAAAGGTTTTAATGTACTTATTGCATAGTACAGCACAGTAGCCAAGGGTTTTGGATCGAGATTTGGTGTTAGCAAGGTCAGATCCCATCTTTTCCTCTTCCTACCTATAATGACCATGAGAAAATTATTTAATATTTCTTGGACACCATACCTTTATATAAAATTGGAAAAAATAGTAACAATCTCACAGATAGTTTTGGAAATACTTGTAACATGTAACTTGATACATATGAGATACTTTTAACTACAGCTAGCATGTAGCTATACACACATAGAGACAGAGAGAGACAGAGACAGAGAGAAATTGATCTGGATTTGACACTTGGGTATGACTTGAAAGATTCAAGGAAAGTGGAAGGGGTTTTCTAAAGGAAAGTAAACAACAAAGAAAAAACAAATAGCGAAGTAATATGTATGGTGTTTGAATGGTGGGGGGATATCAGTGTGGCTATAACAGAAAAGGAATATTAAAAGTCACACAGAGAAGCTCAGACCTAATATGTGATGGATAAGGAATGAAATAAGAAACTTAAATTTTTAAGAAAGAGTGGTTTAATAGAAACATTCTTCAGAAAGATCCTAAGGCAAACAAATGCAGGATTGATTTCGAGATGAAAGGGATAGAGTTAGAAAGTAAGATGAGGAGATTCACAACAGGAACCTAAGACAAGGCCGAGCCGGAGGTCCAGAGAAGAAGGGATACCAAAAAGGATGCTGTTAAGGAGAAATGGGCAACCTCTGACAGCGAGACTTAGGTACCAGATATTCTTAAGACCTAGATCTATTGGGAACATGAAGGAACGGGGTCTAAGGACAGAGGCCCACAATTCCAGGGACCTGGGAGTGAGTGCCAAAAAATGTTTCAATACAGAAATTTTGCCAAGGGACATGGCAATCAATACCTACTCCTTCAGTGGTACTTCCTCCTGACTGAGGAATATTATCTTGGTTTCTAATGACAAACTAAGTCTGAGAACAAACAAAAATGTATTAAAGAAGTGGCTGACATTAAAAAATAGCTTCTTCATTAATATTCAGAATTTAATTAGCCATAGAACAGTGAAAATGGAACTTAAGTTTTCTACTTTAAAAGAAGCAGTCAAATATTTCAAATTCTAAGGAAATTGAAATACAAATTTAACTCATGAAATCACCCAGTGAGAACATTATTGTAATATCATGAACTAGGTTACAACTAAAATTTAAAATAAAACATATGGCATTGATTTATTTGTGGCAAAATATTATTTCTTTTGTTTGAAAAGAAAAGATTCTGGGAATATTCTGAATACCAAGTAGAATAGCTCTGCTACAGAAATGCTTTAATGAATTAAAACTTAATTATTGCATTTTCAAAAACATACAGTTACAGCATCCCTACTCTTTGAAGCTTTAGGCACTTCACCACCTTTAGAATTAAGAGTTAATTAGAAATCTAAAATTTAAATTGCTGCATTCATGGAGGTTTCATTATTTTTCAAAGGAGAATTCTTGGATCTTTTATCAATACTACTGCTTTTGAATAACACGATCAGCATAAACTACTTTTACTCTGAGATATTTTCAAACTAACTAATGCCCTTAATTTGTCTTGGAGTTTTAACCATTTGATGACAAAATATGAAAAAATTACATTTAGAAATATATATAAAGATGGGGCTCCTGGGTGGCTAAGGTCATGATCTCACGATTGGTGGGTCTGAGCCCTGTGTCAGGCTCTGTGCTGACAGCTCAGAGCCTGGAACCTGCTTTGGATTCTGTGTCTCCCTCTCTCTCTGCCCCTCCCCTGCTCATGCTCTGTCTCTGTCAGTCTCTCAAAAATAAATAAATGGTAAAAAAAATTTAAAAATATTTATATATATAAAGAAAGAAAGGGAAGGGAGGAGGCAGGAAGAAAGAATAAAACACAATCAAGTTATTTGGATAATTTTAAACCACTGAGGGTGGGATGGTGGTGGTGGTGAGGGGAGAGAAAAGCCAGGTAAATAACTTACCAGAATGAAAAACTCCAAGATATGAGACACAGTGAACAGCAAGGGTGAAAAAGGCAAGGCGTTTTCCTGGAAACAGTTTGCATGAAAGTGCAAATGTTAAACTGTAAGCTTCTCAAGCACATCCCACCATTTGTGTCTTAAAACACCAACTGCCAAATTTTCTCAGAAGAAACTAGACCAAGAGGAAAAAAAAAATCCGTAGAGATTAAAACTGGAGGGTGAGCCAAAAGAGACCATAGTTCTATTTAATCACTCTACAATAAAGTCTGGAATCCAACAGCCAACCCCTTCATCTAGAACTCCTCATCAGCTCTTCATGCTTCACTCTTCAGTGTGAGTTGACATCCCAAGATCACCAGCAACAATAGCTCACAAAGACCCAAGAATACATTTAAGGCAAGCAGGAAGATTGGCGCAGAATTGAGGAAGTACCCAAGATGTGTAGTCGGCAAATAGTGTAAAGTCAGTTTGCCTTGCACCGGTAGAAAGGTACAGTCCACGCATGTTGGTTAATAAAATAATAAAATAGATGTGTTTACCTGTGTTGAGAGTGTAGGCACAACTCTGTCACAGAGTTTGGAGAAG
Organism: Prionailurus bengalensis; assembly: GCF_016509475.1. Taxonomy (NCBI): domain Eukaryota; kingdom Metazoa; phylum Chordata; class Mammalia; order Carnivora; family Felidae; genus Prionailurus; species Prionailurus bengalensis. The sequence continues at coordinate 71,424,891 of NC_057354.1, forward strand.
AAATACTTGGACAGAAACTAAGTAAATAAATAATTAAGGAAAAATGAGGTAACTTTGTAACTCTGGAAGAGAAAAAGAGTTTGTCAAAAAAAGAAAAAAAAAGGAAAAGAAAAGGAAACACAATCATAGTTTATTTTACTATGTGGCCCTGCTCTGAACCAGATCTACAAAATTACAAGAGACTAAAGATAATTAATTGGGCCAAATTAGATTATGGAACTATATATTAACTCCTAAGGAGTGAGGGGAGGGTTTGAAAATTTGACAGTGCTGGGGGAGTGAGAGCCAGATCTTTTTTTTTTTTTTCCACAGCCAGTAAATAGTATCTTAAATCTTCCAAATTCAATAGAGATCACCTAAACTAAAAAAAACAAAAAAAAACAAACAAACAAACAAACAAAACAAAACAAAACAAAACAAGGACACCTGGGTGGCTCAGTTGGTTAAGCATCCAACTTCAGATCCAGTCATGGTCTCAGTTCGAGGGTTCAAGGCGGTAACAGCCTCTGTGCTGACAGCTCAGCCTGGAGCCTGCGTCAGATTCTGTATCTCCCTCTCTCTGCCCCTCCCCCGACTTGTGCTCTGTCTTTCTCTCAAAAATAAATAAACATTAAAAATAAATAAATAAAAAGGGGTGCCTTGCTGACCTAGTCAGTGGAGCATGCAACTCTTGATCCCAGGGTTGTGAGCCTGAGCCCCACTCTGGGCATAGAGTTTATTTCAAAAAAGAAAAAATAAGTTCAAGGAAATAACTCAGAAGAATGGAGGTAAATTCAAGAAGAAACACCTTCAAGAGTGGGAAGTTATCTACTCAGGGAATTGAAGATCTGGTGGATTCAGATGCAGGTCAGGGAGAGGTGGCTGCTGGTTTGCATTTTAAGACTTAGAGCTTCATTTGACTCTGTAAACGTGTGTGTGTGTGTGTGTGTGTGTGTGTGTGTACTTTGATTTTTAAAGAGTGGTGAGTATGGACTTCCAGCATCTGGTTTGGCATGTAGGGAGCTTGAAAGTCATCCTTCTCTCCTAACAAGAACGAAAAATCCTAAAAACCTGAAAAATCAAAACTCTTTTTACATCTGTCAGAGAAGTAAGATCGCAAGGCAAAACACTGTCCCCAAATTGGAGAGACAGGTAGGCAATGAATATAGAGGCCACAAGTAACTGGGGCGGAAACCCATGAACTGAAGCCTCTGCAGGAACTAGAATGAGTTTAGGAACACCTACGCTGTAACCAAAAAATTGCTGGAGGCTCAGTGTGGACAAGTCAGAGAGTGAAAAACTCCAGCATGGGAACCAGACTTAAGGGGAGGGGAGCCCACTCTTTTTTATTTTTACCTCCAGGAGCTCCAGCGGTTTCTCACAGGGAAGATCAAAGAAAATTCTCCTAGTGCTTTCAGCAGGGGGAGGTAATCATTTTGAAATATGCCAGAACATTCTGTTCTTCTTAATAATACCTATCCCCAGGAGAATCTAGTTAACCGGAGTCTGACCCATTAGAGTTTTATCAAAGGCTGACCAACATGAGGGAAGGAACATACCAACTCTAGCCCACTCTAGCCATCTTGTCCCACCTAAGGGTGGGGAGAGCAGGGAGAGGTCTGAGAATCATGTGTCAAGTTCACAGTCCAGAAGACAGACTCCCTAAAAGACAGAGACCTAGTTTTAGGACAATAAGAATGTTTCCCTCCCCTGCACAACCTTAGCACCATACCATTAAAGGTCTATTTACAGGAGTTCCTTTTACCTAATATATCATATCTGACATTCAACAAAAATCACAAGGCATATTAAAAGGCAAGTAGTAATGAGTGGATTATTTTGATCAAAATAGCTGTACACAGTATTTTGTAGACACAGTTTAACAGTTCACAACATCTATGTAATCCACTGATGAGAAAATAAAGTGAAACAATACATCGGATCAATATGGTATCTGTTGAATCATAAAAAAAAGGATGAAAGCCATTTAATCAGAAATATAAAAGGAAATTAATTGTGATAGCAAATTACCACATCATTTTGACTTGTTCATGATATTTGACCCAATACCAGATAAATGTTTGTCTTTTTCCAATATTCTATAATAGTTACACAAAATAAGGAAATAAAAAAGAGCAATTTCATCTTCTTTAAAATCTTTAATCAAAGATATTTTAAAAAATATTAGTTTTCTTCCCACAGTCCCACAAGGAATAAGCATCCAGCATGTAAAAACAATTTTACCTTCATAAAAAAAATAAGATTTAAAAATTGTTTATTAAATAAGGTCTTTATCAGAACTCTATTTAATTATTGGAATTGAAATCAGAACATAACAATGGTAAAACTTTGGCATATGGCCTACCAGTAAGAATTAATCAATATTTTCTCCCCAGACATTTTGACTCACAAGATTTTAAATCACTCAGGCCTTGCCCAACTTCAGATGTGTGAGCATTAAAGCAATATGAATTATTCACAGCTCCAGAACTCAGGTTCTCCCTAACTTTTCCCTTTTCCTTCTTTCAGACATTGTGTCTTGCAAATGTGGGATTTATTACATAGAAGATTGTCAAGCTACCTCATGTTCTTTTAGGAATGTAATGAGTGTCTTATTTTTCTCTTTTTGAAACAAGTGGGAACCCTGAATACCATCTTCACAGGGCATGTTACTTCTTATAAATATAACTGCCAGTCAGATGTTTCTTTTACAGTGACCAGTAAGAACCCATCATAAATATCACCCATTAAATCTAAGGCTCCAGCTATACTTTACACAAGAATGGAATTTCTGCATTCATTTGAACCCTTAACCGTGTACTTGGATCTTAATCAATATTAAATGGCCTAATTTCCCATGATTTTTTTGGAAAAAAATATTTATTTATTTTTGGGGGGCGGGGTGGGGAGAGAACCTCGAATAGGCTCCGTACTGTTAACATGGAGCCTAATGTAGGACTTGAACTCATGAGCTGTGAGATCATGACCTGAGTCAAAACACACAGTAGGACACTTAGCTGACTGAGCCCCCCAGGTTCCCCTCCCACAAATTTAAGACAGAGTGATATGTTTTAGATTGAGCAATGTACATATATTTGTTTATTCATTGGTGAAAAATACCACTTGAAAAATAGCTTTCTTATCAGCAGTTACAAGGAAATAGCTAACATTATTAAATTTACTGTGGGCTGGCATTGTAAGTGCTTTATATACATCGTTTCAGTTTCTCACAGGTACGCTCTTTCATTGTTACAAGTAACAGTGCCATTGGAAAAGTGAGGAAAATGTAATTTGCTTAGTGTTAGCCACCTAGTAAGAGTCAATTAGAATTCAAACACAGTCACTCTAACTCCAGAACCCAAGCTTTTAATCATTATACTGAAAGACCAGTTTGATGCAGGATATTTAGAAGATATAGATAATTAGAAAGAATGTAATTAAAATCACCAGTAAATCTGACACCAAAATACTACAATTGTAACATGCTGGTGGTTTTTCTTCTTGTCTTTATTTATGCTTGTGTATATCTCTCAAAATCAGACCCACAGTAATGGAGTTTTAACATAGTTTCTCTCCATTTCAAAAAATATAGTGAATATTTCCTATATCATTAAATGGTCTTTAAAAACTTATCTATCTATCTATCTATCTATTTATCTATCTATCATCTATCTGTCTGTCTATTTACTTATTTAAACAGAGACAACGTCCAATGGAGATAGGGGCAAAGACACATGGGGAGAGAGAGAGAATCCCATGCGGGGCTCATTCCCACAAATCGTGAGATCATGACCTGAGCTGAAACCAAGAGTCAGACACTTACCTGACTGAACCACTGAGGTATCCCGAAAACATAGTTTTAATGGCTACAAGAGAAAAACATTTTTCATTTAAATGATCCAAAGCATTGTCAATATTGTTTATGTAGATTTGGCCAAAATGATCACTTTTTTTTCTTCATTTTTGTGTGCTTTTATTCCCTCCTTAGTAATAAAAATATATCAATGGAGCGACACATTCTCTTTGAATTCCACATGAAGCAAGTCTGAAACAGGATAAGAATACTGAGATTTATTCTCGAACATCTGCAGCTGAAATCCTCAAGTTCTTAGCCTAAAGGAATGTCCCTTGTTCTGTCAAAATGAGCCTCAGGAGAGTGACTAGGGCACTTAACTGGGTGCTCTCTCAGTGGACAGTGGGGTTTTCCTTCAACTGTAGTTACATCTTTAAAATTCTTCCAGTTTTTTTTTTTTAATTAATTTATTTTTTTAACGTTTATTTATTTTTGGGACAGAGAGAGACAGAGCATGAACGGGGGAGGGGCAGAGAGAGGGAGACACAGAATGGGAAACAGGCTCCAGGCTCCGAGCCATCAACCCAGAGCCTGACGCGGGGCTCGAACTCACGGGCCGCGAGATCGTGACCTGGCTGAAGTCGGACGCTTAACCGACTGCGCCACCCAGGCGCCCCTAAAATTCTTCCAGTTTTAAAAGTATAAAGGAACTCATTTGGTTAACTTTGTCCATATCCTCACTGGGAAAGGTAGAACACTGGAGACCACTGTGGTTATAGGACCAGAGAAGAGATGTTTGCTTCTTTTAAGACAAAGGAATCTTGGTTGGCCTGCTTCTATCCAGAGGAGTGGAGAATAAAGTCTTGCTCCCAGTCTAGCAGTTCTTTTTGCTGCTCATTCATTTCCTTGCTCAGTATTTCCCCGCCCCAGGGGCTACTTATATCTCTATGGGAATGGTGCAAAGAATACAATCAAAATCAAGCATTTATTTTGCTTTCCTATTTTTCTTCCACTGTGCAGAAAAGACGGTGCCTCCATATATGGAGTTAAATAAAAATAATCCATTAACGGATTACTGGAGGAAAGAAAGCTAAATTATACTCTCTGTATGTAGAATATTGTGGCAGTTGGTTAGGAACATCCATAGGGCATTCTGAAAATGCACATGATACACGCTGGAGGTGGGAAGATTTAAGAGCCAAACTGTGAGATGGGGAAAAGGCAATCAGTTGGATGTTCAAAAGTACACAACTGGGCAGCCTAATTTAATATATAGATTTAGTCAAAACCTACATCAGATCAGATTTTTGTGTACTGTGAAGTATGAGCAAACTTAAGTAAAAGCAATACATCTTCTCCATATGTAGCATATTTTTAGATATAATAAGTTAATTGTGCAGAAATGGAAAGACACTTGCTTTACGTTCTTAGAAACTATCATGGACTTAAGTGGATTGGTTTTCTGTTCCTCTGATCTTTCCGAAGTTGTTGTGCTTTACTAAACTCTTTTTGGAGGCAACAATTTGCTTTCTTTTCCCTCACTAAATACATGTTCCAAATGAAGATGGCCTATCAAAGGGACCCACCTCCCTGGCTGTCTGTCACCATCAGACTGGATGAAGAATAGGTACTTGACCAGAGCCAAACAATAGAAACCTTGCCTTGGCCACAGTGATTTGTGCAACTTGTGGGCACATAAACCACTATTGGCAAGTTGGTGTCCTTCTTTAGGATTTTCTAATTTGACCTGGAAGTAAAGGATCATTTCCTCTCTGGTGATATAAAACTTTAAGTATTGAGATGTTTGTAGCCTTACTTCTAGGTACTGAAATGCCAACTGGAAATAATGAGGTCAACATATAGAAAAAGTAGAAAGAGAAATGGAAAGGGTGGGAACTTCTGAAAAGCCAATAAGTATATTGTAACTCATTTGAAATAATGTTTATGACTTTTGTGATGAAATAAAGGCCTGTCACGTATTAAAAACCAACATAAGAGGTGCAGAGCCTAGTTGTGTTTGACATTACGGTGTTCTCTTTTTTTTTTGGTTGCAAGGAATTAAAGGGAAAAATAAAATCCTGTTATCCTGCTTTTATCAGTTTTGCTTTCCATTTAGCCACTTGTTTCAAAATTTACACTAGAGGATTACATTTTTCACCCTATCAAGACCTTACTTTTTTTACATTTCTGCTTGGTAAAATTCTGAAAAGCACAGATTTTATAGTAGGATATACACACCATAAAATGCCTTAGGTTTTTGTTTTTGTTTTCGTTTTGATATTTGAAGCACCAAGAACAAAAAAAAATAATTATTTAAGATAATTAAAAATTATTGGGGCACCTGGGTGGCTCAGTGGGTTAAGCATCCAACTTTGGCTCAGGTCATCATCTCACAGTTCCTGGTTTTGAGCCCTGCGTTTGGCTCTGTGCTGACAGCTCAGAGCCTGGAGCTTGCTTCAGATTCTGTCTCCCTCTTTCCCTGCCCCTCCCTGCTCATGCTCTGTATGTCTAAACATTAAATATTTTTTCAATAATTAAAAATTATTTAAAAGTATTTCTTTTCATTGAAGGAAAAGAAAACTCAGAAAGGATTTAAAGCTAAGGGGATTCAAGTTATCTAATTCTCTTCTCTGAAAAAAGCTGGTGTTATTGATGTGTAGACAATTAGGATTCCTGTAATTTAAATTTCTACTGACATTTGTTTAGCAATGATTTGTTTAGCTAAACATTTGCTTAGCAAGTTTCAATACTGTACTAGGTGTTTGAGTATTACATGTAACTAATAGAGGTTATTTTAGTAATAAGCTCTTGACACATGATCAAGAATATATTTTTGACAATTTCTGATTTGCTATTTTGATTAGCAATTTGCTGTGAGCTAAAACTTCTCTAAAAAACAAAACCTATTAATTGTTTTTAATAACTAAAAATTAAATAGTAGTTTTCAGTATAAATAATTTGCTTCCTTAATTTTCAGGTCCTTCTAAAGTAAACAAAGATATATAGTTATGCAAGTCTTCAATCTTGTCCACCACTTGCAAATTAGGAAATTATCATACCCACTTAACAATCTTGGTTCCAGCTTACTCCCTTTCTCCCTGCCATACTTGCTTTGTCTAACAAAATTCTTTTGTAGTGGTCCAGGGAGAAGTGGACCCCTTCTTATATTTGTAATTATTCAGTTATATGTTACATTCTTTTGCCAAGGGTCAGGATGTCTGTTATTCTATGCTATGTTTTGTTCCTGAATACATTTTTTATGCCTATTTAGAATAAGATTCTATTATTTAACTCATTTCTTTAAGGACTTTAAGATTGGACATAGGCAATCTTCCCAAAGTTCTGCTGAACCCCATCCTGATTATGTGGCCACACACTGTAAGATGCAAACTATATGACATTCTGGAAAAGGCAAACTAAACTATGGAACTAGGGAATTAAAACTAAGGGGATTAAAACAACAACAATATATCACTATACATTTATTTGAGTGATCAAATTCCTGTACATTGGCATCACCTAATGCTGGCAAGGACATGGAACAAAAGAAGCTCTCACTCATTACTGGTGGGAATGCAAAAAGCAAAACACAAAGTACAGCCACTTTGGAAGACACTATTTTCATTTAAAACTAAACATATTCTTACCATTTTATACAGCAATTACAGTCCTTAATATTTATCCAAGTGAGGTGAAAACTTATGTCTACACAAAACCTGCAAACAGATACCGGCTTCATTTGTGATTGCCAAAACTTGGAAGCTACCAAGGTGTCCTTCAGTCGGTGAATGGATACGTAAACTATCTATATCCGTGGCCTTTTGTAGCAACATGGATGGAACTGGAGAGTGTTATGCTAAGTGAAATAAGTCATACAGAGAAAGACAGATACCATATGTTTTCACTCTTATGTGGATCTTGAGAAACTTAACAGAAGACCATGGGGGAGGAGAAGGAAAAAAAAAGTTAGGGAGGGAGCCAAACCATAAGAGACTCTTAAAAACTGAGAATAAACTGAGGGTTGTTGGGGGTGTGGGAGGGAGGGGAAAGTGGGTGATGGGCATTGAGGAGGGCACCTGTTGGGGTGAGCACTGGGTGTTGTATGGAAACCAATTTGACAATAAATTTCATATTAAAAAATAATAAAAAAACCTATATCCAGCCAATGGGATATTATTCAGTGCTCAAAAGACATAAAGACATGAGTTGTTGGGCCCCTCGGTGCCTCAGGCTGTTGCATGTCCAACTCTTGACTTTGGCTTGGGTGATGATCTCACCATTTGTGGGATTGAGCCCTTACTCGGGCTCTGTGCTGACAACACAGCACAGAGCCTGCTTGGGATTCTCTCTCCTTCTTCCTCTGCCTGTCCCCCACTCACATTCATGCTCTCACATGATCTCTCTCTCTCTTCTGAAAAAGAATAATAAGATAAAAACTTAAAGAAATAAAAAAAAAAGAAATGGATTATCAAACTATGAAAAAACATGGAGAAACCTTAAATGCATATTACTAAATGAAATAAGCTATGCACAAAAGGCTACAATATTGTATGTTTCCAACTATATTACATTCTGGAAAAGACAAACCAGGAAGACAGTAAAAAGATCAAAGTTGCCAGAGGTTAGGAGAAAGTGAAGATGAATAGGCTGAGCACAGAAGTTTTTTTAGGTCAGTGAAACTATTCTTTATGATGCTATAAGTGTGGATACATATCATTATACATTTGCCCAAACCCGTATGTAAAAGAGTCATCCCTAATATAAACTATTGACTTTGGTGATTATGATAAGTGGATGTAGGTTTATTGATTGGACCGAATATATCCCTCTCTTGGGGATGTTGATAATGGGGTAGGCTATGCATGTGTGGCAGCAGATAATATATGGGAAATGTCTGTACCTTTGGCTTAATTTTGTTGTGAACCCAAAACTTCTCTAAAAAATAAAGTCTTAAAAAAACAGAATGGAAGCTGGTGTCATGGGCAGTAAATGAAGATGAGGGTGGTGTCACATGACACTAGAGAGACAGTAGTTGATCAGATTATATAGGCCTCTTACATCATGTTAAGAATTTTCATCTTGGGGCGCCTGGGTGGCGCAGTCGGTTAAGCGTCCGACTTCAGCCAGGTCACGATCTCGCGGTCCGGGAGTTCGAGCCCCGCGTCAGGCTCTGGGCTGATGGCTCAGAGCCTGGAGCCTGTTTCCGATTCTGTGTCTCCCTCTCTCTCTGCCCCTCCCCGGTTCATACTCTGTCTCTCTCTGTCCCAAAAATAAATAAATGTTGAAAAAAAAATTAAAAAAAAAAAAAGAATTTTCATCTTTATCTTTGGCATAATGTGAAAACATTAAGAGATTTTAAGCAAAGAGGAAAATAAAATGAACAGCATCACATCTGGATAAAATCAGTCTTACTACAGTATGGAGAACCAGTAACAGGATAGCACAGTGGTTATGAGGGAATATTTTGTAAACTGTTTTAATAGTCCAGATGGTAAAGAATAGTATCTTGAACTAGGGCATGGACAGTGAAAATACAGCGAAGTGGATGAAAACTAGAGATTTAAGAGATTAAAAAGAAACATAATAAATACAGAGTATAAAAGAAACAGGGGTAGCAGAGATGACTGCAATTTTTAATACACAGAATTGGATGGATAGGGTTCTATTTATTGAGATAGGAGATGATGCAAAGATCTAGGGAGAATAGTAATGAGTTTAAATTGACATGATGATTTTGTGGATCATTTTTGATTAGTTAAGTGGGTATGAACCATAGAGGGAATATCTTTGCTGAGGATATATATCTGAAAGTCAGAAGCATATAATGAATTAATTTCATGGTTAGAGATTAGGGTGGGAAGATTGGCAATATATATGATATATGCCATATACGACAATATGTTATGGTAAAGAAAATAAAAATGTTCTAAATTTGTCACTATGTCAGTAGCTAATAGCCAGGTAAAGGTGGATGAGCCTACAAATTAGAATGAAAATAGTGATCTTTCCACAAGAAGAAATCAGAAAGTGAATCTAAAGGAAGAGAGAGTATCAAGAAGAAAAATGTGATCATTAGTATTAAAATCTCCTAAGAATTAAGACAAGAACTGCCCCCCCCCAAATCCTTACATTTAATGACATAAATATCATTAGTGACGCTAGTAAGATTTATGTCAACAAAGTTATGGAAGCAGAAGCCAAAGTGGAGTGGAGGTGAGGATTCAATACATATTGCCAACTTCTAAGAAATTTGACTATAAATGGGGATGAGGGAGTTAAGGTCAAAGAGATAGGAGGCTGTAGCTTCTGAGGAAGTATTGAGATGTATAAAAATGTGTGTGTTTAGGTCAGGATGATTGAGCATGTCTTAATACCAATGAGGGAATTCTGGTGAGTATACAGGAGAGCAGTAGTCTGGAAGTGGCATTAGGAATCATAACTATGAATTATGTTCATACATACTCTAAGAGTAGCATGTTTGTACATTTTGGCTCCTATTATACTTATAACTACAGTGTATAATAGGCAGTGGGAAAAAGTAATGTATCTATTTATTCACATAAGAAAATGGAGGCTCAAGTTATTAGACTTTGTTACTGGCAAAACCTTAGGTCATTAGACTTTCAGCTTAATGCTTTTTAAAGGTCTGGGGTGAAGTTGGAACAGAGGACTGAATGAAAATATTACCATGGAAGGAAAGGAAACCTTCAGATGGGACATATTTTTTTTCCTTGGCTGTAAAAAGGAGAAGTGAGGGTGGTGCCTGGGTGGCTCAGTTGGTTGAGACCAACTTCAGCTCAGGTCGCAATCTCCCAGTCCCTGAGTTGGAGCCCTGTGCTGGGCTCTGTGCTGACAGCTCAGAGCCTGGAGCTTGCTTCAGATTCTGTGTCTCCCCCTCTCTCTGCCCCTCCTCCACTCACAGTCTGTCTCTCAAAAATGAATAAATGTTAAACAAAATTTTAAAGGAGAAATGAGGAAAATCAGAAAATATATTTAGTATATAAGAAGTCCATTTTGGCATATCAGCCTACTATGATGCCTTTTAAGAAGGGTTCCCTATGAAATCATTCTGAAGCTTTAGGAGTAATACCTGTTGTTTTCCTAGGGCTTCGATTCCTGAAATCTTCTCCCCTGCAGCAAAGCCAACTATTCCTGAACTATTACTTTCTACACCTAGTGTATAACATGCAAATTATCAAGCAAAGTTTGCCACAGTTGGCCTTAGCTAACTGGTTCCAATACAATATTTGCATATTATATTCTTTAATCATCTAATTAATAATATATCGAACCTACTCATTTGCGAGACTCATGGTACCATTTCAACTTTCTAGGTCCTCACAATACAATTTTATTAATAATTCACAATACTGTGCTAAATAATGAAAGCTTCTGCCAAAGTGTCTGTCATGTTATCCAGCCCAAACCTTTCCTGAGACTTGGCCTTGTTTGTTGTACACAAATGCTATTGGCAGAACTCCACAGGAAAACATGTTCCTGCCAATCAAACCCCAGGAGGTGAGGGCAGCCTGCTGATGGATCCACACTGCAGATTCAATTCTGCAAAACATAAAACTCCATGTTAAATATTTCTCAAGCAAAACATGGTGGCCCAAATGAAATGTAAATGAAAATGAATAAACTCATAGTCATGAGTGTTTACAAGGAGAGATTAAAGAGTATGAAGAATATTTTTCCAGAAGCGCAGTTTCTTAAAGCACTGGTTTTCTACCCTGGCTATAGATCATTATCACCTGGAGAGCATTTTTAAATTCCCAAGTCCTGATGTCATCAGTAGAGATTCTGGTTTAATGTATCTGAGGGATGGCCTAACTGGACATCTGAATTTTTTCCTTTCTTTTCCTTTCATCTAATATGATTCAAATATGATTGAAATCACTACTTTATAGTCAACCTTCCAGCAGTATGAATTAAAAAAGGGCAAACAAAAATGGGTGGGTTTGTTACTTCCTAAACCTAACCTAAGTCAAGCAGTTGACCTGAATATTTATCTAGATAAGTGAGGGCAAGCTAAAATTGCTAATTAGGAAGAAAGTGTTAGGCCCCTGACTGGTTCAGATTGGTTTCTTTTATTGATTGAATTCAAAGTCCTCACCTTATGAAGTTATAGCAGAGTGTGTACAGCAGAGTGTTGAACTTTTGATGAGAAAGTGATTGTGTTTCTTCTAGATAAACTTCACTTTCACATGCTTCCAGGGCTTACAGATGAAATTCTTAAAGTCAGAGTTTTTATGAACAAGAACACTATAATTTTTACTTTCCATTCTAGAATGGATAAACTTCAGATCCTTGAAAATAGTCTCACACCCTTTCTCCAAATTTCAAGTACTCATAACTAAATAATATTTCCATACTACCCTGAGGAATCAAGCATTAAGATCTTCCCTGCTATGGACTGCCATGGGTGGAGATGTGCATTCTCTTGTCTGTCATCTCCTAATTTCTAATAGTGACACGCACATTCCTTTAGATTTTCAAAATAGAAAACTCATGTTTAATTATGCCATCCTCTTTTACTCCCCCAGGTAATCTACTACCAAATCCCATTGTATCTTCCTGAGATCGATCTCTTGGATTCTCCACTTGCTTCCCATTACCAAGACCATATCCAGAATCTTCTTACTTTGTAGGACATACTACATTCATCCTGCATAGGATAAGAATCAACATTTTAAAATGCAAATGTCTCCATTCTGTCTTTTTCAAGAATATATTACTGTTCTATAGTATGGATAAAACATTCCCCAGTAAACCCCAGTGAGCTCTTTTTTACCATGTAGAGAAAGGTAAAGTGTCTCTGTTTCTTCCATTCACATTTACTCTCTTTGCTTAAAAATTACCTAGAGGAAAATTAATTCACTTAACCATTTGAAGCCAGAAGTCCCTGTGTTATACCCAATTCTATAATATTACAATGTGCATGGTAGGGAAGACACAGATGTTGGAGTGAGATATATCTTGGCTCAAATGTTGGCTTGGTCACTTACTGTGTGAGCATGAACAAGTTTCTAAGTCACTTTAATATTCAGTTTGTCCTTTTTCTTTATTTTTATTTTTATTAGATGGGGGGGGGATGGAGAGAGAGAGAGAGAGAAAGAGAGAGAGAGAGAGAGAAAGAATCCCAAGCAGCCTCCATGCCCAACATGGGGTTTGATCCCACAACCCTGGGATTACGACCTGAGCTGAAATCAGTAGTCAGATGCTCAGTCGACTGAGCCAACAATGTACCCCCAGTTTATTCTTTTCAAAATGGGGCCTAATAAAAAATCAACTTGTTGAATGGTGGTAAGAGTTCTGTGGGTATATATTTTTTTTCTTTATGTATCTGCTAAACCTTAATGCCTTGAACATAGTAGGTCCTCATTGATAGAAACTTTTATTTGTTTGTTTGTTTTCTTTTTGTTTGTTGTTGTTAACATGTTTTAATAAAACATTCCCTTGGAAGAAGTTGACAGTTCTTCTTCAGAGGGGTTAATTTCCTTTTGAAAGATTCAGGAGCTGATGGCTGAGGTGTTATTTCTTCTTGTTTGCAGCGTAAGTTTGAACCAAAGAGAACATCAAAGCCTAGACTGTCTTTGTTTAGTGTCATAAGTTAGAGATTCAAAGGATCTTTGCCTTTTAGCTTCGAAGTGAAAGGGGTTGATTTATGGTGTCTACAAAGGTAAGAACAAAATTTGCTAATTAGAAATTGAAAAACTTAGTCAATCAACAGGGCTTTGTTTTCAGGTTTTGATCACTGCAAAAGGAGGAGTTTTGCATTTGCTTAGACACATACAAAAGGCGATTTGTTAAAATTGCAAAAGAGCAGCAAATGCTGTCTGCTGTTCAACTTTCTCTGCGTAGACTGCCAGAAGTAAGAGGAGATTTTTAGTAGCTCGCCAGTAACAGCATTTTTGGTACAACAGGGAAACCAGAAAAGGCAAACTTATTTAGGCTTAAAGATTATTCTTGTTCATCCTCCTAATCAAATACCATTTGGGATGCATCTTTGGTTCTCAGTAAGAGAAAATTTGTACTTGGGACAGGATTTGTCTGGAATTGGAAGGGAACCATTATTACCATTGAGACCCTTCTCATTTTCTGTAGGTGCATTTTCTCTATGTAAGAAATCAGGGAAGTTTGTACTGGGGACAGGCAAGGAGAAGAGAAAGGGCAAGGAACAGAATGTGCACATAAAGTCCTGCTGTAAGTAAGGGCCCAGGAAAACCACATTTGAGTTGATCATTGTGTTTCATTCACCCAAATATGGGAAAATACTTGTGGGTTTTTTTTGTCATTTAAATTGATTTGGTTAATAGATGACTTAACAATTATTGAAATGGAAATGTGAGTAGAAAGAAGTACACCCTCTTCTCACTGTGTGCAGGAGTTTGAACCTGAGAGAGAGTGTCCCCTGATGTCCCAGGGGGAAAAAAGAGGTGATTTTTGCAGCAAGAAGGATGATGCTTCTTTCCAGTTTGCACAGCGAAATTCTTTCAACTCAAATGTGATTTCAAAGAGGAATAACAACAATATCAAAACATTACCTACAGTTCATCTCCTCTTTCTCATGAAATGCTTATTCTTTAATCCTGGATTAACTTCCATATTCACCACAAAACTTTACATTCCTACTTGGCAAACACAGGATTCCCTTCCTTTATTTATTTTATAATCTTCCTTTGTGGAGAGAGGCTTTTTTTAACTCTGGTGTCAGTATTACCCAGGACAAACTTTCAGAAAGGCAATTTGGAAATGTGTATGAAAAAACTTAAAGGCACGTACCAGGAATTTGTATTGAGAAAATGAAATGTGTTCGAAGATGTAAGCGCAGGGATATTATTTTAAATGTTAATTACACATTAAGAAAAAAGAAAATATCCTAATGTTCTATTACATTGGAGTGGTTAAATAAGTTTTGGAAAATCAGAAAATGGATACCATGCAACTCTTCATATGATAATACATATTTATCTATCATTTGTCTATATAGAAATGAATTTTAAGTATAAACGTAACTTGCATTTATAAAACAGTACATTTAATTGCATAATAAAACAGTATATGTTAGATGATCCCGATGGAGTTTTGGGGTGATTGTGGGGTTCAGAGCTTATGGCCAAGAAAGAATTCTTGAAGACACCTTTGTGCAAAAAGGTGATTTTATCAAAGCACAGGGACAGGACCCATGGGCAGAAAGAGCTGCACTGGGGTTGTGAAGAATGACTGGTTATATACGATGGACTTGGGCTAGATGAAGTCGAAAGGGAAGTTTCCAAAAAGACTTTCATATGGTGAAGACTCACAGATTACTGGAGGCCTATCTATTGTCAAGCTAAGGTTGTTTTTCCCTCTAGCAAAGCATTAACATTAAGACAGTAGGGAGTTCCTGGACTTTAGACTATTGATGGGATTGCCTTTTTCTGGAAAACTGGGGAGAGTCTTATCAGCTTAAAATTCGGTTTTTGTCCTTTCTTATTTTGGGGTAGCTGAAAGTGTCCAAGGAATATCATACATGTCCCACCTGGTAAGGTGGGGGTGCTAGCTTGTACTTTGCCCTCATTCTGCCTTATGCTCCCTCATCAATCCCATTTTGTTATGTATATATACATATATATTTTAATATGTATATGTGTGTGTATATGTATATGTAATATGTACATATATGTGTGTGTAATTATACAAACTGCAAAGATGAATGAACCAAATGTGTTAGCAGGGCTTGCATCTTCATATATGGAGTTTGAGGAAGTTCAGTTATTTTTTCCCTAAAATTTTGTATTACTCCACAATTAATATATTCTACCAGACAATGAGAAAAAGAAAGCATTTTAGAGTTAGCTACTTTTTCTAACTTATATTTGTGTTCTCTTTAAGTTCCATAATGGTGAGGATTTTGTCTTCATAAAATTCCCTTGATCCCCACAATTGTTAGTGATAGCATCACACACCCATACAGTCATTTGAAGGTGGTTTGGGGTTGTTTCTAGAAAGAATATTGATTCCCAGGTCATCTCTCCATCTCTTATCCGAAATCCTAAGAGAAGTAACTCTAGGATCACTGAAGAGTTTCAAACTAAACTACACAGGGGTAACATGAGTAAGTTCCTTAAATGTGAGATTCCCATTTGGCATTGGGTGTTCTGGGGGCTGTCTCCTTGACTGTCCTGAATTTCATCTGTAACGTATTCTAAAGATCACTCTCCCTATCATTAGTCTCTTAACTCAAGCATATATATGCCACTCAGGAATCAGAGCCACTAGCTAGTCTGCATGCGTTTTACAGTGTGGAGAGCAGAGGTGAGGACCCCAGCAGGATGAGCCTGCTAATGAAGCATGGCTTTTAACCCCTGATGAGAGGCTGTGCAAACCACATCCAGCAGTGCATGACCTGCCTGGAGAAGAGAATGGGCAGCTTCCTGAATATCTTAACAGCAAGCTTGTTCAAAACAGGTCTTAAATGGACCTTCAGTAGCAATATGGTATAAACCAAATGTAACACAAAAAAATAAATATCTTATCTTTTGAAAGAAAAAAAAAATGCCCCTTTTCCAATTAGTTATTTTTGTTGAGTAAAAGACAGTATCTATCCTCCCTGTCACATCGTGCTACTGCATGAGAAGAGCTGAAGGTACACCATAACTTCCAGTGAATTCATGTCCTGGATGTATGTTTGTTTGTTTCTAGAGGCTCATATCGGCCAGCATAACAGTTGTATACTTTCCAAACTGATTTGGAGACTGACATCATTTAGAGTCTGAAGGCCTCATAAAACAAATATTCACTGAACATCTACTTGAGGCAGTATGCCCTGCCAGAGGGAGATGGGAAAGAATGACAGGGTTTTAACCTCACTAAGTCTCTGGAAAAGGTAAGGGAATAACCTATTATTAATAGAAGCAAAACTTACACAATAGCTTCTGGAAATCTGTCAAGCATAAGGATTGCCAGATTTAGCAGATAAAAATACAGGATACTCAGTTAAGTTTGAATTCCAGATAGACAATGAATATCTTCTTTTTTTTTTTTTTAATTTTTTTTTCAACGTTTTTAATTTATTTTTGGGACAGAGAGAGACAGAGCATGAACGGGGGAGGGGCAGAGAGAGAGGGAGACACAGAATCGGAAACAGGCTCCAGGCTCTGAGCCATCAGCCCAGAGCCCGACGCGGGGCTAGAACTCACGGACCGCGAGATCGTGACCTGGCTGAAGTCGGATGCTTAACCGACTGCGCCACCCAGGCGCCCCAATGAATATCTTCTTATGTAAAGTATATTCCAAATGTTTTATGGAATATACTGACATTAAAAATTATTTGTTATTAATCTGGAATTTAAATTGAAATGTATTTAAATAAATAAATTGACTATTCAGTGTTTTATCTGACAATTCTGTCAAGGTATGATTTTCAAGCCATTGCTGAGTACCAATTAGGAGTAAAAGGATATAGAATAGTGAGTGATAAGAGAAAGAAGATAGAGAAAAAATGGAAGATCTATTCACATAATAAAGAGATTAATTTAACCAATGAAAATGGTTAAGAAAATTGGTATCTGGGTAAATGTGAATCTAATCCTGTATTAAAATCTTGGCTTGGCATCTCTACATGATGTGGCAATCAGAATTTTGCTGTGAAAGGTACTGAACACATTTGTGTATGCTGGGGAAGAATCCAGTATGTATTGGCCAGACCTAGGTTCTGAATAGGAGTGCTTGGCACCTAGGTAACTTTGTAGCTGGCCCAATTTGTCACCCTGTAACTTCAGCTTGCCTAATTTAGTAAAACTGCTGCTTTTTAAGTGAATGCTATAACTTTACGAATCAAAAAATTAAAAAAAGGATGTAAATAGTATAGAGATGAAGTAATCACAATGTTTAACATTAACATTGTTTGATAATCTATTTGCATTATTTACTGATATTTTTTAAGTATTATTATTCTTGAAATTGTTTTCAAGCTTTTGATTTTAATTTGAAAGGTGTAAGAGAATTTGATCTTTTTGGTTAACTGTATTTAACAGTATACGAGAAACTGTTATATTACCTTGTTTAGTTTTAGTTGTTAGATTCACTACAGTTGCTTAAGATCTAGGATGAACTTGATTGTTAGATTGTTATGGTTGCCCTGTCAATCGGTAGAAATGCTTTTTAGAAACCTAATGTATTAAATCTAGAATGTGGTTTTAGTATATTCATGAGAGTATAACTACATTTATAAATGAGACTAGTTTTTAAGGAATTGTAATCTGCTAAACTTGAGAAATCAAACATTTCTCAAAATGAAAAAGTGAAAAGTATATGTCTTCTTTTAATACTAAATTGACTATCTCTGTGAATGGAACAAAAGTTTGAATAAATTAAATTTAGAGCTTAAAAAATTAAATCATTTAGGTTATAATTTTAAAAAGCTGAATTTAATATAAACTTAAGCAATTTTAATAGTCTACTTTGTGTACATACAATGGATATTAGAGACCCAAGTGACAATAAACAGATGTCTAAGAAATTGTTTATACTCCCAGAAGTGTTAAGACTCAAAGCAATTCTACAACATTTTGAAAATAAATTTGCTCAGGGACACCTGGGTGACTCTGTCTGTTCAGCATCAGACTTTGGCTCAGGTCATGATCTCATAGTTTGTGGGTTCAAGCCTGTTAAGCTCTGCACTAAGAGTGTGGAGCCTGCTTGTGACTCTCTCTCTCCCTCTCTGCTCCTCCCTGACTTGCGCTTTCCCTCTCAAAATAAATGAACAAAAACTTGAAACAGAGAGAAAATGAATCTGTGCAGCAATAAAGGGTAACTCTCAACCCCATTATTAAGGTCTTCTGCTTTTTGATGTTCTGAAGAACTAAGATGGGATAAATTAGACTTAATAGTAATACAAACTTGTAAATACAACTACTTCCAAGGGATTGTAACTCAATTTTCCCCAAATAATCTTTTGGATGTGCCTGTTTCAGTGATATACCAAGAACAATATTATAAGTTACATAAGTAGTGAAAAAGCATCAGCTTAGCCCAATGGAGAGAAAAATATGTGGCTTCTGCCAATGTTCTACCAATGCCTCAGTTGCTTCATTGATATAGTTAGATGGCTAGATTTGATCTATCATTTCTTCACCAAGATTTAATGGGAAGCTGTTTAAAACTACAGATGCCAAGACCTCATCCCCACTATTTCAATAATAGTTAGAGGGGAGAGGCAGGAATGTGAATTCTTGAATTCCCAGAAGCCTCGCCAGTTAATTCTGATGATTAGCTAGCCAGATATGAGGAAAAGTGGCCTCAAAAAGGCCTTTGCTGCTCTAAAATTCCAAGATGACCATTGTAAAAGCCTAACATAGCCCTTTAAAAAAAATCATAACCATCAATAAAAGAACCTGGGGAGATAGTTTCAGTGTCTTTCATAATGTCCATTTAAGAACATGCGTATTGAAAGGCATATTTTATTAAAAGATAGGTATGTTTGCCATGACACTGCATAGAGGATCCTCTGGTTTCATACTGGGGTTAAGTCATTATAGATATTTATCTTGTGACTCGGAAGTGTTTAAGAGAAAGACCTTGGGGTCTTTAATGAATGACATTAAACTCTTTTGACCCTTTCTCCTTTACTATTTCTAGATAATTTGGAAAGCATTTGGAAATTTAATATTCATTGCATGTGTAGTTTCAGCAGGTTTGCCTCTATTTAGGTAAAGGCAAAAGATGCACATGCAGAAATTAACTCTCTAATCTGTTTTTTATCAAAACATGAGGAAGAAAGAAGTGGAATGAAAGCTACCACCACACAAAGGGGTCCAGAGCAGAGGAAAACACATATTTCATAACAGGACAGAGTCTCACAATAAACATCATGCACTGTTTCCTAAGATTTTAAGTAAACATTGTATGGGAGCAGGTAGAAGCAGTAGAGCCTTGCCAGTTTGGAATCTAGTATCTTGGAACTAATATTTTAGAAACATGATTTTTTTTCTCAGTGTCAAATTGGCAGCAACAACCTCATTTGAGTTCTTTTCATTGGAGCATGGATCTCTGCTTTGGGACAGCTGAGCTAATTTCTCTTCAAATTGAATACAAGTCTGCCCACACTAGAAAATAATGAAGAATCTTCCATTTCTCATTCTACCATCACTAAGAGCCTAGAAGACTTGTCCTCTGAAAACAACTAAAAATATTAGAGATGTTACACACAGACAAACACTGATAACATGTAGAAGAATGTAATGTATATCTCAGAGGCTTAAAAGTAAGTCACAGGAGAAACCTAAAGCAGAAATGGATTTTCATGTGGAGGATGTTTTTGCATTTGCCAAATCTGGGGAACTTGAACTTGGGTTTTTCATTTCCTCTTAGGCTATCCAAAGTGGGTGCATCAGTAGAAATGGCCTAGAGCATGAACTGCAGTGAAACCCATACTTGCCTAAAAATGAGGAAATCCCTGCATTGGTACTCAGTGGAGGGAAGAAAGGTATGTCCCCTGAAAAATTATAACTATAATCTGACATTCAAAGGTACTGCAGCATTTTTGCGTATTACCTGGATGGCCTGAGTGGCCTCAAGTAGGGAGTTTGGCTTGCGATGGTCTCTGATGACTGGTCTCCATGGCAGAAGCTGACATGCTCACCTTCAATGCAGACTTCAAGTAATTCCCACAAAGTTTTTTTTTTAAATGTTTATTTATTTTTTGAGAGAGAGAGACAAAGAGAGAGAGAGAGAGAGAGAGAGAGAGAGAGAGAGATTATGAGTGGGGGATGGGCAGAGAGAGAGAGAGAGAGAAAATCCCAAGCAGGCTCTGCACTATCAGCACAGAGCCGGATGTGGGGTTTGAACTCAGGAATCAGGAAATCATGACCTGAGCTGAAATCAAGAGTCAGATGCTTAACCAACTTACCTACCCAGGTGCCCCTCCTACAAAGTTTTAAAAACCATGATACTATAGTAAAAATCACAGAACACAAAGAAATCACCATGAGTGAAAGATGCCACAAATAGCAGTATCAGACCCATGGACACTATCTATACACACTGGAATAATTAGACAAAGATTATAAAATTTACGTGTTCAATATGACTCACAAAATACTAGAGGGGATTGAAAATAGAAGTCAATTGCAAGAAATAGTACAAACAAAACAAAACAAAACAAAACAAAAAGCAACCCAAGCTGATCAAAAATAAATGTACATTGAGATTTTAAATATGAAAAATGCAGTATTTATATTTAAAGCTCAACAGCAGATTTGACATGGATAAAATCAGCTGAATACTCAATTGATAAACTAGAATAAAAATTTGAATTAATTATCTAGAATACAGCCCAGAAAGATAAAATCTCAATTTTGTCTCATTCATATTAAATATGAATTCTGAAACAAGTTATTATTTCAATGCAGTTCTAATCAAATTCCTAGACTGATAAAAACTTTGAATGATCATCCATGGAAAAGGATGACCCATAACTGACCAATAAACATAAGCATTCTTCACTTTTTTACTAAATAGTTAAATGTAAATTTAAGACATCACAAAATATAATTTCATACCTCACATACTGGCAAAAATGAAAAAACTAATGGCAAGAATGGGGAGTAACAGAAATAATAATGTTCTACTTCTGGTAATGCAAATCGGTACCCCAAATTCAAAAAGAATTTGGCATTATATGACAAAGTTAAAAATGTGGGTAACTTTGCAAAATACTACTTCTACACATTCACTCTAAAACTCTTATCCACAAGTATTAAAATCATATGCAATAAAACAATAAAGCTGGTAAACCAAAGCCTGTTTTAAATGAAAAAACCTAAAAACCAAGTTTTTATCATTTAGTAGATTGGAAAAATAAACTGTGGTATATTCATACATAAGACTTTTTTACTGCAATAAAATGAATAAAATATGATGCACATGACAAAATGGATAAATTTTGACATTATTCTTTTAGTAAAAGAACAAGTTACAGTACCCATACAGTATGTTTTCATTTATACAAGATCAAAGATGCAAAACTTGACAACTCAGGCACACAGATTTAATTTATGAAACTATGAGGATAAGCAGTGAAAGAATAAGAACAACTTAGAAATAATGGAGAAGGGAAGCCATGGAATGAAGGAAGATCACATGAATGACTTTACCGAAGTAATTATAATTTCTTATTTACTTAATGAGGTGGTTAGTAGATAATTCTTCATACTTTATATATATTTCATAAATATTTTGTTTATTTTTAATATTACATAACAATAATTGAAAATTATGTAATCTCAAATACCATTGTGTGCATCTTTGAAAACATGGGCTGTACAGGGCACCTGGGTGGTTCAGCTCAGTTGGTTGAGGGTCCCACTTTGGCTCAGGTCATGATCTTGCAGTACATGTGTTTGAGCCCTGTGTTGGGCTCTGAGCTGGCAGCTTGGAGTCTGGAGCCTGCTTCAGGTTCTGCGTCTATCTCTCTCTGTTTCTCTGCCTGTCCCTCGCTTGTGCTTTCTTTCTCTCAAAAATAAATAAATAAACATTAGAAAAAAATAAAAACAAACAAACAAACAAAAAAAACATGGGCTGCACAATAGGACCCAAACCCTTGTAGAGAGAGGAGACTAGAAGGAAAAAGGCATTTACCATTTACTTGTTGAGTCTAACATCATTGGTTTTTCACTAACTAGGTGGAGCTCAAAGATGGTAATCAACTTAATTTTATTTGAAAATTCATTTCTTCAAATGCTTTTGCAGCAAGAAGAATTAAATTTGTGTGAGGAGGATGAAAAGAGACAGAAGAGTGTTCAGTCAAGAAGAGTACATTGAGAGCGCCAATGTGGCTTAGTCAGTTGAGAATCCGATTCTTTTTTTTTTTTTTTTTTAATTTTTTTTTTTCAACGTTTATTTATTTTTGGGACAGAGAGAGACAGAGCATGAACGGGCGAGGGGCAGAGAGAGAGGGAGACACAGAATTGGAAACAGGCTCCAGGCTCTGAGCCATCAGCCCAGAGCCCGACGCGGGGCTCGAACTCACGGACCGCGAGATCGTGACCTGGCTGAAGTCGGACGCTTAACCGACTGCGCCACCCAGGTGCCCCGAGAATCCGATTCTTGATATTGGCTCAGGTCATGATCCCAGGGTCATAGAATGGAGCCCTGCATTGGGCTCCGTGCTGAGTGTGGAGCTTGCTTAAGATTCTTTCCCTTTGTCCCTGTCCTCTACTTGCGCTCTCTCCCTCTAAAATAAAAAAAAAAATTTTAAAAATTTAAAAAATAAAAATTAAAAAAAAAAGTGACATTGGCTTATGGTACACAGTTAAACTTCAGTTTTCCAAATATAACTATATTACTCTCCTCTTCAGTGCTACTCACTGCATTGTAAACACTCTATACTCTTTATTACATATAATATTAATGTTACTCATAAACTCATGTTAAAAATTAATAACATTAGGTATTTACTATATTCCAAGTTCCTGTCTAAATGTTACATGTAAGAGCTCATTTCATCTACATTACACCCCTATGAAATATTACCAACGAGAAAAGTAGAGAGGATGGTTCTTTGACTCTAAGAGACTTGTATTCTTTTTACTAAATGCATTTGATGTTGGCAATGAAATAAGCAATAATAACACTAAATACCACTGGTCAGTACTGTAAGAGTAAATGAGATGATGCTAAAACATTTACTGAAGCATACTAAAACTCTAAGATGATAGGATGAAGCAAACCCACAGAGACTAAGTAGAAAATAAGGCAAACAGAAAATATTACACATTTTCTCTGAGGGTTATTACTGTACCTAGGCATTTTCGGGATTTAAAATGTAAAACAAATACAAATTATTATGTTGTAAAACAACAGCAACAAACAACCACCTTAAAAAAATACTGTATTCAGAGTTCATCCATCTTTTCACCAATGTCCTTCATTTCAGGATTGAATTCAGGATCTGATTGCATTTAGATATTCTGCCTCCTTAGCTTCCTGTGAACTCTGACCATTACTCTGTCTTTCATGGTTTGGACATATCTAAAGAGCACTAGTCTGGAATTTTGTAGAATGTCCCTTAGTTTGGGATTGTGTGATGTTTTCTCATGATTAGTCTGATATCTATGCTCAGTAATGACTTCCCGGGAAAAGTACTACAGAGGTGAATTGGGTTCATCACATCAGGTGGTGGACTTGGGAGGCCAGGAAGGATTGAGCCCTATAAATTGAAAATTCTTTAAAAATAAGAAAGATGCCTTAGTTATGTTTTTCCTATCTTGTCTTTGTTTTGCAAACAGTAGATGTTCAATGACCATCTAAGAAATAAACTCATAAAGAAAAAAATTCCTGAAGGAATTCTGTTTTAGATGGTGTTTATAAAGAGTGGGCTCTCTTTTATAGGAGAGGAGATCTAATAAAAATAATTGAAGTAGAGGTTCCTGGGTGGCTCAGTTGGTTAAATGTCCATCTCTTGATTCCAGCTCAGGCCATGATCTCATGATTTGTGGGTTTGAGCACTGCATCAAGTCCCTCATCAAACCCCATGTCAGGCTCTGCACTGACAGTGAGGAGCCTGCTCGAGATTCTCTCTCCCTCTCTCTGCCTCTTTCTCTCTCTCTCTCTTAACATAAATAAATAAATAAATAAATAAACTTTTAAAAAGAGTAATTGAAAGAGAAATATGTTGAAACATTGGAATACGATGCAACATATGACCTTTGTGATCTCATGGTATACTAGCACTTACTCATTTGTTAAATGGTATCCTGGACAGCACAACTTCTTAAGGGCAGGAGCCACATCTTTTCCTTATAGCAACATTTCCCACAGTACTCTTTATAAGGTAGAATTCAGTATATATTGACTCTTTTTCTGGAAACTCATAATCTCTTTTCTTTTTCTATTCCTTTTTCTCTTGAGGAGTACATTGTCTCACAGAAGACCACACATGAAATCAGTTACCTCTTCGTGTATATTAGGCTATTTACATTTTTTAATGGAAATATACAAAAACATCTCAATAAAATCATACACCATTATGAAATACTAGGAAATTCCTGCATAAAACCTTGAAAAAGAATCATTTATCAAATGTGCAAGTTTAAGAAATGGTAACTGTATTACTCTATTAAAAGGACCAGGGCTTTTTGGAGAGGCCATTGATTTCAGGAGGAGGCAGAGAAAATATAAAATGATCCTAGTGCATATTATGGTGCTAGGGGAAAAAAATATGAGAATAAGTTGAAAAGTTTAGGAATGAACTTGACAGAGCTCCAAATAGCCAAAGCTGGCACTATTTGAGCTACAAAATTAATTTGGACAGTATTGGATTATAATTCAAAGTATAAAATATTTATAATTAACTGAATAAATAAATAAATGGGTGAAAAGAGCCAACTCTTAGAAAAGAATTCCAATTACTATATGTAGTAGGAATGAGGAACATAGAAAATAACCAGGAGAAATCCTCAGCAGTGATGGTTGTAGGAACCATCTACCAATAGGTACTAAAAATAGTGGGTCAAAGTTTTATGGGAAAACAAGATATTTGCATAGACATAAATGAGCTCTCTTACAATATTTATCTCCTCAGTTACAAGGAGATCAATACTAACCACACAGTGAAGGAACCTTTCAGATACCACCATAGACAAACAATCAAGGTTAACATTACCAGTAAGAAAACATATCATCATTTGAGCCACCTGATGTGATGAATCCAAGTTACCTCTGGTAGTACTTTTCCCAGGAAGTCATTACTGAGCATACATATCAGGTTAATCATGAGAAAACATCACACAATCCCAAACTGAGGGACATTCTACAAAATTCCAGTGCTCTTCAGATATGTCCAAACCATGATAGACAGAGTAATGGTCAGAGTTTATAGAAAGCTAAGGAGACAGAATATCTAAGTCTAATCAGATCCTGAATTCGATCCCTAAATAAAGGACATTAGTGAAGAAATGGATAATTTCTGAATATAGTATTTTTTAAAGGTGGTTATTGTTTGTTGCTATTGTTTTACAATATAATATTTCTTTATATATGGATTTCTATTTTCGTTGTTCTTCTCACAAGTAGAAGAGTAAATCTGAATAGGTGATAGCAAGTAAGGGTTTTCTCATTTTAATTTCATTTTCTGAATTAAAATTTTGTGGGAAATATTCTTTTCCAGTTTTCTTTTTAATGGAACTTGGGATAAAGGACTTTATAATTTCCTGGAGGTAAGCTTGCTTTTGGCAAAATGCATAGCCAACAGCTGTTCAAACGTGTGTACCTTCTGGATGTTTGCTCAGTCTTGGAACAGGATGGATATGACTCATTCTACCAAGATATTTCCCATGCTTAGATTCCCTTTAAAAAATATAATAAGTGTTCACTTATCTAATTTACAAACCTAAAATCTGTGTTATTTTGACTTATTGTGCAAAGGGTTGGTCAGGTTAGGAGGCTCCTTTGTCTACCTTACCATATGTATTTTCCAGCACCTTTTAAATGTTACAAAATCTGCAGTCCATAGTAAAAACATAAGATAGTGTAAGTATTGCAAGGACTATAGACATTCTGTGATCTGTAGATTTGGAAAATGCCAATAAAAGGAGAATGGGGAAAGTCTAAAACAGCAAAATAGAATAGCTCTTCCACACACACCCCTACACACACACACACACACACAAACACATACACACACACAAGCATGCACATACACACTGGAAATTCTTGGACAACACTTAATGATGTTAAGGATATGTCACTAGTATTAAAGAATAATGTTTTTAAAATCATAACTTTAACATAACTACAAAATAAACACACATCGAAGGTTTTTCTAACCACCTTAATGGTGGAGCCAATAAGATGTTAAAACCAAGTCAAAGGAAAATACAAACAAATACATGTATATACATGTATACAATACATTCTGTAGGTAATTGAGACAAATTCATGCTGACATGAATTTATAAATGGGTGTAAAACTGGTCGATACCCTCAAGGCAATTAAGTAAAGAATCATTTGCATTACTATCAATTTTCAGTACAGATTAATAAAATAGCTCAGGGGTGCCTGGGTGACTCAGTCATTTTAAGTATCCATTTGTGAATTTTGGCACAGTCAGGTCACGGTCTCATGGTTGTGAGATCAAATCCTTTGTCAGGCTCCATGATCACAGCATGAGAGACTGCTTGGGATTCTCTCTCTCCTCCTCTCTCTCTGTCCCTTCCCTACTTGTGCTCTTACTCTCTTTCCCTCTCTCTCTCTCTCACACACACACACAATAAATAAATAAGCTTTAATAAAATGAAATAGCTCAAAGATGATGAAATGTGCATATATGCTAGACAGTACATCAATAATCTTTACAGTCAATTTCAACATCATTCATAATTTTTACTGATACTACATGCCAGGCCACTGTGCCAGGTCTCAAACCTTATAAAGCTAGAAACTGTGAAGGGTTTGAGATTTTACACTACTTGTAACCTAACATGTTATCCTGCCACAGTTTCATATACGTATACTGAGGAACACGACATGCTGAGTCAGAAGCACAGACAGTTTATTACTCACAGTGAAGAACAGTATCAAGAACAATAAATTTTAGCTCTTGCTCCAGAAGCCACTATCCCCATAGAACAATGGGATGAAGGCCAGTGTTTACCTGTGCCTGCAGTGGATTGTCATTACAGGGTTAAGATACCAAAATTAGGAGACTCTTAGCTTTTATAGGCTGCTGACACACACGTCCATCCTGGGTCCCAGAGAGAGATTACTCATTAAACAAATTTCTGCAGCACAGAGAAAAGGCATCTCTGGAGAGGGACATTTTATCTTTGGAAGGATGCAATATCTAGCTTCCAAGGTTATCTGTTATGCAAACGTCCTTACAATGCCCTTTGCTCAAAAGGCCTGAACTATGCAGGGATATGATAAAACCATAGAGAATTTTCTCACAACATAAACTACTAGAAAAACAGATGTTAACATTTCTACATATTGTATTAAAATAATCAAAATTCAAGATGCTTATTTTGAATGTTTATTTGTACTAAAACAATGGAAGCAAAGAAGAGATGCCAAGTCTGTTAGAAATCAGAGAATGGTTTACAGAAGGCCAAGCATCTGAACTGAAATAGAATGGTCAAGAAATATCTAAGTTGGTTGATATGAAAAGCATTTCAAGTGGAAGTAATAATATGCCCATTGCAGAGGAATTTGGAAAGAGCAGGTTCTTTGGTGAATGAGAAGTAGTTTTGTACTCTTCAGTTATAAAGTGTAAGGAGACAGAGAATGGTGGGAGAGGAGAATGAACACAGAGCCGGAAGCCATAATGTGAAAAGCATTGTATAATGTGAAAATTAATCTGGATGTTATCTTTGGGGCAATGTATAAACACTGAAAAATGCTGGTCAAGGACAAAAAAAAGATCGTTTTATCAAGTTAGAATGAATTCTCTGGCAAAAATGGCTGAGGATTCAGGCTAGAAGCAGGGAAATTAGGAAAGAATTCCTCTTTGACCCATGACATTTAAAATCTACAATAACTTGACACTTAGATCAACTTGATATTGTTATTTACACCAAATATATTTAGGGAAATGCCAAACATTCTTAGCTCTAACCCTGCCCTCAGTGGGAACCCAATAATTCTTTTGCTCATGTTATAGATTGTGCAACGATCTGGAATTAGAGGCCCTTATGTTGAAAATTAATTACATCCAATAATCTCATATTTTAGTACAAAAGAATTTGTATAGCACACTCAAGGTTTTTGTCATCTAACGTAAATCTGATCTCATCTTGCCCCATCATGAGAAAATATTTTTATTTTTTATTTAAAAAAAATTTTTTTTTTCAACGTTTATTTATTTTTGGGACAGAGAGAGACAGAGCATGAACGGGGGAGGGGCAGAGAGAGAAGGAGACACAGAATCAGAAACAGGCTCCAGCCTCTGAGCCATCAGCCCAGAGCCCGACGCGGGGCTCAAACTCACGGAGCGCGAGATCGTGACCTGGCTGAAGTCGGACGCTTAACCGACTGCGCCACCCAGGCGCCCCGAGAAAATATTTTTAAATAATCAAATGTGAATTCTATACATGAAAAAACATGTTCCCATTTTAACTCGAACATCAGATTAAAAGCTTTCCTTTTCAGTATATTTTTTATACCAAACTACTGCAACAGATACCTAAATCTTAGGGGTGAAGGAAGATTTTACAAGTTAGGGAGCCAGTCTTTTGTGTTCCATGGCAGATGACCAGACTAACTTCAGGTGCAGACCAAAGCCAAGGTGAAAATTCAGAGAATGTTGGAAACAGAGGGCAAAATTCATCTTTCAGTTTACTTTAATTCACTAGACTTTTAAGATAATTTTTAACATTTGACCAAGTTCTGTATCATTTACTGAGTACTGGGTTTTTTTGTTAGATACACAGGATACAGATATACAAAGAAAATAATAAGGCACATCACTGGCTCTCATCACACATAAAAGGTAAGAACCTAAGTTGTAAATGTCTTTAATAATTCAGAGGACAGATATTTTCCTGATTCATTAAAGGAGGAGTGGACAGAAAATAAAAAGCCTACTTTGCCAAGAGTCGAGAAGTCTGTTAGGGAATTTACATGGTGGTGTTAAAATTGTGCTGGCTCCTCAGAGCACCTAAAGAAGAGACTGCCTGCTCTTCAGAGCTCACAAGATGCCTTCTGTATGGGTCATTTTCTCACGTAGTCAAGCATTTAGTAGCCCTTATGTGCCATATGGAAAAACGATCCTCGAAACCAGTGGGGGTCGACAGAAGGCAACTCCTGCGATAAACCCAACAGTCGTACCTCAATTTCCACTTTCCAGTAGTAATTCACCTGAGAAGTTGTTCCAATTCTTTCTTTCTAAATTCCCGTCCTTGTCTGACCCTTGTGTGAACGAGTTCAGTCTCTCGGTGAAACTTGGCATGTGTGCCCCCTCTGAACCAATCTACACGTCTAGACATGGGCTCGGAAACATGACTTCTAGTCCTGTTACTCTTGCTATTTGCTCAAATGTCAATTGTGTTTATCCTTTCTTCTTGGACTCTAAACATTGCCGTTTACTCAATTGAACAAACAAACAAACTAACAAACAAACCCTCTATACTTCAAACCCAGTCTCTCTTTCTATGAACCATCCCTCATGTAATTTTCTGTTATAGCAATAAAAATAATTATACCACTGCTAATAATTAGTAAATGATAAAATGGTATCATATTCTGATATATTACATACTATAGTCTATCTGCTTCTAACAATTTCTAATTACTCTTTTACATTTTACTATTGCCTACTAGTGTAGATGGTGTTGGAATAAGGCATTGTCTCTACCAGAAATGATAGCTGAAATCTCCCCTTTCGAGTGGATGGTGCAATTTATACAAAGAGTGATTCTGATATGTACGTGCATCTCTCTGTTGTGTGAGAATAGATTCAGTAAGCAATGAGCAAGGTTCACCAAGATATAGTATCACAGAATGTTTGCTGCCAAAGAGGAACTAACAACAATCTAGTTCAATGTATTCATTTCACAGATTACAAAAAACAAACAAACAAGAAAATAAACAAAAAAAACCTATGCTTAAATCAGAAATTGGCAAGCTGTAGCCTGTGGACTAAATCCAAACAATCATGTTTTTATAAATAAAGTATTATTGGAACACAAACTCATCCACTCCTCTATATTATCTGTGGCTTTTTCGTGCTACTAGAATGGAGCTGAGTATTTTGACAGATCATGTAACTTGCAAAGCCTAAAATATTTCATTCACTATCTTGTCTTTTCAGAAAAATTTGCCACCTGGTTTAGATAGGTTGCACATGATCACATGAAAAATTAGTGGCAAAATTAATCTCGAATCTGTATTTCCTGACTCCTAGTTTCATGTGTTTTTTTTTTTCTATTCTACCATCTTGTCTCACTACACCAAATATTCTAATGTTGAAACTGAAGACTAAATCCAAAAATGGTAAGAAGAAATTAGTTACAAGTACAAATGGGAATTATTCAATTCCACCAAAGTTTTCAAGAGCTACTAGTTTAATTTAATTATGGAGTCTTTAGTATTACCCCCAGAAAAAATCCCACAGATCATATAATTTTTATGAATATCCAATGTCACAATTAAATTTATCAAGTTATATTTTAGTATGAATATCACAAAATAGTAATAGTTAGGAGCCTATTCTAGTATGAGCTCCATCTACCCTAGAAAGTAACAAAATAGCTCTTTAGCTTTTAAAAGGGCATTTGCCTTTTAATATGAACAGCCCAAAGTCATTATCCAATGATACTCAAAGAGCCAAAAACCCTTAAAGGGACACAATACTGGGAAACAAATTATTAAAACCCCAAAACTCACACACACACACACACACACAAGCCCTCAAAAACTCTAGACTGGTCATTCTCAAAGTATGGTCCCTAGACCAAAAGAATCAACATTACCTGGGAACTTGTTGGAACTGCAAATTATTGGGTCCCCGCCTCAGACCTACTAAATCAGAATCTCTGAAGATGAGGTCCAGAAATGTCTGTGTGTTTTGTTTGTTTGTTTGAGAGAGAGATTGGGCACAAGTGAGCAAGGGCCAGAGACAGAAAGAATCCCAGGGGGCAGGGAGAGAGAGAGAGAGAGAGAGAGAGAGAGAGAGAGAGAGAGAAAGTGAGAGAGAGATGTAGGGCTTGAGCTCACTGGATGTGGGACTCAAACTCAGTAGCCAAGAGATCATGATCTGAGCCATAGTCAGATGCTTAACAACTGAGCCACCCAGGCGTCCCAACAATCTGTGTTTTAACAAGATGTTCGGGTGATTTTTGGGTATGTTAAGGGTTGAAAACCACTGGTCTATAGTAACATGGGCAATAAACAGACACTTTAAAAAGTAAAAATGAATTAAAACCATAGGCAAATCATCACTATCTATAGTAACTTGCGCATCATTTACTTCTATTTGATAAGCATAATTAATGAAGACTTCACCTTTTAAAATAATGTATCAGTCTCAATCAACAACTAATGAAGTCTAGGAAATTTGCAAATTATGATCAGTAAATTGATACCATATTTTCATTATAAAGGGAAGGTTATATGCAAATTACAATAAGTAGTCTGATTTTATTTTGATGTTTGACTACTGAAAGCCCCTAAGGTACACACCTCTTTCTTCCCCTTCTGTTCCACATCTGCATAAGTAGATAAGAAAGCACAGTGCTCCCTCTGGCAAGAAGTTCCAACCACAAAAAGTGCTGGCACATGCCCACACCCTCACCCAATCCACCATCCTTAACCATGGTGAACACCTAAGCCAATCTCCTTTCCCTACTCTTTCAAGTCATTTTGGACCTGAATAGGAGCCACCCTGTTCTCCCCAAGAAAGCTCATTATGTGGGTGGGAAACCTTTTAATACCCATGTCATATGGATAGCGTCATCAGTATTGACATCTGAACCAAACTGTAACTGGTGAGGATTCTATCCCATTTTTACAGTGACTAAAACCCAGATTCAAACCTTTTTATCCCTCCACTGAAAATACATTCAGAGATGCAACTTCAAAACTCCTGTTAGAAATCACAAACCTCCTGTGTTGTAGCTTTCAAGTACGATATTATATACATAAAATTAAGGACTTTATTTTAGGAATCTGATCAAATGCTGTGTTTTGCCAGCAATGAAATTCTAACGCACCAGGACCATTTTATTAAACATTTGTGCCACAGGGACTGAGATATGGTTACATCTACAATAGAAAAAGGAAGTAATTGTTCTGATAATCATGATACTAAGAAACGATTGGGAGAAAAGTAGCTTCAGAGACAATATTTAGTAGCTAATTGTTCAACTCTCCAGTTCACATCACTTGCTGACTTTGTATCTAGTTATGGGGTAAATCAAAGTGAATAGAGATCAGCTGGAATTTTGATACCAGCAATGTTTTTCTTTAGTGTTGCTTCCACAAAAATACAATAAATAAAATAAAATAAAATAAAATAAAATAAAATAAAATAAAATAAAATAAAATAATACAAAACCCACAAAAATGTCAGGGGTATCTTTGCAAGATACCAAAATGGAAACTACATACAACAAAAATCATCTCAGAGAACCTCATGTTTTGAATGTTTTGGATTCACTCTTCAACTGTTAATTAAAATTGACCTTAAACTCCAAAACCTCAGCTAAAGAAATAGTGTGATAGCTGATCTGCTGGTTAAAATCAGACAATAACTTCAGGCCTTAAATATAATAAAAGTACTTTTTTTTTTTCTTAACCACCTCCATGTTTTTTTTAAAAGATGTTTTCTTTGCAAGTACTTACTTTTTATTAAATTGAAGAGGTAAGGCAATTTTTTTCTGATGAGCTAGCTGCTCAAATTTTGGCCATAAACACCAAATTCTTATTACTAAACCCTAGGGTTTTTGAGTGCTATTAAACTCATATCAGAAAACAAGGCTGAGTCTTTCCAGGTAGTAAATGTATAATTCCGTTAAAAACCTAGATGCCATGACAGTTGCTCACCTACTAAATACTTGAATAGTATAGCCATTTTTAATAGGAGAATTCTAAACATTACATTATTCTTTCCTTTACTCTTTGGTTAACCCAAATGTGGTTTGATTAAAGATAATTCAACCCAGTGTCTATTAAAATGAATTCATTGACAATGAGCTGAAGATGTTCAAATTTTATATGGTCAAGGATTATGTAATTATGATCAGCCAAAAAAGTTGGGCTGGTTACTTCAGTCTGGTTTCTAAATTTTCCAGAAACCTGAGGAAGAACCAGAGTGAGATATTATGCCTGACAGTATTATGCCTGTCATCTGAAAAGTTACTAGCAGGACAGCTGGGTGTCAGTGTGGAGAAATATATAACTTAACTGTATTTAACTTGTTATATTTGTTCTAAAATATTCCATCAAAAATAGGTTGCAAGAAATGATTGAATGGAGGTTTACAAAAGTGCTGTTAGAGAAGTCTGAGGTAATAATGGCACTCACTGTTGAAAACAGGTGTTCTAGGAAGTAAGGCTGGTTAGCAAGGAAAAAAAAAAAAAACAGAAGAGAAGCTGCTTCAGAGGGCTCAGAGCATTGTTTAGAAAAATACTGGAGGAGCACCTGGGTGGCGCAGTCGGTTAAGCGTCCGACTTCAGCCAGGTCACGATCTCGTGGTCCGTGAGTTCGAGCCCCGCGTCAGGCTCTGGGCTGATGGCTCAGAGCCTGGAGCCTGCTTCCGATTCTGTGTCTCCCTCTCTCTCTGCCCCTCCCCCGTTCATGCTCTGTCTCTCTCTGTCCCAAAAAATAAATAAACGTTGAAAAATACTGGAGTTTTGCTTTAGAAGCAAGCTCTGAGTAGCATCAAATATGACCCTTAAAAATTTCTTGATATCCAGATATGCAAGAAAATGTATAGCAGACTTATTCAATAAAAATGAAAGAGAAATTAATTTACCTTTCATTTACTTGATAAGCAAAAAAGGTAAGAAATTATTTGAGCATTACTATCATAGCAGTTGAAACAATTGTGGTTAGATGAAAATTTACCCAATTTCTTAATTTTTTGTTATAATATTCTGCTAAAAATTAGTATATGAATTGTGATTTTATTTTGATATTTTATTCTGCTTTCTACCTTGTTTATGCTGTAATCATTTATTTTGTTTTCCAACTTATTTATTGGTATCTCTCTTTTATACTGAAAGCTTTCCTCAAAATTTCAAGTACTCTTTGGCTTTTGATTTATTTATAAGAAATTTTATTTATTTATTTATTTATTTATTTTTTTAAATGTTTTTTTAATCTTTATTTATTTTTGAGAGAGAGGGAGAGAGAGACAAAGTGAGAGCAGGGGAGGAGCAGAGAGAGAAGGAGACACAGAATCTGAAACAGGCTCCAGGCTGCGAGCTGTCAGCACAGAGCGCAATGCGGGGGGACTTGAACCCAGGAACCGTGAAATCATGACCTGAGCTGAAGTCGGAGGCTTAACCGACTGAGCCACCCAGGTGCCCCTATTTATTTATATTTTTGAGAGAGAGAGAGACAGAGCATGAGTAGGGGAGGGGCAGAGAGAGAGGGAGACACAGAATCTGAAGCAGGCTCTAGGCTCCCAGTGGTCAGCACAGATCTGGAAGTGGGACTCAAACTGCTGAACCCACAGATCATGACCTGAGCCAAAGTGCGAAGCTTAACCGACTGAGCCACCCAGATGCCTCCTTTAGGGAGGGATTGTAAATTAAAGAGAAATAGTAAGTATATACTTTCAGGTTCTGAACGGGTGGATACCAGCAATCTGGGAGCTAAACTGTGGAAGGTGATAAAGTCACAGTTCATTTTGGCATTTGTTAGAATCCCTTTATTTTTTTAAAATTTTTTTTAACGTTTATTTATTTTTGAGACAGAGAGAGACAGAGCATGAATGGGGGAGGGGCAGAGAGAGAGGGAGGCAGAATGGAAGCAGGCTCCAGGCTCTGAGCTGTCAGCACAGAGCCTGATGCGGGGCTTGAACTCACGGACTGTGAGATCGTGACCTGAGTTGAAGTTGGACACTTAACCGACTGAGCCACCCAGGTGCCCCTAGAATCCCTTTATTAACTAAGTGATTGTTTCCAGTATCTACTGCCTGGCAGCCACAAGCACAGAGTATCTCTTGTTAAGTTGTTGCAGTAAGCAAATCTCCAGGCCCTCCATCTGGGATGGGGGAGGGGAATTGCCCGGTGACAAGGGACTTAGGAGGATATCTGAGGCATTTTACTACTCCTAATCCAGAATATAACCCAATAATATTAGTGTTAAATTCCTTCCCTCAAGGTACGTTATGCCTCCAATTCTCCCCATAGCATGTGTCAACTTGTTTCTTATCTTTTTCTGGGTCAAACACTCAGATTTTGGTTTTATCCACTTAGTCAATTCAGATTTTTACTTATCCATCTTCCAAAATTCTTGATTGCCCTCTCTTCTCTCATTCTCTTTATTCTAATGAGTGTATATCTATTTAATTTATCTAATTTCAATTTAATGGACTTCAAGTACGTAGAGGTAAAGACATGTGTTCAGTTTCCCAAGATAACTTGCCCAATGTGCTTTATTTAACTTACAATGTAGTTAAGGAAAGAAGACTCCAAAATATGAAACAATTCAAGGCAGTATAGAATAAAGGGCTAGACTGTGGGTTCTGCAAGGGCCCAGACAAATGTAGAAAATTGCATGGGTATAATCCTTTCTGAAGAGTGCATAAGAATTTAAAAGAAAGGGAAGAAAAATTTAAAGTGAAAGGACAGACTGTTTAAAATCTCAGAAAACTCTGGGATTTCATGAGGAGGCGGTTCTTACTGGACTGGCAGTGGGTCTTTGTGGGAGAAATATGGGGAGCTGTAGAAAAGCATGAATTGACTAGAGGTATATGCATCTGAAAACAGAGGCATTCATAAATGGAAACAGAGGACCACTAATTAGAGGCATATGATGATAAATATAATACTTTAGAAAATGTATGTTAAGGCTCCTGAAGAATGGCTAGGTTGGGGAAGAGTAGCTAGAAACCAGAATCAGCCCAGGAACTCTAGATTTTGTAATCTTAATCTCAGGACTACAACACCAGTGGGACAATCATGAGCAGGAGTGAGAGACATATGGTACTCGACATATGTACCAAGTTGGTATGCCTCTGGCTATTTTCAGTTTCTCATTCCACCTAGTTTTTTCCCACTGATTTGTTGTTATTTGTTTTTGTTCTGTTAAGGAGCCACACTCTGGAGTTACTTGCTCAAATTCTAATGGAGTTGTAGAGGATGGGCTCCAGGAGTCCAGTTTAAAGGCAGTTGACAGAATCTAAGTCTCAAATGATGAAGGCCTGGACTAGGCAATAGTTCTAAATAAAAAGAGGAGTATCAGGTATGAAGACACAGTGTTAGATAAGGAAGTAGTAGTTAAAAGATGAGATGGAATAATCTTTGTGCTTAGACTTCTTTTTTTTTTTTTTTCACTTCTTGCTTTTATGTCTTTTATCTAATGTATTTGATTCCCAAATTTAATGGTGTGACTTTTATGTGACATTCCATCACATTTAAGATATAAGAATCCAGAGACACTGGTCCTTATCTTCATATGTCTTATTAACAAGAGTAATAATTTTTTTTTCCTTAACAAACCGTGGGGGGTTATCCATCCTGCGTGAAGCAGCTCTGTAGGCTCTGCCTGAGCGACACATGTGTTTCATAGGCATGTTGCTCCTTGGAATTCTAGCAGCTTAGATATTTTTCTCTTCTTAAGGCTTTGCCTTTTGTTTCTGTGAAGATTGTCTGGGAGAGCTGATCCATTTCAATCTGATTGTTCCTCTAAATGTCTAAGTGTAGGTCTTTTCAGAGTACAGTTTTTAATAAGAGAATACTTGTGGAAGAAAGGAAACAAATAGCCAGAGGCCTCGGGAATTGGCAAAGGCACCCTAAGAAAGAAATGCATACCAAGTGGAGTGACTGCAACACTGCTGCCAAAGACCAGCTTTCTTCAATTTAAAATACCGTATAGTTTGGAAAAAAAATTTTTAATATACTTGACACACAATGTTACATCAGTTTCAGTTGTACAACATATTGATTCAACTTCTTTATCCATTATGCCATGCTCCCCATCAGTATAGCTACCATCTGTCACCGTAGAATGCTATTACGGTACCATTGACTATATCCCCTATGCTGGTGCCTTTTATCCCTGTGATTTATTCATTCCATATAGTTTTAGTCAAAAGTGAATTATGAACTCAGATATTAATCCAGAACAATGGTGGAATTTTTCTAAGTATGTCTTCTTAAAATAGAAGATCCACAGCTGATGTTTTTGCCATTTGTTTCCTTTCCTGTCACCCTTGACCTCATTTTGATAATTGTCATGTAAGCCTTCCAGGGGCTACAAGACTAAAGTGCCTCCTGACATTCCTCTCTGTCTCAGGGATTCGTGGTCTAGGATGACTTGTTATATTCAGAATGAGAGATTGTGCCAATTCCAAAGTCCAAGCCAGGAGTTTCACCTCTGAATCTATTTCAGAGGATGCTTTTGATATTTGGAGTGTAATGTATCCTGAGACCACTGCTTTTAATGATTACCCCTCTGCCTCTATATCTATTCCCTTTATCCCTATCAGTGAAGGAGTCACAACTGAGGAAATGAGGATTGTGGGGATGGAGGTCATAATCGAGTGAACCCTTATTGCATCTTTAGTTTGGAATTATGTTTCTCTAAATATTGCTTTAGGGGGAAATCAATGGGTATAAATAAAAAATGCTCAAGTAAGAGAAAAATAGACTTAAAGGTGAAGTGCTTGAAATACACGGTTCATAAAGAACAACATCCAAAAGGCATATATTTCTGCTTCTGGGGACTGCAGAAGATGAGCCATAAAGTGTAATTGTTTTATATTAACAGTTTCCATCTTCTCACATTCATAATTGCTTTAGCTAATGCAAAAGTTAAGATCTTAATACAATTAGACATTTGTTTGGGTGAATTGGAAAATGTTATAGAAAGAAATGATAACACAAGGGTACAAGAAATGTACTACTTTAGAAAAGGCTGCAAGAGTTATACATTCCAGCTGTGCTGGGTCCCATGGTTCTTAATTTGCATATGAATAATTAATATGCATACCCCAATAATACCAGCTTCTGAGCACTACATTCAGTATGAATTATGCAGAAACACTTCAAAAATGCCTGTAATAGTCAAGGGAATTAACACTCTCTAAAGTATGTAGAAAATAAAAATCATTTGTTTGAAAACTGAAATAAAAACAGGAGATCTGATTAAAAACAGTCAGGAAAGGATAGTTTCTTGATTAACTGTCTTTTTTTTTAAATTTTTTTTCAACGTTTTTTATTTATTTTTGGGACAGAGAGAGACAGAGCATGAACGGGGGAGGGGCAGAGAGAGAGGGAGACACAGAATCGGAAACAGGCTCCAGGCTCCGAGCCACCAGCCCAGAGCCTGACGTGGGCCTCAAACTCCCGGAGGGCGAGATCGTGACCTGGCTGAAGTCGGACGCTTAACCGACTGCGCCCCCCAGGCGCCCCCTGTCTTTTTTTTTTTAATATGTGCTTTATCTTATAGGAATTGTACTAGCCTTCAGGAAAGAAAGTGCATATGCATCCCTGGAACAGTACATTGTGAAACTATGGAATTACCAAAACTACAGAACAAGTATGGGCCAAATTCTGAGTTAGCTTCCTTCATAGAAGAGATAGCTGAATTAAAGGAAGAAAGATTTAAATAAGTACATCAAAGGGCAGAGAAAATGTGTGTGTGTGTGTGTGTGTGTGTGTGTGTGTAAGCTTACATGAAAGAATAGGGACAATGATTCAACATCTGTTTGGGAGATGTTGGTAAGAGGATTTATGTAGGCTACATGTATGATTATAAAAATATCAGCATACACCAAGACTAAGGCTACTTCATGGCTAGGCCATCATTTGATAATGGCTTTCTCCTTTTGTTAGGCAGAATGACTGTCCCTGACTGTCAAGCTGACTGAGAACTAGGAAAGAGTTATTAGAGTTCTAAGTGAGATTCAAAGAAGTCATTTCATTTGAGGAGTTTCATGGGACCAATGGCAATGGCAACCATGAACTGCTCATTGCTCTGAAGTTTTAAAGAGATGAGACTCCTTGAATTACCTTAGTTTTCTTCCTTTATATTTTTGGACTTTGGTAGATATGGTTTGATGAAACACAATTCTCTTGGTCTTCAAGAAAATACAGAAATGTTGTCAATTACACAAGAATGTTTATTCTTGCCGTGCCAAAATTGCTAGCCAGCATTGAGCTCCAGGGAATTTAGAAAAGTTCAGGCATTAGAGCATAGTGGTTAAATTTGAAGACTCTAGAACCAGATCTACATTCTGGAACCACACTTACTAAGTGTCTGTATTTGGGCAGGTCACCTATATTCACTTTATCATTGTTTCCTCATCTATAAAGTGGAAATACTACTACCTATTTCTGTAAGGTTATTTTAAGGATTGAATGAGTGAATACATGTAAATCACTTCGAATCGAATTAATCAGTACATACCAACAGCTCTATAAATATTAATATTGTTGCATCATAAAGATTTAGCTTGAACTCTAGAGTCAGATTATTATCTTGATTTTATGTTATACTGCCCATGAGACCTTTCTAACCCTCAGTTTCCTATTAGGTAACTGCAACTCCAAAGGTTGTTATGTATAGCGCTTTACAAAATGCCCAGTTCTTAATGTGTTAGCAGTTAAAAACAGCATCACTATCATTCTTATATTTTATGAGATTTTCAGTAACCACTATGAAAGCCTATGCTTGTATTCATGAATGTAAGAGCTGCAAGATGTTACTTAGAGTAATAAATACCATTTTAAACATGTTTATCTAATGCCTACTATGTCTTCTCAGCCATGTAGACTTCAAACTCTTCAGAACCCCCAGTAAGTGACTATTTCATTATATTTGTCAGTAAATTATACTTATTTTTAGGATGCAGGACTAAATTTTTGTAGCCTAAAAAATATCCATCCTAAAGCTTTGTCTACCATCACTATGTTATCGGTAAAATATATATTTGTATTAATGAAGTGAATATGCATGTGAAGAGTTACTTTGGGAAAAACAGTTATTCTACTTACAATAGCTATGTGTTTGTTTTGATGAGAGCAAATGGTGAAATATAGTACTTGACAGACATGTGGAATGATGAGGTATTATCTTCTTTCTATTGTATTAGAGATTGAGCTTAGTTGATCCATAACACTTATAACTGGATATAACCTGCCAGAAATAGATCAATTTCAACATATGGAGATAAAATCAAATCATGAATGTGTTCTTCTGAGTTTTATGTAGTGAATTAACGGTAATGGATGAAGTGCCAGTAAATGATTCATACAAACAAGATCAATCACACTATGTCCTCATCAAGCAAAAAGTTGCATTAATGTCAATGAGAGTTTTGATACAAAAAGAATAGGTTAATGATAAGGTATGAGATTCCTTGTTGTGATGTAATCTATACTTCCCTTCTGGATATCTTCACTGTTTTCCTAGATTATATAATACAATTATCTCTAAATAATGATATCTGAAAAACTGACTCACTGCCTTGTTATCAATTAATTGATAGAAGTTGGTGACTGGTCATAGAATCACTTGATTGAATCTGAAATTGTTCCATATTTATAAAGGTATTAATACTGAGTTCATCTTTGTACCCATCATTAGCATTGTCAAAATCATAATGTCAGTTCAGAAGCTTCCTTTTGAATGTATTATTGGAAGATCTTTCTCTTTTAAGTTCATTTATTTATTTTTGAGAGAGAGAAAGAGTTAGCATGAGTGAGGAAGGGGCAGAGAGAGAAAGAGAGAGAGAGAGAGAGAGAGAGAGAGAGAGAGAGAGAGAGAGATACTCCTATGCAGGCAAATAGAGAGGGAGAGAGAGAATCCCAAGCAGGCTCTGCTCTGTCAGTGCAGAGCCCGAAAAGAGACTTGAACACATGAACCACGAAATCATGACCCAAGCCAAAATCAAGAGTTGGGTGTTTAACTGACTGAGCCACCCAGGCGCCCCTATTGGAGGATCTTGTAATGCCACCTTGATTAAACTAGCTAGACATGCCTTCTTCAGTAGCCTATGTTTGTGAAAATAATAATTCTTATTCCCTGTTAGAACATGACTTTATTTTAACTTGACTTTTTTTTTTTATCAACCCCAAGGCCTCATTTATATCTCAAATATCTCTGTATGGCTTCTATCAGTATTATCAGTTCATAGTTCTTATTCTTCATGGCAATCAAACCAATGCTAAATGGCAGAGGAGGAAGGATATTTTCTCCAATCAATCTATATTCTTACTTCCTTTTTCTTCCTCATTTCTTCTTCCTTCTTTGCTACTGACAACTGAGGGGAAAAGAAAACTACATTTTTCTCCTTGCCTTTTGCTGATTAGACCTGAGACAAAAAAACCTTTAAAACACAGATGACAGACATGACTATCTTGAGGGATCTACCTTATTTGCTAATTCTATTGAAGTAATTTAGGAGATAAAGTCTTACAGAAATCACCTGGACAAGACAGCCAAGAATAGATTTTTCCAAACTAAGCCTCATGTAACCAGTATATTCAGTTGGTCAATTTCCTAGCTCTTCTGGCTTGTCCCTGACCCTACTCTGAAATACTGATAGTCAAGGCCTTGACTTTGGTTTCTACCCTACCCCACCCTCTTTTCATTTTGGTCTGAATTCAGAATGTACTTTAAAAATAAATTTTATTGTTTACGTTGGCAAGAAATTACAATTTGTACATGAAATTTAAACTAAAGTTTCTGAGAAAATTCTTCTCTAGAAAGACAAGCCACTATTTCAAGAACTGAGATGCCTAAGGACAATTGAACTATCTATGTACAACCACAGTGAAACTGAACATTTAGATAGGCAACTAAAGGGCAAAAAAAGTCCCTTAGAAATATTTTATGTTTTTAATTCCTTTCACATATGACAATGGGTAGCAGTTCCTGGTGTCTTCCATGCAGAGGATATTCATGGGGGAAAAAAAACAATCCTGATCGTTGCTTGACTTAGTCTACGCTTTTGGAGTTCACTCAAAGGTGAAGAAGTTTGACCTCAGTGGAAGGGGTGGGAGAGACACACAATATTAGAAACCTTATGGAGTAAAAGGACCAAAAGAGTCACCAGAGTTGGGCTATTCAGGACCCGCAGACTATTTTGCACTATGACTACACAACTTTAATTTTAGACCAATTTCAAGTAAAGAGGCACATTTATTTTATAGACTGTGATGTGTCATGTATACATACAGGGTATTCTCTCTTAATGTCACATATCAAAGTGAGAGCTCTGTTATTTGTATCCATAGAGGCTGCAAGGAACACAAAGCCTAGCACCCACAAATGCACTGTGTTTTTTTGTTTTTTGTAGCTGCTGAAATGTTTTAGAATAGGCCTATTGATTTATCATTTAGGGTGAATATAGTTGCTAGAAAAGAGGACTGATAGCTTAGGAGGCTGAGGCTTTTGATTTATTGACAGAACAAGTGTAGGCCTATGGCCAGTCTCAGAGTTGCTCTTTAGAAATTAGAGTGGTTTCTATTCTGGAGAACTTTGAAGACAAATGAGGTTGCCCATTACCCAAAATCCTCAAGTCTAGTGAGGGCTGGAATCAGGCATAGATCCACCATTAATGAACAATGAAGATCCTTATGTTACTTTTGGAGCAATAAGATACATTTTTTTTAATCAGCTGAGAAGCTAATTTCTATCATAATTGTAGTAAAATGAAATGGTGCTTTTTTAAATTTTTTTTTATTTTTTAAAAAAAAAATTTTTTTTTCAACTTTTATTTATTTTTGGGACAGAGAGAGAGAGAGCATGAACGGGGGAGGGGCAGAGAGAGAGGGAGACACAGAATCGGAAGCAGGCTCCAGGCCCTGAGCCATCAGCCCAGAGCCTGACGCGGGGCTCGAACTCACGGACCACGAGATCGTGACCTGGCTGAAGTCGGACGCTTAACCGACTGCGCCACCCAGGCACCCCGAAATGGTGCTTTTTTATGGCTAAGTTTCTAATAAAAAATTTCATATGATATGTATAGGTAAATGACTTCGAAGAAGGAGTACAATTTGGATCTTTGAAATATTTGAAAATTTGAACTTCACGTTTATGAATATACCTGTAATTATTAGGAGTTAATTATTATGAGCATTATTCCTGTATCTTTGGTAGTGAACATAAGCCTCCTAAACAAATTGAAAGTAACCATTTGCTAACATTCCCCCTGGAATTTTCCTATAACTAGGTGTGCTCTTTCCAGTTTTGATGCCCCAAAGGTAAGATAACTCTATAAAGTTCACAGTATCTGGTGTTAGCCTGCCTGGGTTTTAATCTTGGTGTAAATATTTTACTTATGAACAAGTTATATGTTCTCTGTGCCTCAGTTTCCTCATTTGTAAAATATGACTAATAATGTTGCTTTCTCTTGCAGTTATTGGAAATATTAAATGAGTTAATATCTGCAAAATGCTTAGAACAGTATTTGGCACATAATAAAATACTCAACAAATATCCATTGCAATTATTATTTCCTTAGATTTATTTTAGAAAATCCCTAAGTAAAATCAGTTAGATTTTAGCTCTGTAACAGACCAGCTCTATGGCAGTAAAGATAAGGTGATAAGATGGAAACTTGAACTTGAACCATATCCTGGGGCCTAGAGGCATTGGTGGAGAATTCATTCTCCCGAAACAATAGTGGGAATGAAATTCCTGAAAAGACGGATGCTGGATAGATAAAAACTGATTTCTTCTATATTTGTAATGTCAAAATTGGTGTCTAACTTACTGCTACTAGTTTAAGCATTAGCTTATGTTCATAATGTTTAAAAATTATATGGTAGTCTAGTCTATTCTTATGTGTTTTGTTTTTGAATAAACTATTTTGTATGAAATTGTTTTTCTCTCCTTTGACTC
Source organism: Prionailurus bengalensis (assembly GCF_016509475.1). NCBI lineage: Eukaryota > Metazoa > Chordata > Mammalia > Carnivora > Felidae > Prionailurus > Prionailurus bengalensis. The sequence goes on from NC_057354.1 coordinate 71,469,164, forward strand.
AAAAAGTTTTTGTCTTATATATGTAAAATCAATCTTCCACAGACTAGGCACTCTGTTCATTCTAGCCTTTCAAGCTAGTCCTGTGCTGCTGTAATTGGTATTTTGAAATAGCCCTGAATAAGTGGACTTCTAAGACCACAGTCTAGTATATTAACCAGGCATAAGAATGGCCTTGTATTTCTGTGGAAGAAAGAGAAAAATTTCCTGGCTAATCTTTCATATACTGAATTTGCACTTTGTCACTTACATCTGGTATTTCTATTACATTGAAAATGCTACAGAAACTCAAACTGGTATAATAGATTTTATGTACGCGTGTGTGTGTGTGCATGTATAAAATTTCTCACAGAAAATTCATAGTAGGAGTTGTCTCCTGCACCAAAGTATATCAATCTTTGAGGTAGGAAACAACTAGGTCCATTAAACCAACATGGATACTCACTTATAACTCATTTATTCATTTGATGTCATGGTATGAATGCATGTTTACTCCATTAGGTTCCACCTTGCACTGAAATTGAAACAATGTAGCATAACATCAATTTCCTTAATATTGTGTTTTTGACTTGCCCATAGAGGTGAATATTTCTTCATGAACCCATTTAAATTTCTAGAAAACTGTAAAGTTATGATTGCTTCAACAATAATTTCCTTACCCTACAATATATCTTTTTATTTGTATGCCAGAATTTTGAAAACAGTATGGCTGTTTTACATTTCCTTGAAAACCCTGAACACTAACAAATATTACTTTAAGCCATCCCAGTGACTATTGGAGTAATAGAGCTTAATGTTTTTACTTGCATGCATTTCAAAAAAGCAAGCAAAAGGGACTTATATTTTTCAGAGGCTTATTCATTTTGATAGATTTTATTTTCTAAAGATGTGGTTGTAATCCTATCTCTTATCCACATACTCTTATGCAATGTTACTTCGTCCCCTGCCATCAAAAAGTAGAATTTGTTTCTTTACCCCATTGAATCTGGTGAATCTTGTAATTGCTTTGACCAACAGACAGGCAATGGCAGAAATCAGGGTCAACTTGTCCATCAGACACAACTAGCACAATGTCTGGGGCGATGATACTCTTAGGAGTGCATGAAAATGTTTTAATTTCTCTTAAAATCAGAATAAAAAATGAATATTTAGGTTTAAGAAAATATTTGAACATAGGTTTATATATTCATCTTTCTACTAATGCCATCACTTAAGATAGATATATTTGTTTATTCATTTTATGGAGGAAGAGGCCCATGAAAGCAAAAGTGCCTAGGGCTCATGAAAATCATAATTCAGGTTTTGAGGAAGTGATACAATGCCACCTCATAATTGACCGGAAAGCTTCTGCTTCCTGCCATTTGGGATATTTGCCCTTGGGACATTCTGTCTCAAAATCTAGCCACCAGTTTGTGATAAACCTAAGCTAAATGGAAAGGTCATTCTAGTTAATAGCTGCAGACGAGCTCTCAGATGTCAGCAAGCATTGCCAACCATGTGAGGAGCTGTTTTGGAAGTCCAGCCTAGTGGAGCCTTCAGATGACGTCAGCTTAGTCATTATTAGATGGCACCTGCATGAGAGACATCAAGATCTTCCCAGCTTAGCTCAGTCAACCCAAAAAAATGCAAAAGTAATAATGTGAAGTTTTAAGCCACTTAAGTTTTAGAGTAGTGCGTGAGGTAGCAATCGATAACTAAAATATTCATTCATTCACAATTTATTGATAATTTTTGTAATGTATTATTTGGGTTACTATGATATATAATAGTGATATGGTGAGCATTCTACTGATGAGCCTGCCTAGATCAACTGCTTCTTTAAAACCTTGGAGGTTGGGGCGGGGGGGGGGGGGGGGGCGGTAACAAGAATAGGCTTGAAAGTTAATTAAACTCAAAAAGAAGTTATAAGATTATTTTTAAGTATAAAAAAAGTTACTATGGGCAACTTAGTTGCCCATCATTAAAGGGAAATATCTTTATTATGAAGCCGTATTTATAGAATAAAATTGTTTTAAATAAAACCATTCAGCCACTGGATCTACTACATTCTAGCTGCATGACCATGATTGTGTATTTTAATTGTTCTCTGCCTCACCCATACCTAGCTTATTTGGCTGTTGTGAGGATTGGATAAATCAATATGTGCCAAACTCTTAGAACAGTACCTGATATGTGTGTGATGTGTATGTGTTTTAGTCATGTGCATTAGTTGTTCAATAAACATTAACCATTTATACATATATTTATACTCATAAGCATGTTATCAGTGTTTAGAACAAACTGAATTTGATAGAAGACAAGCATGAACCTATTCCCTTGTCTTCCTGCTGTAAATTTCAACCACAACCTGTTAAAGCCCCCTTTCTTGCCCTTAGAATATCTTAGGTAGATCCCATAACTTCCCCAGACAATTTCAAGTATTAAAAAAAAGTTTCCTTTTGGGGGGATTAACAAATTAATTCCAGTCTGATGTCAAAGCCTCACTCTGTCATCCAATTCAGAGCTTCTCCTTCCCTGACCCAGGCTATGAGGTAGATTTCTTCTCATTTCTTTACCTAACTCCTCCCTCACTCACTAGGTGCTTTTCCTAGCCCACTTCTGATGGGCTCCAGAGAGAAAGCTTTTGAGGAAAAGGGAAAATTATCATCAAGAACTGAAAATAGTTGAGATTTTACCATGATTGAGATCTAACAATTTTAATTTTCACAATTTTATGAATGCTGGCAGAAGACATGAGACTCATGGGCCAGAGAGAAAGGACTTTATTACTTAGAGCACAGCAACTAGCATGAATTTCATGTTTGGGCTGGTCCCTTTCAACCCTTAATTCCCTAGGGGTAGTCTTGTATCATAGCTGAAGAATCCTGAGCTGAAGGAACCCTAAACTTTTATAGTGGGCTACAAACAAAACTGCCTGACCTTTGTTCTGAAGGACAAGATTATCTAATATTTATTGAGTACCTCCTATGTGCCAGGACTGTTCAACAAGACCCCATATTAGGCATTTCATGTAAATTTAATCTTCCACACAAACTATGTAATAGGTATGGGAGAAATTCAAGCAAGATAAGTAATTTCCCCAAATGCACAGAGCTATTGAGGACAAATCTGGAATTATGACTAATTTGGTCTGATTATTTTCACCTGGCCTTTCATGTTTAAAGACCATTACTGTGGCCTCACATGTTTAAAGAAAATTAGTAAGACAGTTTGGGTTTACGTAGCTTTGAAGTAGAGGGAGGGGAAGTGTTGGTTTGTTGAAAGCAGTTGCCGTCCTTGGGGCAAGCAGCCTCCATATTAGGATTCAGCAAGTGGACTCAGCATTATAGCTTCATTCCTGGTCGTGTCCTCTTGTTTCTTTCCTTTTTTCTTTCTTTCTTTTTTTTTTTTTTTTTTTTTTTCTTTTTCTTTTTTTTTTTTTTTTTTTTGCCCCTCACCCACACTTTAAAACCCTCAGGGAACTGAAACTTCCAGGCCTATTCAGTGCACATTGCATTAGACTCTTGGTTATTTTATGGTTTACCCTCATACTTAGGCCCCTCAAGCTGATATAATAATAAGAACAAACACTCAGAATTTGGGCCGTGTACCAAGCATGGTTCTATCCACTTTACATATATTACCACATTTAATCCTCACAAGAACTTCTGACTTAGGTACTATTATTATCTTCATGTTTCAAATGAAGAAACTGAGCTAATAGAGGTTAGGTTACTTGCCTTAGGTCACACAATTAATTCAGTGGGGATGGGATTTAACCTGGGCAGGTTGGTTCAGAATCTGTGCTCCTCAGTGTTATATTATTGCTGTCAAGGAAGCACATTTAGTGTTTCTTCCATGTTCTTTCTTGTGAGGATCTGGGTGGGATCTCAAAGCTTTTCAGCCATCTTACCTCCTCCTCTCTGGAAACTTTTTGTTATTGTTGTTTGTCTTTTTAATTTTGTGTTCAGTCAACCAGTTTTCTCAGTGAAAGATTATATTCAACTCAAGTTCTTATGTGTTTTCTTTTAGAATTTTTACTCACTTGTTTGGTTGCTGGTCCTAAGGTTGACAAAGCATTTATTCCAGGCTCCCTCTTAAATGAAGCAATCGCAAAGGCTGAGCTTAATATTATAAACCTTAGAGAAGAAACAGACATGAATTGTACAAAACTAATCAAGCCAGATGAGTGTCATTGGTACTATTGTCAACTTGCAAAACCCACAAGTTTTAAGGTGATTGGCATGCTAATCATCTTAGTGGGGATAGGAAAGAATAAAAATTCTCAAGGTTATATAATACAAATCTGGTAAAAACAAGATATCTTGCCATTGAAGTATGATTATAAACCATTCTAATTATATAAAAAGAACTCTTGGAATCATTTTTATTAATTTTATGCAAAGTTTTAACTGGGTCTTATTGAAATTTATAAAATATTTGAGGAAAATGTTCATGTTCACTTAAGTACCAAAAGGTCTTAAAAAAGCTGTATTACTTGAGTTATAAAAGGTCCCAGGAAATTCTTTTCCTTTTGAAAGAATTAGCTGAAATTTTGAAGTGATTAAGTATTTAAGTATATTTGAAATGAAACATAAATGCTCACCAATCTGCTTTCTTGTTTCCTGCTGGGTCTGGCAACTCTAGTTCAACTTGGAGAACATAATGGGCTCTACCTAAGTATCCATTGTGTTATTTTAAATATCTATTCTGTGGGGAGAAAATTGACTACTTCTTATCATATTTTAATGGGCAAAAGCACTCACAATATTAGTAGTGTATTCAGTAGAAAAGATAAAGATTTAGACAAGATAGTAGAAAGTAATTTCATGTTCATTTTTATAGTTATGTTAGAAAATGGGCCAAAATGTGAATGACATAATTATAGAAGTATTTACCTTAATTGAGGTCTCATCAAAAAAGAAAAAAAAAGTGACCATACTATTTTCAAAATTATGGGTAGTATTGTACAAATTGGTCAATGTAATAAGCCTATCTTTTAAAACCCAAGAGAAATAGGGCAAGATGGACAAAGCTGTATATTTTCAACACTTAGCTCCTGGTTATTTTAAAATTCAGGAAAGAATACGTTGCCCCCTCTTAACACATACATGTACACACACACATACAAGCTTGTGATGAAGACCCACAGCCCTCGTGTCATAATAGGAAAGACTTCAAAGCCGTTAAGAATGTAGGTGAAACAGAAGGGGAAGGTTGGTCAGGACAAAGCAGCGAAGAGACATTTATGAAGAAATAAAACTATCATCTGATTTCACAGGACAATAACACTTTCTTTCCCACATTAAAACTGAAGGTAATGTAGGACATATGACTTCTCACTCTACTTGAAAATGATACCAACTCTGTTGAAGAAAAAAATTGAGCTATGAATTTTTTATTATTTTTGAAAGCAGTTGTACAATTTTATGGCAGAAGAATTCTGTTACAGTATCTTCAGTCTCTGGTACAACAAATCCCTTGCACAATTAATCTTTTATGACTCAAGAAAACTGTATTTTTTTCCTAAATAAAGTTTTTCCTATGAGATATTCTTCACAAAGTATAACAACCTTAGAGACCTTCAGTTTTGGGGTCTATTTTACAGTTTGGGCCCAATGAGACAAATTTTTTAATTAACAGAGGTAACATGGGCATTCCTATACCCATGGAGAACCAGCTTTCTTTGATGAAAAAAGCTTCTTCCTCCCATATCTGTGAACAGAAATGTGACCATAGTCACTCCACTGCACTTTCTGACTGATGTTCTTAAGGCTGGGGGTAGACTATCTTCAGTTGTTCTTATGGATCTTCACTGCCTCTGCTGTGGTCAGTCTTTAACTATAGTAAAGCCATCTTCTCCATTCTGATAAAAACGGATAATGAAAAGTAACATAGACAGGAAAACTTCCCCCTCTGACCTAAAAGATCATGTAGAGAAATTAGCAGACTAATGAGAATGCAGTTGAAGCTCAAGAACCAAGACACAAGAATCAGAGGACCTGAATCAGTGCTGGTACAAGAAACTAGGTCTTTATAACTTCATTCAGTTACCATTTTCATAAGACTTTATTTCAGAGTATCTATCTCATCGTTGGTGCTATTGACATTTGGGGCTAGATAATACTGTCTTGTGGAGACTGTTCTGTGCTTTTTAGAATACTTGGCAGTATCTCTAGCTTATACCCACTAGATGGATACCTGTAGCAACCCCCCCCCCCGACTCCACAGTTGTGGCAACCAAAATGTCTCCAGACATTGCCAAATGCCTCCTGAGGTAATACCCCCCATGGTTAAAATTACTATTTATTAGAATCTATGCATGATTTCTGACATATAAATATTGAATGAATGAATTAATGAATGAAATTGGTGAAGATTATTAAAGTGCTTATCCCATTGCATTGCCTGGTATTAGATGAATACTTAGCAAATAATAATTCCCCCTCCCAAATGTCAGATGTAACTGAGTTTGTCAAGATCACTTCCAATGCTTACCTTGGGAGAGTAATTCATCTAAAACAGATGTTTGTGAATGAAAAAAATGCAACTAACTTTCAGTTGATATAGGCTATTGAAATACAATTTGCCTCTGTTTTCTACTATTATCTTATTGAAACAGTGAAGGGATTTTTTAAAAGCATAAATTACCCCAAATGAGAGGAATGATAATAAAATTTGTGTGACGGGAAACAAACAACATATATGGTAAATATGTTAGCCCATCTAAAAATAATTCTAAGTTATTAATGGTGAAAGCTATTACACCAATATTGAAAGCTTTAAAAAGACTTTGAACCTCAAATCTTTCCTCCTTGCCAAGAAGTAAGACAACTTCTATGATTCTGCAGAAGACTTGAGGTTTATTTTCCATCAAGAGTGAAACATAAAGTCTCTGAATCAAGTGAGTACAAGAGGGGGCCTCAGTGTTAAAGGGAGAAATACTTTATGGAAAACAGATTAAGTAACTACCCATGGAATGTTGATATCACAGCTCTTTTCACCCACATAACCCAAAGCTTACACCTTTCCAGGGGGAACTCAAGAGGCAATATGATGTAGTAGACATGAGCTGGGCTGCCTACTTGTGTTCACTAGTTAGCTGTATGACCTTGAATAAGTTACTTAACTTCTTTTTATCTCAATGCCTTCATCTATAACGCCTGGATAAAAATAGTACATTTCTCATAGAGTGTGGGAATTAAATACAATAATACCTTACTAGTACTTAGAACCCTGCCTGGTATATAACAAGCATATAGTAACTGTTTATTGTTATTATACCTTGGGAAATCGAAAGAGCTCAAGAGAAAAGACCTACAGATATGTACAGTGGTATTTTTTCAGCTTTTTATTTCAATCACCTCTCAAAAAAACACAGTTGACAAAATTCATGGAGCCCTCCAAGTTTCCAGTCTACTTTTCAATTTCCCTTCTAAAATGTTAGTAATTAGCCAAGGACCACCAGATCCTGAGGAAGATCTCTAATATTGGAGTCAGACACCAAAGCAAACAAACAGAATAATACACCTTGAAAAAATGCAGGCAATGAGTTTATAACAAAGTTAAAAGAAATTATTAATATCCACACAGAGATAAGAGAAAATGTATCCATGAATCAAGAGCAGTTTGCCAGGCTGCTATTAAAGAGCATTAATAAGAGAATAAACAAGGGGTGTAGGAAATAAAAAATATCATGACAAGTGTGAAAAATTCAACAGAATTCAGTAAGATTTTGGTGTCATACAACACTTTAATTAACATACTTGCTTATCATAACTGATAGCAACAATAAACATAAGGTAGAATAAAAATATTTTCATATATGAAAGAACTAAAGCATTACCTCTCATGAATCTTTTCTCAAGAAGCTAATGAAAAAAAGTAGGAGAGTAAGAAAAAGATAAACGAATAAAAGACCCCAGATCCAACACCAGAATGGTAAAGACAGGCTCCAAGTTGATGATAAAGGAAGGTGTAAATTAATAGTTTTACAGCAGATCTAGACAGCAACTAGGTAGCTCATATTAGAGAGACTGCTCCATGACTAGTATGGATCAAGGAAGGTTTATCACACCATATATTGATTTGGTAGAATCTTTCAGATTGTCTTGTATGTTTAAAATTCAATTGTTCATGTAACTAGATCATTCTCCTATGAAATAAATTAACACTTTTATCCCTTTATGTATTTGAAAGACAGTGTAATTATCACAATAGAATTCATCGGCCAAAAATCTATACAGTTGCCTTCCAAAGTAATGAAAAATTTATGTCCAGTGCCTATTTTTTAAAACTATACTGTGATTTTTTTCTAGAATGGTAGCTTAGCATTTTATTTTGATTCCTGAGGTTTCTCATCATCAGTTCACAGTGGTTATTTGTGATTCCTGGACAGTATTCTACATCTACACAGTCACATCTCTGTGAAAAGTACACTTTATTATCTTTTCAGTAATAAATTCTATTATTTTCCTGCCTTTGGGAAACAAGCACTAGTTGAGAGTGGGGAAAATTTCCCCGGGCCTGATTGACTGCCTTGAGCTTGAGACCACCACCCACAAGACTTAGAATGGCTAATCTGTTTAAGGAAGTGCACCCACAGCACAGTGGGTATTATACGGTGAGTAAAGGGATGGGATTTTTGAGAGCACAGCCTTTTACCATCCTCCCCACAGAACTCTGTCTCTCCAACACCTCCCATACATTACACTTTTCTTAGCATCTTCTCACTTACCTCCAAAAATCAGGCATCTTCAAATATACTATACTTCTACCAATAAATTCCTGAAATCCTTCCAAAGCTTACATGTCTGTTGCTGGAATGACTGAAGAGTATGGCCCATATAAAGGGGAATGGGACATGAGTTTTGACACCTGACTTAATTCTACATTTCCTGAGTTGTTTCAGGACCTTGGACAAAGCATTTAATCTTTTCATCTTGCTTCATTTGACAAATAAACAATAAAGGCATCCCAGTCTGCCATTTTATATAGGTTGTGAGAAACAAATAAGGTCAAATAGTGTGTGTGGGGGTGGGGGGTGGGGAGGGGGGAGTATGGGAATGTAGATGTGTGGGTGTGTGTAGTGTGGGTGTGTATATAGGTATCAAATAATATAATGGACAACAAATATAAGGCATTATATTCCTCAAGCTTTGTTCACATTTCAACCCTTTGAAAAGGCTGCGTCTGAATAATTGTCAATTTAATGGTACAGAGAATTAGGTTTAAATGTTAATTCTTTTGGTTTGCCCTTCTCCAAAATACAGTGGTCTGAATTCAGATTAGAGAGGAAAAAAAAAAAACAGTAAGGCAAAGGCCATAATCTGAAGAATCAACCCAGTATTTATAGATTAGACATTTTGTGGTTAGATCTTATTAGATCATAGATTTTGAGGTTTCAGTTATTTTGTTTTTAAAATTAACTAAAAAGAAGAAAAATAAGAGTCTTGGAAAAGCCATGAACTGATGTTTGGACCACTTATGGATTATCCAACTACAGAGAGGTAAAGAACATGGATATCACTGCCAAGTTTCCGTTGTACCAAGCTAAACTTAATAGGTTGGAAAGAGTGGAGACATTGCCTCAATTTACAGGAATTATTGGCTAATAGTAGAAGAGGGTGGAAAAGTAACAATGAAGAAAAAGGAATTGCGTCAAAAGCTATATAGTTAGATTAAATTGGACATAGTTTATGATATGTTGCAGTTCTTTGAATTAAGTTACCTTGTTGGCCCTTTTGAGCACCAAGAACCTGTAACTTCTTACTTTATTACACAATGATGAGAATTTTCTATCTCTGCCTCCCCTTCTTTTTTTCTACAACCAATTGCACTTATCTCATGGTTTATGTTCTCACTGTCAGCCACTGAACTCCCCACTACTTTCTTGGCCTCTGACTTTTGCTTATCCATGGTTTCAGTTTTCTTATGACTGGTACCTTCTTCTGCCTATGATCTCTGTTTATGGACATCACTTAGCAGGTCCCTCGGCTTCTATGTCATTATTCTCTGACCCATTATCCATGACTAATTTCAAACTATTTACAAGATGGGTTTGAGGAATTTGTATCTATCTAATATAGAGAAACCTAAACTGAGCAGATTTCCAACGTCAGGTTATCTCATGCCCTTGGTAAACTTAATGATAGCTGCCATTGCTAGGGTGCCCATCCTTTGTCTAATTAATCATGACTTGAACAGTATGGTGGAATTTGTTTTCAGAATTTAGTTGTGGCATGTAAGTTATTCAAAGAATCCTTTCTTGTATAATATACAAATGCAGAGCCTGCACTTTTTGTTGTTGTTTTTGTTATTGATTATAGTCATCCAGTGAACTCTAACATGAGGTATGTTTCAGCTAAAAGGTGGGAAATAGCATCATTTGTTGTTGTTTTTTTTATCAAAAGAATACTGTGTTTTAAAGTGGTAATTAACATTTTAACTAATATCTACTTTGCATTTTTTTTTATTTTTTTTTATTTAAAAAAAAATTTTTTTTCAACGTTTATTTATTTTTGGGACAGAGAGAGACAGAGCATGAATGGGCGAGGGGCAGAGAGAGAGGGAGACACAGAATCGGAAACAGGCTCCAGGCTCTGAGCCATCAGCCCAGAGCCCAACGCGGGGCTCGAACTCACGGACTGCAAGATCGTGACCTGGCTGAAGTCGGACGCTTAACCGACTGCGCCACGCAGGCGCCCCTCTACTTTGCATTTTTAATTTTAATGTAAGTTTTAAAATGTATGTCATTTACTTCCCACAACAATTCTGGTGTTATTTTTTTTTTCATTATTCAATTGACCATTTGAGGCCCAAGGACATACTCTCGTTTTATTTCGATACTACCCAATTTGAAAATGTAGGTTTAACTTCTAGCTTCAAACATTTTAAATCAGGCCAAAGTACCTTTTAGAAAACAAAGTTATCCATGTGTCAAAAGGAACCATGTGTTAAGGTAAGTTAATTTTTCTGTGTGAATTATAAAGAAGAACAGATAATGGAACAAAAGTAACTGAAGGTAAACACATCTTCATCCCCAAAATCTTTCTAAAAAGTGATTTCACAAGAAATATTACTTATTTCCTGTCAAGTCAACTTTCTGATGTAGTTTAAAATATGTCAGTATTCACCAAAAATTGTGCATAAGGTTTTATTACAGGCAGACATGATTAATTCGTTGGGGCCTATTTTAATCATTCCCTTTTTGAAGTGAAGTGACAGTCTATATATTATTGTAAAGTCTCTGCTTTACATAAAGTTGTAGTATGGAGTTGAATGAAAAATTGGTAAAACATCATAAGATGTAAATGAAACCGGCCTATTTCTTTCACAGTCAGAATTATAGTTTCAAATGGTTATGTTAATTCAAACACAGAATACATGGGATTCATTTTTTGAGATTATATTAAGACCTTGCCACAGGTAAAATAATACATTTTTCACCCTGCAGAAACTTGTTAGCTACACTTTTACCATAGGGTTTATGTAATTACCCTGTAGATTACTGCTCATATACAATAGGGAGGCTACAGTTTTCTTCTAACTGGCAGATGTTGGAGCTGCCAAAAGAAAGGAGATTATCAAGATTTTAACAAAGATGGGATGTTTTTGTTTGGTTTTGGCTTATTTCCGTGGGCTTCCGCACTTTGAATTTGGAATTGTTCTTCAGTCGTATTTGAGAATATCCCATCCACATGCCTATCATAATCAGCACCCATTTCACATCTGGGTGTTGCTGCTGAAATGACTGAATCCTGCAGTAATCCTGCTGATAGTACCTGCTAGAAAAGAGCAAGGTATAGACAGTGATTGGTTATTGTGAGTAAGAGGATCTGTTCCAGGTCATCTCACAAAATATCCTCAAGGACCCTTCTCTTCCATTGCCTTTTAATCTTCTGCTAGAGATTTAACCTTTAGACCAATCTATGATTTGACTTTTCCCCAGGTCTGAGTTCTTCATAAAATACAATAAAGTACGCTATGTAACTGAAGGCAAACTTTAAATCTGTTGGAGTGGAAGGTGGAGAGCTAGGTTTACGCCATGCAGTGACTGGACTCTAAACACAAATCAGAAGCTGCTAAGCTCTATATTGTGTTTGAAATCAAAATGGCTTGACTGATCCACCATCAGGAGCACATTCCCTTTGAGCTGTTGTTCCTATATTGGATATTACTTTAATTTGATCCATCCACATTACCTCCTATGTAGGTAATTCCTTGCCCAAACTGTGACTTCTATTATGTCCATCTTTGAAATCAAAGCCAGTGTCATTCTCTTACTGTCATTTTCCTGCTCTCAACTTCGTATTCAGATATTTAATAATTTTATGACTGCCTCCAGTCTATGATATCCTGCTTTCAGAAAGGATTGATTAGTGATCACTTAAGCAACTGTTACAATGGAATTTTATGAACTTTCTCAGGGACATCTTAATTTGAAGTGTTATTTTAACTGTGTCCAGAAGGATTTGCCTCTATTAAAGAAGTCTATTAAAGACTCTATTAAAGACTTAAAGAAGTCAAGGAATTTTGAACTTAGTGAGCTGGAAGGGGTGGGATGGCAGGGAAGAGAGGGAGAGGTGGTTGAGAGAGAGATAAGGAATAAGAGCATACACCCCTGGACTCACAGACTGTTTAGCGGTTTATGTGACTGTTTATTTCACTACATTCCCACTGGGACTGATAACCCATACTCTCACAGCTGGTTGGAGTCAGAGCCTCAGCTCAGTGTACAACCAAAAAATGGTCCATGTGGACATAGAATCCAAAACCCTAATTTTATCAATACTTCAGTCTGAGGGAAGTAGATAAATTAAACAATTAAAAACAAAACAAAACAAAAAGTTAGTACAAAATCTACAAAGTTAACAAAGGGTTATACGCCACTCTCCTAAAAAGTTAAAACCATGATTCACAAGGAGAAATGCATTTGAAAAGTTTTCTGCTTCAGAATACTTATCTCCCCTCCCCCATTCCTTTCTCTTTATTTCTACCTGTCTCTCCTCTACTATCTTCCCCTCTATTCCCCCTTGTGGTTTTTACTGAGCACAATATTTTTATAAACTTCCTTTGACTTTATGTATTTATAAAATATATATGTGGGGAATTGATGACAATATGAGAAATAGTGTCATAAATATTCAGATTAATCAGAAAATAGTCACCCAGGGTAGCATTTTTCATGTTAAGCAACAACGAGAAGAGGACAGGTGGACTTGTTAAATGCCCTTGGTTGATTAATGAAATGTGAGATTGATTGTGAAATGCTTAGAGGGCCCACCAGACAGTCTCCCCTCAACTTCTCAGGGGAGAACAAGAAAGTGCTTTCTGTATCTCACAAAATAAACTGATTAATTTTTAACCAGGGACTTTTTCTCCTGTGTCTCTATGTTTATGCAGCCCAGAGGAAAGGCTATTCCTCTGATGTGATAGTGATATCACCTTATATTTACAGAGTGCATTGTGTTTTATGATGTATTTTAAGATGACCCATCTCACCTAATCATCTTAATCAGTTAATCACCACCTTCTAAGGCTAGTAGGCAGAGGCTCATTCTCTTTAACTCACAGGTGGGACAGTAGAGGGACAGTGAATTGACTGCTATCTCATCTTTTGTTAGGACTAACATTAGAACCTACTATTTTATTCCAAACTCTTATTGGTCTGGTATTTGCTTCGGTGGAGTTGTCTAAATTGAAGACACTATTTGTTACAAATAAAAGTTGAACATTATTTAAATTAAATAAAAAACTGGAAACTGGACCAGCATTTTTATATAATTTGTAATTATATTTTTGTAAGTTACTAAAATAGAAATGATAATGATCATTTTTGAGAGATGAGAAGTATGTTTTTAATGGAACTCAGAAAAATATAATTTCCAGTGGATATAACTTTGAGGTTGCTTATGAAAATTGATCTAGTGTTCCTGTCTTTAGTAAAATTTGATGGGTATTTTTATAATATACTCTATTTGCCAGAGAATTGATAGATTTGGAAGTTAATGCTACTTCATTTAAAGACATCTGTTCCATGGTGTATCTGTTCATTTCCTGTAGTAGTTAGCTATTACTGTATAACAAAATATTCTAAAACTTAGTGGTTTAAAACAACCATTTACATAACACACATTTCCATTAGTTGGCAATTTGGTCTGGATTAAGCTGTGGGCATCTCCTGGTCTTAGCTGGGTTCACTCAAATATCAGCAATCAAGAGGCAGTTTGGGTGAGGACTGGCTGATCCATATCGGCCTTAGTTCCACATAGTCCCTTATCCTCTGGCAGCCAGCCAGAGATTGTTCATAAGGCTGTCTGTGGGGGGAGGGGGGAGGAGAGGAAGAGAGAGAGAAAGGAAGCCTGCAAAGTTTTCAGAGTCCTAGACTTAGAACTGGCACATTTTCATTTTATTGTAGTCAAAGCAAGTCCCAACATCAAACCAGATTCAAGAGTGGAAAATAGACTCTGTCTCTTGTTGGACAGGGTATCATAGTTTCAGTGCAAAGGGAGGGAAAAAAGACTATGTCCATTTTTGCATTTTATCACATTACCTGTTTACTTATTTTTGTTTTTTAGCAGATTATTGTTTGAGTTTGATGAGGTCGTTGGCGCAACTATTTCAAATTCCTTAAAGAGTTAGCTGGTATATATATATATATATATATACACATATATATGTATGTGTGTGTGTGTATATATATATATATATATATACATACATATATATGTGTATATATATATTAAATTAAATTAAATACAACATATATACATACATTTTAAATTAAATAATATATTTTAATTAAATAGAAAACTGAAACTTTCTGATGGCAAAAACTAATTTTACATTAGGGCTATTTTAGAATTTTAGAACATAATATGTAATGAAATTGTCAATTTTAAATTAAAAAAGCTCAGGCAGTCTATTGACAATAAATCTTTCTACACAGACAATCATAATTACTCATGGTTCCAATTCATATGGGTCCTGAAAATATTCCTCAGGAAATCACTTTTCATGTGTGTGTTGCAAATAGATATTTCAGTAGATCTTGTCTCTTTGTATCATTTATTCCCTTAAAATCTTCACACAACTGGAAATTTGGAGTTATTTACAGATAGGCAGACAGAGAGAGAAAGAGGACAAAAGAAAGTACATACCCATACTTATGTTAGTGCATTATTAAAAATGTCAAAATAAAAAATTTTAAAGGTTGGCAGTATTAAAATTGAATGATTTAAGGTTAAAAATCAAGTTGCAGAAGTATTTAAAATAAGGAAGCATCTCATTTGAAATCTGGATAG
The DNA here is from genome assembly GCF_016509475.1 of Prionailurus bengalensis. Lineage (NCBI taxonomy): Eukaryota > Metazoa > Chordata > Mammalia > Carnivora > Felidae > Prionailurus > Prionailurus bengalensis. Next base: position 71,484,445 of record NC_057354.1, read on the forward strand.
TTGTAGCACGATTTTAAAATTTAAAGAAATTTTTTTAATGTTTGTTTGTTTGTTTATTTATTTATTTATTTATTTTGGAGACAGACAGTGAGAGCCAGGCAGAGGCAGAGAGAGAGAGGGAGACACAGAATCCAAAACAGGCTCCAGGCTCTGAGATGTCAGCCCAGAGTCCGATGCACGACCAAACCCAGGAAGTATGAGATCATGACCTGAGCCAAAGTTGGACGCCCAAACGACTGAGCCACCCAGGGCGCCCCATGATTTAAAAATTTTATATTGTTGGAATTCATATTTTAGTTTTTCATGCTTTCCAAAATAATGAATAATAAAGCAGTAATATCTGCTTTCCATCTCAAACATAATTAAAGAATTATCATAAAATTACTAACCACAAATTATTAGAACACTGTTATGTGACGTTCTAATTATGCCCACTTTTGACAACAGTTTAATGGAAACTTTTCATATCAACTATTGTCACAATTAAAATATAATTTATTAATTGCAGCCCAAGGGAGCTCATCTACCAACATTATCCTTTGTCTTGAGGAACATTGCCTTCAAGCATCTTCCATACATTCCTTCCTACTACAAGTCATTATTGCCTCAGAGAATCCATTTTCCATACTTTTAAACAGATAAATAGTTCCCAACATATGTTGTTGTTCTGTGCAATCAACACCATTGCTCAAAACTTTCACTAATGATTCACTATTACTTGGGGAAAATGGAAAAACAAAACCGAACAAATAAAAATCTCTTAGCTTTGGTTTCAAATCCGGTCAGAAAAACAAACAAACAAAATAAACAAAACTTTATTACTGAGATCAATACAAAGCCCCTATTAGTATGCTAATAAAGAGTTACTTAAAGGAATGCCCTAAAATGAGTCCTGATAAGTCAGGGAGAAGGCAAGGGAGCCAACTTCCATTACAATGCTAGCCATGCTAAATATTCATGAGAGCTCACTTTGAGAGTGCCCTTCCATCAATAATGTTAAAGATGACATCTGCATTATAAGAAAACTACTTAGCATGTTGAAAGAGTGCACAGAGTTGAGCCTTAAGATAGGCAAGCCTTCTGAAAACTTACAGTGGTTTGCAGTAGAGGGTCAACAAGCTTTTCAAGCTTTTTAACACTAAATCTCCTGGTGTTACATTATACCTTTACATTTGTAAAAACAAAACTCAAGTTATAATAGGTTATCCTGTGTCTACAGAGGTTAAAGTTTGGACGTATCTTTTTTTTCTTTAATGTCTATTTATTTATTTTGAGAGAGAGTGCACAAATGGGGAAAGGGGCAGAGAGAGAAGGAAAGAGGGAGAATCCCAAGGGGACTCCACGCTCAGCATGGAGCCCAACATGAGGCTCAATCCCAGGAACCTTGAGATCATGACCTGAGCTGAAATCAAGAGTCAGACGCTTAACTGACTGAGCCACCCAGGTGCTCCTGGACATACATTTAGGACTGTAGACGCTGTAGTAGGAGTCAAACAAGTACATTGATTTAAAAATATTTTCAAGCATAACAATTTCACTATACAGAAGAGCAAGGGATGACAAATTATAGATGCAAAGTAGTGATGGAAGTTATAATGCTGAAATATGTGCCTGCATATGCTACACATTTTACATGTATATTGTCAATCCTTTCTCTTTTGTTCTGAGAGGAGAATTAGGTAAGTACTCATATTGATGGTGAGGGGCAGCCATTTTCTTGAAAATATATGAGAAAACAATGCTCTTATCATAACATTCTTTAGGCTGAAATATAAACAAATGGATAAAATCACAAAAAAATGAACAGAAGAAAATATGTTAGGATCTATGGAATAAAAACCAAAACAACAACAACAAAAGACAAACATGTTCCTGGATTTCATTAATGTTAAGTATTATAAAGATGTAAAGATGTAAATTGTATCCAAAGTAACTTATTTTTAATGAATTTCATTAAAACAGAATTTTTGTTCTGTGAGGTTTTTAAAAAGCAGGTAACAGATAGTCCAGTTCTAAAATGAGAAAATTATATTGCTCTCTATCGGTAAAGATTGGAAATCTCTTACATAAATGTTTCTCTTTTTTGAACTCAATTTGTTCCTGGTATCAATAGGTTCAAAATCATGCCTATCCTTTCTTCTAGGCATTATACTTCTAAAAATTTATTCTAAGAAAAACAATCATAAATGCAAGATTTGTCTCCACAGCAATAATCATAAAAAATAATTAGAAAGAAAGCTCCTATGGGAGATTGGACAATCTAAAATTCATCCATATAATAGAGTACTAGGCTGAGTTTTAGAATTTTAAAAAATATAAAAGAAATATCAAATTAAAGGTAAAAAAATTGGCAAGACAATATTTATAGTATGATTTATCAATGTGATTTCTGTTTGTGTGTGTGTGTATGTGTGTGTAGACAGAAAGAAGATAAATGAGGAAAAACTGAGAGAGAGAGACCAAATGACAATAATGTTATCAGTGACAATTACAGGTTGCAAAAAGCCATCCATGGTAGAAAATGACATGTATCATTTAGAAATGCTTTCAGTTGCAGGTAGCAGTTGTTTAACAATAAATGCGACTTAAAGAAATGTTTGTTTTAAGGAAAAAATAAACATTGGCAGTTGTTTCTGGCACTGATTTAGGTACTCAGCATTGTTGTGAGGGCCCCTGATTCCTTTCATGTGTATGCTTTTCCATGTTTGGATTGCTGGTTTTTATCCTTGTTCGTGTCTTACTACGGTAACAAGATGGCTACAACAGATTCAGCCATTACATCTGAATTTAGGGTAGAAGTAAGAGACTGAGGAACAATACCAACCATGTCTGGTATCCTCCAAGAAAAAGGCAAAAACTTTCCCAGAATTGTTTTCTTAGAAGAATGGCTTTATTTCTCATTGACCAGAAATGGATCATGTCACTTCTAGATTCAAAGCAATGTGATAAAGGGAGGAACTTGAGTACCACAGATGATTTAGTCCAGTGGTTTTTAAAATTAGTTGCACACTTATGTCCATGGTTGTCAACCAACATTTTAAGATATGAAAGGTGAGTTTCTGTCTTGTGGCCTGGTAAGAAATAGGAAGCAGTCATTGATAAAATAATAAATTCTTTTAATGATTCCAGATGAAAAAATCTTCCTTTCTCACCTTATCCTAGCTTTTTCCTATTAGTTGCCAGCAAGGCATTTAATTGCTTAATCAAACTACTTTCTTCATAAAAAACAATGAAGGGGAAAAACACTCATTTCAATTATCATCATGTGGGTCTAGGAAAATGAAATAAGATTTTTTTATAGGAGAAAATTGTGAAAAGATTTAAAATGGACCACTAAAATTATTATTTTTCTTCTATAGAGATTTCAGTGCTATCTAGGAATATTCTTCCAGGTCATCCGACTCTATAGATCTCTAGATCTCTATGCCTTTCATTATTTTTGAGCTGTTTTATAACTTTTTAATTTGTAAATAACTGATGTGAATAATTCTTGACTATAAGCATACAAATACATTTTGTTGGGTGGAATTACAATTAACACCTCTCTTTCTCTTACTGTGTAATATATCAGATTCCTATTTGTAAGTTCTTTTTAGCCTTCCTTATCTTAAGTGTGGTATTTTGAACCTTCTTTGAACCAATTGTAACATTTTATTTGTTCATTCCTTCACTAATGAGTTAAACAGAGTCTTAGATGTGTTGATTTTATAGTTCTGTGAGAACAGCATTCAACTCTAAAGTATTCTTTAACACTTAAAAGATGCTGAGGTAAATAGGTGAAATAAAGATTTTGGCTTGACCTTGTGTCTGATTTGGTCTCACACGGAGTCTGCTTTATTACTATAAATAAAATCAGTAGTTAGAGTAGAAGTTGTTTTGTTGAAATATCTGGAATTTAAATAATAAATAATAAATAGAAAATAGAAATAATAAAACAACTAATCAATAAACTTGCAGAAAAAAGTAGGTACAGCATAATATTATCAAGTTTATCAAGAGCTAATTTATATGTTATGCTTTATAGTCCTAGATTCAGAAGAACATTATTCTCTTTCTTTCACTGTTTTTTTTTTCCACTTGGTCTTGTCTAGGCCACAACAACTATATAATAATAGTATAATATTTAAGAATTCTCAAATGACTCAAGTTTGAGCATGTCTGTTTTAAGAATTGGCATTAGTTTGGTTTTTTTTTAATTTTTTTAATGTTCATTTTTTTTTTAATGTTTATTTATTTTGGGGACAGAGAGAGACAGAGCATGAACGGGGGAGGGGCAGAGAGAGAGGGAGACACAGAATCGGAAACAGGCTCCAGGCTCTGAGCCATCAGCCCAGAGCCTGACGCGGGGCTCGAACTCATGGACCGCGAGATCGTGACCTGGCTGAAGTCGGACGCTTAACCGACTGCGCCACCCAGGCGCCCCAAATGTTCATTTATTTTTGAGAGAGACAAAGCATGAACAGGGGAGGGGCAGAGACAGAGAGGGAGACACAAAATCTGAAACAGGCTCTAGGCTCTGAGCTGTCAGCACAGAGCCTGATATGGGCTTTGAACTAGGGAACGGTGAGATCATGACCTGAGCCAAAGTCGGACACTTAACCAACTGAGCCACCCAGGTTCCCCTGGCATTAGTTTTTAATAAAAAACAGTAAAAATAGGTGAAAGTCTTTAATTTTTGCTGAATTTAGAAAAAAGTTTCTAGAATTTTAAATTTTATCTAGAATAAGTGTTGAGGACTTTTCTAAGAACTTAATAAATATGCCTTTATTGCCAAAAAAAACCTGTTTTTTAAACTTTGTTCCATTTTACCAACTATTTGATAAATAATAATAAAAAAACACTAATGTATTCATTCACTCTGAATTGTTAATGACTAAAAGTATTGTCCATTTCAGGGGTTCCTGGGTGGTTCAGTCAGTTAAGCATCCCATTTCAGCTGAGGTCATTATCTCAGGGCTTGTGAGGTCTTGCATTTGGATCTGTACTGACAACTCAGAGCCTGAAGCCTGCTTTGGATTTTGTGTCTCCCTCTCTCTCTGCCCCTCCCCTGCTCATGCTCTCTTGCTTGCTCGCTCTCTCAAAAATAACTAACTAACTGAAAAAATGATAAGTAAGTAAAAGTATTGTTCCTTTCAGGAAAGAAGCTTTTAATGATTAATGGTGGTATTTCAACTACCCTGGCAGTTCTGTGTCTGCTGTTTTGGAGGGGGTTGACATAAACATTTCATTAACCCCAAATTGCATCATATAGACTGATTTTATTCTGTGCAGTATATAATCTCTGTTTTGTGCAACTCCCAATGCTTATTGTCTGGTCTGTATACAGTTTGCAAAAAACCTTTGGTCTGTACAAGGTAAATTTAAATTTCTGTTTTTACAACATAAACATTCAACATGGTTTTAGTAATGTAAATAAGCTTTGGACAAAATTAGCTAAATAGCAAACATTATATTTATCCAGCTAGCTAAATTTAATTTATACCAATATTCCTGAAGATTTGGTGAAATGTAAAACATCTTTTCCATAGGAACTAATCTACCCTCTGAATTTTTCCCACTTGTTAAACAGAAGGTGATGGAATATTTCAATTGTCACACAACAAATTGCCCTTATAGAACAATAACCACACACACACACACACACACACACACGAAGTAGGTTTGCAATTAGAATGCTTATAACTTGAACACTAAGTTTGGGACCAGCTGAGTCAAGGATCCATCTTATTCTTAATAAAATCTGAGCCAGATCCACGGCATGCTGGGAACATCACTGTTGGAGATCTCTCTGTGGCAAATGAGTTGCTCTATTCACCCAAGTGGATCTAATAGCCATTTTTCTGAACAGTTGGAGAAATTTTGTTGGCCAGAATGAGGTTTTAAAAACAAAACCGGTAACAATAGCTTTGCTTATCTACCTTGCCAAAAGTATGACTGGAAAATCTGTTAAATGAGATGAAAGGTAGATAGAATGTTTTGGACAACGATGTTTAGCAATGTCTCAAGAGAGAGAGGTAAGTTCTATTTGAGCAGCCATTTCTACATTGTTATGTTGAAATCTTAGGATTGTATAATATCTCAGGAGGTTGGCCGGGAGGGGAGGACACAATAAGTGGGTAGACCTCTACCTCCTGGGGAACCTCCCTCATTGTATCCAGTTTTTAAAAATCAGTGTTCTGTAAAAATTTCTTTGTTCAGAGAGTTCCACTGCTAAAAATATTGTGCAAGAAAATTACTCTAAACCAGTAATTCTCAATAGTGGCTATTTTGTCCCCAAAGGGATATTTGATAATGTCTACAGATATTTTTTGGTTGTCACAACTTGAGAGTGCTATAGGCATCTCGTTGGTAGAGGTCAGGGATCCTGGTAAACGTCCTAAGGTGCACAGGACAGAACGGTTTCCACAACAAAAAATTATCTGGCCCAAAATGTCAATAGTACTGGGTTGAAAAACCCAGCTCTAAAACAGAGCTATGATTTCCATAACAGCTCTAAATTCTCTTCTGAAGGGCTGGAAAATATTGATTTTACAATACTGTGGGTATTATTTTTCTTTGTTTCTAAAAGGGCACATTTTTTTTTCTTTGAGAAACATCCTGGTGTAGTAAAGAAAGAAGATATGGAATTAGATCTGAGTTAAAATTTTGATTCTTCCACTTATTATCTCTTTAACTTTGGGACGGTCCTTTATCTTTCTCAGTTTCTTTCTTTGAAAAGTGGAGATGTTAATACCAATTTATTGGGTTATTGTTAGAAATAAATACAAAATATATTTGTTTAGCTATTTGTTTGTACAAATAAGAAACAAAAATAAACTCTCACCCACTGGTAGATACATATGTAGTAAAAACTCTTTAATAACCCTCCCTTCTCTCTGAGGTAATGGAAATTTAAATATACAGGCAGTATTGATTGGCTCTGATCAAGATAAGATTAACATTCTCTTTAGCCTAACCAAACTAGATAGGCATATTCCTAACTCTAGGCCCTTACCTCCCTTTTCTTAGAGCTTATTTAAAAAAAAAACTTGTAATTGCAAATTCTTTTCTACTCCTTTGAAATATATATAATGTCTCATCCTCTTTACAAGCCAGAAATGTCTTTCTCAAGGACCTGGTAACCATCCCTTTGAAGTGTAATCACGAAAAAAGATGAGGCCTCTATCTCCAAGTTTCTGTGGGAGGGTAGGAAACAAATAGGTATCAATTAGCAAACACAGAGGACCTAATGATAAGGAAAAACATTTGCAAATTTAGGAATAAGTCAGTGTGCTCATCCCATCCCGTTGATCAACCTCTGCACTGATGTCCTCCCTTTCTTTCACGGTCCCAGACTCTGCTCAGCTTCAGCTTTAAATCAGGGAGAACTAAACACAGATTTTACAGAGGTCAAGAAGAGGGTTGAGAGTGGGAAACTTATCTGGGCAAGCAGATAGCCTTCCCTAGGGAAGTAGAAAAGTAGAGGGTTGGCTCATTCCATCACCATTATCAAATCCAGTCTTCTTAGAGTAAGTGCCAGCTAAGAGGGAGATTGCTGGAATCATTACCCCTGTCCTGGGAATGTCAGTCATCCTAGGGTACAGTATGGCCCAACATAGCAGACAACAAACTACTTTATGGGTTTGGATCTCTCAGCTAGGTCCAGAATTATTTATAGGAGAACTTTATACATAACCAAGTTGTTTTAATTCTCTTGAAGAGATTATGCAATATAATTATGCAATATAATTATTGCTCTTATGATTGCCGTTATGCAAGATAATTTCTTACACCTTACATATCACATTTCATTTAGCTACTTCAATAAAAATAATATAACATAACAAGGAAAACTAAAATTTCAGGGATAGAGTAACAGTTTTATTTAGGAATGTGAATTTGGCCATAGACCAAATCTTCAAGCCACCTATTTCTGTTCTGTTGGAACGAAGTCACATCCATTTGTTGAAGTATTGTCTGTGACTGCTTTCTAACTAAGACAGAGGCAAGTAGTTGTGACAAAGACCCTACAGCCCCAAAAGTCTAAAATGTACTAAAGTGTTCTTTTTGGCTCTTTGTGGAAAAAAGTTTGCTGATTCCTGTATGAAGGAATAGAAGCCTATAGAGGTTCTGTGATTTAAGTAGAATTGCAGAATGGGGCTAATTATAAAACTCTGGCTTATAATGACTAGGTTATATGTCTTGATGTTACTTATAAACTTGTCCCTGCCGTAATAAAAAGTAGGTTAAGAGTTCAGGTCTCTTAAAAGGCCAAATAAATGGCACCCCTATAGTCTTTCAGGGCTCTAAACAAGTTGAAAAACAAAACTAGGAGAGGTAGATGGAAGCTTTTTCAGTGTTGGTAATGATGCAGTGAGAACCTATGGCTTAGTGTCAGCCTTTGGACCTGTTAACTGAATCCTGTGATTAAGCAAATTTAACCACTGGAGCAGAGCAGCCCCCCTACTCACCCCCAGAAGGGTGGGAGTATCGAGCCAAACATGCCAACATATTCTTCCCATATTTACCAATCATTCTGTCCAGAAATGAAGTGGAGAAAGGCCTAGAAAGAGGACAGAATAATGTGCTGGGTAAATTGCTCCTCTAAAGAAACAGGAAAGGGGAAAAAAGATTTCCCTCTAACAGACAGTTGAATCATAAGTCTTAATAACCAAAGTGGGTGATGGGATTTGAGATGTTGTACAGTTTATATATTGCTTATTTTTACTTTCAATGTTTTTTTTTCAAAAATGAGCAAAACTTACTTCAGATAAAACTATGTAAATTAATGATATATACTAAGGTTTTTCTAGAAGCTTTGTAAAGATGAAACATTAAGTACAAAAATGCTTAGTTATTTTTACATTTGCGAAATCTTAACAAAATTTAGGCACTTTTAAAATTCTTTTTGTTCTTGTTGCTATGCTATTGCCTCTTTTTTTTTTTTTTAATCCTCCACACTTTTTTAGTCCCTACAACTCACTCATCCTGAATGCTTTAACAGTATCCAGTGACAGGTAAGGAGGAGATGTATACAATGAAGGATAGTATTAATACAAATAAAATAGTATAGCTTTATAAGTTGTCAAATCATCCCTTAACTTTTTTCAGTTTTGGAAGTTTGATTTTTTTTCCTTACTTTGTTTAGTAACACTGTTGAAGACTTAGAAAATATATAACTACATTCTGAATATAACTTCTTCCATTAACTAACAACTTTGTATTACCGCATATTGACATATACTGATTAATTTCCCTGGAAGGAAATGTAGTCTTCTTTATATACAATCTCTAGTGAGCTGTGCCTAAGCTCGAGGTCTAGCTTTTTGCCCACATCTTCACTTGATCAAGTGAATTCATAGGTTCTCAGTACTCAATGAATGCAATCCAATGTTAGTACAAATGGTTTTGCATCATACTATCACTTATGGAAAAATATATATGATGGATGGTTTTATTTTATTTGAAGGACAGTGATATTTGCTCTTCCATAAGGAAAACATCTCATCCAAGATTATGAAAAACAAAACAAACAAAACCCCAAATTGAATAGTAATGCTAGTTCAAATTCTTGTTGGCTGTATACTTCTTTGTGGCAAATTAAATATATAGCATCACAATCTGATACCTTTGTACCACTGTTGTAGGAAATATACCAGAATAACTTGGTTTCTTCCTATTGAACCCTTATATCACAATATAATTTGGATGACAGGGGTTTCCAGAAAAGGTTTATTTTATTTTTAAATATTTTTATTTTATTTCACTCACTGGCATATTGAACAAAATCAAGCTATTTGGGTATTAACACACAATATATGACAATATCATTACTTTATTGGAACGTTTGATGTAGAAAACCTAAAATATATTATTATTCTCAGAATAATCACAAGGGAAGAAATGTTCTGTGGATATGAATAATGTAAAGAACCAATTGAGCCATCCATCTTAATTTCAGTAACAACTAACTTCCAATCATTGAATTAATTACTATTATTATTATTTTATTATTATATTAGACAAAAAGAGATCCTTGGCTGAAGGCATGAAACAATTTTAAACCTATAAGCCTTTAAGAAGTTAGTTACAGCTCCATTTCTGGCTCACTATCTCTAAGGAATAAAATAATAAATCACTCTTGCAAGGGCAACAAAGCTAAAATAAACAGGTAAGATTACATCAAATTAAAAAGCTTTTGTAAGAAAAAGAAACCATCAACAAAATGAAAAGGTAACCTAATGAATGGGAGAAGGTACTTGCAGATCATACATCCAATAGGGGTTAAATATACAAAAATAAAAAGACCTTACACAACTTAATATAAAAAAACTAAAAAATAGATAATTGAATAGAAATTTTTTTCAAAGAAGATATACAGATGTCCAACAGGTACATGCTCAATATCACTAATTATCAGAGAAATGCAAATCAAAACCACAGTGAGATATCACTTCATATTTATCAGATTGCCTACCAACAAGAAAAGTAATGAGGGTTGGTGAGAATGTGGAGGAAAAGGAAACCCTCATATACTCTTGGTGGGAATGTAAACTGTTTCAGCTACTATGGAAAACAGTATGGAGGTTCCTCAAAAATTAAAAATGGAACTACCGTATGATCTTGCAATTCCACTTTTGGATATTTATTCAAAGAAAATGAAGACATCAATTCAAAGTGTTATATGCACCTCCATGTTCATTGAAGCCTTATTTGCAATAGTCAAGATATGGAAACAACCTATGTATCCATCAAATAAGACAAATGGATAAAGGAGATATCTCCCTCTCCCTCTCTTTCTCTCTCTCTCTCTCTCTCTCTCTCTCTCTCTCTCACACACACACACACACACACACACAGGAATATTACTTGGCCATAAAAAGAATGAAATCTGGCTTTTGTGACAACATGGATGGACCTAGAGGATAATATGCTAAGTGAAATAAGGCAGACAAAGACAAATACCATATGATTTCACTTAGATGTGGAATCTAAAAATATAAAAGATGAACAAACAAAACAAAACAGAAACAGACTCATAGATACAGGAAACAAATCGTTGGTTACCAGAGTGGGGAGGTGTTGTGGGGCAGGCAAAGTAGGCAAAGGGATTTAAGAGGAACAAACTTCCAAGTATAGAATAAATAGGTAATGGAATGATAATATACAGTATAGGGAATATAGTCAGTAATATTGTAATAACTTTGCATAATAACAGATGGTAACCAGACTTATCATGGGGATCATTTCATAATGTATAAAAATATTGAATCCCTATGATGTACACCTGAAACTAATAGGATATTGTATGTCAATTATACTTCAATTAAAAAATAGTTGTTAAATAATTCACTAATTCTTCTCAGGATAATATCTTGCTACTAACGACCCCCTTGACACCGTGTGCTTCTCTGAAACTTTGAAATTTGAAAGTTTCCTATACACATATTGAGAATTTTCCCATATCATTTGTATTGGCTGAACTTATTTTTATTGTCCTGCCCTTGGATGGTATGGCTGTGACAATGTTTCCTTTTGGCAAATTGTCACCTCAGTTAGTCTGAAGAGGGGCCTTGACTGGTAGCATAGCTGGCATTCTGATGTGATCCCAGCAGGCAAAGACAGACAAGCTGTCATCCTCCCTGGAAAACGGCTGCTATGCAGAACAATTCTGTCTGGTGGGAAAAGGCTAGATTTCCCTGGAGATAGACTACTGCATGTGGGTTTATATTTATTGCAGATTCACTTGATTTGGTAGATGGATTTGGATGGAAATTCTTATTATTAGTCAGCCTGATGTTTCTTTAATGTTCCTCGGTGGTATTCCCCCGTAGCTATGTCTTGGCTCTGGAAACACAAAATCTCAGTTTAATGATTGGTATCCTCCCTGGAGATTTTTATTCTCCTCCCTACCCTGCTCCTGGAATTCTCCATAACCTTGTGGAGCAAACCAACTCAGCACTTAGGGTATGCATACTCTCAAGAGTTTCGGATAGTTTACAATAATCTTATTAACTGGAGGCAAGAGAATATTTGAATATTCAAAAGAATATGTGTATCTGGTTGTTTGATTTCATAAGTGGACTCACTTTGCTAGAATCACCGAAGTATGTATCACTTTGAACAGCCAGTTATGTCTTTTTTGTGTCCTGCTGGTAGTCCAATTTTCCTGTCAGAGTTTTGGCCCATAGTTTATGCTTCTGGATTAGAAATGATGTATACTAAAAGGTGCTCTAATGAAGAAACATCAAAATTTGATAGTTCTAACAACAAATAAAATTTATTTTCCTCTTTCAAAGTGGTCCATTGTGGTTCAGTGTGGATATTACAAGTCGGCTCTATATAGTCATTTATATACATAGATCGATGTGCTATCAACGTATGACTTAAGGTTCATGTGTTCATGCTCACTGTCATTTTGCCAAATCAAGTACTATTGTCCAAAATTTCCTCTAAAGGAAGTGAGGCAGAAGTGCACAGCACTTTGGCCTACATTTTATTGACAAGACCTTAGTTATCTGTCTACTTACAAACGGAGTCAGGAAACTGAGTCCTTATTTGTGGCTCTATCCCAGCCTCACCTCCATGCGATGGACTAAAGGGAGGCATACTTTGTCGGACATCCAAGCATGTCTTCCACATTGTTTCCATCTCCCTAAATTCTGTGCTCCTCTCCTTTACTTGGGACCCTGGGGACTAGTAAGTACCCTCTAAGGAATATGGAGAACTCTTTTCCCTGGGCCTGCTATACTATATAGTCCCTTCCTTATTGGCTCAAGGCAGAGGTTGAACCCCTCAAACCTCCCATCTTTAGAAATGTTCAGCTGAGTGATAGGTTGCACACTGTATCATCATATAGACCCTAAATTTCTGAAAACATCTGTCAAGTTCTTCTAACAAAACTATCACTGTCTCCCTCTCTGACCCTGTGACTCCACTAAAAACAATTCCATGATAGGCCTGTAAATCTCTGGTCAGTGACCTGCCTGGCAGGTGTGGAGAGTCTTTCCTCTCATTTTGCAGGTATGTCCAGTCTTTACAAATTAGGCTCTCGGAGCTTACTCTACCTTGGCTGGGGGTGGGGGGTGTTGAGGGGAGTGGGGGGATTCTCTTAAGAAGATCCTATTTTCTATAACTATCAATTCCTTTCTGCTTTCCATTAGTTTTGGAGAAAATAGGCAAGGGTTGGCTGGCCTGATGGTTGGGATTAAAGAATATGTTGAGCAACTTATTAAAAAACTCTGAGGGGAACACCTTGATCCAATTGTAGATTGTGGAGAGTTTATCTTTCCTTGTTTCTCCGGTCTGGGCAATAATTGCCCACTCTGGGGTAAGAACAGTCATACTCAAAACACTGTCTTCTAGATCTTGTCTATACCCATCTAATACTTTATAGAGTTATCATCATAGCACAGATCCAACTTTTAGTTAGCGATTGGTAATGAATTAATAACAACAATATTCCATGATGAACTTCTTTGTCTAATTTTATAGATATTATTATCAGTGTCATAGGAAGTTTTTAGGAAGTTTGGAAATTACAAAGAAAAAAGGCATATTTTATAATTACTGTTCATAACAACTGATCCTTTTGAGATTTTTCAAAGCAATTTAAACAATGAGGAGTAAAATATTAAAAAAAAATTCAGGAGCAATGGTCATACCACAGTGCCATTCTGTTTTGACTCAGACTCTTTTGGTGATGCATTAAAAAATTTAATTTAATAGAAAATGTTAAGTATAGAACAGACATTATTATGAAGAAATTGAAGTTCAGGATAGAGGAAAAGCAAATAAGACAGCTCAACTAAGTTCATGTCTCTAGACCAGACAAATTATATCTCCTAATACTGGAATACCTTTCAGTGATGGCAAATATAATAAAGCATAGAGGAAAAAAAATAATGTAAATACTGTGATATTAAAAATGTAGGAAAAAGTTGTTTTTCTGAAATACTTGAAAAATAAACCCCATATTGAATTCCTGTCAAAGCTTCCAAAATACATTCCTGATTTTATTGAATGTCTGCATTATATATAACTCTTACATTTTAATACCAAAAGCTACATTAAATGTATACATCTTAAAAAAATTGAGCATTTTATTTTATTTATGTATTTATTTTTTTGATATACTGAGAGAGTGTGAAAAGGGGAGGGGCAGAGAGAGAGGGAGACACAGAATCTGAGGCAGGCTTCAGGCTCTGAGCTGTCAGCACAGAGCCTGATACCAGGCTCGAACCCACGTACATGAGATCATGACCTGTGCTGAAGTTGGATGCTCAACCGACTGAGCCACTCAGGCACCCCTCAAAGTATACATCTTAATGAATCTTAAAGAAATCACCAACTAGCCACTACCATGTTTGTAGTAGGACATTATTCATAATATCAGAAATTCTCAGTACACCTCTCTTTCTTATAACCTCCATTCTCCTGTTAAGGATAACCAGCATCCTGACTTCTCTGGAAATCACTTCAATTTCCTTAGTTTTATCACCCAAATATGCATATCTAATCCTTGTAGTTTAATTTTTACTTTTTGAGGTACAGTTGATATGCAATAAATTAGATATAAGCAGAGTATACAATTGAATGAGTTTTCACATGTGATCACACCCATGAAAGCATCATCACAATCAATATAATGAACATATACATCAGCACTAAAACTTACATTGCGCCCTTTTGTAATATGCCACCTTCCATGACTTTTTCTGCCACCTCATCTTTTGGAATATACCCTGTTTTACTTATTGGTCTCAAAATTCCCAGGTCTGACTTAATATCATTTCAGAGTAAACAAATAAATCCTGTGTCTGTAGTCTCACAGAAATTTTAAACTCCCCAAAATAGTAGATAAATGGAGTGAATTGGTTTCTAAGATTTTATGCCCAAGACCTGGCCCTCCAAGTATTCTAATGCTAAGAAAGGACAACTTTCCCATGGAGTACTCAATTCCATTAAGTAGTTATAGTCCAGATATTGCTGAGAAGTGTTTCAAGGAATGATCCCCAGACATACGTTTTTAAATATATATCTATAATGCACAATAAATTCATGGCATAATATTTTACTAATATTAATTTATATTTAATAAAATATTTATTTATGGGGTGCCTGGGTGGCTCAGTCAGTTAAGCGTCTGACTTCAGCTCAGCTCATGATCTTGTGGTCTGTGAGTTTGAGCCCTGTGTTGGACTCTTCTGACAGCTTGGAGCCTGGACCCTGCTTTGGATTCTGTGTCTCCCTCTCTCTCTGTTCCTCCCACTCGCACTGTCTCTCTCTCAAAAATAAATGGACATTAAAAAAAAGAATAATAGTAAAATAAAATATTTATTTATATTTATTAATATTTAATTTAATATTTAAAATATTAAAATATGTTAATATTTGGTTATATTATGTATTATTTTTTGACTCCATTAAATATATGTAAATACATATTGCATAATAAATATATTTGATTTAATATTAATTATGTATTACATATGCTTATATGTCATAGATTCTAAAATATATTCAGAGTTTGTGAAATGTGTCACTGATAGAACAGCATTAACCTTAGTTCATCTTGACCCCCTGTTGGAAGACAGTCGCATACTATTCAGTTCATTCTGGTTTCAATAATTTGTAAAATTCATATTGATTATTTTTACACATATCTCACTGCTCCTTATGGAATTATTGCATAAATGTGATTCATAAAGTTACTGCTTCAGGGACACCTGGGTTGCTCAGTGGGTTAAGCATCTGACTCGATTTTGGCTCCGGTCATGATCTCACAGTTGGTGTGTTAGAGCCCTGCGTTTAGCTATCACCGACAGTGTGGAGCCTGCTTAGGATTCTCTCTCCCTGTCTCTCTGCCCCTCCCCTGCTCAGCTCTGTCTCTTTCTCTCTCAAAATAAATATATAAAACTTTTAAAAAGAAAGATTTAAAGTTGCTGCTTCAATGCGTCTTATTTGCCATATATATTATGTTTTTTAATATGGTGTCTATAATTTTCTATCATGATTTTTTTCTTCCAATCAACACCATCTGTAAAATTTTTATTTTATAATGGATTTTGATATATATTCAATATTTTTAAGTTTATACTATTGTAATAAATGAAAAATATGGATTTTTAAGAGATGAATATAACAGTGTTCCCCTGTACTCATCCATGTATTTACTGTGTATACATTTTACCTTATTTTACTACAACATTATACATTTAAATGAAAAAAAGGAAAGTAAGTCCTTTATACTTTATGATTCTTTCCAATCTATTTTCAAGTGGATTTATTTCCATAATCAATTAATAAATAATTTTACATTCTTTTTTTTAATTTGCCAAACATAACTATTTTTCATGGAGTTTCTTAGGTTTAGAGGCATAACTTACAATTATTTCCTATAATATTAAAACAACTATTTTTTAATGTTTATTTATTTTTGACAGAGAGAGAGAGAGAGAGAGAGAGAGAGAGAGAGACAGAGCATGAGCGGGGGAGGGGCAGAGAGAGAGGGAGACACAGAACCTGAGTTAGGCTCCAGGCTCTGAGCTGTCAGCACAGAGCCCCACCTGGGGCTGAAACTCAGACTGCAAGATCATGACCTGAGCTGAAGTAGGACGCTCAACTGACTGAGCCACCCAGGCGCCCCATCCTATAATATTTTTGAATGGATATGTTAATTTATATTTTGGCTATTTCTAATATCTGACTCTTGAAATTGCACTTAGCTTTGTATATTTTTTATTGAAATGTTCTGATTACAACATAGTAAGCCTTATGAAATTTTATTCATTCTTCAAGAATTAATTTATTTTTTGTTTTTTATTTTTTTAAAATATCTATTTTTGAGACAGAGAGAGAGAGAGAGAGGGCAGGGGCAGAGAGAGAGAGGCAACACAGAATCTGAAGCAGGCTTCAGGCTTCCAGCTGCCAGTGTAGAGCCCAAGGCGGAGCTCGAACTCACAAATGGTGAGAACATGACCTGAGCCGAAGTCAGAAGCTCAATTGACTGAGCCACCCAGGCGCCCCAAGACTTAATTCACTTTTAAAATGTTTATTTATTTATTTTGAGAGAGAGAGAGACAAAGAGCAGAGAGAAAAGGAGAGAGAGTCCCAAGCAGGCTCCACACTGTGAGTGCAGAACCCAACATGGGGCACAACATGAGCTGAAATCAGGATGGGCCACTTAACTGACTGAGCCACCCAGGCACCCCAAGACTTAATTTAAACATAATTTCTTCCATATAAAAAGTTTCTGAACCCAAATCCCTAGCTTGTTTTTCCAGAAGTTTGGCCTATCTTTTTTGTACTCCTGTAATCCTGCATATACTCACTGTTTTGGACCAAATGTTTTCCCCTCAAAATTCATAGGCTGCAGTGCTAACCTTCAACGTTATGGCATTTGGATGTGGGGCCTTTGGAAGATGACTAGTTTTAGATTCAGTCACAAGCTGAGGACACTCATGATGAGATGTGTTCTTAGAAAAGGGGGAAAGAGACAAAGATGCCTGACTCCTGCACATGTGAAGGCCCTGTGAGGACACAACAAGAAGGCAGCAGCCTGCAAGACAGGATGCATGATCTCACAGGAACCAAATCTGCCAGCACCTTGTTCTTGGACTTCCAAAACTGTGAAAAAGAAATGCCGTTTAAGTCACCCAACCCTATGGTATTTTGTGATAGTGGCCTGAGTTGACTAAGACATCTACCTTTATTTCCTGAAGCAACTTGCTGACCTAAAATCGGCTTCATATGTGTATAAACTCCTCGGGAGTAGAAAATGTGTATGTAATCATTCTTTTGAGTTACTAATTTTCACAAAGGACTTACCACCACAGAAATTTCCTTCAGTAAAAGTAGTTATAGTTGTAACTATATTATCAGTCTTGAAATCCTGGCCTTGGCACTTCTTACCTTTGTGAACTTGGACAAATTACATTCCTGTGCCTCAGACAACGCGTTTGAAAAGAGGACAGTAATAGTGACTACCTAGTAGTAATAATAATGGTAGTAATAACTCATATCTCATAGGTCGTATCAGAGACTAAATGTACTAATTAGAGCAAAGTGCAAGAAATAGTGTCTGGAGCATAGTATGAATTCATTTCATGTCAGCTATTATTATTATTATTCTTTTATAATTATATCTGTTGAAAGTATGCTACACTGTACCCATACCTTATAGAGGAATGTATATGTTTTCCTTGAGATTAAGATAAATATCTGATTATATTACTACAGGCTAACAGAACCATATAATTATAGGTTTGAAAGAAATATGAAGTGCCTCAGATAATAAGTATCCTTGAACTTTTTTATTTTTTTATTTAATGTTTTAATTTATTTTTGAGAGAGAGTGTGAGTGGGGGAGGCGCAGAGAGGGAGACAGAGGATCCGAAGCCACTGACAGCAGACAGCCTGATGTGAGGTTTGAACTCATGAACTGTGAGATCATGACCTGAGCCAAATTTGGATGCTCAACTGACTGAGCCACCTAGGGTTCCCTCCTTGAACTTAAAACAAAACAAAACAAAACAAAAAAACAAATGAAGTGGGGAGCCTCAGTGGCTCTGTCGGTTAAGCATCTGATCTTGGCTCATGTTATGATCTCATGGTTCATAAGTTCGAGTCCTGCTTTAGGTGAGCTGGAGCCCCACTCTGGACTCCGCACTCTCTCTATGCACCTCGCTCACTCATGCTCTCTCTCTTTCAAAACAACAACAAACAGCAAAAACAAAAACCAACCAAACAAAAAAACAAGTAAAGGATAATTTACAGAAAATGTTGAAGTCCTAACCACCAGTACCTCAGAATGTGACATTATGTGGGAATGGAGTTGTTGTAGATGTCATTAGTTAAGAGGAGGTCACAGTGGAGTTGGGTGGGTGGGCCCTTAATCCAATATGATTGGTATATCTTCAGAAGAGAAGAGACACACAGAGAGAAGATGGCCATGTGATGATGGAGGCAGAGATTACAATGAAGCATCTTCAAGCCAAGGAACACCCAGGATTTCTAGTAAACTCTGGAAGATGGAAGAGGCAATAAAAGACACTCCTCTACTGGTTTCAGAGGGAGTCATAGCCTTGCTGATTCCTTGACTTCTTCTAGTCTTCAGAACTACTGCAAAGCAATAAATTTCTGTTGTTTTAAGCCACCTAGTATATGGTACTTTTTTTTACGGAAGTCCTAGGAAACTGATATAGGATGTATGTATTTTTGTCTGTGGGAAAGTTGTAAATAACTTGTGGCCAGAGGGAACACTATGGTAGGTTAAAAATGATTATGCATTTTTGTGCCATATCCTCAAAAGGAGGTTTGTTTATTCCTTTTCTCACTGAATCTGGCTGACCTTATGACTTCATTTGACCAGTAGAGTGAGAAGAAAATGATTCTGTTTCGACATCAAAGATTTGGCCTTAAAGAGATTATCAGCTTCTGCTTTTGTGCACTGTGAATATTTTCTCTTTCAGCATATTGAGAGAAGCCCAGATCACACAGAGACACCACATGGAGGATTGCTGAGGCGATCTGGTTGACAGCCTCAGATGAGCTCTGAGCTAACACACCAGCATCAAATGCCAGTCTTGTGAGCATGTGATCTTGGATGTCCCAACTAGCCAAAGCTTGGGAAGACTGCAGTAGAAGCACCCAGGTGAACATAGTCACCTTATATACTGTTGAGGGATAATATGTGACTTTTGTTATAGGGTACTGAATTTGGGTATTTCATTTTGTGGTAATAGCAAACAAAAATATCTTCATTTGTTGAGTGCTTATCATGTACCAGACACTGTGCCAGAGACTTTGCACTCATTATCTCATTAAATCTTCACCAATTTATAGGTTAGATATGATTCCCACTTTAAGATTAAGTTAGAACATTTCCTGGCTAAAAGGGGAAAGGAATGCTACAGAGATATGTTAAAATCCAGTCTGTGTACTCATGTGTTTTCATATAATTTTGTTAAAAGACCACATAACCTTGGTGAGCCATTAACCCCCATTGTGAACGTTTTTCTCATTCATAAAACAAAACTGATGACCCACGTGTTTATCATGATAATCTTAGGCATATATAAATTATCCCGTGTAGCCTAAAATCTGATATACATAGCATGTGAAAGTGTATTTAAAATCATATCTAAGCTACAAGTGCAAAGCATAAAACATTTATTTTGAACTGGAAATGAAATGTCTCTTTAATAATTTCACAAGTGCACTTACTGTTCTTTTAATTTTGTGCATATATTTTGCCATCAGTACTTGTGAGAGTGCTACATGTAAGAGAAAAATAATCTTCCTCCAATGTGAAGGCAAAGACAAACTCATAGGCAATGGAAATGCTGTAGTTTTCTTCATTGCCTGTTCTTTTATTCGCAATATCCATAAACTTTCAGGTTGTTTTCTCAAGCACTATTGAGTCTTTGCTTGATTCTTGCTACACTCATTTCTTTGGGCCACATTCCTGTCTTTTCTAGAGCCAAGCCACCTGAGCTGAAGGCGTTTTTGTGGAATTAAAACCTACACTCACACACCCGCACGGCTGTAATAGCATCGGGAAAATGGTCAGGTGCATTAATTCAGAAGAATGTGTCAGGGAGCCAACTGAAACCTGGTACTGAGAGTATGGTTTTTCCACTTGTTCCCAGGAGTCTGGTCTCACTGAAATGTATTCGCTGGGGGAGTATTTGTTTTTTTCAGTAAAACAGTCAGCTTCAGAGGGCATTGTTTCCACAGTTTTCAACTACAGCAATATTAGACACTATACAAACACATTGAATACCAATGTTTTTTCTTAGTACTTCATCAGTGCCATGGTTGAGTTTCATACAAATAAAACAGCATCCTTTGGAACAAATGGTTATTATTTAACGGGTGACAGAGGTGAAATTATACAAATATGGGTATGTTTATGGGTATAGATATAGGCATAGATATAGAAATAGGAACAGAGGTGATAATATGAATAATGATATAATCAGAGCCACATCATTATAATAATACCTTCTCACTAACGCACTTTGCTGGTTTTCTTCCTGAACTGGCTGTTCCCACTGACATCCCTTTAATCAAAACTTGCTCCTCTTGTGTAGGCTTAAGGGTCAACCTAATCACCTTGATGTAGAAAGTCTTGTACAGTCAAGTTTCAAGCTGACCTCCCTCTGTTGTGTAACATATCACCTGTGCCAGTCAAAATAGTTTTCTTATTGTCCCTCAGAAAAATCATATATGATTTTGCCTATGTGACTTTTCTCCCATAACTGTATCCTCCTCATCTGGAATGACCTACTTGCTTCTCTATACCTGTGCAAGGCAAACTGAATTCAAGCTTCACAAAGCCTGCAATAGATGCTCTCTCTTCCAGTGATTCTTTTCATTCTCTGAAATTCTACAGCACTCATTGCCTCAACCACTCTCTTGGCACTTTGCCCTGCATTTTTACTTATCACTTTATGTATGGATCCTGTCACCCAAAAGAGCTTGTCAGGCCTTTAAGAGTA
The DNA here is from genome assembly GCF_016509475.1 of Prionailurus bengalensis. Lineage (NCBI taxonomy): Eukaryota > Metazoa > Chordata > Mammalia > Carnivora > Felidae > Prionailurus > Prionailurus bengalensis. Next base: position 71,505,927 of record NC_057354.1, read on the forward strand.
GAAACCATGTCTCATAACTATTTATCTTCATTGCCTAATATAGAAATCCCTGTGGGTAGTGTGCTCATGATTAATATTTGATGCTGATGATTTTAATAAATTTTAGTTACGCACAGATCATATGTTATACTTAAGTTTCTGGTCTGTCACATTCTTGGCATTAGGGAGAGTTTTTGTCATGACTGTATGTTAAGATAGGCAAAGCAATTGTAGATGTTTTGGTCCAAAATAATTTTTATTATAATGAACTATTAAATAAAAGCCAACGGGAAGAATTCTTGACTAAACAAGAAGATATTTACAGAAACAGCATGGCTTGGTTGAGTTAAAACTGCAGGGCAGTTGTCTAAAATAAATGGAAATGCTATGGAAACAAATCTCTGATTGGGAGAATCCATATTTTTCCACTCTTACCTCATATGACCTTTCTCAGGAAAGCCTAGACACAGGAAGGTTTGTGCTACTCTTTGAATAGATTGAGCTAGCACCTATGGGAAACTGCTTCCTTCTCCCCTAGAAACAGATTCCCTGTGTGACTGTGTCAAACTTACATCAAATATTCTCTTCCTCCAAGCACTGAAACCTTAGCTACAATCTCACTCTCACTCTCACATCAAAACCCTATGTTATCCATGACTGCCTACCTATGGATTCCTTAATTAACCATTGCAGCATGGTGTAAAATGCAGGTCATGGTCCCCCAAGGATTTCTACATCCTAATACCTAGAACCTGAGAACATATTAGGTTACATTCAAGGCAGAAATAGTACTGGAACTAAGAATTAAGGTTGCTCATCAGCTGCTCTTGTGATGGAAAGTTGATCCTGGATTATCTGGGTGGCCCCAATGTAATCACAAAAGTAGTTAAAAGTGTAAGAGAGAAGTAGAGTAGAGAGTCAGAGAGATGACAGCATAGGGAAGACTGAGCCCCAAGTTGCTGGCCTTGCAGATGTAGTAACAAGTCCCATAAATCAAGGAGTGCAGGGAGCCTTTAGAAGCTGGAAAAGGCAAAGGTTATATAATCTCCCTCATAACCTCCAGAAGGAACACAGCCCTGCCAACTGATTTTTAGCTCACTGAGATCCATTTATGACTTTTAATGTCCAGAACATTTAGAAAATACATTTGTGTTGTGTTGTTTTATGCCACTAAATTTGTGCTAATCTGTTATTACAGCAATAGGCAAGTAATACGGGTGGATGATTTCATTGACAGTTTGAATAGTTTCCTACCAATGGGAAGGGGTAAAAACCCAGTTCCTCTTTCACACAAGATCTTTTATAGGTTAGCACTTTCCAGTTATAATCCAGTTCCTCATGCTAGTCTTAGTGCTTCCAGGTCTTTCAAATTCTTTCACATCCATTATATCACTAAAATTTCACATCATGGCTGCCCAGTTGCTATTACAGGGATTATTCTCTGCATTGAAATGATGAGGAAATTGAGGGTACAGAGGTTCAACGACTCATGTTCATGATACAGTAGAGGACACAAAGTACAGTCTAAAACTGAAAGCAGACAGAAATGAAACAGACATCTGAAGTCTCCAATATTAGTTGCTCTTTATTTCTAAGTCACCTAAGAATGAATTTAACCCTGTGTCATTTTTTTGTACCCGTGTATAGTTATTCCCATAATTAGTGTTATGAATTACTTTTATAAAGTGTAAGAGAGATCATTTTTGTAAAGAATCTTAAAAGCTTATGAGGGAAATTAGTGGAATGTCATGATCTGTGGTAATTTTAGAATCATATGGGGCCACCCATGTCTACATTTTAAACCATATCTCCTCCAGTTCCTTCTTGTTCATTATGTTTTAGCCTTACCCTCTTTCTGTGCCTGGACACACTGAGCTCTTTTCTACCTCGTACTTATGTATTTAACATTCTTTTTGTCCAGAATGCTCTCATCCAAATTTTTCCACATTCGATTTTTTTCTTTTAATTGCTTAAGTTTCACTACTCAGTCCATTACTGATCACCTATCCAGAGAGGACAGTAACTTTCTGGTTCATCCTCAATATATCCAGTATGCTGCTTTTTCCAGTATATCCTCAATACTTAGAATATTGCCAGGAAGATATTAATTCTTTGTTTAAGGAATAAATGGTTACTTCCCATTCTTGATACTTCTGATACTATCATTAGATCCAACAGATTGAATTGATGAGGTCTCTAAGGAATAAAGACATAAAGTCAGGCTTTAATAAATGGGCATTGTGATTTTCCCTTCTGAAAGTCCATTTGGTTTAGGGGTATATAAAATTGAGTGAATTTATTCAGTGTACGCAGGGAAGTATGCAGTGAAACTGAGTTTGGGTATTAGACACTCCCATCTCTTCATTCTGTTTTTGTGACATGCTGAACATTTAATTTACTACTGGGCATAATGGTATAAGGGGAAAAACCTGTTGTGTGATATCCAGCAGTGACATGATAAACACTGCTCCAGATGATGTTGAACTAGGGACTGAAGAGACTATGCACTGTGCATGGCAGTTTGCTAATCTGTACCATAGGTGGGTAATGTTAAGATTCATAGGTTATACTGTGTTTATCTTGGAATGATTTAAAAATAATAACTTTCCTCAAGTTGTGAAAATTAGGCATTCTTTTGAATAGAATTCATAAAATACAATTATTCAGAGAAGAAAATAAGCCATATGCAATCACACTACCTAGTGATAACTGTAGTTATGTTTTTGATTTACATTCTGTCAATCTTCTCTATATGAACATGCGTACACAAATATATCTTTTTATACCTAATATATAAGTACTTGATAAGTTTTTCTGGAATATATAAATGAAGGAAGGAAAAAGTAACTGACTATTGGTGACTCCAATCTGAAATTGAGAATATAGATTGTTTCAAAGATTAGTCATTCGTTCCATTTAAACCTGTTAATATTTCACTACTTTGCTCTTCCCATTCTAATTTTCTTTGACTACTCCACCAAATCTTAGGCTTTTGCTTTATCAGTTCAGTTCCATTTAAATGCAAGAGATCCAAAACTCAACTTCAAAAAAATAAAACCTTGGGGCGCCTGGGTGGCTCAGTAGGTTGAACCTCTGACTTCAGCTCAGGTCATGATCTCACAGCTGGAAAGTTGGAGCCCTGCATTAGGTTCTGTGCTGACAGTTCAGAGCCTGGAGCCTGCTTCAGATTCTGTGTCTCCCTCTCTCTCTGTCCCTCTTGTCTCTCTGTCCCTGCTTGTCCTCTGTTTCCCTCTCTATCTCTCTCTCTCAAAAATAAACATTAAAAAAATAAAGGAAAAAATAAAACCTACTGAAATATGACAGACAAATAACAAAGCTAGATTTCTTTTCTTCACATCTATTCTAAGGGAAGTATTTATTAAACATTTAAAAATAGCTTATCTTAATAGATGCAAAATAAGCATTTGAAAAAAAGTCCACATTCATGATACATGCTCTCAACAGACTACGAATGGCATTGACTTTCCACAAAATGAAATAGGGCATCTACGAAAAACTTAGAGCTAACAAAATTAAATATTCAAAGTTTTTCCTCTAAAATTGGAAAATTTGGAAACAAGCAAGATTAGCCACTCATCACTTTCATTCATCGTTGTACTGGTAGTACAATGCAAATGAAATAAATAGGAGGCATAGAGATTAGAAAGGGAGAAGTAAAACCAATTCTGTAGCAGACAACATGACAGTGTGTGTAGAAATTTTAACTTACCTTCCAAAACAAAAACAAAAACATAACTAATAAATAAATTTAATAATTATATGGAATAAATGTCAATATACAAAAATCAATTGGACTTTTATACATGAGTAACAAACAGTTAAAATGATGATATCAATACAAGAATAGCTGCATGGAAAATCGTAGAATGTGCAAGGATAAACTTAATGTAAGTTGTGCAAACCTCCACACTGAAAACTACAAAACATTGCTTCTAAAAAATACTGAACGAAACCTAAATAAATGGAGAGCTATACCATATTTATGGTTTGTAGAACAAAGTAGTTAAAAAGTCAATTTCCTCCACACTGATTTACAGTTATTATTCAATCCTCATGAGAAACCCAGAACACTTATTTTTTTCTGTAGAAATTGACAAGCTGATTCTCAACTTTATATGGAAATGCCAATGGCTTATACAGCCAAAAAAAAAAAAAATCTTGAAATTAAAGATCAAAGTTAGAGGATCTGTATTACCTGGTTTCAAGAAAGACTTATTAAACTAAACTAATTAAGATAGCATGTCATTCATGTAAAAATCGACAAATAGGTAAATGGAACAGAACAGAGATGCCAGAAACACTCATATCCAGTGACTCAGTTTCTGACAAAGGTGTGAAAATTATTCAATGGAAGAAAGGAAGAAAAGTCCCTTCAACAAATGATACTACACATCCATATGATGTCCACCTTGCACTATACAAAATAATTTGGGATGGATCAGTAGCCCAAATGAATAAGTTAAAAGTATTAATTTTCTGGAAGAAAACATAAGAGAATACTTTCATGATGGGTGGATAAGAAAAGTTTTATAAACCAAGAATGATAAGCAGAAGAAAAAAAATGATGAAATGATAAAAAATTTAAGGCTTCTGCTCATCAAAATAAAATATTAAGAATAGAGCAGTCACAGACTTGGAGAAATATTCACAATACATATAATGACAAAGAACTCATTTGCAAAGTATATAAATAACTGCTACAAATAGACAATGAGAAGTCAAATAATCCAATTACAATAAGCAAAGAATTTGAACAGACCTTTCATAATAGAAGATTTATAAGTGGCCAGTAAGCAACTGAAAGAATGTTCAACATGGTTTGCCATCTGAGAAATTCATATTAAAATAACAAGGAAATATCACTGCATCCCTTCAGAATGAATAATAAGTGACTGATGCCACCAAATATTGGAAAAGATATGGAATAACCAGCGCTCTCATATAGTGCTGAGAAAAGAATGGAAAAATACAATCATGTTGAAAATATCTTGACATTTTCTTATAAAGTTAAACATACCTAAATGCTATGACCTAACACTCCATTCTTAGCTATTTACCTAAGAGAAATGTAAACCTGTGTCCGCAAAAACACTGTTACACATTTGCTAATAGCAGCTTTAGTTACGATAGCAAAGAAAGAAAGAAAAAAAAAACAAGCGTTCTTCAACAGGTAAATGTATAAATAAATTATACGTGTGGTATATTTGTACAATGGAACACTTTTCACAAATGTAGATAAGTACAATATGGATGGATCTAGCCTCTACTACAAAGCTGTAATCATCAAGACAGCATGGTATTGGCACAAAAACAGACACATAGACCAATGGAATAGAATAAAAACCCCAGAACTAGACCCACAAACGTATGGCCAACTCATCTTTGACAAAGCAGGAAAGAATATCCAATGGAAAAAAGACAGTCTCTTTAACAAATGGTGCTGGGAGAACTGGACAGCAACATGCAGAAGGTTGAAACTAGACCACTTTCTCACACCATTCACAAAAATAAACTCAAAATGGATAAAGGACCTGAATGTGAGACAGGAAACCATCAAAACCCTCGAGGGGAAAGCAGGAAAAGACCTCTCTGACCTCAGTCATAACAATTTCTTACTTGACACATCCCCAAAGGCAAGGGAATTAAAAGCAAAAATGAACTACTGGGACCTTATGAAGATAAAAAGCTTCTGCACAGCAAAGGAAACAACCAACAAAACTAAAAGGCAACCAACGGAATGGGAAAAGATATTTGCAAATGACATATCAGACAAAGGGCTAGTATCCAAAATCTATAAAGAGCTCACCAAACTCCACACCCGAAAAACAAATAATCCAGTGAAGAAATGGGCAGAAAACATGAATAGACACTTGTCTAAAGAAGACATCCAGATGGCCAATAGGCACATGAAAAGATGCTCAACTTCGCTCCTCATCAGGGAAATACAAATCAAAACCACACTCGGATCTCAAAAACATGATGCCACTTTCAAGAATCCAGACACAAAAGAGTACATAATGAATGATTCCTTTTCTACAAAATTTTTAAATAGGCAAATTAATCTATGCTACTATACTACTAGAATAAGAACAGTGGTTGCCCCTGGGTACAGGGCCAAGATAGAACAGAAAGGCAAATGATGGATATTCCTAGGGGAGATGACAATTTTTTTTATTTTGATAGGAAGAAGTGTCCATGGATTTATTCATCTGTAAAAACCCATCAAACTGTACATTTAGCATTAGGGAATTTCACTATATTTAAGTTATCCCTTATAAGAAATTTAAAATGGGAGGTCAGTATTTCAAATGAAGAGGCTCAAACTGTCTTTAATTCATATGCTTCAAGACACATAATTTGATTATGGATTTTTAAGTCTATTGATAGTGAAATGAACAACAACAAGGTTCAAGTAGTTGAATATATTGCTTTCATCTATATCAGGAGTGTTTGGGGCACAAGTGACAAAAAACTCACTAAGGAGCTTGTTAACAATCACTAGGGTTAATCATTCAGGTATGATTCAGCTTAAAAATCTCAGATTTGTCCTCCTTTTCAAAATATGATTGGTACCCTTCCAGGCAGCCACATCAAGAAAGAAGGATTGGGAACAAAAACTTTCCTATCAACATTTTTATTTTTATCAAGGAAAGGAAGTCCTCAGGGGGGTAAAAATATCTTATTTCTCATTGGCTAGATCTTTGCCCATCCCTGGATGAATTTCAAGTTAATGGAATAGGATTACTGTGACTGACTGAACAGTTGTTTCTGGCCTGTGTAGGAGCTTCCCTTTCTAAGATCAAAATGTTTCATTCTACCTGTGAAGTCAGGGTTCATTTCGTAGGGAAGATTTTAAAGATGGGTTCAACAAAGAGTCCAATTACACTGTTGGTTGACAGTGAAGAGAGTCTCACACAGATCTTCTGTTAAGATGAGATATTTACTTTCCACTCCTGATTTTTTTTCCCATGTGAAAGGAGTTCACCTGATTTAACTCCTTCTACTCTTTATTCTTTGCTTCATCCTGCCCCAGATGGCATGAAGTGATTTGTTTGTTGGTAAATTTTGGAAGAAAGAGGCTGTTAGCTTAGCAATGAATGACCTTATTTTAGAGCTGACTAGAGAGATCATATGCCTGCTGCTCTACCATGGGGAGGCTCCATCTCCACGGGGAAAGGGTGGAAGAATAGGGAAGTCTTCCCCAGCCTTCAGGTATTGAGATTCTGTCTAACTCTACCCAGTTCTGAAGATAAATGTTAGAAAGCCTACTGGGCTCTGATACCCAAGCTAATTTTTCTAACCCTGCATCCATAAACAGTAAGGTGGATAGCTACTTTCTACATTAATTTCAACATGTTTAGAATTTGAGTAGAATTAAGTCCCCTAAGAGCCTCCAACATTTGGTGCATTGGTTAGGGGCATCAAGAATAAGGAGTAGAATTTTGGAGGAAAAGTATGTAAGAGAAGATTTTGATGGGATCATGACTGTATCTTGGGATTGGGCTTTCATATGTCATCACAGTGTTCTGACGGGGGGTTAGAGGCTTATTATCAATTTTTAGCTGTTACCACTTGCCTTCACATTGCAGGCTAGACTAAGGCTGGCTTAATTGTGTAAGAGTGTGTAAACCTTAACTGAGGACACAAAAGGGTCTGGCAAAAGCAAGAGAGAGTCCCAGCAAAAGCACATGGCTCACATGAGGGATCACACAGATACATGGGAATCGCAAAGTTGCCTGGGCAAAGCTTCTTAGCTCTGCTATAGGTGGCCTTGATAGGCCTATAATGGGTATATGTGACCACAGTTTAATTCATAGGCTGGGCTTTTCCTAACAGACATATCTGTGGTAAATATTATATTATAGAAAAAAGAGAACCTTTACTTGTGCCCTTGGTATTTGTGGGTATAAAATATTTGCTGCATTTAAACATTAAGGAAGCCAAGTTCCTATAATTCTACAGTTCACAAAATCTAGTTTAAACTCAATGCCAGATGACTGTTCCAAATCCTATCACATATTCAGAGCCGAGGAAAAACTGTTTAAGTAATCTTATCTCTTTATGAATAATTCTCAAAAAATTAGTGGATATATTTCAAGATGATTGAACTATTATGGATGGTATTCCTGTGCCATGAGAGAACATGTTTCATAGGTAGATGTAATGGAAGAAAGTATCTTGAGGGACACAGGGCAGAAGTATTGTTCTATGCTAATCCTCTAGGTCAAGAGTCATCAAACTATAACTACAGGTCAAATCAGGCCTGTATTAGAATCAGGCTGTATTAGAATACAGCCACATCTATTAGTCTAAGGCAACTTTCCACAGGGGCAGAGTTGAGTAGTTGTGACAGATAAGTTATAGCCCATTGGCTTTTTACAGAAAAAGTTTGCCAACCGCTCCTAGAAAACAGCAATGATTCTCAGACTCAAACACACATCAGAATTACCTGGAGGACTTGTTAATTTACAGATTGTTAGGCCTTATTTCCAAAGTTTCTGATTCAGATGTTTCCATTGGGCCCATAATTTGTATTTCTAGCAAATTCCCAGTGATGCTGATGCTGCTGGTCTAGAGACCAGGCTTTGAGAAACACTTCCCTAAGGACAAGCTTCAGAAGCAACAACAGCAATTATTATATTCTGCAAAGGATGATTTGCAGTTAAACCAAATGCAGAGAAGGGGATGAAAGCCTTAGGTCTGAGTATCCATCGCAAGAAGTAGTGGTGGGGCACCTGGGTGGCACAGTAGGTTAAGCTTCTGATTCTTGATCTCCACTCAGGTCATGACTCACAGTGTGTGAGTTCAAGTCTGAGTTCAAGCCCTGCATCCAGCTCTGTGCTAATGGTGTGGAGTCTGCTTGGGATTCTGTCTCTTCTTCTCTCTGCCCCTCCCCCAGTTGTTTTCCTCTCTCTCTCTCTCTCTCTCTCTCTCTCTCTTAAAATAAATAAATATTAAAAAAAAAGAGTAGTGTCAATAACTGAAAAGGGAAGAAAAGAATAGGTAATAATAATAATGAATCAAAAATCAGTAGGTCATTAGAGTTCACATGTATTCAAGTACCAGGATTCAAAATCATGGAGGCCCAAGAGGAAATGGTCGTTAAAAATTTAAGAAATATATTCTGCTTGGGAAAGAAAGTCTCCCCATCCACCTCCTCCCAAATATGGTACATGCATTGAGACAAAATGAATCATGTTCTGGGGGACCTTTCTTTCTTCTTTCCTTCCTTTCCTTTCTCTTTCTCTCTCTCTCTCTCTCTCTCTCTCTCTCTCTCTTTCTTTCTTTCATTTGGAGGAGAGGGGTACCAAATTATTTCATGTGAAGGAATGGTACAAATGATAAAACGTAAGTACATGTTCAGGTACGACTTAGCGAAAGGGCAAATGTAAGCTCATTATGCACCCACTGTATTGGTGACCAGAGTCACCGCACAGCTATGGGGAAGCCAGCCTAGGCTTAGTTCCCAGGGTGCACTTGTCACACTTCCGCCACGTCAGGTTCTAGGGTGGGGGCTGGAGCTTGGGCGGGGTCCGGGGGACTTTGAGAGGACGCAGCCAGGACAAGGAGGGGGCAGGTCCTCCTCGTGCGACTTCTGTTAGAAAGCGGCCCAATTTTCAGATGGCTTTTACCTGCCTGCCCCTTCAGCCACGAAGCTCCAAGAAGCCGCACATGTGAGCATCGTTTTTGTCGGTGGCCAGATTGTGCAGTTCCAGTAGTGACCGATTCACGCTAGTTTCCAAGCGCGACGGGTGACGCAGACTCCGTCGCCGCGTCCACCAACCAGGTCGTTGGGCTCTGGTTCCTGCGTATCCCGACGGAAGGTGCGGCCACCACCGTGACCCGCAGCAGCCTCAGGGCTTTCTCAGTTTGTGGCCTGCCCTCAGGAGGCTGGCGAAGAAAATACTAAGCCGAGTTCTTGAAAGCTCCAGCATCACGGTCAAAGTAGTGGGTCACCGACAGGCAGCCTAACGTTCGCTGCTGGCGGTTTGCGGCCTCAGAGCCGTTGGCGGCTGCGTCATGGCGGCCGCGCCGGCGGCGAGGGCGGCCTGCGAGCGGCGTGCGGCCTGGCATGACAGAGCAGAATTTCAGGCCACCGTGTGCAGGGCACATCTGGCCTCTGCAGCCACACCTACGCCCCTCAGTGTGGGCCTCTGGACACTTCGGCGTCCACCAGTGACTGGGATCGCAGCCAGGCGGAGAGCGTGACGCCCTCCGCCTGCCTTTGCTCTGGCGTCTCCCACAGGAAGCGTGGGTGGTGGGAAGGTGGTGGTGCCGGGCCTCATGGCTCTGGGGCCTGGGTTCGGCTGGCCTTCTTCGTGGGGCCACAGCGCGGTCTGCGTCTCATCGTCACGCGTGGCCATTCGCTCCCTGAGGTGTTTAGCACCGACGTCGCCTGAGGACGGGCTTCGCAGTCCGTGACCCCAGAGGAACGTCCTCTCATTTCTGAGAGTGCTGAGAGAACCGCCAATTTCGCACCGCCAACGTTTGGCTGAAAAAGGTGGGGTTTGGACTTAAAACTTTGGACGTTTGCACTTCACGCTCCAAAGGGCAGACTGATTTGAGTCTAGATAGTAAGGCATTGGAACTTTCATACTTGGGGATTTTAGCTTGCAAGTGGATTTAATCATTCTCCCTTGGAATTTGGTAATGGGGAATGTTGTTGTGGGCTTTTTTTTGTTTGTTTTTTTTTTTTTGTTTTTTTTTTTTTTGTTTTTTTTTTTTCTTCACAGGGGGAATGTCCCCCTTTGAATGTGTTCAGTGTGTTTAGAGACTTTCTGGAATGCTGTGTGCCTCGTGTGGTTGGTTGTCATGGGGCACGGCAAGCTAAATAGGAAATGGAGTTTTACTCTCGGGTACAGAGTAGCCCTGGAGCTGACTTAGGCGATGCTTTGTTCTCATCACGTTTAGCAAAATGGAGTGTGCCTTTCATTGGTCCCAAGATGATTCTCAGAGGGCAGTGGTTGCTAATGGAGAGGTGTTAGGAGTCCTACTGTATTTCCGTGAGAGACTGCTGGCCCCCTCTCTCCAAGAGGACAGCCACACTTCTGCTTGACCGTAGGCTTTATGAAAACTTTAATGGGTTCTGAAGAAAAAAGTAAGTGAACTTTTATGGGAACCCTTCATCCTCACTCTTCATGTTTCGTGCCTGTAAGAGGAACTCAGACTCTGACCCTTCCCTCACTTCCCAGGGCCAGTGGAATGAACCAATTAACTGGGAAGGAAAAACGTAGGCTTATTTGCTAATTATCTGCTCCACTCAGAGCTACCACTTCTTCCTTTTAGATGCAAAGCAAAGCTGCCCGCTGGGCGGACAAGTTGTTTGGTTTTTCCAGACGTTCTGCTTCCTCTGACTGTGAGAGACACGAGTGGGTAACTCTGCCTCAGTTTGGGGTTTGATGTTAGGAGTCCATTTAATTCTCACAACAAAGCTATGACCTTGAACTTAGCGGTTAAGTAAAAGAAGTAGTATTTTGGCCTCCGTGTGCCACTGTTTGATTTCTCAGTATCTTTTGAAATGTCAGTGGTAAAGAAAGACGCTGATTTGGAGGGGAAGAGAGATTTTCCCTTAGAAACAGATTTTACCCCTTATTTTCCCCTCTCGCCCTACAAGGAACAACTTTTTCTGTAGTAAGCTGACGGATGAAGGAGTTTTGTCAATTAAAACAACAACAAAAATGTGTGTGGATTACAGATATCTGTGGAGATTTGTTTTATAAACCTTTTTTCCCCACAATAAGTAAAAGTGGCTGTATCGTTCTGAAAACAGGTGTGTACATTTACATTAAATAAATTATTCATTTGCTAATATTGTGGGATTGTTTTGTGGCGCATGAGAATAAAATAAAGCTGAAATAATCTCTATTCCTTGCATTATGCATTATAACATTAGAAAATAGTTTTTTTTTTTCTTTCTGGAAATACTCAACAAACAGGCTCTCTTTTCAGTCCCTGAGGTACCATAGTAAGTAACAGAACAAAATCCAATAAAAAACTTGGAATTTATTTTTGTTCTTTGTCATCACCTTTCATTAATGGTATGGAGGTTTCAATTTCTAAGCACATGCAGTATGGTTCGGCTGGATTGAATGTTATTATTTTGATTCTCTTTGCTAAGCTCCAAATATTCTACTTTCCCTTTTCCTTCATTCTGGGAAATTTTGTACATTCACTCATAGTCATAGTTTTTTCCCAGAGCTTGAAAACACCCCTATGTAGTCTTTGGCACTTTGCCCATGTACACATATCTCCATGGAGCCTCTCCTGCTCTGCCGTTCTAAACTCACTTAATTATTCCTTTCTAAACACCATTGTGTACTTACTGCCTATACCACTCAGTTCTTTTGTTATTTAATATTTTGTTATTTTTATTCCCAATGTGCATAGAGAACCTATCTAAAGTTAATTGCAGGCTCCTTAAGATAAGGACCAATTTTAATACTTTGCACATCACTCAAAGCATTGGGTTTTGTAACACGTAGGCAACTCAAACACTTTTAAATGTATCTAACTTTCCTAAGTGGAAGAAACCCTGTTCAAGGAAGATAAAGACCACTTTTGGAGCTTCTACTGAAGGTACAAAAAAACTTATGTGCTTATTTTCTAAAATCTATAACATACATATGACTAAAATTTTACCTACAATTTTAACAACTAATACTTCAGAAATGAGAATAATTTTAGGTATATTTTTCATGTATCTGAAATTAATAAGCCCTGTTTAGACCCACAACTATCTTTTTCTTTCATTTGTAAGATCAAAATTATTATCATATAATAAAATGCATCCATTTAAGAGTACAGGTCAATGAATGGTACAGGTTTTGAATTATAACCCATGTGACTATCACTACATTCAAAATCTAGAACTTTTACTCAACTTAAAAGCCCTTTGGAGCACAAAAGGTTTGTGTATGTGTGTTCCTGTGTGCATGTATTTACTTTTAAATTACAGTAGTGTGCCATAAAAGAAACATTTGTTGGTGTATAGCTTATTTATTGAGACATTTAAACATTACATCATTTTTCACGTGAAAACTTTGAAGTTTAGAGTGATTTTTCTAAAGGGCACATATGGAGTTAGTGTAACAGGAAGTAGCCAGACCTTAATGAAGCATTGCTTTTAAAGGGTGAACATCATAAGATTTTAAGTGGATAAAGGAGAAACTCATCAACCTATATGGCAAGGAAGTCTTAGTTGCCTGTTCAACTTCATTTACCCGCTTTCTTCCTGTCAAAAGACAGGGCAAGGGGTGGAAGGGGAATCAGAGCTATACTGAATCCAATAGCATATGGGCTTATGACAAGCCAAATGATCAGGCAATTCTCTTTAATCCTCATCTAGTAAATTGCTAAGGACTTCTCACAAAAATTGAATTAGTTTAGTGATAATAAGAAGTCAGGCCCAAGAAATAGTAAATTCTCACTTTTCATTATGTTTGCCATGTCACTCCACTTGCCGATTTGCTTTAGCTTAATGAACTATGTTTCAAGCACTTGATACATTGATGCTAATGTTTAGGCCTTCGTGGATATCTTCTGGTCGTTGGTGGAGACAAAACGTTCAGTTTCTCATCCTGTGATGTGCAGAGAGAAACAGAGAGGCCATTGGGGCACCTGAGTGGCTCAGTCGGTTGAGCGTCTGACCTCGGCTCAGATCATGACTTCCCAGTCCATGAGTTTGGAGCTCAGAGCCTGCAGCCTGCTTCAGATTCTGTGTTTCCCTCTTTCTCTGCCCCTCTCCTACTCGTCCCATGTCTCTGTCTCTGTCTCTCTCTCAAAAATAAAAAAACATTAAGAAATTAAAAAAAAAATGAATAGGCCATGGAACAGATTTGCCACGCACTGCTGCCACTCTGCATTATTAAACATGCACTCAGCCTCTTGGCTTTCTTGGGTGTTCATTTTCAGGGACAGGGCCCTGTTTTACTTTTTTTTTTGTGCTGTTAATCAATAAACGGCAAATAAAACTGCTGAAACTTGCCTTCTCCCTCAGAACACTCCTTTATTTGGATGCTTCAGATTCAGAGGTAACAGTCTTCAATAAGTACTATTTTGACTTTTGAAAAAGGAACTGTAGTTCTGTTCCTGAAAATAAAGTAAGTCGCCATTTTAAAGTAGGTCTATGAACAAAACATGTGCTGCAAAAACTTCCTAGCGATTGCTTTTTAAAGAATGCCTCAGGAGGGCCAGGACTGGGGGAAGATGAAGTGGAGGATATTGGGGAATAGACTCAGGCCTGCCTCTATTCAAAATTACCAAGCATATGCAGACAGTGTATACTTTCTCGGCCTGTGTTTACTTTATACATTTAAATCTCTTTAGTGCCCACAAATTACCCTACTCCCCTCAAAATCTCAGGAAAAGATCTTAGAAACAATCTCACATTAAGGTTTAAAGGACTGACCCAACTTTCAGTGTTACCCGTAACGGTGTCTCTGAACTTGAATAGATGGATAAAACTTCAAGCTAAGTGAATGATGCTTCGGTGGTAGAATAAGAGCTATGTTTTTAATCTTTATTTGGCAGAATTAAAAGATTGCCTAAGATCATATATGTCTGACTTTGTGTAAAATTGTACTAGATTTGAATCATTGCTTTCCCTTACAGCTCTTTCTAATAAAATCTGCCTTACTCACTAAAGAAACTGTTGCATGATCCCACTCCACTGCCTGTAATCACAGCCAGTGGGACCCTGAGACGGAACTGTTCTAAGATCTCATTTACTCACTTGGCAGAAGCAGTGGATTGGGTACCTGGCATACTAGAGAAAGTTGGGCCAAGCAGATTCCTCTCGGGGGAAGAACCTTCATTTCTTCTCTCACTTTCCTGGCAATACTGAGTCATGTTCTCGAGAGGTCGGATGTTGGGGCAGATGGAGTTTGTTATTCATTGTTCTCACTCTTATTTTTAAGTCATTGATTTCTTTTGCTGAGATTTGTTCCCATGGCAACAACACAGGCCACTTGGGTTAAGAAGCTCAGAAAGAGCAATGAAACTTGAAGGAATTCATTTTGTTTTTGTCTCCACTTGCTATCATTTCCAAATGCTACCAACTGCCTCATAGGTCACATCATCTTTGAGTCCCCAGGATATCTCTGATGAACTTTAAGATTGTTTTTACTTTCTTCCTCATTAAAAAGGGGCACTTTGTTTTTCCTGACATGGACAAAACTTTTATGGAAGCTTTTTTTTTTTTTCACATACTTCAAAAATAATACTCTGTTATAAAATCCACAAGGAAGAGCAAGGACAAAAAATGGCCTCATTATGTAGGACCTTTGCATGGCCATTTCCCCAGCTTTCCCTCTATCCAGCCCTATCCAGTGCCCTGGTCTTTCTCTCTCTCTCTAGCCATATGCACTCATGCTAATTTTTCTCACCTCAAATGTTACTTCCTCAGAGAAGCCTCCTCTGGCCACTCACACTGAATTAGGTCCCACTGCTTTTTAAAACTTCTGTCATAATGGGATAATTACATATTTTTGTGATTATTTAAATAATAATTTTTGTGTGTCCCAACAAGACTCTGAGCTTCCAAAGATAAGGTACTTGGCTTTTTGGTTTATCTTTGAAATTCTAGCATCTAGCATGATAATTGACAGTGACTAGACTTGATAAACATTCATTTATTGAATGGATGGAAAAATATTTAATTTCTTCTTTCATAAGGCTAGAATCAAGTTGATACTTTATTTGGATATATTTGTCAGCTCGGGCTGTCATACCAAAGTGCCATAGACTGGGTGGCTTAAACAACAAAAATTTCACATAGTTTTGGAGATTGAGAAGTCCATGATCGGGGTGCCAACCAATTACTTGGTGGCTTGCAGATGGCCGCTTTCTTCTTGGTGTTCTCACATAGCAGAAGTGGGGTTGGGGAAAGAGAGAGAAAGAGGTCTTCTTTTAATAAAGGCACCAACACCATTGGATTAGTACCCCACTTTTAAGACCTCATTTAGCCTTTCTCACCTCCTCACAGACCCTATCTCTGACTACAGTCACATTGGGAGTTAGCACTTCAAAATATGAATTTGTTGGGGTGGGGGACACAATATTGTCCATCCTCCTGGGTTAAGCTTAATTGACCTGAAATTGTTCTTCTAGCAGATGTTAAGTTATTACTTTGAAACTTTTTTGTTTTTCTCTTTTGTAAGCAAACCATTAGGCTTCTGCAAGAGAGCATTTTCCTTCCTGTTAGACTCTACAGTTTCTGTTTCTCCCTGTCTCTGTCTCACTCTCTTCCTCCGTCTCTGTTGCTATTTGGCTTTCAGAAAAACAAACTTTTCAAAATTATTATTTTCTCTGAATTGAAAATTCTGGTGCTGGATGTCAGCACCGAAGTGTATTAATAATATAAGCAAGACTCAGAAATCATTATTGATGCATTAATATAGTAAACATATTTCTAGTTAAACCTTCAGTGTTTGCCACTTAATATTGCTGGCCTTTGATGTTCTTTTTTTTCTCCTATATGACTTCTTTTTCCTCTAGTTCATATCCGTGAATAAAAGTGAGCCATGGTTCTTGATAGTCTGCCTTCGCACAAAGTCTCATATTTGTCTGCAAGGACTCTATTTAATTTTTAAAATCACTTTTATTACTCTGTACAAGGGAGTCATCTGGAACTGACATTCCATAATAAACTACCCTTGACAAATATTATTTTTTTCTTGTGAAAAGCTCTGTTTCCTGTTTTTCTTCTTCAAATAGCCATTGGCAGTTCTCTGATTGAGAATGCAGGGCTACCAGAGGAGCAGCGCTTGCCAAGTGAGTTTTTTTTTTTTAATTCCTCCTGCTTTTATGTTATATTTAATCAAAAGTGCACCATTTTATGTTCTTTTCTTTTCTCCCAATTCACTTTAAATTTCTTTTCTGTAATTGATGTTTCAGTTTGTACTGAACTTGCAAATGAATGCAAAAATCTGTTAAAAGAAACTTTTCACTTATTAACTCACTGCTGCATTGGCCAGACATTTCTGAGGGACTGAGAGACTTGCATCAGGTGTGAAACAGGTGTGTGAACAGGCTACTTGAATACTGATTTTGAAGGTCCTCAGTGAATACCATTCCACTTGAAGAAGCAGTTTCAGGCTAACTTCACGCGTTAATGAGGCGGTCCTATTGTCTAGACTTGTGACACAAGAAATAAGCCTTCTTGCTTGCCATCTTACCTTATTTGAATTTCATGCCAGTCTGGACCTTAAGTGTCCCTTTTCAATGGAGGGGTTTTACATCTTTCTGATCCATTTAGAGTAGAGCCAGGGGCATTTATGACAAAGGTGACCAGGTAAATGGCAATAATGTAAAACAGTAAAATCCCATCACCTGGCTGTGCTGATTTATTCCGTGCCCATGTGGATCCATTTATTACTTAGACAGCATCAAGGACCAATTCATCTATTAAAGTATTAGCACTACACTGTATTTTTTTTTACCTAAATGTATTAAATACCCATTTATGTTCCAGAAGATGATGGAAAAGTGAAGTTGAATTGATCATTGTTTCTACTGGAAAGAATATAGATAATAGATGAATAACAAGAGAGAGAATGATTATAAGCATAGGGAGTCAGAGGAATGAGTGGTGGTTGTCGTTTCATGTGTGGAAATAGAAGAAGGCTTTCCAGCATGGAGGCATTTGTACTGCCATCTGAGGGATGAATGAGAATTGAGCAGATGGAAAAGATAGAGGTAAGTATTCTGAGAAGAGCCATGGCCCATATGAAAGAAATAACATAGCCATTTGCTCCCTAAATAGGTTGGAAAGGCAGGACTGGAAAAGAGAACAGAAAATATTGGATGTCACTTAGATTTTAGACATTCTGAAGATCTTGGGGGATCTGAGATAGGGTAGGAGAAATAGAAGGAGACAGTAGAAAGTCATGTTGTATAGTAGAGTTATAGACTTTGCAACTTAGTAGGAGACAAGGAACAAGCAGTCACATTTGAGTCTGTAGATTTTATCCCCGGTAATTGAGAGAATGATGTTCTTAGGAAGAGGAGCTATGAGGTTCGGAGAAAGGTATTTCGGAGAAGGAAATATTTGATTTCAGAAATGAGAGATGTTTTTGTAAAATCCCCCCAAGCCAATTGTTTAAAAGAGTATATAACCTTCTGGGTTTAGACTTTAATACTGGATTTTAATCTAGATATAATTCGCAGAACTTCATATCTGAGAGAAATTTATAAGATCGCCTCTGTGCCAGCTGATATTCTTTGTTGCCTACTACTATTTTGTTAAATTGGGTTACATGATAACTTACCATCTGCATTTCTTTTGTTTTCATTTAATGTACAAGAAGGAAAAGAGCTATGTAGAGAAAACCCCCAAATAGGCCATGTACAAGAAAAGAGAAGTTTGATAAAACAAAAACAAAAGACAAATTGAGGGAGTAAATTGGAATCTGGGTGAGATAGCAGGTGATGGTGATTGAAAACACTGATATTCAAATTGGATTCATCTGATGGTTGTGGGCTCTGAGATTGAAGAATCAGATGCCCGTTCTAACTGGTGTCAGAGCTCTATGTTTTTGAAGATTCTGACAACAGTCTACAGTGGTATGAGAGCTTTCCACATTTATGTGGAAGCTACACTGGAAAAGGCCGGTCCTTGAGTGTGGGATTAAATAGAAGAGTGGTTGCATGGAAGAATCTCCAGGTATGTCTTTATAAGGTATAAAAGGAGTGTTTGTGTGTGTGTGTGTGTGTGTGTGTGTGTGTAGGTGTGTAGGTGTGTAGGTGTGTAGGTGTAGGGGGGGGCGTTTAACAAATTATTTTGTTTAAGAGAAGAGAAAATACTTTGTTCTAATTTCTCCCCAAGTGTTCTTTAGCTTTTGACCTAAACCCAAGTGAGATTCTCTTTCTTTTTAAACACAAAGACTTTAAAGAGTACTCGAGTTCTTTTCAGCAAGATTTTTTTTTATAACTCTCAAATTCAATTGCCTTTGAGAAAGTGATCACAATAGAGAATCAAGTAACCTTTTCTCATTTGCTCATATAATCTGATTGATGGATTAGATGTTTATGGTATTATGAAGGTATAAAAGCTGTAGGCTCTCTTAGGAATTTGTTGATCTCTTATTTTCTTTACATTCTGAAGTTCAAATGAAACATATCAGCAGTATCTAAGCTCATGTACTCCCATCCAGGTCTATTTAAAATCTCCATGCTTATTTTTAGTTCTACAGCAAGTGCCTAGATACCTAATGGAAACAGATAATGGGAAGGTGTTGTTTGATAAGCCGCCTTTTTTCTTTCTTACATCTATTAAGTAGAGTAAACCTTGATTTTCTTTGGAAATAGAAGCAAAGCTAAGTAGACTAGATTGAAAAATTCAGATCACTTCTCAGAAGAGAGCCTAGGTGCCTAGGGATTTAAATCACAGGCAAGCAAATAGGAATAATAGGTTAGAAATATGAGCCAGGAGACTAGTTAATGATAAATTATGAGAAAGTCAGGGAAGGACTGTGTGCAAAAAAGGAGCTTGGCAGTACAGTGGTAGCTGCCTAGGCTAGGAGCTTCCTACATATTTTATGTCAGAGGAAGTATACATTGTTCAGAATGGGGGACTGTAATTTGAAGGCAGTGAAATGAGGAAGAAGAGAAGCAGAAGCAAACTGATTGCTGCTAATGGAATATAACCCTTTTAATTTTTTAAATAAAAATTGTATATAATTTGTAAATGTTTGTTTTTTAGAAAGAGAGAGTGCGTGTGCATGAGTGGTGGAAGGGCAGAGAGAGTAGGAGAGAATCCGAAGCAGGCTTCATGCTTTTAGCACAGAGCAAAACATGGGGCTTGACCCCACAAACTGTGAAATCATGATCTGAAGTCGGATGCTTAACCGACTGAGCCACCCAGTCGGTGCCCCCCAAACTGTGTATCTTTAAGATGCATAACATGATCTGATATACATAATGAGAGGATTAGTACAGTCAAGCTACTTAACAAATCTTTTCCTTTTGACTAGATAATATATTTATTTTTAATTTATTTTATTTTAATTCCAGTGTAGTTAATATGCAATGTTATATTAGTTTCAGGTGTACAATATAGTGTTTCAACAGTTCTTTTTTTTACTTTTTTTTTTTTTTTTGAGAGTGAGAGAGACAGAGCACAAGTGGGGAAGGGGCAGAGAGAGAGGGAGATACAGAAACTGAAGAAGGCTTCAGGCTTTGAGCTGTCAGCACAGAACCCAATGTGGGGCTTGAACCCACAAACTGAGAGATGATGGCCTGAGCTGAAGTCAGATGCTTAACTGACTGAGCCACTCAGGTACCCGTGATTCAACACTTCTTTACATTACTCGCTGTTCATCAGGATAAGTATAGTCTTACTCCTCATCCCCTATTTAACCCATTCCCTCCATCTACCTTCCCTTTGGTAGCCATCAGTTTATTCTCTATAGTTAAAAGTATGTTTCTTGGTTTGTCTCTTTTTTCCTCCTGTGTTTGTTTTGTTTCTTAATTCCACATATGAGTGAAATCATATGGTATTTGTCTTACTCTGACTTATTTCACTTAGCATTATACTCTCTGGATCCATCAATGTTGTAGCAAATGGCAAGATTTCATTCTTTTTAATGGCTGAAGAATATTCCATCACACACACACACACATACACACACACACCCCACATCTTTATCCATTCATCTATAGATGGGGACTTGGGCTAAACATATATTCTTACATAGTTGTCATTCTGTGTGTGCGTGTGTATGTGTGTGCGTGTGTGCATGTGTGAGATAGAAAGAGATAAGAACACCTGAAATCAACTCTCTTAGCATCCACTATTCCATACAGTATTATTAACTGTAGTCATCATGTTATACATTAAATGTGTAGACTTACTTATCCCACATAATGGCAATTTAGCACCCATTGCATCTCTTTCTTTCCTCTATCCCTTCCACCCTTGTAACCACCTTTCTACTTTCTGCTTTCATATGTTTAAATTTTTTAGATTCTGCATATAAATGAGACCATGAATTTTTTTCTTTCCGTTTCTGGCTTATTTCACTTAGCATGATGTCTTCCATGTTAATCTGCATTGTTGCAAATGATGGCATTTCCTATCTATCTATCGTGTATCTATTGTGTATATATCAATCAATCATCTATCTATCATCTAATCTATCTATCTATCATCACGATATCTTTATCCACTAATCTGTTGATGAACACTTAGGGCATTTGCATATCTTGGCTATTGTGACTATTGCTTCAATGAACATGGGAGTATAGCTACCTCTTCAAGATACCTCTTTCATTTCCTTTGAGTGTATACCCAAAAGAGAGATTGTTGGGATAGTTCTATTTTCAGTTTTTTGAGGAAACTCCATACTGTTTTTCATAATTGCTGTACCAGTTTACATTCTCCCCAATAGTACACAAGGGTTCCTTTTCTTAACATACGTGACAACACTTATCTTTTATTTCTTTTTTTTTATAATAGTCATCCTAACAGATATGAGGTGATATTGTGGTTTTGATTTGTATTTCCATGATGATTAGTGATGTTGAACATCTTTTCATTTACCTGTTGGCTATTTGTATGTCTTCTTTGGAAAATGGCTACTCAAGTCCTTTGCTTAGTATTTAATTGGGTTGTTTGATATAACACTTTTTATGTATTGTTATATCTATTGAGATAAATTTTTATCTGTGATAAAATGATCAAAGTGTAATATCATGTAAAACATTGTAACTCATACTATAGCTAACTGACCAACTTGAATTTTTATAATTACTCAAATTTGGCAATACTGCTTTAGCATGATCTCTTGAGCAATTAGCTTACCCATAAAACCATAGAAACAGAGCTCCTCATCTGCTCATTCTAGGCAACTAGGGAGACATACTCACCACAAGATAAGTGATTCTGGTTTTTCGTGTAAATGTCTCAACAAAAGTGATTTTTTCCCCCTCATCTAAACCACTCAACTTCTGATTATTCTAACTGGTCCCTGACATCAGCTGATGTTGCTGATGGTGATAGCAGCCAATTCCAGAATTTCTCTTCTGCCTGTGATCCAACAAACAGCTGACCTCACAACTCCATTACTTGAGCAAATCAGTGGGCAAAACAGTAATCACATGCTTGAAGTAAACAGTAAACACTTGGCCCAGGGAGTCGAAGATAGGGGAATACTTCCTTCCACATGTTACCTCATGAAAGCAACACCTTTCTTGAGACTACCTCAAAGTTCAGAAGTCAGACCTTTGACTATAGCCTGGAATGGTAGAAAGGGAGAAGACAAGGGGAAGGACTGGCAATTTCATGACAAAAAAATTTGGGGAGCTCAAAAGAGATACTATTTTGAGGAGACGGACTGGTTAATCACTAACACTGGAATTAAATTTCTTAGCAGTTGCCTCATGATAATTAGCCTCTTATTATACTGTAGGAAGGTCTGCTATTCTGTTGTGTGCTACAAAGCCTGTCTAGGTAGAGCACTTAGGGTTCTGGCCATGAACCAAACCTCTGTTCATGGATAAGGGAGAAAATCTCTTAGAACATCAACCTCAGGGTGAAGAGAAAGATAATCCTTTCCTCAAATCATATGCTAGAGCTTCTAAGAATAAGAATAAGCCGCAAAGCCTCAAGGGATGAGAAGTATAAACAACTTTTAAACTTGGTTCAGACAACTTTAAGAGATAAAGATTATATTTTTTCTATTGCACAATAAAGTGGGAGGTTCTTTCCACTTAACAGAAGTGGGTTTTGGCTTTAAGGATGGAATTTTTATCTTCTCCTATTGCTATTCAGGGTACTGAACGATTCAAAGCAACTTAGTGGTGTAAAGATCTTTTGACTGCATCCTTGAACTCTGCTTGATTTGAGCTTGATGGTATCATATGCCTTTCTCCTGTGGAAACTGCCAGCTCT
Source organism: Prionailurus bengalensis (assembly GCF_016509475.1). Lineage (NCBI taxonomy): Eukaryota > Metazoa > Chordata > Mammalia > Carnivora > Felidae > Prionailurus > Prionailurus bengalensis. Next base: position 71,528,815 of record NC_057354.1, read on the forward strand.
CCCCCACACTGATTCTGCTTGCATAGTTAACAGTTTCTTAAGCTGACTCCATCTTTCAGACTATTTCCATGTTCTCCTTTCTATCTATAGTAATTATAGATAGGGAAACATTGTTAGAAGTGGGGGGGGCAGTATTAGTAGTGGAGTAAACTCTCTTAAACCTAATCAGAATGCCTACTAGTTTAGATGGTATCAATAAGACTAAAGATCTCAAGTGAAAGAAGTCTGAATATTTCTAAATTAGAGATAATTTAATTATGAGGAAAATTTCACATTAATTCATACTAATTGTCATATTATTAGGAAAATTTCACAAACTTCTGAATATACTGAATATATTGTGGATTTGGTGATACCGCTTTTGTATATCTAAACTTCCTCACTTATCTATGAAATATTAAAAATCACTTGAACTCTCCCTGAGGGATGGAATTCACCCACAGCATGCTTCAAAATTCTTCTGTAAAACTCTGGAAGAGGTTTTGATATAGAAGTCAAATTCATAAAAATAAAAATTTATTATTTAGCCATTACCCATTTTAGCATCTTGCATATTGATTTCTCATATAAAAGAATTGAATACTTCCATCCTAACAGTCTGAAAATACTAAAGCTGTTTTTCACACCTAGCAATTACTCAGAATGCATTTTTCGCACAACTAGCAATTGTATCAAGATGCATGAGCAAATCCAAATGCCAAAATGTCAGGAGAGCAGGTGAGACCACCTATGCTAACAAAATCTAGACATTTTTATTTTCAAGGAACTGCATTTCTTTCTCTTTTAGGAACAATTATTAAAACTAGGAGCCCAATCGACAAAGGAGTTTGGCTAATTCCCATAATGTCACTGCTGCTCACTCAATGATCTGTCTCTTCTTATTAAAGCTATAGAGGCAGGCCTCGTTAGTGCCTTTTTGTACTATGAACTGGTCCCATTGTGGTTCAGGATGAGAAAGTAAAATGGTGAAAACAATTTATTGAACTAGTCGTGCAAGTGATTCCTTGGGGATTCACCCCTGACCTTTTCCAGGGCAGTATTTCCATAAATAAATTGGGGCTTTGTTTCCTCCAAGAAGATAGCTAATTCAAAGTTAAAAGACATTTGAATGCCAGAATCACTTGACTGTTCTTGAGCTATAATGATTTAGATTGAATGTCATTGTGCACTCAAGCTTTCCAGGTAATTGAGCAACTATGGGCTTTGTCTGATGATATAGTTATGGCTCTTTAAATATCAATGACCCTGGTTTTGGAGTATAAACTAATAGTTGGCAAATATGTAGTCATTATGAATAAGAGACACAACACTACAAAAATTTGTCATTTTTAAATTAATGACTTTCAACATTATTAACTTTGAATAAATTATGTCTTTTTAGAAAATTATAATTATGTAATTAGGAATCTTAGATTTCCTTGGAGAGCAAAGTACTTTGTTGAAACTGTAGGCTTTTATATATTTTCTTTGTTGGTGAGAAGAGTAGCTATTTTAAAAATAACTTCTTTATTCAGTGAGATTTCTATCTGAGGTTTTCTGCTAATCATGGCTCATCCCCTCATAATCTCTATATTTCCTTATCTTCATCTTTTCATTATTGGTATTATTAAGGGATGGGTTGTCCTCAATAAGGTATGTTTTTTTAGTTTTTCTTTTGTTTTGTTTAATTGTGGGTGGGAATTTGTTTAACTCATTAATTCACAACTTACCTTTCAGACTTACTAGCGGATCCTACACTGGTGCAATGGCTGTTCAGTAAATACAGCACTTTTGATCATGAACTAATGAGCACAAAGAAAAGGGAAGGAAATTGATGTTGCATGGCTTCAGCTCTGTGGAAGGCAGCAAGGTGGGGATTTTGACTACCTACCACCCCACTACCAAGATGATGAGATAGAGTATGTACACCACACTCAGTAGTTCAAAAGCATTATATCTTTTAATGTTCTTTGGAATAGGCATTAAAATCCCCTCTTTGCAAGTGAGAAACTTAACGAAGAATAGGTCATTAAATGGCAGGGTAGCAATTTGAATAGAACCTGAATTTCTCCAAATGTGTTTTGCAGAGCAGAATCGAATAAACATACCTGTTGAATGAATGCATAAAATCAGTAAAACTCACTTTTACTCAAATCCAACTAATATTTATCGTGCACTTACTTTTTGCTTATTGTTTTCACATATAAGAATTCATTTGATCCTATCCTCATAATACTTCATGCTATTGGTTAAATTATTCTCATTTTACCTGTAAGAAAATGAGACACAGAAAGATTTACCAAGGTAAGGCAGTAATTAAATGAAGGAAAAAATGACTTCTATCACTTTCACCCAGTGGTTGCTTGTCCTTTGAATATACAGCTATCCTCGCTTTCATAGGCACACTTTTCCTGAGAGCTTTGAACCATTGCATGTTTTAAAACATGAATTAATTTTGTGGTGCAAATAGGAGGTAGCATTTTTAGTGTGTCTGATAAATTACTTTATTATGAAGTCTGGCTATTAAAGTTTGGACACAGAGGTCTTCTTTAATGCTTCCCTCATTTTAAAAGTCCAGCAGAGGGGCGCCTGGGTGGCGCAGTCGGTTAAGCGTCCGACTTCGGCCAGGTCACGATCTCGCGGTCCGGGAGTTCGAGCCCCGCGTCAGGCTCTGGGCTGATGGCTCAGAGCCTGGAGCCTGTTTCCGATTCTGTGTCTCCCTCTCTCTCTGCCCCTCCCCCGTTCATGCTCTGTCTCTCTCTGTCCCAAAAATAAATAAACGTTGCAAAAAAAAAAAAAATTAAAAAAAAAAAAAAGTCCAGCAGAATATAACATTTATGTAATAACCATTAAAATAGACTTTGTTTTAAAAAGTTGTACAGAATAGGACACAGGCTAGATGGTTAGCTCCCTAGATTACTTTCCTTAGATAATTTTGGTGTGAAATACGTTCACGCCCTCTGGGTAATGGTAGAGTAAAAACTGATATGTTATTTTTGTTTGTTTGTTTGTTTGTTTGGCGTGTGTTGGCTTGTGTTATAAATATTTGAAAAATTTTAATACTCAGTGCTGGTGATGGTGTGGGAAAAGAAGCACTGTTTCGCAGTACAACTGAAGATGTAAATTGGTATAGAGCTTCTGCAAGGCAATCTGAAAAATATGTATCAAAATTTAATAGAGTACTGTTCTCATACCCAGCAATTTCACTTGAAATCTATCTTATAAGACAATGGTACATTCATTTAAGATACTTAGCACAATGTTGCTTATAGTTGTGAACACTCTGAAATAGTCTAAATATCTTAAAATCAGACATTTGGCTAAATATGTTATAGTGCATATATATAATATTTCATTGTGATGGTGTGGTAGATCTATATTAATGATGAAAGGATTTATGACATAGGATTAAATGGAACAAGAAATTACAAAATACTCTATAGTTATTCATCTTTTCAGTATGTATAGCTAGAGGAAAAAAAAACATAAAAACATCACCACAATGTTCACACTTCTTAGTTCTGGTAGTGACATAACATTTTTGTCTTAATTTTATTTTTCATACATTTTTTGTATAATGTTTTTCTCAATAAGAATATACAGGTCCGCATTCCCTTTCTCAAAACCAATGTGGCTAAATAGGATTTGGAATTGAGAAATTTTTTAACTTGAGGATGTTTATATGGTATACATAGTTTATATTAGGAAATGCTTTCAATGGGATATGAGAGCCTCTTGTAATCAAGCATATTAATACTTCACAAGAAAATGTATGGATATGCACAGTAAGTGGCACTCATACAGCTTTATTTTTTATTTATTTTCATTTTTATTTTATATTAATTTTTTAAATACAATTTATTGTCAAGTTGGCTAACATACAGTGTATACAGTGTGCTCTTGGTTTTGGGAGTAGATTCCCATGATTCATTGCTTACATACACCACCCAGTGCTCATCCCAACCAGTGCCCTCCTCAATGCCCATAGCCCATTTTCTTCCTCTCCCGTGCCCCCCCTGCCCACATCAACCCTCAGTTTGTTCTCTGTATGTAAGAGTCTCTTATGGTTTGTCTTCCTCTCTCTCTTTTTGTAACTATTACTTTCCCCTCCCCTTCCCCCATGGTCTTCTGTTAAGTTTCTTAAGTTCCACATAAGACACTCATACAACTTTAGATCAGTTCAGGTCAGGTGAACTTTCATCACAAAATGAGCTGCAAATCTGGTTTTCAGAGCCTTATTTATTACTTTTTGGAATTTCAGTTAAGAAATTATATACCTGCATTAATTTTTAATCAGAAAACACTAGAAATATATTTGGAAAAATAAACGAAACCTGTCACCCTAAGTTCGAACCATTGAAGTGCCTCCTGTATTAGTGTTGGCATGCCAGTTGAAAGGCAAGTGGATACGTGAAAATGAATTCCTCTTAGGAGCTTTCTTTTTCCTTTTCTCTGTATCTGCAGGGTGTAACATGATATAAAAGCTTTTAATTTCTAATGAAATATTACTTGGGGCAAGTTAAATCAGCTTTTGACAGCTGTCTTATATTGGTTTAAAATGGGGGGAGAAAGAGTGTTAATTAAGTATGAGCTATTAAAAAGAAGAAAGTATGAGTGATTTTGGAAAACTGTCTTTTGCAGCTGACATACCAACAAATTGTCTCCTGGGAAGAAAAGAGTCTTGCAGGCTCTTCCCCAGTCTAACTGCGTGCTTTGCTAGGTGGGGGGTTAATAAGCAACATCTGACAGTGGCAAAAGTGCTCTGTCACATATCCTCCCATACATTTCAAGATTGCTAAGCATCTGTTTTTTACTGGGATCATTTTGGTAATCTCCTTTTCAAAACAGACCTAGGTCTATAAACAGAAATCACTTTTTCACACTTAGGGATATAAGTTAGATAGAGTTTTGGAATGATTTTTATGGTGCCAGCTTCACGTTTCAGGATAAACCCGAAGTGGTTACTTGGGCTCAAATTGCCTCTCAGTCTTAGGGAAACAAAGACTAAACAAAATGATTCTCTTTGTTTTATTGCTTGACTACTTGTCTTGAAGATATTTCTTTGCACCAACTTTAACCTTTTGGGTTTTTTTATGGAATAGATGGAAAACACAGAGAAACATATAAAAATATCCACAGTCTTTCTGCTGGGAATTTTTTTGTGTATCCATTTTATCCTTTAGTATTTGTGTGTGTGGGGGGGGTAGTGTGTGTGTGTGTGTGTGTGCGTGTGTGTGTGTGTATGTGTGTGTGGCTAATAGATAGGTGTATACCTACTTCTCTAAGCACGTTGCATATATTAACACATTGACTCTTCGCAACATCCTCATGGAATTGATATTATGATACCTATTTGATAAATGATAAACACATGAAATAGTGGAATCTGCTGTATGTGACTATACACAGAATTTCTTACAAATTGTTTTTACGGTTAAGACTATGGTCTCTTCAATTTTATCTATCATTATCTTTTTCAAAACTCCATTTTTATGGCTACACAGTATTCAAGAACATTGATGTACCACAATTTAACAACTCCACAGTTATTATTTAGGGCGGTTATGCTTAAATTTTTATTTCTATAAATTATGTAATAAATAACCATTGTATATTGATATTTCTTTAAGCAGTTGATTGTTGCCTGCTGAAAAATTCCTGGAATTGAAACTCATTGTCCCCCTATGATAAACATGTTTAAGGTGATGGAGCATAGATTTACAGAGTGCATGTTCTGCAGAAGGCCATATGCATTTAAATCCCACTGGCTCCACTTAATAATTTAGTATGATATAAAAAGTGACTTGAATTTTCCAATGATCAAAATGGATAGACCTCTCAGGAATTTGTGTGGAATTAAGAGAGGCATTGTATCAAAATTAATTAGCAACAGATGAATGTGTAAATAAAATGCAGAATATCTATCCAATGGTACAAGATGGATGAACTTTGAAAACATCATGATAAATAAAAAAAGCTAATCACAGAAGAAGGATTACATGACTCCAATCATATGAAAGTCCAGAATAGGGACAGAAAGTAGATTCACAGTTGCTTAAGAACGGGAAATGGGAACAAGGGATATGAGGGTGTAGCTAAAGGGTACTGGATTTTTTTTAGAGGTGAGGAAATGTTCTAAAATTGATGGTAGTGATGTTTTTCAGATATCTCTAAATATACTAAAAACTAATTGTATGCTTTAGTGGGTGAATTTTACAGAAAGTGAATTATATCTCTATAAAGCTCCTTTTATAACTCAGCTGCATTCAAAGTGGTATCCAAAAGATTAAGTAGGGTTTAAATTTCTTGAAACATAAAAGAAAGTCTTTGACATGCCATCTTTTTTTAGCCTCCAGTGGATTCCATTTAACTTCTGACATACATACATACATACATACATGCAAACGAAATTTGCAAACCTTGCATTTTTATGTTAAACCTACAGTATAAGAGCATCTTTATTTCTCTAGATGGATGTCATACCTCTTCTGCTGGTATGAAGAGAAAAGCAAAACTCATCTCAAGGATTGTTATAATAATTTGAATGGAGTCTCAGCGCATTTCAGTGACTTTTATAGAGGGTTTAATACTGACTGTTTAGTTTCATTTGGCATTTTATCAGATGCTTGTAAAGTAAAAAATAATCCATTCCTTTAGCCGAAAGATAAAGATTAAATGCCTTGTCTAAGGTCATTCAGGCAAAAATTGGTTTTCAAATCCTGTGGGTTTGACTTTGGTATCTCTCAGCTCTCAGTCTTTTTTTTTTTTTAAATATTAATTTATTTACTTTGAGCTAGTGAGAGAGCGAGCAAGCACTCCAGCAGGGGAAGGGGCAGAGACAGAGGAGAGCGAGAATCCCAAGCAGGCTCCACCGTGAGGTGGGACTCAGTCTCACAAACTGTGAGGTTGTGACCTCAGCTGAAATCAAGAGTTGGGTGCTTAATGGACTGAGCCACCCAGGTGTCCCCCCATTTTTTTACTATAAAACTTCCTACTTATCAACAATCGCATGTATTTATTTCATTAAATCCAATAGAAAAGTATATTTTTTTAACCTGTTGCTGACTCTCAAATTCAAGCTGAACAAGGGTACTTACGAATTAAAAATATTCAGAAAACAACCTGCAATGTAATTTTTGTTGCTTCGACTATAACTATGTATTTTCTGACAGGATTTGGTGACCATTCTTCCTGGAGAAATCCTAACATATTCTAACATTCCAGTTATTTATAGTTAATGGGCAGTAAGTTCCTGGATGGAAGCTTGGCTATCTGTTTACAAATAGCACTTGGACTTTATGTTGCAAGTTTGTACCTTTTGCAGGTGGTCTAAAGGTTACAATGAAACAGAGCAACCAGGCATGTTAAAACTCAGTTCTCCTTCTTACTGGTTTTCCTTTAGACACTTGGGAGGAAAAATCTCAGCATTATTATGTGAGATGTAAACAAGATCAGATTCTGATGTTAGGCTGGAAACAAACAATACAGATTTAACTTCCCCCACCTCCACCCCCTCCTCAAACAAGTCATGTTAATTCTCTAGGGTAACAGAGATCTAGTCACTGGAATATAGTGAACTACTCATGAAATCTTCAGTTTTCTTCTCCATTCTGGCTTCATGATGTTAAACATCTTAATTTCTGGAACATTATGGGTGATAAAATTATATTGATTATTTATCCCCAGTGTTTTGTTATTAATTGGAGATAACATGAAGAAAATGTAACACCATTAATTTAAAGAGTCCCTCATTTCAATGATGTAGCGAATCATCTGAGTTTGTTGTTCTCCTAATAAAAGGTGGAAGAAATGGCCATTTACTTTGATAACATCACTTAGTTTTTAAAGTGTTCTTAAGATGTAATTTATATACCATAGAACTCACCCATTAAAACTGTGAAACTCAATTTTTTTTAATATATTCATGAAGTCGTATGATCATCACTAAAATCAATTTTAGGACATTTTTACCACCTCAAAAGAAACCTCAGATCAATTAGCAGTCACTTCCTATTTCCTCTTAAGCACTCCAGGCCTAGACAACCACTAATCTACTATCTATCTCTAGACAATTGCCTATTCTGGACCTTTCATATATATGGAATCATATAATATATGATTATTTGTGACTGATTTCTTTAACTTAGTGTAATATTTCATAAGTTTTTACATGTTTCATCCCTTTTTATAGCTGAATAATATTCCATTTTATGGATATACCACATTAGTTGATGGATAGTTGGACTGTTTTCACTTATTTGGCTATTCTGAGTAATGTTGCTTGAACATGTATGTGTAAGATTTTATGTAGGTAAGTGTCTTTATTTCTTTTGAGTATACATGCAGGAATGAAACTGTTGAGTTCTCTAGTAACTCTGTTTTACATTTAAAGAAACTATCCAACTGTTTCCAAAGCAGCTGTACCAGCAGCATAATGAGGTTTCCAATTTTTCCATATCCTTGCTAACATTTATGATCTGTTTTTGATCATAGTCCTTTATTGGGCATAATTACTAGTATCTTGCTCTTTTTTATATTTCTATAATATCCAAATTTTCAAAAATAGTATTTTTTTAGTATAAAAGAAATGTTAATAGGTGGTTTTTCATTGGTGTTCTGAGCCAACTGCTTTTGCATAGTGTTTTATTTAGATTCAACATGTTTAGATTGCTTTGGTCGTGTGAAGATATATGGCTAATCAACTGGAATTCATAATCTCTGGTATATGTTTTAGAGTCTTTTCAGGGACTAGTTTCCTCATCCTAGAGGCATCTTTCCTCTCTGGTCTGGTGGCAAGTTTGATATAAAGTTAGTAAAGTATTAACTCTCCCAGGAGAAAGTCATACTATCAGTTTATAGAATAAGCCAGCTAGAGGACCTTTACAGACCACATTTTTTTCTTATTTTTGAGTCTAAATGCTATACAAAAATATATACCTTAGGGGTGCCTGGGTGGCTTAGTTGGTTAAGTGTCTGACTTCGGCTCAGGTCATGATCTCATGGTTCATGAGTTGGAGCCCTGCGTCGGGTTCTATGCTGACAGCTCAGAGCCTGGAGCCTGTTCAGATTCTGTGTCTCCCTCTCTCTCTGCTCCTCCCCCGCTCGTGCTCTGTCTCTCTCTGTCAAAATTAAACATTAAAACAAACTTTAAATATAGGCCTTAATCCTGAGATATGGCTACTCTTTGACTTAAATGGATTGGTTGGTTCTTTTATTATATATTTCTATTTGCATATTTCTAGGTTACGTAATTTTATTCTGAAAACTATAGAATCTATATGTTAGTAGAGTTTTAAATTGATTTTATTTCTTGCATTTTATATTATCAGTGTTATACTTTTTGTTTTTATTATTTTTTATTTTTTCGTAGAGAGCATGAGCAGGAGAGGGGAAAAGGGAGAGAGGGACAAGGGATCTGAAGCGTGCTCCACGCTAACAGCAGAGAGCCCAATGTGGGGCTCAAACTCACGAACTGCAAGATCATGACCTGAGCTGAAGTTGAACACTCTGCTGACTGAGCCACCCGGGAGCCCCAGTGTCATTATCTATAAATTGATGAATGCTCCTGGACATGTAGGAACATGTAGGAATGTTCCAAGTGGCTGTTTATTAGTTTTCTGTAAACATTCTAATTTTTTTGAAGATAATCATTTTTGAGAGAGTGTGAGCAGGGGAGGGGCAGAGAGAGAGAGGTAGACACAGAATCAAAAGCAGGCTCCAGGCTCTGAGCTGTCAGCACAGAGCCCCATGTGGGGCTCAAACTCACGAACCATGAAATCATGACCTGAGCTGAAGTCGGAAGCTCAACTGACCGAGCCCCCCGGGCGCCACAATTATAAATATTCTAAATAGTTCTAATGAAGGCAGATTCCACTCATTAAACACAATTGGTATACAATATAATGAATCAATTATATAATTTTAAAATTTGTCATGTGATCTGTTTTAGGCCCGTATGTTTTCAAGGTCAGGCAGAAGTGGCTGAGAGATGTTTCATTTCATTTTATTGGTCTTACTGGAATGTCATGGTAATATATTTCAGATAAAATTGTGGAGTTTGCCAGCTTTCATCTAAGAAGGACTTGCTTCTCTAGAATCTTTTTTTTTTCTGTCCTATAACTGCTACACACCCTGCCGACAAACTTCCTCAGTGTCTTGGCAACAGAAAGCTGTCTGGGGCTACAGACCAAGCTGGGTTTTAGCATCACCTTTCTGTGCAAAGTGAGGATAATGCAAGGTTGGGACTCTTATAAAAAGGGTCAGAACGGGGGCTGAAAGCATCATCAACATGCATCAGCTAGAGACTTCCTGTGGTAATGCTTTTTAAGCCAACCTCCCACAGTCCTAGGACTACTCGAAGATGTTTTGGAAGCTCAGTGTGAGAAAGGGCAGTGGATGAAGGTTAAGACTTCACATTCCTGATCTGATCAAAATAGTTTAGTTCTTGAAGCTGTGTAATATTGTGAAATATTTTTATATAGGGAAAGTTACATGCCTTAAGATTATTTCAGCATTTAACATATTTGTAAAACATAACTTCAGGCTCACCAAAATAAGCCAACATCTTCCTCTTACATTCAGTTTGCCATGGTTAAGACAGTCAACATAATGCAGTCAATAAGAAAGACATCAATCTGACAAAACAGTAAAATACAAATAGGTAAGTTTTAATATTTCTATAAGGAAAATAATGAAGCAATAGAAATAAAAAACTTTTTATCTGGAAGATGTGATTATATCCAACTTAGATTTTATTTTATATTTAAAAATATTTTTAAATCTCTGAATTTAAAAAACAGGACAACTTTTATAAAATAGGAGAACTATGATTAGAATAAGACACTGTTCCATACTAGCCACAGAGATTAAGAAGACCAAGGTACTAATCTTGGATCTTCAACAATCACAATCTTGATGAATTCCAAAAATATCTGTGACTTTGAGACTCTTCACATTAAAAAAAGACCAGACAGAGATAACTGGTCTAATCAATTTGTACATTGCCTTCTAGATCTAAAATTGTGAAAACTGTCATTCGGAAATCATCTGGCTTCATCTGGCTATGTTTAGATTCAGTTGCATTGAATATTTGTTTCTTCTCACCAACAGCACTAAAAATGAGGGAATTATAAACCCTCTGTAAAGCAGGCAAGGTGTGAGCCCCCAGCTCTAGTTTGTTGTCCCCTTGCTGTAGATTGTTGAACACATAACACAATCCGTGTACACTTTTTATGGATTCAGCACTAACTGTATATTTGATGGCACAAAAGAAATGTAAATTAATAACAAATTTGGATAGAAGTCATATTGCCATGTCAATGAGGAACCATTTGTGAAATAATCGAGTTTCAAATGGCATTCTGTACTATGATATAGACGAAAGAATAGGATAACCTATAAGGTTATTGCAATCAGTAGTGGGAAAGAGGAATAGAAACATACACTGGTCTAACAAACAGCAGATGCCCACTGAGCCTTAGGAGTAAATCATGAAGAAAAATAGGAGGTACTGTTTATGTCTGTTATCCCTATTATAAGCTCTCCTGGAGAGCTGAGGATGATAGAACCAGAGCTTGCAAAAGTCGACCAGAGGTAATCTGCCTCCTATCAAGAAGGTTAAGAAAAGAGAATTCTGTTGGAGAAAAGGAAGCCTGGAAGAATTGAAAAACAAAAAACAAAAACAAAAAAACCTCAATGTTAGTCTTTTTCTTATATATTTCTCTTTCTCTGGAGGCTTATTGTTTTGGCTTCATTAATTTTTCCCTTGCTTGCTTTCTTCCTAAACATGGCTTAGTCTTTCATAACTTTGCAGAATGGCTTGGCTTGCATGCTGCATTTCCTTAAGTAGGAATGATCATTTTAGAAGCAGGAACGCCAACTTTTCCTTATTCATTGAGATTTTTGGCATTATCCTCCACGATACTTTATTTACAAAAAATGTATAAGCTGAAATTAAGGCTGTATCAAGGAAATTTCATATATAGTATGCCTGCTGATGTCCCATACTGCTTATAATAATGATTGGTGAAATTGAGAAAGTGTCTACTGTAGCAATTTAGGAGTTTGTGTTTGGGTAGGGTAATAAACTGGCTTATGCTTCATTACATGACTGACTTCATTATAGCAAAACCATGCACACTGTTTCTGTCAATTAAATCCTCATTTACTTTCTCAGGCACTAATTAAGAAGTCCTCATCATTCAGGTAGAGATAAGTAATAGAAACAATTACTGTCAGATATAGACATATTTAATAAGCTTGGACAACCCACCTGTCTACTTTTGGTGACAACCTTTTACTTTCAGCTTCAGGAGCAGAGGCTCAAGTTTTCCTGCAAGTGAAGGCTGGCATCAGGAGGTAGGAGAGCTGCTGCTTTCTGTCAAACCCTTCTTAGCTAAGCAACTTTGTTGGCCCCACTCCTCTATGTATGGAGAGAACTAAATAGAAAGTACTGGAAATGTCATAGGGGAAGGGACGTTTCTTATTTACACGGTATACAGGTTGGCAAAAAAAATCACACTGGATATAGAGCAAATGCATGTACAGTTTGTCAAGGTTTCCTTAGAAATATGTCAAGCAACTAGATTGGAGAGCAAGGTTGTTTGTGAATGTTCCCACATTTTTAACTGAGGGGACTGTATTGTCCATACTTGGTCCACTCTGGGCCCTCAGAATCTTCTTCATATTCATGCAGACCTACGTTTTCTTTCAGGCTAGCCTATTTTTTTATTTTTCCTGACTGGTGGGTGATGTAACTGTTGCTGGTCATCATTAACACTTTCATAATTCTCTTTCCTTCTTCTACAGTCCAATAGGTTGAAAGTGAATAAATTGGGTGGATCCATTGTGAATTAGGACTGAACACCGTATGTAGGTAGAGCATTCATGTCTCGTGATGACTATGTTCCATAATCCTAAGCCATTTCTCTTCACTAAAGACTCTTGACGACCTTAAAACCTACTACTCAACTACAACCAATACTCCACCAAAAAGTAAATCTGGATAGAATAATGCTCTGATTGCCAAGCAATCTGACCCAACTCCGGACTTTGAGTGTACAAAGAAAATTCAATAAGTGAGCTCACCAAGACATATTTTAAACTACTTAACAGATTTTTGTTAAAAAAAGGAATGCCATACTTGGCAATTTCAGCTATAAAGAATGTCTTTAAATATACCTATGATTTTTCTCATATATTGTACAAGAGGGGAGGGGCAAGAATTTTTGTTTTAAGAACGGAAACTTCTTACAAATATATGAATGATAGTTTAGATATAACTTTAGGGACAGCCTGAAAGTGAGCAATTCTTAAAACATGGTTGTGGATTTTTGATTACATATAGATACTAAGAAAGGACAATATTGATTGAAAAGTATGCAGGGAAGATTGCTACAATGTGAAACAGTGGACATTTATTCATTTTATATAGAAAAACAAGACAGATGAAGGAATTTTATTTTTTGCTGGACTTTTTTTTTCAATTCACTAGTTTTGTCATAATAAACATCCCTTTTCAGAAAAAAAAAACAAAAACAAACCCCCCCCCCAAAAAACCCAGAAGTCAGAACCAGAGCACTACAGTTAGTTAGATATAGTTTCAAATCCTAGCCCACCGTTTGCCAACAGTGACCACTTCCTGAGAAATATATTTAACTTTTCAGTCCTTGCATCTATAAAATTAAGACAAATTAAGTACTTACTGGGCTGTAGCAAGGAATGTCATGTACCACGTGCTTGGCATTTTTCTGACCATATTATATGTAATCCACTGAAGTTTCAAGTCCTGTGAGGTAGGAGCTAGTATAATTCCTCCTTCTCAGATAAGAAAAATGTAACATTCCCCAATTATAGAATATGTGATGTATGAGATTTGAACCCACGCTTGTTTCCAGCATCTAAGCAATTAGCCCCTATGCTACAATAATGAGTATTCAGTATGGTATCCAGAATGTAGTGAATGGTCCATAATTGTTAGCATTGGATGCTATCACTGGCAAGTCTTTAGAGGCTCATAAATTATGGAATGGTCCATAATTGTTAGCATTGGATGCTATCACTGGCAAGTCTTTAGAGGCTCATAAATAATACCCTGGTTCATTTCCTGAATTCAGAATCAATTAAAAGGTAGACATAAACATTAGATAGAGATCAGAATACTACTGACAACCTGATTGGAAACCTTGGCTTTAGAACTGCAGCAAAGTACATGTGATAATATCATATTCCTGAATTAATTAATTAATTAATTAATTAATATCATATTCCTGAACTCTATTAAAGTACCCCTGAAAGGGACAGTCTTCTCCCACACAGCGGAGAGGAAAGCAGAGTGCATCTATTCAGGTAGTCTCTGAAAAAGAGAGGTGCCATAACATGGCTCTTTTTGTCAACTCTCCATTCAGTTAAAACTATCATCTTCTCCTGACAGGTGAGTAAGAGGTGGGAAGCAAGACCTCAGCCATTGTGTATCCACTGGAAATGGAAGGTCAGGATTCCTCCTCAACTGCTGTTTGTACTGTTAACACTGTTACTGCTGTTGTTATCTTCATTATAATTTGTCAACAAGTGGCAGACATACTAAGATTCAAGGGTACCTCTTTTGCTCCTCAGCTCCTGAGCTGAGATCTGCTAAGAAGGAAATGACATTGACCCTGTCTTAAGTATAGACCACCCCCACCCCCAGAGATTTGCTGAGACACTGGCCCAGCTGAAAGAAGAACTGTGCTCCAAGGAATGGCTGCCTTTGGTTGCCTTAAAGAAGGCAGGAGCACTACCTTTATAGGACTGCAGATTCCAGGTGTGGGGAGAGAGGAGTCTTGCCCCACCTAGAAGCAGAGGAAGGAAAAGGGAGTGATAATATTTTTTCTAGATGCCTCACTAAACTCCCATCTTTGAGCTCAGGTAAGATTATATATTTCAGAATGTATTTTTAGAAGACATCTTCTTCATTAACAGAGGAAATGTTCTATTAACACAGCTGTCCTTGGAAATGCCTTAAGCCCAAGTGAGATGTCCTTTCCATAGAGTTGATTCTTATCTATTTCCTCAAAAGGCATTTACACAAAAGTCTGAAGATGAATATATTCATAACTGCCACATTTTGCTCCAAAAATGACATTTTCACAGAAACTCCCACAGGGGCCAGAAAGAGAGAAGCCCAGGAAATTAGCCATAGTAGTGCTAGATGATGCCATTATAATGAGGGTGTGAACCGAGAGGTGATCTGATCCCTGTGTCTATAGTAGTTGAAATAATAAGCCACTTAGCGAGAGAGCATGTCAGTGGTATACTTGAAAGCCTAACTCTGGTAGCTTTACAAACCCCAAATTTAATGTTGCTTTATCTATTGAAAGCCTTGCCCTATAGTTGTCAAAACAATTGGTTATCCTTTAAAACAACTATTTGCAGATGCATTTAGTTAAAGCCATCTGAGATGGAACTAATAGTGCATTAAGCCCCATGGGAAAAAAAAATCATCATGATGCTGCTAATGTGTTGCTTCCAACCGGTAAAAGCAATGGAATTTAGTCTGGTGGGTCCTCAAGGAAAGAATACGGTGTGGATTGTGGACTCTGTGAAGAGCCAGAGGCTAAAAAGTAGTCAACCCACTCTTAGTCCTCATCTCCATCCTTATGAGAAGGCTCAAAGCAGCACAATGGTTTGGCCTGGTCCCAGAGAGGTAAAAGCCGCCGAAAGGTTGTATTTACTTATTTGAAACAATAAATCTTATCATGGTACTAAGGACTTGAATTTTCCATTTAGTCCGAGAGCACTAAATAGTTTCCTGATCAGTAACGGCTTTAAATTAAATGAAAAGAGAATAAAAAAAGCACAGGGAGCCATAGTTTTTTTTTTCCCCCTCCATTATACTTTTTATGGATGCATAACAATTATCGTCATTCCTTGTTTAACTCCTGCCCTTCAGGAGGTCCCTGTGTCCTGTGGTAGAGAAGGAATGTGAGGCAGGAGGACTCCCAGCCCTTCTTCACTCCTACTGAAGTCACCCAAGAGCTACAGGACTCTTTGCAAACCATGGGATTCTTCTTCATTGTCAAATACAGAGGCATTGATCTATACTGAGTCTACTTCTTGAGGAAAAAAGAAGAGTTATTTAAATATCCTATGAAGTAATTGCGGCCCTTCCTCCTTCCCCCTCCCCCTGCCTCAACTAGAACCTCTTCTCTTTTTCTTTCCAAACATCAATAAAATATATCCCTCTTCTCTTTCTTCTCACATCAATACTCTATCCACACTTTCGAAGCCAAACTATAGCTACCATTTTGCGACGTCCTTCATCTGCCCGTCTTGAATTCATTTCTCTTTCTTTTCTGTTTATGTAGTCCCTGACTGCATCTGCTCATGAACCTACTATTATTCTGTTTTTATTTGGCTTTCTTTTCCCTCTAGATTTTATTTTCCTTGTTTTAATAATTTATTGCTCATTGTTGCCAGATTTCTTATCCATTTTGGTAAACAATTGGGATTTATAGTGCTCGAGGCTTAATAAATAACAGCATGTCTTTTCTAAACCTTTTTTTTTTTCAAAACCTTCCTCTACTCCCGTCCCCCTATTAGATATCTTGCAAGTATTTTGAACAAATTGCAGGTAATGCGATAGATATTATCATTAAAAAAATCTTAATGCTCTTTTGTCCTTATAAGTATAAAAATATTAGAATATTTTATTATTTGTTTTTCCATGGATAAACTCCTTGGGTAACTTTGCATTCACAGCTGAATTTATCATTTCCAAAAAAGAGAAAGAGAGAGAGAGAGAGAGAGAGAGAGAGAGAGAGAGAGATGGTAATTTACTTGAGAGGAAGAATCAACTTCATTTAAAAAGAAAAGTTATATGCCATAATTTTTTCCTTCTGTCACCAGGGTCCACATGTTACTATGGAGATAGACTGTAAGAGGTTAAGTAATTTGGCAAAGATTACATGCTATTCTGTGATGGAGCTGAGAATAAACCCCCCCAGGACTGGGACCCACTATGCCAGGAACTTACCTTGACCTAGCTACTACATGTAATTTCATGTCATATGTAAAACCTGCCTAGGCATTAGATCAGGATTCTGATGCACTGTAAATGTTCAGTAAATGTGAAAAAAAAAAACCTCATCAATTTTAGAAAGGTAGAACCTAACTTTATAGAGATTAGTTGAATATATGATGACAGCTAGTAAAGAGAGAATGAAAAGAATGACTTTTCCTAAGTCCATACCAATATGGAAGAGCTCCCAAGGCAAAAGAACAATGACCTTTTGAATAATGTCTTAGAAACTCCTAAAAACTCCCACCTACCCCATCTGACATGTGAAAATGCATTTTTTCAGGAGAAGAAATTTAATGCTGTCAAGATATAGTCTACAATTTTTATTTTTGCAGTTGCTCTTGAACAATTTTTCCTTTAAGAATTTCTTGTGGATTTGTATATGATCCACCATACAAATAATTTAGAAATATGTAAATATTGTTCCAATTTTAAAAGTATTGTTTACTGGATATCTGCAAAAAAAATGAGTATTTTTGCATGTCTGATTCTAAGTGTTAAAATTGTAAATGAGGACTTGTACCACTCTCTGGGCTTTCTGAGCTCTCTGATATCACAGAGATGATCATAAAGCATACAGATCCTTAAGCAATTAGTCTGGCCCTTGCATACTTTCTGAAATCCATTTGTTCAGTTGGACAACTGAGATTGCTTTCTCTCTCTCTCTCTCTCTCTCTCTCTCTTTCTGTCTTTCTTTAGTGCTTACTCTACCTGGAAAAACAAGATAGATGTCACAGGGTTGTTTGAAGTAGTACAACAGACAGATACATAGCAGATAAGGTCAGAACACCTAATCAAAAGGATTTGAGAATAGTAAACTTCCAGTGCCTTCTTCTGAGAATACTATGGAAGGATAAAGCTGGTCCTCTAGGAACAGGACAATGGACCAGAACTGATGAAGTGTGAATCTATATTTCAGATAAAGTAAGTTAACTATAGTCACCTGAAACCAGGAGAGGGCAGTGGATAGAGAGGGGGAGCAGACTGACAATCTGAGAGGCAAAGAAGAGGAACTCTAGAGGGGTCGGAATGAGTAAAGATGAAATAGAGATGTTACCTAAGAATCTGTCAGTTCACCCCTCACAGATGAACTCAACTTCTAAATCTGCAAAAGGCAATGGTCCAGAAATCTTCCCTGCAAAGCTCCAGGGGAACATGTTTAGAAAAAGCCTTCACTATGAAACTGAGCATTGAAAACGTTCTCTCTTTCTTGATTTAAGAAATCTAGTGTGAAGGTGGAGATGAAGTAGAGATTTTGGAGAATGTCTGTTTTGGACACATTCTTGGCACCAAATATATTTTATCAGCAGGCTGAGTTGTGAATATTAAGAATGAATTTTTCCCTTATTGATTTCTGTAGCAGAATGGAAACTATTTTCCAAATTACTCTATTTACATTAAAAAATATATATTTTAGAGTAGTTTTAGGTTTACAGCAAAATTGAGAAGTAGGTACACAGGTTTCCCTTATATACCCTCTACCCCTATACACACATAGCCTCACCCATTATCAAAATCACTCACTAAAATGATACATTTTTTTATGAAAGATGATACTACATTAATGCATCATGATTGCCTATGTTCTGTAGTTTACCTTAGGATTCACTCTTGGTGGTATACATTCTGTGGTTTTGAAAAAATGCTAGTGACATGTATCTATCATTATAATACCATAGAGAGTATTATCACTGCCCTAAAAAATCTTGTGTTCACTGCCTATTTGTCTCTCCACCAACCCCCCAAACCACGGATCATTTTATGTCTCAATAGATTTGCCTTTTCAAGAATGTAATATTGTTAGAAGAATACAGTATTTAATTTTCATAACATTCCTTTCGCCTATGGGCTTTTTAACATCATTTCTCTCCACAAGGTATTTCTACTTAACTTTACCTAGGATATTTTGCCAACACTCAAGTCAAAATCTTCCCCTTCAATGGAAGTAGGCCTCCCTCCTTATCTTCTCTGAGCACTCCCTGTTTACAGTTTCTTCTGGTTTTATGTTACATACTAGAGTTTGTTATCTGTTAGTGCATTTCAATAATTTCATAACACCAATTTTTACTTCTCAGCTAGACTATGAGCTATTCAAAGGCAACAGTCAGTATCTCACAGTTCTCTTTTACCTTTCATAGTATTTATCTTGGCACTAGGTGAATAAACAATGTTTCAGAAATAATTGTTGGTTGATTGAGAATCTTCCCTGAATAATGTAAAAGACTTTATCAATGAGAGCTTAAATTACTTATTCTCTCTGGAAAACACTGCAGATTAAAGATGAAAATACTCCTACTCTAAGCACTGAGAGCTTGCCTTCTCTCTAATTATTATAAATCATAGCCTGAACATTTAAACTATTCAAGATTTCATTTTTTCCCCTAACTTCCTCCAGCATGAAATCCAATCAAGCATATGCTAGCTGCTGTTTCTATACTCGCCTCCAAGCATCCATTGTAACATATATGCTAATTGTGATTATTTTTAATGATTTCTTCAAGTTGTTTTTAATACAAAGTTGCTTTAGTATGAGTCATTTTTAATACAAAGCTCTAGGTAAGCATGGCATATCCCATTATTTGTAATTGCATCTGTTATTTTGCCACCAGCTTCCAAAAACAATTAAACCCACTCCTGATGGGTAATCAGACAGCATCGACCTATTGCAGCAATCTACAGAGAATGGTCCTCTCCTTTAACCTTGTCCTGATTCCAGCTGCCCTCTTCTCTGACAACTGGAAAATACAAAACTCTTTGTGATGTTTTTATCTCTTGCCTCCCACTGGAATGTGAACTCCATGTTCCCCTTTCTCCATGGCGCTATCATCTTGGCATTAGGCCATTGGAGGAACGCCCAACCCCTTCCCAACCAGGTATCTTTATGTAAAGCCTGACTACAGGGTTAATTTGTTTTATCCACTGTGATATCTTACTTAATTCTGATGTTGTTTGGGCCACCTGATTTCTTCCTCAAAGTAAGAAATTTCTTGTTGCCCAAGCTGTAGCTCTAAATATACATTTTGGAGAGTTTTAGCCTTTGAGTCTAGGATGAGCTTTGAGTTCCTCTGATACTTTGTCCCTCTAACTATGAATTTGTCTGAAAGGCTTCCTGGAGGGTTAAAATCATCTGCCATTAACTGAGACATTTTGCCTACGACCTCTGTTTTTTCTCCGTTAACCTCATATGCTGAACAATATCTTTTGCCCCTGGATATCTCTTATTTCCCAGGTTGATCCACATTTTATTAAAACTCAGGATTTGAAAATTCTTTTTGGGACTGTAATTATGTCTACATGATTGTTTCTGTATTCCCAGTGTAGGTCACACTTCTTATCTTATTGGAGTTATCTGAATAAACTCTGTTTTGCTATTTAGACCTTTGAATGGAATATGCCTTCCCTTATTAATTTCTAGATGTAGCATCATTATTAAGGAAATTCATGGTTACTTAATGTGGAGCTTAGATTTCTGACAACTTCAGACTTCTGGACAGAGCAATGAGCTGTGATATTAGGCATACGCCCTGTAGAATTTTCAAATATCTTAGTGGCATCACTCTTAGATCATGCAATACCAGTGATGTCAAACCACCAAGAAAGTTTTATTTGTCCAGCAGATTGTTTGTTTTTTAATTTTTTAATGTTTATTTATTTTTGAGAGAGAGAGACAGAGAGAGACAGAGCACAAGTGGGGAGGAGTAGAGAGAGAGGGAGACACAGAATCCGAAACAGGCTTCAGGCTCTGAGCTGTCAGCACAGAGCCCAACGCGGGGCTCGAACTCACAAACCTGAGATCATGACCCGAGCCGAAGTCGGATGCTCAACTGACTGAGCCACCCAGGTGCCCCCAGCAGATTGGGTTTAAGAATGCAATAAAATATTTAATATGTTTAAAAAATATTTCCATTGCAAATTATTACAGAATCTTAGTTTTTTTTTTATTGCCAAATAAAAGCTACCCTTCTTTAGTCTCTACTTTTGGACAAGTACTTAACATATATGGTCTCATTAAATCCACCCAACAAGGTAGATGTTATTTTCCTGAGTTCACAAATGAGGGAATGATGGCTCTGAGAAGAGTAAATATGTGTCCTTCTTGTCTGCTCAGAAAGTTAATGTCTTTGTATAGGTACCTAAAATCCTTAGGAGAAGATTATCCAGGTAATGTCTTAATGTACCCTGTGAGATTTTTCTCTTTAAATTTTAGTTTTTTTTTTAATTCCTTTTTCAGAACTATTTAGCAGTTAGACCACTTTTCATAACAGAGAATTTTGTCCTCTAAGAAGAAATAAAAGGCCCTGTCCGGTTGGTGCTAATAGTTCTCTCCAACCTCTAAGAACCGAATAGGATAGTAAAGATAATGGTGTGGGGAGGAGCACTGTTCTCTTAGTGTGGTTCCTCTTTTGAGAACGCTCTAACTTCATTATGGACCTTTGAGCTTTGTTTCATTTCTTAGTGATATTGGGTACATGAGGTGTCAAGAGCTCAAGTTTTCTATAGTTAATCAAAGCCCACTTATTGAAATGTGTGTGTGTGTGTGTATGTGTGTGTATATGGAGTGTGTGTGTATATATATATGGAGAGAGAGAGAGAGAAACTGAGAAAGAGGGAGAGAGAAACTTTCTCTTGACTTCTATAACTAATACATTGCCTATTAAAGTCAATACTTTGACATTTAGAGTATTTCTCTTATACAATCTGATTTGATAAGAAGTTATTCTGGAAAAAAAAAAGAAATATGACATATGAATCCACCAATTGAGAGAAATATACGTAGTTGACCGTTGAGCAACATGGGTTTGAACGGCACAGGTCCACTTATACACAGATATTTTTGGATAAAGACAGTACAGTACTTTAAATGTATCCTCTTTTCCTTGTAATTTTCTTTAGCTAACTTTATTGTAAGAATACAGTATATAATTTATATATGTGTATACCATACAAAGTATGTGTTAATCAACTATGTAATTGATCAGGTCAATAGTAGGCAATTAGTAGTTAAGCTTTTAGGTAATCAAAAATACTTTAGAAAACTTGCCATTGTAAATTCTTTCTTTGCCCCTTGAAGATGTAAATCTTCTCTTAGCTTCTTGCAAGTTTACAACCCAGGAAAAGTGTTTCTCAAGGACCTAGGAACTATTTCTTTGAAATGTGAACACAAGGAGTTAGTACTCCATCTCCGTCTCTGCATGCCAGAAGCCTAACTTCGATGTGCACCAATTAGCAAACACAGATGACATAATTACAGAGAAAAACACTTGCAAACTCATGAATAACTCAATATACTAGACATATCCGATTGGTCAAACTCTTGCCCACAATCTCCAGTACTTTTCTACTAACACCCCAGCGCTTAAAAACCTTCCACCTTTTCTATCAGCCAAGCTAAGTATTTATGCTTGAACTGTTCTCTACCTCCTATTGCTGGTGATTAGTGGTATCAGAATAAAATCAACGTCTGTCTGCTCATCTGGTCCTGAGTGATTTTTCTTTAACAATACCCTTAACTGCCTGCCAATATTAATGCCTTAAGAGTGCTTTTGCATGATGAAAAAAGTAGAATGCTGCTTTTTTGCAACTGGTTTAAAAAGAAAGCCTATCTTATTTTGGAGAACCTGCAACCTTTATATTGCATTTAAATCACATTTGCATGTGGGTGGGGTGGGGGATGTGTTTATATGTATATGTGAATGTGTTTGTGTTTCTAAACAGAACCTGGGTGCTAGAAAAATTGCTGGAAAGTTATTTTTTGCTTTTCTTCCCTTTGGGGTCAGTTCACCATATCCTTCATCTCTCTGCTCTGAGAACATTTGAGAGAAGCCAGTTCCATTCCAATGCTAGAGCATCTGCTCACAGCCACTTAAATCATCTCAGTGAGGCAGACATCTTCTTTCTGGTCCTGGCTGTCAAGAGGTGAAGCAAAAGCTGACGTGAAGGCCTTCTCCACATACTAGAATATTATCTGACTCCTTGGAGAGGCTTCTGTACATGCAGGCAAGACCTTTCCCAACTTTCCACCATAAAGGAGGAAGAAAAAATATCCCACCAAAGACTTATACCTTAAAATGCCTTTAGGGGCCATAGCTGGGTCTTCCCATGAATAAAGTGAAACTCTCTGGTGCAAAAGCTAATTTTAGTTTGTCAGGGCATAGAGAGAAGGAGCTGAGATGTCTGCATAGAGTGGCTCTCCTAGCAAATACAGGAGAGGTCTTATTTGACCATCTGGAAGATAAGTTTTCTGTTGACTTCAGATAAAGTAAAATTGTCCATTTGATATGTATTGAAAAGTATTTTCTTCAACTTTTTGCTTTCCCTTTGATAAACTGGTGAATTTCCCCAGGTTGCTCAATTGTACTGTGGAGATTAAATATAGAATCTAACCTTGTAAATGGGGTAGAATCTGAGGCTCCTGATGGGTCTCACAGGGAGGACACTATTTGGGGGCTTTCCTGAAACAGAGTGCTTGCAAATAAGTCACTCCATTTGAAGGAATGAAAGTAGATTGTCAGAGAAGCCAGTTTTTTCCTTAATCAAACTGATATTAACAGCCTGCTATGGTATGATGGCAACAAAGGGAAAGAAATGTGGAGTATACTCTGCCTTTTCATGGAAAGTGTCAGAAACCCCTGCTGTTTGCATAAGTGACCACGGATCTACTTGAAAATCCTAGCATGCAGGGTAGCAGAGATTATGTAGGTGAATTCCTCCTGTCAGCTAAACTATTTTGTGTCTCAGGTTCACCTTTAAGCCAGTCCACTTATGGTCCATTTCTTCTGTTATTTGATTTAAAGTTGAGGGCGCAGATAAAATCAGTTTAGAGAGGAAGTTGACAATCTGGTAAATAGCTCTGACTTTTCTCTTTTAGGCCATAGAAGAGATACCAAGGATTAAAGCTTCTCCAGGAAATAAGTTTTCTGATTTTATCTCAGATGGTCTTGAATATTCAAAATTGCCAACCAGATAGAAAGGACTACATCCTCTCAGGGAGACTCAGGGAGGACTGCCCTCTCCACCTGCCTGAGATTCTCAGCAGCAGAACCCTAGCTTCTCCAACCTGGGTGGCGGTGAGGCTCACTGGGTAAAGGGAAGCCAGTGCATGCTGCTTTTTGTCTCTCTGCTCACAGAAATCCCAGAGGGGTCTTATCTCCTTTCATGGAAAAATCTGTCTAATGGGAGGAGTTGAACTGAGTAGAAAAGATAAAACTTTATATGTTGATGAGGCGGTATAAGGATAGAATGAGCAAAAGACTGGTTCTTGCATATTGTTTCTTTAATTAAATAGCATGATGCTCTTTTCAGGACCTCATTATTCTAATAATTGACCTGTTTTATACATTTTTATGAGTTTTTTTGGCACAGATTATCTTACTGTATAAATTTAATTTTTTCTTAAGTCCCCCCTTACATAATGCAATCTAAACTAGTTTGATTCAGTTAGTAAATTAACTAATTCAAGCATTGATAATTTTTAGAAATTATTAGGAGCACTGCATGCCAGTCACTCTGCTAGGTACTATCAGGTAGGACCTCAGATAACTTTTTCTACACTAAATTCTTAAGTGTTTTTTTGTTGTTGTAATTTTTAACTTTGTTTGAAATTGTATTATTCATACTTCATGGCTTTCCAACTCAGTTTTAATTTCTGAGCAGTTAACATTTGATCCCTTTACTAAATTTCCAATGGCACCTAAAACAAGGTAAAGCATACGGTAGATGCTCAGTTAATTCCTTTTGACTGATTGTCCCTTTTGGTCAACTTTGAGAGTTTTTTATTTATGTTGAAATACCAATAACTGTTTTTGCATCTCCAGAGTATTTCTTTCTATGCTCTCTTCCCATTCAACCTGAGGTCTGATCATGGCTTAATATAGGAAAGAGGTCAAAGTAGTCCTACCTGGCAATTTTGAGAAAGCCTGGCAGAAAGCAAGATACTTGAGCAGATCTGAGCTGAAATCAGGAGAGAAGATGCACAAATGGCAGTACAAGCAGGTGGACAATATCATCTTGGCCACATGTCCTCCTTCCATGCCCCACCTTGATAAGTGGTAACCCTGGAATCATTCTTTGATTCTCCATATTCATTCTTACTCTGTGGACAGCACTTTAGTAAGTCATCATCACATATCCCTGACCAACCTTTGAAAAACAACATGCTGGTTTAAACTACCATTCCTCACCTAGTCTCCTTCCTGCTCTCTTTGCTTCCATTCTTACTTCCTCTTTAGGCTTTTTTCCATACGGCAGCCAGTGGATTTTTGAAATATAAACCATTGTATGTAATTTCTGCACTCAAAGATCTTCTGGATGAAGACCACAGTTAATAGAAGATTTCCACTACAGAACAGGAAGCAAGGAAGCCCTACCTGAACTGGCCCTTGTCCATTGCACAACCTTGTCTCCCAACCTTCTCCCACCTTATATATGATGGCTTTTCTGGTTGATATTTCTTTTGCCCCAGATGCTTTACCTCTAGATTTTCAAATGGCTCTACTGCTCACTTTATTTAGTTCTCTGCTCAATTTTTTACCTTCTCTGATAGGCCTTATTTCTTCACACATTTGAATATGGTCCCAGTCATTCTCTTTCTTTTTGTCCTGCTGCTTTCTAAATTTGTCTATAACCCTTATCATTACCTGAAATTATATTTTTATTTGTTTATTAGCATTTTTCTCTCCTAGAATGTAAAGTAAGTGGAGGTTTTTTTTGTTTTTTGTTTTGTTTTTGTTTTTACCACCCATGAGTAAGACTGGCACACAGTATATACTAAATAAGATTTACTGAATGAATGAATGAATAAAGTAATGAATGCTGTAGCCATTTCTGAGAGCAGATGCTCATTGCTTGTACAATGGAATTGATTTGCTCAATGCCATTTCTATTTGCTGAACTTGATCTGGTATTAATGATTTTTTAGAATTGAGCTCTTCTTTGAGCCATCACTGGATTAGGCATGGGGACCAATGTTACTCAAGTCAGGACAGAAGTAATGAAATTGCTAAATCACAAAGTAGAAAATCAGTTGTCTGATACAGTTGTTTCAGTTTACAAATAACAAAGTGAGGATCCATAAAGAATAATAGCTAGAAATACTTGTATATTGGTTGTCAAGAATTTTTATGTATATTAAATTATTTTATCTTTACCTCTAAGGTAGGTATTAGCATATTTTATGTTTTGGGTAAGGAATGGGTAAGGAATGAAGGCTTAGACACAGTTACCACACACCTCTCAGTTTTCATTAGAGCATGGATTCAGACCCAGGTCTCATGATGCCCACTTAAGTAATGTTTAATGTTTTAATATCTGAATGGGGGGTGCAAAATGTTTTACTCTTAGAAAATGGCTTTGCAGATAAATCTCAACTGGTTGCACTAATTGCTAACTGAATAAATTACTTGTATTTTAAGAACCTTAGTTTTTACATATGTACCCTTTTGTGTTATTTATGAGTACTATATTATCATATCTATCTTCTTCCTAGAGAAGAAAAAATTCCACAGACATCTAGGGATCCAAGGGATTCTCTTATCCTTATTACCTGGCGAAATATAAATATGATTTTTCTTATCTGAATTTTGAGTTCATTTCTTTCAGAGTGCTATAGTAGTTAATGGAAGATATATTTCATCAGTTTTGGCAAGAGCCAACCCTTAACTGGAATCAGAAGCCTAGTGAATCATTCAACATGCTTTATTTACAATATAACCACTGAAGAGAAAATGGAAGCTTGTCATTTTCCTTTTAAAGCCTTGCACATTGCTAAGTTTTCCATGGGCTTGCTGTTCATATATAGCTTTTAAAGTGAAAATACTATTTGTGTGAAGAGGTAATC
Source organism: Prionailurus bengalensis (assembly GCF_016509475.1). Lineage (NCBI taxonomy): Eukaryota > Metazoa > Chordata > Mammalia > Carnivora > Felidae > Prionailurus > Prionailurus bengalensis. Next base: position 71,555,685 of record NC_057354.1, read on the forward strand.
AAGGTAGACAGCAGCAGTCACTGCAGTAATTTGGGATGCTAGTAATTCTTAAGCTAAAAGGAACGCTTTGATGATTCAACAGGATACCTCTAATTTACATTTATTGTCATCTTTCATTTGCTTTCCTATTTTGGAAATATTTAGCAACTATGCTGATCAAACTGTGTTGGATTCCTATGGTGAAATGATCTATCTTAAAATTTGTGATCCAAGAGGAAGCTAGAAGGAATTGGTATTTTGATTTCACAGAGTATTTGGAAAACTTCATTGTTCATCTACTGGAGGCTTTTATTATTTCATTATTGTAGGGAACACATGGAACAGACTGTTTTGTACATTTTTTCTGAGACTTGATCAATGAAGCAAACCTAAAACAGTTTTCTAAAAGCAATAGTCACATACAATTAAGTGAAGAAATCAGTTGGTCCATGACTCTTCTGTCCTTATTAGAAGAATATGTTTGACCTTGAAAGTGAAATAAAAAGGGAAGTTTATTTAATGTTGCTTCATAATGCAGAATCTCTCAGCTCTATTTGGAGTATGATTAGATGTTCTTTGGTTCAACTGTCACAACCTTGTGTACCCTAGAAGCAAGTTGGAACAGAACTTTCAACCATACAATGATGATATGAAATGTATGATTCTCAGATTTATGCTTCTAGAATATTATCCTTTGATTGATATCTGAATTTTATAAAGTGGAAGATACTCAAAATAAACCACTGAAAGTATTAATGCATAACCATAATCTAGATGAAGGTTTTTTTTTTTAATCAGCTCTCCTGAAATGATGGGAAACCATTATCAATAGGCCAATTGTTTGTTTCTGAAATCATCAAGGTAAAAAGTTCAGCTTGGCTCATGGAATGAATAAGTCATGGGACTAAAAGAAACAGCGCAGGGAATATAGTCAATGATACTATAGTAACAATGGATGGGACCAGAAGGTAGCTACACGTGTGGTGACCAAGCATGATGTGTAAACGTGTTGAACCATTAGGTTGTACAGCTAAAAATAATGTAATATTGTGTATCAACTATACTCAAAATAAGAATGAATAAATAAATAAAATTCAGCTTGGAAAAGAACCAACAGACCTGTCCATATGCCAGAATCCCATGAGAAAATGGCCCGAAGGAGGGAAATGTATTTTGAAACTCTTGGGCAATAAGATGCACCAAAATCATGTTCCAACAGGACATTCTAGAAACTTCAAAGGACAAAGAGAGTAAACAAGTGTAGTGATGTGGTGCAAATAGTAAATTTCAGTGGGGGAAACAAAGGACTTTTTAAAAATGTTTATTTATTTGAGAGACAGAGAGAGACAGAGCACGAAAAGGGCAGGGGCAGAGAGAGACACACGCACACAGAATCCAAAGCAAACTCCAGGCTCTGAGCTGTCAGCACAGAGCCTGACATGGGGCTCCAACTCATGAACCGCAAGATCACGGCCTGAGCTGAAATCAGATGCTCAACTGACTAAGCCACCCAGGAATCCCAGGATATTTTTTTAAATTGGCATTTGTCAGTTGGTCTTGCCAGTACTGCCGACCAGGCTGAGCAGAAAAAAAAATCAGTTTTATCTGTGATGCTTTGGGGCTTTCTAAAGTTCTTGGAGGTAGACCACACTATGAAAATTCAGTCAACTCAGTTGCTCTGAAAACATAGATCTCTGCATCTCTGCATCATCCAGCTTTGCTGGGCTAGACTATTAATTCTGATTCCCATGAAAACTTTTTGGCTTAGGAGACGACATTTGTGTCACTAAGGCAGCAATGAATTCAGGGACTCTCTTTCATCAAAGTGTAACACTGAGGGTAAATTATAATTTTCAGGACTTGGCCCTTAACAGAAACCAACCTGCAAGCAAACTGAAATGCAAACTCTTGAAATGTTATTTAAGGCACGTTAAATTCCCTAGGGATCCACAGGTTAGGAGATCCCCAGATGTAGCACTCAAGGATTCCACAAATACAGTCTCTGTACAGAGACATGTCTGCACACCTGGTATGCGGTTAAAGAATGGCAGGAGGCCAAAGGTCACAGTGTCATAGGCCCTTGTTCTCACTAGCCATGCTGCAGAGCTTCAGGTCCAGCTGTTTTTCTTTCATGCTAATTTGTATGGTTACTTTTAGATAGTGGTGATTTTTCTGTGTATTAAGCATTGGGTAAATCATTTCTACAACACTCTCCTCCCCTTCCTTGTTTATTTACCACAGAGATTGCAAAGCTCAGTGACATTTGACTCTGCTCTTTTGATGACTGGATCATGGAATGCAGAAGGCATGTATGTATCATTATGTGCATCTCTGAGTGATGGGTCATGGCATCATGTCACATCATGAGGTGAGCCTCTCTCATCATATCACATCATATCTCATCATGCTTGACATAGACACACAGCTCTATTCTGAGTATCTAGAAGTAACCAGGAAGTAAGGCTTCACAGCAATCTGAGCTGTGCTTTCAGAAATAGAAAATAAAGAAGATTGACTTTTCTATTTTTTGTTTTCTACCACTGCAGATACAATGACCCCTGTTGGAAGTTGTGCATATAAATATATTCACATCTCAGTGAAAAACAAAGCATCTGTATAAGACAGGAGTTTTCTCTATGTATTTTCCTCACAATGATGAGGCAGTTTCCCTCCTGTGTTTATTACTGTTGTTGGTAGGATCTAATTCCTGGAACCAGGTATTAATCTAAATAATTCTCTTGATGGAATGAGCTACATGATAGTTATTAGGGATTTGCAATGTGACAATCAAACTGAGGCAATTCAAGGAGAGTTGGACTAGAATGAATATTTCTACAAAGTGTCTCTACTGTAAAATTAATCCAATCTGATACTTTGGCTTCTATTGCTTGATAAATCCTGTGTGTAAATTCATAGCCTGTTGTACTACATACTTCTGATTTTTAATCTTGCCTTGATTATGAACTTTTAGTCCCTATGCCCCTATACTATACCCCTTAGTGCTCAGAACCCCTCTACCTTTACTCCTCTATCCTTAGGGCCTTTCCACATCAGAAGCTAATAAAAAGGAAAAACCAACTTGAATGAAACAAGAATCTTAAAAATTAGTCAACATAGTTTATATTATTCAAATTGTGTGTGTGTGTGAGCACATGCATGCACGTGCCCCAGTAATACCCAGGAACCTACAAGAGTGAAAGATGGGCATATTTCCTCTCCAATGGCTAGATTCTGAAACTTTTACCTTTGGAGAGGCATGGTGTCTTTCAAGAATGTGGAAATTATCATCTGCCTCTCCAGGCGGCTCAAGGAGTGTTGAAAGGAGGTTTAACCTTGGTCATCAATGGAGTTAACTCTAAAGAACACTGGATCCAGTGAGGCTTTGTGTAGCACTTTCAACCTCCTGTTTAGTAGAATTTCTACTCATTTTACTCCAGATATTTAGTGTTCTTCTTTATGTTTCTCTTTCATTCTCTGTTGAAACGTCCTCTCCTAGCTACACCAGTAAACTTAATGCTCTATTTTTCTCAAGTGTTTTAATAAGAATCAAAACCATTAACCCACAAATGAAGTAATGGTCTACTGGATAAGTGAGAGGTGTGTTAAGAAATAATAGACTGAATTAGTTACCATGAAAGTAAATATAGGGTTAAATTGCTCATTCTGTTTTTTTTTCTTTTTCTTTTCTTTCTTTCTTTTTTTTTTTTTTAATAAATTAAGCCCTGGGCTATATTACCCTAAAGTATTTGTATGCCATCATTTAATATCATTTATTATATGCTCACTTGCAAATTGTGTTTTAACATGCTATTGTGAAAAAGACTTCATCATTTAGGTTGATTATGGATTCATTATTGGCATGTTACCACTGTATAGAAAGCTAATGCAAACTTTGGTTACCCTCATAAAATATTGTTTCTTAATCAAATGCAGTAATATTCTCTCTGTTTTCCATGTTGCTTCTACTGCATCTGCACACTGAGTTCCCTTCTAGATACCCAATCTCATGATTGTGTATTGGACCATTTCAGATGCATTATAACAATAAGATAAAGTTTATACATGCCTTTCCTAATGCAGGTAAGAGTGAGGTTGGAATAAGGTTGGATTGGGATTAGAATGAAGTGAAATGAGCCTGGAGTGAGGATGGGCTATGCCCAAGGTGATGTTGAGATGAGTGTAGGGTAAGCTTTGGGCAAGCTTAGGGCGTTTTAAGAATGGGAAGAAGCCACCCATGAGTCTACAAAGGCCCCGCAAACACTCTCAAGGTTGCACATCAGATTTATATATCCTAGAACACACAGGACACAGTTCATGCTGGTCAACATAGCAATACCTCAAAGACATAGTCAACCAAACAATAAATCCAGTCCATTTTAGCAGACTGCACCTGAGCTTTTCACCATATTTATTATATTCAGTTATCTATATTTATGATATTTATTATATTCAGTTATCTAAGTTACCTAGACCTGAGCCCTCACTAAATCCTTAAAGATGGAAAGGGAGATCATCAGGGTGTTGAAAGTCAAGAGTTACCCAAGGTATGGTTATGTAAATTGACGATTTGTCTAGAAAAAAAGAAAAATTGTGAAGCCATGGTTCTTGTCACCTCATACTTCAAATGAGGGGATTATGTGGAGGGACCAGCAGCCCTGGTCTTTGTTTCATCATATAGCACAGTTAGAATGGGTGCATAGAAGTTAGCAAGAAATATTTGAGAAATGCTTTCTAATAATGAGGGTTATGCAATGGTGGTATGAACAATCTTTCAACCAGGGAAGTCCCCATTTCTACAAATGTGCAAGAGGAAGACTCTGTCTTGAATGGGGAATACCATGGGAGGAGCTCTAAGCCCTTTCTGAGACTGTGGCTCTGAGTGGCTTTGATTTTTTTTCAACCATTTTAGTTTCAAGAATTCTCTTTTTGAAGAGATCACTGAGTTTTTTTCTTGGGGCAAATACATAGACTAAATAATATATATAAATCATCTAACACATACAACTTTTCCCTAATCCCTATCTTGCCTTGACTCTTGCAAATATATTACATAAAAGTTGTGTGATTGAATAGGATATACTGACTAATATTGAAGCATTTTTGTTGTATGTGAAATATCCAAGTAGGCAAAGGTAGATTTATAATATGACTATCAAATACATTTTATTGAATATCTTCACTTTATATTCCCCGAACTATTGCTGACCACCCTATCCTTGTGGTTCTATTTTTCCTCACTTTAAAAAAGCATTTTGGAGTTCCAACTGCTAAGCTAGGAGTGCTCTTTTTCACTGGCAGCATTTTCCTTTTTTGGCAGAATCCACAGGCAATTGCTTTGATGTTTTTTGGAGTTACATTTGGTATCTGTCATAGTTCATGCAAAGATAAGCTGATTGGGTTGTCTAGTTGGTCCCAGATGCTCTTGGCTTTAATGCTCCATCAATTTTCTTTGAAAATGAAGTCTTGGGCCAATCTCACCTCTCAAGGGACACTTGCAGATGACTTGTTCATGATCAAAAGGGAACATAATTTCCTGATGTCCATATGTTTCCTCTGGAACTTCTTTTGGTGTCCTCAAAACTGGTGTTTCTTATAAGTGGACAACAGATTGTTATTTAGAAAGGGTCTAAACTTTAGAAGTGTTTCCTCAAGAGTTACTGCAAATAGGAGTCAGGAGGTATGAACTGGTTTCTAAGAACTCCCGGGAGTGGGCTTTAGAACATATTGCTGTAAAACCACCTCCCAACAAAGACCAAAACACTAGATTTATGGTTTAGCACTGCACCATTATTATAGTAAGTGAGGGTTTGTAGAGAAGAAATTATTCCCATTTTTCAGTTTTTTGGTATAAAGGGACATGATTCACGTATTTCCTCCTAGATAAACATATTTATAACCATTTTGTTACAAAGACATGAAAGGGGCTAGGTAAATTAGTGATGTGTTCGTGCACAGCATGGACTTTTTGAAACTAATGGTTTTAACTTTTTTTTAATGTTTATTTATTTTTGAGAGACAGAGACAGAGCGTGAGCAGGGGAGGGGCAGAGAGAGAGGGAGACACAGAATCTGAAGCAGGCTGCCGACTCTGAACTGTCACCACAGAGACCGACATGAGGCTCAAACTCACAAGCTGTGAGATCATGACCTGAGTCAAAGTTGGCCGCCCAACCAACAGCCACCCAGGTGCCCTGAAATTAATGCTTTTAAAAATTGATGAAAAAACTATCCAAGTGACATCTTTGAACTTTATCCCACATCTTATATGCCACACATTTCTCTTTTAGGTTAAGCCTGAAAGGCAGATAAAGATCCTTCTGTTGTCTATATATTTTTTCCCAAGGACACAGCCAGCTAGTGAGTGAAATGTCAAGGCAGAGCAGCAGGAGAGCCAATGTCTGTGCTGTCTTGAGAAGGTCTCAGTGGCATACTCCAGCACTTACACAATGGGCTTATTTCAGCTGAGCTTCCAAGTCTCCTTCTTCCCTTCCCCTCCGAACAGTTCCCTTTTTACTTGTTTTTTTGTTTGTGTGTTTTGGGAAGGTATGTTGGGAGAGGCTCTGTGTACAGTCCTTATTAAAGTAGTTCTCACCTTAGATGGTGGGGGGGAAGGAATGATAGAATCCCTAGTTAGAAAAGTATGTACAAATACCACATAAACCTCTGCAATAATGCTTTCATTTATGTCAGGGACAAAGATTAAGGGTGACGATGCAGTTTCAAAATGCTTTTGGATGGTGTCGAGGAGCACATCATTCTTCCATCTTTTTCTAGATTCGACAAACCAATTGGAGTTCTATGAAAAGCTAAGAAATAGAATCTGGGGGAAGAAAGAGCCATCTGTCAGCTACCTGTTTTTGCCACTCATCTAGTCACAGCTCAACTTTTGCCTTCCACGGTCATGAACATGCCAGACCTTGTGTGAAAGATGTCTGTGTCCTGTAGGCAGCCTTCATCAAGAAGGAAACCGCTGGTCTGAAATTGTGAACTAACCACAGTGATTAGGTTTAGATAATATTTTTAGGCAGCTGAAGGCTCTATACTGGTACTTTATGTACATGATCTAAAATATTTATTTCAAAAAACCTGAGTTTGATATTACTATCCTTACTTTACAGACAAAGTAATTGAGGGTCAACTGTCTAATCTCATACAGTGGTAAATACTAGAGCTGGGACCTGACTCAGTTTGACCCAGAGCTGACTCTACAATATACCTCTTGCCAGTGCCTCTGTTTTCTTTCTGGTGGACAAGGTTAACTACCTTCTGGGTGTCATATTTGTCCTCAACAACTTCCATTTAGATTTGGCTTTTTATTGTTTAAGTGTGAATTTGAGAGAGCTCCCTAACCATTCCCTATATCTGCTTCCCAGAGATGTGTACCATCACAGAAATAATTTAAGGTGTTCAAATGCAGGAAAATTTGTTATTACTTCCATATACCTAGATGTCTATGGGCATCTCTGGCTGGATATTATACAGGAACCTCAAATTCAAGAAGTCAAAACTGAAGAGATTTTCCTCCACACTCTGATATTTCTGTCATGAGCCTCCACCCAATCTGTAAGCTCTAAACTCAGGTTTCAACCTAGATGTCTTTCCTCTAACTCTCTCTTACCTGTTTTCTCATTGCATTCCTACAATTAGTGCTTTGTTTCTAGGCCTTTACCTTTTTGCTCCTGGATTCTTCAATGTTCTATCACTCATTGGATCAGCAGTCTTGTACCTCCTTAACACAAATTCTCCACTGCCTCTAGAGGGATTTAAAAAAAAATTGTAATGTTCATTTACTCTTAAAAGAGAGAGCTAGAACATGAGTGGGGGAGGGGCAGAGAGAGAGAGGGAGACACGGAATCTGAAACAGGCTCCAGGCTCTGAGCTGTCAGCACAGAGCCCTATGAGGGGCTCAAACTCAGGATCTGTGAGATCATGACCTGAGTGAAGTTGGTTGCCCAACCGACTAAGCCACCCACGTGCCTCTAGAGGGAGCTTTTTAAAAAAAATAAGTAATGTAATGTTCACTCCCCTGTTCAAAACCTTTTAAAACTCCAAACTTTTTAGCATGGCACATGAGGCTATCCATGGTCTCGTCTTGCTTACTATTTCCAACTTTCCATTACATTATACTCTCTGGCCTCCCATTCAGAAGGCAAACACAACCACTTGAAATTCTCCAAATTTATCATTTTCTTTTATTTTTTGTAATGCAGCTCATTATGGTATGCCCTTCCTATTCTTCCCGTATGCTTACATAGTAGGAAATACTTTTCTGCCTCCTCTTGTATTCAGATTTCTATCATTATAAGCATAACTTATTTCCTTCTTTATTTTTCTAGCTTCCTCGACTAACTTGTAAGTTCCTGAGGGCCAGTTTTGTCTTATTCCTCTCAAGCAGCACCAGGACCTAGCACAGTGCATGACTCATAGTTCTCAGAAACCTCACTAATAATTGAGAGTGAAAGCAAAATCTCCAGTCTAAAGACTCTATGGGACATCACACTGGCAGTGGTCTAAAGGAATATATCAGTAATGAGTTGAATTGTTTGCTTCTTATGTATTGTACTTTATTAGAGTCAAGAGTCTGTGTCTATAGAAGAATCTATGTATACTCTACAAAACATACTTTGAAATTTTCTATCCAAGTATCTGTACATGAATTGCCATGTTTTTTAGATGCATGTACTTAAATGCGGGCCTAGAAGAATATTGTTCAGCAAAAATCAGTGGCATAAATAACTGGTTCATTCCTAATAAAGTGGATGAATTATATTACCTTAAGAGCCTGGCTCTAATTAATGTAGTTGATAAAACATATTTTCATATGTTCATTATGAAATTATATAACACGAACCAGTGCAATGGCAAGCACCTCAGAAAATTAGAAATAATTCATTAAATAAATGAGATACAATTTTTAAAAATTCCAGAAAAATCAAACCTCACTTGAAACCTGGTGAGCTGAATTGTCTACACGTATTTGCATGTGTTCATAATTTATTTTCTCCAACTCACTGTATTTAGCTCATTTGAAAATCATCTACGAATTACAGCTGTTACCCAAGTCATAAGTATTTCTATATTCTGAGATAATAATAATAAATTTAGATTCCAGGATCCAAAACCATCATCAACTTTTATGGCACTTTAATTTCTTAAGGGGAGAGTGGTCATTGAGTATATATGGTTGTAAAAACCTGGGTTTGTGAGAAATTATAAATGTCATTCTTTCTTCCCTTCTTAAACCACTACATTTTGAGGGCACTTTCTATAGTCCACTATGAGATGATCTATTTTTTTTTTAAGTTCATGTTTATACAATGGAAATAAAGGGCATATAGGCTCACAAATACCAATTTTTAACTGGGAGAAAATAGATTAAATAAAACCAGGGCATAAATACCACTTTTCCCCCATGGCTTTTTCATACCTTGAATTTAGGACTGGGACAACAAAGACTAAAGTACTACATGCACATCCATAGAGAATGTGGATAGGTTCTGGCACTCGTGTGTGGCTGCCTCACCTCACCTATGGCTTTATAAGTAGAGACAAGTTGCTTTAATTTGGTAAATGGTTCTCAGGCATTGTTTGAGTCCCAGTTCTCCAGTTCAGTCTTTCAAACTGCATTTAAGCAAATCTACATGTGCTAACATTTACTGATGGTGGTGGCAGGTGGCACACTGACCTGTACTTTGTACCTTCTTTATTTTTTTTTAATTTTTAAAATATTATTTATTTTTGAAAGAGAGAAAGAGAGAGCGAGCATAAGTGGATAAGGGGTAGAGAAAGAGGGAGACAGAATCTGAAGCAGGCTCCAGGCTCCAAACTGTCAGCACAGAGCCCGATACGGGACTCAAACCTACCAACCATGAGATCATGACCTGAGCTGAAGTCAGATGCTTAACCAACTGAGCCACCCAGGCATCCCTGTACCTTCTTTAATTGTCCCACATGTATGTGAGTGTGCTCAGCACACTCAGAATTACTGAGTAATTTGTTTTCTTTTTTTTCTATCACTTGCTCTTCCTTTTCTTTGTCTTTTAAGGTTTGTTGTTGTTGTTGTTGTTGTTGTTTTTTCTCTTCTTCCATTTACTCACTTGGTCACTTAAGTCACATCTAAATACTGACCAGGTATTGAGCTCCACAGTTATTTGCCTGTGACCAGACCACTTATACTATTTCTTTTTCTTTTTATTTTTATGTATTTATTTTGAGAGAGAGAGAGAGAGCGAGAGCAAGTGAGCGCATGAGCAGGGGAGGGACAGAGAGAGAGATAGAGAGAGAGAGAGAGAGAGAATTCCAATCAGGCTCTGCACCATCAGCACAGAGCCTGGTGCAGGGCTTGAACGCACAAACAGAGAGATTATGACCTGAGCCTAAACCAAGAGTTGCACACTCAACAGACTGAGCCACCCAGGCACCACCCCCCTCCTCATTTTAAAACATTTTATTTATTTATTTTGAGACAGAGAGACTGTATGTGCCATTTCCTTAATGAAGAAAACTGTGCTGTTGAAAATCCTTTCTCTTCATGCCTCTGCCTCTTTTTCATCCTTCCTCTCCATCCTCTCCTCCCTGAAGGTGTTGACATTATCATTTATTGAGTAGATATTATGTGTCAGGCCCTGTACTAGTCACTGCATATATATTATTACATCAATTCATACAACCACTTCATGAAGCAGAATCAATTACTTTTATTTTATGCATGAGAAAAATGGAGTCCAGAGTCCCTTGCCTACAGGTTCAAAGCTAGTCAGTAAATGAGCCATGAACAGAATCCACTTGTGTCTGACTCAAAGTTCTTTCTCTTTTATTGCTTCCTTTTTATTTCTTTAATAGATTCATAATTTAAAGGTTCCAAAAGTTTTAGAAATCAAGACAATAAACTTGTTATGTGGTTTGTTTAATGGATGTGACATCTCTAATGTTAGTTTGGCTTTCAGAGAGATTACTTTTAAAAATGAATTTGTAGAGAAGGGGGGAGTGTAGATATAAGAGTGATTATTTTCAGAATTCAATTGAATGCTTATACTTTCATAATTAAAACAATAATTAGAACATAAAATATTTTGACAGCACTTTTTAAAAAAAAAATAAAGGATCTATTTAATAGAGACCTTTACAAATTAACAAATGCAGAGCTCTCTCCTAGACTGACTAGAATGTCAGCCATCTGCAATCAGAATTTGGAAGATGGAGCTGCCATTTAGGTTGCTATTTGAAATCAAACTATTGCTGTGGATTTCTAAATTACAAAATGAAAAGAGAATGTTTTCTTTATCAGGGAAATACAGAAACTGTCTTCTAATTCTTCCCCTTGAATGCCTAGAGGTCATGAAATATGTTCCTTGATTTGAAGTAATGCCAGACTACTTCTTCATTAGACCAAAAAATAAAATAATTTGCCTTTTAAAATTAGTGAATATTTACTCATATTCCAATATGTATTTTTAATTAATTAATTAATTAATTTTTAAATTTTCATCCAGGTTAGCTAGCATATAGTGCAACAATGATTTCAGGAGTAGATTCCTTAATGCCTCTTACCCATTTAGCCCATCCCCCCTCCCACAACCCCTCCTGTAACCCTCTGTTTGTTCTCCATATTTAAAAGTCTCGTACGTTTTCTCCCCTCCCTGTTTTTATATTATTTTTGCTTCCTTTCCCTTATGTTCATCTGTTTTGTCTCTTAAATTCCTCATATATGTGAAGTTATATGATATTTATCTTTCTCTGACTAATTTCTCTTAGTGTAATACCCTCTAGTTCCATCCATCCAATATGCATTTAATACTGCATTTGATATGGTGGAAAAAAATAAATATACTTTTTCCACTTCTTGGAGTCAAGTACCATATCTCAGTCTAGCTGGGTTTTTGGTATATTGTTGACATAAATATATATCTGATTCAGTAGACTGTGAAAATCTGGTAGAATAAGACCGCAAGTATAAATTTGTCAAGTGAAGCTCCTTTGTGGAAAGTTTTCATTGGGACATTTTTCTTTAATGTTACAACAATATGCTCATATCTTCAAACAGAAATTGAAAGATTGACGTAAAGGCAGTGGCTTCCAGTCCCACTGTGTGACACCAACTTATCAAGTAGTCTAGATTGCAGCGATACAAGGACATGCTGAATCCAGGAGAAAAATAAGAGCTTCCTTGTATAATAAACATGCTCCTGAGTAGGAGGATATGTCAATTTTTTAAACCTTCTTAGTATTACTGAAGGGGCATACAGGTGTGTAGTGGGAAGGTTGGTATGCGTGGAGCAGGAAAACACAAATGAAACACAGATTGACTTTAGAGAAATATATGCAAGAGTAACTCAACACTATGTCATTAAAAACAATAAGCAATGCCATATTCTAACCTTTCATCTTAAAACTACGTTTAAATTCATAATCAGAGTTAGATCTTGGATTTTTCACCTTTCCTGTAATTACTAGGTAAAACCATGTTAGCTTGGTGGTTGTCTTGTGTGTTCATGGTAGTTAGAGTTTTAAGATGTTGTTGTTATGGTGATGAGAAGGAGAAAGGAATTACACTTCATTTTAGATTGTAGAGGATATTTGGATCACAAAGCCTTCTGTGAAAGTTTCCTAGTGTGGAATTGATGTATCATGCTTCCCACTCCCATCATGCTAGCATGTAACAAGGGGTCAATAAATGTCCCAAATACCTTGTAAGTCAGAGTGTCTCTATCCTTAGTACATTGCCCCATGACTTTGGGGGAGAGGAAGTAAGGGAAAATTTTTATTCTTATGTTGATGAAATACATATTGGTAATTGTCGTTTTCCACTCAACTCAAGTTCAGCTAGGCATTTGTAGGTAGCCTTGGGATGATTTTGCCAAAAAATTAAAATTCTTGGAGTAGATTCCCAATGAAACTGTATTTTATTTCCTATGTGTTTTCTCTGTGCAAAAAATTTAATGAACCTGATCTTTTTCATGGCTTTGAAAGAGAAGCTTTTATAATACATGATATCTTGTTTTTTGCTGACTAGGTAAAGCTTTCTTCCTGAAATCTGGTTGATGCTTTCCTAATTTGCCATGTTATACACATTAAAGATCAATTTTCTAGGCAAATTGTAAAATATACCAGTCTCATTTTTGATTATTAATAATTGAATAAATTAATGGGGGGACCAAGTGGTCTAAAGAGAAACTGTGTTTTTTTTCTTTAGCTTACCCAATCACTGTTTAGGAAAATGTGTTAAGAGATTGTTTCTAAATTTAATGTAATGATTTTATATACAAATAGGAGAAAGATGACAATGTATATTAAAAACAATTTTAGAGAAAAATTTGAATCAATATATTTTTAAGATAGAAAAGAATAATAATTAAGGTGACCGTGGGTATAGATAAATTTGATTTGGTAAAGTAACACTCTTTGTCCTAACCTCATTTCCCTTTCCAACTTTACCTTTAAAAAAATGCACTTTAATTTTTTCTGCCTGCTTTCTTCTCTTTCTCTTTATAGTCCCACTAATCAAGTCCATCAGACATACATTCTTCTCATCTCTTTTGCAACATTTCTTGAATCTTTATCTTACCTTTTTTGTTTTCCTTTGCTACCAATCAAATCAGGCTTTTACATCCTCATACCTAGTTTATTGTTTCTTTTCTAAAATAGTTTCTTTCTGGGGCACCTGGGTGTCTCAGTTGGTTGAGTGGCTTTGGCTTAGGTCATGCATGATCTCATGGTTTGTGACTTCGAGCCCCGCGTCAGGCTCCGTGCTGACAGCTCAGAGCCTGGAGCCTGCTTCCAATTCTGTGTCTCCCTCTCTCTCTGCTCGTCCCCCACTCGTGCTCTGTCTCTCTCTCTCTCTCAAAAATAAATAAACATTAAAAATTTTTTTAAATAATTTCTTTCCTATTAATATTGTTCCCCTATTGGTCATATTCTATATAATAGCCAAATTAATCTTCCAAATGTACAGTTTTCATTAAGTCCTCCTTTGCAAAACAAATACTCTTTCACACTCAATTATCATAGCAATTTGCACCTTTAGAATAAAGACCCACTTCCTTTTTCTAGTGTACCTGGTGTTCCTCCATTTATCTCTAGTCTGTATTCCCAACCATGTCCTTACATTAATCCTTTTCTGGATCCTAAGCTACAGCCAGAATCATTTGACAGCCAAGACATTCCATCTTTTTTTTTTAATGTTTATTTATTTTTGAGAGAGAGAGACAGAGCAGGAGCAGAGAAGGGGCAAAGAGAGAGGGAGACACAGAATCCAAAGCAGGCTTCAGGCTCTGAGCTGTTAGCACAGAGCCCGATGTGGGGTTCAAACCCAAGAACCGTGAGACAATGATGTGAGCTGAAGTCGGATGCTCAACCAACTGAGCCATTCAGGCACCCCCAAGACATTCCATCTTTAAATGTGTTGTTCTTCATCCATTCTCCATCCTGAGCACTCCAATTTATATACTAGCTTTATTTGATTCTATCAAATCTAAGGTCCAATACAAGTTTTATCTCCTTGATTAAAAATAACTTTATCCTATAAAGCTTTTGTCTACTCCTCAACAACGCACTCATGTCTACACAGCTTTATGGTGATTTGTAGTGTGTGTGCGCATGTGCGTGTCTGTATGTGTATGTGTGTGTGTGTGTGTTTATATACGTACCCATACATATACACCTCTCTTATGCATACATACATAGATATTGGGGTTGGGAGTCAGGCTTCCTCAGTCTTCATCCCAGTTTTGCTGTTTTCAAACCATATGATCATGGATGAATTATCTAACTTTCCTGAACATTAGTTTTTTTCATCTCTAAAATGGAAGAACAAAACTATTTACTTTTATTAGTTTCCTAGGGCTGCCATAACAAGGTATCACAAATTTGGTGACTTAAAACATTGATTTATTCTCTCAGAGTTCTGGAAGCTAGAAGTCTGAAATCTAGCTGCTAGGTGGGTCATGTTGTCTTTAAGGCTGTAAGGGTTTTTCTCTTTGCCTCTGGAAGCTTCCTAGCTTTGGTGCCTTGGTTTGTGGTATATCATTCCAATCTCTGCCTCTGTCTTTACATGGCATTCCCTCTGTGTGCTCTGTGTGTGTGTGTTTTTTTTCTTATAGGAGTTATAATCATAGGATTAGAGCACATCCTAATTCAATATGACCTTATCTTCAGTAATTATACCTGCAAAGTCCCTATTTTCAATATGGTGACATTCTGAGATTCAAGGTAGATGTGAATTTTGGGAGGACACTATTCAACCCAGAATATTACCTAAGAGTTGTTTGAGGATTTAATGAGATAATCCATGTAAAACATTTGATTAAGTGCATTCGTACATGGTAAGTACTCACAAAGTTAGATATTGATATTATTATTACTGTTATTACTATTTGGCAAATCCCCCTGATATCTTCAAAGGATTATGTATATGAAATTGGAGGGTTTAGCCATTTGATCATGCTTGTTCAATTTTTAAAAAATCCATAGCTCAAATATTTAATAAAGACAAAAATCAGCCTCTTAAAAAGATAATAGTTATCAAGATTTGGAGGACTTCCTTTTATCATGATACAGTTACATAGGTCAACAATTACTTGTAGAGAGTCTTTCAGAATTCTCATGCCTATTTTTGATAAAATGTAATTAAGTTAACTCTATCACAAATGCTTGAGTGAGCGCACATTAATAAAAATATGGGTATGAAATACAGAAATGGGGCAAAATTCCAGAAGGATGATTAGGATGTTTTAGTCTGGTTAAGATGAGAAAAAAAAAGTTGAAGAAAGGATAAAGATACCACTGGGGGAAGATACTGTACTATGTAGAGATGTGAGAAATCTTAACTATTTAATTTATATTATGCTTTGTTCTTCCTTACCAAGGAGAATAAACTGACATATATAGAAAAAAACAAACATAATCAGGAGAAAATGGAAACTCATGGCACATAATTGTGGAAACTTGCTATTTTAAATCAAATCACTTCTTGAGAATCAAATAAATACTTTTGGGGAGTGTAGTTAAGTGAAGAAGCAGAGGTGAAAAAGAGCCTTTATTGCTAAATATCAAAAATTGCAGAATATGGGAGAAGTGTTCAGAAAGAGGGGCCTTGCCCAGCTCCTAGCATAAAAACTAGTACTTATTATACTGTTTAAATGGTCATAAAAGTGGGCTTACAAAGTTGATATATCTCTTAAGAAGATTTTAGAAAAGATTACTAACTGATTATGGAATTCACTCAGGCCAAAGTTTAATCATTTCATTTTTATAGTAACTGATATAGACATAAAATAATGTAGGTATTTTGATATTAGTACAGAATTTGCCACAGTTTCTCATGATATTTTCTATAACAAGTAAAATAATGTGGGAGTGACAATATCATAGTTTGGGAAATATGTAACTGACAATACAACTGTGTCCAAGGAATTTTGAATATAAATGGAACTTAGAATAAAAGAATAGGTATAAAGGTGAACTCACCTTTTGAAATTGTGATATAGATTTCTGGTCAAAATGGAACTGTGAGTTAATACTGTAATGCATCCTCTCTGCTTCAAACACAAGATAAACCATGACAATATGACAAGACCAAATAAGAAAATATATAACTAGGCTAAAAAACAAAACAAGGCAAAAACGTAGAAGAGGACTGAAAAGGGTGAATGTAGCTGGACAGTATACCTTTTGGCTTAGGACCTCAAGCAGTAAATTGTGGTTTTGTTTGACTTTTGAAGGAGAAGGGAGACTCAAAGTACTTCATGAGGATGGAGTCATAATCCCAGGGTCTTGGGACTGAGCCCCACATTGGGATCTGATTTCTTCTCTTTCCTTCTGTCCCTCCCCTTTGCTTGCAAAAGAGAGAGAGAGAGAGAGAGAGAGAGAGAGAGAGAGAGAGAGTTAAGATGTATAGATTTCCAGAATTAAAGCCCTGAATCCTGAGACTAAAAAGATAAATAAAATAAATCTACAACTTGAGAGAGAGAAGCAAACTGAGAAAAAGACTCTTAGCTTTAGAGAACAAACTGATGGTCAGAGAGGAAAGTGGTGGGGGGATGGGTGAAATAGGCGATGGGGATTAAGGACTGCACTTGTGATGAGCATCGGGTGTTGTATGGAAGGTTGAATCACTATATTGTACACTCAATATTACACTGTATGATAACTAACTGAAATTTATTTATTTTTTTAAATGATGTTCTTTTTTTATGTTTATTTATTTTTGAGAAAGAGAAATAGAATGCAAGCAGGGCAGAGGCAGAGATAGAGAGAGAAAGGGAGATACAGAATCAGAAGCAAGCTCCAGGCTCTGAGCTGTCAGCACAGAGCCCAATGCAGGGCTCGAACTCATGAACTGCAAGATCATGACCTAAGCCGAAGCCAGATGCCCAACCAACTGAACCACCCAGGTGTCCCTAACTGGAATTTAAATGAAAAGTTTTTAAAAATAAATCTACAACTTGAAAGACTATTGTGAAATTATAGAATGTCAATAAATAAGGGAAACTCTTAAACCAGAAAGACAAGAGAGGTTTCCATCAAAGGAATAGAAATTAGATGGACATTTGACTTCTTGATACTTGTAGATACTAGAAAATAGCACAACAGTGACTTCACAGTGGTTTGATAAGATTATATTCAGCCTAGCCTTTGACTTTCAACTGTGTTATCAATTAAGAGTTTTCTTTCAGACCTATGATGATTGAGAGCTTAAATTTATATTGTTACTTTAGGGTAAGAAATATTATCACAGGAATTAATAACATGTATGAAATGTATACTGACTATAAAGCAACACTTAAAAGAGATAAATATATAACCCTGTAAAGGAATGAAAAGAGGCATTACAATAATCTTTGATATGAAATTATGCTTGGATCCAGGATGTATTGGAGAAAGAGATGGAAATATAAAATAACTTTTGTTATAACAACTTATGGTTTAAACATGAGTGTTAAAAATTTAACACTAATTATCACCTTACACCCATTAGGCTATTACAAAATAATAACAAGTATTGGGAAGGATATGGAGATATGGAGAAATCTGAATGCTGTGCACTGTTAGTGGGAATGTAAAATGGTGTAGCTGCTATGGAAAACAGTATGGCAGTGCCTCAAAAAATGAAAAGTAGAATTACAATATGATCCAACAATACTACTTCTAAATATATACTTAAAAGACTTGAAAGCAAGATCTCAATATATTTGTACACCATTTTCATGACAGCATTATTGACACTAGATAAAACTCAAGTGTCCATCTACAGATGACTAGATAAGCAAAATGTGGGATATACATACAGTGGACTATTATTCAACCTTAAAGAGGAAGGGAATTGTGACACATGCTACAAAATGGATGAACCTGAAGCAGTTGTGCAGAGTGAAATTAGTCACAAAAAGACAAATACTGCATGATTCTACTTGTATGAGGTTCTCAGTCAAATTCACAGAGACAGAAAGTGGAATGGTGGTTGACAGAGGCTGCAGGGAGGAATGTGAGGAGGAGGAATGGACAGTTAGTGCTCACTGGGTATAGAGTTTCAGTTTTGTGAGATGAAAGAATTCTGGAAATGTATGACTGCAATGGTTGCATAACAATATGAATGTATTTATTAGCCCTGAACTGTAAACCCAAAGATGGTTAAGATGGCACATTTTATGTGTATTTTACCACAATAAAAAATTGAAAATAAATTAAGGATAATTACTAAAAGAATAAGTATATAATTTATGATAGCCTACCAACAAAGGAAAGTGTAATACTTTATCAGATCCAATAGAGGAAATAACAGGGGAAAATAAAAACCAATAAAGAGAAAAGTCAATAAATAGAAGAAAAACTAGGAATATAGAAGCCAGTGAGATAAATATCACCACATTGTCAGATATAGGGATAAAATATCCTGACATATGATGCTAATGAGAGAAAGACCTAAGACAAAACTACACAGCAAATTTGAACAAAAGAATGGAAAAAGGTTGCATTGGGGAAGTATGAATTAAAAGAAAGATGCTGTATCACATTTAATATTAGACAAAATAAAATTTAAGACAAAAATGATGTACATGAAAAAATGGAATATTCTATCTTAACAAAAAGTAAATCACCAAGAATATACAACAATTGTTTAGTGAACAATTATTTATCGAGTGTCTAGTATATGTTCAGTATCATTCAGGATACCGGGGAGGAAAAGTGAAGAAAGAGACAGAAATCACTGTCTTCATGGACAGAGTAGGGGCTAATTTGAAAAATCTACAATTGTAGGGGAATATGTTATCACGTCTCTATGAAATTGAGAAGTCAGGCACTCAAAAAATTAGTAGGATTTAGAGTGTCTGAATAAGAAAACTAGGAAGCTTGATCTAAAATATATATACAATTTTATATTCTATTTGTTCAGATATATATTCTTTTTAAAGAGCCCAGAGAAGAAAATGCTAAATAAGAATACATTCAACAAAAGTATTTAACATTTTTATTGATAAAAAATATGAGATATTATTGAAGAAGGTTTTAAGAATCCCTTTAAGTGGAAAGATATAAAATTGTCATGTATGGGTCATCTAATGGGAAAAATTTCACTTTATTAACCTATATATTTAATGCAATTTCTATGGAAACCCCAAGAGGAATTTTGCTGGACAGACTAATACTAAAATGTGAATTAAAGAATATAAAGCCAGTTACAATGTAGGCAATTTGAAGGAGGGTGTTAGTTCTCCAGAAAAATAGAACCCATAAGGTATATGGGAAGATATTTATTATAAGGAATTGACTCATGCAATTATGGAGGCAGAACAGTCCCGTGATCTGCCATCTGCAAGCTGGAAACCCAAGAAAGTTGGTGGTATATTACCAGCGTTAGTCTGAAGGCCTGGAAACCTTTCAGGAGGGGAGTCAATGAGAAAACCTATATCCCAGCTCAAAAGGCAAGCAGAAAGTAAAAGGAGCAAATTCCTTCTTTCTTCATCTTTTTGTTTTATTCAAGCCCTCAAAAGATTGGATGATGCTCACTCATTTGGAGAGATAATTTACTAAGTCCATCAATTCAAATGTTTCACTCATCTGGAAACACTCTAAAAGACCACTCAGAAATAATGTTTAATCTGGGCACCCCTTGGTCCCATCAAGTTATATATAAAATTAACCATCACATAGAGGAACATGGTGAGGATTCTTCCCTACCAGACACCAAGGTTCATCATAAAATAAAGCAATTAAAACTATAAGGGAAAAATGTAGCATTATTTCAGGGATTAAATAGAGTAATGAAATAGAATAGAGAGTCCTGAAATGAACCATTCAAATATGAAAATATGACAAAGGACAGAGGCGACATTATAAATCAGTGGAAGAGACTGGGGCACTTGCTACATATACTGGGACAAAGCTTACTTTTGTGGATAAAAAATAGCATCAGGTTCTACCCCATATGCCTAAGGATGTGTCCCAGGATGATTAAAAACATAAGTGCAGAAGCCAGAATATTAAAATTTAAAAAAGATAGGTTATTTTACGACCCCACGACAAGGAAAAATTGTTTAGACTACACACAGTAAACACATACCATAAAGAATAATATTCATAAATTTGACTGCATTAGTGCTAAGGATATGTGTATGACTATGAATAAAGTTATGTCACCCATGAGAAAGGTTTGAGTGAATTGTATCAGAATATATAAAATAAAAATAAAAAAGTAAAACCATACCAGAAACTCAAGAGAAAAACGAAAAAGATGAGGTATATAAATAGGCAGACCATGGACAAAAAAAGCTGAATGGCCAAGTTCTGTAAGGAAAGACCCCCAGCCTTGTTGGTAATTAGGGAAATGGAAATAAGATCACAATGAAATATAACTCTCATTAGATTAGTAAAAAGATACAAGGTTTCATAATACCAAATACTCAAGATAGTAAAGCAATGGGGCTACTGGTGTGTGTATAAATTGTTTCAATCCCTTTATAGTGCTAATTGTTGCAGATGCCTCTTTTCTATAGCCAAGTAATTTCATATCTAGGTTTACACTCTAGAGAAACTCTCCCACATGGGCTCAAGTACACAGACCTTCTCTTTTTAGCATTTAATTTTTTGTTATTGTTATTCAGTGGCTAAAATAAATTAACTGGAGCAAAATATGTATCAACCAGAAAATCTCATAAATTAAGTAAAATACAGGAGAAAAACAAAGGAAGTTGCAAATTGTGACATAGATATACATATACATACACATACATGTATAGAGAGGGAGAGAAAGAGTGGAATATTTATACAGAAATGGAAAGTTATTGCTGTATTATTTATAGATACATATATATGACTAAAACTATATAATCCAGATTAGTGATTCAAGGTAAATTCATTCTGGTGGTTTGTTCTGAGGAGAAAGGGAGGGAGATAGAATTTGGAAGGATCACACAAGTCAGTTGAACAGTATTTGTGAAATTTTTGGTTGTTTTGATTTATTTTGCTCAGAGCTTCTTTGTTTTTTTAAAAATTTTTTTTTAATGTTTATTTATTTCTGAGACAGAGAGAGACAGAGCATGAGTAGGGGAAGGGCAGAAAGAGAGGGAGACACAGAATCAGAAGCAGGCTCCAGGCTCTGAGCTGTCAGCACAGAGCCTGACGCGGGGCTTGAACTCACAGACTGTGAGATCATGACCCGGGCTGAAGTCGGACGCTTAACCGACTGAGCCACCCAGGCGCCCCAGAGCTTCTTTATTTTAATATCTGAAGCAAATATGGCTAAACTGGAGGATTATTAAAATTAGTTGCTGCATGAGTATTAATTTTATTGTTTTAGGGTCTTCATTATGGTTAAAATATTTTACAATAAAAATACATGGTAAATTTATTTAACATTGACCTAAAATAGAATGGGGAATAAGGCAAACTTTCAAGCTAGGTTCCAAAAGTAGATCTGGCTGACTTAAGAGCTTCAGTGAAAATCTCTTATGACATTTAGTTACCTGTGAATCTCTGAGATCAAAACTAAAATAAGTACAGTCAATTCTGTTGATAAATAAGAAATTAGCCATTGAGATTGGATGGGCTAATGGCAGGAAGTGACCTCCTTCTTCTCAGAAGTATTCAAACAGAGCTGAGGACCACGGTCAGTCTGGGGGTGGGTAGTGGTGATATTTTGGATGCAAGAGTGAATGAGATGAGTTCTAAGATCTCTTCCAACAGTTGCTGATAAAAATGATATCTTTTTCTCTTTGGTCATTAAACAGGCCCTCCTTATAGGGTTTTAAAGTGATCTCCTTCTACGTGAGTAGTCTTTATCTTTCTTGTGACCATGTAAAAATTCATATATTCTTGTTTTTACTGGTTTCAGACTTGGATCAAGCTCTGTAGCAGCCAAAAATTATTTTTTCCTTTCTGAGAAGATTTTTGAGATATATATATATATATATATATATATATAATCATTATGTTTATTCAACAACATTGAATAAGCACTTCCTGAATGTCATTCTTTGTATTACAATCCTCTAGAGTCTGACTCCTCTCCTAGGATTAGAAATAGTTTTTTCAGTAAGATATTCAATTTTTACCCATTTACACCATTCTCTGGTCATTGAAATCAAGTTGTTTAATGGTTTTAAGAAATCAGCAATATCATTAGTGTAGCATTGTTTTAGAGATAGAAACACAACACCTAAAAATACTTGTAGCTTAACCAACAGTTTTTTTTGTCCTGTTTGTGTTAGAAATAGAGAAGCTGACCTTGGCTTCTGCCTTTTTCAAGATTACTTGAAAGAAACAAAGTCATGGTCTGCTAAGGTCACCCTAAAAACCCATTAAATATTTATTAAAGACTGAGTTAGTAGTAGGCAGATGGAAAATATAAGTATCCAAAGAGAAAATAGAATGTTGTGGTACAGCAGGAAACACAGGTGTGTAGCCATGAAAAAATCAATGGAGGTAACTCAAAAAGATAATAAATCTCTCTTAAGGAACATTGCCATGTTTTCTGAGCCTGCAACTATAGCCCACATTAAACTTTTTGTCTGATGAGCTGAAAGTTCCTTGTGCTTTCATACCTAGTAACAAATTAAGAGTGTTCTCTTCAGTGATTGGGTAGTGAGATGGAGAATTTTTCTAAAAAAAAAAAAGTCAATGTTTTTTATTCCACTCAGAGAATAAGAACACAGTTTTTACAGGAAACGGTTTTGGAATGTGTGTCTAAATGAGCAGCTAGAGGCTTCAGAAGCATTCTGTCCCTCGTGCTACTTAGAGTGTGTAGCGTTTGTGTCTGTCAATTTTTGGTGCTTATCTTTGTCATGATAATTTAACTGTTCAGAAAGCTGTTGAGAACTTTTTCTTTGGTGATTTGAAAATTTATTTTATGAAAATGTCTTTTCTTAAGAGAATTCCACCAATTCAGAAACACACTTTTGGTCTATAATTTCCAGGTGGCTTCAAGGTATTTCTAAATTATTTGGATCACATAAACTTGGTAGCTGTGAACGTAATGGAGTGAAACCATCCAAATAGTTTAACAAAATTGGCAGTGCTTCAGAAAAAAGGGAGCCAAATGGAAAGGTCCCTGTGAAAAAGGTACTTCTCAGACAGTTATAATAATGCAGTTTATGACAGGACAATGCATATTGTGTTTTCCTTATGCATCAAGGCCGGAGAGAGGACATATTTTGTGGCCTTTTGTTATGAACCGAACTTGTGCTGTGTATGGACAGCTTTAATTTAGTTACACAGACATAATCAATTTATTACCCTTTCAGTTTCCTAGTCTGAAAATAATCTAGATATTTTCCTTCAATATTACAATTAGGTTGCTTGTGAATAAAAGATGTATTGACTTTATGTGCTATATATTGTTTTGGGGAATACAGCTATGATCCTTAACAGAGATTTTGAACCTGAAATGTAACAACTATATTTATGTTGTACGCAGATGTTATCCTAAATGAGCAAATGTTTTTACAACCAGGTACTTTCTGTTCTATCAATTTATGACAGAAATTATATCAAAGTTTTATTATTTTGTATTATGTTTTGGCATGTGATTTTCAAGAAACGTTCTTCTAGTTGATCTTAATATAATTAAAGGTGATCAATTTTTCAGTTATCTTATTATATTTAATGTATCCTTTAGGGCTTGGTTTTTGGAAAGTAAAATTGCCAATTCTTTTTTACCTTCATATTTAGGGGAAAAACAAAAATACATACTTTGTTTCAATTCATCAACAGCTCATCAAAGGAAAATAAATGATGGAATGGCCTACAATTGAATTTGTAGCCCTAGAATTAAATTCTGTAGAAATTTAATGTCTTCTACTTCAGAATACAGACAGATACCATTCTGTTATAAAAGAAGATTTCTTCATATGTTTAAAAATTGGGGAGGAGGAAAAGTGAAGTGCAAGAGTGATAGCAGAGAGTAGATTTGAATTGACTGTCCCATGAGCATAGAGTATGATTCTCTGCCTTAGTGAGAAAAATTTTAAGGAAGACTAAGAATGGGCTTGATGACCTTTACATCTGAATAGAAGTCAGCATGGAATAGATTAGTGATTTTTGTCATATTTGATGTTTTCTTTTTTGGAATATGTTTTTAGTGTATACTAACAGACTTCACTATTCCCTCTGGTAGATATGGAAAGAAGATATGCTCCATGAAAGCTTTCTTCTCACAGGTTTCTTTCCTCATCTTTGTTTTAAAGAGACACACACTCACACAGGCACAGCTGTGCACACAAACATACACACTGAGTACTATAGGAGTGTTTATAATACATACATAATCTCCTGCCTCATTCCTCCCAGCTTCTATTACAAAGCTTCAAAGGTTATGACTTCTGGCTATTTCTAGTTTCTTTTGGCAATGACTTATACCTTGTTAATGAATGTTTATATAGCTATTTCTGGATTTAGACATTAAGCATCCTATTCTGTTTTCCTTCTTCCTGGTATAGTTATAAAACCTTTCAGTTTCTTTATTTGTTACTTTTGTATATTCAAGTGGTATATTTAAATGTTTATATCTTATTTCATCAACCCCAGAAAATATTCCTTCCCTATATGTGTTCAATTTTACAGTCAAAATTTATTTATTATCTAAAGTTAAAAGCGAAGATTAACAAGCTTCTCTATGAATGCCTGTGTAAAATGCAAGCTTTCTCAATGTACTGATTTTCAAATAGTGCTTTGTGGATCACTAGGAACATCTTTGGGGTTACACAAACAGTGAGCTTTTCCTTCAATCTTTCAGCAGATCATCCATCTTTGAGTTTTTTGTATAAGGCACCTTGGTTTTTATTTAAAACTGAGATTGGTTTCTAGAAGACTTGACCAAGTCAAAGTACTGTCTGCACATCAATTTCAACATCATCAGTTTCAGTGCTAAATAACAAGAAAATGAGATTTGTATTCATCCGCTTGGGTTGCCATTACAAAATACTATGTAGTGGATGATGTCACCAAAAAATATTTTCTCACACTTCTGGAGGGTAGAAGTCCAAAATCAAGGTGTCACCAAGTTTGGTTTCCTCTGAGGTTTCTCTCCTTGGCTTTAGATGGCCATCTTTTCAGTGTGCCCTCACACGGTCTTTCCTCTGTACATATCTTTGTCTTAATCTCCTGTTCTTATAAGGACACCAGTCATATTGGATTAGGCCCCACCCTAATGATCTCATTTTAACTCAATTATCTCTTTAAATACCCCATGTCCAAATACAGTCATTACATCCCAAGGTTTTCAACATGGGATTTTTAATGTACGAGTTTTGGGGGTGCACAATTTGGTCTGTAACTGGATTGGTAATCTCAAATTCCATTCAGCTGTAAAATTAAATGAATACTGTTAACCAAGAAGCAGGAAGTTGTTCACATTTGTTTAATATTTTTTATTTAATTTGTAGATAAAGACAATATTATGCAGAGAGTAATCATGGTCTTTTATTGTGTCTTACTTATATAATAGGTATGTCTGTGTCTAAATATTTCCCTCTAGCTTAGATGGTCACTATCAATCAAAAATTTTCATTCATGGGTTAGAACAAAAAGCTGTATTTAATGTGGAGTGGGAAAAATCAAAACATGAACTAGGGCCAGTTGAAAACCCAGCTCAGGTTTGTCCAATAGGGAATGAAGTCTTGAAATGAACATCTGAGGAGGGTCAATTGGATCACAATTTAATACTGCAAATATAAACAAGTGATTAAAAACTAATTGATCATATTTGACTCACCAGACCTAGAATATGGTTCAAAATTTTACTCTATTTTCACTGCAGAAAGGCAACCTTTAACATCCTCTTCTCAAAATTATTGGGCAAGTTGTCTTTTGGATACACTGTGAAGATGTAAGATTAGCTGTCTAATAAATTTGTGAGCATGGATATATTACTATAACATACCCAGAGTGAAGAAGAGGTCAGATATACACAGGATATCTTTTCCCGTTGTTTTATTTTTAATTTCTTGTGTATTTATAAAGGACAACCTTTGTTTCATTCAGTCTGATCATTTTAAGTGGGGTATTTAGTCCATTAACATTTAATGTAATTATTAATATAATGTAGTTATGCTTAAACCTGCTTTCTTCCTAGTTATTTTCTATTTGTCACAATGATTCTTTTTTATAGGTTTTTTTTTATTTTTAGTATAGTTAACACAATGTTGCAGTAGTTTCAGGTGTACAGCTTAGTGATTAGCAAGTTTATACATTAGGCTATGTTTACCACAAATGTAGCCACTGTCTGTCCTGTTGCATTGTTGTTACAATGTTCTTGACTGTATTTCTTACGCTGTGACTTTCATTCCCATGAATTACTCATTTCATAACTAGTGGCCTGTATCTTCCTCTCCCCTTCACCCATTTTGCCCACCCTCTACCCCTCTCCTCTCTGACAACCATCATCTTGTTCTAAGAGTATGGATGTTCCTCAAAAAATTAAAAATAGAAATCCTATATGATCCAGTAATTCCATTATTGGATATTTACCCAGAGAAAATGGAAATGCTAATTCCAAGAGATATATGCAGCCCTATGTTTATTGCAGCATTATTTATAATAGCCAAGACATTGAAGCAACCTAAGTATCCATCAATAATAAATGGATAAGGAAAATGTGGTACATATATACAATGGAGTATTGCACAGCCATAAAAAGAATGAGATCATGACATTTAGATAACATGACAGGCCTAGAAGATATTGTGCTTAGTGAAATAAGTCAGACTGAGAAAGACAAATATCATATGGTTCCACTCATAAAAGAAATCTTAAGAAAATGAATAAACAAAAAGCAAAAGCAGAATCAGACCTATAAATATTGATATTCTCATTCTTTTGTTCCTTTTTTCTTTAGGGTTAACCAAATAACCTTGAATATTTAATATAATTTTATCTTTTGACTTTTAGTTCTACCATTTTGTATTTTTTAAAGAAGTTTCTCTAGGGAATAATGATAACACATTTTAATTTACCACAGTTTATTTTGAATTAATATTATACTACTTTACGTATAATATAGCAACCTTAAACTGTATATTTCCATTCATCTCCTCCTATCATTTATGTTATTATTATATATTTCACTACTAGATTCGTATGCTATATAGGGTAATGTTCATGGGTCTTGGGGCTTTGGGCTCAGATATATCTTTTGGGGGTTCACCATTCAGCCCATGATACCACTTCTGTTTAAAACCCTCCAGTTGCCTCATGTATCATTCAGAGAAAAAGACAAAATTCCTACAATGGACTCCAAGTTCTTAACAATATGCCTTCTCCCTTTCTTTCTTCTTGGACCTCATACCTAACTAATTTTCCTTTTATTTTTCTACTCCAGGCACACTAGGATCCTTTAATTTTGGAAAATGGTGTCCATGCTCTCCTTGTGTCAGTAAACTTAATGGAACACTTTTGCTCCAAATTCCAAGATTACTCTCTCACTTTAGGGCTTTGATCAAATTTTCTTCTCATTGAGGCTTTTCCAGACTCTATTTAAAATCGCAACTTTTGCAAACACCTTTCCGCATTTCCCACAATCAATCACTGTCTTTTCCATTTTCTTCAAAAATTTTTTCCACAACACATTACTTATCACTAATATATGTCTTGTTTATTATTTCATTTATTGTCAGTCTGTAACCATTAAAATATAAGTCCCGTGAGGGCAGAAAATTTTATTTTGTTTACTGTTTAATACATAGCACATAGTATCGATAAATATTTGTTGAATGAATAAATAATTGTCTTATGGCTTCCACTATCCTGTTGAGAAATCTGTCCATTTGGGTGTTTTTGTGGTTAAAAATAGTTTGACTAGTTTAAAGATATTCTTATAGACTTCTGAAGTTTCACTGCATAGTGTCTACATACACATTTATTTTTATGTACTCTACTTAGTATAGGTTATAGTTCCTTACCTCTGGATTTATTTCTCTCTTAAGTCTAGAAAATTTATGGCCTTTATTGTTTTATTTTTAAAATTTTTATTATTTTTATTAATTATTTTTTTTGAGGGAGAGAGCATGTGTAAGTGGGGGAGAAAAGCGGAGGGAGGGAGAGAGAGAGAAAGAGAGAGAATCCCAAGAAGTCCCCATGCTCAGCATGGAGCCCAACATAGGGCTCAATCCCATGAACTTGAGATCAGTACCTGAGCCAAAATCAAGAATTGAATGCTCAATTGACTGAGCCACCCATGTGCCCTGAAGCCATTATTGCTTTAATTTTTTTTTAATGTTTATTTATTTTTGAGAGAGAGAGAGAGAGAGAGACAGAACATGAGTAGGTGAGGGGTGGAGAAAGGGAAACACAGAATCCAAAGCAGACTCCAGGCTGCCAGCACAGAGCCCCACACCAGGCTTGAACCCACAAACTGCTAGATCGTGACCTGAGTGCAATCAGGTGCTTAACTGACTGAGCCACCCAGGTGCCCCAACCATTCTTGCTTTTAATGTAGCTTCTCTTCTTTTTTATCTCTTCTCTCTCTGGAACTCTGTCCTATTAGTTTTCTCCATAACAGCCATCACCATGCGATCTACTTCCTGCTTCCTACTTTGTATCTTTTTCTCCCACTCTTTTTCTCCTCAGAGACTAGAAAGTCCCTAAAGCATAATAGATGCTTAACGAATGCTATTGAATACTTATAGAATGGTTGTTCTCTTTCTATCATCCATGACTCTTAATCTTCTTTCAAATTTTCCACCTGCTTTTCTTTTTATGCTACGTTTGGAATAATTTCTGCAGCCCTGTCTCTGAATTCGTGACTTTTCTTCTCAGTTTGCCTATTCTGATATTTAATCTATTAATATTTTATTTTAAATATTAAAACTTTTTCTTTTTAAAATGGCTATATTGAAGTTTAATTGATATGCAATAAAATACACATATTTATGCATGCAACTTGATGAGTTTGTTTATATGCATACACCCATGAAACCATCACCACAATCAAGGTTATAAACCTATCCGTTACTTCCAAAAGTTTCCTTGTAGGGGGTTTGTGGGGAGAGGAGTACTTAACATGAGATATACCCTCTTAAAATTTTTTAAAGTGTTTTTTTTCTTGATTTAAGTAATCTTTACACCTCATATGGTGCTCAGACTCCTCATGACCCCAAGATCAAGAGTTGCATGCTCCTCCAACTGAGCCAGCCAGCCTCCCCTCCCTCTTAAATGTTTAAGTGTACAATACAGTATTATTGGCAATAGGTACAATGTTGTACAGCAGATCTCTAGAACACATTCATCCTGTTTAACTTAAACTTTATATGAATTTAGAACTCCATTTCCCTCTCCTCTTTGCCACGAGAACCACAGTTCTATACCTTGCTTCTATGAATTTGACTATTTTAGTTACCTTGTATAAGTGAGATCATACAGTTTTTGTCCTTCTGTGACCAACATATTTTCCTTAACATAACATCCTCAAGGTTGATCCACGTTGTTATAAATGGCAGAATTTCCCTCTTTTTAAACTCTACATAGTATTCCATTGTGTATATATAACACATTTTCTTTATTCATTTATCTAGGTGTAGACATTTATTTTCATTTCTAATTCTTCCATAATTTTTTTTCATTTCTAAAAATTGTTTAGTCATTTTTTTTCAGGTTTCCCTAATCCTTGTGACACTATTTTAGAGCTTGCTTATTTTAAAAATTTTTTTTAACTTTTTTTTTTTATTATTTTTGAGACAGAGAGAGACAGAGCATGAACAGGGGAGGGTCAGAGAGAGAGGGAGACACAGAATCTGAAACAGGCTCCAGGCTCTGAGCTGTCAGCACAGAGCCTGACGCGGGGCTCGAACTCACGGACCGCAAGATCATGACCTGAGCCGAAGTTGGCCACTTAACCGACTGAGCCACCCAGGCGCCCCAGAGCTTGCTTATTTTAAAAGTTAAATTATTGGGGCGCCTGGGTGGCTTGGTTGAGCGTCTGACTTTGGCTCAGGTCATGATCTCACGGTCGGTGAGTTCGAGCCCCGCGTCGGGCTCTGTGCTGACAGCTCAGAGCCTGGAGCCTGTTTCAGATTCTGTGTCTCCCTCTCTCTCTGCCCCTCCCCCGTTCATTCTCTGTCTCTCTCTGTCTCAAAAATAAATAAATGTTAAAAAAAATTTAAAAAAATAAATAAAAGTTAAATTATTTTTTAAAATATCTCATCTGTAAGTATTTTATAATATCTAGTCGACACAGTAGTTTAAGTTCTTTGATATCTAAAACTGGTATATATTTGTGTGCATATATATGGCATTTGTTTAACCTGGCAGCAGGGAATGTGCAAATCTTTAGCCCTCTTTTAGGGTCCTTGGCTTCATCCAAGGTCCTTGCATTCATCTCTGCCTTTTTGCTTCTATACCAAAGCTCAGAGTCTTCATTCCAGTGCTGGTGTTGACTTTTGTCTTCAGAGAATTCTGGCACATATCAATGCATACAATTTGATGAGTTTGTATATATGCATACACTCATGAAACCATCACCACAGTCAAAGTTATAAACCTATCCATCACTTCCAAAAGTTTGCTTGCTTGGGGGGGGTGTGTGGGTGTGGTAGGGGGAGTATTTAACATGATATCTACCCTCTTAAATTTTTTAAATCTATCTATATCTATAGATATCTATCTATATCATCTATATCATCATCTATATCATCTATCTGTATGTCTGTGTATCTTATTTTTCCTCCCATGGGCTTTCATTTATCTAGAAAAGTTGCTTGGTGTGCTTTCTCTACTTTTCATTGGATTTCTTGTTGAATTGGTAAAGATTTCAAATAAGGGATATTAATACTTGGATAAATAGAATATTGTTAAAATAAAAAATATGGAAGCACCACTCTTTAGGTCTGTCGGTTATTTGCACCATTAACAGTAAATACTCATGTGCTTCGTTATTTCAGATCTACCATTAGAACATTATCGTTCCATTTGTATATCCACAGAATATTCTTGACAGGTAAATTGGAATTTATTTTTGTGTTAAACTCCATTTTAGTGAGATGGTTTTAATTTGTTTCCTTTGGTAGGAAAAATTAAATTATCGGTATGTCCCCTTGAAAGCCACTCTGGATCTAATATCTGTTATTGCTACTTATTGGTATGGAAACATGATCCTATAACTTTGTGATATTAGCTGTGGCTTACTATTTCCTCTTCACATTTCTATTTTTCTGTCTATTGTCCGAAAATGCATCCTAATTTAGCAGCATTCAACAGCCTGATACAGATTTTAGACCAGGAAAAAACTTAGGGATAAATTTTTGTTACATAAGAGTAAAAGTGTTCAGATTTGTAGAGGAAGTCAGTAGATTTCATGGAGACTGAAAATACAGGCACTAGTACTTGCTGTTGGTATAGGAATCATGGGTATTATAACAATTTCACATGAGACAGTTTGCATACTTGTGGGAAAATCATGCTGATAGGTTTCCTGACCTAAAATTGATCTCTCTTCCATCATCTAAGTTGTTCATAGACACTTAATCTTATTTTCATTAAACAGCAGTTAACAATTATTTAATATATAGTTGATGTATCTTTTTTTAATATTTTACTTCTATTTTTGAGAGAGTGAGGAGGGGGACAAGTTGGGGAGGGGCAGAGAGAGGGGGGACAGAGTGTCCAAAGCAGGTTCTGCACTGATGGCAGTGAGCCTGATGCAGGGCTCCAACTCACAAACCATGAGCTATGACCTGAGTGGAAATCAAGAGTCAGAGGCTTAACCGACTGAGCCACCCAGGTACCCCTATGGTGGATATATCTTTAGGAATATTTTGACTTATACCCATAAAAACTTTGACTTGAGAGTTCTTGCTGCTAAAATAAAAATCCTTCCTTTTTCTCTATGTTATACATTCAGACCAAGATAATTAGCAGTGTGGAGTTGCTAGATGGAAGAGAGTAGAAGGACAGGAAGGAACAGATTGCAAAATATCATAGTGAGGGAAGAAGAGGTTGCATCTTGAAACATCTGGTTAAAAGTGAAAGACCATCTGAGGTCTCTGAACCCTTGACATATTAAAAAGCATCTAGTTAAAATGTTGAAGTAAATGACAGAATATTTCTCCATGTTGTGGACAGATGCGCTATATGTTTAAGTGAATATATTAATTTTTATTTTATTTTATTTTTTAAAGTTTATTTGTTTTGAGAATGAGGGAGGGAGAGAGAAAGACAAGAGGAGGGGAGGATCAGAGAGAGAGGGAGAGAAAGAAAGAGGAAGAGAGAAACCCAAGCAGGCTCTGCACTGGCAATGCAGAGCCCAACATATTAACCAAGAAATCATAACCTGAGTTGAAACCAAGAGTTGGACACTCAACCAACTGAGCCCCCCAGTCACCCCATTAATTTTTGTTTTAACCTCTTGAGTTGTGCTTTCATCAGAACCTTTCAAGTAACACATTTTTGTTTTTATTTTTTTTATTTTCAAGTAACACATATAAGGATGTATATTTATGTTTCAATTGTGGACATTTTGCTTTCTTGCTTATGACATTCATTCCCTAACGTAATACCTAATTTCATCCCAAAGTATACAATTTATTTTTTTAACAAGATTTTTTTAAATTTAAATTTTAGTTAACATACAGTGCAATATTGGTTTCAGGAGTAGAATTCAGTGATTTATCACTTACACATAACAGTGCTATCACAGGTACCCTCCTTAGTACCCATCCCCCATCTAGCCCATTCTCTATCATTAAGAGTCTCTTGTGGTTTATTTCTCTCTCTTCTCTTCCCCACAACCCCTCCACCATTCCCACATGTTCATCTGTTCTGTTTCTTAAATTCCACATATGAGTGAAATCATATGGTATTTGTCTTTCTCTGATTGACTTATTTCACTTAGCATAATACATTC
Organism: Prionailurus bengalensis; assembly: GCF_016509475.1. Taxonomy (NCBI): domain Eukaryota; kingdom Metazoa; phylum Chordata; class Mammalia; order Carnivora; family Felidae; genus Prionailurus; species Prionailurus bengalensis. The sequence goes on from NC_057354.1 coordinate 71,588,988, forward strand.
TAGCTCCATCCACATTGTTGACAGATTTTGCCTATGTTAAAAGCACCTATTGGTGTTATCCAGAATGAGGACACTTTTAAATCTTATTTCATATTTGTACATGTAGAAAGGAACTCAAAAAACTCATCCAGAATCTGGGAAAAGTAAAACAAGATTATGATCTTTGAAGGAGTGAGTAATTAAAAGTATCCATTCCTTTCTACAATCCAAAACTTGATAGGACTCTGGGGTTGTAGAAAATGTAAAATCATTCGGAGGCGGGCTAGGGCCTTCAGTCTAATGCAAGGAAGCCCTTGTTCTCTCCCATGAAATTTTAGTGGCAGATTTTATCTGCATAACAATTCATGTTTATTTATCTATTATTTGCATAAAGGTAACTAAAATTCTCAATCTATGGTACCAACCCCTAATTCCAGTCCATTTCTGAAATGCTTTAAAACTCTGTCAAACCTTTTTTTGTTTGTTTGTTTGTTTATTAATTATTTATTTAGCGAGAGAGGGAGTGTGATCACAAGTTGGGGAGGCTCAGAGAGAGAGGGAGGGAGAAAGAATCCCAAGCAGGCTCCAAGCTGGTACAGAGCCTGATGTGGGGCTTGAACTCACAAATTGTGAGATCATGACCTGAGCCAAAATTCAAGAGTTGGACACTTAACCAACGGAGCCACCCAGGTTCCCCCAAACCTGGTCTTTTCTCATTATTTCTTCTTGCTTCTTTTTTTATTTATCTTTTTTTTCCCTCCAATATAGCCAGTGACTTGGAGGTTGTAGTCAAAGCAGAGATATAGTAGGCATTTGAATGGAGAAACTTCTTCAGATTCTTTTTTTTTAACTTAAGCCTGAATTTGAACTCCATTTGGGAGGGGGGGGGTAAAATAGGGTCAGTAATGACACAAAGACCATTTATTGGGGTTGTCCCTGAAATGAGAGAATGTTGTAAGGATACAGTGAAGCTGAGCATAAGAGGGAAAGTAGGATCTTCAGAATTTTAAAGATTTCCTTATATCTGTAAATTTTATGTAGAAAATAAAATTAGTTCTCCCTCATTACATGAGAGCAGCACCAACAAAGAACATATGGGCTTCAACTTCCAGGACATCCTCAATTTTAGAAGTGGCATTTCCCTATAATTTAAGTATTAAAGCTATATAAGTACATAACGATTAAAGGATCATTGTCTTTTGTGTCAGAGCTGAGTGAAGTTAGTTTTCATCTTTATGAATTAATTTACTGGCTGATTAGTTTTAATCTTTATACCTCTGTTGGTCATCTTCAAAATCTGGATGTAAATCTCCAACTTATAAGATTTTTGTGGATATTAAACAAGAATACATACTTAGAGCATATAGTACAGTTTAATAAATTTTATTGTTCTTCATAAAAGCCCGATAAGGAATGAAGTATACTAGCACAAAAGTATAATGAGCAAAGTTTCAGAAAGCCATATTTAGGCAGGGAACATTTTGTTTGGTTTTAGCTATGAGAATGCAATTATGTACTCATCACATTAGTACTATCTAATGGGAGTGTGCCTGTGTCAGTCTGCTTAGGTCTCTTTAAGCTTAAATGCACACGGTTGTCTTTGTATATACAATGTCCAATATCTAAAGGAAAAGGGGAAACTTTTCAGTGGAAGAACTGAGTATTTACATAGCTTAGACATTGGGAAAACAAAGTAGTAGACTCTTTGGCTAAGTTTTTATTTTTATCTGGAGGTGTCTATGACCACTGTTGTGAACCACACACCACAGTGTCTGTGACCTATCTACACAAAGGATGGACAAAACTTCAGTGATTTGTTTGAAGATGTCTTAGTTTGGTTCTAAATTGTTTGGTTTACTCAATTTCTTAATGGGAGAACATTTTAATCTGTGTTTACTTGAAAGGAATAAATTTTATATGTTTGCCTTATTTTTTTGGTAATACACTTGATAGACATATAACCCCTGAGTATTCTTCCTAGTATCAAAAACTGTGTGAATTGCCTTTTCATATGCTTTCAAAAAACTCAAACTAAAATATATAATCACTCGACTCATTTGTTGACAGTGTTACTCTTTTTGTAAAAACCTCCCAGACTTGTTGAAAGTTCAAAATGACTGAAATTAACTTTATCAATTGAAAATTCCCTCTAGAGATATAATTTTACCTAGACAAAATGTCAAATCCCATTCCAACAATAAATTAGAGGTGGAAAGAACCTACTACGTTATTAAATCCATCCAAGGAGCAAGAAAGAAACATATCTGACACTTCATTATTTTGGTATATAATTTATCCCATAGCAACACTTGAAGGAACTTGTCTTTCAACACTTGAAAGAACTGAATGAGCATGTAGCATTCAGTTAGTGTCATTCCTGATGTTTATTTATCAAATTCAGTGAACTTGACCAAAAGCTACTTTTTATACCTCATACATGTATAGGCACATTTACATCTGGTTGAAGTATAACAGGGTATAGCAGGGTTTTCTTATGGAGGTGTTTGAAAAATTGTGCTTCTAGTAATTTACAGCAGTATTAAAATATTGTTTCTATGAACTTTATTAATACTTCCAAAATGTGGCTGTACACTGACTCCTAATTCTCCACTGGTTGTTTGCAGACATGTTACTTTCTTTTTTATGTCTTCCGCAATACCTCTGGCACGGTACTGAAAAGAAACCTTAAAATTTGTTTTTATACAATATTTCTATCACATTACTGAACACACAGTACTTAATATTGTTGAACACAAGGATTTTTAAATAAGAAAAGACACTAATATAGAACTTTAAAAATGTCTACAAGGCACCATGACTCATTAGTTGACCTGAGCACTCTCTTCTGTGAATCTGTTTTCTATCTTTGCCTTATGAATCTACTCCCCACCCCTACCCCGGTGCCAGAAAGAATTCCAGGTAGCTCTACAGTTATCACATTTCTTGTAGCTGAGTCTAGAGTTGAAGGCACCTACTGATTCCAAACCAGAGAATCTGCAAAATTCCTTCTGCTTCAGTTCCAGAGAAATTCTCTCACACTCTGGAAGAAGGTAGGCATGCCATTTTTAAGATCAGATATCCCTGAGGCAAAGTCACTAATAGGAATCCCTCCTCTCAGCCTCCCACCTTCCATTAAAGACAGTTTCCTTTTGCTGCCTTCATGGGCTTTTCTTATTAACCACCTGTCATTTTTTTTCAGATTTTCTGATTTCCAGGCACTATATTATGTTCTTGAACACTAGACCAATATTCTTGAAGATGCAATAGATAAATGAAATACAGTAGTCCCCTATTATCTGCAGTTTTGCTTCCTATGGTGTCAGTTACCCATGGTCATCTGCAGTTAGGAAGCAGATGATGCTCCTTCTGTTATATTGTCAGAAGGTTAATAGTAGCCTAACTTGGTGTCATGGTCTGTGTGGCTCACCTCACCTCACTTCATCTCATCATGTAGGCACATACTATCTCATGTCACAAGAAGGGTGAGTACAATACATTAAGATATTTTCACAGATATTTTCATAACTTTTATTACAATATATTGTTATACTTGTTTTATTTTATTATTAGTTATTGTTGCTAATCTCTTACGTTGCCTAATTTATAAATTAAACGTAATCACAGGTCAGTAGGTATAGGAAAAAACATAGTATATACAAGGTTTGGTAGTCCCCATGGCTTTAGGCATCCACTGAGGCTCTTGGAATGTATCCTCCACAGTCAAGGGGGATCTATTGTATGCTGACTGTCTTTAAATCACTAATAGTCAATCTCTTTGAATCATTCCTTCCACTAAGCTTCTGTTTTTGTTGCATAACCTCTTTTTTAGAGACATCTTTTTTTCCTGTTAGACTTCTGGCTTCCAATAACTCTCTCCACCCACAATTTTGAGATATCATTGATCTCATGGCTGTATGTAACATATATACACTAACTATTCCCAAATGTATATAACTGGCCTTTTATTTCCACTGAGCGCCACATTTCTGTATGAAACTTCTTACTCCCTACTTCCTATCTCCAAGTCCTTTATAAGACATATGCTTTGCAAATGTTTTTTCCAGTCTATAGATAGTTCTTTCGTTATCTTAACAATGTCTTTTGAAGAGCAAACATTTTAATCTTGGTGAAGTACAATATATGAGTTTAGCTTTTTTATAGATCAGGTTTTAGATATTGTATTAGAGCAATATTTTAATTTTAAAAGGACAAGATAAATTAAGCACTGATTTCTTTAAGATACACTTTAACATAGAAATAATAAACAAATAAAGAATTAAACTGTAGTCCAGTTAGTTTTTATTTACCTTTGACCTCTAAAAAAGAAAATCTCATTGAACTTAATAAATATATTATGTACCTAACTTTAAGCTGTCTATCATTTTTATACATGGGTATCCCCCAAGCCAGGGTTTCTCAAATTCGGTACTATTGACATTTTGGGCCAGATAATTTTTTGTCATGAGGCCATCTTGGGCATTTTAGGATATTTAGCAGCATCCCTGGCCTCCATCCACTACATCACAGAGGAAGCCTCCAGTTAACAATAAAAAATGTCTCTATACATTGCAATATGTATGTTTAGTGGGGCAGTGGTGGTGGAGAACAGGGAGGAAGATCACTCTTGGTACAGAAGTTTTGCACCAATGGACCTGATTCTGGTTCAGCCCATCCCAGGCTGCCTGACTGAATATACTTAAAACCAAATGATGAATCCAGAAAAATAATGTCATTTTCTTCCTTGTTTGATCCCTAATGATATTAGGAGAGATGGATGACCTTCTTTGAGCCCCCGACCTATGCAAATGGTGATGGAAATATTCTCCAGTGGGATTCCTTTCCCATTCTCTACTTTAATGGGAGTGGGCACAGGAAAACAATTTGAGTCCTTTTCTTGTGGCATACACAAAGAATAGTGAGTGTCCCATTCTTCTAATTCTGGAGATCGTGATTTTCTACCTCATAAAACTTACACAATTCTCTTGCTTTCCAGCACCACATACATTTGATACAAGTTTGGATATGTCTTTTTCTGACCTTTTACTTCAGGTAGAATATATTGGTTTTTACTTAAACTAACCTCTAGTTGATGGCATTTGCATAGTTTTACTTCCAATTAAGTTCTACTTATACTTCAAAGTATAAGTAAGTTTTTTAAAGTTATACAGAAAAAATATAAAAAAGTTCTTAAGGGTAGGCGGAGGTGGGAAAATACTCGTAAAATAATCACCATGTTAGATATCTCTTAGTGATATTCTCTACAGCTTATGATATTCATGGAAATAACATTTTCAAAATATCTACTTCCTATTTCAAACCATTTATAAATTTTGGAGCTTAATTTACTATTTTAAAGAATGTTCATTTCTCCATTGCTGGAGTTCCTTTGGAGGAGATTGAAAATATCTCCTTACACGACAAAGAGATATTTCTGCCATTCTATCAGTTTCAGAAAGCAGCTGAGCTTCTTGTATTGCCTTCTAAAAATATGAACTATGAATTCATTTTTTTCCCATTGGGAATGCAGATTTACAGATCACACAGTATAGAGTTTGAAAACAACACAATGCCAGTGGTGGCATTTCTTAGAATAAGAGTCTGCATAAAATTGATAGCTAAGACTGAACATCTCCTTTTGGCTGAAATGACACCTTAAAAGATTGTTAGTGTAGTCAAAGGAGCTCAAAAGGAAGATGATAAGAGATGTGGGCAAAACTCATCTTGTTTTTAAAACTGACACCAAGTATTTGCTGTCAACATTACCAGAACTACTGTGTGCAGCAGTGACTCAAATAGTGGTACTTAGGCCCTTCTGAAATAATAAATTTGGTGGCAAACCACTTATTTTTCAGGACAGGGAATCAAGTGAATGGTATTTTGAAGCCTTTTGGTCACTAGCAGGCATCACATTATTTTGCTGGGTGGGCATTGTAATTCACCAAATTACAAAGCAAGTTCTTGTAAGAAGTCATTTTATTGTAACATCATGCTGAATGTGGGATGGCGTTTTTCTATTCAGGCCGAGAGAGTTAGAAAGGAATGGTGATTAAGTGCTGGGAATCACTAAGGATTTGATCTAATTCTACAAACTGGCAGAATTCAGAATGGAAGTTGCTATCATCACCCCTTTCTCTATTTTTTATTCTTAGGGTAGAGGGATCTTTTCCCTCTCTCCCTTTTTTTCCTTCCTTTCTTCTTTCCAGCCAGTGTGCCAAGACATGGAAATTCCATTTTAAAACTTTGTTCTCTCTCCTTAATTTTTTTCCCTTCATTTTTGTCTCTTTATTACTCCTTTTCTCTTTATCCACTTCTCTCTGACTAAGCTACTTCTCTTCTTCTCCTTGGGTCCTGTTACATGGTTTCTTGCCATTTCATGGTTGTAGTTTGTGATAAAGACACTAGGAACACCAAAGAATTAGCCACCTATATCCCAGAGGTAGCATTGACTGTTTCACTCTCTGGTTAGCTGTTTGGCACTTTCCTTTCAAATTGGTTTTCTAATTATCAAGATTAGTCCTGCTTAGGCCCCAGGGGTCCGATGTCACAAAAGCAAAATCATTAGTCACATATTACCATGGAAATCCAGAAATAGATTTATATTACTTCTCAATTTTGGAATAAACAGGTCACGTGGCTCAGCATAGCATGTTTTATTCACCAAATTACTCAGTGTAAGCAAGGAAGGTACTTTATTTTGGTGGACTTGTATAGAGTAACAAAAAGGTACCTGTTTGTCTTACTACAAGAAGGCAGTGTAATGGACTTCTCCTTGCTCTGTGACCCTGGGGCAATGATTTAACTTCTTCAGGGCTCATTTTTTCTCACACAGGATAGAAATAATAGCTCCTTCCTTCCAAGTTTACAACATTAAATGAGGTAATGCCTATAAGACATACTACTCTGTAAGCTCTGAATTCAGAACTGTGTTTATTTTTGGTTCTGTCGCTTATGATTGTGGTATGTTGATTAATCTTTCTATGCCTCTGATTGTTCATCTACAAAATAGAGATTGTTTTCAAGAGTGACTGAGATAATGTGTGTTAAGCACTTTGAAAGGCTTCTAATACATGTGTGGTTATAAATTTCATTGCACAACAATATTAACCTTTCTCAAAAAATAACTTTTCTGATAAAAGACAGCACATATAAAGAAACTGTGTGTGTAAATGGATTTTCCTAGTAAGTATTCTTTTTGTGTTCAGCATTATGTTTGTGAGATGCATCCATGTTTTTATATAACTATTGTGTTCGTATGCTCATGCTGTTACAGTGTTCTAGTGAATGAATAGAATACCATTAAACTATCCAATCACCTGTGCAGAGACATTTAGGTTGAGACTAGGTTTTGGCTGTTAATAATGACGCTGATGTGAATATTCTTTTATCTATCTCTTGGTGCATGTGAATAAATTTTGGTTGGGTCTATCTAATAGGAATGAAATCGCTGAGTCATAAAAGGTGAGTCCAGCTTTAGCAGATAATACCAAACTGTGTGAGAGCCCCTGTTTCTCCTCATCCTTGTGAGCACTTACATCGTCAGTCTCTTTTAATCTAACATATTCTGGTGGATGTGTAGTGATAATATCCTTAGGGTTTGAATTTGTATTTTTCTGATGGTTAAAGAAGAAGACCAGCTTTTCATTGTACTATGATCCATTTGAATATCTTCTAGTGTGTGGTGTCTATATTCTGTATTTACACCTCCTTCATTGGTTCCTTGAATTGCAAACACCATCACCATTCTATGACTTTCCTTTCAACTCTCTTGATATCTTTTGAGAAAAATAATTTAATTTTAATGCAGTTAAAAATACCAGTCTTCACTTTTATGGTTAGAGATTTTAAAGGTAAATACAAACAAACAAACACATTTCCCTTCCCTGAAAATTTTATAATATTCTTTTCTACACTTCTAAAAGTTTCATAGTTTTAGTTTAAAATCCAACTGAAATTGATTTTTTACATGGTAGAAGGGAGAAGTAAAGCTTTGTTTTTTTTTTCTGACATGGATATCAAGTTATCCCCACACCAATTATTGAAAAGATCATCCTTCTATGCCTCTATAATGACACATAACATCTATCAATGAAGAGTACAGGTATGTGTATGTGTATGTGTATTTTTAGGATCTTTATATTGTTCCATTGCTCTGTTTTCTCTCTTTCTACCAACGCAATATTGTTGCTGCTATATAACAAATAGATCATCACTCTTTAGTCATCTTAGCCAGTTCATCCTAAAGTGTGTCTGAGGCCCATGTGGTCTCCAAGATTTTTTCAGGAGGCACATGATTCCATCTTTTCTAGCTACATATGAAAAGGTTGGATTTTCTTCATATACTTTAACCAAACAGCATATGCAACAGATTTTAATTCTGAAGACAATGTGAGAAAACAGTAGAAGTTAATTGCTACTGCTTTTTATTTTGGAAAATATATATATTTTTTTAAATTTTTTTTTCAACGTTTATTTATTTTTGGGACAGAGAGAGACAGAGCATGAACGGGGGAGGGGCAGAGAGAGAGGGAGACACAGAATCGGAAACAGGCTCCAGGCTCTGAGCCATCAGCCCAGAGCCTGACGCGGGGCTCGAACTCACGGACCGCGAGATCGTGACCTGGCTGAAGTCGGACGCTTAACCGACTGCGCCACATATCTTTAAATACGTTATTTATTTTAAAATGTTATATATTCACTGATCTTATTTAAAAATGATCACAAATATTTTTAAAGTGTTCTCAGTTTTAATATCTAATATAGTAAATATAAATACATCTTACCCATGCCAATTAAAACTCTTTGTGGTTATCAATAATTTTTCAGAGCACAAAACATTTGAAAATAGGTAGTCTTGGCTGTTCTTGATCTGCATTCTCATATAAATTATAGAAACAGCTTGTCAAGATCCACAAAAACAAAACTAAAAATCCATTGCAATTCTCATTGTGATTGCATTGAGCCTATAGTTTAATTTGGAGAGATTGATTTTTTAATATTAAGTCTTTTGTTCAATTACAATGTTACATCTCAATATATATAAACTTTATTACATTCTTACAACACTGTTTTGTAGAGTTCTGCATAGAGAATTTACATATTTTAGTGTGATTTTTTTTTGCTACTACAAATAGTGTCTTTTGATTTTATTTTCTGCTTTTGGTTTGTATGTGGAGCACTAAGTCTTACTGTTTTTCTGCATTTTCTTTTGGATTTTCTACTTACATAATCAAGTCTTCTAATAATGACAGTTTATTTATTCATTTCCAATTTTTATCCTTTTCTTTCTTTCTTTCTTTCTTTCTTTCTTTCTTTCTTTCTTTCTTTCCTTTTGTCTAGATCCTACAGTATAAGGTTGAATAGAAGTGGTCATAGCAGACATATTTATCTTGGACCTGATTTCAAAGGAAAAGTTTTCAACTTTCACCACTAAATGAAAGCAACTTTAGATATTACAGATTTCTTGGAATTATCCTTGCTTACATTAAGCAAATAACTTTCTATTCCTAGTTTGCTAAGAGCTGTAAGTATGAATGAATGTTGAGTTTTATCTAATGCATTATCTGCATCTACTGAGATGATATGATTTTTTCTTTTGCCAATGTGGTATACAATATTGATGGGTTTTAAAACATTGATCCCATCTTTATTCCTAAAGCAAACTTATCTTTGTTGTCCTTTTTATGTATTTCTCAATTAGTTTGCCTACAGTTTGTAAGGATTTTTTATCAGTTTTTGAATGAGGTTGGACTATAAGTTTTCTCAAAATATCTTTAGGTGTCTTGATATTCTAATTGAACTGATATTAAATGTTTGGTAGAATTCACCCTTTGGCTATTGGGGCTGGTTTTCCTTATATGGATGTTCCAAATTATGGATTCAGTTTCTTGAAAAGTTATAAGACTGTATACATCTTGGTAAATTTACATTTTTTGACATGATGATTTTTTTTATTACATGTATATTTAATATCTGTACAATCTTTAATGGGCTTCCTTTTCTCTTTCTGAAATTGAAGTATGTGTCTTATTTCTTATTTTCTTTCTTATTCTCCTTAGGGGTTTATTAATTTCAAGACTCTTTTTAAAGAATCAAGTTCTTGTTTGCCAATTCTTTCTCTTGTATATTGATGTCTATTTCATTAATCTGTATCATTATTATTTTATATATTTTTAATTTTTGTCACATTTCTAGCATTTTGAGTTGGATTCATATAAATTTTCAGTCCCATCCCTTTTTTCTAGTATGAAATTAAAGTTATAAATTGCTCAATAAATACAGCCTTAGTCACCTCTCTTAACTTTGAAATGTAGTATTTTGGCTATTATTTAACTCAAAATATTTTCTAATTTTCTTATAATTTGTTCCTTGATGCATGGAAACACATTCTTACTGATTTCTATCTTAATTCCATTATGATCATTTTCTGTATAATTTTAATAATTAGAACTATATTGAGTTTTACCTTCGTCAGTTTTTGTAAGTATTTAAGGTGTCCTTGAAAATAATTTGGGGGTGTCTGGGTGGCTCAGTCAGTTAAGCATCAGACTTCGGCTCTGGTTATGATCTCACAGTATGTGAGTTCAAACCCTGCATCAGGCTCTCTGCTGTCAGTGAAGAGCCTGCTTTGCATCTTCTGCCTCCCTCTCTCTGCCCCTTCCTCACTTGCACATGTGCATGTGCTCTCTCTCTTTCTCTCAAAAATAAGCACTTTAATGCTCTCTCTCTTTCTCTTAAAAATAAACACTTTAAAAAAGAAAACAACTTGCATCCTACATTTGTGGAGTACATTTCTTCTATGTCTATGAGGTGAAATTAGTTAATTGTTCTGTTTAAATCTTTTATACCCTTAATATTTTTTCCTATCTTTTCTATGTTATTGAGAAATCTATATGAAAAATTTCTACAGTTATTTTGGTTTTGCTAATATCTCCTTATATTTATGTCAATATTGTTTTATGTATTTGAAACCATTGAATTAGTTGCATACACTTCTAGAATTATTTTATCCTACTGTTAAATTGAATGTTTCATTTTAAAGATAGATCTTTATTCCTTTTAATTCCTGTTGCCCTTAAATTTACTGTTTGAATTAATACAGCTATTCCAATTTTAACATTTGTTATTTTTTACATAGTAAATTTTAAATTGTCATCCTTTTATTTTCAACTAAACTTTCTGTATCTTTATATTTTATATGTACCTCCTGTAAGAAGCAAACCTGTGGGTTCTTTTTTATTATACTCTTATAATCTTTGTTTTTTAATTAGAGTTTCTAGTTCACCTACATTAAATTACATTTAATGTAATTACTAATCTCTTTTTAATTATCATTTTTTTGTGTGTACATTACCTATTTCCTATGCCTGTTTTTGTTTTTGTTTTTTGTTTTTGAGAGAGACAGAGGCAGAGACAGAGACATAGCACAAGTAGGGGAGGGGCAGCAAGAGAGAGGGAGACACAGAATCTGAAGCAGCCTCCAGGCTCCGAGCTGTCAGCACAGAGCTCAACGCTGGACTCAAGCCTACAAACCGTGAGATCATGACCTCAACTGAAGTAGGATGCCTAACTGACTGAGCCACCAAGGCACCCCTTCCTATGCCTGTTTTATGTTTTCTTTCGTTTCTGTCTTACTTTCTTTGTATGGGTAGATTAGTTTATATTATTCCATTTGTTCACCATGTTTTTGGAATTTATACATTATTGCATATTTTAGTGGTTATGCTAGGGGTTATTACATATTTGACATATCAAGTCTAATATTAATTGATACTTTATCATTCTCCCAGGCAATGCAAAAACCTTACAACACATTAAATCTATCTTTCATCCATATATATCGTTCATATATATGTCTATATATGTGACTCTATGTTAATACATACCTATTTGTGTGTATATATATGTATTTCTTCTTAAAGTCTGCAATCTCTTTTTATAATTATGTAAAACTTTTTCATTTCACTTGAGTTCTTATTTTTGCTTAGTATGGAATTTAACATAAGTAGTTGTTTTCTCTCTGCACAATTAAAATATTAACCCATTTTCTTTTGGTTTCATTGTTTCTATTAAGAAGCCAGCTTTAAAGAAAATTCTTTCTCTTAGGCTGCTCTTGTTTTTTGTATTCTACAGTCTTACAATGAGGTGTCTATGAGAAGATTTCTTTAATTCAGTGTACTTTGGGACTAAACTGGATGTCTGAATCAATTAACTGATGTCTCTCATCAGCTTTGAAAAACTCTTGGTTACTATATCTTCAAATATTGCTTTTGCTCCATATGGTCCTCTCATTCTGAGGTTATAAGTATCTGTATGTGAGAACTTTTCACTGTTTTCAATGTCTCCTATCTATTCTTATTTTTGACATCCACTGTGCTTAATCCTCAATGTATTTTTACTCAACTTCCAGTTCTCTAATTCTCTCTTTAGTATTGTCTAATACTAGTATTTATTGTTAAATACATCTGAATTCAAAATTTTATTTATTATAATTTTAAATTTTGGATTTTTTGGTTCTTTTTCAAACTCACAAAGTAATTTTTATAGTTTCAGTTTTCTACTGAAATTTTATTTCTTCTTAAGATTCTTGAATAGAATAAGCAGTTATTTAAAAATCTGAGTTTGATAATTATAACATATTCAAATCCATCTTTAAATCTGATATTAATTTTTGTTTATTCCAAATTTTCTTTATGTTGTTCTATTATATGTTTTCTAGATATTATGTTTGGAACATTGTGGAAATAATATGAGGGCTAAAATGGTGCTTTCTTCCTCTAAAAAGGATTTTTTGGCTTTTTCTGTATTTTTCAAGTTTTTATGTATTTTTTTCAACAGAAGAGTTTATATTACTTAAACTATATTACTTAGGGTCCATTACAGGAAATGCACTCATTCTTATCCTTTATGTATATTAGAATGACATTCATCTGTGTTCATCTTCTATACACAATGGAGTACTACTCAGTGATGTAAAAGAATGAAATCTTGCCATTTGCAACAACATAGATGGAAATGGAGTGTATTATGCTAAGCAAAATCACTCAGAGAAAGACATAAATATTTTATTCATATGTGGAATTCGAGAAACTCAACAAGTGAACATAGGGGAAGGGAAGGAAAAATAAGATAAAAACAGAAAGGGAGACAAAACATTTTAGGTTCTTAAATACAGAGAACAAACTGAGAGATGCTGGAGGGGGGAAGAAAAGGGTTAAATGGATGATGGACACTAAGGAGGGTACTTTTTGGGATGAGCACAGGGTGTTGTATGTAAGAGATGAATCATTGGGTTCTACTCCTGAAGCTGAGACTACACTGTATGTTAACTAACTTGAATATAATTTCTTTTTTAATGTCTATTTGTTTTTGAGAGAGAGAGAAACAGTGAGAGCAGGGAAGGGGCCGAGAAAGAGGGAGACACAGAATCCAAAGTAAGCTTTAGGCTCTGAGCTGTCGGCACAGAGAGCGATGTGGGGCTCGAACTCCCGAACACATGAGATCATGACCTGAGCCGAAGTCGGATGCTTAACCGACTTAGCCACCCCGGCGCCCTTAACTAACTTCAATATAAATAAAAACAAAACCAATAACAAAAACCAAAAATAACAAAAATAAGACAAAAAACTCAAACAATGGTCTAATGAAATGATTCTTTGATTTCTTTTATATAATATTGAGATGTTAGAATGTAATTTATTGGGTCAAGAAGTGGTACTGTGTTATAATTGGTCAACTAAAATTTAAAATAGCCAGTAAACGTTTTCATTAGAATTTAATTGATATTGAGTTCTTTATGATAGCAGTGGGTAATGCTTCTCTAAGCCATTTGTAGGTGATACTATTAAAACCATATCATTAACACTAAAAAAGATGTTTATATTCCTTAGTTTTTGTATACAATTCGTATAAAAATTTAGCTCAGCGTTTCTAGTTCTATAGCCTCAAAATTAGGGATGTTTTATATTGCAGTGACAAGAACATGGGAAGTAGAGTATCAGGAATATCTTTAAGTCATGGCTTACCCTCTTACTGGCTATGTGACATTGAACATATGAATTAACCTCTTTAAGCCTCAGTTTTTAGGTTCCTAAATAAGGATGGTCAGTTTCTACCTCATGAATTTGATGTGAAAATGAAATAGGATTATGCATACAAACTGCTTAACACATTGCCCGGGACTCGCTTCACTGTTAGTTTTATTTTGAGGATGTGGTATTCCTATATTTCATTTAAGCTTGATTAAGGAAGACCTCATTTTTTCTGACTCTGATTCTTGAAGTAGGATTTTTCTGAAAACACACTTCTATAAGCAGATATAGAACAATCTCTAGCTCAAGCCATACCTCACTGTAATTTTCACAAGAATAACTTTTGAAGCATGCTCTTCTGACTGTATATATATGTGATTGTTTTGGAAACCAGTACAGAGGTTACATTTATGTGTTTGGATTCTTTTGATCTTATGTCTACCTTTGTTTGTGTTATCTATTATAATAGTTATCATGCTTGTGCACACAGAGATAGCAGTGTTCATTCAAGTCATGGATAAAAATGTTAACTCAGTGGGACCAAGGTAACTTTACAATAAATTATATGTAATATAGTCTGGCTTGGAAATTATAATAGACTTTTCACACACAAAAAAGCAAAATTTATTTAGCACATGCCATCACCTGGTGATTCACCAGATCTTTTTTTTTTTCTCTCCCTAAGGTGAATAGACTATCATCTTCAGCAATATATCCAGATTTTTCCTGGACATCAAGTCAGTGAGTTAGCTTATAGTTTTTATAATTTAAAGACTAGACATTATTTTTCAAAATTTTGATATCAGAATTTAGCTGGAATTTTCACACAGATTATTGTCATGAAATGACTCCCATACTTCCTACAATATAATCATTTATGGTTAGGAGAACTGTACTTATTTGAAAGGGTCATTTGTTTTTCCCTACACCTTTATAGTATACCACATTAAGTCTTCCTTCTTAAAAGAGCCAGTATTTACACTGTATCTTTTAATTGCTAAGAACTTTTCACAATTTTTGAGATCCATTTTTCTTGATGATATAGCATACTTAATTATGTGTTGAATTGTTGTCTAATCGAGATGACATTATCTCTCTCCCTCCCACTGCATGATAAATAAATTACTTTGATGGCAAGAAAGAATACATTTGGCGTGTGTGTGTGTGATTCGTTTAAGAAATTGTACTACTTTCTACTTTAGCAGAGTAGTTAAGCCACAACTGTTTTTATAAAAGTAAAGTAGAATTAAATGCATTAAAAACCCATCAGGAGAATGTTATTTAAGTTATAATATATTTTGCTTTTAAATATATGCTAAATACATTAAGGAGGCACCTATATAAAGTGTTAAGTCAAATAACAATTGAATAAGATGACTATTATTCAAAAATCATTTCATTAGCATGTTGTTGATATGGTTACCTACAGAATAATATAATTTCATTAGTACAGGTGACATTAGCAAGCACTGAATTAAGGATTTTTATTTTTCAGTGGACAGAACAGAGATACAGAAAGGGGAAATAATTTGCCCCAAATCATTAAATCACATGGTGCTGGTGGTGAGAAGGACTGTATCCACTACCTCTTGACCTTCAGTATATTTTGACCACTTGCTCTTATAATGCAAAAGTTTACCACATGGCAAGAACTGATTGCCTGGTATGGCAAAAGATTTAGTAAGTGTGTACTGTTCAGTCCTATTGTAGGAGGGAAGAAGGCAAAATGGAACTTGTTTGAAATAATTGCCACAGTAAGAAAAATAATCCACCAGTTTCTCCTTTCCTTTGATGTTTGAATTTGCAGCAGTGACCTTTGGGATCAAAGAAATAAAAGATATATTCCAGTATCGCTGTGTGTGGAGGAGACAGAATCATGTTTGTAGCAATAATATGATGTTCTAAGGCCTTAAATGTTTCTTCATTAATTATCCTCGAAAAGTTCAGTTGTTTGTTCTGAACATGAACAAAATGAAACCATGCGCTGTAGGAACAGAATAAAAATGTCTAACTCCTGGCAACCACTCAAGATGTTCCTCATACCCCTTACACTGGGCACAGTGAAATGTAACACCATTATTGGGTAGCATGTTTGGTTTCTTTTTATTCTCTATGTAAACCACCTTTGGAATCTCTGTCTCTGTCTCTTTGCCTCCCTCTGTTTCTGTGTCTCTGTCTTTCTGTTTCTGTCTCTTACCTGCTCCATGTGTCTCCAAAATCCATTTCTGCCATTTTGCCTGGATCACATCACTCCATAACCCTGGCTCATGCTTAGTGTGCTCCCTTTTCCAGAGACATAGCCTCAAATTTGATTGCTCAAAATCCTTCCCAGAAAACTTTTTCTATAGTAGCTCAGTATTCTAGAGGAAGAGGGGTAAGATCTTAGAAAAACCAAGCGCTATGTCATTGTTCTCAAACATCTCTGTCTCCTGGAATGTTTGTCTTCTCAGTTTTCTAAATGTCAAGTCACAAAAATGCAGTTTTAAGTCAACTAGAAGAGTCCATGATGCATGTTGTAAAAACAAAAAAACAAAAAAACAAAAAACTTCTTTCCTAAGGCATCATATAAAGTGAATAATCTTTATATCTTCATTAGCAAGTAGGTAGTAAAATTTCAAGGTGATTGTATCTCTATGCAAATATATCATGAGTGTTTCTTTTGAAATCTGTTTCAGAAGTAATTATATTTGGATGCTGTGTGTATATGCCTCCCTTCTTTTTATGTGTATGTGTTATCCTTAAATACCATTGCAAATTGCACAGAGGTTACAGATAATAGTAAAGGCATAAGTGGTTTTATTTTCTTTCTTTTTGACATACTTAGCAAAGCAATAACATTGGGTATATTGAAAATAGCAATATTTTAGTTTAATTATACACATTCTTTCTTGTATCTGTGTGGTCACGTTATTGATAATACTTCTGTGGCTTATGTATTTTGCAGAAGTTATGTCTTTCAATTATTACCTAAATAACCACGGCCTTCCTGAATGGAAGGACATAAAAGCAAAAGGAAGCATGTAACCCCCCAGTGTGTTTTATTGCTCGTATCTTCTCATCAGTTGTCTATATTATATACAAATATGAATCCCATTTCAGCTCATATACATGTTCATGTGTCCAGTTGGGAAATAAATTCACAGTAACATGGTAATAATTAAAGATCACTCCCAAATGGTACTTTCCACTTTTGTTAAGAGCCTTTGATATCTTGATCAATAGAACAATCCAAATCTTGTTCCACTTTTTTAGTCAAAATGCTGTTTGTTATGAATTGTTTACTTTACTGGAGGACCTCTGTTGCCCTTTAGGTCACAGCAAACACAGGTTAACTTGATAGTCTAGGAGGGCCCCCAGCTAGCTCAGTGAGTAGTAGAGCATGCAGCTCTTAAAATCCAGGGCCCTGAGTTCAAGTAACTTTTGGGGGGTAGAGCTTACTTCAAACAAAGAAACAAACAAAGAAATCAAAAACCTGAGAGGCCTTTTCCAGTTTATTTAAGTCAGCTTCATGTAATCATAGATTCTCCAGTCCCTTTCTGAATTTCTGGGATAGAGGAAATTAACTGCTTCATAAGGGGATTATTCTGGTTTTTTTTGTCCTTTCAGCTATATTGAGACATAATTAACAACTTACATTATGTAAGTGTAAGGTATACAAAGTGATGATTTTATGTACATATATATATTGCAAAATGACAATAAAATTAACACATCTATTACCTAGTTACCTTTTTTTCCCCTTGTGTTGAGAACACTTGAAATTTACTCTAACAGCTGTCTAGCATAAAATACAGTATTCACTATAGTCACCCATGTTGTACCTTAGATCCCTGGAACTTATTCATCTTATAACTGGAAGTTTATACCGTTTGACCAACATCTCCCCATTTCCCCTAATACCTAGCCCTCCATAGCCATTGATCTATTTTCTCTGAATTTGGTTTTTTTACTTTTTTTTAAAAAAGTTTATTTATTTATTTTGAGAGAGAGAGAGTGAGAGAGAGAGAGGAGAGCATGAATGGAGGAGGGGCAGAGACAGAGAGAGGGAAAGAGAAAATCCCAAGTAGACTCCATGCTTCATGCACAGGGCTCAGTCTCATGAAACATGAGATCATGACCTGAGCCACAACCAAGAATTGGAAGTTTAACAGACTGAACCACCCAGGTGCCCATATTTGGCTTTTTAAAAATCCCACATATAAATGAAATCATACAGTATTTGTCTTTATTTGACCTATTTAATTTAGTAAAATGCCCTCAGGGTCCATCCATGTTATCACATATTGCAGAATGTCCTTTTTCCACTCACCAGTGGATGTATACTTAGGTTCTTTCTATGTCTTAGTTACTGTGAATAATGTTCCAATAAACATGGGGGTGTAGATATCACTTCAACATAATGATTTCATTTCCTTCAGATATATACCCAGAAGTGGGATTGCTGGTGTGGTAGTTCTATTTTAATTTTTTGAGAAACCCCCCATACCCTTTTCAAAGTGGTTGCACTAATTTATATTCCCACCGAAAGTGCATAGGGTTACCCTTTTGAGGAGACTATTCTTAATTCCAAAGTTGTAGGTTCAAATTTATTTTTTTAATCCAAATATCTTTTCTGTGATTTCTCCATTTATTCTTCTTGTCTCCTGAGAATTTTATAGACGTGGTTTAAACCGGCCAACTTTAGGGGCACCTAGATGGCTCAGTTTGTTAAATGTTCAACTCTTGATTTAGGCTCAGGTCATGACCTTAGTGTCTCTGAATTGAAGCCCTGCATGGACTCTGCACTGACAGCTCAGAGTTTGCTTGAGAGTTTTCCCTCTTTCTCTGCCCCTCCCCTACTCACACTCTCTCTGGTTCTCTCGAAATAAATAAATAAACTTAAAAAAAAAAAGAGTAACTTTTAGTGAACTTGAAAATAGCTCACTTTTCTCCTCAGCATGTCTTCTCCCTGAGCCCTGCAGTCTGTTTTGGAGCTGCCATTCTGATGCCCCAGTTCCAGTTGTCAGCATCTAGGGTAGTGCTCTCCCCTAGATGCGCTCAAGAATGTGAGAGTTTCCTCTAATGTGACAGAAAAGAAGTGGCATAGAAGGAAGGGGAGAGAGAAAGTGGGATAAGAAGGAAGGAAGGAAGGAAGGAAGGAAGGAAGGAAGAAAGGAAAGAAGAAAGAGAAAAAAAAGAAATACATATAAGAAAAGTGTGCATAGAGAAACAAAAAAAGAGAGACAGCAGAAGGCAGATGTACCAGAAAGGAACGTGTAGCTGGGGACTGGTTTTGCAGGTGCCTACATTCTCATAGACTTCTCAGTATTGATATTTTCTTTCTTTTTAAAAAATTTTTTTTAATGTTTATTTATTTTTGAGAGACAGAGAGACAGAGAGCGAGTGGGGAGAGGTGGGGAGTCACAAGTAGAGAGGGAGACACAGAATCCAAAGCAGGCTCCAGGCTCTGAGCTGTCAGCACAGAGTCCGACACAGGGTTCCAACCCACAAACTGTGAGATCATGACCTGAGCTGAAGTTGGATGCTTAATCTACTGAACCACCCTGGTGCTCTGATATTTTTTTTCTTTTAATGAAGCCCTAGATCAATGTATTTTGATAATCTCATGACACTATTGATTCACACTGAACTTGCAGCCAAATACCCCCTTCTTTTTTGTTTTTCTTTTTACAGGTACAATAGTACCTGACTGTGCCTAAACATCCTTTAAACTCATTTAATCCTATAACATTCATAACACATCAGTACTTTTAAAAATTATACCCATTTTGTAGATGAAGAAATTGAAATAGAAGTTAAGCAAACTGCTCCTCTGTATACAATGAGTAAATGGCACAGAAAAGATTCTAGCTTTATCCTGTACTTTTTATGATATCCAATTACATTTTACAGTATCACTTTCTTTTTGATAATCTTGGTCCATTATTTCCTCTTGTCACTTATAATCCTGACTCCTTCTTTACAATTTCTGTCCATTTCTTTTAGTGGGCAAATAATAAACATATTACTTTTAACTCATGAAAAACATTCATGAGCTTGATGCCCAGAATGTTCAAGGATATATTATAGTAATATATGTCTTGAGCCTTTTCACAATTATTATTGATTCATGTGTCCATACCCTGTTGATCAGGATATTTACCACATACACCTATTTTAATCTAATCTAGATTAATTAATCTACAGATACATTTTTTCCATCTTATTATAAAAATATTATGATAGACCATTTCTAATTCTTGGCTGCAGTTCATTTATACCAAGTGTTTCTGTTCTAGTGGTTTACCAGTAGTCCCATCAAATTATTTGGATAAAATTATCTATGCTTGAATATTTCCCAAGTAGTTTCAATGAGATAATTTCCAAGAGTAATTGACATTTCAATTATTTTGAATTATGTAAAATGGTTTTCTACAATTAGCTATTCTTCATCTGATCCTTAAAATATATATTATAAAAACATTGTTAAAAACAGTGCCTGTGTTTGTGCAGTTATGTGTACATATGTATGTGTACACATAAATTTTAGATGTATACATTTAAGTCAACTTCATTTATAAAATTTTTAACATGAAATTTATTCTCAAATTGGTTTCCATACAACACCCAGTGCTCACCCCAAAAGGTGCCCTCCTCAGTGCCCATCACCCACTTTCCCCTCCCTCCCACCCCTCATCAACCCTCAGTTTATTCTCAGTTTTTAAGAGTCTCTTATGCTTTGGCTCCCTCCCTCTCTAACTTTTGTTTTCTTCCCTTCCCCTCCCCCATGATCTCCTGTTAAGTTTCAGGATCCACATAAGAGTGAAAACATATGGTATCTGTCTTTCTCTGTATGACTTATTTCACTTAGCATAACACTCTCCAGTTCCATCCACATTTCTACAAAAGGCCATATTTCATTCTTTCTCATTGCCACATCATATTCCATTATATATATGAACCACAGTTTCTTTATCCATTCATCAGTTGGTGGACATTTAGGCTCTTTCCATAATTTGGCTATTGTTGAGAGTGCTGCTATAAACATTGGGGTAGAGGTGCCCTTATGCATCAGCACTCCTGTATCCCTTGGGTAAATTCCTAGCAGTGCTATTGCTGGGTCATAGGGTAGATCTATTTTTAATTTTTTGATGAACCTCCATACTGTTTTCCAGAACAGCTGCACCAGTTTGCATTTCCACCAACAGTGCAAGAGGGTTCCCGTTTCTCCACATCCTTGCCAGCGTCTATAGTCTCCTGATTTGTTCATTTTAGCCACTCTGAATAGCGTGAGATGATATCTCAGTGTGGTTTTGATTTGTATTTCCCTGATGAGGAGTGACATTGACCATCTTTTCCTGTGCCTGTTGGCCATCTGGATGTCTTCTTTAGAGAAGTGTCTATTCATGTCTATTCACTTCTACAGAAGTGTCTATTCTGCACATTTCTTCACTGGATTATTTGTTTTTTGGATGTGGAGTTTGGTGAGCTTTTTATAGATTTTGGATACTAGCCCTTTGTCTGATATGTCATTTCCAAATATCTTTTCCCATTCCATCTATTGCCTTTTAGTTGTGTTGATTGTTTCCTTTGCTGTGCAGAAGCTTTTTATCTTTATGAGGTCCCAATAGTTCATTTTTGCTTTTAATTCCCTTGCCTTTGGAGATGTATCAAGTAAGATCTTGCTGCGGCTGAGGTCAGAGAGGTTTTTTCCTGCTTTCTCCTCTAGGGTTTTGATGGTTTCCTGTCTCACATTCAGGTCCTTTATCTATTTTGAGTTAATTTTTGTGAATGGTGTAAGAAAGTGGTCTAGTTTCATCCTTCTGCATGTTGCTATCCAGTTCTCCCAGCACCATTTGTTAAAGAGACTTTTTCAATTGGATATTCTTTCCTGCTTTGTCAAAGATTAGTTGGCCATACGTTTGTGGGTCTAGTTCTGGGGTTTCTATTCTATTCCGTTGGTCTATGTGTCTGTTTTTGTGCCAAAACCATACTGTCTTAATGATTACAGTTTGTAGTAGAGGCTAACATCTGGGATTGTGATGCCTCCCACTTTGGTCTTCTTCAATATTACTTTGGCTATTCAGGGTCTTTTGTGGTTCCATACAAATATTAGGATTGCTTGTTCTGACTTTGAGAGGAATGCTGGTTGAATTTTGATTTGGATTGCATTGAATGTGTAGATTGCTTTGGGTAGTATTGACATTTTAACAATATTTATTCTTCCAACCCATGAGCATGGAATGTTTTTCCATTTCTTTGTATCTTCTTCGATTTCATTTGTAAGCTTTCTATAGTTCTCAGCATACAGATCTTTTACATCTTTGATTAGACTTATTCCTAGGTATTTTATGCTTCTGGGTGCAGTTGTGAATGGGATCAGTTTCTTTATTTGTCTTTCTGTTGCTTCATTATTAGTGTATAAGAATGCAACTAATTTCTGTACATTGATTTTGTATCCTACGACTTTGCTGAATTCATGGATCAGTTCTAGCAAACTTGTGGAATCTATCGGGTTTTCCATGTATAATATGTCATCTGCAAAAAGTGAAAGCTTGACTTCCTCTTTGCCAATTTTGATGCCTTTGAATTCCTTCTGTTGTCTGATTGTTGATGCTAGAACTTCCAACACTATGTTAAACAACAGCGGTGAGAGTGGACATCCCTGTCGTGCTCCTGATCTCAGGGGGAAAGCTCTCAGTTTTTCCCCATTGAGGACGATATTAGCTATGGGCTTTTCATAAATGGCTTTTATGATGTTTAAGTATGTTCCTTCTATCCCGATTTTCTCAAGGGTTTTTATTAAGAAAGGATGCTGAATTTTCTCAAATGCTTTTTCTTCATCGATTGACAGGTTCTTATCTTTTCTTTTATTAATGTGATGTATCACATTGATTGATTTGCGAATGTTGAACCAGCCCTACAGCCCAGGAATGAATCCCACTTGATCATGGTGTACAATTCTTTTATATCCTGTTGAATTCGATTTGCTGGTATCTTGTTGAGAATTTTTGCATCCATATTCATTAGGGATATTGACCTGTAGTTCTCATTTTTGCTGGGTCTCTGGTTTGGGAATCAAAGTAATGCTGGCTTTATAGAATGAGTCTGGAAGTTTTCCTACTCTTTCTATTTTTTTGGAACAGCTTGAGAAGGATAGGTATTATCTCTGCTTTAAATGTCTGGTAGAATTCCTCAGGGAAGCCATCTGGTCCTGGACACTCATTTATTGGGAGATTTTTGATAACTGATTCAATTTCTTCACTGTTTTTGGGTCTGCTAAAGTTTTCTATTTCTTCCTGTTTGAGTTTTGGAAGTGTGTGGGTGTTTAGGAATTTTTCCATTTCTTCCAGGTTGTCCATTTTGTTGGCATATAGTTTTTCATAGTATTCCCTGATAATTGCTTGTATTTCTGAGGGATTGATTGTAATAATTCCATTTTCATTCATGATTTTTCTATTTGGGTCCTTTCCCTTTTCTTTTTGAGAAGCCTAGCTAGAGGTTTATCAATTTTGTTTATTTTTTCAAAAAACCAACTCTTGGTTTCATTGATCTGCTCTACAGTTTTTTTTAGATTCTATATTGTTTATTTCTGCTCTGATCTTTATTATTTCTCTTCTTCTGCTGGGTTTGGGGTGTCTTTGCTGTTCTGCTTCTATTCCTTTAGGTGTGCTGTTAGATTTTGTAACTGGGATTTTTCTTGTTTCTTGAGATAGGCCTGGATTGCAATGTATTTTCCTTTCAGGTCTGCCTTCGCTGCATCCCAAAGCGTTTGGATTGTTGTATTTTCATTTTCATTTGTTTCCATATATTTTTTAATTTCTTCTCTAATTGCCTGGTTGACCCATTCATTCTTTAGCAGGGTGTTCTTTAACCTCCATGCTTTTGGAGGTTTTCCAGGCTTTTTCCTGTAATTGATTTCAAGCTTCATAGCATTGTGGTCTGAAAGTTTGCATGGTATGACCTCAGTTCTTTTATACTTATTAAGGGCTGTTTTGTGACCCAGTATGTGATCTATCTTGGAGAATGTTCCATGTGCACTCAAGAAGAAAGTATATTCTCTTGCTTTGGGATGCAGAGTTTTAAATATATCTGTCAAGTCCATCTGATCCAATGTATCATTCAGGACTCTTGTTTCTTTATTGATCCTGTGTCTAGATAATCTATCCTTTGTTGTAAGTGAGGTATTAATATCCCCTGCAATTTCTACATTCTTATCAATAAGGTTGCTTACGTTTGTGATTGTTTCATATATTTGGGGGTTCCCATATTTGGCGCATAGACATTTATAATTGTTAGCTCTTCCTGATGGATAGACCCTGTAATTATTATATAATGCCCTTCTTCATCTCTTGTTACAGCCTTTAATTTAAAGTCTAGTTTGTCTGATATAAGTATGGCTACTCCAGCTTTCCTTTGACTTCCACTAGAGTTATAGATAGTTCTCCATCCCCTCACTTTCAATCCGAAGGTGTTCTCGGGTCTAAAATGAGTCTCTTGGGGCGCCTGGGTGGCGCAGTCGGTTAAGCGTCCGACTTCAGCCAGGTCACGATCTCATGGTCCAGGAGTTCGAGCCCCGCGTCAGGCTCTGGGCTAATGGCTCAGAGCCTGGACCCTGTTTCCGATTCTGTGTCTCCCTCTCTCTCTGCCCCTCCCCCGTTCATGCTCTGTCTCTCTCTGTCCCAAAAATAAATAAACGTTGAAAAAAAAATTAAAAATAAAATAAAATAAAATGAGTCTCTTGTAGACAGCAAATAGATGGATCTTGTTGTGTTTTTTTTTTTTTATCAATTCTGATACCCTATGTCTTTTGCTTGGAGCATTTAGTCCATTTACATCCAGTGTCATTATTGAAAGATATGGGTTTAGAATCATTGTAATGTCTGTAGGTTTAATGCTTGTAGTGATGTCTCTGGTACTTTGTGGTCCTTGCAGCATTTCACTCACAGAATCCCCCTTAGGATCTCTTGTAGGGCTGGTTTAGTGGTGATGAATTCCTTCAGTTTTTTGTTTGCTTGGGAAAACATTTATCTCTCCTTCTATTCTGAATGACAGACTTGCTGGATAGAGGATTCTTGGCTGCATATTTTTTCTGTTCATCACATTGAAGATTTCCTGCCATTCTTTTCTGGCCTGCCAAATTTCAGTAGATAGGTCTGCTACTACTCTTATGTATCTACCTTTGTAAGTTAGAACCTGTTTATCCCTAGCTGCTTTCAGAATTTTCTCTTTTTCCTTGTTTTTTGCCAGTTTCACCATGATATGTTGTGCAGAAGATCGATTCAAGTTACTTCTGAAGGGAGTTCTCTGTGCCTCTTGGATTTCAATGCCTGTTTCCTTCCCCAGATCAGGGAAGTTCTCAGCTATGATTTGCTCAAGTACACCTTCAGCCCCTTTCTCTTTGTCTTCTTCTTCTGGAATTCCTATGAAATGGATATTGTTTTGTTTGATTGCATCACTTAGTTCTCTAATTCTCTGGATTTTTTATCTCTCTTTTTCTCAGCTTCCTCTTTTTCCATAATTTTATCTTCTAATTCACCTATTTTCTCCTCTGCCTCTTCAATCCATGTTATGGCCGCCTCCATTTTATTTTGTACCTCATTTATAGCAGTTTTTAGTTCCTCATGACTATTTCTTAGTCCCTCGATCTCTGGAGCAATACATTGTCTGCTGTCCTCTATGGTTTTTTCAAGCCCAGTGATTAATTTATGACTATTATTCTAAATTCTTGTTCCATTATATTGCTTAAATCATTTTTGTCAATTCATTAGCTGTTGCTACTTCCTGGAATTTCTTTTGAGAATTCTTCTGTTTTGTCATTTTGGCTTGTCCCTGTGGTAGCTCCCAACTACAGGGCACTTCCCCTATGCTGTCTGGAGTAACTTGTTTTGCTGGGTGGAGCCTCAGTCAGACCTGATGTCTGTCCTCAGCCCACCGCTGGGGCCACAGTCAGACTGGTGTGTACCTTATCTTCCTCTCTCCCAGGGACAGGACTCACTGTGGAGTGGTGTGGCCCCTGTCTGGGCTACTTGCATACTTCCAGGTTGTGGTGCCACCACAATGGGATCTGGCCAAGGGCTTATTAGCCAGGATGGATCCACAAGGTGCACAGGGGCAGGAGGGCATGCTTAGCTAGCTTTGCCATGGGATGTCCCCTGCGGGAGGGGCTCTGCAGCACTGGGAGGGAGGCAGGCCCATCAGAGGGATGGATCCACAGAAGCACAGCATTGGGCATTTGTGCAGTGCAAGCAAGTTTGGTGACAGGAACTGGTTCCCTTTGGAATTTCAGCTGGCAGATGGGAGAGGGGAATGGCACTTGCCAGTGCCTTCATTCCCCTGCCAAGCTGAGCTCTGTCTTCCGGGGTTCAACAACTCTCCCTCCCAGCATCCTCTTGTCCTCCCTGCTCTCTGAGGGCAGAGCTGTTAACTTTTAACATTCCAGATGTTAAGTCCTGCTGTCTGTGAGAACTCACGCAGTCCAATCCCTCTGCTTTTGCAAGCCAGACTCGGGTATTCTGCCTTGCCAGGCGGGCTGCCCCTCCATTGCCCCGGCTCCCTCCCACCAGTCCGTGTAGCACGCACAGCCTCTCTACCTTCCCTAACCTCTTCTGTGGGCCTCTTGTCTATGCTTGGTTTCAGAGAATCTGTTCTGCTAGTTTTCTGGCAGTTTTCTGGGTTATTTAGGCAGATGTGGGTGGAATCTAAGTGATCATCAGGACAAGGTGAGCCCAGCATCCTCCTATGCCACCATCTTCCATCGAAATCTATTATAAAATTTTATTTTGGAAATAGAAATTTGACTGTTCATAGTATTAATTACAGTTCTAGTCCTGGACAACTTTTAGAATTCAAGTGGTACAAGTAGCTCAAAACTCAAGGACATGATTCCTGCCACTTTTCTACTTTCTAGAATCATCCAAGTTCTAATCTTATATCACAGTGAATTCATGGCCCCTTTGTCTTTGAGGGAAGCTCAGGTAGCAAGGAAGTGGGTTGAACTTACAAATCAAAGTATACACTCTTTTAATCTACCTTCATCTCTCGTTTTCTTTCCTGTTAGAAAGTAGAATTAAAAATTATACATGTTGCAAAGAACTTACACAACTCAACACACAAAACCCCCAGATAATCCCATTTGGAAATGGGCAGAAGACATGAACAGACATTTCTCCAAATAAGCCACAAGACGGCCAACAGACACATGAAAAGATGTTCAACATCACTTGTCATCAGGGAAATGCACATCAAAACTACAATGAGATATCACCTCATACCTATCAGAATGTATAAAATAAAAAACCCAGGAGGAGCGCCTGGGTGGCTCAGTCGGTTGAGCTTCCAACTTCGGCTCAGGCCATGATCTCACAGTCTGTGAGTTCGAGCCCCACATCAGGCTCTATGCTGACAGCTCAGAACCTGGAGCCTGCTTCAGATTCTGTGTCTCCCTTCCTCTCTGAACCTCCCCCATTCATGCTCTGTCTCTCTCTGTCTCAAAAATAAATAAACATTAAAAAAAATTAAAAATAAACCCCAAGAAACAACAAGCCTTAGTAAGGATGTACAGAAAAGGGAACACTCATGCACTGTTGGTAGGAAATAAAACTGGTGTAGGCACTGTAGAAAACAATATGGAGATTCCCTAAAACACTAAAATAATTACCATATAATCCAGTAATTTCACTACTGGATATTTACCAAAGAATACAAAAACATGAATTCAAAAAGATATATGCACCCTTATGTTTATTGCACCATTATTTACAATAGCCAAATTATGGGAGCAGCCCAAGTCCATCAATAGATGAATGGATAAAGAAAATGTTGTGTACACATACACACACACACACACACACACACACACACAATCAATTATTACTCAGCCATAAAAAAAAAAATGAAATCTTCCCATTTGCAACAACTTGGATGGATCCAGAGGGTATAATGCTAAGTGAAATAAGTCAGAGAAAAACAAATACCATATGATTTCACTCATGAACAAAATTTAAATAACAAAACAAATGAAGAAAAAAGGAGGCAAAATTAAAAAAAAACAGACTTTTATCTGTAGATAACAAACTGATGGCTACTAGATGGGAGATGGATGAGAGAATGGGTGAAGTAGGTGAAGGGGATTAAGAGTACACTTACCTTGGGGCTCCTGGGTGGCTCAGTTGGTTAAATGTCTGACTCTTGATTGTGTTGATTCAGCTCAGGTCATGATCTTGCAGTTTGTGAGATCGAGCCCAGTGTAGGGCTCTGTGCTTGACAGCGTTGAGACTACTTGGGATTCTCTCTCTCTCTCTCTCTCTCTCTCTCTCTCTCTCTCTCAATCCCGGTCTCTCTGCCCCTCTCCTGCTCACTCATACTCTTTCTCAAAATAAATAAATAAACTTAAAATAAAGAGTACACTTGATGAGCCCTGAGTAAGTGAATTGTCAAATCACTATCTTGTACACCTACAACTATTATAATACTGTATGTTAACTATACTGGAATGAGAAATTTAAAAAATATATGAATATTGCAAGTAATACTGAATCCTTGGCTTTCTGTGGGGGTGTTTGGACAACACTGTCAGTAAGTTAGATATTAAACTTTGGGTGTTTTATTAAATGCAGGGCCATGACAAGTCCTCCATGAGAAATGCTTAAACATGTTGTGCCAAGTTGATGTCCACTGGCAACTGCATAAATTGTCCCACTTATTTATCATTGTTTCTGCAGCTTCTTTCTCTTTTCTAAAAGAGAGAAAGGCTTGTCCATTTTATAAACAGAAGATGGTCAGAGGATGAAACAAAATTAGCATGTACGCCTGTAATTGCTCAATCATCTCCCCCCCAAAATCACTGCAAATGACTCTCTTTTTTTCTTTGCAGGAATAATTGTGCACCTGCTTTTCAAAACACAATAGCTGGTTTTGCCTTTGTGCATAAATTGTGATTTGGAGAATTTGGGGATCATGCAACCACATATTTACATAATCAAATGGCAAACTGCAATTTATTTTAAGCTCATGGATTCTTTATTCTTTCTTACCCAACAATCATATAAATAATGCCAAAGCACTGGTGCCTGTCTGACACTTGGGGGGTTAGCTTTAGTTTGTATAACAATGTCTCAAGGATACATGGCAGAGTAATGGATATAAATGATTCTGGGTTATTCTACTGAAAATATCTACTATTTTCTGGTACACGGCAAAAACATTTTTAGATTTTTTTTTCCATCTACCCACCTTGTGCACATTACAATTTGTGTTTCCTGAGGGGAAAAGAAGTATAAGGGTTCTTGTTGATGATCCAAGAAATGTGAATAAAGTTGTTGGCAGATGGTTCACACATTTCATTCTGAAATATCTTATAGTGACAAATAACAAAGTGTATATAATTAGCTCTATGCAGATGGCATGCCAAGTGTTGATATTCATCTCTGCAGATTTTTTACAAAGACAGTATTTTAAGAGTCAAGATTCAGAGACAGCCATGAACCCTGTAAAGGGGAACTAAGCAGGGGTTAACCAAAAAGGACCATGGCTATCAAGTTTTTTTCTAGACTAAGTTCTCCATCCTAGGTGCATTTTGTCTTCTATGGGGAGGAAACCCCACAGTAAGTCATGTCTACACACAACTGATCAGACTGTTCTGATTGAACTGGCAGAGGCATGCACCAGTGAATTTAGGGACTTGCATTTATTGCACTAAACCATACCACTCTTTTCTTTCCCTCCATCCAGCCGAGCCTTTGCACCTATAGTTCTCTTTACCAAGAATACGCTGCTCTCAGGTCATTTTGTGGTTGGAGCTTCCTGTCAATCAGATTTTAGTTTAAATGTCACCTCCTCAAAAACTTTTCCCCTGACCTTTGAAACACTTCTTATTCCCTCCCTCTACAGTTCCTCTTATATTATCCTTTTTTTCTTTTTCTTTTTCTTTTTCTCTTTCTTTTTCTTTTTCTTTTTCTTACTATACTTGAGATGAGTGATAAGTGTTCACCTTGACCATCTTGTTCACTGCCATATCCTGGCCTCAATTACAGTGCATGGCATATGAAAGTTCCTCAAATATTATTTACATGAATAGCCTTTGTAATTCACTCCTCCCTGGTCAAAGTAATCAAAATGTTTAAACTAGTACCTTTTCTGTATTTATCCAGTATTAGCATATACAGCCAAACTTAACATATTGAGCTAATATCTCTGCTATAAAGATTTTAGTATTTTTTTCAGTATTTGTTTCGCTCAGTTTGATAGCTACATATGGTAGTCAGAGAATGTGGAAGTAGACCAGGACTGAATATAAATAGAAGGCAGAGTTTTTATACCTGTTTATTTTCTTTTATAGTTTTTCAATAAATAGGTACATGACAGTTTAACTTATTTATATATTATCTACTATGAGGCCATGTGCCTAACAGATACTTCATGGTATTAATGACATACTGGATATACTAGAAAGAAAAAGTGTTGCCTTACTGAAGAGATTGAATGTCCCACTTTTCATTTTTGTTCCTTCATAAATTATTATTATAATTAATAAAATTCTGTGCCTGCGCTCAGTAATCTATATGTAAGAAAATATTTATAATATCATATGTTCTGAATTTGGTGGAGCTAATAAGATGATGTAATCCAAAGAAATAGAAGTAGGCATTATTATGCTCTTATTTTAATTATTCTTTTAAAGAATAGCATCTCTGAGTTTCCATTTTTATGATACTGTATTTTCTCATAAATTGTCCTCTGTCATGGTGTGAATCACTGCTTAAAATGATTTTTTTTCTCCCTCTCAGTCCACCGAAATCTTGAGCATTCTGTTTCTTTAAAGTAATTTGACTATTTGTCTTGCTTGATTCGTAATCTTGTTCTAGAATTCAAATATTTGCACCTCTGGTTTTAAGCAGGAACAGCTGAACATTTTGAGAACTCAGTGAAACATAAACAACAGGTTTAAAGTACCAAAATGGAACATTACCTTCTTCCCCAGTGTCTTTTTAATTGTTAAATTTAAATGCTTTAGACTGAGTATCCATAAAATGCAATGATTGCCTCAGCTGGGATTCTGCTGTTTTGTACTTTCTTCATATATTTTTTAAAAATGCAACTGTTTTGTTTTTAAAGATGTTGCAGTTTCTGTGTATTTTCTCTATTCTCTAAGCTTTTTGTGCGCAAGGGGATCCTTATTATAGCCCCGTTTTCAGCTCTCATTGCAAAATGGGCATATTAAAGTCACCAAATCTCCAAATTTTTAATCTACCTAAACTCCAGTGGGCCTCCAACTGCTGTGAATGAAGAACAGATGATCTTAATTGTTCCCTAAAGCAAGGGCTTCCTGGAAAGCAGGTTTCTACATGGTGACACTTCAGAAGCAATAGGAAGCCCAGCAAATGGAGGTGAAAACAGTAGCATCCATATCCAGAGTCTCATACACTAGAGTATCACAAGACAATTTCTAGGTCACAAGCCTTTTTGGGGTATGGAATGATGATCTAGGCTGTGTGTTGTGCTTGATAAAAGACATACACATACAATAGACTAGAATGTAACAATAAACGTTTTGCAGTAGTTGGAAAAACTGTGAAAGAAAACATGAGTAAATGTTTCTTCTCCTGCCTTTATGGAACCCAATTTCATTAATTTTATCCTCATTTCTGTCATAATTTCAGATTCAACTCTAGAATTATTGTCTCCTCAGAACCTCCTAAGCCAATTATGACCAGAATAAGATGAATTTAAATAGTCTGTCTGCCTTCTTCCATAGATGACCTTAGACATGAATGGAAGGTTCAGAGGATCCAGTTGAATGATGAAATGGACACTTTTGCTCACTTTTCATTGGATAACATAGCTTGTGAAACATCAATTTCATATATTATTTTCCTTACATGAAGTCTAATTGCGTGCCTTCTTCCTATATAACAGAGGGCTATATGATGACAGGTACAGAAGACACCCTGTCGTCTCAGGTAAATTTATGTCAGAGAAGATTGACTCTAAATACAATAGGAGTGCAGAGAATGAAGAGATCAGTGTGGTTTCAAATAGAGCTAGAAGATTTAGAGAGGAAAATGGTCCTTGAGAAGAATACACAGACTCCATAGGTTATAATTTTATCCATTTATGAGAAACCATCAGACAGGCCCAAACTGAGGGGCATTTTTGAAAAAAATAACTGACCTCTACCCTTCAACATTATCGATAACATGAAAGACAAAAAAAGGGTGAGAAAGGTTTATAAAGAAAATTAAAGAGATAGGACAAGTGAATGTTTCAGGATAGTCTTTTGCTTATAAAGAGCATTATTGGGACAGTTGGTGAACTTTTGAATAATACCTACGGTTTAGGTACTATATCATATCAAAGTGGATATCTGACTTTGAAAATTATATTAAAATTATATAAGAAAATATTCTTCTTCTTAGGAAATTTACAGTGAAGTATTTAGAAGTAAATGGGAAAGATGTCTGCAACTTTTTTCCAAATTGTTCAGAAAAAAACAAATGTATGTGGTGAGGGAAAAAAGGCGGGGAGAGGACAGAGAGGCAGAGAGAGAGAGAAAATAAATGTGGAAAAACGTTAAAAATAATGGTAAAGAGTACAGTATAAGAATGTTATGTGAACTACTTAGTAACTTTTCTGTAGGTTTGAAACCATTCCAAAATAGAAACTAAAAAACTTGTCCCTCTGTTGAATCCTTCTCTTGGATCTGAATCATAATCCTTCTCTGGGGGCTGAACCATCCTTCTCTGGTGAGTGTTGGGCCTTGACCTGCCTATCTCCCCTCTGTGAACAGCCTCCTAGCTGTGTTAGTTCTTCTGAACCCTTCTTAAGCATTTTAAACAGTCTATTTTCAACTTGCAATCTCTTAAGTTAATGATACCTATAAATTTATTTACAACACCTGGCGTTTCAGAGGTGCTAGAATTTGTATATTGTTTTTCTACATTTATATTTGATATATAGAAGGCTACATTTCTTATTTTAAAATTTTGTTTGTATATGCCTTTCCAGTGTTCTCAGAACATTTTCCATTAAGGGCAGACAAGCAAAGCTGTAAGAGGTAAATTACACTTATGTTATTTCTGCTGGGTGTCAAGAACTATAATGAACACATTCTTTGTACAAATTTGTTACTCATAACAATATTGTTAGATATCTTAAGTATTAACGATGAGAAAATAGGCCCAGGCAGGTTACAAAATTTTCCCAAGTTCACACAGTTAGCAAAGGTAGAGTTAGTATTTGAACACTTGATTATTTAGTTCCTAATTCAGTCAATCTTTTTACTCCTAGGCTAATCTCCACATACCGCATACTTCTACAAAAATTAAAGTTCAGTGTCCATTTGGCAATGATCGAATGGGAAGAAAATAATATATTCACATTGTATGAGTGACTGATAAATTGCAAAAAAAAAATTAAACCCTGCTTTTCTTTGATGCAAAGAAGAAGGATATCAGCATATCAGAGGAGATAAATTACTGACTGGCACCAAATTCTAAGAGCTTTCAAGACAGATGTTCTCTACCTCTAAATTCCAGGACATAGAGAACATTCTGGTCTTCAATTTCAATGCTTCCTCAATAAACTACTGTTGAAAATTATGTTCAGTTCACAATGTTACCAAACACCCTGAAGAAGATGTGCTCATGGGGTATGTGCCAATCTCTTCCACCACTGGAAAATAATGATTTAGAAACTTGTAGGATTTTTAAAGGAGAAAACTATCAAATAATCTCTGGAGAGCCAAATCTAAATATCATTGTTGAGAGTACCAAGAAAGAAATGTAATAAAAGTCAGAAATGGGGATCCAGCCATTACTTGGTGGGGGGACACTTCCCAGTTCAGACACGTAAGATATTTTCCTGATTCCCTTGAACCTGTCCCATTTACATGCATGATTTCATGAGTCAATGAAACATAATATGTATTCACTCAATACGTATTTATTGAATACTTAGTATCTTGCAGACATTGTGGTAGGTGCTAAGATGACAGTGAATAAGATAGACAAACATTTTTAGGGCTTATATTTTAGTGGGTGAGAAAGACAATAATGGAGCAAAATAAATATTGAAGAAGGTAATATCATATGTTAGTAAGTGTGCTATGAAGGATGTATGCTTGACATATAAAGCTGAGCGATGTGAAAAGGCCATGCATATTCTAGAAAGTCCTCTTTAACTAGGTGACTATTGCTGTAAGACTTGATAGTTTATAAAAGCCTTCAATCTAAGAAGCGAGGGACCATTTTCAGCAGGTGGAATAATAAATGCAAAAGCCATGAGACAAATAAATGCTTGGTCTCTTCTAGGAAAAGAAAGTCAATCCGGCAGGATTGTTTTGAATGAGAAGAAAAAAGGAAGGAAGTCATGTCAGCAAATTAGGAACAATGTGATTAGAACCAGCCATGACTTTGGTAAGTAATTTTGAATTTTGTTATTGGAGGGTGTTAAACTGGAATATTATACAATATGGTGTATATTTTAGTATGATCTTTTTGGCTGCTCTTTGAGAAGTGGATTACAGAAAGGCAAGAGTACAATAGATGGGAGGATATGGTAGGCTCTAGTAGTAATCTGGACAAGGATTAGGGAATTAGTGTAGTGATGGAGATGAGTGGGTAGATTTACATTTTAGGGGTAAAGCAGTTAGGTAGGACAGACTAACTGAAGGACTGGAAGTGAATGAGGATATCAAGAAGACCCTTTAAATTTTTGGTTCAATAATTGGGTGGACACTTCTGATATTAGGAAATAAAACAAATTGTATTTTAGAAACAAAATTACTTTCCATAATATTCACTAGCCTGTGAATGTAGGTACTAAAAATGGTCTTATTAAAATGTTAATTTTTTTTTCTTCTGCTCTAATAGGCCATTTTAGTGACAAATATTTCCAAAAACATGAAATTACTTTTTTTTCTGGCATTTCTATTTCTTCAAAAAATCAGGATGCCAAAATTTTCTATTCTTATATGAATAAAATAAGAAAGCTTATGTGTTTATTTTTGAGGCTTAATTGACAATAATTAAACATGATATTAAAATTAAATTTTATTGAAATTAATTTTAGAACTTTGTAGGAAAATAGCCCAATCTCAGATGAATGATGACTCATAGATGAACAAATATGGCTGATCATTTAACACCCAAAGTTATTTCTGTTACATAATTACCAATCACTAATATTTTTTTCAATAAATTCATCAATTAAACAATGAAATGCTTCCCAAGAAATGTGCTATAAAATCTGGGCGACCTCATGATATACTCTTTGAATAACTATAGCAAAGTGACCAGAAAGGAGAAAAAAAAACATTTACTAGAAATTCTAGGTTGAGGGTCAAGGCTTTTAAAGTGAAGTATTTCATTCTCCTGATAGAGAAGCATATAGAGGCATCATTTGTTTCTGAGTTTTGATAGAGCCACAGTTTGTCAAAAATTCACCAGAATATCTGAGGGTCTACTGAGATTATTTTCAAAATCTCAGTTTAGTAGGATTATAGGGGATGCTCAGAGCAACAAGTGTTCTCCTTGGTCCCATTGGGCCCAAACTCTCTATTTTGGGCCACATGAGTTAATATCAACAGATTCTGAGTTCTGACTAGTTTCATAGAGCATTTATGTATGTATGTATGTATGTATGTATGTATGTATTTATAGAGAGCGCATGAGTTGGGGAGAGGGACACAGGGAGAGAGAGAGAATCTTAAGCAGGCTCCACACTCAGTATGGGACTGGATTCCATGATCCTAGGATCATGACCTGAGCTGAAATCAAGAGTTGGATGCTCAACCAGCTGAACACCCAGGTGCCCTCTTGTTTCACTGAGCTTTTATTGCTGAATTTATTTTATTTTAGAATCTATAACCAAATAAGGCTTTACATAAGGCTGATAGACCTTTACATGTCTTTGTAAAATTAAGCCCAGTCTTTACATAAAGTTATTTACACAAATATTTAATACTGGAAATATTTAGACCTAGGTTTTTGTATAAGGTCATTAGATCTTTATGTTTGAAAGTATGACATTTTTTCCCCACTAACCTCTTTATTCTCTTGCTGCTTCATTTGCTTTTTCTCTTGTCTATATATACATGCAGTCTGGTTTATACATTTTTGCTGTTTCCTGCATTTTATTCTTTATGATGAATGTTTAAGAGGATTTTTCATGGAGGCCTAAGCCAAATAACTCTCATTTCTAGTGTAGCTCTAAGGGCTAATGGTTTTTTACATTGCTGAACAATTCATGAAAAGTTAATTGGTCAAACTTTGCCCTAGGTGCCCTATAAATCTTCTATGAGAACACTCCTTGTTTTGTCAATTTGTGAAAAAAAAATTCCTTTGTTTAGTCTGTATTCCATTATTAACATCATCAGGTTGTTGATTATACAGCCCCTTCCTAGCCTCTGCTTGGGTTTAGAAATCCAAGATACTGTTTGCAGGCACATACTGTTGACCAATCATAATGACCTTTATTTCTTATCTGTTTTTTGGTTTGTGTCAAAGCCACAACCTCCTATTTGAAGAACTCTTGGCTTCCCAAATCATTACATAAATAAAATCAGCAGTCTGCTTTTCCTGATCAGCATAGCTTTCCCTTATTATAAAAATCAATAATTTACCGTTTTATTTCAGATATTGAGAGGTATTCTCATAATCCTTTGACAATTCTAGGTTTATCACTCTCTGAAATATAGAGACAAAGATAAATTTACTGCTTACTAGATTAAGATAGAACTATGTTGGTCAGGCACAATATACCCAAAGAAAGAAACTTGCTAATTTTATGTAGGGTTTTGAGGAGCCCAAAGTTTGGAGTGAGGTAGATTTTCAGAGGTGCAAATGTTTTGACCACATCTATATATGTGTAGTACCTATTGATTACTGTTGAGTAGTGGGTTTGGAATGAGTTCATTTATGACTGACTTTCAAAATCAAAAGACTGTCACTGGTTGTTTGGCTTGTAAAACTGTGTTTACAGAAGCAGATTTTCACTGAAGGATGAATGGGTTTAAAACTGATTCTGGTGGCTATGTGTTAACATAGTTGAATAACAGTCA
Source organism: Prionailurus bengalensis (assembly GCF_016509475.1). Lineage (NCBI taxonomy): Eukaryota > Metazoa > Chordata > Mammalia > Carnivora > Felidae > Prionailurus > Prionailurus bengalensis. Next base: position 71,626,032 of record NC_057354.1, read on the forward strand.
TTTCCATGGAGTGAGGGATCCTCTATTCTTTTTCAGTACCCTATTTTTTTCTCATTCAGCCAGAGCTTCTGTCAAGAGAAGTGTTGCTCAACCTCAGCATTACTGATATTTTGAATCAGATAGTTCTTTGTTGTGTGTGTTCATGGTGGGGAGGGTGTTTTATGCATTGGAGGATGCTTAACAGTGTTCAACAGTATTTCTGGCACTTCCGTTCCCAATAATGACAACCAAAAACGTCTCCAGACTTTGCCAAATGTCCGCAGTGGGGCTGGGGAGACAAGACAAAATCATCCTCGTAAAAACTATTGGTGTTGAGAGATAAGTGTTTCTAGCAAATCTTAGACCTAGATAGGGGATCACTATAGGCTAAATATGAAAGGCTAACTCTTAGAATAAATCAGAAAAGTATGAAGACAAGAATAATAAATAAGAGTATGCCAAGGATTGTGTGACATATAGAAGAATATTGGCATCAGCAACTTGTTGCAAGGATCTTGAGTAAGCAGTAAATTTCCACAGAGTATCTGCTTCTGGAGGTTCACTTGAAGCCTCTATTTATCTACAGGAAATAACACAGTTCTGCTACAGGTCCCTTCCATTTTTTCCCAGAGAATTGGGTTTGATAAAGGCTACAGTGTTTCTGAATAAGAGGCAAAGCCTTGCACAGTATAAAATTGTGAATAAGTTTTTCAGTTAAATATGTCTTTGTATCACAGGATAAATATATTGGAATGGTCTAGATAGGGAACACGAATCTAATAGTTGTTTTTTTTTCTTCTGTGAACGTTGTAGATTTTTATAGGGACGTGATTCAATCAATCCAGAAAGTAAACAGTAGATATATATTTATAAATGATAAATAGAGGCTATTGAATTAGATCTACTTGAAGATTGCCTCATGCTACACCTTTATAAATATATAAAAATATAAAAATTGTGTAAAAGTTATAAAAGATTAGAGTTACTTGAGACTCTGCCACTCAGATAAAGCCCTGTTAACATGTGGTTGTGATTCTTTCCTTTCTTTGTTTACACGCATACACAAACACATTCGATTATATATAAATGGAATTACATGTTGTAGACAACTTCTCATGTTAATAAGTGTGTATATATATATATATACACATATATATATATGGTGTGTGTGTGTAATCATTTTATTGTATCTAAATGTTTTCTGTTCTATATTTATACCATAATTTTGTTAGTTATCTATTGATGGACATACAAGTTGTTCAATTTTTTTTACTGTAATAAAGCACACTACAGTAAATATTCATTTATCTGTGCCTTTTCATAGCTATTACTGCAGGCTTAAAATTTCTATGTATCAAAATTTTGATTCAGATTGCCAAAATGGCCTTCAGAATTCCTTAAACACTTGTTCTGCGTTAGTACTCCAGAAAGACGCTAGTTGATAAACTTAATGCCAAGGATGATTAGGGGCAGCTAAACTTAGAGGCACTTACATTTTCAAGGAAGACATCTGCAGAAGGGAATGAATTAATTCAAGAGGAAAGAAACTTTAAAGGTATGATTTGTGGGGAATCCTTGTAAAGTCCCACAACAGAAACCACCACTTCTGTCATTTATGCCAGTTAGGAAAATGATACATCTATATGGGCAGAGCAATGTGGTATTTATGTAAAGTTGAAAGGGTTAGCTGATCATTTATTTTTTAACTTGTGTGCTTTCCCCAAGAAATTGGTTAGGATCTTTGATTGAGAGTTCTTATTTTAATTATAGGGATAATATGTGGGTTTGAAATGACTCAGACACTTAGAATGCATAGAACCTTTTTTGAAATACTAATTTATATATTTAATCTTTTAAGTGTACCTTGATACAATGCTTTTATAGCCAAACACCTCCTGATTAGTCCCTGAGGGAAATCCAATAATATAAACTATTATTATGAGGTGAATAAAAATGTAGGAGAGGATGAAGAGAGAGTTGTTTTGTGTGGAGATGAAGTAAAAGGTCACAAAGGATTTGGGTAAGTAAAAAGAAAACTTGGTAGAGATTACTGGAAGGAAGTTACACATTTATTACAGAAAAGAGAATGAAAAATTGGAATTTGACTCTGATCACTATAATTATCAGTAATGGTCAATTGTAATTATTATAATTTAGAAAAATGAAGGAATTTGGCTGGCACTAGGCATTTAATTACCATGTTATGACCACACTATTTGGAAAGCTTTCATTTGTATTCATGGAGATGAATAATTTCTCTTGGATTTAATCAGAAGAAAGCAAATTTCCTCTGCTTTACTTATATCTTACAATCTGCTGGAGAAATTTCTCCTTCATATTCCCTTCATGCAAATGGCCTGCATTATTATCACCAAGGTATAGCAACTTTTTTTCCCTCTTTTTTGTTGTAAATTCTCTTTTATTGAGAGAAGCTTTTACAGTATGCACTTATGTGAAGTTTAGTGGCCTGTACCTTACAACTGAATAGATAGCTCTAGCTGCAAAATACTCACTAAAATGGAGCAACTCATTCATTAAAATATAAGATTTCTGTTTTGCATTTATAGATGACTTTATTCTATTTTTCTGATAAGAGCTTTCATATTCATTATTTTACTTTTACTGTGAGAGTTTATATATCCGTATTTTTCTGATAAGACATGTGAGTTAGAGAATTGAAGATTTCTTTTGCTTTTCCTATTTCTTACTTTTTTTTTCTTGACCCAATATATACTTTTGTGATGTGAGACATAGGTCTATATTTTCTTAGAGATTATTCATTATATCAGTGACATAAACCATCTTTCCTCTTGGAAATGAAATATCACTTTATCATATATTAATTTTTCTCTTCATTTGAGTCTACATTTATACATGCACACATATACATGCATATATACTGTATGAACTCCCTCCCTATACTCTTTTTTTAATATCGTACTATTTTGATCACAATATATAGTCAACTTAAATAATATATAAAACATTATTCTGGGGCGCCTGGGTGGCTTAGTTGGTTGAGCATCTGACTTTGGCTCAGGTCATGATCTCACAGTCCATGAGTTCGAGCCCCGCATTGGGCTCTGTGCTGACAACTCAGAGCCTGGAGCCTGCTTCGAATTCTGTGTCTTCCTCTCTCTCTGCCGCTCCCCCACTCATGCTCTGTCTCTGTCTCTTAAAAATGAATAAACCTTATAAAAATTTAAAAAAAAATTATTCTAACTCATAGATATAAATAATACAGAAGAATCTCTACAGAATAGTATAAAACACTTTTAACAATTCAATAGATAATGGATAAGGGGTATAAACTGATAATTCACAGATGAAGAATTGGCATAGTGGCAATAACAGTAAAAAAAAAACTAAAAAATTCAACATAAGACTAAGTTTTACACATTAATGAAAGAATAGAAAGAAGAAAGCAAGCATTTAAAAAAAGTGAGAGCAAAGTGGTGACATAGGAGTTTCTAGTGCTTTTATTTTCCCTGGAAATGTCAGTTTGAACAACATTCCATGCACAAAAATACCTTCACAAAAGCTAAGGAGTCTAGGTGAGGGATTACAGTACCTGGTCAAGCACAGAAATAAGAAAAGATTTATTGATGAGGGTAGAAGGATAGATGCACATTACATTCATCACCACTTCCCCAAGCCCAGGCAGCATAGTGCAAATTGAGACCCCCACTTCATGGAGGAGGGTGAATGAAGTCCCCATCTGACTTCATGGCAGACCCAAGAGCCAGCCCATCCTAGCACCAGACCTACTCCTATAGCCCTAGGTGAATCCATGTAGACTCCTGTGAACCCAGGCCCCCACATTATCCCAGTATCTGCTAATTCAGTAATCAAAACCCTCTCAGGAAAAAAAAAAAAAAGCTCAGGACCATATGATCTCACAGTAAATTCTACCAAACATTTAAAAAGAGCTAACACCAATCCTTCTCATAGTCTTCCAAAAAGAAGAGGGGAGATTCTCAAACTCATTTTATGATGCCAGCCTTACCCTCATTCCAAAGCCAGAGGAGGACACTACAAGAAAACTATGGACTAATATCCTTTATTAATATAGATGCAAAATCCTTAACAAATTATTAGTGAACTCTATGTTTGGCTCTCCATCTTGTTCATGTCCTCACAATGACCTTTCTTGGGGCTACGTGTCCCAGGCCTCCTGGAGGTTAATGTGTGCCCTGACTGGAATGCAGAAAGTCTTGTCCTGATCAGCCCTAAAGTGGCACACTGACAGTGTGTCACTATCCTGTGACCTCACTACCATGCCTCTTGATCCATAAAAGCTGGAGATTAAGGTCTGGATAGGTGTAGAGAATGGGCAGAGAATAGAGGCCACATACCACCTGAATTGTCTGTCCACTCGATTACCCCTTGCCAGTAAGTTACACTGAATAAAAGTCTTTGTCAATGGTATGGAGTGACTTGCTTCACTTTTTGGTATTAAAATGTCTTCTCAGTCTGGAAGATACATTACTGACCCTGCTCCACTTTCTAAAACAAACTGAATTTAACATCATATTTAAAAGGATCGTATACCATAATCAAGCGGGATTTATCTCTGAGATGAGAGGCTAGTTCAACATATACAAATCAGTAAATGTGATGTACCAAATTAATAGAACAAATAACCCAGTGAAGAAATGGGAAAAAGACATGAATAGACCCTTTTCCATAGAAGACATCCAGATGGCTAACAGACATATGAAAAGATGCTCAACTTCACTCTTCATCAGGGAAATACAAATCAAAACCACAATGAAATACCATCTCACACCTGTCATAGTGGCTAAAATTAACAACTCAGGCAACACCAGATGTTGGCAAGGATGCAGAGAAAGAGGAACACTTTTGCATTTCTGGTAGGAATGCAAACTGGTGCAGCCACTCTGGAAAACGGTATGGTGGCTCCTCAAATAATTAAAAATAGAACTACTCTGTGACCCAGCAATTGCACTATTAGGTATTTATCCAAAGGATACAGGAGTGCTGATTCAAAGGGGCACATGCACACCAATGTTTATAGCAGCACTATTGATAATAGCCAATGTATGGAAAGAATCCAAATGTCCATTGACTGATTAATGCATAAAGAAGATTTGATGTGAGTGTACACACACACACACACACACACACAGGAATATTACTTGGCGATCAAAAAGAAAGAAATCTTGCCATTTGCAACATGGATGGAACTAGAGTATATTATGCTAAGCCAAATAAGTCAGTCAGAGAAAGACATATATCATATGATTGCACTCATCTGTGGAATTTAACAAACAAAACAGATGAACAGGGAGGAAGAGAACTAAAAATAAGATAAAAACAGAGAGGGAGGCAAGCCATAAGAGACTCTTAAATATAGAAAACAAACTGAGGGTTGCTGGCAGGGTGTTAGGTGGGATGATGGGTTAAATGGGCAATGGGCATTAAGGAAGGCACTTGTTCGGATGAGCATGGGGTATTATATGTAAGTGATGACTCACTAAATTCTATTCCTAAAATCATTATTACACTATATGTTAACTAACTTGGATTTAAAATTTAAAAAAAAATGATTATTTCATTTATGCAGCAAACCATTAAAATTTAATATAATTTAATGATAAAAACTCAACAAATTAGGGGCACCTGGGTGGCTCAGTCAGTTAAGCACTTAGGTCATGATCTCATGTTCGGCTTAGGTCATGATCTCATGTTCATGAGTTCAAGTCCCTCTGAGCTGTCAGTGCAGAGCATGGAGCCTGCTTTGGGTTCTGTGTTTCCCTCTCTCTCTGCCCTCCTCTTCTCATGCTCTGTCTGTCCATCTCTCTCAAAGATAAATAAACATTAAAAAACAATCTCAACAAATTGAATATAGACATAATGTAACTCAACATAATAAAGGCCATATTTGGAAAACCTACAGCTAATATCATATTCAATGGTGATAGATTGAAAACATTTCTTGTAAAATCAGGCACAAGAAAAGGTATCCACTCTCACCACTCCTATTCAGCATGGTACTAGAAGTGTTAGAGCAATCAGGCAAAAAAAGAAAAAAAATGTGTTCAACTTGGAAAGAAAAAGTAAATTGTCTCTGTTTGCAGATATGATTTTATATAGAGAAAATCCTGAAGATACCACCAAAAAAGACTGTTAGATCTATTCAATGAATTTGGTAAAGTTGCAAGATACAAAATCATAATGCAGAAGTCAGTTATGTTCCTATACACTGACAAAATATCTGAAAAAAAAAATCTCATTCATGGTAGCACCAAAACCAAAGAATAAATAAATAAGTAAATTAAAAACTTAGGAATAAATTTAACAAAAGGCCTTAAAGATCTGCACATTAAAAATATAAAATGTTGATGAAGGAAATTGGAGACACAAATATGAAAGAAAAATATTCATGGTCTAGAAGAATTAATATTGTTAACATGTCTATACTAAGCAAAGCCATCTATGCGTTCAATGCAATCCTATCAAAACTCCAGTGGTATTCTTTTAGAAATAGAAAAAACACCTAAAATTGGTAAGGAACCACAAGAGACCCCAAATAGCTGAACAATCTCAAGAAAAAAGAACAAAGTTGAAGGTATTATACTCCCTTATTTCAAACCATACTACAAAACTAGAGTAAGTAAATCAATATGGCACTGGCATATGAACAAACACAGACCAATGGAATCAAGAGCCCAGAAATAAACCAAGGCATAGATGGTCAACTAATATGTGACAAGGGAGCCAAGATACTCAATGAGCAAAGAATAGTCTCTCCAGTTAAGGTGATGGGAAAACTGGATATCCATATGCAAAAGAATGAAATTGGACCCCTAATAACACCACTCACAAAAATTAACTCAAAATGGATTAAAGACAAAAGTAAAAGAGGAAGGCCCAAAACTGTAAAACTAATAGAAGAAAAACAAGGAGAAAATCCTTCTTGACACTGATCTTAGCAACAATTTTTTGGGTATGATGTCAGAAGCACAAATAACAAAAGCAAACTTAGACAAGTGGGAATATATCTAACTACAAAGTGCCTGCATAGTAAAACAAACATTCACAAAAATGAAAAGGTACTTACAGAATGTCAGAAAATATTTGCAAACCATGTTTTAATAAGAGGTTAATATCCAAAATACAGAAAGAATTCATACAACTCAGAAAAAAATCCATATAAAAAATGAGCAAAACAGTTGAATTAACATTTTTTCCAAAGAAGACATGCAAATGGCCAACAGGTACATGAAAGATTTTAACATCACTCATCACCAGGGAGATGCAAATCAAAATCACAATGAGATACCACTTCACAGCTGTTAGAAAGGCTATTATCAAACACAGAAGAAATAACAAGTTTTGGCAACGATGTGGAGAAAAGGGAAGCCTATGCACTGTTAACAAGAATGTATATTGGTGTAGCCACTATGGAAAACAATATGGAGTTTCCTCAAAAAACTAGAACTGCTATATGATCCAGCAATCTCACTTCTGGGTATATATCCAAAGGAAAGGAAGTCACTGTATTGACAAGATATCTATACTCCATTATTCACATTAACCAAGACATGGAAACAAGCTCAGTGTCTGTCAGTGGGTAAGTGGGTAAAGAATATGTGTTATGTATTTATGTAACAGAATGTCATTCATCCATATGAAAGAAGGAAATCCTGTCCTTTGTGACAACATGGCTGGACCTTGAGGCCATTATGACAAGTGAGATAATTTGGACAAAGAAAGACAAATATTTTGTGTTTTCATTTATATGTGGAATCTAAAAAAAGCTGAATTTTGGAAATAAATATTAGTATGCTGGTTGGGGAGGGTGGGAGAAATGTGGAGATATTGGTCAAATGGTACAAACTTCCAGCTATAATATGAATAATTCTGGGTATCTCATGTACAGCAAAGTGAATGTAGTTAACCATACTGTATTAACACACTTAAAAGTTAAGAAAATAAATTTTAAAACTCACTATACACATAAAAAAATGGTAACTATGTATGCTGGTGGATATATTAACCAGTTTAATATATTGTAACCTTATACCTGTAATCTTATTGTGGTAAACATTTCACAGTATAACAGGCATCATATTATTGTTGTACACCTTAAACTTATGTTATATGACAGACAAAAAAGAGAAATCCCTTGTAAGATTATGTATATGTTTATGAGCATCAAAGAAGTTGTGGAAAGTTATACACTAGACCTTGGAGAAATAGGGTTACCTCAGTGAAGCAAGAATAAAAATGGAGATGACACTATTAACTGTTTCTAATGTTTTCAACTTAAAAAACACATTTATTACATTTGCAATTAAAAATTTGAGTGCAATGAACATTAGAAAAAAATGCAGTTTATGAATACCTAGAGAAATGTAAAATGTTAACATAATTTCAGAAGAATAAGAATTGTTCTCGGGGCGCCTGGGTGGCGCAGTCGGTTAAGCGTCCGACTTCAGCCAGGTCACGATCTCGCGGTCCGTGAGTTCGAGCCCCGCGTCGGGCTCTGGGCTGATGGCTCAGAGCCTGGAGCCTGTTTCGGATTCTGTGTCTCCCTCTCTCTCTGCCCCTCCCCCGTTCATGCTCTGTCTCTCTCTGTCCCAAAAATAAATAAACGTTGAAAAAAAAAATTAAAAAAAAAAAGAATTGTTCTCATCATACACCTTACTTTGGATTCTCTGAAAACAGACACTGAAATAAAGATTTTTGCTCACGTAGTTTACTGGGAAGGGTACTAAGTTATTCTTGGGTGTGGGAAAGTCAAACAGGGGAGAGAAGGCAGTCAATATATGTTACCCAGCACTTGGCTGCTGCGAGTTATCCAGGTCAAGGGCTAAAAAAGCTGGGGTACTCATGTATCAGCTCTAGTCATATGGACATTGATTCCTGAGGGAGACCTTAGCTTTTGCCTTTTGAAACCCATTAGACATTAGCTTTTGTCTTCAGAAAAATTGTTCAAATCAGGGTACTGTATCACTTTAAATAGTCTTGTCTGCAATTTTTAAACATTTGTTTTAATGTTTGTTTGTGTGTGCATGTTTTTTCTTTTACTAAAGTAAAAGTTAACTGATTATCCACAGGTAAAAAGGTAAGTCTGAATGCAGATAGACTTATTTTACATACTTTGATTCCTTCTTTTTAACCTAATAACTGTCATATTAAATATATATAATCTTATATGCGTATATCAATTCCTCTTTTTAAAAGAATCTTTCTTGGGGTGCCTGAGTGACTCAGTCAGTTAAGTGTCTGACTCTCTTGGTCATGATCTCACTGTATGGTGAGTTTGAACCTAGTGTCAGGCTCTGTGCTGGCAGCTTAGAGCCTGCTTAGGATTCTCTCTCCCTGTCTCTGCACCTCCCCTACTCACTGTCTCTGTCTCTCTCAAAATAAATGAATAAGCTTAAAAGAAAGGAACTTTTCTTTTTTATAGATTTGGTTAATTCATTATTATGCACAATACCTGCAACATTTTGAAAGTTTAAATACATTTCAACATTTTAAAATTCTCTATTATTCTCAAAATGAACCTTGTACATTTGAAAACTTAAAAAGTTATTCTCAAATACATGAAGTTGTTGTTGTATTATCCAGCCTTTGTGAATGAATTACAAATAAAGTAATTTTTTAGTAATAAATCTATTCTTGATTAAATTCTCATTTAAATTTTGTTGGCTTTGTTGTTACATGAAAAAAGGAAATCTTTAGATTGATTGATTTGATCAAGCTTCTTGGGCATTTGCCATATTCTTCGCTGACCATTGATTTCACATCTAGCTGACTTCAAAATGACTAAGCAACTAGGTGATTTCCCTGTTCCTTCTGTCTCTTCTATGGTCAACCTTCTTTAGAACCTGTTTATTGACATTTCCATTGTAATATAACATGAGGTTGTTTTTATAGTACAGTGTCCAATGCGTTATTATTTCCTTATATTTGTGAAAGGATTAATGTGATACATTTCTGTAAGTAGACACAGCAGTTTGCAAAAATATGGAAAATGGAAGTGATTAGTAAGAGGATAGGGTTCAAAGACTATTTTATTTTATTTCATTTTGAAAGTGGCTGAAGAAAAGCTACATATGCAAAGAACTCTGGTAGTCTCATTAGGTCAAAATAATTGAAACCTTTTTTCCCCTCTAGTTCTAGTAGAATCAAAACTAAGAAATCTCTTAGGTGTTCTGAATTGTAAATGTCTTTTCTGAAGATGGATCTAGCAATGGTAACACAGTTAGAAAAAGAACTAAAATGAAAATAGTAATAATTGATTATGTGACTTATGCCCATTGCTAGTAACCTCTAATATCAAGAGAAATAACATTAAACTCCCTTTCAATTCCTTCTGTTTATATTTCCACCAATCTCAAACCTTGATGACCTAGTTTTGCCATATAATTCATTCCCTAGGGAAACAAAACAAACCGATGGGAATTGAACTGAATTTCACGTTCCCAGTATTCACTTTAATCCACATCAATATTTTAAGAAGGTTAATGGACAAGTGGTTATCCTGCTGTGGAGTTCTGTAAATAGCCAGAGTAGGCCCTCTACTGGGAGCAGCTTTTTAGTTACAATTCTGTTGTGATAGAAATCCAACTCAGCCTCACTTTTGAAAATGGGAACATTTACTGTGTCTAATAACTGGGAACTCCAGATCAGATCGATCTAGGGATACAAATCAGGTCATAGAGTTATTCATTTATGAGCTTCCTTCTCTCCTTGTCCTCCCCCTCCCTTCGCCTCTCCTATTCCATCCATTTCTCTTCCCTGGGCTCCCTTCTGTTCCCCAGCCCCCATTCTCTTTCTTTGCCTCCTCCCTCAGTCCTCAATACATTGCTGTGTTGTCCTCATCTTCTTTTACTGAAGCCAGTCTTATAGTCCTTGATTCACATCTGGTCAGCCCAACAAATTATACCGACCTACTGACTTAAAAGAAAACAACTATTTTATAGTTTTCCACGATTCTGTGGGTCAGGAATGCCAACTGGACCCAGAGAAATGGCTCATCTCTTATTCACTTGGTGAACGCAAGATCTTGACTAACCAGGATGCCTTCTTCACTGACACGTCTGGCACTCCAGCTAAGAAGGCAGAAATCATCCATAATAATACTAAAATAATAATGAAACCTACAGCATTGTAGGTTTCCCCCACACACATTTTAATAACGAAACTTTCAACCACATTCTAAGTGTTAGGTTTTATTCATCTTGTAGGTATACATTCTTTATAGTTATTCTGTGATTTTATAGAAAACCTTATTCACTTTTATTTTAAAACCTTAATTGTACATATAGAAATAATCATGTGTTTTTCTTAGTTTAGTGTGGTATCTTTTTAAAATTTATTTTTATAGCTCCCATCTGTTACCATACAATGCTATTATAATATCATTATAATCATTGTCTATATTTCCTTACATCACATTCCATTACATCATTGTGTATATTTCCTATGCTGTGCCTTTTATTTTCATGACTTATTCATTCCATAACTGAAAGGGTGTATCTCCTGCTCCCCGTCACCCATTTTACCCACCCTCCCAACCCTCTCCCCTCTGGCAACCATCAGCTTGTTCTCTGTATTTATAGGTCTGATTCTGCTATTTGTTTATTTGTTTCGATTTTCAGATTCCAGATATGAATTAAATCATATGGCATTTGTAGTTCACAGTCTGACATATTTCACATGGCATTTTACCCTATAGATCCTGCCATGTTGTCACAAATGGCATGATCTCATCCTTTTTTATGGAGACCTAATATTCTATTGTGTATGCGTATATGTGTGTGTATATACATACACAAAACATCTTTCTTAACCATTCATTTATTGATAGATTCTTAGGCTACTTTCGTATCTTGGCTGTTGTAACTGTTACAGTAAATGTAAAGGTGCATATCTTTTCAAAGTAGTTTCAAAGTTTTCATTTTCTTTTAGTAAATACCCAATAATGAAATTATTGGATCATATGGTATTTCTACTTTTAATTTTTTGAGGAACCTCCATATGTTTTCCAAGTGACTATACCAATTTATCTTATGAATATAGAAATTCACTATTAAATATAATTTATAATTCTTTCAAATAGAGTAAAACACTGCTCTGCCTTGATGTATTAAATTTTAATTAAAAGTCAATTTTGATTTTATTTATTTATTTATTTACTTACTTACTTACTTATTTTATTATTTTTAAATTTACATCCCAGTTAGCATATAGTGCAATAATGATTTCAGGAGTAGATTCCAGTGATTCATCCCCTATATATAATACCCAGTGCTCATCCCAACAAGTGTCTTCCTTAATGCCCCTTACCTATTTAGCCCATCCCCCACCCACAACCCCTTTGGCAACCCTCAGTTTGTTCCCTGTATTTAAGAGTCTCTTATGTTTTGTCACCCTCCCTGTTTTTATATTATTTCTGCTTCTCTTCTCTTATGTTCATCTGTTTTGTGTCTTAAATTCCACCTATGTGTCTACAGTCATATGACACATGTCATTCTCTGACTGACTTATTTCACTGACTTATTTCACATATACATATATATATATAACATATATATTACATATATATTACATATATATAATATATGTAATATAATATATACACACACACACACACACACATATATACATATATATACCACATCTTCTTTATCCATTCATCCACCGATGGACATTTGGGCTCTTTCCATACTTTGGCTATTGTTGATAATGCTGTTATAAACATTGGGGTGCATGTGCCCCTTTGAAACAGCACACCTGTGTCCCTTGGAGAAATACCTAGTAGTACAATTGCTGGGTCATTGGGTAGTTCTATTTTTTAATTTTTTGAGGAACCTCCATACTGTTTTCCAGAGTAGTTGCCCCAGTTTGCATTCCTACCAGCAATGCATAAGAGATCCTCTTTCTCCATATCCTCGCCAACATCTATTGTTGCCTGAGTTGTTAATGTTAGCCATTCTGACTGGTGTGAGGCAGTATCTCATTGTGGTTTTGATTTGTATTTCCCTGATGGTGACTGATGTTGAGCATCTTTTCATATGTCATTAGCCATCTCGATGTCTTCTTTGGAGAAGTGTCTATTCATGTCTTTTGCCCATTTCTTCACTTGATTATTTGTTTTTTGTGTGTTGAGTTTGATAAATTCTTTATAGATTTTTGGATACTAGCCCTTTATCTGATATGTCATTTGCAAATATCTTCTTCCATTCTGTCAGTTGACTTTTAGTTTTTCTGATTGTTTCCTTCACTGTGCAGAAGCTTGTTGTTTTGATGAGGTCCCAATAGTTCATTTTTGCTTTTGTTTCTGTTGCCTCTGGAGATGTGTTGAGTAAGAAGTTGCTGTGGCTGAGGTCAAAGAGGTTTTTGCCTGCTTTCTACTCTAGGATTTTGATGGCTTTCTGTCTTACAGTTAGGTCTTTCATCCATTTTGCGTTTACTTTCGTGTATGGTGTAAGAAAGCGGTCCAGGTTCATTTTTCTGCATGTCGCTGTCCAGATTTATTAGTTATTTTAGATGTTTATATTATCAAGTGAGATTTTCCACCAATTTTCCCCCCTTTTTTGAATTGATATTGTGTCATGGTACTTTGCAAAATTAAGTATTATTTCAACATTTTTTGTTCATAAAGTATGTTATTTTCTTTGGAAATCTTAGAAGAAATTACCATAAAACCATCTAATTCAGGAGCTATTTTTTGAGGAAATATTCTCATAATATTTTCAGTTTTTCCACAATTGTGAGTTTTGAAGTATTTTTATTGCTCAAGTCAATTTTTGTAATTTATATTTTTGACACTAAAAAGATTCACAGATTTAGTCTTATGGTCTTCCTACTTGCCTCTTTGCACCCTAGCAGACTGACCTGTATGGACTATATAAGTGAGATCCCTTACCCTCTGGATTCCTATTGGGTTCAGTTAATGGGGACCCCCATCAGAATATTGGAGTAGAGGAGAGTTAGGTACTCATTACCCTTACTTCCTCATTGCAGTTCAGCTCAGTGTCAGGATTACTGATGGTTGTCTTGTCCTCAACATTCTTTCTAGGGTATTTTACCAAGCTTTGTAGTTTCCCTGCACCTTGCATATACCTTTACTAAATCATCCTTGAATTAGCTTTTTTTTAAAAAAAATTTATTTTTAAGCAATCTCCACACCCATCATGGGGCTTGAACACACAACCCCAAGAACAAAAGTCACACTCTCCACCAACCTAGCCAGCCAGCCATCCTCATCCTTGAATTACCTTAGTTTTTGTGCATCTTGTGTTCTGCTCATATACAATTAAAGTAAGTTGATACTCAAATTTATTTTGTCATTGCTATTAGATGGTTATTTTATGTGTCAACTTGACTGGGCCACAGCATGCCCACGTATTTGGCCAAACATTTTTCTGGTTTTGTCCAAGAGGGCATTTCTGGATGAGATTGACATTTGTATAGGAAAACTGAATAAAGCAGATTGCCCTTCTTAATGTGAGTTGGCCTCAGCCAAGAAACTGAAGAGCAGAATAGAACAAAAAGCCTATGAGGGAGATCCTCCTGCCATTTGAGCTGGGCCATCAGTCTTCTCCTGCATTCAGACTCAAACGGAAAATTAAACTTCTCTTGGGTATTGAGCCTGCTGACTTTCAGACTGGAAGTTACATAATCAGCTCTCCTGGTTTTTAGGCCTATATATTTGGACTAGAACTAGACCATTGGTTCTCCTGGGTCTCCAGTTTGCTGGCTGCAGATCTTGGGACTTCTAAACTTCCATAAGTATATAAACCTATTTATCTATCTACCTATCTACCCATCTATATCTATCTGCTGATCTCTGTATATAGTATTTTATCTAAATTGTAGCTTTTATTATACATATAGTCATTTTATTATTTATTTTTCTAATATTGAGTTCTAAGAATTCTTTATATAATTTGACTATAAACTCCATATCAGATGGAGCATTTGCAAATGTTTTTTTCCCATTGCATTGTCTTCTCATTTGTTGATTTTTTTTTCTGTGCAGAAGCCATTTAGTTTGAAATAGTCCCATTCATTTATTTTTAATTTTGTTTCCTGTGGTTTAGGTGTCATATCCAAAAATCATTGCCAAAACCCATGTCAAGGAACTTTTACATTTTCTTCTAGAAGTTTTCTGTTTTTACATGTAAGCTTTAATCCTTTCCAAGTTAATTTTGTGAGTGGTCTAGCATAGGGATCTAATTTCATTCTTGTTTAATTTTTTTAAACAGCCACCTCTTGGTTTGTAGACTGCTGCAATTGTCATTCTAATTCCTAAATCACCTATTTCAGTTTTCATAACTTAGCATTTTATTTCTTCTATTTTGTTTTGTTTCTTCTCCTTCACTTTCCTTTTGTAGTCTTTTTTTATAATATTTTGAGTTGAATGTTTATTTTCTGCCTTTTCATGAGCCTCAAATTTCAAAAGGATAAGAAATTTTATCTGAATATAACTTTCATTTACATATAACTTGGACTACATCTTATAGATGTTGACATTCTGCAATTTTATTTTGATGTGATCATTAATTAGGAGAAGAGATCCTTCTAGAACAAAGCAGGCTAAAATACACTAACTCTTCTACTGAACCACCTTGACCCTCTACAAGCATAACGTACATAAACATGTGTAGGATAGTATTTAAATATCTGGTTGATTGGGTTTTGAAAGTGAAATCTCTTATCAGTTTATAGTTTTGTACATTTTGGGCAGAATGTGTCCTGTGTAATTAGCCTTTTATCATTATCAAAATTTTATTTGTTGCATAAATTATAGCAGATTTTCTTATTCTCCCATGTGTGTTAGGGAGAAAGAAAGGCATGTGCTTTGTTTTTGGGGTACAGAATTCTGGATGTAAGATCTTAATTTAACTTATTTATTATATTATTTCAATTCTCCATGGCCAAATTTATTTGTCTGTTTGATTTATCACTGATTGATAACAGTGTATCAGCACAATATATAAACATTAAGAGAGTAAAGATAATTTGAATAATAAAGCCATAAGAAGAATCCTGAATATTTGTCTAACCTGTTATGTCTCTAGTAGACAACTTGCCACATAAGTATCTATGTCACATTAGTTATACTAGTTTCCTATAGCTGCTATAACAAATTACCGCAAACTTAACAGCTTAATACACCCTTGTTCGCCTATGGTTCTGGAGGTCAGAAGTCTGAAATAGCTTTCACTGGGTGAAAATCAATGTGTTGGGATGGCTTCATTTCTTCTGCAGGCTCTGGAGAAGAATTTTTTTCCTTTGCTTTTTCCTGTTGCTTGAGGCATTCTGTATTCCTTGGCTCATGGCCCCATCCCCCATCTTCAAAGCCTGCAGCTAGTACTGTCAGATGGTTATTCCCCTCTTTCTCTTTGTCTTACCTCTGCTTCTGTTGTTACTTTTCCTTCTCTCATTTGCCTACCTCCCTTTCACTGGTATGGACCTTTGTGATTATGTTGGGCCCACCCAGATAATTCAGAATAATCACTTGATCCCAAGATGTTTAGTTTAATCATAGCTGAGAAGTCATTTTGGGCATGTAAAATAGCATGTTCGCATGTTCCAGTAATTAAGATATGAACATTTTTGAGAGGCCATGCTTCTGCCTACCATACCAGACACTTTTAAAAAATTTCCCCATTCCTTCTAGGGATGTAGATCATAGATCTAATTTTCTGCAGTCACTTGCTTTTTATCACAAATGGAATGTATATATGCTGAGCAAATATTATCATCTATTTTTTAACCACAATCATAAACTGAATTTTAATACACTGAATTTTAGAATCACTGTGTGACTATATGATGGCTTTGACCTTTGGACTCTTATTTATGTTTTAATAATGGTATCTTTGGATTTTCATATGTGAATGCACAATTTATTTAACGCACAATGATCAGTTTGTCATGTTTTAAAATGTGCCAAAAAGTTTCTAATTACAATGATTAGTAACCAGTTAATGGGCAGTATGGAAAATACAAACTTATTTTAGGTTTTGCAAAGGTAATTCATTAATTAATTTACCCTTTCCTCTGTCTCCCAAAGAATAATAACATAAATGCCTTTCTTTCTGTGGTTTAAATGGATCTGTTTTTTGCTTCTGTGGAGCTACGAAGACAGAAATATGACACGATATTTGTCAAAGATATGTGGCTAACATATGAATAAAGTATAGAATTAGTACCTCTTATTTATTTTTTAAAAGATATATGCCATTGAAATTAGGTCAATTAAAAACCCTACCATAGCCTTTAAGTGTTCAGGTGAAAGGAAGAATCAGCTGATGCAACAAACTTCATTGTTGTCTTATTTTAAGAAATTGCTACAGCCACCCCAAACTTCAGCAACCACCACTCTGATTAGTTACCAGCCATCAGCACCGAGCTAAGAACCCACACTAGCAAGAAGATTACAACTTGCTGAAACTCAGATAATGGTTAGTATTTTTTAGCAATAGAGGTTTTTTTTTAATTAAAGTATTTAATTAAAGTTTTATTCTTTAGATATAATGCTATTGCACATTAATAGACTACAGTGTAGTATAAACATACCTTTTACATGCATTAAGAAACCAAAATATTTATTAGACTGACTTCATTGCAACATTCACTGTACTGTGGTGGTCTGGAACCAAACCTGAGGTATGCCTGTATTGATCTTTTTTCCATAGCTTTTCAAAACAGAAAACTCGTCATTCTCTTTTAAAACATTCTTATATTTACTCATTGATGAAGGAAATATTTATTTATCCTAGCCCTGATACCTTACTAGCGGAAAGCCTGACATTATTTGGTGGGGAGACAATGGTTTTAAGACTATGTTTTTATCAACCCAAATATAAAACATCTTAGATTGATCTGGCCCAAAACAACAGCAGCAGAAGTACCTTGTGAGTATTTAATCATTTTTTGAAAACTAAATTCACCATTGTAAATCTTCTAAAGGTCAAAGAAATAAGATATGAAGGAAAACAAAACAACTTAAGTCATATATTGATCTTCACAGCTCTCCTGTGTAGTTATACAGGGATTGTTAGTATCAAAATATAACCTAAAAGGGTTCAAAATGTAACATAACTTCTTATTTTCAACAGAGTATTGTTAGGAGAATAATATTGAACTCAATGTAATGATATCACATGACTTTCAATGGCCAAATTTGAAGTTTTAAGCTAAAGATTTCTTCATTTTATTGTCAAATACTAAGTGGAAAACAACACTATGCTAAACCAGAAAATAAATAGCTACCCCAGCTGTAGGACCAGGGCACCCATTACAGCATATAAAATAGTGGGTAAACTTTACACTGTAAACTTATAAAGTATGGGCTTTTGGAATAATGGACACTTGATCAAGTAAAAGTGAGAAATATGTAAGAGATATTAAGAAAATGAAGAAGTAGGAGAACTCAGAAGAGAAAAGATGATCTTGAGCAACTTAGAAGCCTCTTAATTTACATATTTTCTTAAAAGCTTATATTTAGTCACCAGTACTACATTTTGGCAAGGGTATTGCTGAGTGAGAATTAACATTATTTTTTAAGCACTAAAGTTATTTAAACATTACAAATTTGAAGGATTCCAGGAACACAATTTTCTTTTAATATTAAATATATACATAATAATGTTTAAACATACATAGTTTAAAACAAATAATAGTAGGGCCTCTTGGGTGGCTCAGTTGGTGATGTGTCCAACTTTGGTTCAGGTCATTATCTCATGGATCATGACTTGGAGCCCCATATCTGGCTGTCTGCTATCAGCACAAAGTCTGCTTCAGATCCTCTGTCTTCCTCTTTCTCTGCCCCTCCCCTGCTCACACTCTCCCTCTCTCTCAAAAATAAATATATAAAAGAAAAAAAGACAGAAGACACTGTCAAAAAATAAATAAATAAAACAAATAAAAATAGGGTTGCCTAGGTGACTTAGCTGGTTGAGCCTCCAACTCTTGATTTTAGCTCAGGTTATGGTCCCATGGTTGTGGGATCAAGCCCCACAGTGGGCTCTATGCTGAGCATGGAGTCTGCTTGGGATTCTCTCCCCCTCACCCTCTGCCCCTCCCCAACTTGTGTGCCCATGCATGCATTCTCTTTCTTGGTATGTTTCAAATTAAAAATAAAAATATAGATATAACCAATAGTAGCATATTAATGCTCAGTTTAAGAAATTAAGCATTATCAGTAAACTTGAAACTCCTTGATTCCTTCTTTTGCAATCTGATCATTGTTTCTCCATCCATAAATGACTATATCCTCAATTGTATTTATATAATTCTTTTGCTCATCTTTATAATTTTATGATGTTTATCTTTGCAATTGTGTATTGCTCTGAAGATTGCTTTTTAAAATTATTGACGATGAATTTCTAAGGTTCATCTATGTGTGTTTCCATAAGTAGTTCAATGTCAAAGTAGAATATTCTAGTCTATGAACATGCAACTATTTATAGCTCAAGCTTCTGTCCATGGACGTTTGGTTTATTTCCTTTTTTTCCCCAATTACAAAATAATGTTGCTCTGAATATTCTTGGATGTGCCTTCTGGTACATAAAGGGAAGAGTTTTCTCTGGTGTAGATGAATAACATTAAAATTTCTGGGTCACTAGGAGTAAAATTTCTGAGTTAACACATTTCAGTTGACTAAATATGCCAAATTGTTCTCCAGAGTGGTTAAAACTTCTTCTAGTATTCAATAAAGGTTTTCCATCTGCATCATTTTGAATTTTGGTATTATCAAACAATTTAATTTTATCCATAGAGTGGATATTAAATATTTTCTATTAGAAAACTTTAATGTATGTCTTCCTGATTACCAATGAAGTTTAATAACTTTCTCCTTGTTTATTAATCTTTACTTTTATTATGTTTCTTGTGTCTTATTTTGTGTCTTGTTTTAGAGTTTCTTCTTTATTCTCAAGTCTCTCAAATCTGTGCTGTGATGGTTTTATGTGTCCACTTGGCTAGGGTACAGGACCTGCTTATTTAAATAAACACTAATCAAGGTGTTACTATGAAGGTATTTTTAGACATGGCTGAGATCTATAATCAGTTGATTTTAAGTAAAGGAGGTTGCCCTTGATAACGTAAGTGGGCTTCATCCAATCAATTGAAAATTGAAAACTGGGTGGGGTTTTCTGGAGAGGAAAAAAACTCTGACTCAAGACTACAGGTTTAACGCAAGCATGGGTTTCCAGCCTACTGATATGCTCTGGATTTTGGACTTGCCGGTTCCTACAGTCATGTGAGCAAATTCTTTAAAATTAATCTATTTTTCATCCATTGCTTCTCTTTTTCTGGAGAAGCTGATGGATGTATGCACTTAAATTATATTCAAAAATGTTTATTATTTAGTGACTCACATTTAGATATTTTAGCAAACTGAAATTATGTTTGCATAATCAAGTAGGATAATATTCCCAATATTATTTTTTGAATAGCCTCTCTTTTACCAACTACGATATAATATCAGTTCTGTCCTAGACTAAGTTTCCACTAAGTTACACATGTGAATGTGTAAGTGATTCTCCACTCTAGGCCATTGTTCTTTTCATTTTTACTGACGTATTACCAAACTATTCTAATTACTATAGCTTTAGGAAAAACCTTGGTATCTAGAAAGGCCATAAAAATTGTAAAGTGCCATAAAATTATGCTGCTGAAATTTTGATTTCATTAAATTATATGAATCAAGTTAGAGAAAGCTGATAATTCAAACTACTATACCTTTTTTTCCCAAGAAAAATTGACTATATCATCATTTATTTAGGAATTTTGTAAGTATTTATATATGGGATTTAAATTTTTCTCTTTAACGTTCTTACATGTCTTGTGATATTTTCTAATCTACTTCTTATTGTAATTAGTATCATTCATGGTTCAGAAGTATTTTGTTTAGTTTCTATATATTTGTGCATAGTTGGAGGGAGCTGGCTACTGATGAGTATAGTGATACTGGATAGTAATAGAAAACAGTGCCTGATCCAGGCCCACAAGCAGCTGTGGGAGTCCTGGCCATCAGATGTGCTATTCCATGGTTGTACAGTCTCCCCCTAGGCAAGGGCATGACAGTGGAGGCTGGTGGCTGGCATGAGGTTGGTAGCATGCAAACGTGTAGCTGGAGGGGCTAGTCCTGGGTGAGTTTATGATGGTGGGGGTCAGTTATGTGATTCTAGGCTTGTCTTAACACACATTCAACCATGGAAACCTGGACTAGCTGCCAGCATAGTTCCTGGGCTCTGATGGGGATGAATGGGTAAAAATAGGGACGAACTCAGGCCACTGGCATCAATGACTATGAATACCTGTGACACAAAAGCTGGTGTGACATTTACAAGGGGTCTATGGCAGCTGTGCTGGCCCTGGATTTCTTCTTTACCATCAAAAGCTTTTGGGTTTATCTGTAGAATAGGTCATTGTGAACTACAATTACTCTCATTATGTATCTGTTATTGGTAGCCCCTGCTTTTTTTCTTTGTTTCTAAACATCTCTATATATCAGCTTTGTCAGTCTGAGTGGGTTGAAATCAAACAGAACCCTGGTACAGTGCTGTGAAAGTCTGGAGAAGCTAGTTGCTTACCCTGCTCTTTCTTTCTCAGTGAGGGGAATACTTTCTAGCTGGTGCTGTGCAATGCTCTATCTTGTTTTTAATGTAAATGTTATTGTGTAGGAAAGCAGGCCTAGGCTACTGAAACCATGATTGTTCCCAAGAAAAGTACATCTTTTGTGTTAGCTCTTGACCAGCACCTGGGAGATGAATAATAAGCCCTTGGAATATTCTGCCTGATAAAGCTATTTTGTATGCCTGAGGCCTTGGACCACTTCAGCTTGATCAGATCAGATAGTTAAAGCCAAGAACATGATTCATGGTGAATGCCTATTTTTGATCTGAGGGTCTAAAGTCTGAGTATCTAAATTAGGTCACACAAATGCCTAACAAAAACTCCTGATGCCAAGGTTCATTTGAACTTCTCAATTGGTAACACTTTTAATGTGTTGTTATATATCCTTACTGGGATATTTTAGTGTGTCTGTGAGACTCTACTGTGAGTAAACATTTAGAAGCTCATATCCGGGTTCTCCTGGCATTTGCCCATATTTCTTTTTCTTTTCTTGGCTTTAATCTATATCCTTTCACTGTAATAAACTGCAACCATCAGTATCACAACTTTTCTGGGTCCCATGAGTTGTTCTAGCTAGTCATTGAAGTTGAGAATATCTGAGGGACCTCTGATACAGTTGGATTCAGAAGTGGAATTCACTAGAATGACACTGACTCACTGAAATATGGTGAAAACATTGTTTGGGAAAAAGAAGGATGATGGGAGTGAGGATACAAATACTTGATACCTGGAAGGCTACAAAGTAGTAGTATGAGTCAGCATCAGATCTCTGATGTTATTATAGATAAAGTTATCAATGGAATTTAGAAATGATAGACCAATTTCCTAAGGAGTTCACTCACTGAATATATACAAAAACACAAAATATTGAGAAATAAGCCAGCATGCACTACCTGGTTATGTTTTTCTATAATAGATAAAATGAAAGTAAAGGACAAGACTGGAATAGGTTTTGGCATCAAATTTTAGCTTTCTGAGCTATGACCACTTGCTTTAGCGCTATTTCCAGTGGAAAAACTTGCTCTGGAAAACACATATAGCACTTCTATGATTTATGGTCATCAAGACGGTGGTCCAGGTAGCAGGTTCATGCTTATATGTTTGAAAAGCCAAGAAACTACTGAAACTGGGGATACATTGTGAAAGAGTTGTCTTATTTTATGGATTAATATAGTCAGCTTCATGAAGAACCTTTACCAAAGTAAGTTATTAAAGTAACTAACTTTGAAGCAATCTTTGGTTTTGAATACAATGGGATGGAGGAGCACATATGGGTTAATGCAGAACTTTTATTTTGCTATTGAACAATCAAAACTGGCTGTTGTGCATTATTCCAACACACAACAGACTTTTCCTGAAGGCAGAGGTAGACTGGTGGACTGAACCAGATGGACTGAAGAGCCCTAAATAAATGTGCTTTATTTACCCTAGTTTGGAGAAGTTAAAGAAAAAGAGAACACACACACAAAAACAGAAGGCAAAGATCACAATGAGAAACCTGACTTTGAATTGCCAGGAAGTGATAGTCTGGTAAATTAAAGAAGAGAAAGATTCATGAAAGGCCTGGTTTCTTTGCTTAACCCTTGTCTGGAGCCATAAGGCCATATGCACATGTGTGGACAAAATGAACAGTGACTTGAAGAGAAACCTTCATGGAGCTCCTTGATATGGAAGCCCCATGTACTCTGATTCTAAAACCTACTGGTGAAATCCTAATGGGCCACAATTATAATGGGCGGGTATGGAGGTGCAGCAGTTGATGGGATTAAGGTAAAAGTTTGGATAAAAATTTAAATATTTGAACAGACTTTGTATGATGTAGTTGTGTCTCTTATAAATTGAATGTATTGCTGGCATGAATATTATGTCTGACTGGAAAACACTTTTCCTATCTAATATTGTAAAATAGAAGGCATTTGAGTTTGTCCTTTAGTTAGTATTAATTGGACATGCTAAATGAAAATTTATAGAATATCACACACTGGTGGTTAATTGAGAACCAGTATTAGATATCTGGTGGAAAAAAATAAATTATCACTTGAATGACAAGTTAGAATTTGGAGTACCGGTATAGTCCAATTCTCTGCACAGTTAACCTGTATGATATATGAGAAAGGTAGATGGCTCATGAAGAAGAAGAGTAGATTATCAAGGCTTGAATAAAGTAGTACTTCCTCTAGCATCAGCAGTCCCTGATATGGTTTCAAAAGTGTAAAACATGTAAAGACGACTGGAACTTGATGTTTGATCTTGCAAATGCTTGATGCTCGATTCCCATCTTATAAAAGAGCCAAGCAGGTTGCTGCTAAATGGGAAGGTTACTGGGATTCACCAGTTTACTGTCATAGTTTGGCTAGACGAGATTGGGACTTAAGGCAAGTACCAAGTTTGGTAGTACACTATCTTGATATTCTAATATCACAAACTGAAGAATATGCTAGGATAGACTTAAATGTAATGGTGACACACATGAGTATGGCTAGTTGGTAAGTCCAGGAAAGATCTAAAGACTCACTCAAATAATGAAATTACTATAGGGAATTACATAGGCAGGAGACATCCATGACATTCCACGGGCAACTAAAAGTAAACTACTTTATTTCCTATTTCTGATACTAAGCAAGAAAAACAGTAGTTTTTCAGGTTGTTGGGATTTTGTAGGATGCAAATTCCACAGCTAGGAATATTGATAAAACTGCCTGAAAGAAGGGTGTCTAAATTTAAACTCAGGATATATCAGAATTTAAAACTGCAGTGATTTAGTCAATGCTTTTGGACCATTATGGTCCATACTCAGATATAATTCTGAATATATCTATAACTTGCATTTACATAGACTGAAGGTTATGGCAAAATCCCATGAGTGCCTCTTAGCAGCAGCAGCTACAATTTGTACCAGAAATTTTCTAGATGTGACAGTGTGGTATAAGTCATTTAATAAATAATTATTGACTTGCTATTGGGCATTATTGGAAACTACCCCTATTACTAAAGATCATAAAATTGACCCTAAAACCTAAAATATCCACAATGTCCTAGATAATGTCATAGAAACATTCTAAGAAGGAAGTAAGTGTCCACAACAGTTCCATAATATAATGGAAATCATTTATGTAGGAACATGCTACCTGAGACATGAAAGGAGGTACTTACATATTCATGAGCAGATAACCTCTTTTCCTCTAGGGCTGACTTGGTACCATCTTAGTTGGCACCTGATTATATTGCCATATGAGTGGTACCCTGTGAACAGATCTCAGCTGATCAAAAGAAAACTGCTTAGTTTATGGATAATGGTTGCAAGCATCCTGTTTGAAAGGCCACGGTTTCTACTCGGACTCTGGTAGAAACTCTGACTGATGAAGGTTAACAACAAATCAACTCTGTGGGCTGAAATGCATGCTCTTTTCCTTGTAGTGATGGAATAACTGAACAATAAGAATCCAGCTGTTTAGGTGTATATAGAAACTCACGAGCAGTGGCCAGTGGCATAGCCATGTGCTGAAGCAGGAAAGCAATGGAAAACTGCGCTCTTAGAGGAATGTCTGTATGAAGCGTGGACCTAGGGAAATGACTCTGGGAACTTATTTGGTGCATTAAGGTAGGATGCATTGATGCCTATCAGAAGAACCCTTTTCCAGGATCAAAAGCTTATTGAAACCAGCAAGTGGACATTCTGGTGTACTTGCTGGAAGGAGTCATCCAGGTTCACGATACAAGAGGAAATGGAGCAGCTACAGCAATATAGAGATGGCCTGAGCATGGACATATTCCTGTTGCATTCTCAGAGGTACAAAAGGCCATCAAGACCTGTCCTGTCTGCCACCAATGAAGACAATCTGCAGATGGCTATGGGGTAGACTCCCCAGAGGGGAGGGCCATCACACATAGCTGGCAAGTAGATTACATCAGACAACTACCAGTAACCCTGGGAGAGAATAAATGGGTTCTGACAGGAATAGACACATTCTGTACTAGGTTTTGCATATCCGATAGTTAATGCAAATGCTCAAAACACTATAAAAAAAAGCTAGAACAGAAGATACAGTACTAATTTGGACCACCGATTTATATCACTTCAGATAAAGAAATACATTTTTACAGTTCCTTGCGTCAACGATGTGCGAAGAGTTATAACATCAAATGGACATATCACATTGCATATCATCTTCAAAGAAATAGTTTGATAGAAAACTGGAACAGGCACTTGAAACATTTGTTGTCTAAAGAGGGAAGATATAAAAGAATGAAGTCTCGACTTACATTCCTTCACAATTGTAAGTTCACACTCCCCAATATGAGGGAGACCAATAGTGGGAATTCACCCCAAAAGGAAGATTCCCCTAATTTTCTGGAGAATCTGAAGAAGGGAATATGAGGGAAGACAATGCAATTCTTCCCCATATCACATTAACATTCTTTTTCTCCTTCCTACTTATGCAATGGTCTTGGGACTACAGCTGCGACTGTGGGTACTGGAAGCAGGGATGACCCCCAAACAAGAAACTGTAACCATATCTTTAAATCTCTGTGCCAGAATTTTTTTAAAAAAATTTTAACGTTTATTTATTTTTGAGACAGAGAGAGACAGAGTATGAACGGGGGAGGGTCAGAGAGAGAGGGAGACACAGCATCTGAAGCAGGCTCCAGACTCTGAGCTGTCAGCACAGAGCCCAACGCGGGGCTTGAACTCACTGGCTGTGAGATCATGACCTGAGCCGAAGTCGGACGCTTAACTGACCAAGCCACCCAGGCGCCCCTCTGTGCCAGAATTTTTAAGTTGCTGATGGGGTGGACTGTGCCTTTCCCCATGTGGAAAGCAGTCAATGCAGCTATATTGTCTAGTGTGTTGGGACACTCTGCTAGCTCTATTCCTAGGCAACCCTAAACTGTCTTGGGTGGCCCCGTGTCAGGCTCTGTGCTGACATCTCAGAGCCTGGAGCCTGCTTTGGATTCTGTGTCTCCCTCTCTCTCTGCACCTCCTCCATTCATGCTCTGTCTCTCTCTGTCTCAAAAATAAATAAACATTAAAAAAAAATAGGGAAGGAGAAATGGTAACTGAGAGTACAGGTTATACTGAGAGGGAAATCCATATGACATTGGTGCCTTGAAAGAGGTTCAGACAATGAGAATGATATTGTCTCTTAGCACAGTTATACTAGATGCCCAAAAGGGTGAAGCCACAAGTGCAAGGTCACCACTTTTTTGGAACCTGGCAAGGTTCAGGAAGCCTATAAATCTGCATCATTCTGGGAGACATTTTGGTCATACACCATGGTTGTATCGTGGACCAATATTTTTAAAATTTTTTTAAAAATGTTTATTTATGTTTGAGAGGCAGAGAGTGAGTGGGTGAGGGGCAGAGAGAGAGGGAGACACAGAATCTGTAGCAGGCTCCAGGCTCCAAGCTGTCAGCACAGAGCCTGACGCGGGGCTGGAACTCACGGACTGCGAGATCGTGACCTGGCTGAAGTCTGACACTTAACCAACTGAGCCACCCAGGCGCCCCTCTTGGACCAATTTTTGATGACTGAATACAACTCTTGTCATGTGCCAGTGACATTTGACTCTTATTTTTCAGGTTCCATATGCTTTGAAAAATATAATTTGGAAAGAAATTTCTAGGAACTACTTTCTTCTGGGCCATTGGACCATACATTGTATAACTCCTGGCAGGTTGATTATTGTTAACTATATATCTTTATCAAATGCTTAAAAAGGTGCCTGCTCATAATGGAAAAAATCTAGCAACTGTAGTCTGACATGCTAATGTGCATTATGCTCAAATACATACTATCCTTGTTTTTACATGTGGCAAGTTACTCAAAAGTTTTCTTATTTTTCTGTCCTGGAGCAGTTTACTTCAAGTTCATTTTTACACTGTGGACATAGCTCTTCCGCTGGGATTTTGTAAGTGTTTCCCATTAGATTGTCAACATTAAGCGGGATAGGTTTTTTCTTGTTTGTCATTCTCCCTTCAAACATATGCATCAAAACAAAAGCTCAAGTTCACCAAGATTTGGCATTTGCCTTGTGGTGAAAACCAGCATTAGAACTGGTTTTACCTAGTCGATTTCAGCTTTCCCCAATTTTGGGGTCCTAATGAGTGCGTATTTTCTCATTACCTTTTCTTCTTCTTTCTTTCTCATTACCTTTTTATTCATTTCTTTTTTTCTTTAACTTTGGAACTGGGGGTTTTCTTTTTTGTTATTTCCATGTGAGTGGCTACATATTTATTCAAAAGTAATCTTGTAATAATACCTTATTTTCTCATTTACAAAAGTATGGAGATGGAATTCTGATTGTAGAGAAAAGTAAACATTAAATGATCATATATAAAATGCATATATTTTGAACGTATATTTTTCCAATCACATACATGCATACACGCATATATATCCATGTGTAATATATATATATATATATATATATATATTTTATACATGCACATATATGTGCTTTTGTAACACTAGTTGCTATAAAGAAAGAATTTGGTCATGTTATTAAGCTTTCTTTAGAAACTTAATTCTTTATATCTTCTTAACTTTCTTATTGCAAAAGTAATGTATGTTGATCTAGGAAACAGAAAGTACAGATAGAGGAGAATTAAGAATTACCATCACTTATCTATAGAAGCTCTTGTCTATTTCATCTTATGACAAATGTGAGTTTATAATATACATGTTCTCTGGCAGCTTACTTTTTTTTTTTTACTTAACAAAATATTGCAGATGCTTGTTTTTTATTTATTGAATGTATTTCCAAAATATTTTAAATGATGCCTAACATTCCATTTTATGTAAGCAAGATACTTTTAAAAACCAATCCCATATATTTGGTCTTGTCTGTTACAAAATTATTATTTGTATAGTGTATACATTTCCTTCATATGCATTCCATAAAATGGAACTGTTGAATAAATTTGTTTCTTATATGTATATTTTACATAATGCTATAATAACTTTCCTTGCATACAAATATTTACCTGCATCTCAGATTATTTCTTTTGTATAGATTTCTAGAAGTAGAGTCATTGAGACTCAAAATAGGAATGTTTTTAAGGATCCTGGATGACTATTTCCCAATTGCTTTTCAGACAACTTGAGGAAGTGTCCATTCTCACCAGCACATTTGACTATGCATGTTTCAAGTTATGTTTTTCCTTCATTAATCATTCACTAAAAAGAAAATACTTGCTTATTTTTATTTAAAAAAAAATTCTTCTAAAGAAGTATTTTACTATTTATATTTCAATTTACTTAATTACTAGACTAAATATTTTTCATACACTCATAGGTCATTTATTGTTCTACTAATTTTTTTTAATTTTTTTTCTTTTTTTCAACATTTTTATTTATTTTGGGGACAGAGAATGAACAGAGAATGAACGGGGGAGGGGCAGAGAGAGAGGGAGACACAGAATCGAAAACAGGCTCCAGGCTCCGAGCCATCAGCCCAGAGCCTGACGCGGGGCTCGAACTCACGGACCGCGAGATCGTGACCTGGCTGAAGTCGGACGCTTAACCGACTGCGCCACCCAGGCGCCCCTGTTCTACTAATTTTTAATGAAACTATATATTTTTCTACTTGGTTTAGTGCTCTTGTTCTCATTTAGAGAATCTTTATTAGGTCAAAATTTCATAATACTTGTGAAATTTTTTTAGTTCTTTATTTGCTGTTTAGTTGATTTTGAATGATGTGGCATTCGAAAACTTCAGTCTTTACATTCTCAAATGTTCAGTTAATTTTTTGCTGCTGTTGTCATTTCTTCTATTGAATTTTGGTTGCAAAAGTCCTTTTTACCTTTTATTATTGGCGTTCTTCATTTAAAAATATATTCCAGTTAAAATATATTTTAATATATGTTATAAAATGTGGATTTGGCTTGATATTTCTAATAGGTAGTCAACTAGCCTCAGTATGTTTTTGTCTTTAAACTCAGTTGGAATCATGGGATGTGTCTGTACTTTAGAATTTTGGAAAATTAAGAGTACAAAGCTAAAACACATATACAAAAGAGGCAAGTATTTTATTCTACTTCTACCTTTCCATTGTTCATGTTTAGTATAATATGACTGCTCATCTTATTTTATATGCTTACAACATTAGATAAAACACTACACAGGATTTTATTTCTTACTAAGAATTTGTAAAGTTTCCTTTTTCTCTACTTTTTTCTTCTTGACCAGTTTTGCCAATTATAATATAGATTGCTTGTGGATGGATATGTCTGAAAGGTTATTTGTATCTGAGCACAGCTAATTCTAGGCACAGATCTAATGTCAAAATAAAGTAATCAGTATATATCCTGTCCCTTGCCTCTCTCTACCAGTTTCAGATTCTGTTTCATGGAGCAAAAATACAGCCCCGTCTTCTTCTGCAGTGACAATCCAGGTGAGATAACAGAGTGTTCAATTAGCTGAGCTAATGGAGCAGCTCCCCCAGTTAAGCAGTGAGAACGGTTTTGAAGCCTTCATGCTTCCTGTTCAATTTCATTCTCTCTGATAACATTTTTAACTGCCTGACACATCCTCTTTATTTAAAGGCATTCTTCCTATACCTTTTTAGTCAGGCGACATTCCAGTTAAATCCCCCCAAATGTCAACTTTGTTGGGCACCAAGTAGAAGATTTTGCATAAGAGTCATATACGGTACATTTCTCCAGCCCATCTTACCTCTTCCATGTTTGAATTCATTCAAAGTGAGGGGAGGGCAGGCTGCCAACTCAGAGAAATCCTTGCCACAGTCCTTCCCATAGTTTGCTCCAGACCTGCTGTCTTCCTAGACAGGAAGTTTTCAAATGTCTGAGAGAAGTTAAATTGTCACTTTCCTTGAAATATACAGTGTCGACAGCAAGTGTGGCAATTAGCAGAAAATAAAGAACGCAGACACAGCAGTGTCTCAATCCATTCTTTTAACTCTGTCAACGCTGGATGGAGTTGTGATGAGCTGGTGTGTCTGTGGTATGTGGAGGAACGCTAGTTTGCATCCAGAAGATGTGAGTCTGAAGATAGGCTCTAACACTTATAAAGAAAGGCTGACACTCCCTTCATCTTTCAGCTTTTGTTTCCTTATTTTTATTTCCTATGGTTATTATGAGAACAAAATGAGTGATGTGTGAAAGTAACTTATAAATCAAAAGTGTTGTACAAAATCAAAGGACATGTTGTTGTTGTTATTCCTGATGTGCAAACAATGAGGGAAGGAGAGGATTTTATTTATAGACCTTTTCTAGGAGGCTTGTGGAGTAAAGTGTTAGGAGGATGGAAGAAACAAGACCGGAATTACAGATGGTCTGTCATCCCACTGGTTATATTAAGGCATGTCCTTTAGAAACTGGTCACAGCATTTAGAATTTTACTTACTTTGCTTGAAATAGGTACCATGACAACATGTTATTTTCTGACTGAGTAGGTAGGTCCTAAAATCTTTAGAAATAGGCTCATATATCTATCCTTCTTTCCATCCATCTATTCATTCACTTGTTCATCCAAATGATTAGTATGCATTCTGTGTTGATTTTGTGTAATGTACTAGGTTAAGCTATGTGATTACAAAGATTAAAAATACATGGTTTCTGCTTTTGAAGGAGCTCAAAGCCCTAAAACAATGATAGATGTAGGTGGCTTTTTTTTTTTATAAACTCAGTCTCACAAGAAGGCCAGATAAAATCAAAGATGGTCTAAAAAACCACTCTTTGGTATAAATTTAAAGACAATTATGTATCATTTGGAGAGGTCCTTAATCTGTCTGTTGTTTCACTTTATTTTCAGGCCATTTAATTTTACTATATGGTCGCTAGTATGTAATTCCTATTTGAAAGCTTTCAGATTTATCTAAACTTTTCTTACAAAGTCAGAATCAAATACACTAGCTGAAATAATTGTGCTTAAGCATCTTCTAATAAACAAGGCCAAGTTACCAGACTCAAAAACAAGATTATTGAAATGAGACTAAAGCAGAATCTTCCAAAATACTTTGGCCCTAGGCAGGCTCATGGTTTAGTTTCTATTCAAAATGTTTCCTTTGAGAATGGGTTTAGCATTTATTTAATGGGGTTAAAGGAAACTCAAGTAAAGCATGTTTTCTTGTTGTTTGTTACTGTCCATTCTAGGGAGGGGAATCGATCATTTTATATTTCATTACTTATGTAAAACTTTATGCATAGACATCTGAGTAGCTGGCAACAAATTTTAGATTTACTGAAGTTATATTTTAGTACTTTTTATAGGTTGGGTTAGTTGGCAGCTGCCCAACTGGCTTGCCCTTAATCTGGTTCAGAAAGGAGTCATGTACCTTCTTCTTTTATGTTTTACCTTTTCTTCAAGAAAAAACAATACCCATCAGGGTAAATTCAGATCTCATTGCTATCAGTTTTCTTTTTCTTCCACTCATTCATCCATGTGGAACTTCTATATAAACAGCTATAAATTACAGTGAGTTATACTTAAATTAAGAGTCTCTTTATTTTCTTCCTTCTTTTTTTCCTTTCATCTTCCTTCTTTCCTTCCTTCTCTCCTCTCTCCCTTCTTTACTTCATTCTTATTTCCCTCCCCAAGATAAAGAGAAATATTACCAGGGGATATTTAAAAAATAACATAAGAAAGTAAAAATGACTCAAGAAAGTAAAGATTATTCATATTTTAATGCATCTCTTTCCACTTGCTATATAAATATACGTAAATGTGTGTATATATATGTGTTTGTATACACTTTTTAAAATTGGATTTGCCAAATTATTGTTTTGTAACCTTTTTTGTTTGCTTAAAATATAAGCATCTTTAAAAAATATTTTCCTATAACATAATAGCTGTATTCCAATGTATGACTCTTATTAAGGTTGATTTACCAATTCCCTGGTTATTTCTAAATTTACATTATAAGCTATATTGTTACATCTTATAGTTAAATTTTAATATATATAAATAATTATTTTACTTGGGCATAATTATTATAAATGGGATAACTATGTCAAAGAATGTTCATATATGAGGCATATAATGGCAATACAAATTTGCAAATTCTGTTCTAGAAATGTACACATTTATACTTCTAACATATGTATACTTGCAAACTTTGCCCAAACTCATATTTATGAAAAGAGATTCCCCAGGGCATTTCTTTTCTCTTTTTCAACAGCATAATATTCATAACAGAAGAAAAATTAATTTAACTCACTTTTTTACAAGTAAATATAACTTCTCTTCAATCAATATTGTAACAAATTCTAATGATGTGATCATGAAATGTCCAAGAGACAGTCTAGTTGAGATTTTAAGTATTAATTATACTTGTTTTCATAATGTGAATTGATAAGAAGTGACAAATATGAACAATATCAAATCAAAACAAAAGCAATGACTTAGTATAATTAGTATGAATTAAAATTGAATAGGCTGCTATTCAGAATGGAGAGAGCTATGCATTGTGGGGGAGAGAACACAAGGCTTCATATATTGCTGCCTCCACCGTCACCAGGCTACATGCACAATGTTCTGCAAAACTATTAGCTTGTTTAATAATCAATTTTCCTATCAATAAAATTCTGACAATGATAGGGGTATGTGTGTGTGTGTGTGTGTGTGTGTGTTTTACCAAATTCATAGATTTTGTTGTAGGGCTACTGAAAAATACACTGAAAAAGATAAGGCATATTGAAATGTGATGTATGAATAAGCTTGCAACACGAAGTGAACCAGGAGCAGCAGCAACAGAATATCAGAGCAGAACATCAAGCCCACCCCACTGTACGAAAGAGAATCTATAATTTAACACAATCCAGTGATGTTGGTTACCTTAAAGCTTGATAAGCACTAGCTTAGAAGAAAACAACACAAACAAAAATCATCTTTTTTAAAGAAGAGATATTTACCAAAGCATTCTGTCAATCTCTTCTCCAGAGGCTGGTGGTAGAATGAACATACTAATTAGAGTCTGAAGAGTGCATTAAAATTGGGTAAGTTAAGAAAGGTCAGACAAACTACATTTGAATTGGCCTTTTCACTCAGAAGAAATGTGCCTATTTTGAGTTATGACTTTTTGAGCACAAAAAGGCTTATTAACATCAGGTAGTATCAGTTGGATCCTTATATGTTGAGATCACACTCACCTATCCTGGTGGGGGGATGGAGGAGGGAGGAGATGAGTAAGGGGCAGCAATGGGGCTTCCCTTGTTTAGGTTCCCATGACCTTCTGTACTGAACCTCATGATGGCACTTACCATGCTGATTTTGTGAGGTTCTGCAGTCTTGTTGATACTTCCAATAGACTATACATTTCCTACAGACAAGGCTGTGCTTTATTTATTGTTGAGCCCTTAGAAATTACCACAGAATCTTGCACGTAACAGGCTGAATGCAATATTTAGTAGTAATATTGGATAGAGCAAATTTACATGGAAAAAAATCACAGTATTTGCTGAATTATATATCCAATCAACCTAAGAGCATATATAACTGATCATTTGGAATCTCAATGCTTTTTTAAAATTGAAATACATTTAACATATAATATTCTTTTGGTTTCATATGTACAAAAGAGCAATTAGACATTTGCATATGTTGCAAACTGATTATAACAACAGGTCTAGTTCTCATCTGTCACCATACAAAGTTAATACAATATTATTGATTGTATTCCCTGTGGTGTTCATTGCATCCCCATGACTTATTTATTTTATAATTGGGAGTTTGTACCTCTAGATTCCCTTCATATATTTCATGCTTCCTCAGTCACCCTCTCTGGCAACCCACTCTGTTCTCTGTATCTATGACTCTGGGTTTTATTTGGTTTTGTTTGTTTTGCTTTTTAGATTTCAGTTACAAGTAAAACAATGTGGTATTTGTCTTTCTCTAACTTATTTCACTTGGCTTAATACCCTCCAGATTCATCCATGTTGTCATACGTCAAGAATTCATTCTCCATTATGGTTGAGTAGTATTCTATTGTATATATACCACATCTTCTTTATCCATTCATCTATCAGTGGACACTTAGGTTGTTTCCATATTTTGGCTATTATAAACAATGTTGCAACAAACATGAGGATGCATACATCTTTTCAAATTAGTATTTTCATTTTCTTTGGGTAGATACCCAAAAGACAAAATGCTGAATCATATAGTAGGTCTTCTTAAAAATTTTTGAGGAATCTCCATACTGTTTTCCACAGCGTTTGCTTCAGTTTACATTCCCACCAACACTGTATGAAAGTTTCTTTTTTCTCCACATTCTTGCCAACACTTGTTATTTCTTGTCATTTGATACTAGCCATCAGACTCAGGTGAGGTGATATCACACTGTGGTTTTAATTTGCATTTCCCTGATGATGAGTGATGTTGAGAATCCTTTCATGTTTCTATTGGAAATCTCTATGTCTTCTTTTGAAAAATGTCTGTCTAGACCCTATTTTTTTAATAAAAAATGCTATTGAGTTGTATGAGTTCTTTATATATCTTGGATATTGACCATTATCAACTGTATGATTTACAAGTATCTTTTCATTGAGCAGGTTGCATTTTCATTTTGCTTATGGTTTCCTTTGTTGTGATGAAGGTTTTTACTTTAATGTAGTCCTGTATGGTTTGTTTATTTATTTATTTATTTATTTATTTATTTATTAGTTTTTGTGGCCCTTCCCTTTGGAGTCAGATCCAAAAACATTGCTAAGACTGATGTCAAGGAGCTTATTGCCTGTCTTTTCTTCTAGAAATTTTATGGTTTCAGATATTGCATTCAAGTCTTCAATTCATCTTGAGTTAACTTTTGTGTACAGTGAAAGATAGTGGTCCATTTTTATTTTGAACATAGCTGCCCAGTTTTTCCAACATCATTTATTGAAAAGACTGTCTTTCCCCATTGGAAATTACTGCCTTTTCTGTCATAAACTAATTGACCATATATGCATGGGTTTATTTGGGGCTCTCTTTTCTGTTCCATTTATCAATGTGTATCCTTTTATGCCAGTACCATATTGTTTTGATTACTATAGCTTTGTAGTATAGTTTGAAATCAAGGTATGTCATACTTCTGGCTTTCTTCTTTCTCAAGATTGCTTTGGCTCTTTTGGGTCTTTTGTGGTTCCATACAAATGTCAGAGTTATTTGTTCTGGTTTTGTGAAAAATTGCATTGAAATTTTGACAGGCATAGGGATTGCATTGAATCTATAGATTCCTTTGAATAGTATGAACATTTTAAGAGTATTAATTTTTCCAATTCATGAACATGCTACATGTTTCTGTTTGTGTCTTCTTCAATTTCTTTCATCAGTGTCTTATATTTTATCAGTGTACAGGTCTTTCACAGGTTAAATTTATTCCTAGGTATTCTCTTTTGATGCAGTTGTAAGTAGGATTGTTTTCTTTCTTTCTTCCTTCCTTTCTTTCTTCCTATCTTTTTAAAAAATGTTTAATCTTTCTTTATTTTTTGAAAGAGACAGAGTGCAAGCAGGGGAAGGGCAGAGTGAGAGGGAGACACAGAATCAGAAGCAGGCTCCAAGCTCTGAGCTGTCAGCACAGAACATGATTCAGGGCTCAAACTCACAAGCCATGAGATCATGACCTGAGCCAAAGTCATACATTTAACTGACTGAGTCACCCAGGCACCCCTACTTCTCTTTCTGATAATTCATTATTAGTGTATAGAAATGCAGTGAATTTTGTATATTAATTTTGTATCCTGAAAGTTTACTGATTCCCCTCTCTTTTGTGGGCAGATTATCTCTCCCCTATTCTTGGTCAAATTGTATATTTATGTCCCCACATTCCTACTGCAGAAGCCTAAGTCATCCCTGAAGGCTTTCTCTGCCAGATTCCTTTTCTCACTACCTATTGTGGGCAAATGGTTTTTGTTTGTTCTACTAATCAAACTCTTCTGAGATTGGATAGTGAGGTACTGAATTCTGAGTTACAAGAATAGAGAAAATGCGGGCGCCTGGGTGCCTCAGTCAGTTGGGCAGCCTACTACAGCTCAGGTCATGATCTCGTGGTCTATGAGTTCGAGTCCTGCATCGGGCTCTGTGCTGACAGCTCAGAGCCTGGAGCCTGCTTCCAATTCTGTGTGTGTCTCTCTCTCTCTGCCCCTTTCCTGCTTTCTCTCTGTCTCTCTCTGTCTCAAAAATAATAAACATTAAAAAAAAAAGAATAGAGGAAATGGCTATAATTTATTTCAGCAAAGTACCCTGACCAGTCTGTGTCTGCTAAGAGTCCATCCTTGATAAATATTTTATCCTTATTCTCTGGAGTTTCCTGGGTCCTGCTATTGCCAAGTGATTTCCTCTATTCTTCCTATTGATTATGACAGCTCTCATCAGCCACTGCCCACCTAAAAATATTGTTTTGCTTGTAACTAAAAACCCCTAAGCATTAGAGTGGTTAAGAACATGAGCTTCAGAAATATATGACCTAGCTTGATATTTGGTGTTCCACTGTGTAGTAGTTGAGTAAAATGTAATTTATCTCTCTTTGCTCAGATATAAACAGGTATATTAATGTCTAGTACATAGGGTTGTTCTAAGAATTAAATTGGGCAACATAGGTAAAATGTACAGTATAATTTCTTGGCACCCAATAAATACTCAAAATTGAGAATGGTAGCAAGCTAGTTGAACCTCGGTTTCCTCAACTATAAAACATGAAATAATAATAATACATATTACATACATTTTCTGGGGGTTATAAACAACATGACACATGTAGGTTGTATGTAAAGCACTATAACATGACTGGTATTCATGTATTACCCCTGGTGAATAATTCTGTGAGGCGCTTGGGTTCGGCCTGATGGCCTCATGATCATCATCAGTATCATTATCATTATAATCAATATCTAACATTCCCATGTGAAGTATTTTGCTTTAAATACTTTTAAATATTTATAGTAATGAATAGATATTGTTATCCTCATTTTATTTATTATTTTTTTAGAGAGAGAGAGAGAACGTGAGCAGAGGAGATGGGGAGAGACAGAGACAGAGAGAGAGAGAAAGAGAGAGAGGGAAGGAGGGAGGGAGGGAGGGAGAATCTTAAGCAGGCTCCATGCTCAGCACAGAGCCCAGTGCAGGGCTTGATCCCACAGCTGTGGGATCATGACCTGAACTGAAATCAAGAGTCAGATACTCAAATCGACTGAGTCACCCAGGCGACTGGTTATGCTCATGTTATATATAAAGAATCTCAAGGTCAGAGGGTTTAAGTAATTTTCCCAAACTTTGTTAGCTAGTAGGTAGGTAGTCAGGGACTTAAAACCACTCATTCTGAATTCAAAGCTCATGTTCTTTGTTATAAGACTCTGAAGGTGAATGAAAAGTTCCCAGTTGGCTCAATGGCCTTGTCTTTCAAGCAAAAAAAATGTCTAATTTTTTTGAAGTATATTAACCAGTTGCAAAGGAATAACCATTTTTGTCAAGGTCTCTGGTCCATGTTTTGGTTCTGAATTCTTTAAACCAATTGAATTTTCCCACTTACTATTTGACATACATTGCATAATCTCTCTCTCTCTCTCTCTCTCTCTCTCTCACACACACACACACACACACACACACACACAACGTAAGAGGTTTCTAAGTAGAAGATGGAGTAGTTACCAAAATTTAGCTGTTACTTTTGTGTAAAAGAAAAACAAGTGGTTTTTACAGCATTGTTTTTACAAAGAAAAAAATTGGATCATTGAATATTGTCAAAATCCATGCTTCTAAGTGCTGGAGCTATGGAAATTTGCTATCTTTATAAGACAAGGTATAATGTAAAGGAGAAAGTGTATAAGCAAACATTTACTCTAAAACACAACATCTCCCAAAGGAAAGCTTTTCCTACATCTATTTCTCTTATGATGTGACACTTTGTCAGGGTGTTTTTATTTCTTACTGACTGAAAAATAAGAGTGATTCCTGGGGACTTGAAACTTATTGGATTGAAACTTATCAGATTGTGAAACTTAAAGGAAATTTCCTTCCCGTTGATATTTATTCAGTCTTTGAACATCTACAAACTTTCAAAACATGCAATATACGAAAGTTTAAATAGGTGATTTGGAATCTTACCTGATCTGTTTAGTGGAATTTCTATGATAAATTTTTTTCTAGCATATATAAATACTTTTTAAAATCAAGATTTTATTTTGGTTTATATATACATGTATAAAACTAAATAAGTCATACATTTATTCACTAAACAACATTTCTTGAATGTCTTCTTTGTGCCCTTTGATAAGCTGTGGGCTATGGATAGAAAGATGAAAGAGAATCAGATTTCAAGAAACTCAGTGGATGGGAGAAATCATCAATAGAGGCAATTATAATAAACTAGGTTAACTACTATGGTAGAGACATACACATCCTTGGCTCTGGGGATACTGAGGAACATTTAACCTCCATCTCATATTTGACTAAAATATGAGAAAGCTAACCTTAAGTCAGAGTTGAATATTGATGAAAGGGTGAAAGAAGGCTATGTTTCTAAGCTTTAGTGTCGTGGAATTCATAAAATTCATCATTTAAGTAAATTCTATTTTCCATACACTGTTGTAAGAATGATATATAGCCTAGTGGTTAAAAGTATAGCTTCTGCAGTCAGGTGTTTTCCTGTCTAAAACCTGTTTTACCACTGGCTTGGGTGCATTTCTTACCATTTTAAAACTTCATATTGCTTCATTTGAAAAGGCAAATGGTAGTTGTTTCAACTCACAGCACCATTTGGGGATTAAATGAAACAGTCTATATAGTATATGTTTAACACATTTTCTGTCATGTAATCAATAGATGATAGCTACTATCATTGTTATTGTTATCATCACTAATATTATTTCCTCTCATAGATTGTAACTTTATTTTATTTTGGACATGATAAAGTTTTTAGTAGTAGGAAAGTCACTGGGATCAAGTCTTGGAAATGTCTTGATTCTAGTTGTGGTCTTTAACTCATTCACTTAATCTTCCTGGATATACATTTCCTTTCTGAAAATTGGAGATAGACCTAGAAATTGAGGTTGAGCTACAGATCCTCACCAGTCCCTTTCGTATCTACCTCATTTGTCCTTCCAACAGGCCCTAGCACTCTGCATTACTGGGACAAATGAACATTAGCAAGATGAAATTTCATAGAATTCAATGTAAAGTCTTTTGTTCCAAGAAATTTATCAGGCACGTATAGCAGGTCAGAGAAATTGATAGTGTGTTAGGAGAAGTTCAATCCTAGAAGGTAGAGATCTTTTAATTGAGTATAAGTTCAATGTGTACCCAAAAGTGTGACAAGTCTGATAAAAAGTAAATGGGATTTTAGACTGCTACCTCGATGATGGTGTCCTCTGTTTGATTAGAGTCCACATGGGGGCTAATCCAGATCTGGGTGAGGATATATACAAGGACAATGTTAAAAAAGTGAGATGGCTAGAGGAAGAGGAGCAGAACAATGGAATGATGAAGGGAATCATATTGTGTATAGAACATTTGAATAAAGTGGAAATTGTCAATCTAGGAACAGGACAAATTGAAGGAGCAGGGGGAGGAAAGAACAGGAAGTTCTCTTCAAACATTTGAAGCCCTTCGTTACAGCAAAGGGTTTAGGTGTAGCTAGAGTAGCCCTAGGATACTGAACAAGGGCCTGTGGCTGAGGTTCCAGAGAGAAAAATTTTCATTCAATTCCAAAGCATAATTCTAAACAGTTAGAGCTCTTTTAAAAGGTTTTTAGGTAGAGTGATAAGTACCTTCCACCAGAAATGCTTCAGTAAAGATTAAATCAGTATCTCTCAAACCTGTTCCATGCAAAGAATAAACTAGGCTCCCTGATAAAAATACAGATTTCTTTACTCTCTTCTAGAATTCTGATGCAACAGGTCAGCGAAAAAGCACACAGACACACACAGACACACACACACACACACAGACACACACACACACACACACACACACACATATGTAAGCCAGCACATCATGAATTTTTTTATGAGCAAGAAACTGAGAAAGCCTTCCCTGTTCACCTACCAAGGATGTAGTAAGAAGGCTCTTGATTTTGAGGGAAGGATTGTTTCTATGGTGTTGAATGTTCATTTTAAATTTCTGGTAGAGTTTCAATATATTTAGTGATTGATTCCATCATAATCATTGTAGCAACACTATTTTAAGAAACACATATGAATTTGTATATAGCATATAATCCACCAATGTGGACTAGATGTTTTATTTTAAGATGTGAAAATGTTTTTAGAAAACCTAGGAATAATTTAATCATCAGTATTCAGGTTTATAAAGATGTACATATTTTTGTACTTCAAGATGAAATTTTCCTGTGTATCATTCCATCAAAATAAACATGTATGTATCATGCTAATTAATAAGATAGGCAACTCTTTAAATGACATCCCAAGTTTGAAAAAAATACTGGTTTACAGAATATGAACTATTAAAGTTTGAACACTTTAGGAATCAATAAATCAAGACATATTTTTTGTATGATTTAGAAAAAAATTAGCCTATGACATTTCAGGCTGTGGAAGTGATGGCTGTTAGCAGAAACATTCACTTTAAATTGTTATTTTATAAGCTAAGTTATAGTAACCATCTAGGGACCTGTGTGCTTCTGACTGTATCAATTTTATTTCTGTGACAATTGAGCCAACTCTGGGGTAGTGTTAGAAATTTTATTTTTGCAAAATAAAGAAAACAAAATAAGGAGAAATGTGTTGAACTGAAATAAACTAATAAACCATTCATAAATTCCTTCTAGTCATCAGTAGCAAGACCAATTTATCAGCACGCATTACCCAGAGGGTAGAAAATGGAAATTTGGAAATAAGAAAATGTAACCAGTATTTGTTTTGGAGGAAAAATAAGAATGTGAAGGATTCTTGTGCTGGCCATTAGGAGGAACAATGAAGCATATGAGGTAGAGGCTTTCTGAGTAGCTTGGAAAGATAGCTGCCTCAGAGAAAAATGCCAGCCAAAGGATTCTCAACTTCCATACAGAGCATAACCCTCGGGTAAACATAATGCCATTTTTGTGGTTTTAAAATTTGTCCACAAATTCCCTGATATTCTTCATCCAGGAGGTAGAACCTAATTCTCTCCCTCTTTTGTTTTCAAATTTCTATTTAAATCCTAGTTAGTTAACATGTAGTACAATATTGGTTACAGGAGTAGAATTCAGTAATTCATAGAGCCTAATTCTCCTACCTTTGCATGTTGTGTGGCCTCATTAGAAGTTATTCACTTCTAACAGAATATGCAGGAAATAATAGTATGCAAATTCAGAGACACTAGGTAATAAAAAGCCTCTGTAGATACTGTAAAGTTTGTTCTGATTGGTATCTCTCAGATCACTCACTGTGAGGAAACTCAGTAGCCTATGCAGACATCCATATGGCAAAGAACTGAGGTCTCCAGCTAATAGCCAGTGAAGAACTGAGGTCTCCCAAGAACTTGGGACTGAATCCTTCCCTAGTCAAGCCTCCAGATCACAGCCTCATGAATGACGTGAGTCAGAAGCAACCAGCTAAGCAAGGACCCTAATTGATGCATTCTAATTGATCCCAAGTTATCTTTTCTTTATATAATCTCAGACCCTTGCATCTCATCCATTTAGAAATTGTCACAAAGAAATTGTGAAACTCTTGTGAAACTAGCTTTCCTTCCCTTAGTGTTGGGATAATACTTTTTTTTTTTCTGTTTAAATATCTTCTTGGCAAGAATGCCACAAAATGATGTTGTGTCCTTCTCAATGTCAAGAATCACCTGACATCCACATGTCTCATTGTTGGTTACTTAGTTGTTGGTTGTTAGTTACTTACTCTCATCACTTAGTAGAGGCAGTATATTCCAGGTTTTGCCCCTAGAAAGTTAATATTTTCACTTTGTAACTAATAAGTATTCTGAGATCATGCAAATATTCTGTTTCTGATCATACATTTGCTTATTCATTTTAGCTTGCGATAATTATTACTGTGGTGTTTGCCAAATGGTGAGTTTTCTACATCTATCATTCTACATTTAATAATTGGAATTTTAGTATAATGGAGAGTATTCCTTCTCTCTTCTAGCTTATTTATTCAGTTATTTATTTAGGATTTTTTGGTACTATTTTTTGTAACTTACTTGCAAATGTGAAACTATTTAAATAAAAAGTTAAAAATTTAAAATCTTAAAAATCCCTTAATGTTTTATTGAGGAAGTCACAGAAGTGTCTTATAACTTTAATATAGTGTAGGGCAATTTGTAATTTTAGATGCTTTCGAGTAATATGTGCATCACTGAAGTAGAATCAAGATGGTATTGTCAAGATCACCATTGACTTTGCCAATTATAATAATATAATTTCTATTAGGGGGTAATCTTCATATACAGAAGTTTGTGACAAATATTATAGTAGTTATTTATTTCAATTATTGGAATTCATCCTAGTAAATTTCCTTTCAAAATGTACATGTCCAAATTCTAGATAATGAACAAATTTATTTTTTTAAAGAAACATATGTTAGAGACTCTTTAATTTTATCCCAGTTTTTTCCAGTGTTACAAGGAATAGAGAAATGGCCATAATTAAAAGGTTTTAAATTTGTCATAATATAAAATATTTTATCTTCACATTCTAGATACTATCAAGGAAACTAACATTGATTGAGCTCATACCATACAGCTGATTATACTATTATACTATAATCCTATTATTATTAAGCATATGATTATACTATTATATTATTATTATACAATTATAGTATAATATTTGTATATATGTTATACTATTAATATTATTTGTACATACATTAGACAATGTACATACACTGACACTGATAGATATTTTCACTTATATTAGATTAATGGATCGTCAAAACAACTGCTGTGGTGGGCATTATCTCTATTTTATAGATGAAAACATGAAGTCAGAGAAGTTAGTTATCTTTTTCCATGTCTCCCTGCTAGAACTATAAGGATTATGGTTTTGAAAATGCATAGTTTTTTCTTTGTGTCACAATATCTTAGTCTATATTTCCATAAAGTCATGTTTAACCAAATTAGGACATATTTACTGAGATCACAATAATCCTCTGTATTGTCTCTGTTTTCTAGTATTTTTTCTTTTACAAGGTTCTTTGGTCTTTTTTTTTAAATTAATTTGATATTGTAGTTTCTTGATCAGAGAGGAAGCTGATACAAGTCCATTTTCTTGAAATGTAGTTTTGATGCAGCTGTTTCACAAGGATAAAAATAGAAAGGAAATGAAGATCTTCTTTATTGTGTTTATAGTTGCTTGATGTTATTAGAAACTGTCT
Organism: Prionailurus bengalensis; assembly: GCF_016509475.1. Lineage (NCBI taxonomy): Eukaryota > Metazoa > Chordata > Mammalia > Carnivora > Felidae > Prionailurus > Prionailurus bengalensis. The sequence goes on from NC_057354.1 coordinate 71,669,902, forward strand.
ATTCTTGGTTAAGTATCATTTATATTCTTTACAATATATTAGTAAACATATTGACATTTTTTTCCTAGCAACATGTAAGAGGAAAAAAATAAGCTGAAAATATTTTCTTTTAGCTGCAGTGCTAGTAGCTCTCTCTATTTTCAATTGATCAGCATTAGTTAGCAAAGGGGTTCCCTGGTGATGGCCCTTGGCTTTGTTTTGGCAAAGAGGCCTCAGGAAGATTCCCCAGTTAGTTTGGATGCAATGAATAGTGATAAAATAGCATAGCTGGCTGGATATATGGAATAGGAATACATATTAAAGGGAATTCATGTTGTACAATACATTTTCAAAAGAAAGATGCTCATTAAAAGATGAAAGTTTAGAATCAAAACCCCAAATAAATCTGTACTAGAAAAGGAGTACCCTAATGCTTTCCTTTCCAAATAATATATAATTGTCTGTAGCCACCTGCATTGTTTGTAAGTTGAAAATATTATAAGGACTGTAGATTCATGAATTTTATTTGTCAAGTTGATTGGCCCTGTAGTATCTGGATTAAATATTATTTCTGGGTGTGTTTCTAATGGTGTTTCCGAACATAAAGAGTATTTTAATCTGTGGACTCAGTAAAGCATATTGCCATCCTCAATGTGGGTGGGCATGATCCAGTTTGTCGAGAGCCTGAACAGCATAAGAAACATGAAGAAGGAGAAATTCATCCTTTATTCTTACCTCACTGATTGATTTGAGGCATCTCACCTTATTTTCTCTTGCCATCACACTGGAATTCACATCATTGTTTCCTCTGGTTGTCAGGCCTTTGGACTTGAACTGATTATGCCACTGACTTTCCTGGTCTCCAGCTTGCAAATGGCAGATTGTGTGACTTTTTAGCTGCCATAATTGTTTGAGCTGGTTCCTTACGACGATGTCAATATAATAAACACATATATATGTGTAATATATATATATATATATATATGTTATCTTATTTGTTTTCCCTATATGTACATTTTATATAATGTACGGTTCCTTACGATATAAGGTTATATATGTATAAGGATATATGTACATTATATATAATGTACAGTTCCTTACGATATAAGGTATATATATATATAATGTACGGTTCCTTACGATATAAGGTTATATATATATAAGGATATATGTACATTATATATAAGGTATGGTTCCTTACGATATAAGGTATATATATATAATGTACGGTTCCTTACGATATAAGCTGGTTCCTTATGACAAGTCAATATAATAAACACATATATATTATACGTGTTATATATATATATATATATATATATATATATATAAAATCTTCTTTGTATTCCCTATATGTACATTATATATAATATATAGTAGATAGAAGATAGACATAGATAGATAGATATTTTACTGGGTTTATGATCTCTGGAGAACCTCAATTAATATAGGCAGGGACAAAATAGTTTAAAACAAATAATCTCCAGCACTTTGTACACAACTGCTATCCAATAAATATTTACTGACACTAACTAATGCCTTTGTCTGGAGTCAGTGAATTGATGTGCAGTAACTTCAGGAATTAAAGTTATAGTGGATTAAATCTGAGGAGTTATTCATAGCATCCTGGCAAATGGCCTGGTTTCCCCCTCTTTGTTCTGTTTCTATCTGCATTACCTTGTATTTTCATTTTTTAAAACTGCAGGACTCTGATGACACTGTTCCATTCTCATGTATAGCCCAGCAAACCTTTTAGTGCTAAATGAGCAAAGACATGAATCAGCTCATTAAGCAGATGCTGGGCTCTGGGTCTGAAAGAAATGGACAACCTAGGTTATAAATATTAATTGGACAAAACAGCAGTCAGGAAACACTCCTAATTTTGAAAAATGTGCAATAACAAAGGGTGTTATAAGTACATGTTAAATAAGCCACTCTGAAGACATCCTCTGAGAAAATCTCCACATAAAAATGCACAGAATTATAACTTGTTAGAGTAATTAGAATGAAGCACTCTGATTTTCCTGAGTATTTTTAGGATAGACACCTTACTTTTCCTTGTAATTCAATCAATTTAGAATGTCTATTCAGGAGTAATGTCAGTAAGAAATAAGAATAGGAAGTCTCAGCTCTTATCTCCCATAGAAACAGCAATTTAACAATATACGGACCAAAATACTTTTCTGAGAAGTTCTGAATCCAGTTAACAAGTTGCAGTACTTGAGACAAGCACAAACCCCGCCCCCCCCCCAAATCTACACTGAAATGGATAAAAGAGCAATCTCTCTTTACCCATATCAGCCCCTTCTCCAAACCAGCACAGCTCAGTGACTTGGTCTATGACTTCTTTCTCAAGGAGAAAGAGAACATAGAGTGTGCATCCAATGACCCTGGACTCTGAGTGCACTGCCTCAAAGCCTAGTTTCTGTCTCACCTTGCAGGGGCAGTAACAGAACTGGCATAGTTTTGGCAGCCATGAACAAGGGAAGATGTGGTGGCTTGCTGCTGGTGGTACAGCTGTGCAAGGTTAAGAGAATGTGCAGAAATTTGAGGCACAACATCTGAGAGAGAGGAGTGGACCATCCCTCCAACATCCTGGTTTTTGGGTGTATTTCCAAAGGACTGGTGGTTTCTGTCTTGCCTCACATAGAGGGATGATGGGATAAGCATAGTTTGGGTGCCTAGAGACAGTTAAAAACAAAGGAAATGGGCAGAAAGCTTGTTATACCCTGAATTGTTCTGCAAGATTGAGATAAGGTACAGAACTTGAGGCTTCTTTCCAAAACAGGAGGAAGAGAAGTAGAGTATGCCTCCAACATCCTGGGTTGTAATATAACAGAGACACCTAAGGGAACAAGAGATTATGGGCTCCTGAAAAAAAAGGTGAAACTAGTAAATCCCTATAAGTAGGAATTTATACACAAAAGCCCAGAGAAGATACATCCATAGAAATTGTTTGAGAGGCTCCCAGAATGCCTAGCTGAGATGAGGGGTGAATATATTTCTCAGTTGAAGCTGTTTTGTAAAGACTGGGAGAAATGTATGTAGATATGTAGATATCAACACAAAGCTACAAGGAACAAAGAGAATCATAGAAATATGAGCCAATCAAAGAATACAAATAAATCTCCAGTAATCAACCTAAATAAATGGAGATCTATTTATTATTTGACAAATAATTCAAAATAATCAAGTTAAAGAAGCTCAGTGAATTACAAGAGAACATAGGTAACAATGCAATTAGGAAAATGATACATGAAAAAAAAGAGAATATAAACAAAGAGATATTATTATAAAAAAGAACCAAAGAGAAATTTGTAGCTGAAGAGTATAGTAATTGAACTGAAAATATCACCAGAGTTAAATACACAACAATTGGCTTTATCAAGCAGAGGAAGGAATCTACAAACTTGAAGATAGTTTATTTGAAATTATCCAGTACTAAGAGCAAAATAGAGGAAAAAAATGGAAAAGAGTGAAGAAAGCCTAAGGGACTTACAGAATACCAGTAAGTAATGAATGCCTAATTGCTGTGGCTAGGACTTTCATAATTATGTTCAATAAAAGTGGTGAGAGTGTGCATTCTATTCTTTTATCTTAGAGAAAAGCTTTGAGTTTTTCACTCTTGAACACAATGTTAGCTGTGGGTTTGTCATATGCAGCCTTTGTTATGTTGAGGCGTAGTCTTTCTGTACCCACTTTGTTGAGAGTTTTTATTATAACTAACTGTTGAATTTTGTCAAATACCTTTTATGCATCTGTTGAGAAGATCATATGATTTTAATCCTTTGTTTCGTTGATGTGGTATATCACATTGTTTTGTGGATATTTATCCTTCAATCTGTGGAATAAATCCCACTTGATCGTGATGTATGACTCTTTAATGTATTGCTGAATTCGGTTTGCTAACATTTTGTTGAGAATGTTTGCATCTATCTTCATCAGGGATATTGGTCTTTAACTTTCTCTTTTCCATGGTGGGGGGAATGTCTTCATCTGATTTTGGTATCAGGGTAATGTTGACTTCATAAAATGAGTTTGGAAGCATTCTTTCCACTTTAATTTGGGGGAATAATTTTAGAAGGATAGGTACCCTATTTCTTTTTGTCATATTTGCTTTTTCTAGAGATTTATCTAAATGGGATCATCATGTGCAGTCTTTGGCTTGTTTCACTTAACATAATATTTTATGTTTATTTGTGCTGTTTGTTTTTTCTTGTTTGTTTTGTTTTAATAGTTGCTTCTTTTAAGTTTCTGATTAGTGTTCTATCCTATGGACATAAAACAGTATGTCCATTTAACTATTGATGGACATTTATGATGTTTCTAGTTTGGGGCCATTACAAATAAAGCTGCTATGAAAATGTAAGTACAAGTCTTTGTTTGAACATATGTTTCTTTTTTTTTTCATTTTCCTTTTTCTTTTTGGTAAATGCTTAGGAAAGAGATTGCTAATTATTATATGGTGAGCATGTATTTAATTATGTAAGAGGCTTCCAAACTGCCTTTCAAAGTATTGTGCCATTTCACATTCCCACCAACAACATATGAGAACTCCGTCTTCTCTATATCCTGATTGATCCTTGGTATTGTCAGATAGTTTAATTTTAGTCATTCTTTTTTTTTTTAATTTTTTTTCAACGTTTATTTATTTTTGGGACAGAGAGAGACAGAGCATGAACGGGGGAGGGGCAGAGAGAGAGGGAGACACAGAATCGGAAATAGGCTCCAGGCTCTGAACCATCAGCCCAGAGCCAGACGCGGGGCTCGAACTCACGGACCACAAGATCGTGACCTGGCTGAAGTCGGACGCTTAACCGACTGCGCCACCCAGGCGCCCCAGGTTTTCATTTTCTTAATGAGTATCTTTTCATTTGTTTGGATGAAGTCTAATTTACCTTTTTTTTTTTCCTTTTAATTTTATCATCTGTCCTTTCCAGGACGGGAACTCTACTTAGGAAATCTTTTCACCAATCAGTGTCATAAAGATTTTCTCCATTTTCTTGTAGCTCTTTTATAGTTTTAGCCTATAGCCTTAGGACAATGATGAACATTGACCTAATTTCTGTGCATGGTGTGCTGATCAAGGTTAATTTTTTTTCAAAATAGTTACACAGTTGTTCCATTACCAAATATTGAAAATACTGACCTTTAGTCACTAAGTAATATTGTATGTTTGTTAAAAACCAATTACTGTGTACATATGAGTCTATTTATGAACTCTATTCAATTCCACTGCTCTCTTTGTATATCCTGTGTTAATACCACACTATTTAGATTATTATAGCTTTATAGTATGTCTTAAAATTGAGTAGCAGACATCTCCCAATTATGTTTATCTATTTAATAATTATTTTAGCTATTCCATATTTTTTTGCATTTCCATAGAAATATTAGTATCAGCTTACAAATTTCTTTCAAAATTGTCTGCAGGGAGGTGGAGAGATTGCATTAAACCTATAAATTAATTTAGAGAAAACTTGAGCACAATGTTAGCTGTGGGTTTGTCATATACAGTCTTTGTTATGTTGAGGCATATTCTCTCCGTACCCACTTTGTTGAGAGTTTTTATTGAGTCTTCTAATTTTACAGTATTGAGTCTTCTAATAGTTCAGCATGCTATATCTCTTTATTTAGGATTTCTTAAGTGTAACACAAACTTTATCATTTTCAATGGACCCACACTCATGGTTTTTTTTATGTTTATTTACTTTTGAGAGAGAGAGATAAACATAGTGTGAGCAGGGGAGGGGCAGAGTGAAAGGGAGACACAGAATCCAAAGCAGGTTCCAGGCACTGAGCTGTGAGCACAGAACGCGACTCAAGGTTTGAACTCGTGAACTGTGAGATCATGACCTGAGCTGAAGTCGGACACAACCTACTGAACCACACAGACACCCCTGAACCCATACTTTTAATTCTGCTAGATCTATAGTGAGTTTCTAAGATAACTCTATCAAATATTACTTTTTTGGTAGTCAAACAAATGAAATAATTGTATTTCCTGTCTATTAACTAGCAAAATCCCAATGATGTCCTGAGCCTTAGGCACCGAATACACTAAACGTATTTCTAAAGATCAGAAGTGATGAAATTCTACTTGGAGGAGCATATGGTATTTGAACTCATATACACTAAATGTTTACATTTTTTTTGATTCACATTAGTTCACATTTACTGTCTGGTGTATATTAAGCATTGTTCTAGAAGTTAGAGATATAGCAGTGAACTAAAGCCAAATTCCTATATTTGTGGTACTTTAATTCTGAACTTTTATGGTGATAAAGCATCAATTCATACATCAGGTAGATTATATAGTCAGGTGGTAACAATTCAAAGTAAGTCATGGAGCAAGATCAAATCATTAATATGTGGAACAAAAGGATACTCTGAAGATTGTACTCATTAATGGAGAAGAGGCTTTATATTATAGTCATATAAATATTATCAGCTTCATACAGAGCTATGTATTAACATTTTGAAAATCTAAAATTGAAAGGATGGATGGCTCTAAACCATCATTCATATCTCAGTGATAACATTGAGGGAAAACTTTGATAGTAAACTAGTTTTAAAAACCTGTTTAACAGCATTAATCATTAAAATGACCTTAATTATATAGCACTGAAGTTTGAAAATATGGAATAATATGTACTGGAAATTATAATGTGATTCACCCTGGGTTTAACTTTAGATTCTAAAAAAAAAAAGTCATAGTAATTCAACTGAAATTTTGTTTGACCTATGTCTAATTGATGCTGAACCACTAAATATGTGACTGGTAAGAGTGACAGTTTCATTGTATGTTTCTGGCTAGAGTGATTTACAATAAAACTTTCTGGAAAACATAAAACTGAATGGCATTTTTGACATTAGAACTAGGGAAATGCAACAAAATACTTCAGTGAAAGTCACACTATGCTTAATGCTGTGGATGTTTTTTTTTTTTTTAATTTTTTTTTTCAACGTTTTTTATTTATTTTTGGGACAGAGAGAGACAGAGCATGAACGGGGGAGGGGCAGAGAGAGAGGGAGACACAGAATCGGAAGCAGGCTCCAGGCTCTGAGCCATCAGCCCAGAGCCCGACGCGGGGCTAGAACTCACGGACCGCAAGATCGTGACCTGGCTGAAGTCGGACGCTTAACCGACTGCGCCACCCAGGCGCCCCTACTGTGGATGTTTTTTTAAGTTTATTGATTTTGAGAGAGAGAGAGAGAGAGAATGAGACAGAGAGGAGCGAGTAAGCATGAGCAGGGGAGGAGCAGACAGAGAAGGAGAAAGAGAAAATCCCAAGCAAGCTCCATGCTGAGCCCTATGATGCGTAGCTCAGTCTCAGTGACAGTGAAATCCTGACCTGAGCCAAAATCAAGAGTCAGATGCTTGGGGCGCCTGGATGGCTCAGTTGTTTGAGGGTCTGACTTCAGCTCAGGTCATGATCTCACGGTTTGTGAGCCTGAGCCCCGTGTCAGGATCTGTGCTCATAGCTCAGAGCCTGGAGCCTGCTTCAGATTCTGTGTCCCCCTCTCTCTCTGCCCCACCCCTGCTTGTGCTCTGTCTCTCTGTCTTTCAAAAATGAATAAACATTAAAAAAAATTAAAAAAAAAGAGATGCTTAACCAACTGAGCCACTCAGGTGTCTCACTAATGCTGCGGGAGATAGCATTTTAAAGAGATAAACTCTAATGTTGCTAATAATATCATCCTCCTTAACATAGCCCTCCATTACTCATTTTCAATGTGGATTTAAGAGTATTTTGGAAGGCAAGCTTTAAAATTCATTTAGGAATATAAACCTTTAAATTAATATTTATTACTTAGTGTATGTAAAATTTTATTACATAAATTATTTTATTTAATCCTTTCAGGAACCCTATAAAGTCAATATTGCCATCATCCATTTCATAAATAAGAAACTGAAGTTTAGGGAAATTAATTTATTCTTCTAGTTTCATAGCTGGTAAGAGAGAGAGCTGGCACTTGGGTTCAAGCACATCTAGATTCAAAGTTCATGTTCTTCCACCTTGCAAGATTCTGGGCAACAGTTAATGCATGGTAAATGACAAAAGAAGGGTTTTATTCTTCTGAAAATGAAAGTTTCCAAAATAAGCCTTTTAAAAAGCTGTATCATTATCAGTGGATTTGCTTAAGAAGTTGAAGGAAATAATATAGTATGTAATGGAATGTAGTTGATTACCTTAGTTCTCTTAAAGAACTTGAATTTTTTTTTAAATTTTTTTTTCAACGTTTATTTATTTTTGGGACAGAGAGAGACAGAGCATGAACGGGGGAAGGGCAGAGAGAGAGGGAGACACAGAATCGGAAACAGGCTCTGAGCCATCAGCCCAGAGCCCGACGCGGGGCTCGAACTCCCGGACTGCGAGATCGTAACCTGGCTGAAGCCGGACGCTTAACCGACTGCACCACCCAGGCGCCCCAAGAACTTGAAATTTCTTAAATGCTATTACCCATTTTAAAAGGGAATACTTCTGAGTATCTTTTATGCCATTATGATTTAAATATTTTTGGTTAATTTATTAATATAGAATTATAAGTTCAAGCTAATTGTAAAAGGAGAACAAAGCTAACAGGAAAACTGTATCATTGTTGCTACTGAACTAACACAAAAATAATGCGATTGGTGCTTTAAATGAGAAAAAAATAAAATTAAGAATATATATTAACATACTGCTATGAGAAAAATGAATAATAAGCACAGCATTAAAACACAATAAAAATAAAGACATATACTAGACATTTTGAGTTCCAAAATAATAGGAGTTTAGAATAAATTTTATTTAGCTTTAAAATAACTTTGAAGTGCTTATTATTGTAAAAATCAAAAATATTGAATTTAAACTTATCACATCTGTGGATAATGAAATAGTTCTTGTTGCCATTTTGAAGAGGCAGTTAAATTGAAATGTTTTTAAATTTGAGGAAAAAGACTGATGAAAATGGGGAAGTGAGTTAAATTTTAGATTAAATGTAATATATTCATGGAAGGATCTTAGGATACTTTTATTGCTCCAAATAAGATTTATAAGGGGCTGAGAATAGGCTAGTGCAGATCCATCAATAGCACATTATCAGTAGGAGATAGTTTTCAACATAGCCCAGAAGATTAGGGAAGGACACACAGAAAGTTAAAGAAGATATTCAGAAGAATAACAGGAGAGTAGATTTATATGGTAACTTTCATAAAGTAATGACTTTGAAGTGCCTTTAAGAAGAGAGAGATAGCAAGTCAACTGTTTTTCATGTACATTTAAAGTAATAGGCCCAACGACCCAGGAATAAGAAATTGTGGAGAGAGCTGCACAGGGCAGAAACATGCAAAGGGAGGTATGTCCAAATGTATACCAGTATATCATACCAGTATTCTATGATCCATGCTAGACTGCTAGCCCTGGAAGTGAAGTTTTAGAAGTAGTTCAAGGCAAACATGGGTATGTTCCATACCTCTCCCTTGGTCATAGGAAACTAACATAGTATTAGAAAAATAGAAAACTAACTCCATTTCTCGAGATGATGGAATAAATCAGTACTACTGTTTCCATCCGGTTGCGGTGGGTACAATATTTTGCTTGGAAATGCCTTAAGTTGTGTTCTCTTCTCATCTGATCTCGCATTTAGTCCAAATCTCATGATCTGTCTTGAAGGCAGCCATATGGCTGGCTGTGGCTTGAAGCTCTCAATAGCAGTGACCAGCCCATTTGCAGGCCAACACTATAGAGTGATTTTATGATGGTGTAGTCTAAGCAGGACAGTTAAAAAATCATTTCAGTACCGAAGTGTAGCAGGTGAAGATTTAAACAGAGTCAAAAATAAAAACAATCTTTTTTTATTCTGTTAATAACTAGAGATGTACCCTCTTAAAATTTTAAGGGTGCAGTACAGTATTGTTGACTATAGGTACAATGTTGTACAATAGATCTCTAGAAAGTATTCATCTTGATTAACTGAAACTTTATGCCAGTTGATTAGTAACTCTTCACTGCCCCCTACCTTCAGCCCCGGAAACCACCATTTCACTCTGATTCCAGGCGTTTGGTTATTTTAGATATCTCATATAAGTGGAATCATGCAGTATTTGTCCCTATGTCCTGCTCATTTTATTTAGCCTAATGTCCTCAAAGTTCATGCATGTTGTCATGTAATACAAAGTTCCCTTCTTTTTAAAAGCTTAATAATATTCCATTGTATGTATACCACATTTTCTTTACCCGTTCATCTCTTGAGGGACATTTCGGTTGTTTCTGTATCTTAAATATTGTGAATAGTGTTTCACTGAAAAAAAGTAAAGAGCATGGGAGTGTTTGTATTCCTTTGAGATCATGATTTCAATTCTTTCAGATAAATAAATAGTACTAGGATTTCTAAAGGTTCTTTTCTATAATTGAAGAGATTTTTCAATTCTGTTTTTCAGTGTTCAATTCAATGTTTCAGTTTTCTAGACTTTCTATTTTGAGCACCCCTTATCACCCCTTGCCAGCTCCTCTATGGTGCACAACTCCAGGCAAGCCCTACACAAAGACCATGCCATGCAAAGTGTCTCCCAGAGCTCTGCAATGCAGTGCCCTGCTATCTTGTCAGGATGAAAACAGTAAATTCAGTCAGTTCAGGACTGCTAGCCTTACACCCCATTCTTCCTGAAGTTGTTTCTAAATAAAAAGGCATGGGTACCAACATCTGATTTTGGGGGTGTCGTTTGTCCATGCTTACTTCTCTGAAATATTGTCTCATGATCCTTGCAAGTTGCTGATATGTGGGGAATTCTGTGAGGAAGGATGTGTTTAGGCCCTCTGGTGGAGGTAGGGGTGAAATTACAGTTTATTATTGATTGACCGTAAGTTTTTCTTACATTAGGACTCTAAAGGTTTTCTCTCCAAAGATTTTAATGTTGCATCAGTAGCCTTATCTCTCTGGACTCTGTCAACAGCATTTGCCAGCAACTGTTGGTGGATTAAGTGCAAGTTGGTAATTTGACACCTGAAGTACTAAATGAATGTGTTCTCCTAATCCTTGTTCAGTAGGGTTGTCATTTTATGAAATTTCACTTCATCTATTGTTAACTCTAAGCTGAAGCTTAACACATAAATGACTGATTTGGATCATATGCATTCTTTGAAGCTGTAATTAGAATTGTTATTTACCACTATTGCTTTCCTGTCTCTTCTAGTAAACTATATTTTTATCTATCTATCCATCCATCTATCTCATTTTTGTGTAATAAAAACTAACTTTAACTCATTGATTTCTTCTTTAGTGTAACCTTAGACCAATATTTAAGAGTGAATATACACTCCTCTAAACCCTGCTGATAAGTAATTGTCAGTCTGGGCAAGTCACTTAACCTTTCTGGATCACAATTTCTTCATATGCAAAAATGATTTTGGAACAGATAATCTCTAAAATTTCCCTAAAATCTATAATTCTATGAATATGATGCTCACTTATTGACATGTTGATACTTAAGTATAGATAGTTGCTACATAGGACATTGCTCAGCTGCTGGCTTCGGAGTCAGAGCTACTGTAGAAGTTACAGTACCATTTAGGGCCAGGAAAGTGATTGAATCAAAGTACCTTTTGCTCAGCAGACCTGAACAGTGCTATAATAAGTGGTACCAAGGTTTAAATAAGAAGCCTCATTTGGAGGTAGGATCTATATTTCATAGCTAAATAAATGACAACAACAAAAGCAAAAATTCACAGAAATGGAAACAAGGAGTCTTAGGAAATGATTTTGTAGAATAAGAAGGGAACTAAATCTTTTAGGGTCTTATATCAGTGTTAAGACATTAGTAATAAAACAATTAACAGGTGAGAGACATTGAAATGTTTTAGGCAAGGGAGTGACATAGTTAGGTTTGAGTTTTAGGTTAATTATACTTATGGCAATAAAAGTAGATTGAAAAAGGCTATCCCAGTGGAACAGAAAAGGGAAGAGACAGGTCTCAACAGAGGCGGTGGTTGGAGAGACTGGATCACAAGCAGATCCAGCTATAAACAGCCATCAAAGAGGGTGTGAGGGGAAATTGTGGAACCAAAGGTGGACACTGCATTCTTCAGTTCTTCATTCATGGCTTACCTATATCTTCAATCAGACTGTACTCAACTTGAGATTGAGCCTATGATACCTATTTAATTTTTATCCCCCATAACTTCTAGCAGAGACTGGATTCAGTTTTTGCTCAGTAAATATTTTTCATTTGTCTTCACCAATTACACCAGAATAAGATCTCTACAAGCCAGTATTTTGACCTGATAGTATTTTGTATACTTGTGTGCTGTCAACCTTTTCCAGAGGCTTCCTGACATGATATTGACAATTACTAGAAGCTTTGTGAAATTAGGCCCTCTTTATTATAACATCAATAAACCTGACTTGATAATAGCTATTGATATTGATAAAGTTTAAGTGTTTTACCCATTATGTGTCACTGGAATGCTAACTGACATTAATACTAATAATATTTTTTAAAGTTTTTTTTAATCTTTATTTTTGAGAGAGAGAGAGAGAAAGAGCATGAGCAGGGGAGGAGCAGAGAGAGAGGGAGACAGAGAATTGGAAGCAGGCTCCAGCCTCTCAGCTATCAGCACAGAGCCTGATGTGGGGCTCCAACCCACAAGCCCTGACATCGTGACCTGAGCCAAAGTCAGATGCTTAACTGACTGAGCCGCCCAGGTGCCCCATGACTATTTTTTTAATGCTGTTTTATGAACTCATGTTCTCCATGAAGGCAAGGAGAACACTTCACATAACTTCTCTATTTTCTCTATCTCAGTATATAAAATAGACTAGAATCTTTTTAAAGTTTCAAACTTTTCTTTTCACTATAAATATATTAAACTGTGGCATAAATGCATATGTACATAATGTTTGTGATTCATTGGCTTTGACCAATGGCTCCCAAACTCACAGGGCTACTTAAGTAGCAAAGTTCATGAAATAGTCTCATTAGTTAAAAAAAACCTGATTAATTGTTTAAAATATAAACACATACACACACATTTATGTTTATGGGAAAATTATTATTCAGTATGTGCCAATTGGTGGATCAAATCTTTTAAGACATAAAATTTAATGTAAATAAATACTAAATAGAATCCTGGGAAGTAAAAAAAAAAAAAAAAAAAAAAAAGGATCCCAGACATAGATAACATAATTCAAGCTCTCTGGATTCATACCTAATCAGAAAACAAGTAGATGGAGGGGATTCCTCAACATATGTCCATTAAATATCCATTAAGCAACACTGTGCATCACGAATTGTTTTTGGTGCCCATGATATATCAGTGAGCAGAACAGAAGCAGATCTCTTCTTAGTGGAGCTTATGTTCTAGTGAGAATGAGATTTTATACAGTACTGCCAAAAGGCAATTTATTGGATTGTGCTGAGTTGTGGAGTTAAGAAATATTGATGATCTAAAAAGGAGGAGGAAGTGTCTCAATGATAATATTAAAAATGGCTATAGGAATCAGAACACAATAGAGATTTCTGGGTAGCTGTCATAAATGCCCTGTTTCTATTAGTAATTTTCTGCAAAGCCTGTCTCCTTTTCTCTCTAACAATTTCTATTTCTTGATGTGATGACTCTTTGCAAGGCAGGGTACTTCTCATTTCCAGAGAACTATATCATTCCTCTGGTGACTGAAGTTATTTGTGGGTGGCCTATTTTATGCCTCTTCTCTTCCACCTAAGTGAAATTGTACTATATGCTGTGTGCAATTTATCGATTAACTGTACTATGAAAGGTATAGGGAATGATACATGCTGATGACCTGCATGAGGGTTTGCTTCTGTTAAGCTATATGCTCTTGTTTCTTTTAAGACAAAATATCAAGTAAAAGTTCTGTTGGAAATTTTATCTCTGAAATCTACTCCTTTCAAAGAAAAATCCATAATCTATAGGCAATTTGTGGCTTTCTCATGAAAGCACTGTGACATCAAAAGTGCCTCCATTTAATTTTATTTGGATGAGTAACAATATTTTACAATAAAATTTCATTCACTGACATGCCTATAGAGATGCTAGAATGTTAGACAAGAGACATATACTTTAAAAAAAAAAACAGGTGAGGTGGTATACTGAACTATCCTAATAATTATACCTAAAAGAACATGCATCTTGTAGAGAAATTTGACCAGCACAATACAGATCACATGTCTACATGAAATAAACTTATCAGGCTGTTACTGAATTATTCTCATTTATAGACAAGCTTTAAAGCAAATATCACTAATTGCATGTATATGGTATTAATGTTTAATTGCCCTGGTATTTCATTATCAATGGTTGTTATATGTGAATTTTGCTTTTGGAATTTTAATTCTGACAACCATAAACGAATGAAGAAAATACATTATAAGTTTTTTTTTACACGTATTCATTTTTGAGAGATAGAAAGAGACAGAGTACAAGCAGGGGAAGGGCAGGAAGAGAGGGAGACACAGAATCTGAAGCAGGCTCCAGGCTCTGAGCTGTCACCACAGAGCCTGATGCGGAGCTTGAACTCACAAACCCCAAGATTATGACCTGAGCCAAGTCGGACTCTTAACTGACTGAGCCACTCAGGCGCCCCTGAAGAAAATACATTATAAAATATTATATATCATTCATGTTTATTGAGGCTGGACATGGTCAACAAAGGGACTCAAACTATTTAAGGAGATCTATGATTTGCCATTATGCATAAGTGTGTATGTAGTTCATTTCAATAATCTTTTACATGCAAGTGTTCTACTCATCAAGTAGTTTCAATATTTTATAACAAATTATGAATGCATAGATGTAGTATGAAATGAATTCATTCAAAAACTGAAATGGGTGAAGTAGATAAGGAGTTGTCTTGCTTAGACTATTGGTTAGTTTACATTATAGGTAGAAAAAAGTGTATTTTTTATGTTTCTCAGAGGCTGGGGTGACGAAACTGCTCTGGGCTATATTTCTCCCCAGTTAGTGGTTTCAGGGGGACAGATTATACTTCTCATGATTCTGTGTAGGAAGAGTGAGAAGAGAATCAGAAAAGATGGGATCATATGAAGGGGTGGGACCTAACACCTCTTCTGTAACCTCCAAATCTTTAGTGAATTTAATTAAAGTCACAAGATGCATGACTTAGTAAATTTTTCTAAATAGATACTGAAACAAAATGGCAGGAACAGAGATAAGAAAACAGTAGTGAAGTAAATATGCATGAATAGAAAATAGAACATTTATAGTGCCCCAAGTTGTGATAATAGAGTTTGGATGAAGATCACAAGAGAGACGTTAACTCCATTTCACATGGATTATTTTATAATTATTATACTATATTATATTGTGTTATATTATATTATATTAATTATATTATATTATATCATTATACTATATATTATATTATATTGTATATATTTAATAATTATATTAAGCAGCAACCACCTTTATTCTGCCTACCTATGGCTCTCTTCTCACCTCTGTGACTTGAGTTATCTTTTATATTCAATAACTTGTCAGATGCTCTTTTTTCATAAAGCCAGACTTCCAGCAGGTATCCAAATAGTTATAATTTATTATTGCTACTTATTGGTATTTTTGTGCTGATTTTCTTATTTAATTTAGCAATGCTGGGTGCATGTCTTCTATTTTGGCACTCTGTAGAACATGTGTTTAAATTTTTTTTTAAAGTTTATTTATTTATTCTGAGAGAGAGACAGAGAAAGTACAAATGTGGGTGGGGGGACAGAGAGAGAGGGAGAGAGAGAACCCCAAGCAGGCTCAGTGCTGTCAGAGCAGAGCCCAACACAGGGCTCAAACTTATGAACCGTGAGATCATGTGTGACCTGAGCTGAAACCAAGAGTCAGATGCTTAACTGACTGACCACACAGGTGCCCCATATAGAACATTTGTTTAATGATGACTGTAGTAACAAAGGACTTTACATTTACCACCATTCAACCTTGGCTTAATAAGAAGTGAAGCATGCCGCCTTTTTACCACAGCTGCATTCACCAGCAATGCATACCCCCCAAAACAGAATCAGCACAAAATAACGTGCTTTTTATCTACAATTCAACTGATTGCAAGGAATCCACAAAATATGCAAAGTTAAGGGTGTTGTTAACATTTATGAGTTTATATACTAAGAGTGTGGGTTCAGAAGAGAGTCGCATAATCAGAAACTTGCCAGTGCAGATCTTCAGGGTCATATTCAATATTTGTGTCTATAAATCCAGGTTTTTCCAGCCAGCTGTACATAGACAAAGGTATCTTGAAACAACAATAATTCTGGGGTCTTTTGCTGCATGTATACCCACAGAAAGTCCCTCTCTCTTTTCTTCTTTTTCCTTAGAGGATTATTTCTCTCTTCATTTAGCAGCTCCTCATTCGGTATCTTCTCTTTTGTAAGAAAGGCCACCTTCCATGATGAACTCCTGTCTCTGCCTATACTATGATGTGAGTAGCAATTTCTTTCATTAACAAAGTAAAATGCAATAACAAGACAAGTCTAATCTTTCTAAAGTACCCTGCTACATTTAATACCGCCATTTATTTCACATTGGAGATGTCTAATTAAATAGATGTAAACAGATAAGGGATTGAATTAAGAGATTGGTTCTCCCAGATGGTGTGCTACTTGGCCACAATTAAATTCTGATTTTTTCTTTGGCTACACAGCCTTTCCTGGATTGTACTAGGCTATTCTTCCTTCATTGTGTTGTATTTTTGTGGTGAAGCCACTACAGAGGTCCCCAGTCCTAAACAAGAAAAGGAATCTTTTTAAAGCCTAGGGACTTTGAGACCAAAAATGTTTATTTCAGGGGAAATCATACCTGAGAAGACCTAGGATTAATGTGGCAGTGAAAAGCAAATACTGCTTTAGAGAGTAGCCAGTTCAAGTAAAAGGAAGGAACAGAGATGAGGAAGCCCTAAAGCCTGGGAAAAAGCCAGAGGCCAACTACTTCCTCCAGAACTGAGAATCAGCAGGAACTAAAGAAAGCAGAGACAAGTGGTGACAGCTGACTCAGTAACAAACCCGATTAAGGTTCTTGAGCTCCCTTGTATCTTTCTTCTTCTCTTCTTTCCTTTCTCCATAAGTTCTAGCCATCCTTCATAGACCCTGTTTCCAGTATTAAGGAGCAATACCTTGTGCCAGACTTTGGGCTAAGAGTGCTGGGAATATAAGGTGACAGTGACTTTAAAAAGCTAAGTGACACCAATTATAAAAGTATGAGATGGTGAGGACAGGATGCTTGAGGGGCATGTAGAAAGTAATACATCTCAGGATTAAGAATAAGTTAACCTTTCTCAGATATAGGGGGAGGGTATGATGCCTTTAGGGGCTTGCAAGAAAGCCAGTTTGATTAGAACCCAGAGTACTTGGTTGTGTGTGCTAGAGACAGCAGTGCAGCAGAGGGGTGCATTACATGGCAAAGTGTAGAGAAACAAAGTTTGAAAGATAAACGGGGACTGGTGGTAAAGATGTTCAAAAAAATATAATAATTTACACATTATCCAGAGGACAATGGATAACTGTTCAAGTATTTTAATTAAAAAGTGACATGATTAGATTTGGGTTTTTGCAAGATCACTTTGGCTGCCCTGTAGAGAGAGGATCAAGAGGAAATGAAATTTATCTATTATTCATTAAAGTATTGAAATTGGTCAGGGAGCATCTTCACAGACATCTCTTCATTTACTTAAAAAAATTGAGATTGAAGATTTTGTTTTGTGACTTAGAAACACCATAGTTAAAAAAAGGGATCATCGTAGTTAAAAATAAAAATAGGAGAAAAAGCAACCACATTTGTGCATGTATGGGGCTTACTTCTCAGATTTGAGAATTACTTTTATAGCAATTTCTTTATCCCAT
Source organism: Prionailurus bengalensis (assembly GCF_016509475.1). NCBI lineage: Eukaryota > Metazoa > Chordata > Mammalia > Carnivora > Felidae > Prionailurus > Prionailurus bengalensis. The sequence goes on from NC_057354.1 coordinate 71,687,738, forward strand.
AAATCTCTAGACACACACACACACACACACACACACACACACACACAGTTTCTATCACAAAAGCAACAATTATCATTCCCATTTGCATTTGTTCTAAAAAATAAATGAAAGGGGTTAACACTGCCCTGCCCTTAGTGTCTTATCTGAAATGGAAATGGATCCATACTATGGTTTGTCATGATTACTGGTCAAAGCTTGACCAGTATCTTCCATTTTAGAGGCATCCTTTGTTATGAAGACCAAAAACATTTCAGCCTAACACTAAGCTCTCACATATTGCTTACAGACCCTCAACTGATAATAGTAATCATTCACCATATTTGGGTTGTAAAATGTACCAGTTTTCATCACAGGATTATTATTACTTCCTGCTTAAAGGACTTTATCAATAGTATAGTGATAAGAGCAACTTCAAGGGACTGATATGCGTTTGCATGTTGGAGCTTTTCTCTTTCCCAGACCAGTCATGGAGGCTGCATTTGCTTTGCTTCCTCAGGAGAATTGTTTATAGCACAGAATTATCACACAATTTAACACAGCTGGCACGCTGGCCTCAAGAGAAAACCAAAAAAGATTGGGGAAGATAAATGGCAGGTAGGTCAAACAGGCTAAGAAAGGGGCCTGGAGAATAGAGAATCTCATTATAAGTTTAAGATATTTTAAATCTCTGGAATTTTCTTTTCATACTCAGCTAAATTCTACTAAGATTGAAAAGTAATATTATTTGATTATTAGTCTTCCTCTGACCACATTTAATATACTTTTCAAAAAGCTCTTCCAATTTATTACCTCTTTTCATCTTTGTATGTCTTTCGAGATACAGAGTATAATATATTCTTGTCATTTGTCATTTGAAGACAATGAGGTACAAAATATTAAATAACTTATCCAAGGTCATATAATTAATGAATAACAAAACAATAATAAGACTCCAGTAAAAGTCCTAATCCTAGCCTCTTTCAACTCAGTGGTGATCAAAACAGATTTGGTTATAATCATTAAGTTCTACAAACAATTAAAAATAGAGTCATTTGATTCATTGTCTGGGGTTTACTAGAACAAATAATAGCAAAGATGAGGAATATATTAGAATATGAAAAAAAATTTGATTTTGTGAAGAGATTTCTTATCAGCATCCAATTTCCTTGCTTTTCCTTTTCCTTGCTTTTCTATTTCCTTGGTTTCTGCTCCTATTTTATTCCTTCCCTCTACTTACTTTGAGTTTGTCTTCTTTTTCTAGCTTTCAAGGTGGAAATTTAGATATTTGACTTTAGATATTTCTTCTTTTCTGATATAAATATCTAAAGTTCTAGGTTTCCTCTAAGCGCTGTTTTAGATTTATCCTACAGATTTCGATAAGATGTATTTTCATTTTCATCCAGCTGAAAATAATTCCTAATTTTCCTTGATATTTATTTATTCATGTACTTTTAGAAGTGTGCAAATGTCCATATACATTAATATCCATACATATAAGGAATGTTCAGATGCATTTTGTTACGGATTACTAATTTAATTCATTTGTGGTCATAGAACATAGTTTGTATGATTACAATCATTTTAAATTTACTGAAAATTGTTGACAGAGCAGCCCAGGTGTATCTTGGAGAGCATTTCATATGCATTTGGAAGGAATATGTATTATGTAGTTGCTGAGTGGAGTGCACTAAAATGTCAATTAGATTCATACTTCTTTTGGATCCACTTGTTCTATGAATTACTGAGGCAGGGCTTTTGAAATTTCCAGCTCTTACTATGAATTTATTTATATCTTCTTAGATGTCTGTCAGTTTTGTTTTCTTTTATTTTGAAGCTCTTATTTTAGTTGCATTGACATTAGGGTTTTTATTTCTTCTTGAAGAGTTGGCCCTTTAATTTATTTTTAAAAATTTTTTTTAATGTTTATTTATTTTTGAGAGAGACAGAGACAGAATGTGAGTGGGTTAGGGGCAGAGAGAGAGGGGGACACAGAATCCGAAGCAGGCTCCAGGCTCTGAACTGTCAGCACAGAGCCCAATGCGGGGCTCGAACTCATGAGCTGTGAGATCATGACCTGAGCCGAAGTCAGACACTCAACCGACTGAGCCACCCAGGTGCCCCAAGAGTTGGCCCTTTTAAATGTATAGCCAGTTCTTATTATCCATTGTAGTTATGTTTTGTAATGTCACTGTGAATACTGAATTACTGGATACTGAACCATTGCTCCTAGGAAAAATATATACATATAAGTACATATATGACATAGATTAAATCCTAAAAAACATGCCCTGGTAGATTTTACTCTCTTTTCTACAAAAGAGAAAAATGAAGCTCAAAAGTCTTAAGTGACTTGCCTGAGGTCACTCCACCAACAGGTGCTAGAGTTGGGCTTTAAACCCTGTCCGTCTGGCCCCAGAGATGTAGCTTATTGTATTACACCACATTGCCCTTTACTATCTCTTTATTCTGATGATCTCAGTATGAGAGCTGCAACACAAAGGCAAAGCATTATTTTGTTCAACCTCAACTTGGAATGTGCACATCAGAAGACTAAAATTATTCCCCACTCTGCACATGTCCACAGGTGACCATAAAATGATGGGTAATATTGATTTTGAGATTATAAATAAATTTTAGCCAGTAGCAAATTCACAATATGGAATCCACATGTAATGAGGATCAACTGTATCTCAGTTTATAAACAAAAAGTTGATAGGTAATAACTAATAACCTTTGTTCTGAAGTCTATTTTATCTGACCTTAACATAGTCTTTTTCCTTTTCTTTGATTAGTGTTTTTTTCATGTTTTATATTTTTCCATCATTTTACTTGTAACTTAAATGTCTATATATTTAGAGTGAGTTGCTTTTAGACAGCATATAGTTGGGTCTTGAATTTTTATAAAATCTGACAACTTTATTCTATTAATGTCTTATCCATTTATATTTAATATAATTACCATTATGATTTAAATATATCACATTGCTATTTATTTTCTATTTGTCTCATCTTTACTCATTCCTGTTTTTCCTCTTTTCTTTTTTTTTTTTTTTGCAGTAAGTGATTTTTAGGATTACATTTTGTCTTCACTTGTTTATTTTTTCTATACCTCTTTCTTTTGTTTCTTTACTTTTTTCTCTTGGGCAGTGGCTCATGTGGATTCTTGAGCCTCTTAAGGAGTCCATAAGGTAAAAATTATTTTCACAGTAATATTAAAAGTCATTTGCATTTCCCTTTCTTTATTTCACAAATTTACCAGATGGTTTTTGAGAAGGTATATGCCATATCATGTTATATTATTAAAGGTGAAGGAGATTTGAGAATCTGTTTTTTCTGAGGTCAACATTAAGGAAATTTGCAAAATGTGAAATAATGACATGTTTTTCACTATTTTTTGTTTTGTTATAGTAATTTTCATTAAAATATGTTGTATATATATTACATGAGTCTATTACTAGTTTTAAGCAAACATTTAAAAATAAATTATAATGTGATAAAAAACTGATAGATAAAATCCATATAAATAAGTTCTTTAGAGTCTTCATAATTTTAAGACTACAAGGCTGCTCTAAGTTATACCAGATGTGTCTCTAACTTACCACAGTCTGCTACAAATATTATACTATATTGTATATAGTATAAGAGCATTGCAATGATATCTTTTTCTCATCTTCCATTTGTTTGGTGCTATTGTTATTATACACTTTATTTCTACATATGTTATGAACTCCACAGAACATTGTTAAGGTCTTCTCTTTAAACTGTCTTTTACCCACATATTTACTATTTCCAATAATCTTCGTTTATCTGTGAAAATACAAATTTCCTTCAGGTGTCATATTTCTTCTGCTTGAAAAATTTCTTTCAACATTTCCTGCAGTAGAGCCTGCTGTCAATGAATTTTCCCTAGATAGGGAAATCTTTAGGAGTTATGAATATCAGTTAGTTTTGATGAGTGACTAAATTAGAGCCGACAGCAAATAGAAGAGAGATATTTTAGAACCAGGGTTGGCAATATTTGGCAACTGATTAGATGGGGTGAACTGTGGCATACTAAAATGCCCATTATACATCATAGCCAATGTAATAAGTATAAAAAGTAAATATTGGGAAGGTATATCCAAAAGTATTATTATTTGTAGATGATAAGATAGTCATTTAGAAAACCCAGAATTCACTGAAAAATCACTATACTTAATAAATGAATTAATGTGTGTATGAAATCAATAGCTATCCTGTATAAAAGAAATAATTTATTAGAAAACATAATGGCAAACTACAGCAGTGGCAGCGACAACAATTAACTATTTGAAATACCTGATGTAAGGAGCTACTAACAAGAAATGTGGGAGCACCTGGGTGGCTCAGTAGACTAAGAATCTGACTTCAGCTCACGTCATGATCTGACAGTTCATGAGTTCAAGCCCTGCATTGGAGGTATATGCCATATCATGGCATTCTGTGTCTCCGGATTCTGTGTCTCCCCCTCTCTCTCTGCCTCTCCCCAACTCACATTCTGTCTCCCTCTGTTTCTCAAAAATAAACATTTAAAAAAGCAATGTAAAAAGCTGATAAAAACAAAACTATAAAGGAATTAAAAGAAAAACAAATAATTAAAAAGGTTTATCTTGGAATTAGAAACTTAATATTGTAATTTGTCCATTCCCTCCAAATGAATCCACAGACATAATTAATTCATAATAAAAATTCAAGCAGATTAATTTGATGATTTCATTCTAAATGTTTATTGTGAATGAATGAGAGTATGATATAACAAACTATTTTAAATGCTAAGGAACCCTGTCTTCCTATATATTGACATATATTAGAAAGTCATAATGATCCTAGTACAGTAATAAATATTCAGATTACTGAAATAGAATAAAAATCATCACCATATTTAAATTTATATCAGGATTTATTGCATGATGAATATGAGCCAAGTTGGTAGGAAAATGAGTTAATAGTATTGGACAGGAGCTGCTATGGAGAAAAAATAAAATTAGACATGTACTTCATAATACATGTAAAATAAATTTCAAGTAGCTTTAAAGATTTGAAAGTAAAATAAAACCACAAAATTACTAGAAGAAAAATACAAGTAGACATCTGTGTGATCTTGAGTTTGAGGATTCTTTAGCATAATTAAAAGATAAAAACATTAAGAAAATTACTCATTTTGACCCATTTAAAATACATTACTGGGGCACCTGGGTGGCTCAGTTGGTTAAGTGTCTGACTTTGGCTCAGGTCATGATCTCGCCATTCCCTAGTTCAAGCCCCATATCAGGCTCTGTGCTGACAGCTCAGAGCCTGGAGCCTGTTTCAGATTCTGTGTCTCCCTCTCTCTGACCCTCCCCCATTCATGCTCTGTCTCTCTCTGTCTCAAAAATAAATAAACGTTAAAAAAAAATTAAAAAAAATAGTCGGGCAAAGCATATGAACGGGCAACTTGTAAAAAAGCAAAAGCAATTCACAAAGTGACATATGACAAGATTTTTTGGCTTCAGTAATAGGGAGGGGATATTAGAGATAAGAATTAGGCCACAAGAAAGAACATGTAGGATAGGTTAGAAAGGAGAAAATAAAAGCTTAAAAGAAGAGCAAGAAAAATGTCAAAAATAAGATGTGTAATAAATACAACTACTTTTTATTATAAATACTTCACTCCTTGGGTGAAATATACTTTCTTGTTACAGTGAAGTCAGTTTGAGCCATGTCATTTTCTTTGACTAAAGAAATGCCTAATCAGGACAAAGTTTTAAGAACCACTTTGTTCTTTGCAAGATTTTCTTTTTGTTACCATGATGGAGAATGTACCAAATAGAAACTTCTGGGGTATCATGCAGCAGACCTCCAACCAACGTATAGTGGTTGGAGTCTTAGCAAGAAATAGTAGTCTTAGTGATAAATAGAACTTTGTTGTCATCAGCCACTGAAATGATGAGGTTACTTCAGCAAAATATAGCGTATTCTGGTCTACTTTATGTTTTTTTGGCTTCCTGTTGGAAATTTGACTGACACATAGGGTAGAGATTCTAAACAGAAGAGATAATCTATCTGAAGTATGTGTACAAAGAAGAGAAGGTTTGGTGGGAGAGAAATATTAAAAGGTTGGTTTGTTATAAGTAGAAAGTGATGAGAAATAAATGTAGTAAAAAGGAAAAAGATAATAGAGAGTAAACTGTCAAATGCCTGAATGAGGGATTTGTATTTAGTTGAAGATTTGGATGGCATTGCTTCAGTTTGGAGACTACTACTTTTTTCTTCTTCCTCATTATTGTGTCTATTAATTATTATTATCTAAAGTATTCATATGGGAAAAGGAATAGTTACAATGGAGTAGTGGCACTCCAAATTATCAGTGGATAAGTATGTTCCATATTGCCTCTGATCCAAATAATAAGTCATAAAACTCATATGACCCTTGGAGTTTTGACCAAAAGAATCCTAGTAACACTTCTTGGTATGTCAACTGTCTATTTTCCAAGGTGGCTAAAGAATGGAAAGATATCCACAGAGAATGCAGGTAACAGAGAAGTTATGTGCTAGTATACAGCTTTTTGTATCATAAATAAGACTAGCATGAAGGTGCCCACAGTTCTAGCCTACTGCTGGACCTAATAAAGTACATTGGCTCAGCAGTTATAAAGCTTGGAGTTGCTGTTTTTGTGCAAAGATTTCAGACCCATGGTGGGAGACTGAGACATAAACTGTGTTTGCCTCTTTGGATGGTAAATGACACGCTACTTTGCAGTATGTTTAGTGTGAGAACACTGGGAGGCTGTGTGCAGGTCACAATTACCTGTAGTGGCATGGCAGCTTTGAGATATCCTATATGTGAATACCAACTGCTTCCATGGCTTCCCCCCCCCCCATTTAACCTTACTCTTTTTCTTAACTGCATTTTATTTTATTTTTTATTTTATTTATTTCTTTTGAGAGAGAGAGAGAGAGAGCAAGCACACATGTGAATGTGAGCAAGGGACAGGTAGAGAGAGATAATCCCAAGCAGGCTCTGTGCTGTCAGGGTAGAGCCCTCTGGGGATGGGGAGGGGTTCAATCTCAGAAACTGTGAGATCATGACGTGAGTCGAAATCAAGTCAGACACTTAACCAACTAAACTGCCCAAATGCCCCCTTAACTGCCTTTTCTAAACTTTGCTGTGTTCTCTGTCTTCCGACATCCTTAAAGTCTATGTACACCATGTTTCTGTCTTTAGCCATTACTTCTTTCTCTGCATGATCTTTCTGATGGTTCTCCCTAGAGTTCAGTATCAGATACATTTGGTAACACCTACACATGTGTCTCTAGATCAAACTTTTCTATTGAGATCCAGGATTGTGTCTTTATTTCCCTGATATCTCAAAATCAAGTTGCCCTAAATGAGTTTATAATTGTCGCTCTAATGCAGAACTAATGGTACTATCATTCAGCAAAACAGTAAGTAAAACAGACAGGATTTCACCCATAAGATTCCTTTTCTTTTGCTTCTTTTTATTTTTTAAAGACTTTTTTTTAAGTTTGTTTATTTTAAGAGAGAGAGAGAGAGAGAGAGAGAGAGAGAGAGGGAGGGAGAGGGAGAGAGTACACATGTGGGGAAGGGGCAGAGAGAGAGGGAGAGAGTGAATCCCAAGCAGTCTTGGCACTGTTAGTGTGGAGCCCAATACAGGCTAGATGTGGGGCTCAAAGAAGGGCTCAAATTCACAATCCATGAGATCATGACCTGAAATCAAGCGTCAGTTGCTTACCTGACTGAGCCACCCAGGTGCCCCTTCTTTCCTTAGCTTCTTTTATCTTATTAATCTTTAAGTCCTATCAATCACATCTTAAATATTCCTTGCATTTGTCCCTTCCCCTCCATTTCCATCTGAATTTGTTCTTATCCCCTCTCATGTAGACTATTGTAATAACCTCAAAGTGTCTCCATGGCTCTAAACCTCTCCATCTCCAATTTATCCACTCCCCATACTAAGAATTATGATTCAAAAACACAAATCAGATCCCATTATTCCACTTCTTAAAACCTTCTAATATTTATACATTGCCTGGTCCATGGCATTCATATTTATGTATACACAAAGCCCTTTGTGGTCTGTTGTCTTGTAGACTTCTCAGCTGCACTTCTGCTCATATCACTTAGTGCCCCTAGAGTGAGCACATTGTGCTGCTTCACACCTACTGGTTGTGCACATGCTTCTCACTCTGAAATTGCCCCCTCCCTACTGCTCACCCACAGACTCCTACTCTCATTCACAATTAGCCTAAACACTCCCTGCATAAGGCCCTGGGTGGAAAGTGCCTGTATGCTGGGTGGTCTCTGGATCTTCCTTCCCTTAGTCTCCATTTAGCCATTATCACATGCAGTCCTTTGTTTACTGGTCAAGTTTTATAATAGACTGTATGTTCCTTTAGGAAAAAACATGCATCTTTATATGTCCTGGACTCAGCTCAGTACCTGGGACATAGTCGGCAATCAAAAAAGTGTTATTATATGAAGGGATAAATAGATGCATAGATTTTGGCTTTATTATTTTTTTTATGAAATTTATTGACAAATTGGTTTCCATACAACACCCAGTGCTCATCCCAAAAGGTGCCCTCCTCAATACCCATCACCCACCTTCTCCTCCCTCCCACCCCCCATCAACCCTCAGTTTGTTCTCAGTTTTTAACAGTCTCTTATGCTTTGGCTCTCTCCCATTCTAACCTCTTTTTTTTTTTCCTTCCCCTCCACCATGGGTTCCTGTTAAGTTTCTCAGGATCCACATAAGAGTGAAACCATATGGTATCTGCCTTTCTCTGTATGGCTTATTTCACTTAGCATCACACTCTCCAGTTCCATCCACGTTGCTACAAAAGGCCATATTTCATTTTTTCTCATTGCCACGTAATATTCCATTGTGTATATAAACCACAATTTCTTTATCCATTCATCAGTTGATGGACATTTAGGCTCTTTCCCTAATTTGGCTATTGTTGAGAGTGCTGCTATGAACATTGGGGTACAAGTGGCCCTATGCATCAGTACTCCTGTATCCCTTGGATAAATTCCTAGCAGTGCTATTGCTGGGTCATAGGGTAGGTCTATTTTTAATTTTCTGAGGAACCTCCACACTGCTTTCCAGAGTGGCTGCACCAATTTGCATTCCCACCAACAGTGCAAGAGGGTTCCTGTTTCTCCACATCCTCTCCAGCATCTATAGTCTCCTGCTTTGTTCATTTTGGCCACTCTGACTGGCGTGAGGTGATATCTGAGTGTGGTTTTGATTTGTATTTCCCTGATGAGGAGCGATGTTGAGCATCTTTTCATGTGCCTGTTGGCCATCCGGATGTCTTCTTTAGAGAAGTGTCTATTCATGTTTTCTGCCCATTTCTTCACTGGGTTATTTGTTTTTCGGGTGTGGAGTTTGGTGAGCTCTATAGATTTTGGTTACTAGCCCTTTGTCCGATATGTCATTTGCGAATATCTTTTCCCATTCCGTTGGTTGCCTTTTAGTTTTGTTGGTTGTTTCCTTTGCTGTGCAGAAGCTTTTTATCTTCATAAGGTCCCAGTAGTTCATTTTTGCTTTTAATTCCCTTGCCTTTGGGGATGTGTCGAGTAAGAGATTGCTACGGCTGAGGTCAGAGAGGTCTTTTCCTGCTTTCTCCTCTAAGGTTTTGATGGTTTCCTGTCTCACATTTAGGTCCTTTATCCATTTTGAGTTTATTTTTGTGAATGGTGTGAGAAAGTGGTCTAGTTTCAACCTTCTGCATGTTGCTGTCCAGTTCTCCCAGCACCATTTGTTAAAGAGGCTGTCTTTTTTCCATTGGATGTTCTTTCCTGCTTTGTCAAAGATGAGTTGGCCATACGTTTGTGGGTCTAGTTCTGGGGTTTCTATTCTATTCCATTGGTCTATGTGTCTGTTTTTGTGCCAATACCATGCTGTCTTGATGATGACAGCTTTGTAGTAGAGGCTAAAGTCTGGGATTGTGATGCCTCCTGCTTTGGTCTTCTTCTTCAAAATTCCTTTGGCTATTCGGGGCCTTTTGTGGTTCCATATGAATTTTAGGATGGCTTGTTCTAGTTTCAAGAAGAATGCTGGTGCAATTTTGATTGGGATTGCATTGAATGTGTAGATAGCTTTGGGTAGTATTGACATTTTGACAATATTTATTTTTCCAATCCATGAGCAGGGAATGTCTTTCCATTTCTTTAAATCTTCTTCAATTTCCTTCATAAGCTTTCTATAGTTTTCAGCATACAGATCCTTTACATCTTTGGTTAGATTTATTCCTAGGCATTTTATGCTTCTTGGTGCAATTGTGAATGGGATCAGTTTCTTTATTTGTCTTTCTGTTGCTTCATTGTTAGTGTATAAGAATGCAACTGATTTCTGTACATTGATTTTGTATCCTGCAACTTTGCTGAATTCCTGTATCAGTTCTAGCAGACTGTTGGTGGAGTCTATCGGATTTTCCATGTATAATATCATGTCATCTGCAAAAAGCGAAAGCTTGACTTCATCTTTGCCAATTTGGATGCCTTTGATTTCCTTTTGTTGTCTGATTGCTGATGCTAGAACTTCCAGCACTATGTTAAACAGCAGCGGTGAGAGTGGGCATCCTTGTCGTGTTCCTGATCTCAGGGAAAAAGCTCTCAGTTTTTCCCCGTTGAGGATGATGTTAGCTGTGGGCTGTTCATAAATGGCTTTTATGATCTTTAAGTATGTTCCTTTAACCCGACTTTCTCAAGGGTTTTTATTAAGAAAGGGTGCTGGATTTTGTCGAAGGCCTTTTCTGCATCGATTGACAGGATCATATGGTTCTTCTCTTTTTTTTGTTAATGTGATGTATCACGTTGATTGATTTGCGAATGTTGAACCAGCCCTGCATCCCAGGAATGAATCCCACTTGATCATGGTGAATAATTCTTTTTATATGCCGTTGAATTCGATTTGCTAGTACCTTATTGAGAATTTTTGCATCCATATTCATCAGGGATATTGGCCTGTAGTTCTCTTTTTTTACTGGGTCTCTGTCTGGTTTAGGAATCAAAGTAATACTGGCTTCATAAAATGAGTCTGGAAGTTTTCCTTCCCTTTCTATTTCTTGGAATAGCTTGAGAAGGATAGGTATTATCTCTGCTTTAAATGTCTGGTAGAACTCCCCTGGGAAGCCATCTGGTCCTGGACTCTTATTTGTTGGGAGATTTTTGATAACCGATTCAATTTCTTCGCTGGTTATGGGTCTGTTCAAGCTTTCTATTTCCTCCTGATTGAGTTTTGGAAGAGTGTGGGTGTTCAGGAATTTGTCCATTTTTTCCAGGTTGTCCAATTTGTTGGCATATAATTTTTCATAGTATTCCCTGATAATTGTTTGTATCTCTGAGGGATTGGTTGTAATCATTCCATTTTCATTCATGATTTTATCTATTTGGGTCATCTCCCTTTTCTTTTTGAGAAGCGTGGCTAGAGGTTTGTCAATTTTGTTTATTTTTTCAAAAAACCAACTCTTGGTTTCGTTGATCTGCTCTACAGTTTTTTTAGATTCTATGTTGTTTATTTCTGCTCTGATCTTTATTATTTCTCTTCTTCTGCTGGGTTTAGGCTGCCTTTGCTGTTCTGCTTCTAGTTCCTTTAGGTGTGCTGTTAGATTTTGTATTTGGGATTTTTCTTGTTTCTTGAGATAGGCCTGGATTGCAATGTATTTTCCTCTCAGGACTGCCTTTGCTGCGTCCCAAAGCGTTTGGATTGTTGTATTTTCATTTTCGTTTGTTTCCATATATTTTTTAATTTCTTCTCTAATTGCCTGGTTGACCCACTCATTCATTAGTAGGGTGTTCTTTAACCTCCATGCTTTTGGAGGTTTTCCAGACTTTTTTCTGTGGTTGATTTCAAGCTTCATAGCATTGTGGTCTGAAAGTATGCATGGTATAATTTCAATTCTTGTAAACTTATGAAGGGCTGTTTTGTGACCCAGTATATGATCTATCTTGGAGAATGTTCCATGTGCACTCGAGAAGAAAGTATATTCTGTTGCTTTGGGATGCAGAGTTCTAAATATATCTGTCAAGTCCATCTGATCCAATGTCTCATTCAGGGCCCTTGTTTCTTGATTGACCGTGTGTCTAGATGATCTATCCATTTCTGTAAGTGGAGTGTTAAAGTCCCCTGCAATTACCACATTCTTATCAATAAGGTTGCTTATGTTTATGAGTAATTGTTTTATATACTTGGGGGCTCCAGTATTCGGCTCATAGACATTTATAATTGTTAGCTCTTCCTGATGGATAGACCCTGTAACTATTATATAATGTCCTTCTTCATCTCTTGTTACAGCCTTTAATTTAAAGTCTAGTTTGTCTGATATAAGTATGGCTACTCCAGCTTTCTTTTGGCTTCCAGTCGCATGATAAATAGTTCTCCATCCCCTCACTCTCAATCTAAAGGTGTCCTCAGGTCTAAAATGAGTCTCTTGTAGACAGCAAATAGATGGGTCTTGTTTTTTTATCCATTCTGATACCCTATGTCTTTTGGTTGGCGCATTTAATCCATTTACATTCAGTGTTATTATAGAAAGATACGGGTTTAGAGTCATTGTGATGTCTGTATGTTTTATGCTTGTAGTGACGTCTCTGGGACTTTGTCTCACAGGGTCCCCCTTAGGATCTCTTGTAGGGCTGGTTTAGTGGTGACAAATTCCTTCAGTTTTTGTTTGTTTGGGAAGACCTTTATCTCTCCTTCTATTCTAAATGACAGACTTGCTGGATAAAGGATTCTCGGCTGCATATTTTTTCTGTCTAGCACCCTGAAAATCTTGTGCCAATTCTTTCTGGCCTGCCAAGTTTCAAAAGAGAGATCAGTCACGAGTCTTATAGGTCTCCCTTTATATGTGAGGGCACGTTTACCCCTTGCTGCTTTCAGAATTTTCTCTTTATCCTTGTATTTTGCCAGTTTCACTATGATATGTCGTGCAGAAGATCGATTCAAGTTACGTCTGAAGGGAGTTCTCTGTGCCTCTTGGATTTCAATGCCTTTTTCCATCCCCAGTTCAGGAAAGTTCTCAGCTATTATTTCTTCAAGTACCCCTTCAGCACCTTTCCCTCTCTCTTCCTCCTCTGGGATACCAATTATGCGTATATTATTTCTTTTTAGTGTATCACTTAGTTCTCTAATTTTCCCCTCATACTCCTGGATGTTTTTATCTCTCTTTTTCTCAGCTTCCTCTTTTTCCATAACTTTATCTTCTAGTTCACCTATTCTCTCCTCTGCCTCTTCAAGCCGAGCTGTGGTGGTTTCCATTTTGTTATGCATTTCGTTTAAAGCGTTTTTCAGCTCCTCGTGACTGTTCCTTAGTCCCTTGATCTCTGTAGCAAGAGATTCTCTGCTGTCCTGTATACTGTTTTCAAGCCCAGCGATTAATTTTATGACTATTATTCTAAATTCACTTTCTGTTATATTATTTAAATCCTTTTTGATCAGCTCATTAGCTGTTGTTATTTCCTGGAGATTCTTCTGAGGGGAATTCTTCCGCTTGGTCATTTTGGATAGTCCCTGGCATGGTGAGGACCTGCAGGGCACTTCCCCTGTGCTGTGGTGTATAACTGGAGTTGGTGGGCGGTGCCGCAGCCAGACCTGATGTCTGCCCCCAGCCCACTGCTGGGGCCACAGTCAGACTGGTGTGTGCCTTCTCTTCCCTTCTCCTAGGGGCGGGGTTCACTGCGGGGTGGGGTGGCTCGTCTGGGCTACTTGCACACTGCCAGGCTTGTGATGCTGGGGATCTGGCGTATTAGCTGGGGTGGGTAGGCAAGGTGCACGGGGGCAGGAGGGGCAGGCTTAGATCGCTTCTCCTTAGGTGATCCACTTCAGGTGGGGCCCTGTGGCAGTGGGAGGGAGTCAGATCCGCTGCCGGAGGTTTAGCTCCGCAGAAGCGCAGAGTTGGGTGTTTGCGCGGAGCGAGCAAGTTCCCTGGCAGGAACTGGTTCTCTTTGGGATTTTGGCTGGCGGATGGGCGGGGGAGATGGCGCTGGCGAGCGCCTTTGTTCCCCACCAAACTGAGCTCTGTTGTCAGGGGGCTCAGCAGCTCTCCCTCCCTTTGTCCTCCAGCCTTCCCGCTTTCTGAGCAGAGCTGTTAACTTATGACCTCCCAGACTCTAAGTCGCGCTTGTTGTGGGAACACAGTCCATCAGGCCCCTCCACTTTTGCAAGCCAGACTCAGGGGCTCTGCTTGGCCGGCGAGCCGCCCCTCCGTCCCGGCTCCCTCCCGCCAGTCCGTGGAGCGCCAACCGCCTCGCCACCCTTCCTACCCTCTTCCGTGGGCCTCTCGTCTACGTTTGGCTCTGGCGACTCCGTTCTGCTAATCCTCTGGCGGTTTTCTGGGTTATTTAGGCAGGTGTAGATGGAATCTAAGTGATCAGCAGGACGTGCGGTGAGCCCAGTGTCCTCCTAAGCCGCCATCTTGCAAAACCTTCCCTAGATTTTGGCTTTAAAATAATTCTGCATATCTCCTCCTTTTGCTGTAGTAGGAATAATAGTTTGAGAATATCTTAGAGAGTTCTTAGTTTTATTTGCCCATTAGATTAAAAAAGTTACGGCATTTTATTTTTTTTAAAGTTTCTATATTTACTTTGAGGGAGACACAGAGAGAGAGAGAGCTCAAGCAGAGGAGGGGCAGAGAAAGAAGGAGACAGAGAATCCCAAGCAGACTCCAGGTTGGCAGCGCAAAGCCCGATGCAGGGCTCCAATCCACAAATGGTGATATCATGTCCTGAGCCGAAATCAAGAGTTAGACATTTAACTGATTGAGTCACCCAGTTGCCCCCCAAGTTATGGCACCTTAAACAGGTGGGGAGCAATGATCTGGGTAAGGACTGAGGGCTGGCAATGTTAGATTTCTTTTGCTTATTTGTACTTTTATGGATAATTAAAAATTACTTTCTAGTGTCTTACATGTCCAAAGAGAGACAAAAGTGATTGATGTTAAAAAGTTTTTCTTTGATTAGAATTTAAAAGATTCTTCAGCTTTTCTGAGAAAATATTTATTTTTCAATGTAGATATAAAAACGAAACCTGTATTTTTTGAATAATCTGTATAAAATTTTTCTTTTCGATACAGTAACCTATATCTAGGTTGGTATGAAAATTGTTTTTTATTTTAGGCAATTCAGAACTTACAAGTCATATAATGACCCATTTCCTCGGTTTCTGGGACTTGGCACCATAACACACTCTGGGAGGTGAAGTGGGGGGTAGTGTTGGGGGGGTGGAGGGGGCGAGGGGGCGAGTTGTTTTTATTGAATAAAAAATATCAATATACTAAAAGCTTAACTATTTCAAACAACACATGTAAAGGTTTGGTTAGACCTGACTCAAATGAAAATGAAATAAACTAATTTTGATTCAAAAGCTTCAGACTTTGCCTAGTTGTGAAATACAGGTTCTGGAGGTTGTAGCCATAGCAACCAGCAATGAGTGAACTAAGCTTTGAGTGCCCTTGTCCTCCATCACTGTCAGGTTATATATCCCCTATCTAGAGGAATGGTATTGGCAAGTTGGTAGTGAGAAATCACCAATTGAATCATTTACCACCATTAAAGCCATATTTTGTATAATTAACTAATGGTTATGATTCTTAGGTAATCTCCTATCAGATTAAAAATTGGAACTATTTCTAATAGAAAACCCAAAGCTTTTGGTTTTTGGTTTCCTTTTTTGTTAGGGAGCAGTTATAGTCTTACCATAAACAGTGTCCTGTCATTTACCTCTTTTACCCATGCTTTGATGACTCCCTCAACAACCCCACACGATAAGTTTCAACATGCTAAGAGAAAATTGATGGCACAGTGCTTTGCTCAATGTAGGGACGGGACCTTTGGGGGAAGGGGGAGGGGGACACACGATCCCATTCAGGGGATTTGCGTGAAACTCCTTTGAATAAAGATTAGATCTGCTGCCCCTGAAAGGCTCCCAAAAGCTGGTAATGGCTTCTGAAACAGAATTTTTGTTTGGACTTTTCAAAGCCTTCTTATTACTTAGTTTCTACCATTCACCACCCTCTTCACTCTAATCCCTACGATCAGCATACAATGAACTCTTATGGTTTGGTTTTTAACATTTCTTAATGATAAGGAAGGTAGGAAATAATTTTGGAAATATTAGAAAAGTAGAATAATAGTAATATTGTAATAATTTCCAGATCTTAATGTAAGACTTTGTGCTGAATACTTTATATACTACTTAGTTCTTTAATTTTCAGCAATCAAATAAAACATTATTATCTCCATATTACAAATTAGAAAATTCAGTCTTAGGAAGGTTTAACAACTGTTACGAGGTCAACAACTGGCATGTGTAGTTCTAGAACTAGAACTTGAACCCAGACTTTTCTGGCTTCAAAGTCTAGGGTTCTTAACCTCTCTCTTGCCTCCCATCTGCAGATCTTTAGGGAGTTTAGCTGTCAGATTGATGTTAACATGACACTTTTCAATAATTCTTTTTGGATTCTTATTTTCATGTTTATAAATTTAGTCAGTAAATATTTATTGAATGCCTACTATGTGTCATAAATACTATGTATTTTAGGCATTTGGAACATTGTGAACAAGAGAGATTAGCACCCTTATGGATCCTGTGATTTAAAACAGGACAAAATTAAAATAGAAAAACTAGCAAACAAAATTATTAGAGGTAGTGATTTATATTCTGATGGAAAAAAAGTGACAGAATGTGTCTTGAATTATGGATATATAATTGTGGGGGTGGGCTATTTAAGAAAATGAGGCTGTTAGGGAGTAACTACTTATGAAGAAAACGTTTTTCCTAAAATTGAGTTACGAGAGATGTGCATCCCACTGTGGATTAGGTTAGAAGACCAACCACGAGGAAGTTCTGAAACACACCTAGCATGTTTCAGAAATTGAAAGAAAGTCAGCATATTTAGGCAAAATGAGAAATGAAAACAGAATGGTACAATCTAAGACTGGGGAAGCAGACAGGAGTCAGATCATGTGGGATAATGCAGACCCTGAGAAAAAGATTAGATTTTATTTAAAATGCAAAGGGGAAAATTTAGAATATATTCAGCAAAAAAGTGACATGATCTGATATGCCTGTAAAACAATCTCTGTGACTATTGGGTGGAGAGTGGATTGTTAAGCAAAGGACAAGAAGAGGGAGATCTGTGAAGATCTGTAAAGAAATTCTTAGTGTGATCTGGATTAGAAGTGATTTGGGTGTGGATTAGGTTGATGATAGTGGCACTGGAAAAAACTGGACAGATTCATAATATGTTTTGAGAGCACTACCAATAGGTCTTGCTGGTAGATTGGATATAGAAGTATGAAGTAGGGAGGGATTAAGGGCAATTATTGATTAAGGGCAACTCTGCAGTTGGGACTTGAGTGGCCAGATGGATGAATGTGAAATTTACAGAAATGTGGACAACTGAACAAGAAGCAAGTTATCAAATTGGGGATAATCAAGAGCTTCATTTTAGGATTAAATCCAAATTCTTTAGCCTGATACCCACCTATGTGTATTTATGTCTAGTTAAGTGCTGCCCATGTAGCAGTATTTAATAAATGTTTATTGGATTGACATGTGGAAAAGTTAATGGGCTTACCTAGTTTTTCTCAAACTCAAGTGAAATCATTCATTGAGCAAAGCTTACTGATTCAAGAATAGTATTGCCCCATTTTTAGAAAAGGTCAATTCTGCCCCATTAATCACTAAATAGGCATAATCACTTATACTCTAAATTGTAAAATTGCCTTCTCATAATTCACCAGACTTCTGCAAAACCCCTATTAACCCACTGCGAGAAATATTCACTTCCTAAGTGAATACAATATTTGTATATCAGCCAGAGCTAGAGAATCCCATTGTCACTTTATGAAAATTAGCTTTCTTTTCCCTTGAGGTAAATTGCACATTCTTGCAAATAATATAAAATGTGACCTATGTTCCATATGATAAGGGAAATATCTCCAATCATCCAGATTGCTCAACAAGACAGACTTATTTTTTTTCACTCATATTTTAATTGCTGTAATGTCAGCCTCAGAGCTCATTAAGTTTTTTAAGGCACCATATCTTGGGTGTAAAATATTTTTATTGAGAAAATGAATTTTTCCCTGCCTTGAGAATAGCTCCCTAATTAGAAAGCACATACCATTAGTGCAAGTAGATCACATTAAACACACACTCTGATGAATTGATAATTCATCTCAATCTCAAGTTATAATCATTTTATTACCTTTCTACAAAAAAAAGAGAGAAAGAAAGAAAGAAAGAAAGAAAGAAAGAAAGAAAGAAAGAAAGAAAGAGAAACCTCTAGTGAAAGGAGAAAATCACAAAGATATTTTGAAAAATTGGACTGTTCTTGGCTCACTGAAGTCTCCTGAGCAATCATGGTTGCCTAGATGGTTTATAATAATTTGATAATTTTCCCTGATTCTGTCAGCAGACAGTCAGCATTTGAACCTGCTGCCTCCAACCTACCACCCTACCAAGACTATTACATAACTGTTTAAAAATTATTTTGCTGTAATCTCAAAAAATTTTAACTGCTTTAAAGATGCTGCAATAAAAGTTACATCTGTCATCATTGAAATATCCTCCATTTATTCTAGACATTTTGGTGATTATATGAAGAGCATGGACTATATCTTACCACAGACGCTGAATAGCACCAGCAGAGAATGATCGTCTGCTGTTGTCACAGCATCAGCAGTTTAAGGCAGCATATAATACATTAGCTTTCAAATTTTCTTCATTAGAAACTCTCCAAATTTAATTTACTCAACTGTATGGAGGTTAAAGATGTGCTGGTAAAGCACTCATCATTAACAGTGATTATTCATCGTCACTCTTGAGTAGGCAAATTCTACTTTTGGAGATTTTCTCTGCTAAGGAGAATTAATGGGAGCTGGGAAATCACGGTGGGAAACTCCAGGCCACAAGTCTAAAGCTAGGGGCTTAAAAATGGAGAGGAACTTAGGAGTATCTCTCAGGTAGGCAGAGTTGTCTCATTTTCAAAAAGGAGAGGCAAGAAGGGAAGCAAGAGTGACCAAGAAGCCTTATTGTTTCCCTTAGCTTGACCCTCTGGTTTCATCCTGAATGCAGGCCCTAGACTTACCTTTTTAAAACAAACAAGCACAATATTCACTTTCGAAACCTTGAATTGTAACTTCTGCCTAATTGAGATACAAATCATCCATAATTCAGGAATGTATTCACAAGGACCTGAGCCATCCCTTTGTCATCACCAAGAAAGATAACACCCCAGTGTCACATTCTCTCTGCCAAGGTAGGAGTTCAACTCTGATTATCAGCAATTAACAAATACTGTTGGCTTAATTACGTTGACCAAACTTCCACTTTTTGGAGATTATTATTTGGAAGATTTGAAGAATGCGTCTTAGGCATTTACCTTAATAAAAACTGCAGTCTTAATTAAGATATGGATCTAGAATATTGCTGTCTACTCTTCTAAGCAGTTGAGAGGAATCTGTAAGGCAAGCATCAGTCTTTCAAAGTGGATCCTTTTGACCATTTGCATGAAGATCATATGTATAATTAATAAAATGCAAATTTATGGAATATGCCAGAAAATTAAACTAAGCTTAAATTATTTGGGCATGGGATCTCAGAATGCCTTAAATTCCTCACTTCTTTCATTTACACACTAAAATCTGAGTATAACACTGTTCAGGGAGTAATTACAGTAAGCTTCATAATAAAAAGTAGAATATGAGAAAAGTCTTGAAAATATAATTTGAAACAATGAAATGGAGAATTTTAATTTATTTTTATAGTTATAAAAGCATAGAGGTAGAGGTCTTCAAGATATATTGTACTGGAAAAAAAGATATGTTGTACTGAGTCAGGAAAGTAATGGTAAATCATTTGATTTCTCTTCCTGTCTTTGTGCAGCTTTTCCCATAAAGAACCTCATCAACTGAAAATGTATTGTTCTGTTAACATTTTCTATTGAAGAAATTCCAGAATTTTTCTCACTTGTTCATCAGAACATTCAATGATGAATTATGTTTAGCAGTGCCTCTTTGTATATCATTCTGAAGTTCTAAGTGCAACAAAAATTTATCCCTTCTTATTCTAGACACTGGGTTGTGGGAAACTAATGTTACAGGAGAAAAAGAAAACTCTTCCCTTTCACATTTATTTTTCTAAGAAAAAAATACACTTAAAAATTATATATTTGTTTATCCTTTAATTTCTGAAATAAGGAAAATGGTGTCCTAAAGCAGATCCTTGAAAATTGCCACCGATCAACTGACTCTCAGCACATTGATTTGGTTAATTTTGGGAGCCCCTTCTCTAGAAAATGTTTTCTTTCTCTTTATCCTCTCATCCCTATTATTAACAACTTTCATCTCTTTAAAATTTATTCTGAAAGAAAGCTCTGTTGCAGCTATTTACATTAGATAGTGTCAATTTATAATATCACTTGTTTCTTTCTGATACTTGCACTTTAAGAAAATTTCCATTATGGAATACATTTTCCACCACTAATAAAAAGGTGGAAATCATTCTAGTAGCAGGAAGGCCTTTCTGGTGCCTCTACAATTTACTTGTTTCCTCCTACCACACCACCTTCTCTAAAACAAATCTTTCGGGGCGCCTGGGTGGCTCAGTTGGTTGAGCGTCTGACTTCGGCTCAGGTCATGATCTTGCGGTCCGTGATTTCGAGCCCCGTGTCGGGCTCTGTGCTGACAGCTCAGAGCCTGGAGCCTGTTTCGGATTCTGTGTCTCCCTCTCTCTCTGACCCTCCCCCGTTCATGCTCTGTCTCTCTCTGTCTCAAAAATAAATAAATGTTAAAAAAAATTAAAAAAAAATAAAACAAATCTTTCCCTGAGAACAACTGTACATCCCAGGCCCTTCTCCTTGGCACAAAGAAAGTGGCTCCCTCCTGGTAACCAAAATGGAAAACCATGAAGGGAAATGACAATAAACAGCCCTCCAGCTTGGAACTTTCAGTCTTCGTTTGCCCTATTCTCTTTCCAATTTCCTAGCCACTATCTCAGGATGAAGTATTTGGATATGAATGTAGACTTTCCCTGCCACAACTTCCTACTTGTGTGGACAAGAGAACCCTGGCATGGAATGTGGAACCCATGGATTATCTCTTACATGAATGAGTGCCAAGTATGAAATGACACATTATACAGGATGTAAAACTGAGAGACAAGAAGACTGCTAAAGAGATGGCTTCTCCACACACGTCTTCTGATAATTAACAATCACTGGGGGAATACAGGAAATCTTAAGTAGGTTGAATTGCTTTTTTGTTTTAATGTTCTCCTTGTTTGCATCTGCCTTGGTGTGGAAAGCCCCACTCTGTGTGTGAAGCTCCACTGCAGCCTTCAGTCCAGTTAAAGGCTCAGTGAGGGACCAAAACTTAAAGTGCTCAAACATAGCCTTTGATTTTTAGGAGTGGAGAAGCAGGGACTCTATAACACACACAGATGGGGAGAAACACTGTGACCTAAGACATTAAGGCAGAACGTGAGGTTTCTAGGACCCAGAAGGAGATATTGTGCATACTCAGAGAAATGACCTTTGAATGTTTGCAGTGCTTACAAATTCCGTATTTATGTATGTATGTATGCATGTATGTAAAAGTAAAATCCGTTTTACTGATTAATGTAATAAAATAACATACCTGGAGGCATTATGGGACTCTGTGTGGCTGTAGCATAGAGGGATAGGGTGAGAAGTAAGTACTGAGGGAATCCAGACCAGAGGCTCTTGGGAGGTGATCAGAGAAAATGCGATGACATGAGCTCTGTAGATGTAATGGAATAAGCACAGTAACAAAATTTTGCATCTGGCCAGGACCTGAGAAGTTAGGATGCAGAGGTGGATCAGTGGAAGCCTTTCTTGCCTGGCAGAGTCATACATTTTTTCGTTTCTTTTTTTTTTTTTTCCAAAGAAAAAGCAAGGGCTATGAGTCAAGGGTACTAGATCCAGAGAGTACTGAGAAGAAAAAGGCATGGTTACTATTTACAAAGATACAGGGATATAGATGTAGAAACTAACATTACATTTAAATAGAATCCAAATCAATAAAACAATACAGAGTACTATGAGGTCCAGAGGGAATGTGAGAAACTGTCAAGTATAGTCAGGAAACAATTCCTAGGAAAGGAAAGATTTTAGCTGGGATTTGAAGTGTGAATAAAGATTTTCCAGGGGCAAAAAAATGGAGAAATAGCAGTTGAAACTGAGGAAACAGCACACTCAAGGGTATGTTGTGCAAGAGAATATTTTGTTTAGGTAACACTGAATATTTCATTTATGGGGAGAAGACAGAAATGGATTGAGAGAGAAATAGAGAGGAAGATGAGGCACACCAGCAGATATCTAGGAGTGCAAGAGATGTCAGGAGTTCTATACTTGATGAGTGCTGGCAGAAGTGATAGATGCAGGATGTGGATGTACATGTCAGGAGGTCAAGAAGCAACACCAGCCATGTGAAATCTGAGGTGAATTTAATTCTGAAATGCAGCTCTGGCCATCACATGGTTCTCTGCTATTCACTAAGACTCCAAATCACAGAAACTAAATCCAGATTGTTAAAAAGCAAGTTCCTGCATATATTTTTTGGATAAGATGATTTTAGTATGGGAATTCACCAAATCACCAAAATCTATTGCACTTTTATTATGCACATGGTGTGATACTGTGCACAATTGGTATGCGAAGTACTTGTCCTTCAGTAGCTTATAATCAAGCTAGGAAGAAATTCATGCACTTCAATTATTCTAAGAGTGTAGCATGCTCATGTCTCAGCAGAGTGAACCAAGGGCCTGTTAGGTACAAAGCAAGTAGGCCAAATGTTTGGAATTCCCATACTAAGTGAAGTAGGGAGGAGCATCTGGTGGCTCAGTCAGTTAAGCATCTGACTCTTGATTTAAGCTCAGATCATGATCACACACTTTGTGAGTTTGAGCCCCACCTGAGTCTCTGTGCTGATCAAGGTGCGGGGCCTGCTTGGGATTCTCTCTCTCTCTCTTTGTCTCTGTCCCCCCTTCCCCCCCCCCCCGGCTTTCAAAATACAGTTAGGGAAACAAAAATAATATAAAAACAGGGAGGGGGCAAAACATAAGAGACTCATAAATATGGAGAACAAACAGAGGGTTACAGGAGGGGGTGTGGAGGGGGAATGGGCTGAATGGGTAAGGGGCACTAAGGAATCTACTCCTGAAATCATTGTTGCACTATAAGCTAACTAATTTGGATATAAATTTAAAAAATAAATAAATAAACTTAAAAAATAAATAAATAAATAAACTTAAAAAAAAGGTGAAGTAAAGATTCTTGTCTAATTTAGAAAAGTCTCTAAAATTTCTCCAAAGACACCAGATAATTTTCTGTGTCAGAGCCATACTGAGTTCAAGTTTACCTGGCACTAAAATCTTGACTCTATCCCTTAATGTGGGCTGCCTCAAATCAAGTAGAATATAAATATTTGCAATATGAAGAAGAAACTGAATTTTCCTTATGCTCCTTCCTGTTTAAAGAGTACTATGAGGACTTATCTAGAAGTAAGGGGACTCCAGGTGCAGAGATACCTGTAAAGAAAGGCTATCTGAGTGCCCAAATCCTCAACCAGTGGCACATATCTTGGTGAGTTTACTATCATCCCGGATCTGCTCTTAGGAACTGGATCGAGAAAACAGATTGTCTTACCACTGTTACTCCACTCATAAGACACCAGTATAAAAGACATGAGGCCAAATGTTAAATTTATATTAGGCCACTAATCAGACTAGATATTCACTTCTGATGTGGACATCTTCTTTCCTCATCAAAAAGTTAGAGAAATCAAGCAGAAAGTTGCTTGTTAACAAAAGCTATGAGATGGATGAATTTCTAAATGTCTATCTAAAATACTGTGAAGATTAATTGTATTCATCCAGTAAGAATTATAGAATATCTTGATATAAAACTATCATATTTATATACTGCACTAGATCTTGAAGTAATCTGGAATCAAAAGACCCAACAACACAATTACTCTCCTCAGAAACTCTCAGTTTGCTGGCAGAAGCAGCAAAGAAATAGACAACTCATTTAATCATGGATGCACCTGAACAGCCCTTTACTCAAGATGGAAACAGGTGGGGAAAGTTACAGAGGCCTCCTGGAATATGCAACATCTGAGTTACATCTTGAACAACGAGCAGAAATTCCCTGAAGGAGGAAGAAGGGGTATAAGAGGAAATGGAGAATTCAGACAGAAACAACAGCTCAGCTGAAGACCAGGAACAAAGGATGGCTTGGAATTTGCACACTGTAAGTTTTTCAGTTTGGCGGGAGCACAATTTAAGTGGGTGTTGGGTGCAGAGTCATCGAGCTGGGTTAGATAACAAATAACACATTGTGCTTATTACATGGTGGATATTTATGGGAGGAAAGCAGAACTGACTTCGCAGATAAGGGGTTCCTTTATCTTTCAGAGCCAAGTTTTACCGGTAGGTTTTTTTGTTGTTGTTGTTGTTGTCGTGGCATTATGCGTATATGTTAACATTGGTCATTCAAGTTTTATATTTGTTCAGTTATTTTGGTAATGCTATGTTTATGTTTTTTTGCGTGTCATGTTTCCATTTCAAAAACTTTTTATATTTGTTATACAGTTGTTGGTAACAGGCTTTTTATTCACCGTAGTTTTAACACCTTTTTCATTATAATGATGATATTTGTGATAAAAATCCTGTGTGGTTTTTTGTTGTTGTTTTTTTGAGATTTCATAATATTATGTCTAGATGTGGATGGTTCTTAAATTTATTACTCTTTGTTAAATTGAGCATCCATTTTGGCTTAAAAAAAAAAAGTTCCAGAAAGTTATCAGCCACTAACTCTTTTTATTCTAAAACTCTTGATTAGATGTTATAGACCTTTTTACTCTATCCTTTATGTCTCTTTTATAGTTTTTTGTTTTGTTTTTTGTTTTTCTAGCCTGGCTTCCGGGTAATTTATTAGATAAGTCCTAAGAGTTTTCTAACACTTGCTTTGGTTTCCTGCAATCTCTTTGTCTAATGTGTTCATTGAGCTTTAAATTATAATCATTTTTATTTCTAGATTTTGGTTTCTTTTCAAAACTGTTTTGGACATTTTACATGCTTGTACTTCACATTCTTATTTTCAGGCCCCTATTTTATTTCTTGGAACATATGAAACACAAGTTTTTAATTATGTGATGAATATAATATCTGTGTTTTTACGCTTTGATACTAATGACTATGGTTTCCACTGGGTTTGCTCTTGGCTTTTTATTTCCTTAGGAGTGTGTGATTATTGACTGTGTTGATATTCCTGGAAAATTTATTGGTTGAGATCTTTTAACACCTGCATCAAAAGTTGGTGCTCTAGAATGTATTTTCTAATAATTTGGACAAGCGCTTCAGAGTATTACCCTTGTGAGATAAACTTGATTTCAAATCTGGAATTAAAGGTTTGTTCTGTCTACCATCATAAGGGCCAGCTGTGCTTATGTATTTTGAGGGGAGGTATTTTGTTTTTTTCTTTTCCTAACCTAGTGCTTAGATTTGAAATGGACATTTTTCATACTTCCACCTTGAGGAAGGACATAGATTTATTTATGGTCATTCGTTACACTGACAGGTGTTTTAGGGTACCAGTTAAATGTGGTGGTCTTCTGTTAGACTCTCCACTTCAGGAGGTTCCTAAACTAAGTCTCTTTGCATTTGAAACTCTCTACCCCCACCCATAAAGCATAGAAGCTAAAGATCAATACAAATTGTCAAGGCCTCTAAAGCAAAAGCCAACTTCAGTGCTCTGTTTACCTCTGTGGGTTCTATTTTTGCTAATATTTTGGTCGGAGAGGACTCTTTTATTATTATAGACCAGTAAATGTACTTAAAAATAGCCCTTAAAAACATTTTATCTCAGACATTTTAAGTTATGAATGGGAACATTATTAGGGTGCCTAGCCCAATATATCGCCATCATTTGAACCACATGCCTTTTTATCTGTGGGTAGCTTATGGGTTTTTTTTGGTTTGGTACAGTTGGCCTTGGCAGAATTCCCATTTTCTTTAATATATCAACACATGGTTAAAATCTTATCATAAAGAATATATCAGCTTTCTCCTTTGCCTTTCCTGTACTTGGTGAATATTGTAATATCAAACTGAGTCTAGAAATGAGGGAAAGAAGGCAGCATTATGATAATGGGTAGAAAAATTGGCTTATATTGAAAGTGAGGAAGAAATAAACTTTGGCATGGAGCTATTGCTCATTGAGTAGTCATATAACAAAGCATCTAATTGAGCTGAGTTTATTACTCTTCAGATATTTTAATAATAATTCTCTGGGAGAGGTGCCTGAATGGCTCAGTTGGTTCAGTGTCCAACTTCAGCTCAGATCATCATCTCATGGTTGGTGTATTCAAGCCCCACATCGGGCTCTGTGCTGACAGCTTGGAGCCTAAAGCCTGCTTCAGATTCTGTGTCTCCTTCCCTTTCTCTCTCTCTCTCTGCCCTTCCCCTGCTTGCACTCTGTCTTTTTCTCTCTCACAAATAATAAGTAAACATTAAAAGTAGTTTTCCAGTAGATAAAGAAGTTCTTGGTGGTCAGTTTTTGGAAGCGGGGAAAAAACCTAAGATAAAACAAGAGTTGGTCAGATCTTAATCTGTCATCCATGTAGACATGGCATCTGTAGTGTGATTTAGTAATGAGGGAGTTGTGGGCAGAAAGGTTGAGTCTTTTCTGTTGTGTGGATGAGCCGATATGCCACATTCTCTAAGTGGAAAATTAAGGTCCTTCTATTTGGCCATTTGATACTGTGGATTCAACAGAAACAATTCAAAGCACAATGATGCCATTATGGCTGACATTGTATAGGCCCAGTGGAACTAATGGAGGAGGGGGGAAGAATTGCTCCTCTTTAGAATTACAAATTAAATATGTATGAAATGTCCCCTACTCTAGCTTTACTTCCTCCTCAAAATCTGGCTCAGGGGAATATTTGGAAAATATAGATTTGACAAGTGAAACATAAATAACGTATTTAGTTTCTTGGTAGCTGAATATATTTTTGTTGTTAACCTAGAGCGATGCCAAAAGAGAAAATCAACTATTTAAGTACCCTGTGGGTAGCCTGCTCAGGAAAATGACAAAACAAAATAAATGGCCGTTTTCATATTGCTCCCTAGTGCAGCTAGAAAGGAATGGTATTATTTCTTGAGTCTGACATAAATACTGGATTTCCAGATTGCTAGATTTTATATGTGTATTTGCGAGTGTTAAATTTTTTGCAATGTTCTTCAGAAAATTAACAAATGAAAAGTGACTTAAAGATGCACAAGATCTACGTTTCAAATAAGTGACCTACATGGGGAAAAAGACCATATATTTCTGGAATTAATGTAATCATCACAGATGTTTTTTAAACAGCATTATATGGAACTTTTAAATGTTCACTTTTTTTTATTAAAACAGCAAGTAATCTGGATGAGTTATGTAGTTAATAGCTAATAAAATGAATTTTCATTAAATTATAATTCCCTGTAGAATGGAATATATTTGCAGACAGCAATCACAGAATACAGTAGTGGGACAGTTTTCTTACTATAAGCCAGAAAGATTTCATCCTTAAGGAAATCCAGAGGCTTCAATTGCATTGTAGTAGCCTATTCTTGGCTTGGTTAGAGGATTTTCAAGTTGGCAGTCACTAAGATATTAAATACTCCCAGGATTGTAGGAATTATTAAGCTCAAAACACTAGATCTATTTTTAGAAGAAAACTTTTGTTACCGGTTTTGATTTGCTTACACAAAGATTAGTAAAATCTAGCTAAGCAGTGCATATGTTCATGGTTCACACACTTAATATACCTTGAAGCTAAATTGCAAGAGCTAGAACATGGTGCTAAACATAAAGTATAAAAACCTGATTTTAATTGTAGTTGTGCAACTAACAAGTTGTGCCATCTCTCAATCTTCAGGACTTGTCTGGGCTTCTGTTTCTTGATCTGTGAAGGAAGATCACACCAAAGGACTATTCTGTAAACTTGATAAAGATTAAGAAGTATGCTATTAACTAAATGATTCAGTTGAAAAAGACAGAAACCCAGCTCAGTGTGGCTTTTAACGAAAAAAAAATTGATTTCCTGGTTAACTTGGTGGAAGGCACAGACGTAGACCAGCTCCAGGGGTGGCTGGATCCAAGGGCTGACTGGGGACCTCAACAGTCAACTTTTCCTTGCCCATTTCTTGCCTCATAAATGCCTTCTAGTCCAGCTGTTTTCATGCATTAATTATGAAGTTCCAGATTTAATTATGCTACATAGAACAATGCCAGAGAAAGAAAACATCTCGTTTATAATGTTTCAACAGGAGCGCCTGGGTGGCGCAGTCGGTTAAGCGTCCAACTTCAGCCAGGTCACGATCTCGCGGTCCGGGAGTTCGAGCCCCCCGTCAGGCTCTGGGCTGATGGCTCAGAGCCTGGAGCCTGTTTCCAATTCTGTGTCTCCCTCTCTCTCTGCCCCTCCCCCGTTCGTGCTCTGTCTCTCTCTGTCCCAAAAATAAATAAACGTTGAAAAAAAAATTATAATGTTTCAACAAAATCCTAGAATTGATACTGACTTACCTGATTTGGGTCATGTGGCCAAGGAAATAAAATTATCTAATTCCTTAGGCATGGGTTATGTCTCTACCCTTAGGTTGAGGAGAGAAAAATGCCCCTTCTTGTCAAACCATGTGAACGGGATTACGTGGCTCCTATAAAAGAAAATTGAGGTTCTGTTACCTCAAATGGAAAGAGAAAAGGTATACCTAGAAAGAAAAACAGATATTCAGCACAGATATTCTTTATTTGATAGAAAAATCAATCCTACTGATTTTAGATTGTATTGACATTGAAACTACATTTTGCCATATTTTTATAACTTAAGATAAATTTTTTAAAAAACAACAATTAAGTGTAGAAGGAATGATAGTTTTAAAATCAACATTTGCAAACTTGAGTGTAATAATTTCTTCATTAATCATCAGCATAAGCTACAAGAAATTCAAACACAAAATGCCACGTGGAAATTGAACTGGATCTTGGATTTAAAAAAAAATACTATAAAACTACTTTTGGGGGGTAATAAGGAAAACTTAATATGGGCTATATGTTAGTGATATTAGTGATGATATTTTGCTTTGATGGCATTTGGTTATTGGGGAGCATGGCTGTATTACAGTATCTATACTGAAGCATTTTGGAGGTGGGTGGCTAGGATCTGCAACTTACTTGAAAGGGTTAAGCAAAATAAACACAATACATATTTCTGTAAATACGTATGCACATAGGTATATCAACTAAAGATATAAAAGGGAAAAGTTACTGATACTTCATTTTTTAAACAACTTGGAATTGATTATATTAACAATAAAAGTTACTAACATACTTTGGGGGTCCTATTATGAATCCTATCACTCTAGTCCTTATATCCTTCTATATTCCTCTGTCCTTGTCCTATTCCCTCATCCAAAGAAAAACAAACAGTGCTGATATATCTCTGTTGATGTTGACTCTCTATTGTCAGTTCATTTCTTAGCCATGCCAGTGACTATTAGTATGCACGCAGTTATTTGCAGCTTCTATTCAATGAATGGTTCCGGAAGAATCAGTGAAATTAGGAATGATCCCCTCTGCTGCTATGTAACACTAATACTTATAATTTCTTGAATTCACTATATGAAGGCATAATGTTAGATGATCTAATACCCACAGGAAAGCTACGATGTAAATAAAAATTATTGCCCCAATACCTACCCTAGTCAAATCACCATCATCTGTCTCTTGCCTGAAACACTACTCTGGGCTCCCAACAGCTTCTATTGTTCCTGTGTAAAGTATCCTCTCTACAGAGGCTAGAGGCACATTCCATAGGTCAGAGACAGGAATTTCTGTCTGTAGTTAGAAAACGCTCAGCCTTGGTCAATGCCTGGCATATTGATGGTGTTAAATAAATACTGTTTGAATAGATGGATGTCACTTAGCTCTTTCAAACATTTTAATGGCTTACCTTTGTACTTAAAATAACATGTTAAGCCCTTACCCTGGCTCACAAGACCTTGAATGAACTTTCTTTTGGCCTACCTTTCTTGTGTAGTATGCTGTTTCCACTTAATTCATATTAGCCTTCTCTGCCCAACCAAAGTAAGTTTGGTCTTGACTCCAGTTTTTGTTCTGTTTTTTTTTTTTTCTTTTTTGGTGGGAGGGGGGTTGGGTGGAGTATTCCCTCTGCTTGAAATCTTCTGTCTCCAGATATTCCCTTGGTTGTCTCTTTTCATACATATCTCAAGTCAAATGGCTTTGCATTACAGAATCCTTCTTGACTACCATCCAATCTTAATTAGTGCTTCCAGCTAGATGCTATTGATGACATCACCCCCATTTGTTTTCTTCATAGCTCTGATGAATGCACTCTCTTTCAATGAGGAAATCATGGAGTATAGAGGCCAATAATGCATATTTGTGATGATTTGAACCCAAATACATGTTGCTACACTTTATGTATATTCATCTTCT
Source organism: Prionailurus bengalensis (assembly GCF_016509475.1). Classification (NCBI taxonomy): domain Eukaryota; kingdom Metazoa; phylum Chordata; class Mammalia; order Carnivora; family Felidae; genus Prionailurus; species Prionailurus bengalensis. The sequence goes on from NC_057354.1 coordinate 71,718,266, forward strand.
AGATCAGTTGATTCTTGTGTTCCAACCAACGCCAAGATTGGGTAATTTTCTTAGGGTATTTTCTCCGATTCTGTTTTTTGGAACATAGTATATATATCCTCAGTTGTAGATTCAAGTAGAACAGTTAGAGAGAGAAATATTCTTAGCTTTGTTCCATTGAACCACCACTTTTTACAATTTTTCTGATTTTTCAGGCTGGCTTAGTCTATACCTTCTTTTGTTTTCTCTTGGGGAAAAAGTGAGAAAGCAAAAACTGGAATTAATATTCACCCTAGAACTTGAGTTTTAATGGATAACTCTGGGCAAAATTCCTTTTTAGGTATCTACCAAGCAGGTCCCACAAAAATTCTGTCAGTTTACACGTGTTTAGAATCCTTTTTTCTTATTGAGATCTATGAAACGATAAAAATGTACTGTTGGATAGAAAGCATTACAGTTGTTTTTGTCACATAGATAAAGAAGAATAAGTTTATGTGATAAATTATATATTTAGTCAGAAGTCTAGACATTTGTAACATTTCAAAATCTCTTGACCTACATTAGTTTATAATGAGTTTAAAATATTCCAAAGGAGGTAGGCATTTGAAAATATCCCTCTTTAACAGATTACGACATTGAGGCACAGCTTGGTAAAAAGATACCTAAGGAACTCATCTGTGCACTAATAGCCAACTAGTATACTCAGAGATGGAAATTAAGTCTCTTGATTCCTTACCCAGGATTATTCTTGTCATGGGAGATAGTTAAGAAAGTTAAAATAAATGAAAGTACTTTAAAAAGTCAACACAAAATCAGGGTATAGAAGTTCTATAACAAATATTTTGAATGAGGTGCAGAAGGAATAAATTTTCATTGTTTTTAAGCACCTAAAATGAACAATACAAATGGCCATATTATTAGGCATTTGAAAAGAATCCATTAAGGCAGAATGCTTATTAGAGTAAAGTCCTATGTTAAATCTCACTTTCAACATTTGTGAAAACTGTACCCTTCCTGAACATTAGCTAAAGTACCTCTTTTCCTTGATTCACTGAAATCATAATTTAGACTTATGCAATAATTGAGTCTGAATAGAAGTAAATTTTACTCAGTTTGATTCTTCCAACAAATGATACATGTGGATGAAAACTCATAAATTCAGCTAATTATCTATACAATTTTTCTTTCATAAATATTAAGCTTTCTGATAAAAATGATAATGAATCTAAAGATGAATTTATAAGTTAGAATGCCTTTAGCAAACTTGTGGCATGAAATAGAATTAATAAGAAAAGTTTACTTTTTAAGGGTGTGAGGAGTGTAGGCTTCCTCTGATCTTTCTGGAACTCCTTGTTGGTGGACCCAAACCTGAAGCTGGAGGTGAGGCCAGTCCCTTAAGGCAATGAGCAGGATAGGGAAGGTGAAGTAGACTTGCAAGGGCAGAGTGAAGGTGTTTAGCAGAGTGATATTGGTGATGATGAGGTTGATGAAGCTAGTATTTGAGTAGTTGACATCTGTCTACCACTGTATTTACCACTTCATATCTCTCACCTCCATCCTCAAAAATACCCAAGAAGTCAGCATTCCATTTCACAGATGAAATTTTGAGACTTTACTTGATATCTAGTGAATTTTTTACAGATGAATTTGTGATGATCCTCTTCCTTGGGACAGAGAGTCCACAAGGAAAGAAGAAACAAATGTCAACCTATAACAGTGTGAATTCCCCCACAGAATTTTGTTATGATTATTTCTCTTGGAAAAAAATAAAAAAGCAATACAGATATATGTGTGGTTGAGTATAGATTTTAATATATGTAATAAAGTACAGATAAATTTTTTATAGTTTTCTAGACCTAACAATAAGAATGCTCTGTGTCAAAATTTGCCAAGTGTTGTGTTACTGGATGCATGCAGCAGATAAGCTAATAAAGGTTAGTCTCACAGCCTATTGTGAATCTTGTGGTTAAGCCTTAGAAAGAGAAAAACCAAGGAGATAGTTGTTGGAAACAGCAACTTTAGAGGAATTAAACAGGTAAGGAGCCTTCCCTATTCATGTTTTTGAGACCTGAGACACAGTGTTTTTATACTGGCTCTTCTGGAGTAGGAAAAGGGGATCCACATAATGTACCCATCCTCTGCTAACTCATGAACACCATCCAGCCTGGGAAAGCCCATGGGTGTGGTGATGATGATGAGTAGGGGGAAGGCAGGGAATTGGTGAGTGGTTTTTTTTTTTCCTTGCTTTCAATATTCAACAAACAGGCTTTCCCTGCTTAATTTGTTAAGTGACTGAAATAAACATGGCTCAAATTGAACCACATTTGAAGGGCTAGAAAAGATCTGTATAAGATAACACAGAAACCTTTTTGTGGTACTTTGACAGGACGATTAGATTATAAATACTGGAAATAGATCTTGTACCCTTGTGTACTTTCAAAATCCATCTCCTTGCTACTTTATTCTCTTGATCTTGATCTTTCTTCATCTACACAAGGGAAGCCAAGTACAGTTAACAATATATTGCTGGTTTTCATATATTAATGGGAAAACTGGTCACTCCCTTTGTTGCACATTCTACCTCATTCTATCAGGATACATAAAATGGGTGTGGAAAAAATAGCCCATAGGGTACAGAAGAGAATGACTCAGAAAGGAGAAATGGAAAAAAAATGTGGAGTTAGTGCTACCCATATCCAGAGACTTTATCAGAGACCTCTTTAACTCAAATCTATGTAAGTAGCTTATATAAAGGTAGTAGTCATTCAAACATGATACTCAAGGACTGTGAAGAAGGTTCATGACTCAAAATTAACATAACCATATCAGATTTGTCTGTATCCATGCCAGGCTAGCTCCTGCCTTCTGTTTATTTTACTTCTCTATAAAATGGGTATAGACATCTTGAGGGCTTTTCTGAAGATTGATAAAGTAATTTGTAGAAAGGACTCTTAAATCCCCAGAGATGGTTGCAATCAATTAATTATAGGTATTTTACCATGGTTTATTTTACCACCTGAAAATTTGCTGGCCACATCACCATGGAAACATGTGTTCTAGTTTAGTGTTAGAGAAATGGAAGCGTGTCTTGCATTCGATTTTATTGATAGAACATTTTGGTTGAACTCCATGGAGAAATAGAGACCATGAAAGAAATTATTGTTTTGCTAGAATCACACTTAGGGGATCTGCACCACTTTATGGATCTCTTAGATATTCCTGTATAGCACAACAAACTTTCCCCACTCCTTTTTGAAAAAAGAATTAGACACTAATACTATAATATACCTATAGAATTTTCTCATCTCTTCTGTTCCTACTTGTCAAAATTAAAATACTTGCTATTGGGGTGCCTGGGTGGCTCAGTCAGTTAAGTGTCTGACTTCAGCTCAGGTCATGATTTCACAGTTCATGGGTTGGAGCCCGGCATTGAGCTCTGTGCTGATAGTTCAGAGCCTGGAGCCTGCTTCAGATTCTGTCTCCCTTTCTCACTCTGCTGCTCCCCTCTCATGCTCTCTGTCTCTCTGTCTGTCTCTCTCTGTTTTTAAGTTGGGGAAAAAAACTAAAAAAAAAAAAACTAAAAATATATATATATACTAGTTGCTATTAACTCTGCTCTGAATTCTTAAAGAGCCTAATATTGACAGTACTGTCCTAACTTATCTCTATAGAATGTTAGGTTTCTTCTAAATTATGCACTTATTTTTCCATGTATCCCAATGAATCTGCTTGCATTAAAAAACAAATCAAAACAACTAACTGATGAATGGAAAGGAGCCAGCTGATACTCAGCTTTCCTTGCTGGCTACAGTCTGAGCCACGAAGCATTACCCACAAAATGGGCTTTCTTCCTGGTGTCGTTCTCCTTCACGTTTCAGTTACTGAGTCAGTGAATATGGATCAGAGCTTGAAAAAAAACCTGTGATTTGCTCAGAAAAACATTGCATTAAGTGCATCAGTGCTTTCCCCGCCTGAAAACACCTGTTAGGAGGCACAAATTTAGCTTCTCATTGTTGGCTTTCTTGAGTATCAGAGTTTATTATTTAACTGATGACTGGGAGAAATGAGCTCCTGTAACAATCTGACCACAAACTGAAGAAGGTTTTTATATTTATTATTTAAAATACCGCAGGATGGAAGGATCTGGGAATGAAATGTTGACCTTTAGTCTTTGTCAGATAAGAAATGAATTCCAAGAATAATTTTAGAAACTTAGAAATGTTTTAGAACAAGACAATTATTCAGAAAAAAAATGTGTTTTAGATAGGAAATAGGAATTTGGTCAAGATAAAGAAAAAAGGATGGAATTTCTTTAGGAGTTTTATTGGAGAGATTAATTGAGATAAAATTACAGTTAATAAATACCCCAGACACCATAATAGACACTAATGTACACTGTCCCATGTAGTATATAGTATCAATTACTATATGGTAGCCTTCCCTAAGGTAATTTGTTTCCTTACCTAAATGTGGAAGCTGGAATGGATAATAGCTTCTTAAAATCCTCTAAAAAAATGCAAAGGATTTGAATGTTCTTGAACATATTATTTAATTATATACTAGAATGGTATATTTCCAACTATGTAATCATATATTTTACTATCTGCAGATAGCTTAGTTTTTTCTGTTCCTCTACCACTGTTCCTTGCAATGGTATTCAAACCTGACTGCTCATTGGATTATCTAGAAAACATTTTTAAAACCTAGCTGAGCCTAGGCCCCAATCCATATGTAATGAGTCAGAATCTTATATTGTAATGAAGACCTGGATGAGTAGCTGTATACTTAGAGACCTAGGTAAGTTCTTTGGTTTGGATTCTTCACCTGAACCATTAAATAAATGGACAAATGCTCCCTAAGTCCTGTCAAAGGACACACACAATCAAAGTTAAGGTAATCATTTCTTTTTTTTTCTCTTGAATTTGATTTTTATTTTCATTTTATTAGAATAAATTTTAATTCCATTATAGTTGAAATACAAAGTTATATTAGTTTCAGGGGTACAATATAGTGATTTAACAATTCTATGCATTACTCAGTGCTCATCATGATAAGTGTAGTCTTTTTTTTTGTGTGTGATACTTTTATTTGCTGTGGTTACTGTTTCTGTATTACTGATATAATTAGGTTTTTTTAATATGAAATTTATTGTCAAATTGGTTTCCATACACCAAGTGCTCATCCCAAAAGGTGCCCTCCTCAATACCCTTCACCTACCCTTCCCTCCCTCCTACCCCCCATCTACCCTCAGTTTGTTCTCAGTTTTTAAGAGTCTCTTCTCTTATGCTTTGGCTCCCTCCCTGTTTTTTTGTTTTTCCTTCCCCTCCCCCATGGTCTTCTGTTAAGTTTCTCAGGATCCACATAAGAGTGAAACCATATGGTATCTGTCTTTCTCTGTGTGGCTTATTTCACTTAGCATCACGCTCTCCAGTTCCATCCACGTTGCTACAAAAGGCCATATTTCATTCTTTATCATTGCCAAGTCGTATTCCACCGTGTATATAAACCACAATTTCTTTATCCATTCATCAGTTGATGGACATTTAGGCTCTTTCCATAATTTGGCTATTGTTGAGAGTGCTGCTATGAACATGGGGATACAAGTAACCCTATGCATCAGCACTCCTGTATCCCTTGGATAAATTCCTAGCAGTGCTACTGCTGGGTCATAGGGTAGGTTTATTTTTAATTTTCTGAGGAACCTCCACACTGTTTTCCAGAGCAGCTGTACCAGTTTGCATTCCCACCAACAGTGCAAGAGGGTTCCCATTTCTCCACATCCTCTCCAGCATCTATAGTCTCCTGTTTTGTTCATTTTGGCCACTCTGACTGGCATGAGGTGATATCTGAGTGTGGTCTTGATTTGTATTTCCCTGATGAGGAGTGACGTTGAGCATCTTTTCATGTGCCTGTTGGCCATCCGGACGTCTTCTTTAGAGAAGTGTCTTCATTCTATTCATGTTTTCTACCCATTTCTTCACTGGATTATTTGTTTTTCATGTGTGGAGTTTGGTGAGCTCTTTATAGATTTTGGATACTAGCCCTTTGTCCGATATGTCATTTGCGAATATCTTTTCCCATTCTGTTAGTTGCCTTTTAGTTTTGTTGGTTGTTTCCTTCACTGTGCAGAAGCTTTTTATCTTCACTAGGTCCCAATAGTTCATTTTTGCTTTTAATTCCTTTGCCTTTGGGGATGTATCAAGTAAGAAATTGCTGCGGCTGAGGTCAGAGAGGTTTTTCCCTGCTTTCTCCTCTAGGGTTTTGATGGTTTCCCATCTCACATTCAGGTCCTTTATCCATTTTGAGTTTGTTTTTGTGAATGGTGTAAAAAGTGGTCTAGTATCATCCTTGTGCATGTTGCTGTCCAGTTCTCCCAGCACCATTTGTTAAAGAGATTGTCTTTTTTCCATTGGATATTCCTTCCTGCTTTGTCAAAGATTAGTTGGTCATACTTTTGTGGCTCTAGTTCTGGGGTTTCTATTCTATTCCATTGGTCTATGTGTCTGTTTTTGTGCCAATACCATGCTGTCTTGATGATTACAGCTTTGTAGTAGAGGCTAAAGTCTGGGATTGTGATGCCTCCCTCTTTGGTCATCTTCAAAATTCCTTTGGTTATTCGGGGCCTTTTGTGGTTCCATACAAACTTTAGGATTGCTTGTTCTAGCTTGGAGAAGAATGCTGGTGCAATTTTGGTTGGGATTGCATTGAATGTGTAGATTGCTTTGGGTCGTATTGACATTTTGACAATATTTATTTTTCCAATCCATGAGCAGGGAATGTTTTTCCATTTCTTTATATCTTCTTCGATTTCCTTCATAAGCTTTCTGTAGTTTTCAGCATACAGATCTTTTACATCTTTGGTTAGGTTTATTCCTAGGTATTTTATGCTTCTTGGCACAATTGTGAATGGGATCAGTTTGTTTATTTGTCTTTCTGTTCCTTCATTATTAGTGTATAAAACTGCAACTGATCTGTACATTGATTTTGTATCCTGCAACTTTGCTGAATTCATGGATCAGTTCTAGCAGACTTTTGGTGGAGTCTATTGGGTTTTCCATGCATAATATCATGTCATCTGCAAAAAGTGAAAGCTTAACTTCATCTTTGCCAATTTTGATGCCTTTGAATTCCTTCTGTTGTCTGATTGCTGATGCTAGAACTTCCAGCACTATGTTAAACAACAGCAGTGAGAGTGGACATCCCTTTCGTGTTCCTGATCTCAGGGGGAAAGCTCTCAGTTTTTCCCCATTGAGTTTTTCCCCTGATATTAGCTGTGGGCTTTTCATAAATGGCTTTTATGATGTTTAAGTATGTTCCTTCTATCCCGACTTTCTCAAGGGTTTTTATTAAGAAAAGATGATGTATTTTGTCAAATGCTTTTTCTGCATCGATTGACAGGATCATATGGTTCTTATCTTTTCTTTTATTAATGTGATGTATCATATTGATTTTGTGAATGTTGAACCAGCCCTGCAGCCCAGGAATGAATCCCACTTGATCATGGTGTACAATTCTTTTTATACGCTCTTGATTCGATTTGCTAGTATCTTGTTAAGAATGTTTGCATCCATATTCATCAGGGATGTTGGCCTGTAGTTCTCTTTCTTTTTTTTTTTTTTTTTTTTTTTACTGGGTCTCTGTCTGGTTTAGGAATCAAAGTAATACTGGCTTCATAGAATGAGTCTGGAAGTTTTCCTTCCCTTTCTATTTTTTTGGAATAGCTTGAGAAGGATAGGTATTATCTCTGCTTTAAATGTCTGGTAGAATTCTCCTGGGAAGTCATCTGGTCCTGGACTCTCATTTGTTGGGATATTTTTGATAACTGATTCAATTTCTTCACTGGTTATGGGTCTGTTCAAGCTTTCTATTTCCTCCTGATTGAGTTTTGGAAGAGTGTGGGTGTTCAGGAATTTGTCCATTTCTTCCAGGTTGTCCAATTTGTTGGCATATAATTTTTCATAGTATTCCCTGATAATTGTTTGTATCTCTGAGGGATTGGTTGTAATCATTCCATTTTCATTCATGATTTTATCTATTTGGGTCATCTCCCTTTTCTTTTTGAGAAGCCTGGCTAGAGGTTTGTCAATTTTGTTTATTTTTTAAAAAACCAACTCTTGGTTTCGTTGATCTGCTCTACAGTTTTTTTAGTTTCTATATTGTTTATTTCTGCTCTGATCTTTATTATTTCTCTTCTTGTGCTGGTTTTGGGGTGTCTTTGCTGTTCTGCTTCTATTTTCTTCAGGTGTGCTGTTAGATTTTGTACCTGGGATTTTTCTTGTTTCTTGAGATAGGCCTGGATTGCAATGTATTTTCCTCTCAGGACTGCCTTCGCTGCATCCCAAAGCGTTTGGATTGTTGTATTTTCATTTTCGTTTGTTTCCATATATCTTTTAATTGCTTCTCTAATTGCCTGGTTGACCCACTCATTCTTTAGTAGGGTGTTCTTTAATCTCTGTGCTTTTGGAGATTTTCCAGACTTTTTCCTGTGGTTGATTTCAAGCTTCATAGCATTGTGGTCTAAAGTATGCATGGTATGATCTCAATTCTTGTATATTTATGAAGGGCTGTTTTGTGAGCCAGTATGTGACCTAACTTGGAGAATGTTCCAAGTGCACTTGAGAAGAAAGTATATTCTGTTGCTTTAGGATGCAGAGTTCAAAATGTATCTGTCAAGTCCGTCTGATCCAATGTATCATTCAGGGCCCTTGTTTGTTTATTGATCCTGTGTCTAGATGATCTATCCATTGTTGTAAGTGGAGTATTAAGGTCTCTTGCCATTACCACATTCTATGATAAGTGTAATCTTAATCCCCTTCAACTGTCTAAACCATCTGTCTGCCTACCTTCCCTTTGGAACCATCAGTTGATTCTGTATAGTTAAGAGTCTGTTTCTTGGGTTGCCTCCCTCTGTTTTCTTTTTTTTCTCTTTGCTTGTCTGTTTCTCTCTTAAATTCTATCAGCGTGAAAACCTATTTATCCTTATGTGTCTAATTTCACTTAGCATTATAGTCTCTAGATCCATCCATATTGCTGCAAGTGGCAAAATTTCATTCTTTTTAATGGCCAAATAATACTCCAGTGTGTGTGTGTGTGTGTGTGTGTGTGTGTGTGTGTGTACACACCACATCACTTGGGCTGCTTCCATAATTTGGATGTTGTAAATGTGCTGCTGTAAACATAGGGGTGCATATATCTTTTCAAATAAGTGTTTTCATGTTCTTTGGGTAAATTTCCAGTACTAGATTTCCTGTGTCATAAGGTAGTTATGAGTAGTTGTACTCTTAATTTTTTTAAGGACTCTCCATACTGTTTTCTACAGTGCCTATAGGCATTCCCTTCATAAGTACAAGAGGGTTCCTTTTTCTCCATGTCCTTGCCAACTCTTGTTTCTTCTGTTACTGATTTTAGCCTTTCTGACAAGTGTGAGGTGATACCTCATAATGGTTTTCCTTTTCATTTCCCTGATAATGAGTGCTGTTAAACTTCTTTTCATGTATCTGTTGGCCATCTATATGTCTTGAGAAATATTTTTGTCTTCTGACCATTTTTAATTGAATTATTTATTTTTGAGGTGCTGAGTTCTATAAGTTCTTTCTATATTTTGGATATTAACCCTTTCTTGAGTATGTCCTTTCAAATATACTCTCTCATTCTATAGGTTGCCTTATAGCTTTGTTGATTTTTTTTTCCTTCATTGTGCAGAAGTTTTTATTTTGATGTAATCACAATAGTTTTCTTTTTTTTAATGTTTCCCTTGCCTCAGAAGATCTATCTAGAAAAATGCTGCTATGGCAACACACATTGCCTGTGTTCTAGGGTTTTAATGATTTCAGGTCTCACATTTAGGTCTTTAATCTGTTTTTATACTTATTTAAGTGTATGGTATAAAAAGTGGTCCAATGTCATTTTTTGGCATGTAGCTGTCCAGTCTCCCTGACACCATTTGTTGAAGAAACTTTTCCCACTGCCTATTACTTACCTTGTTGAATATTAAGCAACCATATATATGTGGATTTTTTCTTGAGCTGTCTATTCTGTTCCATTGATCTGTGTCTGATCTATGCCAGAGCCATACTGTTTTGATTACTATACCTTTGTACTATATCTTGAAATCTGTAATTTGATCTCTCCAGTTTTGTTCCTATTTTTCAAGATTTCTTTGGATATTTGGGGTCTTTTTTGATTGCATACAAATTTTAGAATTATTTGTTCTAGTTCTGTGAAAAATTATTTTTGATTAATTGTAATTGGGATTGTCTTTTTAATTTCTGCTATTTCATGATGAGTGTATACAAACACAACAGAATTTCTATATTTTGATTTTTTTTTTGTATCCTGTGACCTTACTGAATCTGAATTCATGTATCAGATCTAGTACTGTCTTGGTGGAGTCGTTGGGGTTGTCTGTATATTGTATTGTGTCATCAAGAAACAGTGAAAGTTTTGCTTCTTCCTTACCAATTTATTTGCTTTTTATTCATTTTATTTATTTTCTTGTCTGATTATTGTAGCTACAACTTCTAGTACTAGGTTGAATAAAAGTGGTGAGAGTGGACATCCTTGCTTTATTTATAATCTTAGTGGAAAGAATCTGTTTTTCAACACTGAGAATGTTATCTGTGGGTTTTTCATATATGCCTTTCTTATGTTGAGGTATGTTCCATCTAAACCTATTTTGTTGAGTTTTTCATGCATGGATATTATACTTGACCAGATGTTTTTTCTGCATCTAATTAAATAAGTGGTTTTTATCTTTTATCTTGTTATTATAGATCATGTTCATTTGTGAATACTAAACTACACTTGTATCCTAGGAATAAATCATGATGGATTGTGAATAATTTTTTAATGTAAGGCTAGATTTGGTTTGCTAATTATTTTTGTTGTTAGGGTATTGTCTACTTATTTAAATGTAAGTTAGTTAACATATAGTGTAGTCTTAGCTTCAGGAGTAGAACCCAGTGATTCATCTCTTACATAAGACACCCAGTGCTCATCCCAAAAAGTGACTTCCTTAATGCCGATCACCCATTTAACCCATCTCCCCATCTGCCTCTGCTCCAGCAACTCTCAGTTCTCTTAAGAGCCTCTTACGGTTTGCCCCCCTCTGAGTTTTTATCTTCTTTTTGCTTCCCTTCCCCTATGTTCATCTGTTGTGTTTCTCCAATTCCACATATGAGTGAAGTCATACGATATCTGTCTTTGACTGACTTACTTCGCTTAGCATAACACATTCTAGTTCGATCCACATTGTTGCACATGGCAAGATTTCGTTGTGTTTCATCACCAAGTAGTATTTCATTGTATATACATACCACATCTTTACCATTCATAAGTTGATGGACATTGGGCTCTTTCCATAATTTGGTTTGTTTGTTCTCCTTTTCCTTGCTTCTTGAGTTGTAAGGTTAGGTTGTTTAATGGAGATTTTTCTTGCTTCCTGGGTAGATAAATATTGCTATATACTTTGCTCTTAGAACAGCTTTTGCTATACCTCAGAGAGTTTTGAACTGTTTTATTTACATTTGTCTCCATTATTTTTTGACTTTTTTATTTTTTGTATGACCCATTTATTGTTTGGTAGTATGTTATTTAACCTCAATATATTTGTGTTCTTTCCAGGTTTTTTCCCTATGGTTGATTTCTAGTTTAATAGCATGTGGTTGAAATACTCATGGTATTATTTCTATCTTTTTGTATTTGAGACTTGTTTTGTAGCCTAATATATGATCTCTTAAGGAGAATGTTCCATCTGTACTTGAAAATAATGTGTATTCTTAGGTTTGGGGATGGAATGTTCTGAATATATCCATTAGATCCATCTGAATATGTCTTCAGGTGTGAAATGGGTCTCTTGTAGGCAGCCTATAGATGGGTCTTTTTTTATCCATTCTGTGTCCCTATTTAATTGGAGTGTTTAGTCCTTTTACATTCAAAGTGAGAATTGATAGGTACATATTTATTGCCATGTTAATTGTTTTATGGTTGTTTTTTGTAGCTCTTCTCCATTCCTTTCTTGCTTTCTTTTCTTAGGGTTAGTTGGCTTTCTTTTAGTGATATACTTTCATTCCTTTTTTCCCCGTACCTATTAGTGATTTTTACTTTGTGGTTACCATTAGCTTCATATGTAACATCTTAGGCATATACCAGTCTATATTTAATTGATGCTCAGTTAAGTTTGAATCCATTCTTTACTCCTCCTCCCTCCACAAGTTTTAGGTAAAAAAAAAAAAAAAGTCATACTTTACATTCTTTTATTTGGTGAATTCCTATCTGATTTTTATAGACACACTTAATATTAAAGCTTTTGTGCTTCTTACTTATTCCTAATTATGATCTTTCCTTTCCACTTAAATAGTCCCCTTTAACATTTGTTATAGGGCTGGTGTAGTGGCAATGAATTCCTTTAACTTTTCTTTGGGGAAACTCTTGATCCCTTCTCTTCTGAAACATAGCCTTGCTGGATAGAATATTCTTGGCTCTAATTTTTTTTTCTCATTTCTAAATTTTTCTTTATTACTACTTTTTGCCATTTTAATTACTATATGTCTTGGTGTGGACCTACTTGGGTTGATTTGGTGGAGGACTCTCCATGCCTCCTGGATCTGGATGCCTGGGTGTTTCCTTCCCTGGATTCATTTTCAGTTATTAATTCTTCAACTAAAATTCATGCCCCTTTATCTTCTCCTCCTGGGATCTTTATAATGTGAATGTTACTATGATTGATGGTGTTGCTGATTTCCCTTAGTCTATTTTCATTTTTTAATCTATTTTTCCTCTCTCCTGTTCAGCTTAATTGCTTTCCATTACTCTGTCCTCCAGATCACTGATAAGTTCTTCTGTTTTCTCTAGTGTACCATTTATTCTTTCTAGTATATTTTTAATTTCACTTACTGAGTTCTTCATCTGATTGCTTCTCTTTTATGTTTTCTTTGTTGAGGGTCTTCCTGAGATCCATCACTTTTTTCTTTAATTCTAGTGAGTATCTTTATGATTACTATTGAAATTCTCTATTAAGCATATTGCTTAAATCCATTTTGTTAAAGTCTCTTGCTGTATTTTGTCCTATTCTTTCATTTGAGAAATGTTCAACTATATCTTAATTTTCTCTAAATTTCTGTGTTTGTTTTTCTGTGTTAAGAAAGTCTGCTACATGTCCTGCTCTTAGAAGAAGTGGCTTTATGAAGATGAAGTCCTGTAATGCATTGCATTACAATGTATCTTGTTCATCATAAGCTGGTGCTTAAGGAGTGTCTCCTATATGTGTTGTGTGCACCCTACTCTATGCCTCCAGTCTAGTCATCTGCAATGGCATTTTTTTTTTTTTTGCCTGTTGTGTGCATCGTTTGGGGCCAGTCTGGAGCAGCTTTGGGCTTGAGTTGAGTCAGACCAGACAAATGCCTTGGATGCAGTAGCACCAAAAGGCAAGGAGCTTTCCCTGCATTGTCCCCTGAGAAGCTTTGGTTGATGGGTGGAGCCTGTAGTCATTTAAGCCCCACTGACTGTTAGGCCCCTCTGGTTTTTAAAGCCAAATGTTATAGGATCTGTTTCCCTGCGTGGGTCCCCTGTGCCTGGGTGTCGGGTGTGAGGGTCTGGTCATCTCCCTGCCCCCTGCATCCCTCACAAGTCCCTTTGGTCATGACTGTGTTTCTATACTTTCTACCCTCTTGAGTGTGGCCTCCTCTCTACATTTAGCTGTTGAGAGTCTATTCTGCCAGTCTCTGTGTTGTTTTCTGAGTAATTTACACTGATTTGGGTGTTACCTGGTTGTATCCATAGATTTAGGTGAGCTTAGGATCTTCCCACCCAGCCATCTTCCCCAGAAATCACCACTTGTTATTTTTAAATGGTAGGTTGGAAGTGAGGACATGGATTTAAATGGACTTGAGTCGGGGCGCCTGGGTGGCTCAGTTGGTTAAGCAGCCGACTTCAGCTCAGGTCATGATCTCGCGGTCTGTGAGTTTGAGCCCTGCGTGGGGCTCTGTGCTGACAGCTCAGAACCTGGAGCCTGTTTCAGATTCTGTGTCTCCCTCTCTCTGACCCTCCCCTGTTCATGTTCTCTCTCTGTCTCAAAAATAAATAAACGTTAAAAATTTTTTTTTTTTAAATAAATGGACTTGAGTCAAGTTCTTCACTTCCTGATCAAACTTCTTGTTTTTCATGCTTTGATTCAACCTGATTTTTTTAAAAAATATTTTCAACCTCCCTATACTATCTGGAAATAATTTTTATTCATAATAAAATCTATTTCAAAAAAAGTAAAAACAAAACCCTGAATGAAAATAATAAAAGGAAAGCAATTTAAACTAAAAATAGTAAGCAGCACATTATTTACTTCATGACTAAATACCCAGGCCTGACCACCGTGGGAGATGTCCTAAAGTAACCAGCTGTTTATACCTATAATTAACCTTGTAATCACCGAATGCCACAGCTATATGTGCACATGATACAGATGTATTATATAGGCAGCCAGTGTACTTGGAGCAGCATTGCTTCAAGTACATAGTTTTTCCAGAGGTGAAGTTCTTGATACATTTCTGAAGAAAATAGTGGAATTTTCCTCTTGATTTACAATGTAGTTGCAATACTGGAAAATTCAGTATGTGTTAAAACTTTGAAAAGATAATCTATATATATTAAACACAGTTAGATTCTGGGCTGTAATCATTATAAACAGGTTGTTGACAAATGTGGCTGTTCACGGCACTCAAGTCATGTGGGGTGTCTTACTCTTCTTCTTTGTATGGGACTCCCTAGTAAATTTCAGAAAGCTAAAAACGTCTAGCCCTGGCCCACTAAATGAGAGTAGAATCCCCATTCTTTGCCCTCAAAATCCTGTGATAACCAAAAACGCCCCAAGAAATTCACCATATGTAATCTAGGGGACAGCAAGACTGTTGTCAAGACCTACGATGATGCACTAAATTACCTACAGATACCCCTAAGGCTAACCTTGGATATGAATCTTGTGGTTTTATCTTGTGGGTGTACTGTATAGTGGTTAAGTGGGTAGCTAGAAATTATTTTGGTTATTGTGTGCTCAGTCAAGGTTTGTTATTATGCACTTAGTCAAGGAGCATATTCTCTGAATCCTTCTGTATTTAAAATAGCATCTTTTAAAATAGAAATTAATTATACAGAGGCAAAAGGTGAAGCTATAGAAAAAATGTGATGCTGATCTCACTCCATTACTTTCAAGATTGGAACACAGTGACACATACAGATGCTCTAGAAGAGAATAAAATAATCTATTTTTCTGTCTAAGATGTTCCTGTAACACTTCAAAAATTCTTAACAGGGATTTCTCCTTGACTGCATGCTGGCCCACAATGAAGCTAAAAATAGTTTTGCTTCAGGCATTCTTTTTTTGCAAGCTACAATGCAAAGGAAAGAATGATAGGTGTTTCCCTTTAGTAACTTAGATTTTGGTCTCCCTTTTCTGTCCTAAACAATGGCCACCAGAGAAGTCTAATTTGAATTCAAACTCTGAAAACTGAACAAGCTGGGTATGTATCTTTGTCATCTTTTTTTCAATATGATTCACCATTTGCTTTTCATTATAACTTATACGCATTTAATAATATTTCTCAAGATATAGGACACATTTATACTTCAGTTATCGAGGAACATTCTTTTACATGGTTCATAGCTGTGTTGTTTTGACCTCTTGAAGAATCTCAGCTGCCCTTTTGTAGTAAGAAAAGGTACTATGAACATTGTTAACTTTCAGGAGAAAGCTAATTTTATTAATTAGAAATAGTATACATATATATCTTAACCTCTAGTGTATCCTAGATTTGTTTTACTTCCTAGCTAACTAAAGTTCTTAATAAGGATAACATGTTTAAAGGATGCAATGGGAAAAAAACTTCTTTACCTGGGGAAATCTTGAAATAAATATTTTCTGTCCAAACATCCTCTCTATTCATGCCAATGCCAAGTAATTTTCATAGGCGGAGATTTGCTATTCCTCTTGTTTTTTTTTCAGTTTACTATGCCTCCAAAAAATTTTTGGTTTGGAAATTGATATTTTTCTCAAGTAAAAATAATAAAAGACAATTGATAGAAAAAACTTACTTCAGGCTGGGTTGAATTTGGGGAAAGTTAACATTTGCAGTGGTTAATAAAGAGTACAGTTTTCTTTTACAAGTGGGTAGTTTCTCAGTTGTAATACAGAAAAATGTAAAATTGGGCTAAGAAGGAAATAAGAAATTAATAACCCATCCTCCTTAAACATAAACAACATTCAGTGCTAAGCCTAAAATATATCCAAGTTTCCTTTCTTTCATTAGGATTTTTAAAAATATCGATACAAAATAAAAAAATATGAAAACCAAAATCATATTAAGCTTTTAGTCACTGATGCACTCACATGTGAGTGATCAAGAGATAGATTTTTCTCATTAATAATAGTACGAATGAATCGAGAGAGGAAAAAATGGGTTATTTTGGAATGTAGCATTACCACTTGTTTTTTTTTTTTCTTTTTAATATTTTAATCTTTAAAACATATCAAATTTGTTGGTATTTCTCCCTTGAAGAGATGAAGGCTCCTCCTACTATAGGCTGGAGTTAGCGATGCTTCTAATGAGTAGAAAAAAGCAGAAGTTAAGACATGAAGAGACTGGGGCAGAAAAACAACACACGGTGACTTTTATCTTGGTTATTCTTGATCTTCAGTCATTTTTTTAGGGAAATCCAGCTGAGTTGTCATGAGGGCCCTCAGGCAGCCCTGGGGAGAGGCCCATGTACTCAGACACTGAGGCCTCCTGTCAGTAATCACGTGAGAGAGCCATTTAGAAGTGGATCTTTCAATCCAGGTCAAGCTTTCAGATGACTACAACCTCAGGTGGGACCCTGACCCAGAGCTTCTGGACTGAGGTTTCTCCTGAAACCCAGGCCCATAGAAACAGTTAGACAATAGATGTTTGTTCTTTAAAGCTGCTAACTCTAGAGCAATTTTTACACAGCAGAAGATAACTAACATACCAATAATAGGCCTTTGATATTCATTGATATTTAGAGCACTTTATATTTGATTTATTGCAAATCCAAAGTAATCACTAGCTTCTTAACATGTCAACTAAATTATCTAGGGAGGTTAGGGTATAATTGGATTAGTGTTAGCTAATCTTGGACAATTTTGCCAGTTTATAGAGTATTCTTATGTGTTCTTTCTGGTTGATGAATAAATTTCTCTCTGTAATAAGGTATGACTCCATCTTTTTATGATGGAAAAACAATTGATGAGATGCCAGAACTTTAAGTGGGAGTAAACTCTATCAGTAAGTACAGGACCTCTAGAAGTAGGCTACTGAAGTTCAAATCCTGGCTGTAATAGTTAGAGCTATGTGACCTGGGGCAAGTTACTGCTTTCCTTGTGCCTCAGTTTCTTCCTTTACAAAATAGGCAGAATAATACTTTTTTTATATATCAGTTTCTAAATTTTTTTTTTGCTGGTTGTTGGATTGAACATCTAAAGATCAATAATTATAACTTACCACATTAACAGAATGAAGGAGAAAATGAAATCATTAGTCTTAATATATGTAGAAAAAGCACTTGATAAATGCCTTATCAATTCACAATTTTAAAAAATAGAAGTGAGTATCTCTAATTTGTAAAAAGAACATCTACTAAACATGGAAAAACATCTTAAATTTAATGCCGAAATGTCAAATGTTTTCTCTTTGAATTTGGAAACATTTTTTAAATGGAGTTCTTTGTGTTATTAGTGACTTGGTTAGCCACGAAGTTATAAAGCTACTTTCTTCAATGCATTAACTAATTCTGTGAATTAATCTGTAGAGCGCTTATTTCTTCACCTGGGTGATAGGGTGTTTTGGCAGACAGAAAAGAATGATGGAGCTCAAAATAGCTCTTAAACAACCAGTGGCATGTCCCCTGGTATCAATGGGACATGGAAGTATAATCACCTGAGAGGAGAGGCAGAGAATATTTGGAATAATTTAAAAATCTGCACTGATTTTCAAATAGTGCCATTTATAAACAAGACAGTGCACCTCCTAACTAAAAGTGCACCTCTTGGGGCACCTGGGTAGCTCAGTTGGTTGAGTCTCCAACTTTGGCTCATGTCATGATCTCGTGGTTTGTGGATCTGAGCCCTGGGTCAGGCTCTGTGCTGACAGCTTGGAGCCTGGAGCCTGCTTCAGATCCTGTGTCTCCCTCTCTCTTTCTTTCCCTCCCCCACTCACCCTCTTTGTATATGTCTCTCTAAATAAACATTTTAAAAAATTAACCTCTTCATGCTAAAATTACACAGAAGGAGGGGGATTTGTTAGCAACTCTGACAATTTACAGGAAGTTCTTTTTTGTCTTTATCTTGGCATTGTCACAAAGAAATTCCTTTGTTAATCCTAAACCTTTCTTGGAATTTTTATGTCTTAGTATCCAAGATTTCTGAATGTGGAAAATTGTGGTTATCAAATCATGTACAATAAAACAATACAAATAATATATGTAATCCTTTATAGTTTACTGGGATACATCCATGTTTATTTCATTGAAAAAAGTTAGGAAATAGTTGGACACTTTAACTGCCTGTTTTTCAGTTAGTTTCCCCAGTAGACAAAAAAAAAAAAAAAAAAAAAACACACACACACACACAAATGAAAATATGGCAAGTGTTCTCCCCATTTCCCCATCCTCAGACTCTAACAATATCTGCAATAGGAGAGACCAATTTATTGAATGAAATAAGATTTAATTACTTGTTAGCACCATGACCTTGAACAATTGTTGGAGCCAAGACTGAATGCAGGTCTTCTGGCTTCAACAGCAGAGTGAGCTCCTTTACCCCATACCTTACCTGCCTATGTAAGGGCAGAGAACCTGGAAACCCACAGATGAATAATAAATGTTGGTATTTTCTCTGAAACTGACCAACCTTTCTACTTTGAACATGCTGGCAGGTAAACAAAGAAGATAAAGCATGGGTCACTAGGAAAGCAACTCCTGAGAAGTCCCTACCCGTAAAATATCATCAATGTGCCCATCTGTTCCAAATTTAGACACACATTTTTCAGAATTAACATATTTAGACCTATTTAAATGAAGAACATATGTTCAGAATGGTATTAGAATGTGTTGATGAAGGCTGATAAAGTCTTAGGTCTAAGAGAACACCAATAGCTAACAGTTCCTTATTCTGGAAAGAGTTATTTAAAGTAATAGAGGAGTTTCCAAAAGGGAAGGTGTCTAGTGTTGTCTAAAAGGATAAACTTGACCTGTGTAATTTCATTGGCCAGGGCCTCTGAACATAAGCAGCATTCATCAGTTGCTTTTTATGTTGAACAAATGGATACTGTAATTGAAATGGTTTTCCAAAGTCAGGCTGATGTTCCACTTTCAGAAGAGCATAATCACCACTAAGCAGAATAAAACATTATCTCAATGGCCCTCTGTACAGTGTTTCTAACTTATTGAGTTCAATTCCCTCACCTTAATTTTCTGTATTACCTGTTCATGTTGCCAGTTGATACCCATTTTCCCCATCTTACGGACATGGAGGTGTTCTGGATAGTAGAATCACAAATATTAGTGTCTGTCTTCATCTTTCTAAATTAAGAATCTATAAAATAGAGGAGAATATACAAAGTTGTGTTCTACTTTGAACAAATGAGAATCCTTGTATTGGCACCTGATTTGGGTTAGCCAATTATGGGAAGCCCAAAGATTTGAATCCATAATGTTTTTGGGAAAAAAAATTACACTAATAAAACAAGAAATTTTAACTATATCAAAAGACTAAATTCAGTGCAAAAACTGAAAATATGCAATATCATGAAGTATATAATTCTATTGCTTATAATATATATTCTGTAATATAACTAATGTATTACATACAATAGTATAAAGGTGATCAAATATATAATCTTACTGCTAAGTGATTTAATATGGATTTAAAATACTCAGTTTTAGTGGAGACAGAAGTCTGAGCTGCAATAAGTAGAAGCTCCATGAGGGAGGTTAAGACTTGAGATATTCCTTTGATATAAAAATTAGTGTCCAATTTTGAGAGAATACAAAGTAATAGAATGACCTAAGTTACGGAGAGAGTAAATGAAGTGGTAATTCCAAACAAGATGGGAGTTTTAATTCTATTTAAGAAGGAAACTGGGGATAATATTTGGAGGAGAAGATAGGCAAGCAGTAAGACAGGAGAACTATTAAGAATATGAAAGAGGGGCGCCTGGGTGGCGCAGTCGGTTAAGCGTCTGACTTCAGCCAGGTCACGATCTCGCGGTCCGTGAGTTCGAGCCCCGCGTCAGGCTCTGGGCTGATGGCTCAGAGCCTGGAGCCTGTTTATGATTCTGTGTCTCCCTCTCTCTCTGCTTCTCTCCCATTCATGCTCTGTCTCTCTCTGTCCCAAAAATAAATAAAAACGTTGAAAAAAAATTAAAAAAAAAAAAAGAATATGAAACAGAAAACAGCATGGTAGTCCATGCCACTTCCATGTATTCTTGAGAAAGACTTTAATCTCCATTCTTTCTCAAGTGTTTTCATCCTAGCTTAGACATGATCTCTGTAAAAACTGAACCTGAGTTAAAGAGAAGCCAGAAAGCAAGGATCTGGGGACATGGTAATTCCTTATTCAGTCTCTAGTGTGTTTCCTCTTAAATTTTCTTGATTCAAGACTCCTAAGAGAGGGGCGCCTGGGTGGCTCAGTCGGTTAAGCAGGCGACTTCGGCTCAGGTCTCACGGTCCATGAGTTCGAGCCCCGCATCGGGCTCTATGCTGATGGCTCAGAGCCTGGAGCCTGTTCCAGATTCTGTGTCTCCCTCTCTCTGACCCTCCCCCGTTCATGCTTTGTCTCTCGCTGTCTCAAAAATAAATAAACGTTAAAAAAAAAAAAAACTAAAAAAGACTCATAAGAGAAATACTCCATTTTTTTTCAATTAGAATTCATCTAGCTTTATCATAAACTATATTGGGTAGATTCAGACAAACATTAAATGTGCTGGTAAAACATACCTCTGTCCTACTTGATCCCCTTTGAATTCTAATAGTTGACTTTTTAAAAGGAAGCCAGATGGAAATGCAAGTAAAGCTTCAGCCTACTGATGGTGTGGATAAATCTTCACTACCTCTTTTGAAATTGTTGCCGAGGTCCTTGTGTTTTGTTTTGTTTTTTCCCTTTTTTAAATTTTCTCCATGGAATGACCCCTAGATCTCTTATTATTCCTGCTGCCTTGTGCAATGCAGTTGCTCACAATCAGGGACAAACTAAGTTTGATCTACCTTTCAGGAACATGTTCATCATGAAATAATCTACTTGAAACAAATTAATTTTCTGCCTAATATTACTCAGCCCAGATAAGCAACATTTTGCAGATGAGTATAACATCAGACTACCCATCCTAACCATTTGAATATTGAGGAGTCTCAGTAATACAGTAGACACTTTTACATCCATAATTACCAAAAAGCCACTGTCTGATTTGGGCAAAATGGCTAATACTTATCCCACCTTCCTTTAGTCACTTCTTACCCTTGGCTGACAATTTTTTTAACTGAAGTATAGTTGACATACAGTGTTACATTTTTAGACAATGACTGAATCTAAAAGTCAGAGACATCATCAAACAACCACTTACCATGAATCATTAATGTGCCTTTTACTACTGCAGAGCAGATCGCCACTCCAGTGACTCATGAGTCAGAAGGACATTTCTCCACCATTCATCTCCACTCTAGTAGTGTTATCTGTGGTCTGAAAACACACAGGTTGATTCACACAGAAAGGTCACTGAAGTGCCTTAACTCATTTCTCACTTAAAATGAAAGTATAGAATCTTACCGTGAGGAAAGGTTCTGGTATGCATCCACTGACCATGAAACGGCTTTAATTAATCTGGACACACTTATTGAGGAGACCAGAGGGAGATGATTACAACTATTGATCGACTGCTTTCACTCTGCTAGATACTGAAAAGAATAAGTGAAGGTTCTTGTCCTTAAGGAGTCCAAGTAGAGAAGGAGCACCTACACATAAAAAAAAAAAAAAAAAAAAAGGTACAATAAAGTAGGTACACTATCATAGGTATATCGCAAACTTATAACCGCACTGGGATCACAGTAAGAATTCTGTATATGCCAGTGTCACCATTAAAGTTCTTAATTCAATATAATGTTCTCATGGGGGAGAAAGTGATTAAGTCCGTTCAGTTTGGTTTAGGAAGGTTTCCCTTGAATTGTTGTTAATTATTCACAATTACCATATGATCTAAGTGTAATTAACTTTGCTTTTTATTCTTGAAGAAATGGAGATTAAGAGTAGATAATGAAGGGGCACCTGGGTGGTTCATTTGGTTGAAGCCTGCTTAGGATTCTATCTCCCTATCTCTGCCCCTCCCCACTTGCTTACATGCTCGCGCATGTTCTCTCTCCGTGTCTCTCTCCCCCCTTCCTCCCTCACTGCCTTTCAAAAATAAGTATCTTTTTTTATTTTTTTTCAACGTTTATTTATTTTTGGGACAGAGAGAGACAGAGCATGAACGGGGGAGGGGCAGAGAGAGAGGGAGACACAGAATCGGAAACAGGCTCCAGGCTCTGAGCCATCAGCCCAGAGCCTGACATGGGGCTCGAACTCACGGACCGCGAGATCGTGACCTGGCTGAAGTCGGACGCTTAACAGACTGCGCCACCCAGGCGCCCCAAAAGTAAGTATGTTTTTTAAAAGATACTTATTTGTGAATTTTCCTTCAATCACATGACTGCCTGGTGGCGTGTTCAGGTTTGGATCTAGAACTGTCTGATGTCCAGGACCGTCATCTCTCCAGCATGCTCCCTCTTTAATCTTCATTACCATTTAGGTTTTGAGAAGGCTACAAGCAGATTCCAAAGAGTATATAAACCTGTATAAGAAAACCAGCCCCTCCTTTAAACACACAGATAACACAAACACACACACACACGGCATGTAACAGAAAATTCTATCAATCAAGAAGATATAGATTGAGCAGTTTCAAGCAAGGTTATTCTTAGAGTTTCTTGAAGATTGATTACCATTTTTAATAGCACATTTTAGTCTCTAGTAATTACCAAAGATGGCCTCAAAGGAAAAAGGAAATATTTGTGAGTACTGCCACATCTCCTTTGGGTATAAAAGTATCCCATAAGAGAAAAAAGACAAAAACAAAAAAAACAGAATCTAAAGTGATTAGTCCAATAATGGATGTTTTCCTGCATTTTGGAGGAATATTTTTTAAATCTTTAAAGAGTCATAATTTTGATTTTGCTTTAAAATACTTTTAAAATAGATAAAGCCTCATGACCTAGACACAAACTATGCTAAAATTGTGTGATATTTCCTATTACCCTGGTAGTGTTCAGCTGCTTACCTTTTTTTTTTTTATTTTTTTTAATTTTTTTTTCAACGTTTTTTATTTATTTTTGAGACAGAGAGAGACAGCATGAATGGGGGAGGGGCAGAGAGAGAGGAAGACACAGAATCGGAAACAGGCTCCAGGCTCTGAGCCATCAGCCCAGAGCCTGACGCGGGGCTCGAACTCAAGGACCGCGAGATCGTGACCTGGCTGAAGTCAGACGCTTAACCGACTGCGCCACCCAGGCGCCCCCAGCTGCTTAACTTTAATAAAGACTGTTTTACTTCTGTGAAGATTAGGTGGAAGGAACATAATGAGCTCTGAGTATTTTTCAAGGGAGCAAGCCTCGCTGCCAGAAAAATAATGGAGAAGATCTCACAGGGCTGTGTCTTTGGACAAAATAATGGTAAACGATTCTTTCACTCTTGAATTACCTAAGTCAGTTAGAAAGATGTTAGTAAAGCATTTCAATATGAAGTGTTAATGACTAATTAACTAGTTCAACAGTCAACATTCAGTACACAAATATTTTGCACTAGGGGTGATTTATTTTGTTCCTGGTTTCTGTGGAGAATGTAAAAAAAAAAAAAAGAAACTTCCTGTCCTTAAGGAGCTTAAAAATCAATTAATGAAAAACAATGAAAGTAAGATACTGGTTGATTCTTCCAAACATTAAATGTATGTTAGGCACAAGGCTAGACTTCGGGGAAAAAATGGTGGAGAAGATGGACAAATGTCTCCTCGCAAGGAGATTGCAGTTTTTTGAAGGTGTACAACAATAAATTTCTAAATAAATCAGATTATGTTGGGTAATGAGAAGCACTGAAAATAAAACAGAGATCAGAGACGGTCAGTCAGCAGAGGTGATAGATGTAACAGCTATGTAAAAATCTGAGGCCACTGTGTTCTGATAGGGTCAAACAGAAAACCCAACAATCTGGAAGCAGGTACAAAAACGGAGTACTCAGAAAGTATCAAAGTAGGACAGTGTGCAGAAGCTTAGTGGGCAAAGGAGCCACAGGATAGGATGGGGTCAAAGAGGTAGGCAGGGCCATTTCCTAGAGGGTCTTGTGGGTTCTGTTACATAGTTTTGATTTTTAATTCAGTTGCCATGGAAAGCCAGTCAAGGGTTTCCCAGTGGTATGAAATATGATATGCACAAGTAATTACATAATAGGATGCTACCCAACTGAAATGAACAACCTAAAAGCTGTGATTGTTGAGAGGCTGGGCAATTACTTTTTTTCTCAGAGAAATATGGATGATTTCATAGAGAAGTTTGCTTTTGAGCTGAGTCCTGAATTACACAGGAAACTTCGTGTGCTGAGAGAATGGTGTGAACAAAGCTCTCAGGCAAGAAATACTAACATGTGAAAACTGCCTCACAGATAGATTTGCTTCTTAGGAAGGAAAAATACTTGTGCTCAAAGAAATGACTGTTGAGTGGGCAACTGTACGTGTCAGCAGCAGGCTGGAATGTTCTGGTGACTTGAGGTTGAAAGTGATGAGGTTGGGCTTTACCCCTCAGGCTACACTAATGGTAGCTGTTTACTCTGACACCCTGGAAACTGACCCTGTTGTTGTGCTTTGACATCCTGAAGGACAACATGATGCAGTAAATGTCATGATAAAGGTGTTATATATCACAGATCTGCTGAGGTCACAGGGAAAGGTCCGTACATTTTCAGAGGAGAAGAAATTCTCACTAGTGAATATAAAAGCACTGCCCTCTGCTGCCTTTTATGTCTCTGTCAGTGATTATGTAACAATGCAGCCTGCATATAGAAAGGCCACTCCAGTGCTTGACAAAAGGAACTGAAAGGTCTTGGCTTTGGGTTATGCTAATCACTTAGGAATAATCGAAGCCAACTTTGGTAGCTCTGTCTCAAAAGGGATGCTTTGCTCCATGCCACTAATATGGTTCCAACATGTACTGAGAATATTTTTATTAGTAGTATTCTTCAGTCTTTTTTTCATGTGTTGCTTTCCTATGTTGAAACACTTTGCCAGACAAATACATTTGCCTAGCCATGAGTATTATTGGTTGAATTGCCCAAAAGCAGAGATGAGCAAAATTTTTGTGTGAAGAACCAGATACTGAATATTTTATATTTTGGTAGCAAAGTGTGAAGTTAGAACAATTGTAGAGCCAGTTATGTAATAAGAAACACGTAATGCAAGTCTATTGATGAGAAGAATGGATTTCTTTGGGGAATAGGATTTCACTAAATTTGGGTTCAAAATTTTTGTTCTTTCTCATCAAATCAATTATGAGTGTTCATCCATAAAAAGGATTCTTAGCTCACAGATTGTACTGTTGCAAGCAGTGGGGCTGATTTTGTCCAGTGGGTATAATCTATTGAACATTGCCTTGAAGTATTCTTTAACTGGTAAAATGAACATTTTTTCACGTTAATAACCAAGATGTTGGGGCGCCTGGGTGGCTTAATCGGTTAAGCGTCTGACCTCAGCTTGGATCATGATCTCACAGTTCGTGGGTTCGAGCCCTGCATCGGCCTCTGTGCTCACAGCTTGGAACCTGGAACCTGCTTCAGATTCTAGGTCTCCCTCTTTCTCTCTGCCCCACTCCTGCTCATGCTCTGTCTCTCTCTGTCTCAAAAATAAATAAACAAAAAAAAGTTTAAAAAAATGGTCAAGATGTTAATAAATAATCCTCTTCGCGTAAGAGTCCTTCTATGTCTTCATATAATAGACAAGTTATTAAACACATTATTTGGAATTACATCAATCTAAGTACAATATGTAGCTTCACTCCTTTCTATTTGTATGACTTTGAGAAAATCACCTAATATCCCTCAGTCTTAATATTATCATCTGTAACATGATAATTCTTTTACCATTTTGAAGAAAAATTACTGACATAGTATTAGTATGGTCCCTAAATGTAATACAGAATATATAGTAGCTATTAATATTTAATTTGATAGCCACTCATTGGAGGTATATAGTACAAGGATTATTATTTGCCCTGTTACTATTACTCCTCATTAGGGGAAACTGAGGCAGAGATCAAGGAACTAACCCAATATCTGTGGTGATGCTACAGCTACAGCTTAGTTATGTTATCTCATGAATTCATTTAGTAATTGTGTATAGAGGATAAATGTATATGGTAGGCAGATATCTAGGGTGACTCCCAAGAAACCTATCCCTGGTGTGTATACCCTTTATAATCCACTCTTGTTGAATGTGGGCTTCAGTGAGACCTGTAAATATCAGGGATAATGGCTGACTTGTTGACATTACATTAGGTGGAAGATGAGAGAGAGACTATTGGCTCCCAAGATTATATAAGACTTCCTAACAGTAGACTAGACAGACATTCTCCTGCTGGCTTTGAAGAAATAAAGAGCCATGTTGTGAGAGGGACAAGTAGGACTTAAGGCTACCCTCTAGCAGCTGAGAGTGACCTACACCTGATAGCTAGCAAGAAAATGAGAACTTTAGTCTTAAAACTGCAAGAAACTCCATTCTGCCAAGAACTGGAATGAACTTGGAAGAGGACTTGAGTTCAAAATGGTGATGTAGCCCAGTTTCCACCTTGATTTCAGTTTTTTTCATACCTTAAGCAGAGAACCCAGCTATGCCAGGCTAAGAATTGGACCTTGCAGAAATATGATAGTGTGTGTTTTATGACACAGCAGAAATTGTTCTAATTAGGTGTACAAAAAGAAAATAAAAGAAGCCTAATACAATGCACCAGGTAGTTTGCTGTGTGTTGAGAATAAAATGGTGAAGAAAAGACCCCTGGTTCCTGTCCTCTGAAATTTGTGGTTTGGTGAACAAAGAATACTTTAATGCAGTATGTTTCTATGACAAAAGTACAAAGTGGGTGTTGTGAGAGAAGAAAGAAGGTCATCTAGTCATTTTGGGTGAGGGGATGGGGAAAACTTTTTAGGCATAGGCTAAGAAGGGAAAATTGAGTAGATTTAGCTAAACACTGCAGGGCCTGTGTCAGGGAGGCTGGAGGGGGTATTCCAGTATTTCAGCCTGGGAAGTAGATGCACAAAGATTCAGGAAATAGCTGAGATCACAAGGTATTCAGTTAATTCCAAAGAACTCACAGATCTGTAGAGGGAGTGTGGTGAGAGTTAAGGCCTTTAATTCCATGCCACAAAGTTTAGACTTTGTGCTGAGGGAAATGGGGAGCCAGTGAATGGTTTGGAGTGGAGGAATGGCAGCTTTGGATGTCACCATTGCACTTTGCATTTAACTGCAGAGTAAAGTACAAGAGAGTCATTAAGGAGCACAGCCACAAACCATATGACACACAGTGGTAATAGGAACTAACACCCCATGACAGGTAGGGTAGAACAAAAGTGTTCAGGGCCCCCTACATTTCTACGATGTGGGTATTTATTGAATTGCCTTAGCTTCTGACATGATAGATGTGATGGTTTATAAGGGCATAGCTAGAAATGTAAAAATTCACTCTCCCACTGAAACCTTTTTAAAAATAGGTTATATGACCAGAATGTCTAGACTGTGGAGAGAAAAGATTCAATCAAGTATCATCTCCAGTGGAGGGGGGAAAAATCTGCCTTTCTATTGGTTCGCAATGATTGTTTTTAAAGGAGAAAGTACTGTCAGAAGAGTGGTCACTCACAGCTGTTGATTGATCATTCCAGGGACTGAGAAATGATAAAGTGCTCTGACCTTTTTAACCTTATTGTATTCCTTTGGCATTTGGATGAAAAGCAATTAGCTACTTTCCTTTTTTCCAGAAATAGCAGTTCCAAACTCAGATCAAGCTCCCTAATTAGATGATCATAAGCTAGGATGGAAAAGCAAATGGTCATCTGACAAGCCAGAACAAGACAAATGTATTGGTGCTTTATGCAGGAGACACCCGACACCAATTGAGAATGTTCATTGAAAGAGTTGAATATTAATTGTGACCTATAAAATGGTATGGATGTTCTAATGATTCTACTGTGTGTTAATTCTTTAAGTACAGAGAAGCATGGTAATCTGTTTATGGTAGCAAAGGAGCTAAAAAAGCTTACAATTAGTTGACTGATGAAAAATAATACCATGCATTTTGTTATCCAACAGTTTTGGTTCCACTGAAGGTACAGTGCAGATGCTTATTCTTATCCCCTAAATAGGATTTAGAGTGATTCTCTATAGCCCTGAATAGGGGAATTGTTGCAGCCTTGAGCTTCTCCTACAGCTATTTTGGTAAATGACAGAGGCAAAGCCTCCAACAAGAGTATCTGAAATAAGAGGTGGTTTGACAGCCACAGAAGGCTTTGATCATATGATAAACGAGTCAACAGGAAGAAATCTTTCAGGTGAGAGAGCTATAGTTCTATCAATTATGTTGCTCTATAAATCAGGAGACTTGGGGTAGGAGCCAGAGGTTGCTTCTCTGCTTCCTGCCAGGTAGATTTTTGAGGGGAAAATCTCAGCTGCATTCCAGGATCCTGTAGCACAGATGAACTTTGAGCCAAAGTATGTTGACATCAGTAGGAGCACTAAGGAAGTACTGAAGTGTTTGCTCAATCTTCTATATAAAACAGTCTGTGGTGGGGAGATTTCTGATGTAGACTGAAAAAATACAAATAAAGACATTCAGTTATAAACTCTGTCCTTTTAATGTCTAAAACCCACAGCCAAACTAAGAGCTGTGTTTTATTTGACAGCCTTCAAACTAGTTACTGTGATGAATGTTGAGATCAAAAGGGACCTGAAATTCCAGAAGCGTAATAACTCTCCTAGGGAGACTGTCTCCTTAACTAAGTCTGTGTTTTTTGTTTGCTTGTTTGTTTTTATTATTACTAAAACGAGAGGGGTTGATAAAGTGACCCATTAGTGAACTGAGGAAAAGGGGTGGCATAGAGACCTCTGTTTCTTCCCTTTCCTGGATATGCGGACTTACCAAGCCAAGCTTCAAAGTCTAGGAAATTGCACAGGAACAATTAATCTTACAAGATTTCCAACACCAAGATCAATCTAAGTAAACTCTCTGTAAGCATTTTCATCATGAATGCTAAACTGCTACCAGCCAAGCCCCTGGTTTTCTGAGCTGGAGCACATTCCCTGACAAACCTGTTTCTGGCTTCACACCCTTTCTGAAGAGACATGGAAGGAATCAGTTCTAAGATGCTGTAGAAAATGTTTGGTCCTGGATCTTTGTCATCTTTATAAATCATGAAGTCTCCTACCTGCCCCATATCCAGACCCTACCAGTATAGTTTTCTTTATTAGGTTTAAATAGGTATAAAAAGTAAATGAATTGGTGGTAGGATTCACATAAAGAAGAGACTACATTTTCTAACATGCTCTTATCTGCACCCAACAAACCACAAAATGAAATACTACGTAATCTCTCATGTCAGTGGGCACATTGTGAATTCTGAAATTAAGTTTGAATACTCCTACTGCTCTCCTAGAACCATCTACAGCTGGATGCCCTTTGATTAAAAGATGATAAAGATAAGGCTTTGGATCAATTAAAAGTGCATGCTCTCGGCAGTTAGAGAATACCCTGGAAGCTTACAGAAAATTTTTTTCTTTTTTTTTTTTTTGTGATATGTTCTCCAGATACAGTCAATGGCTGACATTGATTCACTGGTTCAACAATGTCAGATCAAAATCCTTGTGATTGTCTTGACTTTTCCTCATTCCAGAAGATGGTTGCTTATATTAGTTTGCTAGGGCTGCCAAAACAAGATATTGTAAACTGGATGGCTCAAATAACAGAAAGTTACTTTCTCAAAATTCTGCAGACTTCAGGTCCAATCAAGGTATCAGCAATGTAGGCTCCTTCTAACACCTCTTTCCTTGGTTTGTAGATGGCTATCTTCCTGAATCTTTACATGGTCTTCCCTCTCTGTATCTGGGTCCTAATCTCTTCTTACAAGGGCATTAGTCATATTGCATAAGGGCCTGCCCTCATGACCCCATTTTGCTTTAATTATCTCTTTGAAAGCTCTATTTCCAAATATAGTCATATTCCGAGGTTTTAAGGGTTAGGACTTCAACATGTGAATTTGTGGGGAAACAAAATTCAGACCATGACATTACTGAAGATTAAACTCCTGGATGAGAGAAGGGACCATGCCATCCATGTCTCCCCTCTTAAAAGCCCTCTCCACCAACAGGCTCATGGCCCAGACACAACTGGAACACGTGAATCATGCCTACAAAAAAGGAGGCTAGGAAGGGGAGGGGAAAATAGGTTTGGTATTAGTTTAGCTCAACCAGTCCATTGCTTGGGATTGGGTACTTCATTTACTTTCACAAAATACAGTTTTAATAGAAGAAGGTGGGAGCATGCATATTGCATATGTAAGTCAGAAAATTGGCTTCAGCAGTGGAAAGAAAATGGAGACATGAAAAAGCAGGAAAGATTTCACTTTATGAACTTGTTTAATTTCAGTCTATTGCAGGGCTAGGTGTCCAGGTGTAGCCAATACTGGACACAATTACAAAGGGTCATTGGTCTTGTTTCCCGTCCCTCTGTACTTTGTCATCTTTCACACCTTCCTAGGTGCTCCATGCCAACAGATTTTCTGCATGTCCTTTAGTCAAAGCTTACTCTGATGAGAGCATCTGCTATCAGCATGGGCTCTCTACAGTACCCAGTATGAATAAATTTAAGTCTTTGCAGTGCCTCTCTGAAGGAGATTGCGTGTTTTTAAGCTTTACTTTATAATGAAAGCCTTTGCTCACAATTCAAGGGATTTCAGGCACTGGTACAAAAATGAAGGAGTTTTAGGGTCAGAACAGCTATTCTTGTGCTCCAGAAATCACACTGAACTGGTGGCTGACTTTATAGATGGCTACCGACTCTGTTTATTCAAAAGGTTGGCGCTGAATATTGGCTTGAAATCTGGCAGCCCTAAAATTTTAAATCTAGCTTGGATCATTTTGTTTTTTTTATTGCTGTGTAACAAATTACCACAAATACATCATTTTGAAATACTATCACTTATAAGTTGAGTAGGTGAGCTGTCTGTTGTGGACTTGTTATCTTATGGGCTCACATGGCTGAAATCAAGATGTCAGCCAGGCTGCACTCAGATCTGGAGAATGTGGAAAAGAATCAGCTTTCAAGCTCGCTGGTTGTAACCAGAATTTATTTCCTAGTGGCTACAGGACTAAAGTCTTCATTTTATTGCTGCCTCTTATCCTGGGGTTTTTGCCAGCTCCTGAAAGCCACTCTTAGGTTCATACCACCCTCCATTTTCAAACTAGGTGTGAATCTCCCTTGAGCTTCCATCTCTAACCACTTAGGCTAAGAGCCACAGAAAACTCTGTGCTTCAAAAGGAATCATGATTTTATTAGGGAAGATAAATTCATTCACCCAAAAATAAAGAGATTATGTGAATTACATGTAAAAAAAATCTTTCAGCCATGTAATAGAAAATAATCAGAGGGATAACACCAAGGGACAGAAACCATAGGGGACATCCTAGAATTCTGCTCACCAGGGTCATCTCTACCTGAGGGCATGTTGAAATGTCTGCCTTTTTGTTGTGTTTTATCTTTTGTGTTGGTGTTTTGTTTTGTTTTTATGTTTTTGTTTTGTTTTTTTGTTCTGGATTCTGATCAGTAATAAAGCAGAGGAGATAAAGAATGGTGTATACAGATTTAATCAACCCACTGGTTTAGCTCAGGGACATCTTTTGAGATAAGTCATCTGGAAGAGGGAGGAAGTGAGTTAGAACTTCAAAGTTCTATGAAAATAAGACTATCTCTTTAACAAATTTGTTGGGAAAACTGTACAACAATGTGCAGAAGAATGAAACTGGACCACTTCTTATACTATACACAAAAATAAATTCAAAATGGAAGAAAGACGTGAATGTGAGACACAAAAACATGAAAATCCTAGAGGAGAAAATAGGCAGCAACCTCTCTGATCTCAGCCAGAGCACCTTATTACTAGACTCATCACCAAAGGCAAGGAAAATGAAATCCTACATTAACTATCAGGACTTCATCAGGATAAAAAGCTTCTGCACAACAAAGGAAACCAACAAAACCAAAAGGCAGCCTACAGAATGGGAGAAGATACTTGCAAATAGCATATCTGATAAAGGGTTAGTACTATGAAAACTTCTCAAACTCAATACCCGAAAAACAACCCAATTAAGAAATGGGCAGAAGACACGAGTAACCATTTTTCCAAAGTAGACTTCCAGATGGCCAACAGACATAAAAAGATGCTCAACATCACACATCAGGGAAACACATATCAAAACCACAATGAGATGCCACCTCACTCGTGTCAGAATGGCTAAAATTAACAACATGGGAAGCAATAGATAATGGCAAGGATATGGAGAAAGGGAAGCCCTCTTTCCCCAACAGGGGAACTGTTGGTGGGAATGCACCAGTGCAGCCACTCTGGAAAACAATATGCAGATGACTCAAAAGTCAAAAATAAAACTACCCTATGACCCAGCAATTGCACTACTAGGTATTTACCCAAAGGATACAAAAATAGAGATTCAAATGCACCCTGATATTTATAGCAGCATTATCTGCAATAGCCAAATAAGGAAAGAGCCCAAATGTCCATTGACTAATGAATGGATAAAGAAGATGTGAGGTATGTACACACACACACACACACACACACACAAACACACAATGGACTATTACTCAGCAATCAAAAAGAATGAAATCTTGCCATTTGCAATGATATGGATGGAGCTGGAATGTATCACGCTAAGCAAAATAAGTCCGTCAAAGAAAGACAAGTACCATATGATTGCAATCCTATGTGGAATTTAAGAAATAAAACAGACCAACACATGAGAAGGGGGGAAAAAGAGGTACAGAAACCATAAGAGCCTCTTAATGACAAAGAACAAACTAAGGGTTGATGGAGGGAAGGTGAGTGGGGGGATGGGCCAAATGGGTGATGGGTACTAAGGAGGGTACTTGTATTAAGCATCGGCTATGTTATGCAAGTGATGAATCCCTAAATTCTCCTGAAACCAACATTACACTACATGTTAACTAGAAGTTAAATAAAAATGTTTTAAAAAGAAGAAATCTGAAAAAAAGGGAAAAAAAATAATCATCTTTGCTCTGTTGGCTCTCATCTTCCCAATGTATAATCTAATAAATCATAGAGTAAGCTCTCAGTAACTGTTGATTAAATAATTAGACTGTGTATTTAACTTTTGTTAATAAACACCCATCTAATCATATTCATTTACAATAACAAGATTTTTATTTCTAATTACCTTGATGTGGGTATTGTCTTTTCTCCTGATGGATCTTTGTAAAAGACAGCAACTTAAAGCACAAAGTCCCATATCCATGGGATGGGAAACCTTGGTCCATCTACTGAAAGGCACTGCAACATCACATGACAAAAGATAGGGTGAATAATCGCAATACACTGAGAGGGCAGCATGGTTAGCAACAATGATGCAGTCTATTACAGAATTCCTTAATTTATTGCTTAATAATTTTCCCTGTTCCTGTGTTATCGGACTGTTAAGTTTGGGCACCACAATGAAAATTCATTCAGGGGAAGGGTGGATGATTAACGTTTTTCCTACTCTATCCATCTGAACTCTCTCTTCTAGGTGTTCCTAGACTCGTTTGAGGGCAGCATACTAGGCATTAGGCAAAATTCCTTAACATTTGAATGCCCCATTTGCCAGCCTCACTGCAACACCCACAGGTCCTCCATCCTAGGGTTTTGTTTTCAGAAAAAAATTATTTTCCTTATTCTCTAGAGTGCCCCCCTATACTATTAGCTAATCC
The DNA here is from genome assembly GCF_016509475.1 of Prionailurus bengalensis. Lineage (NCBI taxonomy): Eukaryota > Metazoa > Chordata > Mammalia > Carnivora > Felidae > Prionailurus > Prionailurus bengalensis. The sequence goes on from NC_057354.1 coordinate 71,752,352, forward strand.
ATGAATGTTACATGGAAGATTTGATTTCTCACTGTTGAGATACACTTCAAGCCTAATCTAATTGCAATAACAACACTAATTTTAACTGAAAGATTACAGATACTATTTTGTAAAGGAAATGTGTATGTAGCTCAATCTGTTTTTCCTTAAATAAGTATATATCTTTTCCTTTCTTCTATTCAGGCAACATTAGTCTTAAATTATAGCAACATATAGTGAAAAAATATTGTTCTCTTACTTTTAATGTGTGTTCATTTCTCAAACTTAGAGGAAAAGTTGTGGAAATAACATTTTAGTCAATAGATTGCTAACATATTATACTATGTCTTGCACCTTGGGTAATGTGATGTATGGAAAATTACTTAGCTATTAGTCTTCAGTGGAAGCCAAATGAATAATGAGAATTGGTAATTCATCTTATTTTCAAGGATTTTCAGCAGTATCTGTGTCCTTGGGGCCACTTTTGCAAATGTTACACTTTACTGTTTCCTGATCCAAAGCAACAAGAGACTTTTTTTTAAGTCTAAAATTTAAAAGAGGATTGAGGCTTGTCTGAGCTATGCATCCATAAAGACAGCCAGGCAGAAACATAACCATTTGTTTGTGTTTCTTTTCAAACCTGACAGCTAGAACAGTGGCTGTCTTCCCTTTCAGATGAAATTTCCAAAGCACTCTGGGCAACCAGTTATTCTACTATTAAATAGAATGCTCAGTGCCAGCCTCACATCTCACCTTTCTCTTGGTCCTTGGTGTTGATAAGCCACCTCCTACTAGAAACAGAAAAGTAAAAATTCTCATCATCCTATTTTTCTGAAGGGCACCAATAGTTCTGTTGTTGTTGTTGTTGTTGTTGTTGTTGTTGTTACTGATGATATGGAGAGTCTCCTTAAATCCTTGCTGAAAAAAAAACAATAAATTAATGAGGTAGATGTGGGAACATTCATAAGGATGAGTATCAGAACAGCCTCACTAGCATGTGGTTTTCCTGGCTGTCTCAACTATCCTGATGGTTTCATACTACCTCCAGAATGAAAGAAAATAGTCCCTTGATATCTCCTGTCCTCAGTGTTTTCTTGCCTCTCAGGTTTGTTACAGTTAATGTGATCTTTCTTATTCTTACAAAGTTTGAATTGAAGGGTAAAGGGGGAACTGAAATATACAACAAAATTGTGTAGCAAACCAGCTATCTGTTAACCAAACATTATTCTGCTTCTTCCTGAGCACACAAAACACATTTTCCATGCTTACAATTAGGTATAAATCCTGAATTTTGGCAAATGGAATATGAGCAGAAATCAATGGTGTCACTGTCCAGAAACTTGGCATAAAACTTGTATCAGCAATCTTTCACCAGTTGGATAAGGATGAGTGTGAACATCTTTGACACCTGGTGGGGAAGATGGTGGAAATACAAGATGGAAGGAGGCTGAGTACCTGAATTCCCACTTGAAAAAATGTCCTCTCTTGATCAAGAACTCCTTTTTTGAACTTTATTTGAAGCTATAAAGGGTAAATGATTGTGTTGGAACAATCATATGTTTTGGACTTGGTTATTATTTCTTTAAATAATGCATATATAATTCTAATGGATCCTTAAATACAAAAATACACAAATCATTTAATGTGTACATGTATTTAAAGAATATAGCAAGGGGAATGGGGCCGATGAACAAGACCAAAAGATAGTTGCCAAGTTGTCATGTACCTAAATCTGGACATTAAACAGAGTTAGATGGCAGATTTTTCATTGCTATCCACTGAGGTTTACAGATTTTTAATCAGTGAGTGTACTCAAGCCTTGAAATAACTATAAACCTGACCAATTTTAATTGCTTTTTGATAAGCCGTGCACAGATTTCTGACTCCTAGAGACTCTAACATAAATAGTTTTAAATCATTAATTTTGAGGTAATTTGTCACATAGTAATAAAGAACAACTACAGGTTAGATATACTAAAGCTGAATGTATATACCCTACCACCAAGTACTTAAACTCAAAGCCATCAAAAATGCAAATATAGCTGTTCATAAAAGACCTAAACAAGAGTGTTCATGGCAGCACATTGAAAATCTCTCAAATGTCCACTGCGTTAAATGACCATCAAATGTAATGGATAAGTAAATTAGTATGTATTCACAAAATAGAACATTAAACAGAGTTGAAAGTGATCCATAATACAGCTAAACACAATAATATATAGATAAATATTTGACCAAGAGGCTGAATACAAAAGAGAACTTAAGGTGTCATATAACTTACATAAAATGCTCTGTTTTCTAATCCATATAATGTCATTTGGATTACACTTTGTGATAGAAATCTATTTTAATGATGTTATGGGGCATTAATCAAATAGTTGCTATAAATCTATTAGAATGAATATAGGGACATACATTTGTTAATGCAGAAAGATACTCACCCTAAGCTTCTCAATAAGACATTTGGTTTAATTTTATGTTTTTGTGTTAATTTGATTCTAGTATCTTAAGTCAGAAGTAATGCTTCTTATTCAGCAGCACTTATTGTACACCATAAAATTTGTCCACAGTCAGAACTCAAATATTCATTTATTGTCTGACTAAATTAAAAAACCCACAACAGAATCTATCCTAATCCATGTATTTTAATATACATCTTAGAGAAGGGCATTTCTGTGGTCTAGCAGGTTGTACAATACAGACAGCAACTGAAAATGGTGTGTCTTCTTTTATGTGCATTTTGTGGGGGTAAGCTAAATATTAGAACCTGGTTTAGAAGCATTTTGGACACTAAATGTGAGAGAGAGATGGAATTGAGAACGGACATTAAAGGTAATGCCTGAAGTTGGTTAATAGTCAGTCTGTGGACATCTTAAGTCTGTTTAACAATGTGTTAATTTTATCGGACCTTTTATCTAATATGTAGGCTCCTTCTCTGATAGTATGAAGGTCACATAAATCCTGACGCATTCACAGTGAGGTGACAACCTGCCAGGCCCTTTACAGCCCAGGCAGGTGGTTGGTGACAGGATACCTGGTGATGTGAAGCCTGGAATTGCAGTTGGTTACTGATTCTGCATGCAAGGCCCAAGGTTTGGATTTTGTATTGCCTGCCTAGGAATGACTTTACAAAAATAAGGAAGACTGGAATAACCCTAATAGTTTTAAACAGTTCTTTTTCTTTCTTGTCGCCTTTCGTGTATGTGTGCACATGTGCATATAGTATGTTTTAGATGACACATCAGCAGCTCTTTCTTTTTTGCTGAAAAAAAAATATTGACAACTATCCACTTAGATGTAGTAACACCAACTCGGCTGTCTCAGTGCAAACAAAACCATTGACAAATGTCAAAAAGTAAATAAAGAAGAGGGAAGCTGAGTAGAAGAAAGGAGCAGGAGGAGAGGATTTTTTTTTCATTTGTTTTCAAAATTAAGAACTCAGGACTTTTTCTATCACAAAATAGCAGTTTCCTATTTTATGCAAAATAATTTATATAAGAAGAATTGAAGAGCTGGCATTGGATCTAGATGCTTTGACTAACACAATATAGGAATGGAAAGACACAGCAAATGAGTAATGACTAACTAGATTATAGATTATTTAGGCTTTTACTTTGTCTACTCCCTTCTCCTGGTCTTTTAGGCATTTACCATATAACTATAAGAATATGGTTGAAATTAAAAAAAAAAAAAAGATTGAAGCTCAAATGAGTTGCATTTACCTGCTTGCTGGGGTCTATTTTAGAAACAGAAGTAAGGGAGATCTCAAAGCAATTCACTATATTGGAGAATTATCTATAGATCTGTAATTTAGTTCTTCTGCTCTTCACAGTCCCATTTACCATAAGCGTAGTTTTAAAAATTATTACGTGAAAGGGTGACAAAATCATTTCCCACTTTGTTTCAGGATATATAGGTCAGTGAGAAAAGGTGGGGATACCTAATGAACTAGAACCTTTAAAAAGGAAGTGTTTCTCAATAAAACTTGGCAGGGGTAGTGATGAATGATAGGAAGGTACATATTTTGAATGCAACAGTAGATGAGTCTGGCAGGGTGTTCCCTATAAAGTTGGGTTAGAGGTGAAGCTAGCCTCAAATGCTAGGGTATAGAGTATTTAAATGAGCTAACTTGCTCACTTGAAAAGGGCCTATAAATCTTACATTATGATTCAGAATGAAACTAACTTACATATAGAATAGCATTGTAGCTCCTCTAGTAGTCTTAGTATTACATCAATGACATGATGAGTAAAAGATGAGATGCTAAGTAACAAATGTTCCCTTCCCTTCCTACTCCCTATGTGACCCTTCTTGGACAGAAGAAGTTCTTATTCACTGGATCACCATTCTGGATTTCTTCTAACTTATGCAGAATCAGTGTCCTGAGAGATAGGGAAATAGAACCTAGAGAACCTAAATTGATAAATAAAAGGCCGAGATGAGAGAGAAGGGAGAGGAGAAGCAAGTGCCTTTGAACACTGAGTGAGGGAGAAGTCAGGGGAGAAGTTTTTCAACTTCTTTAGGAGTTAAAATATTCTTTAGAATGTTGGGGTGAGGGAGCTCTGTCATACCTATAAGAGCTGTTAAAAATGGGAGAGGTAGAAAAATGTTTGGGAAGTTTGGAGATTAAAAGGACACTTAGGCGATGTTGAACCTGCAGGTGAGGAGATTATGGAAGCTGAATTAGAGAGAAGTTGGATAATTGACATTTAGGCAAGCAGCTTATGCAAACTGACTACAAGAAACTTTTGGAGTAATTTGGAAAAACAGTATGCCACATAACATGGGGAAAAAAACATAAAAGTATATTTTCCAATTGTATATATGTGCTGATCAGTGTGTGATTAGGGCAATACAATTAACTTCTGGAACTGCTAGTTTTCTCTTAGTTGACTGGGATAATTGCAATCATATGAAAATAAACTAACTCACAGGGTGCCCAATATATGCTGGTTTAAACAAAAACACAAATTGCCTATATGTAGGAGTTTCATCATCTAATGCTCCTTGACAGGACGGTAAGCATTCATTTTGTTTCAATGACATCGATAGTCAACAGCTGACAAATAATTAAGTATCCCAAATTAACACTGAGGAATTTGTAGAATGTTATATAGTAATCATTAGGTGAAGAATAATAATCTTTATCATGTAGCACAGCTCTTAAAATCTCATGTTTTACTAAACCATTAAAAGGACCAAGTTCATAGCAACAATAGTTTTGCTAATATAGGAAGAATGACATGACTTTTTTTTAATTTTTTTAACGTTTATTTGTTTTTGAGACAGAGACAGAGCATGAATGGGGGAGGGGCAGAGAGAGAAGGAGACACAGAATCGGAAGCAGGATCCAGGCTCTGAGCCATCAGCCCAGAGCCCGATGCGGGGCTCGAACTCATGGACCGCGAGATCATGACCTGAGCTGAAGTCAGACGCTTAACCGACTGAGCCACCCAGGCACCCCATGAATGACATGACTTTTTAAACAAATGTTCTTGGTCCCTCCTTAATCCATGTACCTGCTTTACCTATTTCCTAATCTGAGTTGATTAGCGCCTTTAAGTTTTAGAACTCTTAATTTTAGGAATCATAGAAAAGACAGTGTTGGACCATATTATAGCACATGGGAAAGGCAAGCCAGAAACTAGTTGGTAGAACTCAGAGCCTGAATGTAAACTCTGTGAAGTCAGGGACATTTTTTTTGCTTTTCCCTCCTGATCTATTCTTAATGCCTAAAAGAAGGCTTAGCCATGGGGGGGCCTGGGTGGCTTAGTAAGTGTCAGACTTCAACTCAGCTCATGATCTCATGGTTTGTGACTTTGAGCCCAGTGTTGGGCTCTGTGCTGTCAGTTCAGAGCCTGGAGCTTGCTTCAGAATCTGTGTTTCCCACTCTCTGCCTGCCCCTTCTCTACTCATGCTTGTGTGTTCGTTCTCTCTCTCTCTCTCTCTTTCTCTCTCTCTCTCTCTCAAAATGAATAAACATTAAAATTTTTAGTTTTTTTAATGTTTTTATTTATTTTTGAGACAGAGAGAGGCAGAGCATGAGCAGGGGAGGGGCAGAGAGAGAGGGAGACACAGAATCTGAAACAGGCTCCAGGCTCTGAGCTGTCAGCACAGAGCCCGACACGGGGCTTGAACTCACAGAGTGTGAGATCATGACCTGAGCCAAAGCCAGACGCTTAACCAACTGAGCCACTCAGGCGCCCCACATTAAAATTTTTAAAAAATCAAGACTTAGCCACAGATGGATACTTGATAAATATTTAAGAGAATTAATGAATAAATGGACTCATCATATAATTACCATGGATACTGTCCAACTAGGTTATCTTATAATTTAATCTGTATTTTTTTAAAACTTAGCTTTTTATAGAGAAGCTCAGAAATATGAGAGCTACATAAGTAATTTTAAATATTCTAGAAACCACATTGGAGAAAAGAAATCAACTGGTAAAATTGATGTAGCATATTTCATTTACTCTAATAGATCCAAAATATTATTTCAATATGTAATGAATATATCCATTATATATAACATATGTGTATATATATATATAATGTGTATATATATATAGTGTGTGTGTGTTTGTATATATATATAATGTATATGTACTATCTTTTAAATCCTTTGTGCATTTTGCACTTAAAGCATATTCAGACAAGCTACATTTTAAGGACTGTATGTCAGTAATCTATTGGACAATGAACAGTTAAAATCTGATTTGAAAGAGACTAACTCCAAGCAAAAAAACAAATTTAAAATAAAAACAAGCGGTTAACAGAGAAAAGCATGAAATTCAGAGTTAGGCAGAGCTATTTTGAATCCTGTTTACTAGCTATGTGACTTTGAACAAGGTAATCCAATGAGTCTATTTCTTCATGTGTAAAATAGAAATAGTCATCTAGGCCTTGATGTATTTTTGGTTATTTTAGAAATAATGTGGAAGGTCTCCTATAGGGTCCAATACATAGTAGGTGCACAATAAAGACTATAAACAGTTCTCGTTATTTTATTGTAATTACTTAATATCATTTTATGCTTCTCCACAGTTTGTAATTTTTTTATTAGGTTTATTTATTTTGAGAGTGAGAAAGAGCAGAGAAAGGGGCAGAGAGAGGGTGAAAGACAGAATCCCAAGCAGGCTCCATGCTATCAGCTTGAACCCACAAACCGTGAGATCATGACTTGAGCTGAAGTTGGATGCTTAACCTACTGAGCCACCCAGGCGCCCCTCCATAGTTCTAACTTAGAAATGAGATTACGCTTCCTTTTTAAGAGAAGACAAGTAAGGTATGACCCCATTACCGGGTTATATGCCAGGTGTTAGACCCTATCAAATTTTCTCCAGTTATTTGTGTTTATCGTAGGATCAACTCCTGTATGTAACATTGAATGTCCTCCTGTGCCTTATATTTACTGTGATTGGCCTGTCTCAATGGCTGAGAACACCCGTTTCCTGCTTTACTGGGACAGTACTGTGCTGGTGTTTGTTCTCTGTGACTGCTACTATACCTCCTTTTCAGAGAAAGAAATTTGACTTGAGAACCACAAAAGCAGTCCAAATATTCCCCACAACTAGGAAGAAAAAGCTTTTTGAACACATTAGTTTCTTTGAAAGTTACTCATAAATGTGCTCCAGCAAAGAGAATACTCAGTGATATTTTGAAAAAAATATATAATATACAAAAAATAATTAGCAAATAGGCTATGAAAAAGTTAAGATGTTGCACAAGTATTTAAAAATAGCTATATTTCATAGATACTGACACAAAGTAAAAATAATCAGTAACCTTCTAAAAACCAGTAAGTGAGGGGTTGGTAAAAGGAGAAAATAAGCAAAAGTGTGCTAACAGTCTTGTGTGAAGTAAAGAAGGGGCTCTAGATAATCATCACTTGTTGACACTAATATGAAATTGTTTTCAAATGATACCTATAATTTTAATATATTAGTAGGATACAAATAAAAACTAAAACATCTAATATAGCAGAAGATAAAAAATAATATATGATTAACATAGGCAGTAATAAATTTTAAAGAAATATTATAAGTAGACATTGAAAAATAACATGTACCAGATTCTCATTAACTCCTTGTCTTTTTTTTTTCTTCCTGGGTGCATGAGTAGACCCTATTTTCCATCTTTCTGTGCAGTTGCTATAGGCACTTGACTTCCAGACAATAATGTATAAGAAAAAGTCATGATGTGTCAGTGGCAGGAATGGTGCCAAAAGTTCCTTCATGAAGCCTCGGTGATACTTTGTTATTACTTCAGGCTAGTTAGAGATGACCATGACAACATGGACTTGATTCACTGAAGATGGCAAAAACTTTATTAATGAATTCAGTAATTCTATGGAGCATCCCTCTGCTCCTTGATACCTGGAACCACTCAAGACTACTAAATGAGAAATAAAATTTATTACATTTCACTTACTATGCCATGCTTTTGTCTATTTTATATACAATTAGCATTTACTTTGCTAATAATAAGGTTGAAATAAAGCCAAATATGGTAGTGATTATAATAAATATGAATGGATTAAATTTCCCAAATAAGCCAGATAACTCTTGTTTGTTATGATTTATTTTCTTGGGTCAGGGAGACAAGATCACCTCTCGAAAGTATGTTAATGTGTGATAGAGCAAGACAAGTTTTCTCTGAAGGAAATGTACACTTCTGCTATCAATAATCTTGTGCTAGGAAGTAGTGTAGGGCTAGACTTAATAGAGACAAAGGTCTTTCCCATTTTTTATCTTCTTCATTTTTATCTTTTTGGTGGATTTGAGATTGTATTTTTTGAATCCATTTTCCATGTTTATTAATTCTGTTTAAAACATTCATATCATTGTGGTTTTTGCATGGCATTTTGGGAGTATCTCTAAATTTCCAGGGCTGTCCTTTGATCTTCAGCTGAATTTGTGTTACTACTTTTTAAATTTTTTTTGAAATCATATTTTTTTGAATTCTAAGAGATCTGCTTTCATAACATCCAGCTCTTATTTTACACATCTCAGGACACTAATTGCAATTACTTAAAAATCTGTTTCCTACATAGATTGTGTTGCCTTGACAGTTACAGTTGGTGTTTTTTCATTCTGATGATTTTCTTCCATGCTATTGTTTTCTTTAATGTTTAGTGAAACATCTTTGCCTGTGTTCCTGTGTAAGGTTTTTGATAAAGTGGTATATTTTTCTGGAATGTGTATTCACATCAGCAGTGAATATTTTCAGTTTCATTGGGAACACATTAAGATTCTGAGAAAATTTTGAACTTCTGTTAAAGAACAAGGTGGTAACATGTGATCAGGCTGTCTTTTCTTGGGGGATGAGGTAAATTAGCCTTGTTAATTTAAAAAAACCTTTTAGCTTCAGTTTGGCTCCAACATTTTCTTTGGGACTATCCAACAGCAGATTCACTACTTTATTCAGAAACCTATTCTTCTGTGTTTAGTTGGAAGGAAAACATCAAAACCATCAGCAGTGAGTGTAGGAGACTGTTGCAGCTGTTCCACAGACTTGTAATCAATTATCTAACCTACCATTCCACTCTGGCTTCTAGGATTATCCACATCTAATTGCGATAATTCCAGGTTTCTGTCAGGAAAATGGCTTTAGAGTGGTCCTGTCTTTAATGTCATCCAAGTTGGGGTCCAAACTGTTGATATAATTTTCTCTGTTTTATCTATAGAGTTCTTAAATTCTTTTCTATGTCTAGTATAGTTTTGTTTTTTTCTGGACTTTTATTTTGTGTATATTCTATCATTTTAAACTGAGGACAGATCGAAGGTAAATACATATGCTCAGCTGCATTTCCACTTTCACCATAGAGTTAAGGTATTTCTTACATTTCATCAAATGTTAGTTTTCATTCTTAAAAGGCTTAAAATCCTTACTCTCACAGTTCTGAGGTGATAAATGACCCCTATGCTAGTGTATGTTTTAGTTTTACATTTTGTTTTGTTTATGAGAAATTTCACATTGATTTAACTACTTAGTAAAAAAACAACTGGCTGTGCTTGTGAGTATATTACTGAATTAACATGTGGCTGAAGGTGATAAAAAGTCCAATTTGAAGACCCGGGCACCCAAATAAAACCTACTTGATTAACTTGAGGGATGCTTTTTCTCATTAGAATCCCTGAGAATATCCACTATTCTCAGGTATAAAACTCTACAGTGTTTGTCTCCTTATGCTCTTCTTTCTCCTTCTCCTTGACCTTCTCTTTCTCCACTTCCTTTTCTTCTTAAGTTGAGAGAGGTATAAGAAAATACAGGGAAGAGCTCCTCGACACAGGTCTTGGCAATGATTATTTGGGTATGATATCAAAAATAAGCAACAAAAGCAAAAACCAACAAGTGGAACTACATAAAACTCAAAAGCTTCTGCACAGTAAAATAAAAATGAAAGGAAAACCACCTATTTGATAAAGGTGAGTATCCAAAATACATAAGAATTTATACAACTCAATAGCAAAATAAGAAGTAATGAGATTAGAAAGTGGGCAAAGAATTTGAATAGACATTTTTCTAAGGAAGACATATAAATGGAAATAGGCACATGGAAGGATGATCAGCATCACTAATAATCAAAGAAACGCACATCAACACCACAAGGAAGTATCAAAGATATTCATTGGCAAAGATGTAGAGAAAAGGGAACCCTTGTCTTGTGCACATTTGGTGGGAATACAAATTGGTACAACCAAACTACAGTAAACACTATGAAGTCTCTTCAAAAATTTAATTTATTCCAGCACTTTCACATCTGAGTATATATCTTAAAGAAATAAAATCAGAATCTTGAAGGGAGATCTGTATCCCCATATTGACTACAGTATTACTCATGATAGTCAAGATATGGAAACAATCTAAGTGTTCATCTATGCATGAATAAGAAATAAATATGAAAATGTGAAATAAATACACATGCACACACACACATGCACACAGGAATATTATTCAGCCATGAGAGGGAAGAAAAGCCTACCATTTGTGACCTGGATGAGCTTTGAGGATATTATGCTAAATACTACTGACCAGTAGATACAGTCCATACCTTGGCAACTTTTGTAATAAAATAAAATAATATATAAGTAAGGAAGTAATTACCTACTAGGTAATGTAATCACTTGCAGTCATAAGAGTATAAACTATCTGCAGCTATTTTTTCCTAACAAATTGAAAATAAATGTATGTGCATAGGTAATTTGTATGATGAATATTAGTGCGGGACAAATTTGTATGGTTGAATTATAACACTTGAGAATCACAGGTTTGAATGGCTTTTTCATTCCCTGGTTTATCTGCCTCTGTTTCAGCCTCATATAACTATTGAATAGTAAAATGTTTATTGCAATATGCCATAGTGAAAACTTATTTACATTGTTAACATATGGGTCTATTTCACATTGTGACAGGAGAAAAAAGAATACTTAAAGATGTGTTATTTACTCATGCAGCTTTTAATCAGAAAACAAAATAAAGAGGTGAAAAAAATCTCATGTAGTGAAAGTAGATGGCTTGATGTTTATACCTGAGTAAAACTTATTGGCCCCTGATTTTCTTAATGAATGTAAATGGGTATTTGGTAATTAAAGTATACATGTCCATCTCTTCTAGGTAAGTATGTGCATCATATCAAAGAAACAAAAATGGATAAGTAAATGAATTCTGTATTCAGACATGTTATCTTCTCCCTGTTTCACATGTTGTCATAGCAACAATTGATTTCATATGGCCTGACTCAGCTACTCAGCAACCAAAGAGGAACGAAATGTCCTGTTGTCTGTAATCTGTTGTTACAGGTGATGTCTTTAGATTGTGCAGTAATAAGAGGTGATGCTTAAACGTACTGTATTTTCTTTTGTGATTGCAACAAAATGAATAATCTTTTAGATGCAGGGCATTTGTCCTTTTAGAGTTTGGGTGGTAATTTCTATGGGTGAGGAAGAGAGTGTTTTTAAGGATGTTAGTTGTTTTTTTTTGTTTGTTTGTTTTTGTTGTTGTTGTTGTTGTAGAAAATAGTAGCATAGCCTTTAAATAGTTACTTGTGCAAACATTTTATGGGTAACGTAGTAATGAGCAAACGCATAGAAAATAAGAGATTTTTGAACAGAGAACTGTTGTAGGAACACAGAAAATTCAACTCTATTTTTCTTGATATTTCTCCTTTTAGAAAACTTAACATCCCTGTATTATATTGAGATAATTATTTTCTTTGTAAAATAAGATGATAAAGGGTAAAAAAATAGGGGGGAAAAGAATACCTCTTTTGAACAGTGTAGTGTCTGGTATTGATGTTCTTCAAAATAACATAGTAATGAAATAGTAAAAATTTGGTACTGAAAGGTTTGTACACTTGTATATGTGGACTGTGTTGAAAAGATATAAATTAATCTGAATAAAGTCACATAAGACTTTATTTTTTATAGCCTTGGGCAAGCTAAAAAAGAACAAAAGTAAATCTTTAAAGAATTCACTTAAAATGTTAGTTTTAATTTCATTTATTCAGTTTGTAATTCCTGAGTGAAATGAGTTTAGATGTCTGTTTTTTCAAGAGATTTCCACTCAGTGGACTACACAGCCATTATAAACAGCTTTTAATCTCTGCAGGAAATTTAAGCAGGGCCTGAAGGTGGTCCCTACATGGGAAAACACATGGAAAAATCCTTCTTTTTTGTTGGTTCAATTTTTCATTTCACTATTACAGCTATATTTACTGCTTTCTCTAAAAAATGTGAAGTTTATGAATATGATCACTAGTCTAGTAAGGAATGAAATTATGAATAGAAACAGAAAGCTGACTTAATGCATGGGTGACATCTATGTGTTGTGTGCATTGTCAATACCTTATTCTCTGCCATGGCTGTCCTAACACACAGGGACATGTCATTATCTTTGAATCCAGGTTTGGCCTAAGAATTTAACAAAGTGATCCTCACAACTATTTCTGGGAACTGTCTGCTATACCATGTTAACATATGTTTATTTAGTAAAAAAAATAGCTAGGAAGGGAACTTAAACACCTTAAAAAACTGGAATGTGGTTAACCCTTTCCTTTCACACCATTATCTTACTATATTTTTCAGTCTTCCAGTCATTTACCTCACTCGGGTGATTTGGTTTGTCTTTTAAAGATGATCTGAAGTAGGGTGAGTGGGTGTCTCAGTGACTTAAGTGTCTGACTCTTGATTTTGGCTCAGGTCATGATTTCATTGTCGTGGGATTAAACCTCACATTGGGTTCTGCACTGGGCATGGAGTAGTCAATCAATCAATAAAATCTGAAAGAAAAAGATTTATTCACTTCCTGTCATCTGTCTCTGTTCAATCATCGGTGACTTGGGTGCATCAAGAGTACTGAATCAGATTAGTATAACATCGAATGCTTGGAGATTATTGGAAAAATGACCGTACATTAGTCCAAGGCAATGTTACTCATGTTTTAAAATGACTCAGTCCCTATGGTTCTTAGTTTCTTGTCTAAAAATTTTAAATGTTGCAAGTCACAGTACTGATCTTGGCTTAAAGACTGGCCCTGAATTTAACAAACTCGTTTTGAAGCAAGTTAGGCTCTGAACAGGGCCAAAATAAATCCGAAATTAAATATTCCCCCTTTAACTTTTCTGCATTTTCCAAGAGTAGATTCTCCTTATATTACCCACTCTTCTGTATCTTTGGACATTCCACTAATGATGAAATTCAGAGAGATGATTGTAGCATCCCTCATGTTACCTTCTAAAGGTGAAATATCCCTAAATTAGTATTATTTTATTTGGCTCCAAATTTTATTCTGTGTAGACCATCAGCAGATCTTGTTGCCTATATTTATTAGAGCACAGAGTTAAACAACTGGGGGCCTCAGCTCAAATACTGGGTTTTCTCTATCCATTTCCCCCTTGTTCCCATATCTTCAAATTCAGAAAGACTCCTTTCTTTATCATAATCCTCTCCCTACCTCCTTCATGTCAGGAATTGATGTAAAGATAAATGTCTTTTAAATAATGAGGGATAGGCCAGAAATAGTTGGGAGAAAATACATCTTTGCTTGGGGTTCCACTGCAGTGTCCAGAAGTTCTCAGGAGATCAGAGCCATGTGGGCTTGATTCCAAAAGAGGAAATCTTTGTTCTCTAGGTGTTTGTGGAGGGAGACCACTTTGTTTAGTGGCTCACAGTAGTGGAAGGGGAGTTAAGAATATATCTTCCTATATCTGATTCAAGAATAGAATAGTCTCTCAAACTCTGCTAACCCTTCAGTCTTTTGAGAAACATCAGAATGAAGAGGTAAAACTATATTTTAGAAGATTGCTATATGACTCTGATGTTCTACCCTTCATTCTCTGCCACTGAGTTAACAGCACTGTGTTCATCTCCATTAACTAGTTATCTAGTCCCTACCTATAATGGCAAGTGCATGCATGTTTACCTATGTGTGCATATACATGTGTGTTTGTGTCTTTTACTAGGTAGAAATACAAAGGTGAGAGCATAGGCTTTAGTTCTGGGTTCCAGTGGTAGACAAATAAGATTATATTTATTATATATTATTATAAATTTATATTGTAAATTAAACATAAAGAATATATTAAATGCCTGGAATAGGGCATGGTATAGCAAATAGTGTGGAAATGTTAGATTCTTCCCTAGCCCCCATATCTGGGAAATGTCTCTTTGTGATAACCTGATATATGCTTACTGCATTAGTTAGTTATTAGGGTACAAACTCTTTAAATAACATTTTTAAATTTCTCATGAAGATAAAACTAGGTGGCTCTACTAATCTTGGCTAGGCTTGACTAATCTCACTAGGGCTTGTCAAGTGCTCAATGATAGACCAGCTGGGGGAGATTGAGTTTAGAATGACCTGGTAAATGATGAATGGGCTTAGTTCCCTGTCTGTCCTATCCTTTCAACAATCTAGTCCTAAGACGAAGATTCCAAGCAAGCAAGCTCAGTTGTGAAATAGAGCAAGGAAAAATGAGCATGTGCTTTTCCAGCTGGGATCACATTTGCTAATATCTCATTGGTCACACAAAGTCACATGACTGAATCAATATGAAGGGACTGTAAAGCTACAGAACAGAAGGCATGAATAATCAGGACTATTAGTACAATTTACTTACCACCCTTGCAGTGTTACTTGCAGGGCATTTTAGTCATGAGTTGATCAGAGAAGCACAGCCTCTACCGCTCATCAACTGAGAGATAATAAGGGATTTATTTTAGAAACTAAAGCTTACATAATTGTGGGACCAATTAGAGTAGGCTGTGCAGGACTCTCTGTCTAGTGTTGATTCTGAAGGCATTTTGCTCAGCCAGACTCACATTCAGGAAGAAAAACAGGATTTTGGAGAAATCTGTGATCACACTCAGGAAGACAAATTGAGAACCAAATCTATCTCTAGCCACCTGTAGCTTCAAAGTAGTGATCCACTACTTGTAGTTGTCTTTGCCAAAAGCTACAAACACGTTGGCCCAAAAATCTAACTGAAGGAGAGGATCTGAGAGCTAGAGGAGCTGCTAGTCTAGGTATTGCCCTAGTCCATTCATGACCTGCCTGATGTTCCACATCAAACTTCAGAGTATACAAATGTATGATGGCTATTTCACTTCTATTATCCAAATCTCATGCACAGGACTTTTTGTGGCCAATATTAATCTGGAATTCTATGGGGGGGGGGGAGGAGAGGGAATTCTGGGAAACTTATGTCAGTGTAGTCTCATCGTTTTGTCAAGGTCTCTTTTTGCCTCTCCTCACTTTATATTTGGGTTTGCTGAACTCCTCTTTTCAAGGGTCCTCACATTCAACCCTTAAGGTTTTAGGTTGCTAATTTACTCAATGTGGCAGAAATGATTAAAAATCCAGTTACATGATACCATCTGCATATCTGACATTTTTTAGCTGATTTTCCCATTTCATAATTATGGATAAAATACTCCTGATTTCCACTTTGCTTTGGATTAGAATATGTTTGGAACATACTTTTCCAACTTCAATAATAAAATATGTCTTATAAATGCAAAGATTTAGATGAGAATTTAATTTTAAAAATAATGATCAGAACTCTAAGGGGACAGATAAACCAAGTGTATTAGGGATTTTTTATCATTTAAAAGAAGAAATTACTGCAGTGGGTGAAAAATTAAGTTCCTTAATTAATAAAAAATTATAGCGAAGCTCTTTGACTTCAGTGTAAATTCCCATAATTCAAAATATAGAATTTACTCTCCATAGAAAAATGATAGACTTTCTAACCTCAAAGCAACCAATGATCCACTAGTATTACCACTGCTTTTTCTTAAAATATTTTACTATAACAATAGCCAAGACTAATCAGTTCAAAAAAGAGAATCCTATCTCTATGTATCTATCTATCATCTTCTAATGCAAGTTCTTGGCTTGAAGAAGAGAGGTCTAGTTTTAAGTTTTACAGGGAAATCAAAGTCATTATGAGTAAGTAATACCAAGAAAAGAGTTCAAATGGAATTGACAGTGAAGATGGACTTTATGAGGAGCTAATTATAAAGGTAATGACTTACCTCTGGATGTAGGTGTGATGCAGCAGAGGAAAAGGGAATTTTTTATTTTTATCAAAATAAATGCTTTGTAACGATAGAGCAGGATAAAATACAGATGACTATTCTTTTTATTGTTTATTTTTTCATTGTGGTAAAAAAACAAATTTTACCACATTAACCATTTTTTAAGAGTGCAATTCAGTAGTGATAACAATTTTCACATGGCACAATAGATCTCTAGAATGTTTTTATTTTGTGAAACTGAAATTTCACGAGGGCTGTCTTTAGCTCCTGGAAATCACCATTTTGCTTTCTATTGTGCTGTGTTTCACTACTTCACATGTCTTATATGAGAAGAATCAGATAGTATTTATCTTTATGACTGGCTTCTGCCATATTCAGTGTTCTCAAGTTTATTCATGTCGTAGCATGTGACAGAATTTCCTTTCTTTTCAAAACATAATAATATTCTGTGTTACATATATACCACATTTTCTTCATTCATTCATCTAGTGGGTGATTGACATTTGGGTTGTTTGCACATCTTGGCTATTGTGAAAAATAATACGGTGTACATGGGAGTACTAAGAACTCTTTGAGATCCTCTCTTCAATCTTTTTGGATATACACCCAGAAGTGGGATTGTTAGATCCCATGTTGATTTTATTTTTAATTTTTGAGGACCTCTATGCTATATTCCCTACCAACCAACCATTTTACATTGCCTCCAACAATGCACAGGGGTTGGAATTTCCTTATGTCCTTGTCAGTTTGTTGTTTTCTTTCTTTGTTTTGAATAGTGGCCATCCTAATGGGTATAAGGACATTATCTCATTGTGTGTGTGTGTGTTTGTTTTATTGAGCTATAATTAGCATATAATCTTGTGTTAGATTCAAGTGTACAATATAATGATTCAACAATTCTATACATTTTTCATCATTCATCAACATAAGTGTACTCTTAATCCCCTTTATCTTTTCCATCTATCCCCAGACTTATCTACCATTTGGTAATCATCAGTTCTCTGTATTTAAGACTCTGGGTTTTTGTTTTTTTGTTTTCTTTTTTCTTCTGTTTTGTTTCTTCAATCCCCCATGTGAGGGAAATCATGCAGTATTTGTCTTCCTCTGACTGACTGACTTCATTTAGCATTATACCATGTAAGTTCATCCATGTTATGAATGACAAGATTTCATTCTTTTTTATAACTAATGACTGAGTAATAATCCATTCTGATACCCTATGTCTTTTGGTTGGCGCATTTAATCCATTTACATTCAGTGTTATTATAGAAAGATACGGGTTTAGAGTCATTGTGATGTCTGTATGTTTTATGCTTGTAGTGACGTCTCTGGGACTTTGTCTCACAGGGTCCCCCTTAGGATCTCTTGTAGGGCTGGTTTAGTGGTGACAAATTCCTTCAGTTTTTGTTTGTTTGGGAAGACCTTTATCTCTCCTTCTATTCTAAATGACAGACTTGCTGGTTAAAGGATTCTCGGCTGCATATTTTTTCTGTCTAGCACCCTGAAAATCTCGTGCCAATTCTTGCCTGCCAAGTTTCAAAAGAGAGATCAGTCACGAGTCTTATAGGTCTCCCTTTATATGTGAGGGCACGTTTACCCCTTGCTGCTTTCAGAATTTTCTCTTTATCCTTGTATTTTGCCAGTTTCACTATGATATGTCGTGCAGAAGATCGATTCAAGTTACGTCTGAAGGGAGTTCTCTGTGCCTCTTGGATTTCAATGCCTTTTTCCTTCCCCAGTTCAGGGAAGTTCTCAGCTATTATTTCTTCAAGTACCCCTTCAGCACCTTTCCCTCTCTCTTCCTCCTCTGGGATACCAATTATGCATATATTATTTCTTTTTAGTGTATCACTTAGTTCTCTAATTTTCCCCTCATACTCCTGGATTTTTTTCTCTTTCTTTTTCTCAGCTTCCTCTTTTTCCATAACTTTATCTTCTAGTTCACCTATTCTCTCCTCTGCCTCTTCAAGCCGAGCTGTGGTGGTTTCCATTTTCTTATGCATTTCGTTTAAAGCGTTTTTCAGCTCCTCGTGACTGTTCCTTAGTCCCTTGATCTCTGTAGCCAGAGATTCTCTGCTGTCCTGTATACTGTTTTCAAGCCCAGCGATTAATTTTATGACTATTATTCTAAATTCACTTTCTGTTATATTATTTAAATCCTTTTTGATCAGCTCATTAGCTGTTGTTATTTCCTGGAGATTCTTCTGAGGGGAGTTCTTCCGCTTGGTCATTTTGGATAGTCCCTGACGTGGTGAGGACCTGCAGGGCACTTGACCTGTGCTGTGGTGTATACCTGGAGTTGGTGGGCGGGGCCGCAGTCAGACCTGATGTCTGCCCCCAGCCCACCGCTGGGGCCACAGTCAGACTGGTGTGTGCCTTCTCTTCCCCTCTCCTAGGGGCGGGATTCACTGTGGGGTGGTGTGGCCCGTCTGGGCTACTTGCACCCTGCCAGGCTTGTGATGGTGGGGATCTGGCGTATTAGCTGGGGTGGGTAGGCAAGGTGCACGGGGGCAGGAGGGGCAGGCTTAGATCGCTTCTCCTTAGGTGATCCACTTCAGGAGGGGCCCTGTGGCAGCGGGAGGGAGTCAGATCCGCTGCGGGAGGTTTGGCTCTGCAGAAGGGCAGAGTTGGGTGTTTGCGCAGAGCGAGCAAGTTCCCTGGCAGGAACCGGTTCCCTTTGGGATTTCGGCTGGGGGATGGGCGGGGGAGATGGCGCTGGCGAGCGCCTTTGTTCCCCACCAAACTGAGCTCTGTTGTCAGGGGGCTCAGCAGCTCTCCCTCCCTTTGTCCTCCAGCCTTCCCGCTTTCCGAGCAGAGCTGTTAACTTATGACCTCCCAGACGCTAAGTCGCGCTTGCTGTCGGAACACAGTCTGCCCGGCCCCTCCGCTTTTGCAAGCCAGACTCGGGGGCTCTGCATGGCCGGCGAGCCGCCCCTCCGCCCTGGCTCCCTCCCGCCAGTCCGTGGAGCGCGCACCGCCTCGCCGCCCTTCCTACCCTCTTCCGTGGGCCTCTCGTCTGCGTTTGGCTCCGGCGACTCCGTTCTGCTAATCCTCTGGCGGTTTTCTGGGTTATTTAGGCAGGTGTAGATGGAATCTAAGTGATCAGCGGGACGTGCGGTGAGCCCAGCGTCCTCCTAAGCCGCCATCTTGCCAATCCCTTCATGACTGAGTAATAATCGAGGGAGTGAGTGTGTGTGTGTGTGTGTGTGTGTGTGTGTGTGTGTGTGTGTGTGTGTATGTGTGTATGAATCACATCTTCTTTATCCATTCACCTATGGATGGATATTTGGGTTGCTTCTGTATCTTGGCTATTATAAAAAATGCTGCAATAAACAACAGAGCTATATAATATCTTTTCAAATTAGTATCTTTGAATTAATGTTAAATTTCTTTGGGTAAAAACATCATACACAAAAATAAACTTAAGATAGGTTAAAACCTAGATGTAAGACTGGGAACCATAAAACTCCTAGAAGAAAGCACAAGCAGTAATTTTTTGACGTTGACTGTACAAACATTTTTCTAAGTACATCTCCTCAGGCAAGGGAAACAAAAGCAAAAATAAACTACTGGGACTATACCACAATAAAAAGCTTTTGCACAGCAAAGAAAACCAGCAAAAAACAGCCTAATGAATAGAAGATATTTGCAATGATATATAAAATAAAGGGTTAATATCCAATATACATAAAGACCTTATGTAACTTAACACCAGAAAGTAATCCAATTAAAAATGAGCAGAGGACATGAATAGACATTTTTCTGAAGTGAACATACAGATGGCCAACAGGCACGTGAAAAGATGTTCAACATCACTAATCATCAGGGAATGCAAATTAAAACCACAATGAATCAGAATAGATAAAATAAAAACGACAAAACATAACAAGTGTTGGCAAGGATGTGATTAAAAGAACCATAATACACTGTTGGTCGGAATGTAAATTGAGGCAGCCTCTGTGAACAACAGTATGGAGGTTTCTCAAAAAGTTAAAAATAGAATTAACATTGTGGTTTTGATTTGAATTTTTCTAATAGTTATTGATACCATGAATGGATGAGTTACATATCTTTTTTTTATAAACTTGTCAGTCATTTATATCCTTTGAAGAATTGTCTATTCAAGTACTTCATTTTTAAATTAGGTTATTTGTTTTTTTGTTGTTGTTGGGTTATAGCAGGTTTTTGATACATTTTGGATGTTGATCATCATATACATGATTTGCAAGTATTTTCTATCATTCTGTAGGTTGTCTTTTACTTTTATTTCCTTTGCTGTTTACAAGTTTTTTAAGTTGGATGTCGTCACCTTGGTCTATTTTTGGTTTTGTTGCACGTGTTTTTGATGTCACTTATGAGAAGTCATTGCTTAATACAGCGTATTGAAGCTTCCCCTATGTTTTCATATAGGAGTTTTATAGTTTTAGCCCTTATGTTTATGTCTTTAATCCATTTTGAGTTAAATTTGAGTATGCTGTTAAGTGAGAATTCAACTTAATTCTTACACATGTGGATCTCTTTTTCCCCACCACCATTTGTTAAAGACATCATTCTTTTCCCATTGTGTGGTCTTAGCAACCTTACTGAAAATAATTTGATCATGGGAGGATTTATTCCTGACTCTCTATTCTGTTCTATTGATCTATACGTTTTTCTTTATGCCAGGGTCACACTGTTTTGATTACTTTAGCTGTTACATATTTTGAAATCAGAAAGTGTTAGGTCTTCCGACTTGTTCTTCTATTTCAAGATTGTTGGGGCTATTTGGAGTACCTTGAGATTCCACGTGAACCTTGGGATTCCACCCCCCACTCCGCTTTCTGCCAAAAAGTACTGTTGGTATTTGATAGGAAATGCATTGAATCTGTAGACAGTTTGGGTAGTATTGTCATCTTCACAATATTAAGTCTTCCAATCGATAAACACAGAATGCCTTTCCATTTATCCAAGTTGTCTTTAATTTCTTCTAGCAATATTTTATAGTTTTCAATGTACAAGTCTTTTACCTATTGAATTGAAATTACTCCTGAGTGTTTTTATTATTATTATTTTAAATGCTTACTTATTTTGAGAAAGCAGGGGAGGGGAGGAGAAAGAGGGAGAGAACCCCAAGCAGGCTCCATACTGTCAGCGCAGAGCCTTATGCAGGGCTCCATATCACAAACGATGAGATCATGACCTCAGCCAAAAGCAAGAGTCAGACCCTTAACTGGGGCGCCTGGGTGGCTCAGTCCGTTAAGCGTCAGACATTGGCTCGGGTCATGATCTCGCAGTTTGTGAGTTTGAGCCCCGTTTCGTGGTCTGTGCTGACAGCTTGGAGCCTGGAGCCTGCTTCAGATTCTGTGCCTCCTTCTCTCTCTGCCCCCTCTCCCACTTGTGCTCTGTCTCTATCAAAAATAAACGTAAAAAAGAGACATTTAACTATCTGAGCCGTTCAGGCACCCGTAAGTTTGTTGTTGTTGTTGTTACTTCTGATGCTACTACACATAAAATTACTCTTTCATTTTTAAAATGTTCATTGTTAGCATAGAAATGAACTTAATTTTTGTGTGTTGATTTTTTTTAAATTTATTATTATTTTTTTGTATCCTGAAAATTAGCTGAGCATCTTTTTTCTTAAGTTCCCTGGTGGGCTTAATTATGTTAGATACTTTAGTTAACTTCCATGTGGTATGTCTTTATCTTCAGGGTCTTATCTCTAGCTAGCTGAAACATCTTTACAGGGCAACTGTCATTTTAGAGGGTAAAATGGGAGCTTCAGAGTCATTCATGTTCAGTACTTAAAATGGGAGAATGTCATTTCTGTCACGTTCTTTTGGTCAGAGCAAATTGAAGAGCCAGCCCAGATTTAAGGGGAGGGGGAAATGGGTGGGGGTAGTAACAAGGTCACATTGCAAAAAGAGCATGCAGGATGAAAGGGACTATTGTAATAATTTTTTACAAGAATACTTGATCTAGACCTTTTGTCCTGGTTTTAGAGTCCTGAGTTACTCTTGTTACTTTGGTGTAATTATTAAACGTCCTTAACCTCAAAAGTATTCCTATTTGGATGGTCATCTTAATTCTCAGATAACGATTGTAACTCTGAATTTTCTTTATAATATACAAATATTACTAGATAGTATAAAATATTTGAGATGGTGGATTTCGTGGTTCATCAGAACTTGCTATTTATGTAACTTGGGGCTGACAGAAAGCTTTCAGTCTATTTCTTCATCAGTAGAAGTGGAAAAATAGAAAAGGGAATGTATATATCATACAGTTTTGGTAAGCATTGATTACAAAATATAAGTGTACTGCCTCCTGGCATATAGCAGAATTTGAGTCAAATAACCCTCATCCTATAAATCATAGAACCATAAAGCATGGGAATCACAGCAACATGAAAATAAACAATTTGATAAAAATGATATTTTATGAATTCTAAGAAACAAACATTGTATTATCTTGTTTAAACTGTGTTAGAGTCCTTTTAGCTCAATTGTGTGTGTGTGTGTGCACGTGTGCGTGCACACACATGTGCATGCCTGTGTGTGTGTGTTGCAGGGCTTAATTTTTTAGTCCATTCAAATTATGCGCCTATCCCCATGTCACACAGTCAGCATCTATTAACAATAAGATATTGCCTTCTTTGCGCTGTATGTAAATACTTTTTTCCAACCTTGTACCATGTACTGCTTTCTGCCTCTGAGCCTGTTCCTCATTACTACTTCCTAATGATTCTCTCTAGCCCATGGTCTGGCACTCTCTCCTGAGACTTAATGCCAGTTATTAATCTTCTCCCGTGCCCTTGACCCTTTTTCTAAGCATGATTCCAATCAGTGTTTCTGCTGACTGCTCCATGTTCATTTGGTTATGAAAATGGGTCTTTTGCACTCAGTAATTTAGAGGGCAAAGAGAAAGGAATCTATTTCTTGAGTTGTCCAGGAGTCCCTATTTTGGCTGTAATAAATCTTAAACACATAGCATGAGACCATGGAGAGTGTTGTTTAAAGGAGGAGATGGTTCTAATTTCTTTTTTCTAATTCATAGTTAGGAATAAGTAAGGAGGCTATATCAAAATAAGTATAAGTATCTCAATATTTGAATAGTAGCTAGTAAGTTACTAAAGTGATCAATGGTTTCCCTGTTTTTTACAGTAATGACAATAACAATAAGTCTACACTTCATATGTCATTATAAATACTTCAGATACTCTATTATTTAATTCTCTTAATTACTCTATAATGTATAGGTTAGAATCTGAATTTTACGGGCAATGTTTTTGAAGTTTAAGAAGTAAAACAGCCTCTCTAGACTGACAGGTTTAGTCAGGGGTGGACTGACATTCAGGCTTTGCCATCTCAAAGCCTATGATGTTTTCACCTGCTTTACTTATTGCTTTTGTTACCATTGTGAGGTAAGTGCACTTCATGGGGTAACAAAATTAGATCTCATTTCATTTTCAAAAGATACGTGTTTATCATATTCTTGTCCTAAATTTGAAGGGTGGGAAAAATGGAAGTAAATGTGGTGTCTCTGACATAAAATCATAAGAAAAAAAATCTGTGTAGGTAAAAGATTGGTTACCAGCATTTTTATCTTTTAATTTCAGAATTACATTAGAAAAGTGTTTATCCTGGGGTGCCTGAGTGGCTTAGTTGTTTAAATGTCCAACTTCAACTCAGGCCGTGGTCTCGCAGTCCGTGGGTTCGAGACCCACGCTGGACTCTGGGCTGATAGCTCAGAGCCTGGACCCTGCTAGGGATTCTATGTCTCCCTCTCTCTCTGCCCCTTCCCCTCTCACACTCTGTCTCTGTCTCTCAAAAATGAATAAATGTTAGAAAAAATTTTTTGAAAAGAAGTGTTTATCCTTGTTGAAAGGACTAAATGGGAGCACATGACTTAGCAGGTATTGGGACTGTTCATGTATGGAAAGACTAATGAGAAGGCAGGAGAGTGTCCTAGAAAGAACATAGACTTCTGAATCAGGTGTACTGGCTCTGCCACGCACTTGCTGAGCGACCTTAAGGATATTATTCAAACTCTTTGAATTTATGTTTATTTCTGCATAAAGCAAGGATAAGAACACCTACCTCTTTGGTAGTTTACTTCTTAGCATTATTATAAGGGTTACTTGAAATAACAAATGTAGGGAGCCTGGGTGGCTCAGTTGGTTAAGCATCTGACTTCAGTTTAGGTCATGATCTTATGGTTTGTGAGTTCTAAACCTGCATTATGTGAGCTAGGGTCCTGCTTTGGGTGAGTCCCACTTCGTCTTTCTCTATCTTTCCCCCACCCTCACCCCTTGGTCATTTGGGCCTTCTCTCTCTCTCTCTCTCTCTCTCTCTCTCTCTCTCTCTCTCTCAAAACAAAGAAAAAGAAAAAAATAACAAATGTAAATTGCCTAAATCCATGTCTCACACAAAATTAGACACCAAGTCATGTTAGGTCTCTTTTCTACCTCAATAGAGGGAGTTCAGGCATTAAGGAAGTTCAGCAAATAGCAGATGTTGCAGAATACAGCAAGTAGAGAATAGGTACTCCGAAGCCATCTAGTTAGACTATGGTCAGCATCAGGGAGGATAGAATGAAGGTAAAAAACAACAACAAAAAAATAACTTAAGAATTGCTTATTAGACTGAACAATTGGTTTATTGTTTGGATTCATATGGTAAGGAAGTCCATTTATTATCATTGGAGAGTGAAATCAGTCCAGGGCCAGAAGTAAATTTGCCTTGATGCTAAGATACCCAAATACTTGGGACTTTATAAGTTAATCTAAAATCTTAATTAATTCAGTAGTCTGAAGTAGTATGCCAAAGTGTACTTTGAAAACCAAGAATCACCTTGGAGTTCATTTAAAAATAGATTTATGAGCTCCAATCCTGTGCCTTAGAATACATTGTGGTTTCACCTCAGCCTAGCAAAAGAGATTTATGAATTACACTGCTGAGTTTTAATTAAACTAACTCTCCCAAAATAAGATTGTACAAAGAAACTCTACTTGATGATGAAAGAAGAATACAAGCCTAAGTAAACAGAAGGAAAATGACACAGATGGAGATGACACTTGTACAGGAACCCTTTGAAGCCCAGTGATGAGAGTGTGTGAGTGTGTGTGTGCGTGTGTGTGTGCGTGCACGCACACACACGTGTGTATGATGCTAATCTAATCAGGAATGCCACAATCAATCACATTGTTCACTCACAATGGTCTCCCCACCTTTGGAGACAAAACAGCTTGTACGTTAGTATGTAAAAATCAAAAATACTTTAAAAAACTTTTTATTTCATGTTTATCTTATTGTTTACATTTCCTCTTCTTACTTGTTCTTTTAATAATGGTGTGTTAACAGAGTAGTAAGTGTACATAATTTAGAATTAAATATAAACATAAGAGCTGTGTGATTAGAGTTGATGAGAGCTGAGATATAAGGAAGGATTAAGAACAGAGAGGTAGTGATGTCATTACCTACCCTGCTATCAAAATAGTCATAAGAAAAGTTGAATGTAGTGTTACAAATAATTTATCTCCACAGTATGCAAAATGTGCATATTGGACATGCCCTAATATTTTGGTGATAGAATACATTCTATATGCTTGTGCATCTTATACTGTAATACTAAGGAAGATAAAGAACCATCCTCTTAGTTATGGAGCTAAAAGTCAAACTATGTCTTCATTTACTTTTAAGAAAATTAGCACTAATTCTTGCATTACAGCAACCAAATGCACAGCATGCTAATAACTTCTAAATGAACTGTACGTTTATAACTCTTCATTGACTAATTAGGAATAAAAGTAATTTTGCTGTTTGAAACAGAGAACTGGATTGTGGTAGTTATAACTTTTAATAACCATATCTTTAATACATTTCTAGGAAGTGTGCAGTATTAACACAAAAAAATCTAATAGACTGCTATTGGAATTTTTCCATTGAATTAACATTATGGACTTTTAACAAATGCCCTAATTAAGTACAGTTTCTAAGGGGAATATAGCCTCAATTAAAATCAAGGAAAAATGCTCAGTAGGCTTACTAATCCTCCAGGGGAAATCTGGAGGTGTCCTGCAACCATATTTTTGTGAAAGCCTCAGTGTTTCTTGTCTATTTGAACTATATCTGTTGCTTTTTTATTGAGTGTTCTCTACTGTTGATTTTCTCTTGAGTAAAGTGACACAACTTCTGTAGATGATAGAAGATGTAAAAGAAACAAGAACTGGAGAGGTAATGACTACAAAGTAAAATGTTCATTACCCTCTAAACTTGATAGAACATTTTTGCAAACAAACTCCTGGAGGACTTCAACATTCTTGAGTCTTGCATAATGCTCACCATGGAATATGTGATGGAAAATCCTGTATAGTTATAAAAATGCAATTTTTACTTCTATAGAATAAGTTAGTATAGTTGAAAGCTTATTAACATAGAGGTTGAAAAATATGTAATTATATCATCCTTGTTTGACTCAGTAATAATTCAGCAAGCAACCCATAAATTCTAACAGGATGACAGCAATTAAGGAACTGTATTTATCTGAGGACTGGTGAGTGAAGTAAATGGAGCTGTTTACCTTCCAGAAGTAAGGAATTACAGAGACTATGCAGTTATTATCAAAAATTGGGAATTGTCATGTAGACGGGAAATCGTCTTTGTTGTTCTGGTAGCCAAAGTCTAATTGATAAATCTTGTCTTCCTGTAATTTTTAACATGGCATAGGCAAAACTTTTTTCACAGACAACAAATGGCTGTGCTTTTTAACCATACAAGGGGCTTTGAGTGGGACTTTACCCACATGAGTAGGGTAAAATGATCCCAGAAAGTTTGATATTTAAAGAGAAAGAGAGAATGATCATCTCCCTGGCTTTAGACAAGACTTAAAATGGGGGAAGAGTGTTGGAAGGTTAGAATTAGTAACTTCCAAAGTCCTTTCTAGTCATAGTGTCTCATCTACGCATACACCTCTTTGTAGAATTGGCATGGGGCAAGCAAATCTCATTGCAAGAGCAGTTTATTTTTTCAATTGAGGTAGATAGGTGCATTTCTAATGTATACTCCTTACCATATTTTAGCCAAGTCACCTCTCCACTTCTGCATATGTCAATTAGGTAAAATATTGTTATTTTAGTTAACATATTTGGATGCAAAGAACAGAAGCTCATTTTGAGAAATGGAAATTGAGAAAAACACAGGAATCCTTTTTATGTAGGAATCCCTCATAGACACTCAAAAGTTACTCCACCATCTCAAGAATATGAGGTGTTGAAAACCTAGTAGGAGAAAGTTGTTCTCATAGTACAGTTGTCTGGATAACTGCTGCATTCTAGAACTTTTCTGATCCTTAGTGTGTACTTACTTTGCAGCCTCAGCTAATTTGTCCAACTCAGCTTCTTTCTGTGTCCTTTGGCTGTAGCCACCACTATTTTTCATTATCCTTCTCAAATTCAGAATCATCCAGATGGGGAATCTGAGTTAGATACCATTACTCCTTTCACCAGAGCTTTTCCACCAGAGCATTTTATTGAGAACCCACTAACCTATGGCTTACATAGATTGTCTTTGGATCAAAAGCTAACCCAGACCAATCATTTATGACCATGTGCCCCCCTAGTTCTACCACAACTATTAATTGAGATAAATTTTTCAGAAGCTCTGGAAATGGCAAGCAAACTGAGGTTGGGTGTCGGTAGTAATCTGTATCCTGTTTTAAAATATGTGCTTTTATGTATCATCTGCTAGATACTATCCTTAAATAAAAAGAGTAAGAGGACTAATTTGTCATTATCTCCTCTTGATATCTTGTAAGTTATCTTGCAGGTATTATGCACATACCATATATATTTCGAATGAATATATGGCTATTGAAATTATAAACCCGATAGGTTTTGTTCAATTTAAATAAACAATTTTGAGTGCCTACTTTGTGTTAGGCACAGTGATCAATATTCTAATTAGATTTTATGAATTCTTATACATTTACTTTCTAATTAAAACTTAATATTAATTCTAGGTCTTTGAATTCTTTTGGTTATACTCCTTCTCTGTTCCAGGAAGGGTTTAAGACAACTTGCAAAATTTTCTAACATATAACAAGAGAGCGGACATTTAAAGTGAGCCTACATAAGAAAGTATGGATCTGTGCACAGGGGAAAAAGGTTTGGAAATGAAAGTGGGAAGAAGGCACAAAATGTAAAACCATAAAATGCTTCTAAACATTGTAGGAAAATCATGCCAGTCAGACTACTCTGAGTCCCATGGGATTTAAACAAAACAATTACCAGTGGAGAGTAAAACTATTCTCAGAATTGAGAGCAGAGTCCTCAGGACAGGGTCACACAGTGACCTTCTCAACCATATCCTTAACTCCGTTAAATACTATATTATCCTTGAGGTCTCCATCAACTAACATTTCCACTATCTTAATTATATTTTCAGTCAGTCTTTTCTTTTATTCCTTTCTTAAAGTCTCTTTGCATTTTGCTTATTTTTGAAAGAGAATGTAAATAAATATAAAGAACATGGACCATACTGTGTTACCCATGAAATGAATAACAACTTAGTTCTATAAATAACTTCCTCCTTGACAAGACTGCAGAATTAGACATGGCATCACTGTTGCTGAATCCTAGGATGCCTTTTTTTAAAATTTTTAATCTTTTATTTTTTATGCAGAGAAAAAGAGAGAGAGGGAGGGGGAGAGAGAGAGAGAGAGATAAATCATGAACCAGGGAGGGGCAGAGAGAGACACACACAGAATCTGAAGCTAGCTCCAGGCTCTGAGCTGTTAGCACAGAGCCCAACATGGGGCTCGAACTCACCAACAGTGAGTTCATGACCTGAGCCAAAGTCAGATGCTTAACCAACTGAGCCACCCAGACACCCCTAGAATGCCTCTTTCAAATAGCAACCTGCTCATAATGACATTTGATGCTCAAAGTTATTCTGTAATAAGCATTGAACATCCACTTTCTCTCTTTCCATAGCTATTTTTTGATTATTCAAAATAATAAAATATGATGTAATTTGTGTAACAGCAAGGAGTATGTCTTCCAATCCAGGAATTTGCCTCAAAAAAGCAGGTGGACACTTTTCTCTGAAACTGGGTTTGCAATGTTTTTATTTTTAATTTTTTTAATGTTTATTTACTTTTGAGAGAGAGTTACAGAATATCGGCAGGGGAGGGCAGAGTTAAGAGGGAGACACAGAATGTGAAGCAGGCTCCAGGCTCTCAGCTGTCAGCATAGAGCCCAACGCAGGGCTCCAACTCAAGGACCCTGACATTATGACCTGAGCTGAAGTGGGACACTTAACTGTGAACCACCCAGGTGACCATGCAATATTTTTTTTATTGCACACTAGAATCCTTTGCAGATAATTCTCCTAACAAGTAGTTTCTTTGCTTCAGGAAAATAACAAAATGTTGCTTGAAAAACATTTGAAACCAGTAATGGTATGTCATAGAGGAATAAAGAAAGGAAGTAGGGTTATCCCCATTGAGCAGTATGGCCTCTACTGCAGGAGGCTTTGTACAATATCTGTGTAGAGAAATAAGGGATTTAAGGACAGAGGGCAGGTGGGGATTTATGCAGTTTTACCTTTTGATTGTTTCCATTATTTTTATGTCATCATACTTTAAAAATCATGCAAGAAATAGAGCTTGTGATATATTGTCATAAATTACTCCTTAAGTGCGCAGTTTTAAAGTGACTACAGCTAATGGGTTTAATAAAATGTCTCCTACCTCTAACGTGCTTCAGAAAAAAAAAATCAGATATTTGACTTAGGCAAAATATATTTTTATTGTTTTGTTACTCCCCCCTTTACTTCTGAAACAAACTTTTCCTGACATCACCTATTAATGACAACCAGAATTGGCTTAATCTCTCAGACTTGAAATCTAAGTGGCATTTTCCCCTTTATTTTGTTGTTTTCCTCTTCATGCAATATCTATTTCCTCTTATCCAATGTCTATTAATTCTCCTAGATTTTGCTCTTGCATGTGTTAAAATATCTCCCTATACCCCTCCCTTCTTCTCATTTTCCCAAGATTCTAGCTTCCTAATTTAAAAAAAAAAAAAATCACTAATTCCAAATTAAGGGATAGATTCAACCTACTCTCTGGATTGGGGAGTGATTTTCATTAAATTGAAGACCAGTGGTAAAGAATAGAAACAATCGATAGACTCTGCTTTTTAAAATTTTTTTTTTTTTTATTTTTACTGAGCCAACCTGCCTTGGTCCAGCAAAGTAAGGTCTCTAACAGAGAATTCAGTCATTATTCCTTTAGTTCCTGGAGGTATTTCTTAGCATAATGAGATTAGCCTTTCTTTATCCTTATGACCATTTGGATATCATACTTCCAGAAACGAAACAGGCCGATAGTTAATGTAGGGATTAATAGGAGCCCTTGTAATTCTTGTATGTGTCATTCTCTCAACTTATGATCTGTCCTGGCTAAGATAAGAAGAACCTTGGGAGGAGGACTCTGGGGATTGTAGGTTTAATATACTTGGCCTTTTGAGATGATCAGAAAGCATTCGACTCAGAATAGAAGATCCTACATTGGTCAAACAGAGTCACGGTATGTATTAAAAAATTATTTGAGGCTCCTGGGTGGCTCAGTCAGTTGAGTGGCTGACTTCAGCTCAGGTCATGATATCATAATTCATGGGTTTGAGCCCAGCATCATGCTCTGTGCTGACAGCTCAGAGCCTAGAGCCTGCTTTGGATTCTGTGTCTCCCTCTGTCTGTGCCCCTTCCCCACTTGGGTACCCTCTCTCTCTCCCTCCCTTCTCTCTCTCTCTTTCTCTCTCTCTCTCTCAAAATAAACATTAAATTGTTTTTAATTAGTCAAGAAGATTCCCGTATTCATAAACTTGTCTTTTTAAAACAGATGATGGATTAGCTTTAAGATTCCACAGCCCCAGGTGTTGTATGTAAACAATGAAACATGGGAGTCTATTCCTGAAGCCAAGAGCATACCGTATACACTGTATGTTGGCCAACTTGACAGTAAATTACATTAAAAAAGAAAAAAAGTAATTGCACAGGACAGTGAATCAGGACATGCACAGTAGGCTCTTGTCAAACCAGAAGCGTCAGTTCTTGCAACTCTTCTACCTTATGCCAAATGGTTACCTAATTTTGATATATTTATGAAAGTGGGTCCTTGGGGCTTAGGTAAGGGCTCTCCCCATTATCTTTACCTCACTCCTCAAAAATCTGCTGCAGAGAACTTATCATTTTATTGAAAGTTACCATCTAGAACACTGAGACTTGGTCCAGGAATGGTATTCGTATATAATCCTCAGCAGAGGGAGCAAAGTCAGACAAACTATACTTACCTTCCTATTTATTAATTTTTAATAATTTCTGCATACAAGGCAGTAGGTTTATTAAATTCTACAGGACTGAAAGTAAATAAAGGTAAAATACAAGATGGGACAATTTTTAAAGTGCTATGGCAAGTGGAAGTACAAAATATGTTAAATATGGCATGACAATATAGCCTTACTAAGACACACCAAGGTGTTATCTGTCCTCAAGTCCTGAGCCTGTGAGTTTTCAAACTTCCTCAGGACTAATCTTGATTACTTTCTAATACCTCGTTCATAGGGCTTTGGCTCTGTCTACTATCAAATATACAAAGCCTTAGACACAATAACACCTGGCAAGTCATTTTCTAAAACGAGCATTCATTATAACAAAAATCCATGAAAAGTGGAGGAAGAGCATCTATAGGATATTTCAAGGAGACTTTGTTGTCCATGGTGTTTTGAAATTCACTACTAGTATGAAGTGCAGATAAGCTATTTAGCATACACTGAATGTTCATCAGGTAGCAACTTAACTGTGACTGTATGTGTGTATGCTTCAACACATAAATACACTTCTCGAAGGACACATTTTGAAAATAGCTCTATCTGTACCAAAAGCATGAAGAAGGAATAATTCTCCACATTGAGCAAAAGGTGTCTGTACCCTTATCACAAAAGTGATACGGTTTTACATTATTAGGCTTTTTTTTTTCATCCTCTGTCTTTATACTAAGTCTAGAGATTTATGAGTGTTTATGAAATGAGGGACTATGACAAGCCTATTTTTTAAAAAGTTAATTCATTTATTCTGAGAGAGAAAGCATTGAGTGTTTGAGGGAGAGGCAAAGAGAGAGGGAGAGAGAATCCCAAGCAGACCCATGCTGATAGCACAGAGCCCCATCCGGGGCTCAATCTCACCAACCATGAAATCATGACCTGAGCCCAAACCAAAAGCTGGACGCTTAACTGACTGAGCCACGCAGGCACCCTGTGACAAGCCTATTTCAAACAACATTTTATGCCTTTGTCTGGATATCATCTGGTTATACAGATAAATAGTTGAAGGTTTGAAATAGGCCTTTTTGGTCATATTGCCTTTGGTCACAACTCATCCTTAAGTCCATCCTTAATTTCCAGATTATCCTCTGTAAATACAATAAATTTGACATGAGAATTTACTACCCTCATAGCCATGTAGTAATGCATGGGACAATTACAATGTCTGCACAGACATACCTTTATCAATGATCAATAAACAAAACTAAAGAAATAAGGCCAGCAAAAATATTGCAGAACAAAAGAAAAAAGCATCAGCCTGAAAAATTATAAAGACCTTTGCCGACAAAACTGAACTTGGAGGGGCGCTTGGGTGGCTCAGTTGGCTGAGTGACCGACTTCAGCTGAGGTCACGATCTCGTGGTTGAGGAGTTGGAGAGCCTCCTCGGTCTCTGCTGACAGCTCAGAGCCTGGAGCCTGTTTCGGATTCTGTGTCTCCCTCTTTCTCTGCCCCTCCCCTGCTCATGCTCTGTCTCTCTCTGTCTCAAAAAAAAGTATAAACATTAAAAAAAATTTTTTTAAATTTTGAAAATAATCTATTATAGGAACTACAAGACTTAATTGAAAACCTGTATGAAGCTCTGACCTGAAAGCAGAAGGCATCAGAGCTAAAACAAGGTATAAATTAGCATAATAAAAGAAGACAGACAGAGGAAAATATTGACAACGGAATGAAATAAAAAATGATAAGATTGAAATTAAGTAGAACAAAGCTTGAGTGTGCGTTGGAGGTAATAATAATAAAAAATATTATAATTCTTCACTATTCAAACAGTTCAGGTGGAATTTCTTGCAATATTTGATGATCACTTAAAACAATGAGTAGGACTGTTCTCTGTCACTCCAGAAAGACTAAACTCATTACACGGTAGAAATACAAAATGGAGAGATTGTGTTCATTGTGCCATAAAATGGACAAACTCAATGGCCTCATTGTATAAAACTGAACTTCATTCTACAATTATTGGACATTTTTCTTACTAAGGAATGCAAATGCTGGTTTTACACATCTTTTGTGTCCAATTTCTTGATTGGTAAATATCTTTGTTATGATTTGTATGAGTTAATGCACAAAAATCATTTAGAACAGTGCCTAATACAAAGTAGGTATTCAGGACATAATGTAAATTGTAATATTAGAATAAACCAAATGACTTGCAGATCTCTCAATGACAGATATATTATCAACAAGCGTTCTTAAATATTTCACCAGTGGATTCTTCTTTGTTAATGACACATAAATTTATGCATACAGTATAAGATCAAGTGTATTAAAAAGATACCAAGCAGAAAAAAACATGACAATGTATATCAAAATACTGAGACTGTTTATGTGTGTGGGACTCTGGGTGATTTTTATCTTCATTATTTTCTTAATGTTTTACAGTAAGCATGCTACAAATTAAATTTCAGAAGCTATTTAATTCTTATAATTATCAGTAGGTGCATGCTACTAATACACTAATAATGTAAAAATTCTTTTCTAACAACTACAGAGAAATCACTAATGTAACCCTGGAGTGAGACTATGGGAATGTTTTTGTTTCTACTGCTTTTTCAGGTTTTCTTGTAATTGGATGTCTTATTTTTTTCATTTTTTAAAAATGTTTATTATTGACAGACAGTGAGAGATGGAGCATGAGCATGGGAGGGGCAGAGAGAGACAGAGACACAGAATCCGAACCAGGCTCTGAGCTGTCAGTACAGAGTCTGACGCGGGGCTTAAACCCACAAACCGCGAGATCGTTACCTGAGCTGAAGTCAGACGCGTAACTGACTGAGCCACCCAGGTGCCACTGGATGTCGTATTTTGAAGTGGAAAAAAAAAAGTTACACTATGTAGTAAAATTAGAAATATCTCTTCCATTTAATCATTCCTATTCTAACTTAGAGTTCTCTCTACTCTTTTGAACTCTGATAATGTTTTCCACTTTAGTTGGAAACTTACAGTTATTCATGGTTACCTGTCATGTGTTCAAATTATTGGCATAACTTCCTGATCTTTTTTTATGAATATACTTTAATGGGTTTATACATAATTCCACTTAATGCTTAATCGGAAATGGTTTAACTATAATAAATTCCACACATTTTTCTTCTACTGAAAATCTTGTGACCTTTATGTTAGCTGGAACATACATGTACCATGATTTCTAACCCGATGGGGTGTCCATGAAGATGCACAATTCTTCACAGACATGGGAATCCAAATAAAGTTAAGGCACAGTAGGAAATTTCCCCTCAGTGATAAAATGTTGAGAAATAGAGAACATCTGAATGAAGTTAAACACTGAGTTAGGAAGAAGAGGACCTGTGTTCTAATTTTGGTTTTACCACTGAGGAGCTTAGTGGTCTAAGAACTTGCTTTCACTTTTGGAAAATTAAAGGTTTGGGATGGATCAATGATGGTTTAAATTTTCCATGTATCAAATAACAGTTTATTTTCTTGTCTGGTTCCTTTCACTGCATTTGTTGCATGTTTCAATGATCTATTGCTTTATAATGTAAATAGATTCCATCTTATGATTATATTAAACTTGTACCTCCGTTTCACCTATTAATGAGTATTTGTGTTGTTTTAGTTTAAAGCTATTACAATGAAGCTACTAAAAATATTTGCATGCAAGTATTTGTACACAAGAATCATGCTTTGATTCTCTTTGGTAAATACGTAAAAGTTGGATGCCTGGATTATTTGGTAGGTATATGTTTAACTTAATGGGAAACTGGCAAATTGTTTTCTAAAGTAGCTGTACCATTTTACATTCTCACAGCGTAGCAGAGTGACAGATGCTTCAAATTCTCATCAAACCTGCAGTGGTCAATCTACTTAATTTTATCCATTCTAATAGATGTGTGGTAATATTTCATTGTAGTTTTAATTTGTATTTCAACAATCCCGTTGAGCACCTTTTCATGAGCATTTTTGCCATTTATGTCTCTTTTTTGTTGCAGTGTCTATTCAACTCATGTTCCTGTTAAAAAGCATTAGTTTTCTTGTTTTGAGTTTTGAGAGTTTTTTTAGATATTCTGATAGAAGTCCTTTATTGGATATAGGCTTATAAAGATTTTTTCCCCTTTCTATGGGTTGTCTTGCCATTGTTTGTTTTTTTCAAAGAGAAGATCTTACTTTCTATGAAGTCCAACTTAGTATTTTTTATTTTATGGATTGCATTATACCTAAGAAATACTTTCCTAACCTAATGTCACAAAGATTATGTAGTATATTTTGTTGAAATTTCACTCTGATTGTAGATTTGTCTGTTTCTCCTTGCAGTTCAGTCAGATTTTGCCTCATAAATTTTGAAGCACTTTTACTAGAAAAATAAACAACTGAGGCAGGTATATTAAGTTATGCCTTTAAAAAAATCAAATATAATGATCTCTACCTTTTAATTGGAGTTTTAAATCTCAAACATTTAATGTGATTCTTTACATGGTCAAGATTAAATCTTCCATCTTGCAATTGGTATTCTTTCCTATCTCTTCTTTTCTCCCCTTTTCCTCTTTTTCTGCCTCCTTTAAGTGGTGTACCTATGTAGTTTTTAATTTTTTTAATTTTTTGATGTTTTATTTCTGAGAGAGAGAAAGAGAGAGAGAGAGAGAGAGAGAGAGAAAGCAAGCAGATGTGTAAGCAGGGGAGGGGCAGAGAGAGGGAGACACAGAATCTGAAGCAGGCTCCAGGCTCTGAGCTGTCAGCACAAAACCTGAGGCTGGGCTTGAACTCACAAACTGCGAGATAATGACCTGAGCTGAAGTCGGACACTTAACCACTGAGCCACCCAGGAACCCCATATAATTTTTTAATATTTTTATTTATTTATTTATTTTTTATTTTATTTTTTTAGTTTATTTATTTTTGAGACAGAGAGAGACAGAGCATGAACGGGGGAGGGTCAGAGAGAGAGGGAGACACAGAATCGGAATCAGGCTCCAGGCTCTGAGCCATCAGCCCAGAGCCCGACGCGGGGCTCGAACTCACAGACTGCGAGATCGTGACCTGAGCTGAAGTCGGACGCCTAACCGACTGAGCCACCCAGGCGCCCCAATATTTTTATTTTTAAGTAATCCTTACACCCAGCATGGGGCTCGAACTCAAAAGCCCAACATCAAGAGTCCATTTGCAGCAACTGAGCCAGCCAAGTATTTATATACTTTCCATTATTTCTTAGTATTTCTACAAATAGTCTTTTAACGGCCGATATTTATTTAATTTTTGATTATTGCCTTTGGGTTTTTAGTATATGTATTTAAGTTCATACAGTCTACCTTCAAATAACCTCATACCAGTTCATTATTGTTCAGGAGCCTTAAAACAGTTTACTTTTGCTCCTGTGGACCTGTTATTTTCTTATTCTTTTGTTTAAAAAGTGCATTATCCTTCAAAGAGATATAAATAAAAATAAAAATCCTATATATTTGCCCATACAGTTACCATTTTCAGTACTCTTTATTTGTTATTCTTTCAGTAGATCCATATTTTCATTGGGTATCATTTTCCTTCCACCTTAATGGCTCCTTTTGACATTTCTTGGATCTGCTGGTGATGATTTCTTTCAGCTTTTGTATGTCTTAAAAACTGGTATTTCACCTTCATTTTGAAAAACACTGTTGTTGAGTATACACTTCAAGGTTGTAGAGACTTTTCTTGCAGTGTTTTAAAGATGTTGCTTCATCTGCATTGTTTCTCTTGAGAAATACGTTGTCAGTGTTCAATGAACGGCTTGGATCTGTCGGCTTCTATTTCTTATAAATGTGAAAAATTTTAGTAATTGTTTCTAAAAATATTTTCTGTGCCTCACTTGTACTCTGTTCTTATTTGAGGACAACTACACATATATGAGGCTACTTTAATTTGTCTCTTAGCTCTCTAATATTATTTTCATTTTGTTGTAAGTCTTTACCTCTATTTTATTTTGAATAGTTCCAATTACCATCTTTTAAAATACATTGTATTTTCTTATGTCTGATATATTATTAATCTCATCCTGTGTATTTTTCATCTATGACACTTTGTTTTCCATCTCTAGAAGTTCAATGTGATGTTTTTGGAAGTTCATGTCCCTATATAATATTTCTATCATTTCCTCCAGCTTTTTGAAATCAATAAAGTTAAAACAATATTTCTAATTTCTTTGTCTACTAATTGTACAATAATTTTGAGTTCCATGTTGCTTTCAATATGACTGATTTTTCTCCTCGTTGTAATTTTCTGCATCTTTGCACATTTGGTAATTTTCAATATGATACCAGAAATCATTGATTTTTAGACTTTTTTGGAAACGAATATTTTTGTATTCCTATAAATACTCTATAGTTTTGTTCTAATATGAAGTTATTTGGAAACGATTTGATCCTTTCACATAATTCTTTTTAGAGTTAGTACCAGTGTAGTATTTACTCTGGGGATAATTATTCCTCACTCCTGAGGGAAAATCCTTTAGCATCCTTTACCCAATATCAAGCAAATGATAACGTTTCCCAGTGTAACTATTCCTGGCCTGGTGTAGGCTTTCAGTCCTCCCCTCAAATGCTTTGGGGTAATCCTTTCCCTGGCCCCAGGGAAGTTTCTCAAGCACATGACCTCATAAGTATGATGAGGAATACTTAGGGGAAAGACTCTGCAATCTTTGGTATTCTCTCAACATCAGAAGTTGGCAATGGGTTAGGTAGAAATACCTTAGGCTTTGTAAACTATGTCACATTTTTCTTTTTCTTTGTATTTTTTAAATATAAAGAAAAGTAAAGACCATTCTTAGTACATGGACTATATGAAAACAGGCTGTGGCACCCAGGCTGTAGTTTGCCAGTCTTTGACCACACAGCTTTCTCTTTTCTGTTACTCTGCTCTACAAATTCTAGCTACCTCAATTTCCCTGGACTCTCAGCTTCTTCACCTCAATAGGACAGTCTTCCAGGCACAACCTGCATTCATCTTCTCTCTGCTGTATCTTGGACACAATCTCAAGGCAGTAAGTGGGACCATTGTCAGGCTTTCATTTATTTCTTCTCTCTTAGATACTTCTGTTCTGAGTTGTCTGATGTCCAATGTTTTAGAAACCATTGGCTCATATATTTTATACTGTTTTTAGTTTGAAGGTAATATATCTGGTCCCTATTACTCCACCTTCACTGAAAGTGAAGTTCAAGCATAAACATTTCATATTTCCTTCAGTTTATTCTTGTTAATGGTGTTTCTATAAATGGTTGCCAATAATCAAAATATACAAATATACAAGGAGTAGCAAATTCATTTGTCTTTTATAAGTTATGTTTACTTTTTTTAGTTTTATTTTCCCCTCACGGTTTATCTTTCTGTTTCATTTTCTGAGCATTTCACTTTATGGTTATATTCATTAATTTGTCTTTGCTAGTATGTTGCCATTTCTCCTCCTGCAAGTGTTAGCAAACTGGAATATCAAATGTTAGAAACCAAAAACAAACGGCTGTAAAAGTTTAGGAGGAAAAGAAAAGAGAAAGAGGGAACAAGGGGAGGAATGAAGAAATACAATTTTCTCTGAGTCCTTGGATAGTGTTGCTTCATTGGCTTCTTGAAACTTGTGCTGCTCCTGAGAAGTCAGACATTGATCTGATTGTCTTCCTTTCCGGCAATCTATTATTGTTAAAAAGTACTGAATTTCCTTTTTTCCTTTATCTGAATGTTGTGAAATAGCACTACACTGTCTCTAGTTGTGCTGTTTTTATTAACTAAGTATCTGTAATGTTTTAATATTGTAGGACTCCTGCCTTCCATCCCGTCTGGGAAATTTTACTAGTATTTGTTTAAATATGAGCATTTTGGGGGCACCTGGGCGGCTGTCAGTTGAGTGTCCGACTTCAGCTCAGGTCATGATCTCACAGTCTGTGAGTTAGAGCCCGGCATCAGGCTCTGTGCTGACAGCTCAGAGCTTGGAGCCTGCTTCGGATTCTGTGTCTCCCTCTCTCTCTGCCCCTCCCCTGCTCATGCTCTGTCTCTGTCTGTCTCAAAAATAAATTTAAAAAAACATTAAAATTTTGAAAAAATAAATAAATAAACATGAGCATTTATTCTCCCAATTTCCTCCTTCTAAAATTCCTGCTTAACAGATGTCAGAAAATACAGGTTTATCCTCAGTTTCCCTTAATATTCCTTTTAGATTTTCATCTCTTTGCCCCTCTGTGCTTCATACTAAGGTAACTTCTTCATGTGCTCATCTACCTAATGAATTTGCTTTCTGTTTTGCATAGTATGCTATCTAGCGCATTTACTGACGTCTTTAGTTTAAAATTTCCATATTTCTATCCCAAATCTCTCATTCTTAAAATAGTAACCTACTTTTGTTTCCTACATGGGATATTATCTGTACCTTCTGAGCATATTAATTATACCCATTTTATTACCAGTTAAATTTTGAGGTTGAGTTTGTTTTCTCTGTCCTGCTGTTGACATTTATTCATTCATATGTGCTTATTTGTGACCACGTACCCATGTTTAATGGGTATTTCCTATCATCTGTTGTAGATCAGCAACTTTCTTGGGGGAAGAGATAGGAAGTTTTTCTGTAGCTTGTACTGTGATTTGTTTTGAAGGAGAATGAGATTTATAGATGAGTAAGATACTCAGACACTTACTCTTCTCGGTGTAGCTGCTCCTGAGTCCTGTCAAGTTCATACATTCTGTTTTTGGCTTGAGAGGAGTTAGTGCCATTATTGTTGATTTAAGAGGATAAAGGAAGGGGGGTGTGCCTGGGTGGCTCAGCTGGTTGGGTGGCAGACTGCAGCTCAGGTCATGATCCTGCACTTTGTGGATTTGAGCGCCATGTTGGGTTCTGTGCTGACAGCTGATACAGCCTCTTTATGCCCTGCCCCTGCCTTTCTCCTCCTTCTGCCCAAACCTCATGCTCTCTCTCTCTCAAAAATAAATAAACATTAAAAAAATTATTTAATAAAGAGGAGGAAGAGAGATTACAACAGATGAAATCTCTTTGCTGAAATTTCAGTAGGTTGGTTGGTTGTTTTATTTTTCCCCATTAAATTATGTTGCTAATGACTGTTTCTCCTTGTCTGTTTTCAGCATTTACCACTTTGGGGCATGGAGCTCCTTGGTGTCATTGCTTCATACATTTTGAGATATGATACCCTTCTTCATCCTATCTCATCTGCTTTGTGTTTTTAGGGGTTCCTCAAAGTTTCTGGTTTGCTGCTCATTAAATATGGTTATGTATGGGAGTGTATACATTTTAATGAATCTTCTATTATTTTAGATGATTTAGTATGAAAATAGGAGACATGCATATGATTAGTGCACCTTATTGAATCAGAAGTGTATTTTGTTATTCTCACATTTCCAAACCTCATTTTAATCTTTCCTTGTGAATCCAGTGGGAGGTATTCTATAATTGTTTCATATATCAGTAGCTCTGGCATTGTGGAACATCTGGATAATGTAGGACTCTATCAACAATTCTGCAAATTCAGGCTTTGAGATATATTTACTACCATTATTTTATTTATAAGAAAAGAATAGTGAAATACTACCTCATCTGTGAAATTTTTTTATTATCTATGGAGTTGCAATTCAAATAATGCAAAAGGGATTGGATCAGATTGTTTTTAGGCACAATACATATATTTTTGCTCTATAATTCAAAGCTTACTTATCTCTTTGTTGTTTATAGCTGCACTGTTGATTCACTAAATTTAGCATGGAATGCCCAGTAGACCATTCACCAGGCAACACGATATAGAAGGGCACCTACTGGGCAGAAGTGGGAGAGCACTCTTAGGAATCTCTCAGGACATTACACTGGTTCCAATGGACAAGTGTTTACTTAGCGGTTTTAAGTCCTCTTACTGTTCATTAATTGTGATAGGACCAAGTCGTTCATTTTTTCTACATCCTAAAATAGAACAAAAAATATATATGTGTAAAGATACTAAGTACCAAGAAAGACAATTTTCTCTATTACATTAGAATTGTTTAATAAACCAAGTATTTTCCAAATAAAATATGACCACACATGACAAGTGTTAGTTCCAAATTTCTCCATTCATACTTAACATATTTCCCAGTTATTACTGCCAAAATATTTTCATGTGAATTAAGGAATCAATTACATAAACAGTGGGTATTTTTAAAATACTACAATATGCAACACAGTTTACCAGAGGCAGAGTTGAACAGGACAATTACGTTCAAATTGTAACAAGGTAGTTAGGGAGAAACAATGCAGGCATAGTAATAGCATTATAAGGCAAAATAATTATAATCCAAAATAGCACATGAAACATTTTGAAAAAGGTGTAGCAAAACATAAGTCATAAGAGTTAAGAGAAAGATATGATCACTGAACATTGGTTAGTCTGGAAACTTCTTGGAGGAGACTTGAGTTATATCTCCATGGAAACATCAATTCAGAAGACAGGGATGCACAGTTTAGGTAGAAGTTAGCTATGCAAGGTAGCTTGGTTGTCAGAAACTGGATCTGTTTGATGCTTAAGGAGTGGTGCAGCCTGGATGTAGCCCATAGTGTATGATGGGTAATAGTTATAGAGAAAAAGAAAGGAGAGCTGGGGATCTGACAGCAGAGAAACTTAATTGCTAGACTACATAATACTTAAATTTGTACGTTGATGTCTTGATTAAATGTATGGGGGGGGGGCAGGATTGTAACTTTGTAACTTTATACCCTGAGATGGTAAGTTTAGAAAACTCAACATGAATATATTTTGGTAAGTGGGTATTTGGCAACTAGAAAGGTCCATTCATTCATTCAACTTGATCTCAGGCATGTTCTGGTTTCTGTGGATGTACTGCCTAATAACAAGGCTAATGATCTCATGGGACACACATGGAAAAATTAAAATTATGGGAAATTGTTTGAGGGAAGCATTGAGGTGTAAGCACTGATGAAGGCACAGAGGCTGAAAAGAGTTTGCAAGCTTGTTTGGTGTGCAGGTAGAGTAGTGGCTGAGTAGCATTACATGTCAACATGACTGGGCTAAGGGATGCCCAGATAGATGCTGAGACATTATTTCTAGATGTATCTGTGAGGGTGTTTGCAGAAAAGATGACCATTTGAATTGGTAAACTGAGGAAAGAAGAGCTACCCTCACCAATGTGAGTGGGCATCATTCCATCTCTTGAGGGCCTGAAGAGAAGAAAAAGATGGAGCAAAGGTAAATTTACACTTTGATTTAACTGGGACATCTGTCTTCTGTCCACAGACATCACTACTGCTGGTTCTCAGGCTTCTGGGCTCAGGAACATAGACCATTGGCTATCTTGGTTCTCAGGCCTTCAGACTCAGACTGAATTATACCACAGACTTTCCTCATTCTCCAAATTGGAGATGGCAGATTGTAGGACTTCTTGGTCTCCATGTGACCTCTGTTACTAGTAATAAATCACTTCCTATCTGTCTGTCTCCATCTATCCAGCCAACCTATCGGTTCTGTTTTTCTGGAGCACCCTAAGACAGTGGCACAATGAAAGAGGTAAACAGCAGTATGAGATGAGGTTGAGTAACCAGAGCAAGGGGGAGGTCATGCAATACCTTTATAATTTTTGGAAAGAGGCGAGGTTAAATTTTATATGTAGTAGAACATTGAAAATTTTCATGCATGGCAAGGCACTAACATGATCTGGATAATAACCCAAGGCCAGTGGTATGAACTGCTAAGAGGTTGTTTGAGTAAGAGATGCTGGCCAATTGGGCTGAAGTGGTGACAGTTGAGATAGAAGCTAAGGAGTTTGAAATGCATTTCAGGAGTTAGAAGTAGCAGGAATCCCTGATGGGTTGGATGTAGGGAGTGACTGGAAGCAGAGTAAGCTTTTTTGTTTGAGTGGCCAAATGGAATTTGAAAGCCTAAGGGAGAGGTCAAAAGTTCATGTTGTGATTCGTAAAGGGTGAAATATATGTGAAACAGTAGTTAGTTGAGTATGTGAGGTTGCATCTCTGAGAACTCTAGGCTGTTTCGTTTCTGATTCCTTGGGAGTTTGTTTTCTCATCTTTCCATTCTGTAATTTTATGTTTCCCCACATCCCTTCTTAGGCCTTCTTCACTGCTTACTCGACTTATTATGCTTGGCTTAATAGATTCACCTCTGGGTCTCATCTTTCACCTGTTTGCTCACAATATTTACTTTCTTATCTTCAGTTCAGTCCTGTGTCCTGAATGTATAGTAACATATATTCACCTGTCTACATAGGTTATGTATGTACCCAAAATTCCATATAGTTCATAAAGACACAGCTATCCATTGAGAAACCTCAAACAACTCCTCACTTCAGCCTTGTTCGCACTCTCTGAATGCAATCCATAACTTAATCTTGCTGCATGATATTTTTAATCTTCTTGAGTGTTTACAAAAATCTTCTTTACTTGGATTTAGTTTACTCCCACAGTCAGGATGGAGCTGGACTTAGGGGTGAGTGTCAAATGGCCTTCACTATGAGGATCCATAGGACGGAAAGCCAAACATATTGTGAGGTTAAGCAGTTAAGAGCAGGGAAGTGTCAGGATTCAGGTAACATGTTAGGGTAATGGCTATGGCAGCTGTGAGCTAGACAGATGGGAGTAAGGAGAAACTAGAGGGAGAGACGTTTCACAATGGGGACTAGGACACCGAGTTGTCTCCTAAGAAATTATCAAATAAAATTGCACATAATTAAGGGTGGAATATGTTTTTCTTTTCAAAAGCATTTCTGAAAAAATTCTATTACACCTCACTAAAGAACGAATTTCAAGGGGAAGGGAGGTTGAAAAGACTACCCTCAGCTGTCAGACCATGGATCCCTTAGAACATTACCATGGAATTTAGGGTTCTGT
Source organism: Prionailurus bengalensis (assembly GCF_016509475.1). Taxonomy (NCBI): domain Eukaryota; kingdom Metazoa; phylum Chordata; class Mammalia; order Carnivora; family Felidae; genus Prionailurus; species Prionailurus bengalensis. The sequence goes on from NC_057354.1 coordinate 71,797,042, forward strand.
CTTGTTGGCAATTATCTGTCTCGAGCAAACTTTGCTGTGATACAAGAAAATTAATTGTTCTAATGCAAAACATATCATTATAAACTTTGTTATATAGGGTGTGATGCAACACTCTCCCACACATAAACACAAACTCTCACGGGTTTAATCATCTTTTTATTTTTAGCATATTTGTTTCCTATTAAATGGATTGTAAAACCATTTTAAAAATCATGTATTTGACATTAGAATTTTTTTTCTAAAAGCCTGTAGCACTAGCATATTTATCTTCATGAGTTGTCATGGTTGATGGGAGAAGTGCAGTGCTTGGTGTAAATCAGATGTGTCTCTGGATATTTGTCATCTGTATCCAGGTGAATAATAGTTTCAAATGGACATCATGGGCAACCTTAAAGGGAAAAATGGATCAGAAAAAGACATCCTTATTTCAATAAGGATGCAAATCTTTGAAAGCCATGCAATGGTGCCTGTTGGAGGGATGCAGGTTCATTGTGTCTGTGGACTCCAGGAAGCAGTGACAGAGAGAGTACTTTTCTTTGCTGAGCATCCTTTGAGATTCTGTCCTGTTGAGTCACTCTAGAATTAAGTTGGTGTCATTTGCCTAATTCATAGAATGTGTTTAAGTCCAGGAGAGTGACGCCTAAGTGGCTCAGTCAGTTAAGCATCCGATTCTTGTTTTTGGCTCAGATCATGATCTCATGGTTTGGTTAGTGAGATTGAGCCCCATGTTGGGCTCTGTGCTGACAGTGTAGAGACGTCTTGGAATTTTCTCTCTCCTTTCTCTCACCATCCCGTGCACTCTTTCTCTCCCTCTTTCTCTCTCTCTCTCTCTCTCTCTCTCTCTCTCTCTCTCTCTCTCCCTTCTTCCCTCCCCACCTACTCCCTCTCTCTCAAAATAAATAAATAAGCATTAAAAAAAATAAATCCAGTAGAAAGCCAAATAGTCAGTGAGGACTTAGTAAATTTTTATGTTGTTTAAAATTGTGGTAATTCAAATGAATGTTGGAAGGTTTGGAGTTTTAAATAAACATTCCAGACGACCGGGGCTTTTACATGTTGAGTGTGTCATAGGAAAGATAGCTACCACTTTAATCAGCTTGGAAAATTGCGACTATGTGAAATGTAGAGGGTAGGTAGGTCAATCTACCATGGACTCCATGACAGCTCACATCAAGCTGACCTGCCTTTATTACTGATTATCAGTAGCCACCAAGGCTACTCATTCCCTTGAAAATATCAAAAACTGGCTTAAGAAGAGTTCATGATGTGACTCTAAATCCACCCCGTTCCCTTTTCTTCCCTGTTTTGTAGCTATCTCCGAATCAATATGTCATAATTTTGGTTAAAACTCCTGTTTTGGCTGCTGGTCCCCACATATGCCATTATGAGACATTATCTTGGCTTTCTAGTTTCCCATTTCATTACAATACAGTGGTACCATTATGTGATATAACAGTGCCTAGGGCCAAGGTAATTTCGTATTTAAATATCACTGGCATTGAATTTCCCATTTTATGATTCCTGTGCTACATGGACTATGATCACCAGAGTGAAACATGACAGCTACCATAAATACCTGCTCAGCATATATATTTATTTTTATTTCTTTATTATAATAATTTTCAATATATGCAAAGTAGAAAGAATGGTACATTGAACCTTACATATGTGTCAATCATCTTTGACAATTATTAATACATAACTAAACTCGCTATGTTTCAATTGGCTGTTTTGACATTTTTATTTGTAAATAAGTGCTCTTAGTATTTTAGCCACATCCAGTTTTCTTCTATTGTGAGCAATTAGCAAATTGCTTATTGAGAGTAGACAATTTGATACATCTTTTTTTCCAAGAATGTGTGAGGCAGAATGTTCTTCTGCAAGTTACTGGGTAAACATCTTTCTAACTATCTTTCTCTCATTAACTCATTCTGTGAATCATTTATTTGGTCACTCAGTTTTAAATAACCCTGTGTATACTGAACATTCAAGGACAAAACTGCAGTCTCAAAGAAGTTCCCAACTTAAAAGGGTTTGATGGTTAATGAGATATTTTCTGGGGACAGGGTAAGAGTTACTTGACTGCAAAGTCAAGGTTATGATCCTCATCTCTTGGCTCTACATTATGAGAAACACTATCATTATGTGGCTTTCCTATTTCTAATAAATGGTTGATACAGTTCACATCTACATGTTTATCATGGTGGCAATATTATAATTCATGGACACACTGCAAGTCTTTGACTAAAGATTTTTCCTAATAGAAGCTCCCATCCCTCAACAGTGAGCATGATGTTATAAATGTAGCTAACATTCATAAACCATTTTAAAGTGACCCACACATTGAATCAATGAGTGAATACATGATCAAAAGTATTAATTCTCTATAAATTGTTTATATTTCCTTTTGAAATAAAATTCAGGTTGTACAACCACACTCAGACATGATCTAATTGGCCAATTCTTGGAATCAAAGCATTGGGAAGTTGAAAAGCTGATATCAACCATTTATTCAAATCCTATATTTTTATAGATTAAAAGAAAAAAATAAGGTTCAGTGATAATAGCCTGCTTCTTGAAGTTCATACAAAATAGAACTAGAGCTTATTGATGTGACTTCTTGACTAGTGTTCTTTCTTCATACCACACTGGGATAACATAATTTGATCCAGTTGTAAATGGTAAGGTGACTGTAATAACTAAAAATAACAAATCCTTTCATACAGGCTTCCTGCAGTTGTACTCTGCTTATAACCCTTATTATAAAACATGAACTAAATAAATCTTCCATGGAACATAATTCTAAAATGTTTTTATCTTGATGTTTCAGGGACCACTAGTTCTGTTGATTGATGGGTAGGGATTGACTCAATTATTACTAATTCTTAAAACTAAATGCATTTGTTGAAATAGTGTCATCTTGTCCTTAGCCACAGCACTGAAGGCATAGTAATTGGTCTAATAAAAATAAATAAATAGTTACAGCGTCAAAGAGCATCTAGGTGTGGTTAGATAATAAAAGGACAAGATACAATCAGAAATAACTTCCTTTCTTGACAGGATTAATGATGGAACTGCAGCTAATTTCATCCTGAGGGGGATTAACACAAAGACAGGCTTTGTTTTCCATCTTTGGGTTAGCCTTAAAAATGGAGTAGGTCTTCCTATTTAGGAGCTTGTCCACAAGTTTGTTCATAACTAATTTCTATGCCCATTGTCTTTGCCTCTCAAGTAGGAAATTTGACCACAGAACATCCAGAGCTACAGAGCTCATGAAAGGCCATATCTCCTTGGAAATCTGTCTAAGAATGCCAACCCCAAAATAAAGGCTGTTGATACATTCTTTCATAATTTTTGCCAGAGCCCCAAAACTTTGTTCATCCCTCCTACCTCAGTTCCTTGCACCATTGACTTTTACATACAAACTCAAACCCAGCAATATAAAAAATGTCATTTCAACCAGCCTTCTTTCCACACAGTGAGTCATGAATGAGCTTCTCAGTTCGTGTTTATTCTATAGACTGATGTCAGTATTGGTCCTTAAGAATTTTTCTTCAACTCTCATTGGACTTTCTCCTCAGTTTTCAATAGATGCCCTGGCCACTTCAGCCTGTTCTAATGATGCCTGATGCCTCAACACAGGAATTTAGTGATAGCAACACACACACACATGCAGAGTTCTACTGTTACTTTTTCCATTTTACATCTTAAATTCTTAGATTAAATGACCTATTCCTTGAGGTCACAGGTCATGTACGTTTATTATAACACCCCTGAGATCACATATATGTGATAATTAATATCAATGATAAATACCAAATTGAAAATCTTGTCTTTGCCAGAAAGCTTTGTTGAGTGCTTATACATGTATCCTCTTATTTAATCCTCACAGGAATTCTGGGAGAATCATAGGGTTGTCTATTAGTTCCCCTTGGAGACTAACTGATAGGCTTACTGACTGAAACTGAAAAATGACTAATGATACCAACCCCCATGCTCATGAATTGAGTGCTCATGGTCTGTCACACACCCTGTTGAATATTCTATACATGCTTCTTCATCTCATGTTCATATCAACCTTGTAAAGAATCCTCTCTACTTTGCATTTGAGGAAACTGAGACACAGGCAGATTAAGGAAAAAATTAATGATCATGCCAACAACAAAGACAGAGTCAGGACCAAAACACAGGTATTCAGGACTTCTTTCCTCACACAATGCTCTTTTTGTAAGGTCAGAAGGCACTTTGTTTTTGCCCATTATTATATCATTAAATGTCTATTATATACAACTTCAGTATATTCCCTATCCACATTTAAATGGGTAATCATTAGCTTTGAACTGGACTGAACTGTGTTTTTTTGTGTATTCTATTCCTCAATGTAATGTCCTTTCTTCTGTCCACTGCCCACCCATGGCATTTACCTTTGACAGGGCTCATGATCTAAAAGCTTTTCTTATTATCCCAACCACAATGATGTCTTTCCTTTCAGACTGCAGTAATAGACATTACTGTCTTATACATTTAGGTGCTTAAATCGTATACCTCGCTGTACCCTTTATTGTTTTAATATGAATAAATCATACCTTCCTAGAAAGACATAAATTCCTGGACAGTGAGTATTGTGTGCTATACTTTTTTTTTTTTATGTTGTCAATTGTGACAAGTAAGGGCTTTTCACTGGAAAACTTTTCATTAAATTCAGAGGTTTAGACAAATGTATGAATGGTCAGAGCTGTTTCAACTGCTGAGAGAAATGGGGCTCATCTTAAAGATTGGGTTGAAGGTGAACAGGGAAAACATGCACATTTAGAGGCTTGTCAGTTAAGACTGCTGCTCATGACAGAATCCTGGGCAGTTTGAATCTGACCAAAAGTTACATATTTGCTAAAGGAAAAATAGGAAAACATAAGAATTTTTAAGTGTTAAAACAAAAGAGATTTAATACAGGGACCTAGTTATTTAGGTGACATAATCACCAAGAAACAAAAGGAATGCTGAAGCAATCAGAGATTAGCCACAGCAGAAAACGGTTGCTGGAGCCCAGGGGTAGATATTAAGAAAAGTAGCTGGAATTGCAATAAGTCTTTCTTGCAGGAAAGGAGCTGCAACCATGGACAGGAAACACTCACTACCAGAGATGCTGCCTAAGGAGGAAGAGAGAAAGCACACAGGAAACAATTTTCTTCTACCACTCTGGGCCTTCCATGGGGGGGGGAACCCAGCCAGCAGCAATTATGTTGGCCCTCAGAAACACACCTGTAGAAGCAGCACCTCTGTTCTGTGGACCACGACCAGGGAGAGTGAGAATGGATCTCTGAGCAAATGGGTTACAGAGTGGCACATGTGGTCCTCCATGTGCTTCCTAAGGGAGAACTTAGGAAACTAAGCTGCTCACAGGAAAGACTGACCAGGCCATTAGAAGTTTCTCTTTTAGTGTACCTCATGACTCCCCATGCTGATTTTTTTTTATAGATGGTGTGAACTGTTATCTTAGAATAAATAATTACATTCATACTATGGAGAACAAGGCATTCATGTGATTTAATGACAGAGAATGGGCCTCTGGCATCATTTCTTGATATAACAGTGATGATTTCATTTTATTCTTCTAGTTACTTGTGTGAAATTCCTTTCCTAAGTGGCATTTAGAAAATCTCCTTTGACATTAATGGCTATCATGCTTCTAGCAAACTCTGACTTGATCTTTGCTTTGTGAAATGACAAAGTAGGCTGGATATGCACAAAGTTAGAGAGGGAAAACACTATGGGTGTCATGTAACCCAAAGTCTTCCTCTGTCCAAGAGGGAGCAGAGGATCAGGGAGGTAGAATGAGTTGCCTAAGGTCACCATAAATGCTTGTAATGCCTTACAGGGTGATGGCATTGGCACATCAAATCCTAGGCTCTGCCACAGACTTGGTGAGCATGGGAATGTTCACTAAACTTTGAGTTTCAATTTCTGCATTTATATGAAAATATTAATCTTACCTAAGTCATAGGGTTCTCACAAGAATCAACTGAAATAATATATATCAGGGTTGAGCAAACATGGTCTGTGAAGGGCCAGATAATATTTTACTCTTTGTGGAATATATGGTTTATGTTACAGCTACTACATCTCTGCCACTATAGAGGAAAAGCAACAATAGCTAATACATAAGCAAATGTGTGTGGCTGTGCTCCAATAAAGTTTTATTACAAAAAAGGAGTGGTCAGCCCATGGACTATAGCTTCCTGTCCCTTTATCAATATAATTTGATGTAATGCTTGGCCCAGAGTAAGGATTTCAAATTTTATCTGGAATTACTGTTATTGTAATTATGATTGTAATGTAATTACCATTATGATTACTGCTGCTGCTACTACTACAATATGAATAAAATATCATTCATATATTTAGTTTTTAAAGATTAAACTTCTAACAGTTTACCTAAGGCTCTATCCTGAGGTTTCTTAACCACCATTTGCAAGGCAATTGGCCCCATGGCTGGGCTGCCCTCTCTTAGACACTGTGAAACATTGTGGAGAAAGCAGGTAGGCCTCCTTGTGGGAACGAGATGCCCTGTGACAGATCTTGAAGTTCTGCAGATCAGTAAGAACAGGTCTCAACACTTTAGCTCCTGCTCAAGATCAGAGGTGCTGAATGGGTAAGATGAAACTGTTGTTTCCTCCCCTTATCCAAACAATACCATAAGGCTGTGCAGCCAGAACAGAAAAATGCCAACCCAGATCTGTCAGTGAGGAGCCAGAGCAGCAATGTAGGAGTGTGTGGGCAGGATCCATGTAGAGATCTCACTCTCCTGAGACCCAAATGTAGGGCAGACTGAAAAAGTGTGGGCGATGGCAAAAAAGTGTTTGGGAAGTGTCTGAATTCTCCTTTAGGACAAATAGAATTTTCTATAGCATCTATTTCATGATGCAGCATTTTTGATATACAGTTATTACAATAAAAAAATTAGGCTATATAAAGGAGTGATTAAAGTCGGATTTTAGCATGAAGAATTTAGGTCATGGGAATCCTTGAAAAACTAGACTTAGAGCAAAGAGCAAACCCATCTTCTGAATGGCAACCCCTTCTTGATCCTATGGTTGGACTTTTCCTCTGTGCTCTTAAGATAATTATATTTCTGATAAGACCCCAAAAATAACCGCCAGCATAAGATGAGTGCCATAATAATGTCCATAAGATGACTATAATATTGATAGCAGCACTGAATAAATCTGTAATACTCAATCTGTTGCCACATTTAAACTAAGAGACAGTTATAAGGACAGTGAGGAAACTCTCTCTCAATGGAATTTAGCACCTCAAAATTTTATGAGGTAATTAATGGGCATAAAGTCATACAATAATATTTTTTTAGGAGAAAACATTAATTTTAATGCAGCTTGAAAATTCTTGAAGCAATGAGGAAGGGCTCTGTTTGACACACAGTTCTAGAAAAGAAAGCGTTGTTTATATTGAACAGCTCTTGTTTCATAAAGCCTAGGTCCTTTCTGGTCATTCAGAAATGTGCTACCAAAAAGGGAGCTCTTAAGTTGTAGTGTTTATATCATATCTAATTTTGACATATTAATTTTATAAAAATACATTTAATTTTTTTCTTTTGGTCTGTGGCTGTGATCTATTTTAGTATTTTTATGTTATGAAATGAGTTTCCAGAAATCTCCATTTATAACCTGGAGCCTGTAGTAGAAGGCTTGGCAAACTTCTGTGGGGAGCCAGATAGTAAATATTGTAAGTACTGCAGGCCACACTGTCTCTATCACGACTGTAAGCATATCTTGGAGATACTGTGGGTTCTATTCCAGACCATTTCAATAAGATGAATGAGCAAATTCAAAACAAGTCAAATAAATTTTTGTGGTTTGCCAGTGCATATTAAAGTTAGGTTTACACTATAGTGTAGACTATTAGGTGCATAATAGCAAAAATAATGTACATACCTTAATTTAAAAATACTTTATTGCTAACAAATGCTAACCATCATCTGAGCGTTCAGTGAGTTTTAATCCTTTTGTTCATGAAGGATCTTGGTTCAATGTTAACGGCTGCTGACTGATCAGGGTGGTGGTTGGGAAAGTTGAAGTGGCTGAGACATTTTCTTAAAATAATGATCCAATGAGGGGTGCCTGGGTGGCTCAGTCGGTTAAGCATCTGCCTTCGGCTCAGGTCATGATGTCACAGTTTGTGGGTTCAAGCCCCACATCAAGTATTCTCCTGTGCATGCAGAGCCTGCTTCACATCCACTGTCGCCCCCTCGTCTCTCCCCCTCCCCAACTTGTGCTCACATGCGTGCACTCTATTTCTTTTTCTCTGAAAAATAAATTAAAACTTAAAAAAAAAAACAAAAAACAAGGCCCCAGTGAGGTTTGCTGCATTGATTGACTCTTCCTTTCATGTACAATTTCTCTGTAGCATGTGATGTGGTTTGATAGCATTTTACCCACAGAATTTCTTTAAGAATTGGAGTTCATCCTCTGAAACCCTGCCACAGCTTTATCCACTAAGTTTATGTAATACTCTAAATCTTTTGTTGTCATTTCAATAATCTTCACAGCATCTTCACCAGGAGTAGAATCTGTCTCAAGAAACACTTGGTTTGCTCATCCATAAGAAACAACTCCATCTATTCAAGTATAATCATGGGATTGCAACCTTTCAGTCCCATCTTCAGTCTTCACTTCTAACTCTTGTTCCCTTGCTATTTCTATCACATCTTTGGTTACCTTCTACACTGAAGTCATGAACTCCTGAAAGTTGGATTCAGCTTCTTTCAAACTCCTCTTAATGTGCTATCTTGACCTCTTCCCGTGAACCACAAATAGTGTTAGTGGTGTCCAGAATGGTATATCCTTTCCAGAAATTCTTTTTAACTTACTTTACCCAGATACATGAGAGGAATCACCATCTATAGCAGCTATAGCCTTAGGAAATGCATTTCTTAAATAATAAGACTTGAAATACAAAATGACTCCTTCATCCATAAGCTGTGGAATGGATGTTGTGTTAGCAGGCATGAAAACAGCATTAATATTGTACATCTCCATCAGGTGTATTGTCAATGAGTAGACTATTTTGAAAGGAATACTTTGTTTTTGAGCAGTACGTCTCAACAGTGGGCTTAAAATGTTCAGGAAACCATGGTGTAAACAGACACGCTATTGTCCAAGATTTGCTGCTCCATTTCTAGAACAGAGGCAGAGTGGATTTAGCATAATTTTTAAGGGCCCTGGGATTTTTTGAAAGATAAATGAGCATTGGCTTCAACTTAGAGGCACCAGCTGTATTAACCTGTCCTTTGAAGGTCTGAAGCCAGGTGATGACTTTTCCTCTCTGGCTATGAAAGCCCTAGATGGCACACATCATCATCCAATAGAAAGTAGTTATGTCTACATTGGAAAATCTGTTGTTTTATATAGTCACCTTCATTCACTATTTCAGCTATATCTTGTGGATAACTTGCTGCAATATCAGCACTTACTACTTCACCTCACACATTTATGTCCTAGAGACCATTTTTTTTCCTTAAATTTCATGAACCAATCTCTTCTAGCTTCAGACATTTCTTCTGTAGTATAGCTTCCATACTTCTCTCAGCCTTCATAGAATTGAGGAAAGTTAGGGCCTTGCTCTGAATTAGGTTTTGGCTTAAAGGAATGCTGTGGCTGTCTTGACCTTCTATCCAAACCACTAAAACTTTCTCCATATCAGCAATAAGGCTGTTTAATTTTTTTTTAATTTTTTTTCAACGTTTTTTATTTTATTTTTGGGACAGAGAGAGACAGAGCATGAACGGGGGAGGGGCAGAGAGAGAGGGAGACACAGAATCAGAAACAGGCTCCAAGCCATCAGCCTAGAGCCTGACGTGGGGCTCGAACTCACGGACCGTGATATCGTGACCTGGCTGAAGTCGGACGTTTAACCGACTGCGCCACCCAGGCGCCCCATGGCTGTTTCACTTTCTTACCATTTATGTGTTTATTGGAATAACACTTTTGATTTGCTTCAATAATTTTTCCTTTGCATTTACAACTTAGTCAACTATGTTGCACAAGAGGTCAGCTTTCGGGGTATCTGAGCTTTGGACTTGCCTTCTCCACTAAGTTTATTTCCCTGTTTTGATTTAAAGTGAGGGACGTGCAATGCTTCCTTTCACTTGAACACTTAGAGGCCATTGTAGGATTAGTCAGTGGCCTAATTTCAATATTGTGTCTCAGGGAATAGGGAGGCCTAAGGAGAGGGAGAGGTATGGGACCAATGATCAACTGAGCAGTCAGAACACAATCATTTATTGATTCAGCTTCCCATCTTATATAGGCAAGGTTTGTGGCACCCCAAAAGAAGTAAAATAGTAACCTCAACCAGAAAAAAAAATAACAATAATGAAAGAGTTGGAATATTGAAAGAATTAACAAAATGTGACATAGAGACATGAAGTGATCCAATACTGTTGGAAAAATGGAACCAGTAGTTTTGCTCAACACAGTTTCCACTCACCTTCAGTGTGTAAAAAATGCAGTATAGTCAAAGGGCAGTAAAATGAAGTGTAACAAGATGAAGTATATCTCTCCTGAACTCTGCCATTGTGGAAGAAAGCAGCCATAAACAATATTTAAAAAATGGAAACATTCTAATAAACTGTATTTATAAAAACACACTTAGGGCTAGTTTGGGTCTGGGGGCTATAGCTTTCTCACCCCTGGTAGTAGCTGTTAAGAATTTATTACCTTAAGAGGACTCAAGTAGTATCTATCGTCTAGGTACCAGTTAGTCATGCAGAAAAGCACTGCATTGAGTATAGTTACTTCTTACAGGAGGGCAGAATTTATTAATGCTACACATACATATCAATGAGGAATATTATTCATGTTTAATCCCAAAGATAAATAAAGAAGAAACAGAAGATGATTCTTAGAAATGTTGGGGCTTGAAGTAAATGAGAATCATAAATTATGAGGCGTTGGGATCTGAACTACATTGAGGTGTAAGAGCTTTGTATCTTTTTTTTTTTTTTTGCATCATTTTACTTGTAGCATGATTTGGTAACCATTGTTTCAACCATGTGACCAAGCCTCTCCCCCACTGCCCAATCATATTGTGAATGGTAAGAAACACAGGTTAGCCCGTCTCAGGTGTTGTTATAACTTGTGCCCGGAGAAATGAAGCACATTCTGTGTGGATACCCTGGGAGAAGACTCTTAGAAGTTTGTGCCTACTTTACTCCAAACTTCTCTCCTTTTCCCTTTATTGACCATGCTTTGTATATCTTCTCTGTAATAAATCTTAGCCATGAATACAAGTATATCCTGAGTCCTATGAGTCCTTCTAGGAAGTCACTGATTTTATATGGCATATATTAAATTCCTAGATAAATACTTGTCGAATGAATGAATTTAGAATACCCTACCTTTTGGGTCTTGGGTAAGTTTTGCCACACTAACATACTGCTTCCTACAAGGTCATTTCAGGGTACCAATGACAGCCCTGTGTATTCTTTGTTTGACTTAGGCATTTTGATAAACACAGTAACAAAATCTCTCTCTCAGAACCAAAACAGGCTGGCCACGTTTAAAATAAAGACTGCAAACTCATTTTGACATTTCTTTTCTGGTAGGGTAGTTATCATTCTTATCAGTCTTCAGGTTCATGTGTCCACAGCATTTTCACTTCATAACTACCAGCCCTTCTTTTACAATGATGCCTGTGACACATGTCAGCTCAAATAAATGAGTGTTTCCATTTCCACTTGCTCATTCACTCATGTGTTTACCCATTACAGACAGTGAGCCTGGCGAGGTTCTGTGCTAGATACTTATGATTGAAAGACAAGATACTCATGCTTTTTAGTTAGTTAGGCAAAGGAATTTGAATAGACAACTACATACTGTTATAGCAAACTAATTTACAAGAGGCTTAAGATTGTAAGACTGAGCATTTGACTGGTACAGTCTCTTGAGTTCAAAGGGTGAGTAGGGTTCAAAAGCTGAATGGCAAGAAGGAAAAACATTTTAAAGGAAAAAGCATATACAAAGGCCCAGAGGCTTGAGAGAGTATGCCACATTCAGAGAAGAATAACTAGTGGTTGCCTAGAGTGTGCTTATTGTGAAGTAGCAGAAAAATAAGGGTCAGGCAGGACCAAAAAAGTATTTTCATCTTAGGCTGAAAATAATTCTGTAGGCTAAGTGGAGTCATTGAATTATTTAAAGGAGGATAAGTGAATGTGATTTGTGATTATAATGTGAGGATAAGTAAATGTCGTATTTGTGATTCGAAAAGATCACTCTAGGAAAATGGGGACGGTAGCTTAAAAAGAGCAGGGACTGGAGGCAGAAAGACCAGTGAAAATTATAGTAATCCCAGAGAGAGATGATGGAGACCTGAACTAAGGCAGTGGCTGTAAAAAACAGGAGGAGAAAACATAGGAGAGTTTTTTTTTAATTTTTTAAAAGTTACATCTAAAATAGCATATAGTGCAACAATGATTTGAGGAGTAGATTCCTTAGTGCCCCTTACCCATTGAGCCCATCCCCCCTCCCACAACCCCTCCAGTAACCCTCAGTTTGTTCTCCGTATTTATGAGTCTCTTTTGTTTTGTCCCCCTCCTTGTTTTTATATTATTTTTGTTTCCCTTCCCTTATGTTCCTCTGTTTTGTCTCTTAAAGTCCTCGTATGAGTGAAGTCATATGATTTTTGTCTTTCTCTAATTTCACTTAGTATAATACCCTCCAGTTCTATCCATGTAGTTGCAAATGGCAAGATTTCATTCTTTTTGAATGAAATGTATATGAAGATGTATATACCACATCTTCTTTATCAATTCATCTGTCACTGGACATTTGGGCTCTTTCCATACTTTGGCTATTGTTGGTAGTGCTGCTATAAACATTGGGATGCATGTGCCCCTTCAAAACAGCACACCTGTATCCCTTGGATAAATACCTATTAATGCAATTGCTGGGTCTTAGGGTAGTTCTATTTTTAGTTTTTTGAGGAACCTCCATACTGTTTTCCAGAGCTTGCGTTCCCACCAACAATGCAAAAGAGATCCTCTTTCTCTGCATCCTCACCAACATCTGTTGTTGCCTGAGTTGTTAATGTTAGCCATTCTGACAAGTGTGAGGTGATATATCATTGTGGTTTTGATTTGTATGTCCCTGATGATGAGTGATGTGGAGCATTTTTTCATGTGTAGGTTGGCCATCTGGATGTCTCCTTGGAGAAATGTCTATTCATGTATTTTGCCCATTTCTTCACTGGATTACTTGTTTTTTGGGTGTGGAGTTTGATAAGTTCTTCATAGATTTTGGATACTAACCCTTTATCTGATATGTCATTTACAAATGTCTTCTCCCACTCTATCGGTTGCCTTTTACTTTTGCTGATTGTTTCCTTTGCTGTGCAGAAGCTTTTCATTTTGATGAGGTCCCAGTAGTTCATTTTTGCTTTTGTTTCCCTTGCCTCTGGAGATGTATTGAATAAGAAGTTGCTGCGGGCAAGATCAAAGAGGTTTTTGTCTGCTTTCTCCTCGAGGATTGTGATGGCTTCCTGTTTTACATTCAGGTCTTTCATCCATTTTGAGTTTATTTTTGCGTATGGTGTAAGAAAGTGGTCCAGGTTCATTTTTCTGCATGTCGCTGTCCAGTTTTCCCAGCACCACTTGCCAAAGAGACTGTCTTTATTCCATTGGATATTCTTTCCTGCTTTGTCAAAGATTAGTTGGCCATATGTTTGTGGGTCCATTTCTGGGTTCTCTATTCTGTTCTGTTGATTTGAGTGTCTGGTTTTGTGCCAGTACCAGAGTGTCTTGATGATTACAGCTTTGTAGTATAGCTTGAACTCTGGGATTGTGATGCCTCCTGCTTTGGTTTTCTTTTTCAAGATTGCTTTGGCTATTCAGGGCCTTTTCCAGTTCCATACAAATTTTAGGATTATTTGTTCTAGTTCTGTGAAGAATGCTGGTGTTACTTTGATAGGGATTGCATTGAACATGTAGATTGCTTTGGGTAGTATCGACATTTTAACAATTTTTGTTCTTCCTATCCAGGAGCATGGAATCTTTTTTTTTTTTTTTTTTTTTTGTCTTCTTCAATTTCTTTCATAAGCTTTCTATAGTTATCAGTGTATAGACTTTTCACCTCTTTGGTTAGATTTATTCCTACGTATTTTATGGTTTTTGGTGCAACTGTAAATGGGATCAATTCCTTGATTTCTCTTTCTGTTGCTTCATTGTTGACATACAGGAATGCAACCGATTTCTGTGCGTTGATTTTATATCCTACAACTTTGCTGAATTCATGAATCAGTTCTAGCAGTTTTTTGGTGGAATCTTTTGGGTTTTCCATATAGAGTATCATGTCCTCTGCGAAGAATGAAAGTTTGACCTCCTCCTGGCCGATTTGGATGTCTTTTATTTCTTTGTGTTGTCTGATTGCAGAGGCTAAGACTTCCAATACTATGTTGAATAACAGTGGCAAGAGTGGACATCCCTGTCTTGTTCCTGACCTTAGGGGGAAAGCTGTCAGTTTTTCCCCATTGAGAATGATATTAGTGGTGGGTCGTTCATATATGGCTTTTATGATCTCGAGTTATGCTCCTTCGATCCCTACTTTCTTGAGGGTTCTTATCGAGAAAGGATGTTGTATTTTGTCAAATGCTTCCTCTGCATCTATTGAGAGGATCATATGGTTCTTGTCCTTTCTTTTATTGATGTCATGAATCATATTAATTGTTTCGTGGATATTGAACCAGCCCTGCATCCCAGGTATAAATCCTACTTGGTCGTGGTGAATAATTTTTTTTAATGTATTGTTGGATCTGGTTGGCTAATATCTTGTTGGGATTTTTGCATCCATGTTCATCAGGAAAATTGGTCTCCTTTTTAGTGGGGTCTCTGGTTTTGGAATCAAGGTGATGCTGGCTTCATAGAATGAGTTTGGAAGTTTTCTTTCCATTTCTATTTTTTGGAACACCTTCAAGAGAATAGGTGTTAACTGTTCCTTAAATGTTTGGTAGAATTCCCCTGGAAAGCCATCTGGCCCTGGACTCTTGTTTTTTGGCAGATTTTTGATTACTAATTCTATTTCCTTACTAGTTATGGGTCTGATAAAATTTTCTATTTCTTCCTGTTTCAGATTTGGTTGTGTATATGTTTCTAGGAATTTTTCCATTTCTTCCAGGTTGCCCATTTATTGGCATATAATTTTTCATTGTATTCTCTTATTATTGTTTTTATTTCTGTGGTGTTGGTGTGATCTCACCTCTTCCATTCTGGATTTTATTTATTTGGGTCCTTTCCTTTTTCTTTTTGATCAAAGTGGCTAGTTGTTTATCAGTTTTGTTAATTCTTTCAAAGAACCAGCTTCTGGTTTCATTGATATGTTCTACTGTTTTTGGGGTTTCGATAGCATTAATTTCTGCTTTAATCTTTATTATTTCCTGTCTTCTGCTGGTTTTTGGGTTTTATTTCCTGTTCTTTTTCCAGCTCCTTAAGGCATAAGGTTAGGTTGTGTATCTGAGATCTTTCTTCCTTCTTTAGGAAGGCCTGGATTGCTATGTAAGTTCCTCTTATGACCACCTTTGCTGTGTCTCAGAGGTTTTGGGTTGTGGTATTATCATTTTCATTGACTCCCATATACTTTGTAATTTCCTCTTTAACTTCTTGGTTAGCCCATTCATTCTTGGTAGGATGTTCTTCAGTCTCCAAATATTTGTTACCTTTCCAAATTTTTTCTTGTGGTTGATTTCGAGTTTCATAGCATTGTGGTCTGAAAATATGCACAGTATGATCTCGATCTTTTTGTACTTGGTTAGGGCTGTTTTGTGTCCCAGTATGTTGCCTATTCCAGAGAACATTCCATGTGCACTAGAAAGGGATGTGTACTCTGCTTCTCTAGGATGAAATGTTCGGAATATATCTGTTAAGTCCATCTGGTCCAGTGTCTCATTCAAAGCCATTGTTTCCTTGTTGATTTTTTTTTATTAGATGATCTGTCCATTGCTGTGAGAGGGGTGTTGAAGTCTCCTACTATTATGGTATTACTATTGACAAGTTTCTTTGTGATTAATTGATTTATATATTTGGGTGTTCCCACATTTGCCGAATAAATGTTTACAATTGTTAGGTCTTCTTGGTGGATAGACCCCTTGATTATGATATAATGCCCTTCTACATCTCTTGATACAGTCTTTATTTTAAAGTCTAGATTGTCTGATATAAGTATGGCTACTCCAGCTTTCTTTTATTGACCACTAGCATGATGGATGGTTCTCCATCCCCTTATTTTCAATCTTAAGGTGTCTTTAGGTCTAAAGTGGGTATCTTGCAAACAGTATATAGATGGGTCTTGTTTTCTTATCCATCTGTTACCCTATGTCTTTTGATTGGAGCATTGAGTTCATTGATGTTTAGAGTGAGTACTGAAAGACAGGAATTGATGGCCATTATGATACTTGTAAAGTTGGAGTTTCTAGTGGTGTTCTCTGGTCCTTTCTAATCTTTGTTGCTTTTGGTATTTATATAAATATATATATATATATATACACATATATATATATATACACATATATATATATTTAATATATATAAATCTCTTGCAGGGCTGGTTTAGCAGACACAGACTCCTTTAATTTTTGTTTGTCTGGGAAACTTTTTACCTCTCCTTCTATTCTGAATGACAGCCTTGCCGGATAAAGAATTCTTGGCTGTGTATTTTTCTGATTCAGCACATTGAATATATCCTGCCACTCCTTTCTGGCCTGCCAAGTTTCTGTGGATAGGTCTGCTGCAAACCTGATCTGTCTTCCCTTGTAGGTTAGGGAACTTTTTTCCCTTGCTACTTTCATGTTTCTCTCCTTGCCTGAGTATTTTGTGAATTTAACTATGATATGCCTTGTTGATGGTCATTTTTTGTTGAATCTCATGGTGTCCTCTGTGCTTCATGGATTTTGATGTCTGTGTCTTTACCCAGGTTAGGAACGTTTTCAGCTATGGTTTGTACACATAATCCTTCTACCCCTATTTCTCTCTCTTCCTCTTCTGGCACCCCAATGATTCTGATGTTGTTCCTTTTTAGTGAGTCACTGATTTCTCCTATTCTTAAATCATGCTCTTTTGCCTTAATCTCCCTCTTTTTTTTTGCTTCATTATTCTCCATAAGTTTCTCCTCTATATCGCTGATTCTCTGTTCTGCTTGGTCCATCCTTGCCGCTGCTGCATCCATCAGTGATTGCATCTCAGTTATAGCATTTTTCATTTCATTCTGGCTTTTTTTTTACTTCTTTTATCTCTGCATAAGGGATTATAGTCTATTTTCGACTCCAGCTAGTATTCTTATTATCATGATTCTAAATTCTGGTTCAGACATCTTGCTTGTATCTGTGTTGGTTAAATCCCTGGCTGTCGTTTCTTCATGCTCTTTCTTTTGGGGTGAATTCCTTCATTTTATCATATTGAAGGGAGAGAAGGAATGAACCATGTAGAAAAATTAAAAATATTAAAATATTAAAATTAAAAATGAAAAACACACTAAAATTGAATAAATGATACTAGATCCTAGGTGTGTTTTGGTCTGGGTATTGAAAGTGGTTTGTCAATTAGGTGGAAAAAAAGAGGGGGGGAAGGAAATCATTAGAGAATTTGAAAAAATGAATACCCTGAAGTAGACCAAAATGAGATGACAGGAGTAAAATAGAATTTGAAAATATTTACACAAAAGTAAAGAATATAGTAGAAAAAAACTTAAAAATATTTTTAATAAAAATTAAATATTGGGGCGCCTGGGTGGCACAGTCGGTTAAGCGTCCGACTTCAGCCAGGTCACGATCTTGCGGTCCGTGAGTTCGAGCCCCGCGTCAGGCTCTGGGCTGATGGCTCGGAGCCTGGAGCCTGTTTCCGATTCTGTGTCTCCCTCTCTCTCTGCCCCTTCCCCGTTCATGCTCTGTCTCTCTCTGTCCCAAAAATAAATAAACGTTGAAAAAAATTTTTTTTTAAAAATTAAATATTAAAATTAATTTTTTCTCTTGCTGTATTCAAGAAAAAGAAAAGAAACAAAAAAGAGAAAAAAGAGCAAAAAAGGAAATCATTTGAAAATTTAAAAAAGTGAATACACTGTAGTAGACTAAAATGAAATGATAAAAGTAAAAAATATACTTAAAAAGTAAAAATATTTTCAATAAAAATAGAAAATAAAAATGAATATTTTCTCTTTTTGCTGAATCCTGTGGTTCAGGTTGTGCAGATTTTTGTGTTAATCCTCCAATCAGCTTTCTCGGTGTGCAGGATGGTTTAGTGTTGGTCTGGCTGTATTTCATGGACGGGAGACACACAAAAAACTTTCATGCTGTGCCACCATCTTGGCTCCTCCCCCATCCAAGAGTTGAGAGTTGTTTCTGAAGTCGACCCCAAATTGATGGACTGAAAAGAGATAACATAAGGCGGAAGAAACAACCACTGACTGTCCACAAATGTTGGTCACAAGTTATTTCTCTTAAGAAGTGGGTTGTAAGAAAGATGACAGGTTCATTATTGGCTGCGTAGAGTTGGAGATACATTCAGGCAGTCAGGTGTGCCTGTCCCTCAGACACTGTTTTTGGCAGTGAGAGTACACCCCACATAGTGTTAGAGGGTTTAATTACCCTGAGAACTTTACAAGATACAGAATATTATATCCATTCTAAATTAAGATAATTGAAGCTCAAAGAAATTTAAATAAATTATCCAGTGTTACAGAGGAAGTGGATGTCCCAGGATTTCTATCTGTATCTCCTTGACTTCATTGTGTCTTACTCCCTCTCCTATGCTGACTCCCATTTTTGGCAAGAATGAAAATTTTTCTGTGTTTACATGTGAGCTGACCCACCCCATTAGGCATATATTTCATATTGTATTTTTGTGCCAGAAAGCATGACGTGGCTGTAAGCCTTATTCTTCTTGTTTTAATTTTTCATGGCATTGTCTATTAACTACTTATTTACATACAACATCCCATGTCATGCAGATATACTTAAGGCAGTAGTTGAAATGGAAGAGGAAATACAGAAATAAAAAAAAGTAGAGGAATAAATATAAGATTTTTTCACTCTTGTTTTTAATTTCCCATATTAAAACCATACAAATGAATCATTCCTCTAAACAGTGGCTCAGGGGTAAAAGGGCATTCTGTATGCACTTTTTCTGGTATTTCCAGGTTGTAATTTCAAAGCATTAGCTGAATCTTTGTGAATCTAGTGGAGAAGATATTCAGGGGATTCTATGTTTTAGGTTTATTTCTCAATCTTTAGAGGCTTAAGGGACATAGTGTGAAAGTAGGTAGGACTGGGAAATGCAACTGACATTACTCAGCATGAATATATGGAATGCTACCTCCACTTGGGTATCAGATGGCCTCACCAACTGCAGGGCAGTTACATATTTTTTTATCTCTTCTTTTGAGATTCTGCTGTTTCTGAGAGCTGGTGATTACCTCAGATGGTTTTGTGTACGTGTACATATGAGGATGTATTCAAACAATTCTTTGCTGGGTGTTTAGAGAAACAATAAAGTCAGTGCAGAGTAATAAGTCCTCAAAGGAGACTGGACTTAGGACACCAAAATCCATGCTGGGCTGCTCAACTGTAGCCTCATCAGTACTGTCTCTCTGTTTTATCCTCAAATGTATTTTGTAATATGGTAACTAAATCAGACTTGGGAAATACCTACATGGGTACTGGTCTGTTTTCTGAGTATTTCTGGGAGAAGAGAGGTAGCCTTCCAGTGAGATTCCCCCATGAGGAGATGTGGGGGGTCTGATTATGCAGGTAGTTCATAATGTCCTCATGGTGGCTGTGGAAGGCTGAAGAGCCAAGGTTTCTGGGAAGTGAGGACTCATCATGGTTTCCTGGTTGGAAAAGGAGCCAAAGGAATCTGTCATAAAGTTGTGTCTCCACTTAATCTATGATAATCTAGATGCATAAGGATGGTGTGTATATTTAGAATAACATGGAGACTAACCGTACTTGTACCTGCACATGCATACACACAGACACACAGCCACTGTGTGCAACTCTGTGTTATCTTTAGGATGGGAAAAACTTTAGAAACTGGGGAGCATCCATAGGTGAACCCCTGTAAGTATATAAAAATATATAATAGTTATATAATGTATATTATAATACATAATGTATATTATATATATTATATATAATATAATGTATATCATAATACATAATATATGATAGTACATTATGTAATATATATAACATAATATGCATTATTATATAATATATAATAAAATATGTAATATATTATGTGATATTATTATTAATATAATGATTATATATTATAATATTATATAATATATTATGCTACTTCACAACAAGTACACTCTAGGCAGGCGCTAGTTGTTCTTCCCCAAATGTGGCACACTTGCTCAAGCCTCTGGGTCTTTGTACATGCTCTTGCCTTTAAAATTCTTTTCCTTCTTGCCATTCAGCTATTGAACCTAACTCATAGGTTGTCTTTATTATATATAAATTAATATTTATATGTTATATACTTATTATTAATACATATTATACATGCATGTATATGTGTATATATACATATATGTATACATATATATATGTGTGCACACATATGTCTTTTTCTCTTGGACTATAAGGAATATCATAACATATTAGATTTCATTTGCAATTCTTTAACATACTGTTTGCTCTTTTATTTTCCTACAATTATTTAGTACATCTGGAATATCTTGACAGATCTGTGTGATGGTGTAGTAGGCAGAAGAGAGGGAAATATAAAGGGAAATCAGTAGAGTGACCATATATATTGTCCTACAAACAGGGACATTTTTATAGAGAGAAAGTACAATTAATAAAAATGCCAAGACAGCTGGCAAAAACTGGATTGTCTCAGGCAAACAAACCTATATGGCCATCCTAAAAATGACACCTGTAGAGGACTCTCTTTTGTTACAGCCTTGCATGGAAAAGTGCTGAGTCTGAGTTCTAGGTTGTGACCACCAGTGAAGAAAGTAACTGGCTGAGCAGACAGCAGTGGCAGGAATTTGGGATAACCATGGTCAATCCTGACTTCTCCTTCCATATACTTTTCCTCATCTTTCCCAAATATGCTAAAGGATCATACAGTGTTTGTTTTCTCTGATTTATTTCATTTAGCACAATACCCTCAATTTCCGTCCATGTTGCCAAAAATGGCAAGATGTCCTTTTTATAGCTAAATATTATTCCATTGTGTGTATGAATCTATATCTATATATACATCATTATCTATATATCTATATTTGTATCATCTTTATCTATGTATATCTCACATTTTCTTTATCCAGTCTTCTGTTGATAGACAGATTTCTCTTTGGGTTAGTAATTTCATTTCATTCAGATATATACCCAGAAGTAGAATTGCTAGAACATCTGGTAATCCTATTTTAAATTTTTAATTTTAATGCATTGTCTTTCATAGTGTCTGCACCAAGTGATATTCCCACCAACAATGCATGAGGGCTCCCTTTTCTTCACATCCTCTCAACATTTCTCATCTCTTTTCCTTTTTGATGATGGCCTTTCTAATAGGTATGAGGTGATGTCTTTTTGTGGTTTTGCTCCGTAGCTGATTTTATTTGCATTATGCTAACAGAAATAAGACAAAGAAAGATATATACTCTATGTTCTCACTTATATGTGAAATCTTAAAAAAAAAAAACACTTAGAGACAGATCAGATTTGTAGTTGTCAGAAGCAGGGGTAGAGAGTAGGCAAAATGATTGAAAGTGGTCAAAGAGTACAAACTTAGTTATAAGTCATAGGAATATAGTGTCCCGCATGGTGACTGTGGTTAACCATACTGTATTATATATTGGAAACTTGCTAAGAGAGTAAATATTTTTTTTAATTTTGTAATGTTTGTTTATTTTTGAGAGAGACAAAGTGCAAACAGGGGAGGGTCAGAGAAAGAGGAAACACAGAATCTGAAGCAGACTCCAGGCTCTGAGCTGTTAGCACAGAGCCCAATGTGGGACTCAAATTCATGAAGTGTGAGAAAATAACCTGAGCTGAAGTTGGATGCTTAACCAACTAAGCCACCAGGTGCCCTGAGAGTAAATCTTAAATTCTCCTGATTAAAATACAAAAAGCATTTTTCATAGAACAAATAATCCTAAAATTTGTATAGAACCACCAAAGACCCCAGACAGCCAAAGCAAATCTTGAGAAAGAAGAACACAGCTGGAGATAGCACACTCCCAGATTTCATGATATACTACAAAGCTGTAGTCATCAAAACAGTATGGTACTGGCCCCAAAATATACATAAAGATCCATGGAACAGAAGAAAGTACCCAGAAATAGACCCACACTTATATGATCAGTTCATCTATGGAAAAAGAGGTAAGAATATACAAAGAGAAAAAGGTAGTCTATTCAATAAGTGGGGCTGGGAAACTAGACAGCTACCTGCAAAACAGGAAAACTGGACCACTTTCTTACACCACACACAAAAATAAACTCAAATGGATTAAAAACCTAAATGTAAGACCTGAAACCATAAAATTCCTAAAGAAAACATAGAGAGCAAGTTCTTGGATATCAGCCTTAGTGACATATTTATGGATATGTCTCCTCAGGAAAAGAAAACAAAAGCAAAAATAAACAATTGGTACCACATCGAAATAAAAAGCTTTTGCACAGCAAAGGAAACCATCAACAAAAGGAAAAGATAGCCTGCTGAATGGAAGAAGTTATTTGCAAATGACATATCCAGTAATGAGTTAATATTCAAAATATACAAAAAAACTTATACAACTCAACACCAAAAAAACAATCTGATGAAAAAATGGGCAGAGGACCTGAATAGACATTTTTCTAAAAAAGACATACAGATGGCAAACAGACACGTGAAAAGATGCTCAACATCACTCATCATCAGGGAACTGCAAATGAAAACTACAATGAGATGTCACCTCACACCAGTCAGAATGACTAAAATAAAAAAGAGGGCACCTGGGTGGTTCAGTTGGTTAAGCTTCCGACTTAGGCTCAGGTCATGATCCCATGTCTAGTGGGTTCATGCCCCACATCAGCCTCTGTACTGACAGCTCAGAACCTGGAACTTGCTTCAGATTCTGTGTCTCCCTCCCTCTCTGTCCCTCCCCCACTCACACTCTCCCTCATGCACTCATGGTGAGATGTAAATTGGTGTCACCACTATGGAAAATTGTAGGGATGTTTCTCAAAAAATTACACTTAGAAATAGCATACAATCCAATAATTCCACTGCTGCATGGAATTTATCCAAAGAATATAAAAACACTAATTTGAAAAGATACATACAACCCTATATTCTCTGCAGCATTATTTACAATAGCCATGATAAGGAAGCAACCCAAGTGTCTCTAAGTAGATGAATGGATAAAAATGTGGAATATACATATATATACACACATATATGTCTGTGCGTATGTGTATATATATATATATATATATATATATATACATACACATATATATACATACATACATACATATATATACACACATATATATGTATGTATATAATGGAATATTACTCTTCCATAAAAAAAGGATGAGATCTTGCCACTTGTGACAACACGGTTGGAGCTAGAGGAAATTATGTTCAGTGAAGTAAGTCTGGGAAAGAAAATACCATGTGATATCACTTGTGTCGAATCTAAAAAACAGAATGAACAAAAACCAGAACTAGACTCATACAGAGAACTAATTAGTGATTGCCATATGGGAGGGAGATGGAGGGTTGCGCAAAATGGGGGAAAAAGTTCTCTTCACAAAGACAAATATTCATAACTACATGAGATCATGAATATTATATAGACTTAGAGTGGTAATTATTTCACAGTATATACACATAGCAACTTATTAGGTTGTATGCTTTAAATCTATATAATGTTGTATGTCAATTATATCTCAATAAAAGTGGAGGAAAAATATGTTGAAGGATGTCATCTTTACATGAAATATGAAGATGAAAACATTGAAATAAGTGATCAGGGAAGTCAGTAAGTGAGAAAAAATATTCATATGTAAACCCTCATTTCTCTGTGCACAGACTCTAAAAAAGATGAAGAAAGATCATTTCTTACACAAGCTTTCTTTTTCACTTGCTCCCCGGAGAGACACAATGAGTTGTGGTTTTTGAGAGGCTGGTGATTTAGTGGCAAAGTTGGTAAACCGTGTACAAAATTCCTTCTCTGCTTTCTCAATAGGTGCCAGGGGTACTGGAACATCTGGCAGGGGTGGGGCCTACCATCTGGTCACCCTGTTTGAGTGTGATCACCCTCCACTTGATATTCTGAAGGAAAATACTTGTAACTTCTTTCTAGAAAAGATAGTTCACTTAACATTCTTGGGGTAGAGTCTGCCTCAGCAAGACAGGATTATTTTTTCCTTGCATTTAGATTCCAGAAATGACCAGAAAACCATCATTTATAGGAACATGCCACCATGATTTATATAGACAGAGGTCATTATAGTGATTCAGTGTTCCAATCATCTTGATAATGGATCCTAATTATAATACTCTTCTAGTACCTAAAAACAATTGCACACCAGAATGAAAACTATTGGAAGAACAAGAATATTATATTTCTATTTTTATTACAACTCTGATTTTTGAGGAAATAAAATAAATGAGAACTGCTAATTATGTAAATCACAGATGACCTTGAGGCTATAAAATGGACTGCAAAGGCAAGGCTGTTAGCAGTTTAAGGCTTTTAGCTCTGAGATTTGCAGAAGAAGGGAGGGAAAACAAGTCCCAGCTGCCAAAACCAGAGATTAAGAAGTGATTAGATTTCTTTCTTTGTTGAAAACTAAGACTCAGATTCAGCCCTTCTACTTGCTCTTAGGGGAACATTGACCTATAAGTCTTATTGTTTTCTAATATCAGTGCTTCTGGTTAGAGACTCAAAGACAAGAACACATGGAATGGACTGCTAAGTCCCCCGGCACCTGCTAATAATGAAGAAGACACTTGTGTTAGTAGCATCGGCCTCTCAGCAAGGAGAGAGGACAGACTTCTCATCCTAATCAGAATGTCCTCTGAAAATAACAAGTAATTTTCTACCTGTGCTGCCACTTACCCACTTTGCCTTCTGTTTTTTCTCCTTCCTTCTAAAATGTTAACTTCATTCGTTCTGTACTCTACGTGTCAGCCTCATCATTTTATTGTTTTCTCATTGCTTAGTCTACTCATCTGTCATTCTTGCCTCTGCTAATGCTGCTATTGTTATTTCTAAACATCCCTCTTTCTCTTTCTTTCATGTTTCCCTCTGCATCAAATACTGCCAGGCCTCTTGCTACTTCTCTGTCAAATTTACTTCTAAACTCAGAAAGATACCCAAGGTTGGAGTATAATGCATCAGATATAGCACTTGAAACGTTTGCACCTAGGAGTTACAGAATATTCACAAGGCCATCTTCCAGACTGCTGACCTTCTGTCTCTGTCTCTGTCTCTGTCTCTGTCTCTGTCTCTCTCTCTCTCTCTCTCTGCATCCCCCTCCTTCCTCTCTTCTCTCTTTCTCTTTCATTCTCTCTTAATATATAGCCATTAGGTGTTTATATAAAATACACATTTTAAATTCTTTCAAGTGATTGTACTTTACTCATAAACCTCCATCCTACAGGATATTGAAGAAATTAAACTTTCCAGTTAATAAGATGCTAACTGGTTTTTGGTTTATTCCTTTTCTACTCAATTTACAGTCAGTTTTAAGTTCATCTCCCTATCTGGGCTGGTTTCAATAGATGTTTACTTGGCCAAAGTCTCCTTTAGAGAAATCTTTAGTCTTTCAGATGTCCTTCCCTTCCAAGATGGTAACACCAGACTTCCTAGTACATTAGAATAACCTGGTTAGGGAGCTTTTAAAATTGCTGATATCTGGGTCACACCCTACATCAATCATATCAGAATCTCTGAGATTGGGACCACAGAATCAGTTTTTATAAAGTTTTCCAGGGGCTCCTGTGTGACTCTATCAGTTAAGCCTCCAAGTGTTGGTTTTGGTTCAGATCATGATCTCCTGGTTCATGTGATGGAGACTTGAACTGAACTCTGTGCTCACAGGGTGAAGCCTGCTTGGGATTATCTCTGCACCTCCCCTGCTTGCACACACACACACACACACACACACACACACACACACACTCTCCCTCTCTCTCTCTCTCTCTCTCTCTCTCTCTCTCTCTCTCTCAAAATAAATAAACTTAAAAAAAATAAAGCTTCCCAGGTTTCTGCAAAATGCAACCAATATAGAGACCCATTGTACCTACAAAAACCTTACATCTAGCAATTGCTTGGGCCACTCAACATGCCACTAAATGTAGCTGGGGCCTGTTTAAGGCCATAGACCCAAGTCTAATTCCAGGCTTGGGATCAATCTTGTCTTTATTTGCTGTATGTTTTGGTGATGTAAAAAGCACAACAGTAATACTAATTAAAGTTAGTATAATAGTATACTCACTATATGCCACTTACATCACTAAGTGCTTATGAGCTTCTTTATCACAACCCTATCTCAAGTATTATCCCATTTACAGTTGGAGAACTTGAGGCCTAGAAAAGTTAAGTAACATGCTGAAGGTCATTGAAGTAATGCATGGAAGAGCTTAATATTCTCCTGACACTAAAACCTCTGTTCCTATATCCAAACACTGTATTCACTCCCAACATTTGATCCTTAGAATAAAGTTACTCTCTTGAGTGGCTCAGAGAGTAACTAGTTGGTCATTACAGCTCCCCAATCCCTTCTCCATTCCCCAGTGCACACCTCCCACCCCTCTGGGCTTGACTAGTTCAAGGTTTGATCACATCTGTTGCTCTGTGCCTTCCACAGCCAGATGCTGCCACAATATTAACGCCAATTCCTGACTATTAGTAGCTCGCTTAGGTTGCATGAGTCAGTTTGCTTTCCTTGGTAAGAGTAACTGGACACTGGGCCTGCTGTTGACGCTGGCTCACATTACCATGAAGTCTTTGATATTGCCTGTGTGCAAATCACCATTCCCTTGAGCCTGGAAAGGTGTCACTGTCACGGTGGTTTGAATAAGCAGCTCCTCAGAGAGCAAGCACCTGGCAATTTCTTCTGCCTGAGGCACACATGATTCTCTCTTACTTCCTTATTACCACTAGTCTAAATAAACAATTTCAGAATATCTGCGTTAGGAAATCTTAGAATCGGGTTCTGTTCACAAAGGAGAATATTTTAGGGCAGTATTTACCCCACTTCAAATAAAGCGGACTTGTAAGAAAATAAGACCCCATATTTTTTGTTCCAAGCCTCTCTGATCTCATGACATTTTAATGCAAGCTACAACAATATTTTCTCCAAGTTCTTTCTAGTTAATGTTGTTTAAATTATTCTCTATTATATAGTTGATGGAAATACATTCTCCCAGATAAAAATGGGAGTAATTTTTAGCAGCAGACTGCATTTAATGTGTTAAATTTAATAAACAGAGTCACATTTGTATGTGGGACATTTTCCCAGAACATAATCAAGTATGACAGGTTGGTTATGAGGAGCGCAGTTCCTTGATGTATGTATCAGCTTAAGAGCTTGTCAGCTACCTTGACGCGTTAATTCTAGGACTTTGTGCAAGTGAAACTTCCTGTTGTCTGCAAAACACTGTGAGCCATTTAACTCACGACAAGCCTTTAGATCACGTTGCTTCTGTGACTGCAAATTGCGAATGCAAATCTACTTGTGCAGTGGTTGTTGGCATCAGAATATTAACATTAGAAATGTTTTCTGCACTATCATATCAGGCTTTGTCTGGGAAACATGTGTTTGGTGCTCATAATCTCAACTCCTGCTAAGTTTTTAGCGGCTTTACTGGATTCCAAGATGAATTTTACAAAATGACTTCATACCCAAGGTCAGATTGCTTTTTAGCCAATAAATGATGAGTGAACTGGTATTTTGCAAAAACCTGCTTTAGATAATAGGTTCTCTCTGCCCTGCTAACTGCCCTGGTTAGATAATTAGACTTTGTGGTTAAGGTCAAATTCAAGGGAAAGAATTAATACCACATTGCCTGAATCTGGTCTACACTGTATGTAATGCTAAAAAAAAGTAATTACCTAATGCACCTCTAATGTGTACCCATCAGGGGAGTGACTGTGAAATTTTAAATTAAGGGTAATTTTTGAGGTTAACTTGGGAACAGATTCGTGAGGGCTCAAAGTCCATTTTGCTTTAAATTCAGCAAGCTGTTTTTGTAATTTCTTACAGGTTTATAATTTATAAAGCTTCCTTGATGCCTTGTCATCTCAGAAAGACCAAGCAGTATATCTCTTTCCAAGGCTTACCCCTTACTAGTTTGTCCAGTAAGACAAATTTATCTTTGACACATTTTCTTTCACCTTCCTCTTATTGGAAGCTTTTTTAGAACTCAGACATCCTCCTTCCATCTCCTTCTGGTGTTTTCTCTCTGCTAATTCCAGACAAGACTTTAGCTGAAAATAGTTAATTGACCCTGCAAGCAACTGACATAAACTCAGTGAATGTTCAAAAATACCCCTAATTGTCTCCTGATGTTTATGAAAAATAGATTAGTATTTGACAATATCTATGCCCTAAAAAACAAGTTTACCAATTTTTGAGAACTAGAACTTGGATATATGAAAAAACCCAAAATACAAGAATATAACTGAATATAATAAAATTATGCCACTTAAGTTAGTAATCTGTGACATAGAATATAGTAATTATTTTATAGTAATGTATCCACTCTTAAACATTTAACCACAACCCCCAAGCATTTATTGAATGGGTAAGCCTAATTATCCAGCTTTTGTAAAGGAAAGTGTTATCAAAACAGGATTTCAAATGATAACAGATCTCTTGAGCAGAAACACATAGTGGTCTCCAGTGCTTTGGTGTCTCAATTTCTTACAAAAACTCCTCTCCAGCATTGTTTACATCCTCTGGATGAATTATTCTCTACTGATTTGCATCATTTTCCCTTGCATCACTTATAGCTGGAGTAGGAACTCTTGTCATTGTTTCTGATCACTCATCCCCAGTGATGTCCCAAATGCTTTTAACTCCCTTTGGTATGACATGTATTAATAAGTATCTTCTGACCAATGACGGGACATCTTTAAACAGATCCAAAGGACATACTATCAAAATAATGTATAATCCTTTTCAAGACAGGACAATTGGTAAATACATACCACTAAATTGAAAAAACTATATACACGTAGATGTAGAAGTCTATGTTTTCATTCTTTAGGCTATTTAAAATTTTATCAGAGATAGGCACTTTTCTAATCATATACCCTTGGAAAAGTCTATTAAATTACATGACTAGAAACTTAGCCTTAACTTACAAATTGGGAGTTACCACATTTTTATCTGTTCTACATATTTATATAACTACATCAATCCTTGATTTTTAAAGACAATTGGGGCAGCAGATTGTAGCTTGAAGGGAGTGGGCAGAGAAGAAGAAAACTGTAGGAAGAGCAGAGACTTGGGGTGTTAAGAAATGGTCCACTGAAGAATCTGAGCCGATCTGGACAGTGTCAAGAGCAATGTAGCAGAAGATACATACTTAAGAAATATTTTAGAACTAAAATCCACATGACTTAGTGTTGGACTGGATTTGGTATGTAAAGGAAATGGAACAGTTATAGATGGCTACAACATTTCCAACTGGGGTCCTTAGATCTTAGGGTCATGCTAAAGAGATAAACACAGGAGGAAGAGTTTGAAAAAGGAATTCGGTTTACAATTGTAATTTGCAAACTCTGAGTCTCAGATAGATCTTTCTGTCTTTAAAATGGTTGAATATAGTCTCTTCTTTGGGGCTTACCTTCTAGCCTGGGGGAACTGGAGAAATCTCCCATATTGATAAATTGCACCCCCAGCTTTTTGGTCACACTCAAAGCCTAGAACTGATGCTTGATTTCTCATTTTCTTTCATTTTCACATCAACCGGTGACAAAGTCTTACCAGTTTTATCTCTAAGAACATATTGAATTTATCGCCTTTCCACTTGTACACCTGCTATCTTTGACAATGCACCCGTTCTCTCTTTCTCAGACTACTGCAATAGCTTCCTAAACAGTTTCTTCATTTTTTTTCTAAATCATTACTTGAAGTTGGAGTGCTGCTTGAAACACAAATCAAATCATGTCTAACTTCTGTTAAAACCATCTAGCAGCTCCCCATTTTAGCTAGGATAATATTCAGACCATTTACCAATGCCTGCACAGCTTTTCAAAAAAGATCACTGTTCTGTCTTTGCATTTGCTCTCATCTACTAGTCCTTTCTCCCTTGCCAATTGTGACTCAAGCATGTTACTTTTCTTGAAATCTCTTTCCTGGGCTTCAACCATGTGACAAGCTCATCCCTACATTGAGATCTTTGTTCTTCCGTTGCCTCTGCCTTCAATGTTCTAAATTCAGATTGTCTCATAGCTAGTTCTTTGGTATCCATCAGTTCTCACCTCACATTTGAACCTCTCAGAATTGTCTTAATCTCTCAACCTAAGCAGTCCCCTTCTACCACCACCTTATGCTTTTTATTTTTTTTTCAATCTGTTACAGTAATCTACAAAAATTACCTTTTATTTTTCTTTTCATGTATCTGTGTAGTCTTTGAGGATCTCTTTTCCATGGTCTAGAATATTAACTTACAGGAGACCAGAGATCTTGCCTCTTTGTTTACTGTTATGACCCAGCACATGAAACAAAGCCTGGCATAAAGTCAGTTGCACATAATTGTTTGTTAAATGATGGCATTTGCAATGACATGGATGAAGCTAGATAGTATTATGCTAAGCACAGTAAGTCAGAGAAAGACAAATACCATATGATGTCACTCATATATGCAATTTAAGAAACAAAACAAACAAGCAAAGGGGAAGAAAAAGAGTGAGAGGCAAACCAAAAAACAGACTCTTAACTGTAGAGAACTGACGGTTACCAGGGAGGAGGTTGGAGGTGGAGAGTTGAATTAAATAGGTAATAGGGATTAAGGATGGTGATATATGGAAGTGTTGAGTCACTATATTGTACACCTGGACCTCATATTACACTGTCTTAACTAACTGGAATTTACATACAAACTAAAAATAAAATTGTTGAATAAACAAGCAATAAAATGCTTGAGTTAGGACAAATCTAACCAAAAGGAAAGGATGCTGACAAAGTATTCACAGCATTTTCTAAATTACCTTTAGATGCCTATCTTGGTTTCTAACCATGATGAGAGGTGTTTCTGAGCCTGGGTGGCATGAGTAGAAATAGGAAATAAAGGTAACCAGCTACCTGGTTTAGAGACCCAAACACATGCTTTTCCCTAACAACATATCAGACTCATTCTGCTCTCTGCCCAAATATTATCTAAATTGCCCATTGACATTCTGCCCAAAGAACCTCAAAGCCTTAATTTCCAGTTTTGGCAGAACAAATTGTGTTTAACTGTGGTCCTTCACCTGTCCACCCTGCTTTGTTCCTCTCTGGCTCTTTTTTTCTCCTCATGAGTTCTCATAGACAATCTTAGCAGCACCCTTAAATCCTTGAGAGCCTTGGCAGTTGTCCCACTAAGACTATACAAGACAACTTTAAAATATTACCAGTTGATGTTGTTATAGATTTAAGGCTGCTACCTCAACCAGGTCCTTCAGTTAAAAAAAAAAATTATTCCTTATTTTCTTAGTTGATCCCCATAATGAATGTTTAGAAGCTCTAGCATTTCCTTACAGGAAGGGTAAAAGTTGATGATCTGTTTGTAAAGGGAGACTAGGGAACTTCCTTTGAATCTGTATTTGCATAATAGAATTGTGTTTTTATTTGGTATGTATATTACAAATTCAGGAAAATAGCATAAATTTCTGAAGATGTTTTGAGTCACATTAACTAGGATTGAGAGATCATAGTCCCTATCAATTTTGATTGCCATTATTAACTTTTGTGGGTACTTGATAAATATTCTGAAAGGCAAAACTTTATTCTACCCAACCCACCACTTGAATGCACTACTCTAAATTCTCTAAATCTTTGATTCTGTTGTGTTTTCACACACCAATAGTAAGCTTCTCTCTCTCAAAATGGTTAACATTTATTCAGCAAATACTTATTGAGCTATTATTATGTGCCAGACAATGAAACAAATAAAGACATCAAGGGTAAATGCATAAAAGCTAAATCCCATTTCTCCTACTTCTGAACTTATCTATTTCTTCACTGTGTAGTTTATATCATTACCGCCTAAGAAGAAATATTCTCCTACAAGATAAATCTCTCCAAATGCTGTTTGATCTTACTCATTATCTTTAAAAAGAAAAAACCTTTCCCATAATTTATCCCATCTATGTTGTATTTTTTATCTTTCCTTTTTACTAATTACTTCTCCTTGGTCTCACTGATATGGTCAAGTTATAAATATTGTACAAAAGGTCTCCTGTTGGCACTTCCTTATTACCAATTTACTTCTCAAACCACCATAATTTTTTGAGAAATTACTATTAAAAAGATCATTAAAAACTGCTACCCTAATTCTACTTGACCTTTCTGTATAAAATGATTATTGTCTTAATCCTTCTTGAAATTTTATCTTCTTTGACTTAAATATTATCATTGATTCATTTATGTGTATACTGACACTTTGTTATAGAACAGGAACTGTTGCTTGTTCCTGGTAAAATAATGATGAGCTAGATGAACTATTTTGCCCTTCAAATAACTAAAAGGCAAAGGGAGGGATAAAAAATAATTATAATCATTGTGATAAATGCTTTCATTAAGGTACGTACACAGTGCTGTAGAAGCAGAGAAGAAGAAGAGGCTGACCCTGAGTGCTAGTCCAGGAATGGGAATTCTAGAAAATATTCCCCAAGAAGGCCCTTCTGAGCTGAGTCTTAACAATACCAGCAGCTTTCAGGGATGAGCTGAGGGTAGAGGAGAGTTCAAATTGAGACATGGAGCACAAGCTAAATAACAGAGGTATGAATTCAAGGATTGTTAACTGGAGATTCCCTCAAGATGTAACTGAAAAAGGGATAAGGGTCAGAACATAGAAGGCTATGTATGACATTCTAGGACACATAGGCTGAAGCATGTGGAAGGTATAGTGAGTGCCATCATCATATCTGCCTTATAGCTACATCATTTTGCCCATGGGCTTAAAAAAATTGAGCATGGAGAAGAAAACATGTGACAAGTATAGAGACAGGAAAACCAGTCAAAATAGGCAACGTGGGAACAGATAATTGCCCCAGTATGGTTTGTGGGTGAGAATAGATAGGGCTGGGATAATTTTAAGAGAACAGGACCAATAAGAGTCTGTAACTGGTTTTAACCTATCCCAGGTTTCTTTTCAAGCTTCTATCTTGGCTTTTCCCTCCTACAAAGCTCTCTGCTTTGACCCTTGTTTTCCAAATAGATCTTGTTTTCCTCTAAATTTAGCCTATGTTCCTTCTGAAGTGTTTTATATCTCTTGCATCCCAAGAGGAATTCTCCTTTTCTATGGTTAACTATGTCAGGAGAGGCTTTCATAGTTATGTGTGTTCCAGCTGATTATAGGTTTTTCTTTTTCCTCCAAACAGGGATGCCCTAGGACAGATCCCAAAATATCGTAGTGCCACAAGAAATGTTTCTTGAATACCAGTTATCTTGAATAAGAGGATACTGTACAAATACAGTATTATTGTCAAGCAAATAATTTAGGGAGACTAAAAAATGTAAAAAAAAAATGGAAATAATTGAAATAAAGGTATGAAGGGAAATATCATGTAAGTTGCAGTTATATGGCTAAAGTTATAAATTACTAGAAAATCAGAAGGCAGATTGTTTCAGCCAACCATAATTTGACTAGCCTTCCAAAAAAATTTAAATTTTTTTCTACAGCCTCAATGGTGACATTACTCAGTCTTTAAATGGCAGACTAAGTCACCAGGGGGATTGAGAATTGCACTTTGGCTATCATAAAAGCCTTAGAAGGAAATCTGCAATTAGTAGCATGGATGCCTCAGAGTCACGTAATATAAAAACTTAGAATGATTTATAGGCTGACAATTGGACTTTAATAATGTCTGGAGCTTTCAGAAATGCACATTCAATCAGGTCTTCTGCTTCTAGTGAGATGATAAACACCAAGCCAGAGTAGTTAGACAAATGACTGAGAGGCTAAGGAAATCATTACTTTGCAGTTAAAAATCAATCACCCCTTGCCTATTCTTCATGGGCATGCTAAATAAAGACCAGCTGCATACCTCTATATACCCCTGTATGCCTCTGTATAGCCCACAGCTACATAGCATATACTTCCCACTCATGATCTATTCTCTATCAGTACTTCCTTTAGCATATTTAAAGAAAATAAAGGAATCTTCTGCTAATGTGTTTTGAATTCAATATTTAACAACCAGAACAGAAATATCCCATTGTTACAATTACTTACAAAGAAAATTCATTAGTGGTAAAGCCTTTACAAGTTCAAACAAGATACCAAACTTAAGAAATGGGATGCTTGTTCCAACATTTAAATTCCACCCCTAGTGCCTAAGCACTGCGTACCTAGTTGCGTTAGTTGTCACTACATATTAGGGTATGCAACAACCTTATTCATAGTCTTGATTGCTCTTTGAACAGAAGCAGGTTTGTTGAGATAAATAATTGTCATATCCATAAATATGTCTGCCACATGTGATAAGAAAATTAACACTGACAGGTATGAGTGATTAAATTGAGTTTTTAATTGCTTTCTGAGAAACTTGTGGCATTTTGTTGAAAATACAGCAAATCTAAGGAAAATACTAACAAAAAAGACACCTGAGTTTGTAGTTACCTGTGTTGGGTAGAAATAAAGCTAATTGAGAACACCTACTCTCTACAATACTACTTGGTTTCATACTCAGAGCCAATAATGGAAACAGTTTTTCCTTCTGAGTAAATGACTTCACAAATGAAGACCACATGCCATATGTTGGCAGGAAAATGAATTTACATACATGTTTTTCATTGTGAGCCATTTGTCACCTTGTCCAAGTGAAGTTTATGAAGACATCCCTAGAAATTGTCAGACTATTATGAACTTTATACAGATAAATGGATGAAAGATGGAGAGTAATTGGGTAAAAGAAAGGAAGGCATTAGGTGTTAATACATATATCATCAGACCATTACCACCATCTTCCCACCACACATTCCCTCCTTTCAAGAAACTCTGCTAACCAACAAGCAAAAGTACCAACTACTTTCTGTCATATGTTATAGACTAGTAATTGCTTTCTAGGAACTTGTTTTGCCTTTAAGATTCATTTGGATTTTTATTTTAACAAAGTTTCACCTGCAAGATGATATTGAAGAATAAAAATGTTGATTGTCAATTTCCCTATACTTGATTATCATAGGGAACCACTTAATTAATGGGAAAATTGAATATACCTAGTTTTTACATGTTGCAGGTTTTTCTTCATGTTTTAGTCCTTAACCTGAAAAATAAAATAGAAAAAAAGTCAAATTTTTATTGGGTAAGAGATTAGCAGAAACTTGAGCTATTACAAGAAATTGAATTATCCTAATCACTTGTATGGAAGGAAATGGAGATTCCCCTTACTGAATCAGAGCTACCAAAAGGAATAATGTATTAACTAGGGGCAGCCTGAAAGATACTCTTTTCTTTATTCATAGAGAAAAAAAATCCCCTAAAAAACTATTCCTTTACTATTATATCCAAATTTAAATAGATAGAATCATTCTCTAGAGAAAACCTGGAGTTTTCCTTAAACACTATAGAATTCAAATTTGTTTCTGTGCAGAGCACAAGACCACATAACACCTTAAGTGGGAAATGAAGGCATTTAGGAAAAAATTGTAAGCTCTTTTCAGCTCCAGTTAGTTGCTTTTTCCCACATTTCTTCGGATATAATTTCTGAGAATCCCAAATTAGAGATAGATAAAATTCAAAATATACCTGTATTTCTCTCTGAAGTTTATTTACCCCAGAAGAATCACAAATTTGCTTAGAACACCAAGAATGTCAGTGGACCAAGATTGTTTTCTTCAGCACCAGGAAGAAAGGGATTTCTGAGGAATGTAGTTTAGGACAACTGCAAGGTAATGGGTTTGACTCAAGAAATGAGTTAGCTGAATACTTCATATGGAATATCCAGCCTTTGCTAGTCCTTATAGGATTTCTCTGGTGTTTTAAAGTGTATCCTTCTCATGACCTTTCTTGTGGCACTTAAAATGTCAATTTTAGAGGTGTAATAAAATGACAGGAGTACCAAGAGTAGCTTATTAAAACTATACCTAAAGAAAATTACAGACCTCGGATTTAGGTCTTAATTCACAGTAAAGATTAACAACTGTTAGTGTTTCAGGGTGTTAACTGAGAAACAAAAACTCCTAGGAGATTTTTGGAATTTGAAGTGACTAGAATTTCACTAAGAGAGGTATGTTTCTACCCTACAATGAAATAAAATCCAGGGGTCTGGAAAAACATGAGAAACTCTCTGGGACTTTCAGTGCTACTTGGATAGATAGAGTCGAAATATGCAATTATTGGTTGGTGCTTTGGGACAGGTTGCTATTATGGATGAAGATTCAATATAAAATAAAGTATGTATTATCTTGGGATTTGACAAGAAGGAAAATAAGATAGCTTGGGTTAAGGAAGCTAATGCAGGTATATGTGTGATGGACAAAGAGGTATGATGTTGACATGTTTCTAAAGTCACCTTGCAGCATACTTCCTTTGCTGTCCAGTTTTTATTGAACATCATGTCTATGGAAGGAATTGGCCACTATAGGAGTCATTCATGTACAGAGTTATACACAGACACTTGTTTTTCTAGTTTGTCTTGCAGTTAATACCCAAGAAAATAATCCAGGCAACACCAGTTAGACAAAAAAGGAGATTGCAACCTAGAGAAAAATGCCATGAAGTAGGAGGCTATGCATAAAATCCTTCCTGGTGAAGATGATGGAGGGTGGTGAAGAGACATGGAGCTTTCAGAGGGAGACATGGTCAGCTGTCTACTGGACAGTTCCATTCCCAGCATTGAGTGTATAACCTGCAGTGCTTGTGCCTAGTGTCAGTGGCACTGTGGTCTTCACTAGGCAATCATAATGGTGAATTTGGAACTGCTCATGGGTCTGTAGCCTCCAGTCCTGATTCTCTGGTTCCCCTGGATTTTCTGTAGGCTACCTAGTATGTTTGCATTTCTTTTGGCTTAAATGAGCTCAGAGGTATTCTCTTGATTACACAAAAAACTTTGACTGATGGTGTCTCTAACAGTAGAGCATTGTTTCATATTACCTTCCTCAGAGCTCTGTGAACATAGCCTCTCACAAATGGAAGACATTTTCACAGTTACCTGGTTTAGACTCACTTCTACTATATTTATTTGAAAATACAACACTGAGGTTCAGAAAGCCTAGCAAAACCGAACTGGTTTTAGCAAAGTATAAGTAGTAGTAGCCTAGCAAAGTAGCCTAGCAAAGTAGTAGGTAGTATAGCAAAACCGAACTGGATTTGAGGTAAAAAGAACAGGATCCAAACCTGGTAATGTGAGATAAGTTGCCTACCTCTCTCAGCCCTATCTTCTCCAAATAGAGATACAATTGTCAGATTTAACAAATAACAATATAACAGGCCCATGCTTAGGACATACTTATACTAAATAATTTTTGTTTTTATGAAATTCATATTTAACTGGACGACCTGTATTTTATCTGGCAATGGCAGATAAAATGTGTAAAAAGGCAAAGATAATGAATGTTAATGTATTTTTCTACCACAAAACACAATGCACTTGTTGAGTTTATTATTATTGCCTGAGGTCAAACACCTAGTAAGTAGCATTGCAATTTTTTATTACCTTTCTATTGAGGTTCAAAGAGCTTAAATAATTTACAGGGTCACAGATATTTAGCTCAGCAACAAGAAACTATTTGTTGAATGAACTAATGATTATTAAGAACTTCTAGTTGTTTGTAAATAACTTAGTGCTTATAAGACAGGTTGAACTGAAAATCCACTCTGCTTTTAATTGATGTCACCCTGAATATCTTTTTTAGAAACATTTGTCTCTGTCACTAAAAACAGTTTTGGACAGTAAGTTCTGGAATGCATCCTCAAATTTTTAAAAAGATGGTTTTATAGACTGTAAGCCAAATAGACAAACTTTGGGGCAGACAAATCTGATTTGAATCTTTTCATGGTCATTATCATAGATCTTATAAAAAGCCACAGGAAGACAAGGTCATGGGCAGAACAGGTTTTACATATCATCCAAACCTGCTGAGAAATATTTTCCTAAAGACATAACAAATTAGTAACCATGCTTTAGCAGTACCTTGCAAAATATGCATGCATGAATTATTAGTATTTCTGAAGACATACAGAAAGAAACAAAGATAAGTAAAAATATCAAGTGTCAGCTCAATTGAAAAAACAGAAATGCAGATAGCCTTCAAATACTCAACACTCTCCTTCCCAATTCACCTCTGTTTATAGAGGTACATGATTCTCATTACAGATCTGAGGGATTGTGAATTGGGGATGTCATTAAATTACACCTATTTTTTAAGAAAAAGAAGTCCTTTTTAAGTCAAAAAAAATGTATTTACAATATTGTGGACTTTGCTTTGAAACCTAGAAGGGCAGAGGGAGGGAAGAAAAGATGACAGTGCTTGGTCTATGGTGACAGTGTTGCTTGATTCATGTAAACAAGTTTGACGATGACAAATACACTTTGTTTTGAAATACCAGCCAGTGTTGTCCAAAATTTAGAGTAGCATTTAAAACATTTTATTAAGGAATTGATACTGCTACTCTAAACAAAAGGACTCGAGGCTGTTTAACTGTGAGGATTGTGTGTTTGTGTGTGGTGTGAGAGAGAAAGAGGGAAACTGTGTGTGTGTGTATGTGTGTGTATTTGGTTTGAAATGACATCACTATTCTATTTGTCATGTATGATCTATTGAAGGTGGGAGGGAATTGGAACAATCTGTTTCAATCTCTGAGCAGTCTTGGATTTTTCCATAGCTCATCTTTACAGGAAGGCTTACAGCCTTGACTGAGACCTAGAAAGCATGTAATTGTGGTTGTCATAATAAAGCCCTGAAGGAAACAGCAAGTCTATGAGCCTGCCTGGCTTTTGACATGGTAGCCAAGTCTTTCTAGCCTGTCTTCACAGACTTGCTCCATCCTCCTAAAGACAGTGTTGGACTTTGATGAGCAAAGTCTGTATTTGCCTTCACTGCTGACATGTATTTAAGCTGTCATTTTTCAACTCTTCACTTTGGTTACATCTTCACTTTTGCAGAGTTATTACCAACTAGTGAACAACTCAGAATGTATATTAGAGAAGCATTTTAGTTTTAAATACATGCAAACATCTATTTTAAAATAGATTTTAGCCACTTATTATAGACACAGATACAAGCATACAGATAGAGAGATAGACCTACAGATGCAGAGATAGAAATATATATATTTATACAGATACACAGATATATACAGACAGAGAGATAGGTGGGGACTGCGATACAGACAATTACAAAAAGTATACAATGGCTATTTGTCATCAGCACCAAACACAGTAAAAAAGACAACTGTAGGTATGGATCTCTTAAGGCAACATGAAATCTTCTGGCACACGTGTTTCCAAAACAGGAAGTCAAAGACAGTCAACATGGTGCTCGATCAGTTGTTGTTTTTATTTAGACCATTCCATAAGTTTAGATGAGTATCTGGAAGCTTGGTCTGAGCTAACATGTTCTTCTCTGGTTTCCTTATTTACTATTGGACAATAGTTCTACAGCATGATCTGAGGATCCTTGAGGGGATTTGAAGATTTCAGGGGGTCTAGGAAGTCTCCCCTTATACAACTACTACCACAAATCCAATTTTTTTTCTTATGTACTAATCAAAATAACAGACTGGATGCAGAAGCAGTTAAGAGAATTTAGCTGTTTTAAGTCAAATCTTGAAGAGAGTTGCAAAAACTTAAACACTGCAATTTCTCTCATTATGTTTTATTTTAGAAAGTATACTTACTTTTCATAAACCATAAAATTTGTATTTATGTGAAAGTTATTTTAAATATATCAATAATTATTTTTTCAATTTCTTAATTTTACTTGGTATGATAAGTATGATATATATCTCACGTAAACAAAAGATTTGGGGCTCCTCAATAATTTTTAAGAGTGTAAAGAAGTCCTGAGACCACAAAGTTTGAGAATTTGCTATTCAAGAACTACATCCTATGTAAGTGAAGATGATCTGTGAAAAGGACAATTATAGCCTTTGAACTGGATATATCCATCTTTCTACCTGATAATACACGTATATAATTAAGTTGAATTTCTTTTACATGGGTAAAGATGGATCAGTTGCCCAATGGTCTTATCATTTCCTCCTTTCTTTCAGTTAGCATTGCCTCTCATTTCTTTTAGCTCTGTGGCCCCACAGGGATTAGAGTTTGTAAACATCCTCAAAGAGTGCTACCCTCACCCTCCTAAATAGCTTCCTAAATAATTTTGGGATAATGAAGCTTTCTTTTAATGATCTAATTACAATATTGGTGTGGGAAGGGGATAAAATCAGATGATAGATGCCAGAAACATGAATGCCTGGAGGAAAAATAAGGTCATACTGTCAGTAGAAGTGACTAGTAATAACCACTCTATTACAATCAAAATCACTTCACTTTTCTAATGAAATTTTGACATAGAATTCATAAGAACAGAGCTGTAAAGAAGTTATGCTTAATAGTGCTGAAAACTTCCAATCTTTGTAATAGTAGATATTTTTCTCACTGCAGTTTTTTTTTCTTGTCAATAGCATTAAGTATAAACTTGTGAACTAAAATGACAACTATATAGAAACTAAAATAAGGGCTTCTAATGGAGGGGGAAAAAATGTAAGATTGGGAGTCATGAAATGTTCATTTGGTTTTCTACTACTAATGAATGTGGAAACAAATAAATTACTCAACTTCCCTTAGCTGATTCTCTTATTTGTAAAACAAGATTATTGGGCTAAAATGGTTTCTTCTAGCTGTGTGATTCTGTAACTATAGGAGAAGGCATCTGCTTTCTCAATAGCAAACTTGTTCCTGGTTATCAGAATTGGCTCATGTCTTCTGGAAATTGAGGTTATATCTGGAAAATAGCTATAGAAGTAGTAAATTATTATCATTTCAGATGTGAAAATCTATTAGGAAAGCATCATTATATGATGGATGTCTTCAATAAACTAACCAAGGAGTATAGCAACACTTCATTTGTCCCATATACTTAAGGAATGAAGTGTTTGACGTGCATGCATTTTCCAAAGGATGGACACATACTCCTTTAAGGATGAAAGATCTGTTTTTAGCACTTATTACAAAAATATTTCTCAAAAATATGTTTTATATTCTCATCTTTTTTTAAGTTGAAGTTACAAAAGCATGTAAACTCTTTTTGATGATTCAGATCTGTTGAGAGTGCTTTACTGCTCATGAGTTTTTGGGCATCCAGGAGAATCTTCATGAACACTTTGCACTTTGATTTATGGTCAATGAATTGGGCTTGTAGATTCAGTAAACAATTAATTGTTGAATCATTAAAACATTATAATGTAGCTAAAGAATCAATTTCTCTTCAATATTTAAACTCATTATTGAATTAACTAACTAGACTGTACTAAATGAAAATCATAAGTCAGATTCTCTTCAACTCTTGAAATCAACTGACAAAATTATCAATTAAAATTAATTATGACTTTAAGTATATTTCATAAAGTTAATAGATTAGTCTTATAAAACTAGTAAACTACATTCTTTTAAGTATCTCAAATACCTGAAAAGAAAACATACGTAAATATGCAGAGCAATTTCAAAAGGATATGCAAAAATCTAGAATAAAAATATTATTGCCATTAGATTAATTTATGTGCATATGTGTGTGCGTGTATGTGTGTATGCATTCATCC
Organism: Prionailurus bengalensis; assembly: GCF_016509475.1. NCBI lineage: Eukaryota > Metazoa > Chordata > Mammalia > Carnivora > Felidae > Prionailurus > Prionailurus bengalensis. Next base: position 71,839,022 of record NC_057354.1, read on the forward strand.
TCAGTGCTATAGTAATTGTGGCAGAAAAAATCCCTAATTATGGCAAAATAATTTAGCTTTTAAGTGGAACTTTTCAGGTGATGACTCTTTGTTGGGCCTTCCTAGTATCAGTTAGTCACATGTTTCTATTTTTTGAAATACAGTTTTAGATTTCATCACAGATCTATGGCACAGAGTCCTATCATTTATATATAATGCTGTCCTCATGTCTAACAGAATTATTTAAAGCTTCTGGGTTGGATTATATAACTATGATGATATATGTAGGTATTGACCAAATAGTGAGTAGTTTGGATGTATAATTGAATCACATAGCATTCCACTTTTTCTATATATTTTTTTGGAAACTTTAACCTGTCCTTTCTTTTGTAGAGTATGTATTATTAATCACTTTGATAGTTTTTTAAACAAGATAAGTACTCTAAGCATATGTTCAAATTATCAGAAGTTGTCCAGTGGGTGTCCATTTATTTTACTTTCTTTTCCCATTTTTTTCATTTCTCCAAACAGATTAGACTTGACTTACATTATGATAATAATAATATATTCCAGGATCATCTTTATTTCTCTTACTGGGATATGGAAACAGCTACTCTATAAGGATCCCTGATTTCTTTTAGTAGCAAATAGAATTAAAGACCAAATTTGTGTATATGTATTAATGCTGGAGCTAGAAAAATAATGTGCTGGGGGAAAATTCAATGTCAGAGTTGGGAAAACTGTCCTTTTACATAATGATTTACATTGATACTTAAAATTTAATTTTAAATATATTGTCCTTGATATAACATGCAATGTATACCAAGACCACATTTACTTATGGTTTTAACCTTACTTTCCTAGAACATAAGTTGATTTGGAACCCACATTAGACTTATAGTACCCCCCTCTGCAATTTTAAAATTGTTATACTTTTATTTGCATATCATATTATTGTCAAAGTGTCACTTTGCTCCTCTGTGATACTATGAAATTACAAGTTTCTGTTGGTGTAGGATAACTTTCTGTTCTCAAATGGAAGAATTCCCCAGCTGCCTTGCTTTTGAGTTGATGTTTCCCTTTTATTTTCTGTGCTTGTTTTCACTGTGGGTTCAATCTTACTACTTTTCTGAGTCATCTAGGGCAGATGATATCCAGGAAGGTCTGACATTCATCAGGTAGTCATAGATCTGGGGTGGAATGTGTTTACGGTGAATCATGGGAACCTAACCTGCTCTCTGCTTATGGATAAGACCACAGAATTCAACTTGTTGGTAAATTCCTTTTCCCTGAATTCTAGTTTCTGATTGGAATTGAAGAGCTGATTTGACCTTGATCACTGAGCTATGCAGGTTTTCTGGATCTTGTCAGATATAAGCTAATGTTGTTCTGCTGAATAGGAGAAGACTTAAAACAGACAAGGTTGGGCACAGGATGAAAAATATTCTTAATCAGAGTCACTCAGTTCATGACACCTGCCTTCTTGAATTTTGTTTTCTTGAGGTTTTGTGAGACTGTTTTCCTCTGACTACCATGTTGCCCCCAGGTGGTGAAGTTCTTTTTTATATTGTGGTCCTTACTTCTCTTCAGCATGATGAAGATAGGCTGAAACTATCAAAATGATACTTCAGGTACTAGTGGGCCTTTAAACAGAGGTAAATACAGAACTTACAAAGTCTGTATGTCATCATTTAGTTAGCAGATTAGATACTGGATTCCCCCTAGTTTGCTCTTCAGAGATACAGACCTCGTATCTTTCAAGGGATGAAACTTTTGCTCCCCACTTGCCAATAGCACTTTTCCAGATATTTTGGCCCATCTGAAATTTGTTGTCCATATAGCTGAGTCCTGTATCTCATCAGGTCCAGTTTCAGATTCAGGAGGACATCCCTGATGTGCTGATTAAATCAGTGATGATCTTCCTCCTCGGAGAAGGGCTCCTACCTTTTGTCCAAAGCAGTGATGCTTCATCCTAAACTATTTGCAATGATGTAATAAAATTGTTGTACTTTATTTTAACCATAGCTTCCTCATAACCCAATTTATACATGGTATTGGGAAGTCTCTTTCCTCATATAAGAATCTTCTCTTCAGGAGAAAGTAACATTGGCTTCTGCTTGCTGTTCTCAAACCAATATTTGGGGTTCTAATATATATGGCTCTTCTTAAGATTACACCTGAATACATTCCACTTAGAATCCTCTTGTAAGGCCAAGTATGCCTTTTTGGATTCTCATGGAACCCAGTTCCTACTCTTTATCTCATCTCTCCAGGCAAACTCACAAATGGGATCTTTTAGACCTCCTCACTGGGATCATCTTTTGGGAACGGTTGCATTATCTCTAACCAAGTGCTTCTCAACCATTTTCACTTTTTAACTCAGAGAGAAGATGATTATGTCTGCATTATACATTGTCTTCCAAGCCCCATCAAGCAACCCCAGTGCTTAAGAGGGATGTATATCCAAATATACCCATAACTCTATGCCAGATTACACCCATTGAGAAAATCTGCTCTATTCTTTTTTCCTGCCAATTCATATTTAAAATCTAAGTAAAAGCAAATAAAATTCTAGATGAGGATTTACAGGGCTTTTTTTTTTTTTACAAGGGATGCACAGGTGCTTTTGTGCAGCACTATTCTAAGTGTGATCCATGGATCATTGTCTGCCTGAAAACTGTCATTACCAAAACCCAAAATAATATTGCAAATAAACGGTCTCTAAGTGTGTTCTTTAATCCAGTAGATATTTTGGGGAGAAGGATGGTAGGAATACATTCTCAATAATGAAAGCTCTATGTTAATGTATGTTCTGACACAAGCTCTGACCAGCAAGAACACACAAGAACAAAACTGTGGGACTCCACCTGTGTGGTACCAAAGGCTTGGGTTAATTACGTTAATGCACAATATCAAGTTCCCCTACTCTTGACTGCTTTTGGGTATTTACGTGATCCTGCAGGAAGGAAAAAAAAACTGCATAAAGCAAAACAAACAAAAAACTAAAAGTGATCCTCCCTTATGGCTTGGTGAGTGTTCATCCTGAGCAGGAAGGCAGGCAGTTCTATGAAACACCTGTTTGCTATTCACCTGGTGAGGCTGTAGTCAGGGAGGCATGAGGGTACACTGGCTTCAGCTCAGGTATTAACATCTTGTAGATTATTCTGTAGGCAGAAACTTCAACCAGCCAATAATTCCTTAAGTCAGTAGTTTTCCTGATCTTCATCTTTGTCTCCTATCAAGTTTCAGGTGTCAGTACCTCAGTCACCTGAAAGGCATTTTAAACTATAGATTTCTAGTTTCTATCTCCAGAAATCTAGAATCATTAGGTCTCAAATGGATCCTTAATTGTATGCGGTTCCTATGATTGCTGTTGGTCCAAGAGCCACACAGGGAACCACAAAGGACAACTCCTATTCATATTGAGATCACAGTGGAGCCATCACTGGGCTGGCGGGGGAGGGGGGGGGGAGTTTCAGAGCTGTCTTTCAGATTCTGAGTGAAAAAAGGTACTTACTCAGAATCTAAAAAGAAGAAATAAAACGGGGGATTGAATATCTGGCTATTTGAAACAGTAAGTGTCATTACTTACATTGTGGAGATAAATTCAGATTCTTCTCTGATATCTCCTTTTGTGTTTGTTCAAGGCAAATGGAGCTCCTAGACACTTAGAGCTGTTCTCATTCCTTTTTCCCATTATCCACAGGGCTGCTACCAGAGAATATAAGCATCAACTCCAGTGGCCTGTATTACAGTGACTCACATTTAATCAATTATTTAGAAACTAACAATTGCTTTTGAAACTTCAGGGAAAGGATATCCAGAAATGGAGACCTGTGCTATCTTTTTTACTAAGTTGCTATTTGAAAATGAGCCATCTATATTTTTTAAGTCAGTAAAAAGGACTGTTCAAGGATCAAAACTTCATTACAAGCTTATATTTGGTAAGAATGTTGATAATTGTTTATATTTTCATCGATAGGCTTTATCAGCACTGTATTCTCTAGGTGTGGTGTCACAGCCATGTAATCTCAGGATTAGTGTAAAGCACGCCTGCTCTTCAGATGTCTTTCAGAGGGTAGGGCTCACCCTCAGACCTCTTCCTTTCAGGGTAAAGAGTGCACTGCCCATTTAGCCATCCCTGTCCTCCCCTGAGAGCCTAAAGCTCCTTTTTACTCACAGAGTGATGCCAACATCATTACTGTTTCTGTATTCTACGAATACTGGGGATCCTCTAGAGATATGTCATACCCATCACAACTCTGTATAAATCTGCTTTCTTTGAGTTCTCTGGTTCTTGCCTATAATCCTGCATCACAGCCTTGATGCCAAAGTTTTTAAGTGGGAAGTATAATTCCTGGTTTAAGAATCATTTGACCTCCAGTCCCTGTGTGCCTACATCCCAAAGAAAATAAACAGTAATTTACCAAATGACTATTTGCTGCCTACAAAAAAAAATCAGCTCTTGACAATAAACCAATCACTCTCAAGCCACTTGATGTCCGAGAGTGCAAGCTCATATTAATAATGTGATTAGGAGGTCTCTGAATTTGTGAATAATGTTTTTGCTATTTTCCAAATAATTACAAAGGATTTGGCAGATAGGTAAACTATCTCTAGATTACAACTTATTTTATGATGTGAATTTTTTAAAATCTATTATAGACTATGAGTTTTTCTCTAAATTGTAATTCTTGAGAAGTATTGTTATTTTTTAATATAATTTATTGCCAAAGTGTTTTCCATACAACACCCAGCGGTCATCCCAACAAGTGCCCTCCTCAATGCCCATCACCCACTTTTCCCTCTCCCCCACCCTCCATCAATCAACCCTCAGTTTGTTCTCAGTATTGCTTTTTTTTTTTTAATAGAATTCATTGTCAAGTTGGCTAATATACAGGGTATACAGTGTGCTCTTGGTTTTGGGAGTAGATTTCCATGATTGATTGCTTACATACAATACCCAGTGCTCATCCCAACAAGTGCTCTCCTCAATGCCCATCACCCATTTTCCCCTCTGGCCTGACCCCTCACCCATCAACCCTCAGTTTGTTATCTGTATTTAAGAGTCTCTTATGGTTTCCCTCTCTCCCTCTGTGTTTGTAATTATTTTTTCCCCTGCCCTTCCCCCATGGTCTTCTGTTAACTTTCTCAAGTTCCACATATGAGTGAAAACTTATGATATCTGTCTTTGTCTGATTGACTTACTTCACTTAGCATAATACCCTCCAGTTCCAACCATGTTGCTGTAAATGGCAGAATTTCATTCTTTGTCATTGCCAAGTAGTATTCCTTTATATATATAAACCATATCTTCTTCATTCATTCATCAGTTGATGGATATTTAGGCTCTTTCCATAATTTGGCTACTGTTGAAAGATCCGCTATAAACATTGGGGTACATGTGCCCCTATGAATCAGCACTCCTGTATCCTTTAGATAAATTCCTAGTAGTCCTATTGCTAGGTGGTAGGGTAGTTGTATTTTTATTTTTTGAGAAACTCCCACACTCTTTTCCAGAGAGGCTGTACCAGTTTGCATTCCCACCAACAGTGTCAGAGGGTTCCCCTTTCTCCACAGCCTCGCCAGCATCTGTTGTTTTCTGAGTTGATAATTTTAGCCATTCTGACTGGTTTGAGCTGGTATCTCAATGAGGTTTTGATTTATATTTTCCAGATGATGAGTGATGTTGAGCATCTTTTCATGTGTCTGTTGACTATCTGGATGTCTTCTTTGGAAAAGTGTCTATTCATGTCTTCTGCCCATTTCTTCACTGGGTTATTTGTTTTTTGGTTGTGGAATTTGGTGAGTTCCTTATAGATTTTGGATACTAGCCCTTTATCCAATATGCCACTTGCAAATATCTTTTCCCATTCTGTTGGTTGCCTTTTAGTTTTGTTGATTGTTTCCTTTGCGGTGCAGAAGCTTTTATCTTGATGAGGTCCCAATAGGTTTTTGTTTTTGTTTTTGTTTTTTGCTTTTAATTCCCTTGCCTTTGAAGACATGTTTAGCAAGAAATTGCTGCTGCCAAGGTCAAAGAGGTTTTTTCCTGTTTTCTCCCCTAGGGTTTTGATGGTTTTCTGTCTCACCTTTAGGTCTATGATCCATTTTGAGTTTATTTTTGTGTATGGTGTAAGAAAGTGGCCTAATTTCATTCTTCTGCATGTTGCTGTCCAGTTCTCCCAGTACCATTTGCTAACGAGACTGTCTGTTTTCCATTGGATATTCTTTCCCGCTTTGTCAAAGTTTAGTTGGCAACACATTTCCGGGTCCAGTTCTGGTTTCTCTATTCTATTCCATTGGTCTATGTGTCTGTTTTTGTGCCAAGACCATACTGTCTTGATGATTATAGTTTTGTAGTAGAAGCTAAAGTTTGGGATTGTGATGCCTCCCACTTTGGTTTTCTTTTCCAACATTGCTTTTCCAACTACTTATTCAGGTTCTTGTGTGGTTCCATACAAATTTTAGGATTGTTTGTTTTAGCTTTGAGAAGAAAGTGGTGCAATTCTGATTGGGATTGCATTGACTATGTAGATTGCTTTGAGTATTACTGCCATTTTAACAATATTTATTCTTCAAATCCATGAGCATGGAATGTTTTTCCCGTTTCTTTGTGTTTTCTTCAATTTCCTTCATAAGTTTGCTATAGTTTTCAGCATACAGATCCTTTACATCTTTGGTTAGGTTCATTTCTAGATATATTATGGTTCTTGGTGCAGTTGTAAATGGGATTGATTTCTTGATTTCTCTTTCTGTAGCTTCATCATTAGTGTATAGAAATGCAACTGATTTCTGTACTTTGATTTTGTACCCTGCAACTTTGCTGAATTCATGTATCAGTTCTAGCAGCTTTTTGGTGCAGTCTTTCAGGTTTTCCATATGGAGTATCAAGAGTTCTGGGAAAAGTGAAAGTTTGATTTCTTCTTTGCTAATTTGGATGCTTTTTACTTCATTGCATCTGATTGCTGATGCTTAGGACTTCCAACACTATGTTAAACAACTGTGGTGAGAGTGGACATCCCTGTCATGTTCCTGATCTCAGGAGGAAAGCTCTGTTTTTCCCAACTGAAGATGATACTAGCTATGGGCTTTTCATATATGGCTTTTATAATGTTTAGGGATGTTCCTTCTATCCCGACTTTCTTGAGGGTTTTTAGTAAGAAAAGATGCTATATTTAAAAGAAAGGATAAGGGGCGCCTGGGTGGCACAGTCGGTTGGGGGTCCGACTTCAGCCAGGTCACGATCTCGCAGTCTGTGAGTTCAAGCCCCGCTTCGGGCTCTGGGCTGATGGCTCGGAGCCTGGAGCCTGTTTCCGATTCTGTGTCTCCCTCTCTCTCTGCCCCTCCCCCGTTCATGCTCTGTCTCTCTCTGTCCCAGAAATAAATAAAAACGTTGAAAAAAATTTTTTTTAAAAATAAAAAATAAAATAAAAGAAAGGATAAGAACCATATGATCCTGTCAGTAGATGCAGAAAAAGTATTTGAGAAGTATTGTGTTTAAATAAATGAAGAGTCCAAGGATTTCAAATCATTTGTGGTCTAGATCCAAAATCCCTTGCCTTGAGGGGTGTAGGTGGCTCAGTCGTTGAAGCTTACAACTCTTGATGTAGGCTCAGGTCATGATCCCAGGGTCATGAGATGGAGCCCCACATTGGGCTCTGTGCTGACAGTGAGGAGCCTGCTTGGGATTCTCTCTCTCTCTCTTTATCTCTCTGCTGCTCCCCCATTTAGGTGTGCTTGCTCGCGTGCTCTAAATAAATAAATAAACAAATAAACACTTTTAAAAAAATCACTTGCCTAAAACTGCTGAGATCAAAAGTGGGTTTTTTTTTTCTAGTTTAATTTTTCAGAGGAGTTTAATTTTCACAAGAAAACTGAGGAAGGTACAGAAATTTCCTGTAAGCCACTGCTGCCATACAAGCACAGGCTCCACCCATTATTGGCACCTTGCCCCAAAAGTGTTTTACCATTCAGAATTTTTCAGATACTGGAAAACTATTATAAACATAAACTTTGTATTATGTAATAGCTCTTGTGGGGTCTGGGGTAGCATCCCATAGTCATATATTAATATTTCTACAACTAAATGGGTGAAGTTACATGAAATGTGATTTTTTTTCTATTTTTTTTTTGGAAAAATGGCTTTTTTAAAACATGTGTATTTATTTCAAGAGGGAGAGTAGGGAAGGGGCAGAGAGACAAAGAGAGAGGGAAGAAGAGGATCCCAAGTAGGCCCCACGCTGTCAACACGAAGTCCCACACTGGGCTCGTTCTCAAAACCATGAGGTCATGACCTGAGACAAAACCAAGAGTCAGATGCTTAACAAACTGAGCCACCCAGGCACCTTGAAAGGTGATTTTTTTTAAGACAATAAATAAATACAGATTCAAGTTAGGTTCTGCTTCCAAAACAGTTGGGGAACACTTGTTTTTCAGAACTTTTTCAATTGTGTATAGTATAAATAAGGAATTGTGAATCTGTACCACGATCATAAAATGTCATTATCAATTCACTGGTGTTGACTGTGCTCTTGGAAGATATTCAGTAAATTAGGAGAATCACTTCCTAATTGGTATCAGAGTGAAAGCAGATATTTCCCTTAGGGCAGAAGCATGGCTTTTCTGTCACACCATTAACTACACCTATTAAGTAAACAGATGTAGTTTCTGTTTGTATAATCTTGAAAAATTTGTGTGGACAACAAAAGGAAGTAACAGAGTACTTGGAGACCAGAAATATTCAAGAAAGAGCATTTCATTTTACTTTCATACTAGCAATTTTATTGGTACTGAAAGGTACCCAACTGGGGAGGGCTTTTCCCATAATGTATATGACTCTGGCACTCAAAATACATAGATCAGATTAGTGGTGTGCCTTTAAAAATGGTCACTAGGTAGCAAGACTTCCCATTTGGTTGTGCCATTTCTTACACAGGGGGGAGATAATTTGCTAAAAATTGGAAGGCTGCTTCAAGCATTACTTCTTTAGCCTTTTTTTATCTGCTGTTTATGAGGCTGTCTATACAGAGACATGGATAAATCTCCTTGAATCCATATATCTTTGTATGTGTTTGGCTACACATGCTGCCTATTCCCAGTTTCAAAATTCTATGATAGAGGTCCCACAGTAATCTATTCCTTCATCTTATTTCTGTAGGTTTTCCAGGACAGAGAAATTTGGGTTATTTTTTTGAAGTTTGTTTTGTAAAACATAAGTAGACAGGTGTTTGTCCGGATAACCTTCAAGTGTGCAGAGTCCAGTACTTATGAATTTAGTAATGGGGCAGAAAGCAGACATTAATAGACAGCTGTTGAATTGCTTAGCTGAAAAAGAGACCTCGCTTTTGCTTTTATTTTTTCCTCTCCATCTTAACCACTCCTTTCTCCAAAATAACCAAATTCCTCTGCTTTATGGTGCATGAGTAGTCATAGCTCAAAGAGGATTACTTTACGATTAATTACACCAGTTTGCTAGAGCAACATAGGAAATATTTATAAATGTAAATGCATATGTATGTGAATACACCCTTACTTAGGTAATATTTCATGTGAACTTCACTTTTACTTTCTTCCTCTATAAAGATCTATGGTTAATGGTGTCTACAGCCAGAGGCCCCATAACATTTTATCTCCAGATACGGTTCCTACCATTAGGCCTATTAAGAGCTGCAGATGTTTTGCATCCATGCAAACTACATCAATCCACCTGTATCATGCTTCTAAACTGAATTTGAGTATGGAACAGACACAGAGGTTTTTGCTTTGGGTGCTCCCCTATGAAGAATGGCTTTGACTTTTTTAATGTATGCCATCTACTATGTAAAAACACATGCATATTTTATTTTGAGTTACTCATCCCTTAGTCTGCTTAGGTTTATGTATTTCAGTAACTTTTATTGTGTGTCTAGTATGCGTGAGATATTTTGCAATGGCAGTACATGTTCAAGAGTACAGAGATACATTTTTTCAAATAAATAAACTCTTTTGAATAGACATTAGCTAAATTTCTCAAAAGCCTATTTTCTATATGAAATAGCTATTCTTTATGACTAAAGAGGTAATTTTCAGAAAATTTGGTGGACAAAAAGGACTTTTGCAGCTTATCCCATGGCACCCCAGTGACAGTAATTTTCATGAGCTATTTCCCACAGCAAGATAGAGGGTTTTGTGGGAAACCTCCCAGTAGTGTTCCCAACAGGTCAGGTTTCATGGCCAGAGCTGCACATTGACATTCCTTATAAGAACTGAACCTGCGGCATAAGTGATGAAGGCCGTTTATGTCTAATACAGAGTTAAAGTTGAAAATTAGAATCAAGGTCCTGGTTAAGTAAAAGTCAAACTGTAGCCTGGCAGCACAGCATGAGTCAGAGTCCAAAGAGAAGACATTAATCCAACTGAGGTTCATACCACAACCTCAGTCTAGGGTCAATTCAGAGAGGAAAGACTGGAAGGCTGAGAGCTAATGGGTCTTTATCAAGAAGACCTGAATGCTCCAAGTCCTTGACTTCCTATGTTCTTGGAGGTGTGAAACTAATTGCATAGAAAGAAGCCCAGGTGACACAAGCACAGGTGGTGTCCTGCTGCTCATATCTGCTTCTAGATCCACATTCAGCAACCAGGCTGAAAGGGACAGATTCTGAGCTACAGATGCAAGAATACTATCTAGTAACCAAAAAGAAGGAAGTTCAATTTCCATTCTGCTATTAAATTGCTGTGAGATCTAAAATAAGTTGCTTATGGGCACCTGGGTGTCTCAGTTGGTTAAACATCTGACTTCAGTCCAGGTCATGTTTTTACAGTTCCTGGGTTCGAGCCCCGCATCAGGCTCTGTGCTGACAGCTTGGAGTCTGGAGCCTGCTTCGGATTCTGTGTCTCCCTCTCTCTCTGCCCCTCCCAAGCTCATCCTTGCACTCTGTCTCTGTCAAAAATAAACTTAAAAAAAAATTTTTTTTTAAATAAGTTGCTTACTCATCCTTGGTCATAAGTTTATTTGTAAAAAATGGAGATCGCATGCAATTTAACTACCTGTCTAACCTAATACTGGTAGTATTTTAAAGATTTATTTATTGTTGGGAGAGCGCAAACAGGGGAGGGGCAGAGAGAGAGGGACAGAGGATCTGAAGTAAACTCTACGCTGACAGCAGTGGGCCGGATGTGGTGCTCGAACTCAAGAGCAGTGAGATCATGACCTGAGCCAAAGTCCCTCACTCAACCAACTGAGCCACCCAGGTACCTCAATACTGGTAGTATTTTAAGTGTTGCCCTCATGAACGTGAAAATGCATTTGGTTCTTTTTTCCCTGAATAATTTGTTTTATCCTCTATTCTGTAGGCTTAAATGGATGATTTAAAAAAAAACAAAAAAAAACCATCCTGGAACACCTGGGTGGCTCAGGCCATTAAGCCTCTGACTCTTGGTTTCAGCTCAGGTCATAATCTCAGAGTATGTGAGATAGAGCTCCTCATCCATCTCTATGCTGGCAGCTTGGAACCTGCTTAGGATTCTTTTTCCCCCTCTATCTCTGCCCCTGTCTATTTCTCTCTCTCAAAATAAACAAACTTTAAGAAAAAGAAATAAAAAGAAAAAAAAAATGATCCTCTGTGTGTTAATATTCAAGTTTAAATACCTACCATTTAATTCTGAGAGGGTGTCATATATGAATACACCAAGGCACACCATAATCAAATTGCTTAAAACCAGTGAAAAGCAACCAGAGAAAAAAGAAAAATAGATACATAAAACAGATAAGCATGACAGCCAACTTCTAGGAAATAATGCAAGCCAGTAAAGACTGTGAAGTCTTTAAAGTACTGAAAGAAAGTACTAGGATTCTATGTCCAACTAAATATCTTTAAAAAAGAAAGGTGAAATAAAATTTTAAATGAATTTTTAGTTTTTTATAATATTTCTTTTATCTTAAAAATTGCCACTATAGAATAAAAATTCCCATACCCTACGCCCAGCTTGCCTTATTAGCATCTTACATTATTATAGTACATTTCTCACAACTAATTAATTGATACTGACATATTTAAAAAACATATTTTATCCAGATTTCCTTAGTTTTCACCAAATATCCTTTTTTCTATTCTAGCTGTGACATTTTCTCAGATTTACCTTGTTTTTGACAATGTTGACAATGTTCAGTACTTCTCAGGTATTTTATGGGATATCTTTCAAGTGTGATTTGTTTGATGTTTTTTGTTTTTTCGCGATTACACTGGCTATAACAGACTGAATATTTGTGCTGCCCCACCAAATTCATATGCTGAAAGCTTATTGTCAATGTGATTGTTTTGGAAGTTGGAATTTAGGGGGATATTTAGGTCATGAGAATGGAGTCTTCATGGGATTAAAGCCCTTTTAAGAGAGATGCAGAGCAATCCCTCACCCATTTTACCTCGTGAGGACATTGTGAAAAGATGGCCATGTATGAACTGGGAAGTGGGCTGTTACCAAATACTAAATCTGCCAGCGCCATGATCTTAGACTGCTAGCCTTTAAAACTATAAGAAATAAATTTCTGTTCCTTATAAACAACCCAGTCAATGGTATTTTGTTAAAACAGCCTACACACTGAGGTTTTGTGTTCTTGGGAGGGAGATCAAAGATAAAGTGATAAATTTATCATAACTTATCAAGTGTATATGATTTCAAAATCACTACCAGTGTTGATGTTGACTTTGACCACCCCGCTGAGATAAGTTGTCAGAATTTTTCATTGTAAATTTACTTTTTTTCCCCATTTTCTATAAGGTGTTCTTTGGAAAGGATTTGCTATATTCAGCCCATACTTTAAAAGTGGGGAGCTATGCTTTACTCTTTGAGAGAATAATATCTAAATGAATTATTTAGAACTCTTTTGTATGAGAGAATTATTTCAAATTATTTTGTAGAAATACATACTCCTTTACAAAAGAATACTTGTATATTCAATCACTTATTTACACCAGCACAGATTCATGGATATTTATTTTATACTTTTAGTTTTAATATAGTACTTCTTTCCTATTTTTCTTTTGCTGATCAAATTGTTCCAGCTTGTACCATGATTGCTCTTTCAGTTGGCTTCTGTATCACTTGGACATAGCTTCATCACTGTAGGGGTTTGTTTTGTTTTGTTTTGTTTTGTTACCATTTTTTCCTGGTATCACAAGATGCTCCACACTAATCTTGTATATTTCCCACCCCAGTCTAGGATGAGCCATTTCAACACAGAGGTCTGGTTCCTTTCATTAGATGGTATTAGATACCAAGATCTGAGTACTAGGTGTGCTTGTTTCTACTGGGTTGTCATTGCTTTTTAGGCCTCTCAGCTGACATAGCAAGGAAATAGATGTGTGTTTACTAAAATGTGCATATATACATACCTACTGATATTTCTGTTTATAACTAACTATATCTATGTTAAGCTAAACATGAATTTGTACTGATGTCTCCAACTCCAATGTACTACCACATGGATTGTTATAGCCTCCTTCCCTTAGGTATTTGTAGCTTCCCATTCTTAGTAGTCAGAATCCTGGCATCTACCATCAAACATCTATTTACTTAATTGTTCAATTCCAGCATATGTGTACAGTGGTTCCATGATAGTTAATTTATACACCTATGGGAAACAACTCTATCAACTACAGCAAAGTGCTTATTACACTTTATTTGCCCTTTAGTCTTACAGACTTGCCTCATTTTTAATATTACTTGGACCATCAGCTTTTCTCTCCCATTCCCATGAAGGACAATGTTTCATACATTTTTTTATAAAATCATACACAATTGCCACATTTTGCATTCTACTTGGGGATCCTCTGACTCCCTAAATCATTTTCTTAAGTTTGTATTCATTAACATTCAATTTTTTCTATAAATTTCTGTGGATTTAAACACATGTATAGTATCATGTAGCCAACACTACAATATCATACAGAATAGTTTTTATGGCCTAAAATACTTGCTGTGCTTCATTTAACTCATTACTTCCTTATAAAGTCCTAAGAACCACTGCTCTGATTACCTTATTTATTTTCCCAAATGTCTTATAATTAGAATAATTATGTATGCAGTCTTTTCATATTAGCTGCTTCCAACCAGCAATATGCATTTAAGATTTACTCAAGTCTCTTTGTGGCTCATAGATCATTCATTTTTATTGCTGAATGATATTCCACTTTATACATCTACTATAGTTTTTCCATTCACTTATTGAAGAACATCTTGGTTTTCTACTTCTTAATGACTATAAATAAAGCTGCTAAAAACATTCGTGTGCAGGTTCTTGTAGAAGCATGTATTTTCACATTAGTTGACTAAATACTTAGAGCATAATTCCTGGATCATAAAGATATACAATATTGTATATACAAATATATAAGACTGCAAGAATGTACTACCAGCAGATCATAACTAAAAGTATTATAAGAGTAAGTGTACAGTGCAGAAGGAAAATTATACTAGTTAAAAATAGTATCTGTATAAAAAAATAAAGAGTACTTTAAATGGTGAATATATGGCTAATATCAAAAAAACCTTTATCTCATTTTGAAAATCTCCTTATGACATAATTGTTTAAAATAAAAAATAACAATGTGATGTGAGGTTTATAAGTTAAATTAGAACAGTGGTAAAATGATTACAATAGGGGAAATGAAATTACAATATTTTAGACTTACAAGATATACATTAAGAAATGTAATACAACTTAAAATAGACTTAGTAAGTTAAAGATGCATACTATAAGCAACCGATAAAAAAGAAAAAAAAGTATACTTAAGCCAATAGGAGATATGATAGAATCATAAAAGATAGTCCAATGAAGTGCATAAAAACAGAAAAAAAGAGACCAAAGAAAATAACTGGAAAATAGAACATAAAAAACCAAGATGGTAGATGAAAACTCAATCACATCAACAATTCTTTTAAATATAAATTCTCTAAGCATCATTTGAATGTAAAGATGATAAAGATTGGATTTAAAAGTGGGACCTAACCCTGTGCTTTCAACATGAATCTTATTTTAAAAATAGAAACTGAAGGTTGACAGAGGGAGGTGGGTGGGAGATAGACTAGATGGGTGATGGGTATTAAGGAGGGCTCTTGGGATGAGCACTGGGTATTGTAGGTCAGTGATGAATCACTGAATTCTGCTTCTGAAAGCAATATTGCACTCTGTATTAATTAAAATAAAAATTTCACAAAATAAAAAATTTGTAAGAGAAAAAAAAGAAAAAATACATATACATTGTTTTCTACCAAGAAAAAAAATCACAAGGCATACTAAAAAGCAGAAAAACACACTTTGATGAGACAGAGCAAGCAACAGAACCAGAGTCCATATGTCAAGGATGTTGAAATAATTAGAGTGGGAATTTAAAACAATTATGATTAATATGCTAAGGGCTCTAATGGATAAGGTAGATGGCATGCAGAAACAGATGTACGATATAAGCGGAGAGATGGAAATACTAAGAATAAAAGAAATGCTAGAGATCAAAGATACTGTAAAAGAAATTTTTTTAAAAAATGCTCTTGGTGAGCTCATTAGTAGACTGGACATGGTTGAGGAAAGAATCTTTCCGCTTGAGGATTTCTCAATAGAAACTTAGAAAACTAAAGCAAAGAGGAAAAAAGACTCTAAAAAGGCAGAGTAAAATACATGAAGCAGAAACAAACTTCAAGTGCATAGAGAACTTTGACTAAGATAGACCATTTGCTGAACTTAAAATTTCTTAGTATTCAGAAGTTTCAAATCATACCAAGTATTATCTGTGACCAGAGTAAAACTAAATTATAAATAAGACACATACAAAAGAATGAAGTTGGACCCTTATGCACATCATATTCAAAAATTAATTCAGAATAGATCAAAGATCTAAGTATAAGAAGGAAAGTATAAAACCTTTAGAAGAAAATATAGTGATAAATTTTCATAATCTTGGATTTGCCAAAAGATTCTTGGATATGATGCCAAAAGCATGAGTAACAAAAGAAAAGGGTAGATAAATTAGACTTGATCAAAATCAAAAAATTTATGCTTCAAAATCCACCATCAATAAAGTAAAAACACAATCTACAAAATGGGAAAAAAATATTTGGAAATCATATTTGACATGACTTGTATTTAGAATATATAAAGAGCACTTAAAAGTCAGTAATAAAAAGACAATCAAATTTGAAAATGGGTTTAAAGGATGTGAATGGATGTTTTTCCAAACATGATATACAAATGGCCATTAAGTACATGAAAATATGCATGACATCATTAGTCATCAGAGAAAGGCAAATTGAAACAACAACGAGGTATCACTTCACACACATTAAGATAACTAGAGTCAAAAGTCTGATAAAAGGGCTTGTGGAAGACGTGAAAAAATCAAAATTGTCATATACTGCTAGCCAGAAGGCAAAATTGTCCAGAAACTTTGAAAGACTGGTAGTTCCTCAAATAATTAAACCTAGTTGCCAAATGACCCAGCACTTCCACTCATAAGTATTTCCTCAAGATAATTGAAAACATGTGTTTACACAAAAATCTATACACAAATGTTTACAGTGGCATTATTTACAATAGCCAAATGGTGGAAACAATCCAAATGCCCATTGATGAATAAAGAAAATGTGGTTTATCCTTACAGAGGAATATTATTTAACCATAAAAAAGAATGAAGTACTGAAATAACATGAATGAACCTTGAAAACATTGAGCTGAGTGAAAGAAGACAGTTGAAAAAGACAACATATTGTATGATTCAATTCATAGGAAAGTGAATAGGGAAATCTATACATATAGTAGATTATTGGTCTCTTAGGGCTAGGAGGGGTGTGGGAAAAGAAAACTAATAACTAAGATACAAGGTTTGACCTTGACATGAAAATGTTCTAAAATTAAGTATGGTGATGAATTCACACATCTGTGAATATACTAAAAAGCATCAAGTTATACACATTAATAGAATGAATTGTGTAGTAGGTGAATTGTATTTCAGTAAAGCTGTTTACAAAGAGCAAAATCTTCCACAAGAAAAATCCAAGCCCATATGGCTTCATTGATAAATTTTATACAACACTTAAGGGAAAAAATAATACTGATTCTAGACAAATTCTTTCAAAAAATTTATGAGGAGGTGAACTCCAACAGTTTGTCCCTGAAGCCCACTTGTGAAAGCCAAAGTATATGGTATGTGCTGAATGTTTTATGTTCCCCCCAAATTCATATGTTGAATCCCTAACCCCCAGTGTGATAGCGTTTGGAGATGGGGACTTTGGCAGGTACTTAGGATTAGACAAGATCATGAGGATGGGCTTCTATGATGGGAATCAGTGTCCTTGCAGAGAAAGACACCAGAGATACTGTTCTTTCTCTTTCTCCATCCTGCCCAAAAAAGAGGTTAGGTGAGCACACAGCAAGATGATGACCATATAAGCCAAGACAGGAAGGCTCAGAATGAAATCTACCTTGCTTGGCACTTTGATCTTAGACTTTTCAGCCTCCAGAAGTGTGAGAAATAAATTTCTGTTGTTTAAGACACCCATTGTATGATGTTTTTTTATGGAGGCCCAAACTAATACACGTTTCAAGAAAAAAAGAAACTCTAGACCAATTTCTCTCATGACCATAGATGTAAAAATATCTGACAAAATTTTAGCAAATCTGGTTCAACAGTATATGAAAAGCACAGTACACATGACCAAATGGAGTTTTCCATGGGAATGGAAATCCGGACTGGCACTCAAAAATTAATACCTTTCACTATAATAACAGTAAATAGGAAAACAAAACCATGATCATTTCAGTCATTATGATAAAAGCATTTGACAAAATTGAATATCCACTCAATATTAAAAATAAAAACTATTAGTAAATTAGGAATAGAAGGGAAATCTTTGAATCTGAAGAAGAAAATCTTCACAAAACCTACAATTAATATTCATTCATGGTAGTAAATTATTAAATGCTTTTCCCTAAGAATAGGAATGAAGTAAGGATGTACATATTCACCACCTCTTTCTACATTTTACCATTGGTTCTGACCAGCCCAATATGGATAGAGAAAGAAAACCCCTACATATTGGAAAGGAACAAATAAAAACTTTCTGTATTTGTAAATGCCATGATCACATAGGTAGACAATCATAAGGAAACAGCAAAATAACTAGAACTGATTAGGGAGCTTAGCAAAATTGCAGGTTAAAAGATTAATATCTAACATCTTACTATTTAACTATTACTGTGTACCAAGTTACTTCAAAATTTGTGGTGTTAGTAGTAGACAATTATTATCTAACCACTCAGTGGGTTAGGAATCTGAGGTATACCTGGATGCCACCTCTGTAAGATCTCTTACAAGGAGGCAATGAAGCTGTCGGCCTCAGTTGCGATCTCATCTGAAGGCTTTACCAGAAGACTAGAAAGAGGATATTACAAACATTTTCCCTGTGGTGGTTAGTTTGATTCAAATACTTGTGAGCTGGTGAACCGGGGCTCCAGTTCCTTGCTGAATGTTGTTTCGACGCTCACATTTTTTTTTTTTTTTTTGGTCGTGGGAATGTCTCCACTGTGAGGCTTCTAACATGGCAACTGGTTTCCCTCAGTGGGAGGGCTTCATGAGGGAGTGAGAGAGAAGGGGCAAGAAGGAAATTACAATCTTCCTGAAATGTAATCTTGGAAGTGATAGTTCATCAATTTTCACATTTTCTTCATTAAACGTGAGTCACTATAAGCAGCTGACCCCCAAAGCCATTAATACCTGGAAGTGAGGGTCATTTGGAGGCATTTTAGAGGCTGCCAATCATAAGCATCGATTTTATTTTTTATTGAAATAATAAGCAGTTATTAATTGAAATTAAAAACACCATTAACAATACTATCAAGAATTATGAAATAGGAATAAACAAATGATGTGCAATACCTGTGCATTCAAAACTGTGAAACATTGCAGAAAGAAACTAACAGAGACCTCAAAAGAGATGCAGACATAGTTCTGTTCATGGGTTGGAAGACTCAATATTGTTAAAATGTGAATTCTTCACAAAGTAATCTATAGATTTAAAACACTCCCATGCAGAGCCTGAGCAGATTGTGTAGTACTTGACAAGCTAACTTTAAAAGTTACATGGGTGCCTGGGTGGCTCAGTCAGTTAGTGTTCACACAGAGTCTGTTTGGTATCATCTGTCTCCCTCTCTCTCTCACCCTCTCCCACTCATGCTCTATATCTCAAAAATAAACAGTTAAAAGAAAAGTTACATGGAAATGCAAAGAGAGACTCTATAATAACCAGGACAGTTTCAAAAAAAGAAGAGTCACTGAACTTACCTGATTTCAAGACTTAATATAAAGCTACCAAGATCAAGGTAGTGTGGCATTGGCTTAAATATAAAGTATAGTTCAATAATCCAGGAAAACATGGCCAGAGGAAGATCTGGACATACATGGTTAATTTATTTTCCATAACACAAGCCAAATCAATGAGGAAGGTGCAGTTTCTTCAAGTGTTGCTGAAACTAATACATATGCAAAACAATCCTAACCTTTTTCTCATGCTGTATACATATAATTCAAAATGGTTTATAAACCAAAATACTAGATGTTTGACTATAAAAGTTCTAAAAGAAAATTCAGGAGAAATGTTAGTAATATCAGGCCAAGATTTCTTAAGCAGAACACAAAGAACATGAATTATAAAAAGAAAAAAAATTTGACTTAATCAAAATTTAAAACTTTGGCTCTTCAAAAGGCACTTGTTGGAAAGAAAAAGCAAAGTAGGATGGATCAGTCAGTTAAGCGTCCGACTCTTGAATTCGGCTGAGGTCATGATCCCGTGGCCATAAGATAAAACCCCACATCGGGGTCTGTGCTGACAGTATAGAGACTGCTTAGGATTCTCTCCCCCTCTCCCTCTCTCTCTCTCCCTCCCTCTCTCTCTCTCTCTCTCTCTCTCTCTCTCCCCCTCCCTCCCTCCCTCCCTTGCGCATGTGCACTCTCTCTCTCTCAAATAAATAAATAAATAAATAAATAAATAAATAAACTTAAAAAATTCAAACTACAGAATAGAAAATATTTGTAAAACATATCAGTAAAAGGACTTGTGCCTAAAATATGTAAAACATCCTTAAAATTCAATAATAGGATGAAAGCAAGCTGATAACAGTTTTGAAGAAACACTTCACCAGAGAAGATGTACAAACATCAAGTAGGCAAATGAAAAAAATGTTCAACAGTTTTAGCTATTAGAAAACCAGAAATGAGATACCATTATAAACCCACTACAACAACTAAAATTAGAGACTGGAGGAAGGAAATTCTGGCATTTGTGACAAGTATGGACCTTGAAGGCATAATGCTAAGTGAAATCAGTCAGGAAAAGAGAAATACTATATGATAGCACTTAGATGTGGAATCTTAAACAGCTGAACCTAGATCAACAGAGCCTGGAATGGTGGTTGCCAGAGGCTAGGAGTTGGAGAAAATGAAGAGATGTGAGTCAAAGGGTACAAACTTTCAGTTATAAAAGAAATAAATAAAACATGGTGATTATAATACTTTATTTGAAACTCACTGGGAGTAGATCTTAAATGTTGTTACCACAAAAAGAAATGGTAGTTATGTGACATAATGGAAGTGTTAGCTTACTCTATGGTGGTGATCATTTTGCAATACCTGTGTATCAAATCGACTTGTCCACCTTAAACTTATACAGTGTTATCTGTCAATTATATCGTAATGAACCTGAGAAGAAATTAAAAGACTGCCAAGTGTTGGCAGGTGTATGGAGGAACTGCATCTCTGCTATACTACCAGTGGGAATGTAAACTGACATAACTACTTTGGAACATATTTTAGCAGTTTCTTCAAAAGTCAATCATACATCTATGGTACAACACTGCTATCCATTGATAGGTATTAACGAAAACATACAACCATGCAAACACTTGTGCACAAATAATCATAACATCTTCAAGAGATACAAACTGGAAGCAAAGTGTTAGTAAATAGGAGATGAATAAATTTTGGTATATCCATACAAATAAATAATATTCAGCAATAAAAAAGAACAAATTACTGATTGATGTATGAACATGAGTGAATCTCAAAATAATTATGCTAAGTAAAAAGAGCTAGGAAAAATAGGCTGTATTAAATATAGAGCCTGAATAGGATCCTTTAAATATGAGAGTGTACATACTGTATGATTCCATTTAAATAAAATTCTAGAAAATACAAATTGATCTATAGAAGCAGAAAAGAGATCAACGATTTCCTGGGGATGGGAGAGAGTGAAATAGAGGATGGATGGATGGATGACAAAGGGATGCTTGGAAACTTAGGGAGATTATAGATGAGTTACTATCTTGATTTTGATAACAGTTTCACAGTTATACAGATAAAAATGAAAAAAATTATACATCTTAAATATGCTCATGTTATTAAATGTCAATTACACTTGCAGAGTATGTAAAAACAAATTATTCAGAACATTAAATTCAAAGTGCAAGTAATTATCTTAGAGTCCCCTACATAACTCTTTTTTTATTATTTCCTGACTACCAGGCACCATCAATATAGGTTTTTAATTTTTTTTTTAATGTTTTACTTATTTTTGAAAGAGAGACAGAGTGCAAGTGGGGGAGGGGCGGAGAGAGAGGGAGACACAGAATCTGAGGCAGGCTCCAGGCTTTGAGCTGTCAGCACAGAGCCTGATGCGGGGCTCAAACCCACAAACTGTGAGATCATGACTTGAGCCGAAGTTGGATGACTGACTGACTGAGCCACCCAGGCGCCCCAATACAGAATCTTGATAAATGATTTGTGATGGAGAATAAAAAATATGAGGTGTTGCTTCAGTTTTTAAGTGTTGCCTCAGTTTGGGTTGCCATAACAGAATACCATAAACTGTGTGGCTTATAAATACTTGTCACACTTCTGAAGATTTGAAGTCTAAGATCACTGCGCCAGCATGATGCAGTTCTGGTACCAACCCTCTTCCAGGATGCAGATTGCCATTTTCTCCTTGTCCTCACATGACTGAGGGCTATAGAGCTCTCTGAGTTTTTTTGTAAGAGTATTAATCCCATTTATGAGGGCTAAACCCTCATGACCTAATCACTTCCCAAAGTCCCCAGCTTCTACTACAATCACATTGTGGGGCAGGGATATAATTTCAACACAGAAATAATTTGAACCGGGGTGAACATAAATATTCAGTCCACAATAGGTATCTCAAGTCTTTACAAATTATTCATTTATTGATCAAACCAATGACATTTTTGAGTATCAATTTAGCTAAAATTAAGAGACCAAAATATTTTTAAATGCCTATAAATTAATGGCGATACTGAGAAAATCCCACATGTAGATTCAAATGTACATGATAGTATTTAAATCATTGTTTATATTTTATTATTTTGAAAGAACTGCTATTTAGCATTTCTACTTATAAGAATTACTCAGTGAACACCACATAGACCACCCAAGTGTAATTTTATCCTACCCTCACTTTGTCTTCTAATCTTGATTTTTCCTTCTCTTCCCCCTCTTTTTCTTTCCTTTCTTCCCTTGTTAATTGTTTTCTCCTTCCTTTCCTCTCTCCCTCTCTGTTTCTTTCTTGCAAGTTCCTTTCTCCTTTAATAAAATATATGAATTGCTTATTATGTGTATTACCTATCCCCCTCCAATAGAATGTCAGCTCTGTGAGATCAAGCATTGTATATATTCTCTTTGCTTAGCTGTTAGTAGTTGGTCTACTACTTTCTTGGCTTCCACTAGCAGAGGGCAAATATATATTTTTTATTGTGTAAGCAACAGACACTACTCTAAACCAAAAAAGGGGGAGTTATTTTAGAAAAACTTGGGAGTCTCCTGGTACTGACATTTGGATGACCAGATGTGAAGAGCGGGCGGTACCCCATGACCTCTAGAGGGTGGGCTGTCAGAATTATTGTCAGGTCATACCTCAGCACCCTTATGATCATACGCTCCTCTATACCAACTATTAAATATAATCGTTAGTACTTTCCAAATTGTTGTCACTCGCTCACAGTTCAAAATTCTGAGAGTATCTGACCAGCTATGTTTGTATTTGATAGCCACCTCTTTTAATATAGCCATAGGCAGAGAGATCAAAAGGCAAAAGGCACTGGACCTGAAAATTTCTCTTGCATCAAGACTACGAGCAGTGGTGTCCCCTAAAAGTAAGGTTGCCATATAATTTATTATTTGAACAAGTCTACATTTAAGAGTAGAAAGGATACTTACTATTGTTTCAGGAATAGCTGGTACAAACAAGGATGGGCTCTGTAGTACACAGTTGACTATATTACAGTCAACTAATGATAAGAGGTATTAGGACATTAATACAAAAAAGGTGTGGTTGGATATTGAGGCAAAAATAAATCTTAGTTTTGCTGTTGCTGATTATTATTATCATTATTTTTAATAATTCCACTTTTTCTAAATCAGAAAAAGCATCTTGATAGTCTCTAAGAATCTTCCCATGGGAGCAAGTGGGAGTTCTTCACACTATTTCAGCTCTTTGCCATTCTTGTTCTGGTTCTTGAAGATACCAGTCTTCAAATCCATCATAATTCACTCATCTAGAATAGACAGAATGAGAAACCCTGCAAGATCACACTGAAGATTTTCCCAAATTGGGCAAGCCTTTGGTAGTGTTTTATGTGAGGGCAGGAAACTTGATTGAGCAATGCTTTGAGTTTCTTACCAACTCTCAATCCATTCCTCTATGTGGCGAACTCTGCTACTTCTCACTTCACTGGACACTCCAGTCTTTTTGTAGCACAGCTTTTGGGTCTTTGAAACACAAGTGTTTCTTTACTTGACCAAAGATAAAGGACCTTTGCCTCACTTTTGGAATAGCTCATTGATCATAGGCACCTATTTTTGTAGTGATTCATTAAAAATGAAAGTGATTTATTGTAATGGGATTATGTGGTTCCCAACTCTAAGAGGATATTGGATCCAGAGCGTGACACCAATCATAAGAATAAAATGTTTACTTTCCTCTTCTTGACCAGTGGCAAATAGACAAACGAGTAAGAGCCAGAATGGATAATCTGTCCTCAGCTGGTAATTAGTCACTTCACTGTAACTTAAAAAGAAAGAAAGAAAAAAAAAAAAAAAGAAAGTCCTATTAGAATTTCTCAGTTCCAATAAATCAAGAGAGTTCATATGATAGCTATTTAAGCTAATGGGTAGCTTGACTTTTAATGAGGCCTTATCATTAATTAATCTCCTCATTTAAGGTGTGTGGACTCCTAGTTTATAATTACAGCCTCCAGTTTTACAGGTAAAACCAATATTTACCCCAGTATGCCCCCTTCCAGAAGCCTGCAACAGATATCAGCTGGTAAATATTCATTTATACTGACAGCAAAAACATTTTTCACGATGCTCCAAACTTGCAGTCTCCCAGCTGTCAGTGTGGTGGTGAACTGTTAGAATGCCAAGGGCTGCTGGCTGGGGATAGTTGTATTTGAGTTGAATGAAATAATATGGCAATATAAAAATAGAAAAGTATTTTTTACAATTTTATGTTTCTCTCCATGTCTCCTTTTTTAGCGGGGGGTAATCTTTCTTTGGGAAGCTTTGTCTTGAGTTTTTATATCATTTTTACCATTTGTTAAGCAGTATCTATCTCTCAAGCCCCTGCCAAGCTCTTGTACATGGATTATCTCTTTAAATTCTCATGAAAACCCTATGAAGAACATATTCCTACTATATTCATTTTAAAATAGGGCCACCGAGGCTTAGAGAAGTTGAATAGCTTGCTCAAGTTCATCTCTAATACAAGGGTTGATACTTGAAGCAGAAATGTCTGACTTTAGTGCTCTGACTTGGAAATAGGAAAGAATCTCGGCTTATTTGGTGGATGGCTAAGGAGAACTTGGCTCACACATTCAAAAGATCATAAGTGCTCTTCTTTCAACACACATTTCAAACTGTTTTGTTGCGTTTATTATGTTTGTGTATGTGTGTCTTTAGATTTCTGTGTGTGTATCAGCCTAAGAATATAAATGGCTTCTCTTGAAGCCATTGATAGCTCCAGTTCCTCTGGCTTAATGGCCGCTATCTGTGTAAATGGACCTGAGTTCCATTGAAATTCCTGCTCAACTATTTTCACAGCTCTTGATGAATGTTGCAGAAGTGCTCAACAGCATGACCAGGTGCTCTGGTGACTTCGTTTTTACTCTTGTAGGCATTGCACTCCCTCCTTTGGCAATAATAAGAATTTCATTCCTTTCTGGTCCTTCCTGCAGTCTCCCTGTGAAGTTCCTTTAAATGTTTCTATTGTTTCCGGAAGCCTACAGGGACTTAAAAGCCTGACAGACCCTAGCACAGCATGTTTTAAAGATGATCCTGCAAATATTAACTTCAAGATGACTGAAATTCGATTATACCAAAATTCTCTCTGAAAGCATAACAAATAATTTATAGATTCCACAAAGTGCAATTTAATGCACGTAATTTCTCTCAAGGGTTTATCAAATAAAGAATTCGTGTTTTATCCCTGACATAAATGCTCCCTGCAGTTGAATTTTTAAGAATATACTGTAGCCAATAAGATAAACTATTTTAATGATGGTAGGCTAGTCAATTATTCCACCCATGTATTGTCTTATCTTATAGACCAGATTTGCAATTATTATCTATTTTACTTAGATTTTTATTTTCCCATGTGTACCTATTGAGGGTTTTAATATATTCACAGGCTATGTCTGTTGACAGGGCCATGGTGTATGTTGTTTATTGAGAGGAGGACTGATCTTGAAGAAAACAAGCAGGGAGAGGGGGCTCAATGCATGAGCGAACCAAGGTCAGATAATGTGTACACACACACAAAATGTTAAGGTATTATAACTGTTACCCATTTTTAGATGCAGAAATGGAGGTTTTGTCTTTTTTATATATATAAATTTATCTGACAGTCCTTTAATATAAAGCTTAGTAGATGAGAATTAATTTTGCTAAAAGACCATACTTATTTGATACACCAAGTTGCTTTCCCTATTTTATGAACTATTTCTCTCTCCCATTCTCCTGGTCACTCAAATTTAAAACTTTATCATCAATTTTCACTTGCCTTTACCTTCCTTATCTATCTCTTCCAAAATATTCGTCCTTTTTACTCCATCTCCAGGCTAATTGAAAACCTCTCATTTACACATAAATCTGTGTAGTTGCCCCTTAATCTGTTAAATGCTCTCTTTTCTATTCACTTTATCAGACTTATCTTTCTAAATTACCAGTTGTATCAAATCACTCATTCAGTAAATAATTGCCTCTACTTTCCCATTGTATACAAGTCAGCATTTGGTGGCAGGCCTGACATTTGAGAAAGCACTCAATTTCTCTTTCTCTTTCATTCAAACATAAATTTCCTTTCCATATTATATGAAGCCTGCATTTTGTATGTGGAACATTTCTCTCCTCAAAAATCATGCTCATCGATGAGGCCAGACCTTTTTGTTTTTGTCAAATCCATTTGTGCTTCCTTTATCGTTACACCTCTTTTATGACATTTTACTTGTCTATTAGGTGAGGCTGAATAATGGCCCAGCTCAAAGATGTCTATGTCCTCATTCCTGGAACCTGTGTATATGTTTTCTTATGCAGTGAAAGGGGCTTTGAAGATGTGACTATGTTAAGAATTTTGAGATGAGGAAATGATGCTGGATTAATTAGGCAGATTCAGTGTAATGATATGAGTTCTTGAAAGAGGAGGACCTCTCCCAGCTGAGTTCAAAGTCAGAGGCAGCTGTTACTACAGAAGAATGGTCAGAAAGATTTAACCTTGTTGACTACAAAGATGGAAGAAGGGGACCGTGCGCTAAGAAATGCAGGAAGCTTGGGGCACCTGGGTGGCTCAGTCAGTGGGTTAATCCTCTGATTCTTGATTTCAGCTCAGGTTGTGATCTCCTGGTCTTGAGATCAAGCTCCACATTGGGCTCTATGCTGACAGCAGGGAGTCTACTTGGAATTCTCTTCCTCTCTCTGCCCATCCCCCTCCCCATCACATTCTCTGTGTCTCTGTCAAATAAATAACATTAAAAAAAGAAAAAAGAAATTCAGGCAGCTTCCAAAAGCAGAAAAGGCATCAGAATGGATTTTCCCCTAGTCCTGCTAACATCTTGATTTTAGCCCAGTGCGATCCATTTTGAATTTGTTCTCTAGGACTATAACATAATAAATTTGTTAAGATATTAAGTTTGTGGCAATTTGTTACAGCAGTAAATGGAAACTAACATATTTATTAAATTAGTATCTTCCTCAAATGGATTTTGAGCTCCTTGAGGTCAGGACTAAGAAGCAGCATTCTAACATCCATTCTCTTGTTTGGTTTTGGTAATGGAATCCTAGTCATTTTTTCAGGAATACAGGAGGCCCAGCTTCCTTTGCAGTTAAGTGTGGCCGTGTGACTATATTATAAAAAGGAGGTGCTATGGGAAACTTCCCAAGCAGATTGACTCAGCTAGGAAAAGTGATTTGTCTATCTCCTGCTTCTTTATGCTGCTGGAGTTCCCTCAGCCTTGCTTGGCTGTGTGTAATTTAGAATGTGGAACATAGAAGCCACCTCTGAGGATGGCAGTCCCAAGAGATAGGTTTATGGGTTCCTGATGGAGTGTGGAGCCACTGTATCTGCCCTGGACAGCCAACCCTTGGACTGTTTTTACTTAGAAGAGATAAGAAAAATAAACCTTATTTAAGCTTCTGTGGATTTTCCCTTTTTCATTTATATGAAGCCAAGTCCAATAAATACTAGCACAGACTTAGTGTTGAATCTCTATTGGCTCCTGGCATAGAATATTTGCTCAATGCTTGTTGATGTCCAAGCTTTCTTCTGCCCAAAGCCATTCATCTTTCAGGGACCATACTTCTATAAAAATGTTATATTTTTTTTTTTCTGATTTGGCTCAGTCTAACCTTTTTCAATGGGTTGAATAGTGTCCCTACAGATTCATGTCTACCCAGAATCTCAGATTATTAACTTATTTGCAAATAGGATTTTTGCAGCTATAATTAGTTAAGGTGAGGTCATATTGGATTTGGGTAGGCCTTCAGTCCATTAACTGGTGTTCCTAGAAGAAGAGGAGAAGACAAAAATGAACATAAGGAAGAAAGCCATGTGATGATAAATGCAGAGATTACAGTGATGGCAGATACCAGTCAAGGAACGCCCGGGAATACAAGATCTATCTGAAGCTTGAAGAGACAAGGCCTGGGGCCTTCAGAAGCATCATGGCCTGCTGACTCCTTGATCTCAGACATATACCTGCCAGAACTCTGATAGAATAAAAATCTATTGTTTTAGGCTGCCCAGTTATGGCTGCCCTAGGAAACTACTATACCTTCCTTTGCAATAATGCATGCATAATGCTTAGAATAGTTGCTGATGTCATAAATGCACAGCTGTGAGACTTTGTTTATGTATTGTAATCATTATGGTTATTATTA
Organism: Prionailurus bengalensis; assembly: GCF_016509475.1. NCBI lineage: Eukaryota > Metazoa > Chordata > Mammalia > Carnivora > Felidae > Prionailurus > Prionailurus bengalensis. The sequence goes on from NC_057354.1 coordinate 71,867,464, forward strand.
CCTTCTATGCTATTTTCTGATGCTGAGTATCATACTTTCAGTCAAAATTGTTTTCCAGTATAAATCTTTTGTTTCTTCAATTATACCATAAGGTCCTTGAGGGCAAAAACAGCTGTTTACACTTTTTTATCCCCCATTTTCATTGCTTGACATGTAACATGGTACCAGGCGTGAGGAGGGCAGCAGCCTTGAGAAATGGAAAATTCCCCATGGATGGTGTTCTCAGAATAACTGCAATCTGCAAAATAGTTACAGCCTCAGGGAATTTGGCAGACAGTTGCCAGGGTCAAAGATCCCTTCTGACTGACAGAAAACTAGATAAGAACAAGGCTGGTGTTTCTCTAGACATCAACCAAGTGGGGTGGATCAGACCCTGGCACAGCTCAGTCACTACCCAGTGACTTTTTTTATAAGATTTTTTTTATAGAGGAAGGGGTCTATTAAAAAGTCATTTGTTTCTCTTTTTAAATAAGTGCTTTATTTATTTAGAAATCTGCTATAGTCAAAGTACAAAGAAGCCCATTAAGATACCTATGTACAGCTATTATAAGAGAGAACACAGCCTGGGGGAGCAAGCCATTTTTTTGTAAAGCAGCATATCTTCTATTTTCAAACTCCCTTGTCACTTTCCTCAGCAGCATTACTGAGATGCAAAATTTTCAAACTTCTTTGCCTTCTCTTGTGAGATTATGTGCCTATAACTTGCTTTCAGGCAGTTCTTACTCTAGAAGTGAACCCCCTCCCCAAAAAATGTTCTTGAGATTTTGGTGAACACAGGGGTGTCATTTTGAGAGTCAAAGATAGGGAATTCTAGGGCTTTCCCAGAAAGAGACATGCAGAGGAACAAGAATACATTAGAATTCTCCATATTTTAGATCCAGGGACCTGGATGGTAGGTCAGGATAACCTAATTGATGATTCTCTTTACTTGTCAAAGCCAAAACCTAAAAAGTAGCTCAAATTTGTTCTCCGATTAATATGGTCCAACTAACTTTCTTGATGCTTTACATACACTAACTTGTTTAATCTTGTGATAACTGATGAAGAAGAGATTTTCATTTTTCTGATTTTACAGATTAGGTAACTGAGACACAAAAATGACTTATGTAATTCCTCTAGGACCTCTTTCACTCTCTGCACTTTAAATCCAGCCTGTTAACCCCTGGCAAGGTGTGTTCAGCTTCTTTACTTTCCTGGCCCAATTTCCTCATTGGTAAAATGCATCTCAATCTATATAAAGAGAATGGAAAGAATGTCACTTTCTGCCCTGCACCTTCTTAGTGTTTGTGTGTGATTTAGTAGGGAAAGTGAAACTGAATATGCAGATTAACTACCAAACAAGTAAACAGATTAAGTTCTAAAGCAGAGGCAGGAGTCCTGCCTCCAACATTCCTAATATCTAGGCAAAAGTACAAACTCAGGCCCACATGCCCTATGTCTACATTCTACATGATTAAAATGCATAAATCAAGCTAATGAATATTCTAACCTCTTAATTTGACAGACATACTTCCATAAAAACCTGGAAGTCCAAATTCAAAGTTAGCGTTCTCCAACACATTAGAGTCTCATGCCTGAGCCAGGGTACTCGAGAAGAGCCAGGACGGGTTCCTTGACTCCTCACTGGCCCCTGACTCACAGCCTACTCTCCTTCTCTTTCCACTCCCGTCTCTGTCCTGGAATGTGAGGGGACTTGGACACTCAAGATAGACACATTATTTTATCATCTTCAATGATATTCCTTCCTAAAAAGAATTGTCAGATTTAGAAAACAACAACAAAAACACTACATAATGCCCAGTTAAATATGAATTTCACAAAGATCATGGATATATTTTTAGTATAAAATTTTTAATGTAACATTTTGTTGTTTATCTGAAATTTAACTTTAACTGCGTATTCTGGATTTAATCTGTATTTAACTCTACCGATATGCATTTGCCCATTGGCCACACTTCAGGCCCACTGATACATATTCTCATGACTATTTCTAACCTGCCATTGGAATGGAGGAGATCAAAGGTACACACAAATCCTGGAATGATCTTGGGGGCTTCTTTGGCATGCAGTTCTGTAATCTAGGGTATGCAGAGTATGATTTAGAAGATGTGTACACATGATTTAGGCTTGTGCCCCTTAGAGAGAGACACAGGAAAGGACCAGAAACAGGCCCTATAAAGTGCAAGACACACTTATTTTCCAGGTCTGTAAATAGAATTAACAGTGCACAGTGAGATGGTTGAACACTGCCTGGTAGGATCTGAAAAGAAATTATGGGACACGTGGCATTTAATTTGAATTTTTTTTCAACGTTTTATTTATTTTTGAGACAGAGAGAGACAGAGCATGAACAGGGGAGGGGCAGAGAGAGAGGGAGACACAGAATCGGAAACAGGCTCCAGGCTCCGAGCCATCAGCCCAGAGCCTGACGCGGGGCTCGAACTCACGGACTGCGAGATTGTGACCTGGCTGAAGTCGGCTGCTTAACCGACTGCGCCACCCAGGCGCCCCATGTGGCATTTAATTTGAATCTTGATAGGGACAATTCAGTTGAGTTAAGGAAACGACATTTATGTCTGATTATCTTTCAGTGTTAAAAACATCAGGCCCTTTATATGTTTTTAATTCCTATGCTTTTAATGTCTACAAATATTAGGTATAATTCACCTTCTTTAAAAAGAATTGTTTAAGCTTATTTATTTTGAGAGGCAGAGCAAGCGGGGGTGGGGGGGCGCAGAGAGAGAAGGAGAGAAAGAATCCCAAGCAGCTCTGCACTGTCAGCACAGAGCCCCATGCAGGGCTTGAACTCATGAACCATGAAATCATGACGTGAGCCAAAACCAAGAGTTGGAAGCTTAACAACTTAGTCACCCAAGCACCCCTATGGTATAATTCACCTTAAAGATGATGAAATGAACTGATACATAATGAGGGACACTTTGACTATTTGTTGATTTGTAGTGTGGGGCATAAAGATGAAATGATGTAGGGTGCTACAAATAGAAGCTCTTTCACTCAGCTGGAACAATGACGACAGAAACTCAGGGCCACCAGGTAGCCAAGATCATGGGGAAAAGGCAACAAGTGAGAAGTGAAGTTTAAGTCCCACATTCCATTTTTTCTCAAGGCAGTTGCACACTCGAAGGTTACACATGCTCAGGATGAGATAGAATTTAAACAGAGAGCAACTGCTAAGAGGCTAAATGTGTTAGCAGAGAATTAGCAGTCTCATGGTGTTGAAGAGGAAAAACTAGACTAGAGAGACTGCCAAGGGAGAGAGCCCTGGTACACACCCCAGGCATTCAATTAGAATCGCAGAAGGGCTATGCCCTAGGAGAAAAAGGCAAAACAGAAATGGACCAGCTTTCACAGAATCAAAGTGATCTGCTCATTTGCTATCTTCTGTTTAAAAGAAAATTAAACCCTCCCTAGAGGCAGATAACGCCATCCAGTGTCGCTATAATTTTTTTATACATAGTGTATAGCACTCAATAAAGAATTATTAGCCATCCCAGAAACCAGGACTAGATGATTCAGGGGAAAAAGAAAAGGATAGATAATAGAATTATCCCTAGATGTTTTGGATTATAGGATAAAAAAGGCAGAAACTAGTAAAAAATATTTGCAGTGCATCAATCCAAGAAAGACTCATATCCAGATTATACAAATAATTCTAAAAATCAATTCAGAAAAAAAATCACCCATTGAACAATTTGAACAAAAATCTCAGATATCACAAAGGGTATAACTAAATGGCTAATAAACACATAAAAATTATGGTCAACTTTATGATAAAAAATTCAAATTACACAGCACTAAGAAACATGCATACTGGAATAGATAAATTAAAAATTGATATTACAACAAATGTGTTACTCTGATGTGAGAGTAATATATTATTATTATTATTGTTACAGAATTATAGTATTACATTTAACATCATATCTACCCATCTTAACAAATGTTCAATCGACAGCACAATATTGTTAATTATAGGCATGATGTCATACAGCGGATCTATACAATTTATTCATCTTGCAAAACTGAACCACTATATCCATTGAACAACAATTCTTCATTTCCTGCCCCCTCTGCCACCCCTGGAAACCACTATTCTACTATTTCGTTCTTTGTATGTATATACCACATTTTATTTATTTCTTCAATGACAGACCTTTATATTATTTCTGTATCTTAAAGCTATTGTGAGTACACTGCAGTCCTACAATAATCACATCTTCAAGATTCTGATTTTAACTCTTTAGGGTAAATATTAAGAAATGGGATTGGTGCCATTCTGGAAAACAGTGTGGAGGTTCCTCACAAAATTAAAAACAGACCTACCCTATGACCCAGCAATAGCACTGCTAGGAATTTATCCAAGGGATACAGGAGTGCTGATGCATAGGGGCACTTGTACCACAATGTTTATAGCAGCACTCTCAACAGTAGCCAAATTATGGAAAGAGCCTAAATGTCCATCAACTGATGAATGGATAAAGAAATTGTGGTTTATATACACAACGGAATACTATGTGGCAATGAAAAAGAATGAAATATGGCCCTTTGTAGCAACATGGATGAAACTGGAAAGTGTTACGCTAAGTGAAATAAGCCATACAGAGAAAGGCAGATACCATATGGTTTCACTCTTATGTGGATCCTGAGAAACTTAACAGAAGTCCATGGGGGAGGGGAAAGAAAAAAAAAAAAGAGGTTAGAGTGGGAGAGAGCCAAAGCATAAGAGACTCTTAAAAACTGAGAACAAACTGAGGGTTGATGGGGGGTGGGAGGGAGTGGAGGGTGGAAGATGGGTATTGAGGAGGGCACCTTTTGGGATGAGCACTGGGTGTTGTATGGAAACCAATTTGACAATAAATTTCATATAAAAATAAAATAAAATAAAAAATAAATAAAATCATGAAAAAGAAATGGAATTGCTGGACTTTATATTTCTATTTTTAATTTTTGGAGAAATCTCCATGCTTTTTCCCATTGTGACTGCACCATTTTACACTCATTTCAACACTCCTACTCAGTGGTTCCAATTTGTCCACATTCCAACCAACATTTACTATGTTTTATTTATTATTAGATATTTCATTCTGGTTTTGATTTGCATGTCGCTGATGATTAGTGATGTTGAACACTTTTTTCATAAATCTGTTGTCTATTTGGATGTCATCTTTGGGTAAATTTCTGTTTAAGTCTTTTGCCCATTTTTAATTAGGATATTTGATTTTTTTTTTTTTTTGCTATTGAGTTATAGGGGTTCCATGTAGATTTTGGATATTAACCCCTTAACAGATATGGTCTCAATTTTTTTTCCATTCTATAGTTTGCATTTTCATTCTGTTAATTGTTTCCTCTGCTGTGTCTGGTGCAGGATTTTGACAGTGAAGGAGACTATTGGATGGAAGATGGGGCATCTCTGTATCTTCTGTTCAGTTTTGCTGTGAATCTAAGGCTGCTTTTAAAAAGTGAGGTCTATTAAAAAACAAAACCATTAGAATATACAATACTAAGAATGAACTCTAATATAAACTATGGAGCTGGGGACATAGTGTTCAATGGTCGTGGTAAGAAGTACACAGGAACTCGGTACTTTCTTCTCAGTTTTGCTGTGAACATCAACTTCTCTTTTAAAAAGTATTTTGGGCGTACCTGGGTCACTCAGTTGGTTGAGTGTCTAACTCTTTACTTTGACTCAGGTCATGATCTCAGGTCATGTTTCATGGGTTCAAGCCCCACATCCAGCTCTGGAGCCCACTTGGGATTCTCACTGCCCCTCCCCTGGTGATGTGCATTCTCTCTCTCTCTCTCTCTCTCTCTCTCTCTCTCTCTCTCTCTCAAAATAAATAAACTTAAAAAAAAGTATCTTCAACAATTAACTGACAATATTAAGGCTTAGTAAGTATATGGAGAGACTGTAATTCTCATATCCCCCTAGTTAGAGTGTAAGTTGGTACTACTGCTTTGGAGAATGGTTTGCAACATTGACTCATCTCAACATGCGCACTTTCTAATCCAGGAATCCAGCTCCTGAGAATATACCTGCCTGAAGATGTTACATTTGTTTATCGAAGGACATGCGCAAGAATACACATAGCAGTTCTGTTCATAATAGCCAAAGATTGGGAACAAAGTGCTCATCCAGAATAAAATGGATAAATTATGGCATAACCATACAGTGAGATTCTATAGAGCATTGAACGTGATTTAACAGAAGCTGACAAAATCTCAAAAATAAAATTTTGAGTGAAGAAATGCCAGACATAAAAGAAAATATACAATATTCTAGCACATGAAATTCAAAATCAGGCTAATTAATCATATGATATAAAAACAATGGCTACCTTTGAAGGTATTGGGCATGAAATGGGCCACTCTGGCACTGGTAGTATTCTATATAATTATCTGGGAGCTGAGAATGTTCATTCTGGGAACTGGTATGTTCACTTCTGGCAGTTCATCAAGCTGCACAACTTGGGGTTTCTTCACTGTTTCTATACACATGCTAGACTTCTTTTTATAGAAAAATATTTACCAAAAAAATGGGAAAAGCATGTGTTTATCCTCACTGATGCCTCACTAATGCTGGAGTTCATTTAATGGTATGTTATTCAATACCCATCACTTGAGCTCAATTTACAAAGTAACTAGACTTAAAGTACCATTCCCTGATGCCTGTTCAGTTTGTATCATCAAATTTTTATTAACCAAGTACAGTGTTGACAAAAATAGTGCCAAGGTCTAGAGTATAAAAATTAGTAATACATCCAAACTATCCAAATAGCATAAAACTAGTTCTAGGAGACACATATGAACAGGTAGTTTTAAATTAATAAACATGAAGAAATAGGAACAAGTTCCCAAGGAATGTAGGAGAGGAAACTGGGAGGTTTGTCTGCTCTGTTAAGTTTGTGTGAGTGAGTGAGTGAGTGAGTGAGTGAGTGAGATTTTCAAAAAAGAATTTCGAAAGCAAATGATTCCTGGTCTTTATCTTCAAAATGAAAAAGAACGTAAGCATGTAAAGATGAGGAAAGAGGGAATTGCTAAGAGAGGAAGAGACATGAGTGAAGATGCTGGACTGTTAAATTGTGGCATAAGAGCTGAATGTACAAGCAGCTCAGTAATATGAGCACATACATTTTAAGGCAGCAGGTGGTATGAAAAATAGATGGGAAGTTAAAGCCCTGGCAGAGTGAAGCTTAGAGCCACTCTGTATAACTATTGGTTAAGGGAACACATTGACACAGTGGGCATATATTAACCTGAAGCAACATAGTTTATCCATATCTAAACTCAGAAAAGCATGCAAGAGACCACACACTGGCACACATGTATGTGTGTGCTACTGGGGCCTTTTATAAACTCATTCTGGACATCCACTAAGGTTTCTTTCATCCACTGTCACTCCGGAACATCTAGTTTCCCCACTTCAAACCTGACAAGGCCACCTCATCTTCAAGAAAAATATAGGGGTAGGCATGGAATGTTAGGAATGTTGAGGTATAGGCATCTTGGCATCCAGGGTGTGGGTGAACAGCTAACTGTTGTAGAAAAAATTTACATTCATGGAAAGCTCCTTAGACAGACTCTGACCCAGCTGGGAGGATTCCCACAGCAGTGGTTCCCATGGATTTCTAAGTCAAAGCATAGAATTGATCAGGCTGTGCAACTGAAAAATCCTTATTTTTTTTTAATTTGAGGAACATCAATCTTTTCTAATTTAAACAAAAGCACTCCACGAGCAGTGGCAGTTCTTGTTGACCATGCCAAGAAGTTTGAAACTTGGGCCTATATGTGTTGTGAGAAATTTTGAAGGATTTTCAGCTTAGGTATATTGTTGTGTCACTAATTAGGAGAATATATATAAACATAGAAACAAGGCTGGAGGCAAAGATCCAGATTAGGAAATTGCATATAATAATCCAAGTGAGAATTAGAGTTTGGTATATGGCAACTATAGTAAAAATGAAGAGGAAGAGTTGGATTTGAGAAATAATTGGTGGGATTTATTGGCTATAGATTGAGGAGAAAAACTTGGTGGGATTCATTGGTGGATGATTTGGGGGCATCTCAAACCACATTAATAAGATAGGAGAGAATGGAGAATGAGCAGGTCTGTGAAGATGAGTTTGGCTTTAAATCCATGGGGTTCAGGTATTTTTCAAATATTTAAATAAACATAGGTATATCACAATTGGACCAAAAGTTAATGACCAGATATATAGGGGGATAACCTGGCAATGTCATGGAATCCAGGGGAGTTTCAAACAGAAGCCTGTGTTCACTGGTGTCAAATATTGAAGATGTCAAGTAAGATTAAACTGACAGTGAGAAATTCACTTTGACAACTTTTAAATCATTGGTTACTCCTTGGAGAACTTTTCAACATAATTGAAGGGGTGGAAACCAAATTGCATTGGGTTGAAAATTGAAAGAAAGGAAAAAAGAAAGAAGAGATAGTAAGAAAAGGCTGTCTTCTGAAGTTATTTTGCTGGTGGTGGAAGATGATCAAAAGCTACCAGATTGGGTTATACAGTTTTATTCTCTTTGTTTTGTTTTGTGTTTGCATTGGCTGTGAAAGAGAAGACAAATAAGAAAGGGATATAGTTGGTTTAGAAAGAAGATGGAATAACTGATGAAACGTTGACTAGGGGTCTTGGAGAAGGTGGGAGCGTAATCATGATCATGACAATAATAGTGACGGTCTTGATCATTACTATAATGGCACCATCTCTCATTTATGGAATTCCAACAATGGGAAACTTCGTAAGAAAGGTCCTATCATATCAACCTACAGAGGATAAAGTGAGACTTAGGGAGGTTGAGTAACTTATCCAATGTCATGCAGCCATGAAGTGTTAAAGTTTGGATTTAAATCCAGTTTTCCCTGATATTATTGCACATGTCTTAATCATTATTATACACTCTCTGTCATAAATCAAGTGTATCGATAGATGGGGCAGATGATAATTTGCTTCATCCCTGGAAAGGAACAGTCTTATTCCAGGTTCTTTCCCCTATTTTGGTAATAGGTTTATGTTCAGAAGGATCATATTAAATTCTCTGTGATACTCTATTTTTTTGGCATTTGAGATGCTTTAGTTTCCTTCATTCATATTTGTTTCTTTGCCTTAACTGGCAAGATGATCCACATATCAGTTTTACTTGGCATGACAATATACTTTATATGCCAAACCAGGACAAATTTGAAAGCATAAGAAAGCATTGTTACTACAAATTAAACCAAATAGGCATCAACCAGGACTATTCTAAACAAACTTTGTTGTAGTTGTAATACCCACAGTTTTTACATATACAATGTGGTGAAGATTGAATTGGTATGGTTGATGTTGCTTAGTTCAGAGCCATAAACCATATTCTGTGTAGGGAAAACCAACATTGTTTTCATAAAATCTGTGCCATTAGCATCTGTCCTTTACACAGATATTGTTTATTGTTCTGAGATGATCTGAGAATCACATTGTATTGAGAATTAAAAGGGAAACTCAGACAGAAATCGTCTAATCCAATCTTTGTTCATTTGGTCAATTTAATCTTGTTCTGAAGACTTCACTTACCTAGTAAATGAAGTTACCTATATAAAGTTAAATGAAGTTGCCTATATAAGACCCTTTGAAATAACTTTAAGGAAGCTGACCCATTGTATGTTCTCTAAGATGTATTTTGACGTGTAAACTGTGTGATTAGAACACTTTCTAAAAAATCCAACTACTGAAGTCTAAGGGTCTTTTTTTTCGTAGATTAAATCCAGATGTTGACATAGGTTTTTTTCCCCTCTATTTTGAACCAAAATAAATTGGGAGCATAGTAGTTTTGTGCAATTGGACTTTGTGCCCCACTAAGTATCTTTATTGCTGTCTTCATGGACCACTTAACTGTATCCTGCTATTCTTTAAATATAAGCAACAGCTTTGTTCTCTTCCTCCTGATCACTGTCTGTGTTATTATCACTGAGAATTTAACAAAGATCATCCATCCAACTTTTTCACTACTCTGCTCTCAGCCCTTCTTATCAGGCTTCTCTTTCTCCTGCTTACAGTATCATAGTACGGTACCCAAATTCTCACGCCAAAAACCTGGGAGTCATCTTTGGTTTTCCCTAACACTTAACACATCACTCCACAAACCACCCAGTAGCATTTCAGCCCCACTTACCAAAAGCATCTTGAATCCTGTGATTTATAGTACTACCTCCATCCCCCCTTATCTGGTTATGCAATTTTGTCAATTTCCTGCTTCCATTCTTGTCCCCACTTTCTTCTCTATAGCATGAGTAGATTTTGAAAAATGCAATTTCCACTTTATCAAATGTCATGTAATTATTTCCTAGGTCTCCATCATCAGGCTCCTACTGTGTGCTACTATGCCATTGTGTTACTATGATATTTGTTATTTCTCAAACAGAGAGAGCTTGTGTCCTCTCCAGGGCCATTGTGCCTGCTGTTCTTTTAGCCTGGCATTATTTTCACCATTATATTTTTATACCTAGCGCCTTCTCATGGTTCATGTGTCTTCAAATGTCATTTTATCTGTAGAACCTTTCCTGATAACATAACATAACATAACATAACATAACATAACATAACATAACATAACATAACATAACATAACATAACACACACACACACACTTCTTGGTGAATCAACCCTGCTTTCTTTTCTTTTCTTTTTTTCCAAAAGCTTATTTATTTTGAGAGAGAGAATGAGCAGGGGAAGGGTAGAGAGCGAAAGAATTTCAAGCAAGCTGCGCAGATCCCAATGTGGGGCTTGAACTCACAAACTGTGAGATCATGACCTAAACCAAAAACAAGGGTCAGACACTTAACTGACTGAACCACCCAGGCACCCCCCTGCTTTTTTTTTCTTGATGGTACTTGACGAATGTGTATAGTTGATTGAAGTATGTCTGGTCCACATGAATGTCAATATCATGAGGGCCAAGACACCATACATCTCATACATATAGTTGCAGTGCCTAAGATAGTGGCTACATTAGAGGAGAACTTGGTAATGCTTGTTGAATAAATGAATTAGGTCATTGCAAAGACAAAATGAGATCTTGTATGAGAAGGGCCTAGAAAAAACCCCAACATACAATGAATCCTCCTGCTAGCCTCTGGCTAAAGTGGAAAGTGTATCTTTTACATCAAGTTTAGTTACGCACTTTCATACTAAAAGATACCATGATGCAGGAAATAAAGATTATCGGTCTGAAGTTAAAATGTTTTACTTTCTTGATAAACAAATACAGTTTTCAAGGATAAGACGTTTATTTAGGAAAGCATAGACAGAGTCACTGAGTCACTGTCTTAGGTTAAGTCCTGGGCATTCTGAGATGACATATGTAAATGGAAACCAGCTTGGATGCTCTTCTGTGTGCCAGTGTTCTGACAGGTAGCACAAATGTTTCTTCTAGTGATAGGCAATTCAAAAGGTCTAGAATGTCCTACCAAGGAGATCATGGTAGAGGGCAAAATGGGCACATAAACAAAACATTACCGTATAGTGTGAGGAATACCTTCGTAGAGGGAGTGATTACTCTAGAGCTCCAGGAAGGATTAATATAAAAGATGAAGACTGATGTGTGATAGAGCAAGAGATGCCAACTCGTCAGACATTGGAAACATGGGAGAACGTAGGTAGATAAACTAGTATGTAAAAATCATGGAGACATGAAGTTGAATGGTGTGTTCAGTTAACCACAGCTGTGCAATACATCTTGTGTAAAATAGAAGAGGGAAGAACAATGCAAGATGTGTCTGGAGATGAAGGCAGGGGTCCTGGCCCCATTACCAACACACAATTACTCTTCAATAATTATTCCTATTTTCCTCTGCTCCCATTCAAGATATCCAATCAGGGAGGTATATTTTCACTGAAGCACTTTTCAGATTAAACCAAAGTGAGTTCTTGAGTCAAGAAATTAATGTCTTGAACATATGATTTCCTTTCATCTTAATTTTTCCATTGCTTTAAACACTTAAAGCATCATTTCCTGTTGTTTTATGCTTAAAATTCATCCTTTAAAAAAATTCTTTATGTCAAGTGTTTTTAGAGAGCTTTGATATAAGTGCAACTGTTTTTAATACATGTGAGTTGGCCTTTGCTGTGGGCAAAGAGCTAAAGAAAATATTACTTGTCCTGCCTTTGTATAGCCATTCCTTAAGATTTTAACTTAATACAAACATATCCTATATTACAAATGATACATTATTTCTAAAAGCCCTACTGATATTTAATTATAAGTTCCAAATTCAATGTTCATTATGCAAACTATCAGAAAAAGTGCAATCTATTTTATGTTCTTAAATCTTAACCAATAATCTTTAAAATTTGCCACTGAAATCATTCTTTATTTCTAATGCAGTTTCTTTAACTGGCTTTAATCTGTGTTTATGTTTCCTTTTGGGGGGCAAATTTTTGTGTGTCTTTTTTTTCAGTTTGTTTTATGTCAGTAATTAGGGCTTCCCAAAAAGTTTTGAATGCAAAATCTACAAACCTTAAGAAAACTGGGAGTCCCAATTTAAAAGCCAGTAGTCTATGTGATGTGATGCTTATCATGGTTCTACAGAATCATGGTCAAGAACAGAATTGGTGAATTTCTGAATTCAAACATAAAATGTGGGTTGATAATTGGATTGTGAATATGTAGCCAGTAAAACAAGATGATGGGTAAGTCGACATTTCCTAAGGACTGATTAGGTTATCAGCTGAATAGATGAATAGTGAATATCCAATTATATGACTCCTTAGAATTAGTCAAAACTTTTCAGCAATGAGTTGTAGGAGGAAAAAAGAGAGAGGCAAGCAAGCATCATTTAATTTAAGAGCATAAAAGATTCCTCTCTAGAAATCTGACAGCCCAGCTGTGTATGTGTTTTTATCTCTATAATGATTTTGCAAGCTGAATATTGGAACTTCAGTGCCATGTTAACTTTGATTAAAAAATGAGGGACTAGTCAGAGAAAACAGCATCAATGGCAAGAGATGGGAAACCAAATGGTGTGTGTGTGTGTGTGTGTGTGTGTGTGTGTGTGTGTGTACACACATGAGAGTGTATGAGTACATGTGCCAGTGAGTTTAGTGATAAAGTCTACAGTCTGCCTATAATCTTTGTGTTTTCATCCTGGCCAATTCTAGTCATTCTTGACTAAAAGTCAAGCTCTAGAGAAAAGCATTAGGTGATTTTATGAAGTTTTGGTGATCAAAGGGCTATAATCTCTCTTGATTTCTGTGTAATTATTAGGACTCTGAGGCTTATTTTTCCCTTATATTGCTCATAAAGGAAGTTTTAGTATCTGTGACTGACCTCTTACCTACTTATATAGTCTATTTTTTTCCTAAACACTTGTGTTTAATGCACAAGTGCTTTCTTCCCTGTATCTCTTCTAAATTATACCTTTTCAAAAGTTTTTCTTTTCCTCCTAAGCGTACCAAACTTGGCAATAGTCATAGGCAATAAAATTTGCCCTTAGATATTGCTCTTTTGACCTCCAACTTCCATTCATCTTGCTAATTTTTTCTTTTCAAATACTAAAACCCTTTGTCAAATGTTATCAGTCATGGAGGTGACGAGGGAAGAGTCCAAAACTGCACATTGGAACATCAATGAAAACCTCCATCCACCTCTGAACTGTTTTCAGAGTGCAGTGTTCTTCTTTCAGAATAAAAATATATCATTTCCACTAGTGATCGTGTACTTTAGACTCATGAATTAACAGAAAATTTGGGGGTTCATAAAACTAAGGTCTCAGAATCATAGTCCCTCAAAGTCTACCACCAAGAGGATAGTTAGTGTTTTTCATGGGTTAAAAAGATGAACTAGACTCTGTGTCTGTTATTGAGTTCAGTTAATGTGGGACACAAACAAGAGAAATAATTATAAGGTACCAAAGAGACGTAGCGTGTGACCAAAGTGGTGACAGCTAACTTAATCTCAGAAAACTGATAATGGCTTGCCAGGAAAGGTGATATTGAGCTGGCATTAGAGAGAAATAAATAAGAACTTTACAGGGAGAGACAAGAGTTGGGGAACAGCATTTCAGGCCCATGAAACAGCCTGTGCAAAGCCATGGGGCTGTCAAATCTTCATCTGTTCAGGAACCAGTAAGAAGTTATTTCTCAGCTAGTATCCCAGTACTTTGGTAGAAAAAAAAAAAAAAACAATTGCCTAAAGGATTTTCCAGTGACCTGAAGGGGTAAAGGCAGTGCTAAGAAAAAAAAAAAACAGTAAATGATATGGTCAAAGACTTGGGTGTTTATTATCTGGGAAATTCAGAATGACCTAGTAAATAGCTGAAAAATTAAAATGTTCATTTACAAAGGCAATTTTTTTTTAATTTTCAAGCACATAGTACATATAATTGTATACTAATAAGTAAATTGAGATAAGTTAATGAGAAAATAACAATTTGAAACAGATCTCCTTTACATAAATATGAGTTCAAAATACAAAAGCATGTTAACAATGGAGAACTAATTGCTGAATAAAGAAAATGAAGGCATGTAAAAGGAGTTTTAATGTCTTTGGTGATTTTGAAAATCACTTTAATGATTCTGAAAATGCCATTTAAAGTTATTCTGTTTTCTCAAAAATTAGACTCTAAAAAATTCAGAACTGCCTATGCTTAGTAAAATATCTATCCTGATTTATGCTGAGGTTATCTCAAATAAAAATTAGTGGAATCCTAAATATTTTACTGTATTTTACTCTTAAATCACTCTCCAATTTAGAGAGCACCCAGAGAAATGTGCCCTGAAAAGCCTTATAATTTCAAGATATTGAGCCCAAGGCAGAACTTGAAATAGAAGATTAGGAGGAGGAGGGAATATGTAGACATTCTTTTCTCTTCTCTGTAATCCTGTGATAATCCATCATGTTCTCTTTCAGGTTCATCACCTCTGAACAAGAAGATAGGAAATAGGAGAGAAATAGTGAGTTAGACAAAATTTATTCTTGATGAATTCTCTCCTCTATGATGCTGCCCTTCTTTGAGCTGCTTGAATCCTCTTATAGTCTCCTGTACCAAAAGGAGGGAATTCTGTTTTCTCCGAAGCCATTCTTAACCCAAAGAGAGAGAGCAGAGACTGGCTTCAAGGAAGCAGCAGACAGATAAGAATGTCCTATGAGGCCTTCTCACTTTTTTCTTAATCAAACATATGAGCAACTACCACATTACTTCAAATAAGATCCAATTGTAGACTACCATAATTTGGAATATGTCTCTAACTAGAGGCCAAAAAATCTGAATGTTCTCAGAGTTCAGGCATATACAACAAATTGGTGAAGCTGAAAAATAGTACCAACAGAATGGACACATACTTGCTTAAAGTTACTCAAATCCTAAATATTTTTAAAATAGTCATCTACAGACTAAATTCTGCCACTGGCCTTCAGTTTGTATCTTAGGCTAGTGAAAAAGACTTCCTCTCTGTCACTCAATTGTTGGGATTAGTCCCTTCCAGAGAGAGCTTCACTCCTGTGCTTCTAGGGTTCTATCTTCTTCTCATGCTCCCTCTATAGTTCTCTGTACTCCCAGAAAACCTTAATAAAGTTGCCTCTACTCTATTTATATATTTACTTATTCGCTTGTATATTTACCTAGGTATGCATTTATTTATTAGTATTTTTCTGGACCCACATTGATTCTGGAACTAGAATCTAGTCCCAGCCTCAGCATAGCTTGAATGTGATAAAGATGAAAACTTAGAGCAAGTATGATAGTGGTTCTTTATAAGGCATAGATTACTTTCACTACTTTGTCACATTTGATTCTTATAGCAACCCTAGGAAGTGGGTCAGGCAGATATTGTCTCTAAATTACACATGAAGCAAGTGAGAGTTAATGATTTTCCTAAATTTCTCTAAAAAGCAAGGAGCCTGTGCTTTAATCTAATTTATTTTATTTTATTTTTCATTATGATAAATATACTCTTTAATCCCCATCCCCCACTCACCTCCCTTCTGGAGACTCTATAGTTAAGAGTCTGTTTCTTGGTTTGTCTCTGTCTCTTTTGCTTTTGCTCATTTGTTTTGTTTCTTAAATTCCCCATATAAGTGTGATCATATGGTATTTGTTTTTTTGTGACTGACTTATTTCACTTAGCATTATACTCTCTAGTTCCATCCATGTTGCTGCAAATGACAAGGTTTCATTCTTTTTTATGGCTCTAATCCAAATTACAGTATATTTTCTCCCTGTTATACCAACCTTCTTATTTTTCTTTTCTCTTGTTTATTTCTTCTTCTGCTACATTTTCTATATTTCCCCTCCCTTCTCCCCCCACCCCACTTTGCTCCCTTCTAGCACTGCCACAGCCTGCACTTGTTGCCTGTAAAAGGCAAGACACTAACCTGACAGGCTATAGCATGCCTCAGGCAGCTGGCTGTGGGAGTGGCAAACGGAGTGAAATCAAGTCCTCAGCAGAACATAGTGTCAATGCTGGGCCTTGGACAAGCTTTGGTTAGGCATTGGGATGGCAGATAGATTTTTGGGAGTTGAATGCAAACTTTTTAAAGAACTCAATACTAAATTAGCTTGATGTCCAAAATATTATATTAATCCAGGTACTGGCATTTTTCCAAAGGCAAGAAATCCCTATTTTCTATCCATGAGAGCCTCATTTCATTCCTCTACATTGCCCTATGAGGCTGCCTCAAGCTTCAGATTGCTCTTGCAAGTATTGGGATAGAATTAAACTGATGATCATCCATGTGCAGAGCAAGTGTGATAGAGTCTTAATTTTCTGCACTAGTTCATCTCTTAATAGAGAATTGAATGCTCTCTTTTAGTCCATTGTAAATTAAGCAAAAGAATCTCCACTTTACATAGGGAAATCTGCAGCAAGGGGCAACTCTTCAATAAAAAGAGGTGTGAGGTAAAGTGTAAGACATCCTACCAAGATGTACAAACAAACTAATCATGCTGCCTTGTATGATTTTCTCTCAAACTCTTACCCAGGTGGGGGTCTAAGTTCTCAGGTGGAGACAAATCTAATTTCAGTCTCGCCAACTAAAGGCTGTAATCAGTCTTCCCTGCTTCTGGCTAACTATTCTCTCTTCCTCCATTTTACTCAAACATAATATTAAAAGAAATCCCTGATTTCTCTTATTCTGAGTAGCTGGACCATCATAGTGTAGTTTAAGCCCAAGTGGGCTAGATATAGCCACTTTTTGTAGGGTTTTCAACAGTAAATGGGAATTATGAACTTCTCAACCCAAAACTAAGTGGTTAAATAATTTGTTTTTATAACACAGTAGGTGACTGTGGCTGATTTTACAGGTAGAATTTAAATGGCATGGCAATGGTGTTGCATTAGCACCAGGATCCTAATAAGGGATGTAAATCACTTGTGTTTTCCAGAGGAAAGACAATATGGGGGTGGGGGTGGGGGAGGCAGGGCAGGTGATGGCATGTGTATTCCAGATAGGACATCTGGCCTCTTATTTTTATTTATTTATTTATTTTTTTTTTTTTATTTTTTTTTTTTTGCTATCTTCATGTCTAACAACTTACTTCTGCTTTGTCTTTCCTGTCTTTTGCTTGGCTAAATTTAACACACACTTTAAGGCTATTTAACACACACTTAATCAATTTCAGGCTTTCATAGGCATTTGTGAGAAATCCCTATCATTGAAGCTATATGTAATTGAATTTTCTCTACAATCACCATTTTCCCAAGTTCTGTGCTAATTCTTCTTTCTTTTAATGTCACCCTTGAAAATCCTTCCTGTTCTTTTTTCACTCCTTGTCATGAGAAGTTCAAATTGGAATTATGCTTAGCTATTCACTGCTATATTTGAAACTCCAAGAGAACTCACTTTTCTTCTTTGTGGCTGTGTACATTCACATGATCAGCTGATCGAAAATTGAACTGCTAGATGGGCTTGACAATTCAGACACTATTCTTTCAGGGGAATCTCCCTTCTCATGAAGGCAATCCTTTTGGAAGTAGAGAGACACATTGCTCTGTGCAATTCAGCTCATATTTATCCTTAGCTTAAAGATTGGTTCATGCCTAGAGACGGCTCTCCTGACAGTGAGTGACAGTTAATGTCAGAAGTTCAGGAGGAGGTACAGAAAGATAACTTAGAGAAGAAAATTGCACTGTAGTTCAACCTTTACGGAGCAAAAGTGGCATCTCATGTATTAAATGTGCCCAGAAAAGAGATAGGCTTAATTAAGTTTTATAATAAATCCAGTATTTTTATTATAATAGGTGTGAGAATTTATGAAATATCATTTACTCAATAGGTATTTTTTGAGTGCTTGCTCTTTGCCTACACTGTGTCTGGTATTAGAAGGCTGCAAAAAAAGTCATATTATCTGGGCCCAAGAGAAAGAAGAATAACTAATACCCTTAAACAACATTAAATTATAATATATAGGAGTAAATCACTAAAGTCTAGAATTGTATGGAAGGTGTCACTTATCAATTAATTTAGTACATATTAGGGAGTATATTGGTATGCCAGATGTGCTTTTATGTACATTTATGCAATTATTTATGCAATCTAATCTTAGACAATAGAACCTTATTTAGCCTTCATGAAAATGACATTTGAATTTAAACTTTCATATGGAAGATGAACTTTATCTGGATCCATGTAAATAAGACTTGGAGCAGGTAGACATGGATAGAGAAGAGGAACTAACAATTGCAGGTAACATAAAATGTGGTCAGTACATTAACGATTATTTCCCATAGACAGTATCATTCAATCATAATAACAATTCTACAAGATGGATTTTTTCTTTCCTTCTTACTAATGAGGGAAATAAAGTTAAAATCAAAAGCATAAGGAGAAATATTTACAGGGCTGTCTGTGTTCTCACAGAGCAGGCAATGAAGAATGGATTAGAAGCCAAGAGGCAATAAATTGATAACTACCACAACAGGTCACTCAGCATTAGATGGATTGGCTTTCTTTAGGCCATGTGGCTCCTTGAGCAAGACGCCCATTAAAGGGGCATTTGGGTAGATAGGCAATATTATGACTGATGTTGTTTACACTTCATACAGTAAAAATGAGATGTATTTTAAGCCTTTAAGAAACATGTTAGTTTCACTGGTAGTTGATTGCATCATTGTATGAAGTGCCCTGTTCTCTCAGGAGTTTGTGGATTAAATATATTTTGTATTCAGTAGTGAGATAGTTTGAAACATTGGCTCCATCTGAATAATGTGAAGCCACTTGCTCAGTAACCATTGTTTCTAATATAGTTATTATGTCCTAATTCATATGGAACCCATAGCCTTACAGCTTTTTAGCTCCTGCTTTCCTGTATCTCACTTTCACCTGCCTAATGAAACAGTCTCACTGTGGTATCTCCTAGAGCCTGCTTCAGGAGGACCTCCTACACATGCAGTTTTCTCCAGAGGCATGTGTTTTCTACTGTAGATTAATTGTCTTCTGCATGACAACAATGAAGTTAATAACAATTAAAAAAACACCTACAATTTCTATGGTGTGTATGGTTCACTAATTATTTCTCTGTATATTATCCCATTAGTAAGCCCACAATGAAGAAATAATTGGAATTGGAACCCAAAACTTACCTTTGAGTTCCTTATCTGTCACATACTCATTGTTTAAAATCATTCAAATTGTTTATGCAATCATTCTCAGTTTTGTCATGTGTAGAATAGTTATAACAGCTGCCTGAATATAACACAAGGATAAATAGGATAAAATTTAAAACTACTTTGTAAATTCCAAAGTGTTGTACACAGATGCCTTACGATTGTCCTTATTGAATGAATGAATATTTTACTGAGTGGCAAATTGAAGTGTATCTATGTAAGTAATGTAGAAGAAATTAATGAGGCCAGTTACTGAGAGGAAACAGAGTAGGAGGAAGAGAGAGAGAGGAAATTCAAATAATTCACAAGAGATGCCAAGTTGGATAGACATTCCTGGACAATCTTTTGAAGTTTCCACTTAACCATTTCATGAAATCAGGGGAAAAAAAATATGGCACCATTAAAGGTCCCATAGACCAGCATATTCCCTATGTCTTCTGATATTTGTTATCTTTGGCTTTTTTTTCATTGAGGAAAAAAACCTATTCATCCATATTGCTTTAGAAAAAAAAAGTAATATGTATAATATAAAAAAAAAATCGAAAGCTGAAAGTTTCTGTACTAGGTATACCAGAATTACAAAGATAGAGCAATCAAGACAATGTCGTACTAGTGTAGAGAGAGATGTATAGATAAATGGAGTAGAATCGAAAGTCCATAAATATACCCCTAAATCTATGGTAATTTATTTTTGAAAAATTGACTTTGACAAGTTTTTGACAAAATTCATGGTAATATACAAGAATTAAACCCTCTTTTAATGTAATGTTTAATTTCATAAGTAATACATGATTATATTATGCTAACTAAATTGTAGGTACTATAAAGAAGGCCCTTTTACCATGAATACTAGCCCCCTTTCTGTATCCCCAGAGGTAAACATTGTCATTAATTTGGTCTTTAAATTTCAAAGGATCTGGAATATTATTTACCAACATAGACACACAAGTGTACATACTATCACTATTATATTGTCCCGTATGTTAAATGAACAACAGATGTTGCATGTTTGTGCAAATTAGCACAGTAAATTTACCTCCTTCTTTTCTACACAGTATTTCATGATATATATATACTACAGTTATTATAGTCATGATATATTTCATGATATATATATACTACAGTTATTAGATATATACTACAGTTATTATTATAGATGGTGTACTAGATGCAGTTTAATTTTACAAAGTTATATTTTCAATTTTTCCAAAGTAGCTAAGCCAGTATGCCCTTCCAGAATGTATGAGATATGTCTGTCACCACAGCATCACTAATACTTAATAATATTTTAAGTTGCTCACAGTCTGATGGGTCAAAATCTATATTATGGTTATTCATTTTCTTTGTCTACTAGTGAACCTGAGTATTTTCACTGTGTTTCTTCTGTAAACTGCCTATTCATTAGCTTTAGCAATTTTTCTATGGGTAAAAAAATTTTTAAGGACTGTATGAATTCTTAGGTTTGTATTATTATATACTATAATAGGTAACATTATAATAATATATACTAGTATATATTATTATATAAGCATTGCAAAAAAATAGAGTTTCATAGGTGGAAGAAACTGAAGCAATAGAGTTAGACTCCAATTCCTTTGCTTTTATATTGGAGGAAATTAAGACAAGAAGAAGGAGAATATGTTCCCACATGTCAACAGTGAAATTAGTGACAGCATTTGGTATTGAACTTGGATTTCTAAATGCCTGGCACACTAAATTAAGCAGATAATTTTTTAAGAGCCTTTTTAGGGCCACCTGGGTGGCTTAGTTGGTTAAGGGGCCGTCTCTTGGTTTTGGCTCAGGTCATGATATCACAGTTTGTGACTTTGAGCCCTGCGTGGGACTCCACACTGACAGTAAAGAGCCTACTTGGGATTCTCTCTCTCGGCTCCTCCCCTCTTCTCTCTCTCTCTCTCTCTCTCTCTCTCTCTCTCTCTCTCTCTCTCTCTCTCTCTCTCAAAATAAATAAATAAACTTAAAAAGAATTATCTCTTTATTTTATTTTTTTAAATTATTCTTGAGAGCAAGAGTTCATGATGCTCACATGTGCGAGCAGGGGAGGGACAAAGGGAGAGAGAATTCTAAGTAGTCTCCAAGCCCAGGGGCCAGGGCAGAATAGGAAATGGGACTCGATCCTGTGACCAGGAGATCATGCCGTGAACTTAAATTAAGGTTTGGGGGTTTAACCAACTGAGCTACATGGGTGCCCCAAGCAGATAATTTTGAATCCATTAGATATAAACTTATTTCTAGATTATATTTAGTAATCTAATTTGTAAGCAATAGAAAGTTGGCCCACACAAATTTTGAAGTTACAAAATTAACTGATTTGAAAGGCAGGGCATTTAAAATACTTCTTGAAATTAAAATAAACTACAAAAGAGGCAAAGATCAAATGACTTTACAGAGTCTGTTTTTAATAGTTCAAAGTATTTTATCAACTTTTAACCTGATGTCTTATCCATTTAAAGGATCAATTTTACTATTTTAAAGGCAAGGAAAAGAAATTTAAAAGGGACTAGGGCCATCTAGATTTTCTCATACTCCATAGAGGTTAAAATAACCCTTAACCTAGCAGGATAAAGCATGGAATTAAAAGTAGTTTATATGAAGGACAAATATTCTCCATAGACTAATTTCTTTTGAACGTTACCAACTTATTTCCACTAGAATTTCTTTCTGGCTGCCTTGTTGCTATATATTTTAAAGTAACTTTGCAGAGAGAGTAGAAAGAAAGCTGCTTAACATTCACATTGTTAGTTCAGTGCCATAAGTTGCACATTGTTTTTGTCTCTTTTATTGAAGTTAAAATGTAGTTTGAAATTTAAGTGAGTTTTGAAGTTAAAAGGTAGCCAAGTAAATAGATGTATCCAATGGCTAATCCTAAAGTTACCATGTAGCTTTCACATAAAGTAGAGAACATAGCCATGCTCCTTAATCACTTCAGCGACTCTAATCAGTCTCTTTGCCAAAGATATTTTGACATTCCAGAAGCATTATCTTTATTAGATGATTATAATAATAATGTAAACAACAGCTCTTACTTATCAAGGGCTTTCCATTTGCATGACACTGCATAATTGGATAACTCAATACTTATTGTCATTTGTATCATCTGTAGACATGGAAGCTAAACTTAGCAAAAGCTAATAAATAGGAAAAGGTTCTCTATCGCTCTATTTGAATTCTGTAACTTGTCTGATTCACTATCTCAAATATAAAATATTGAAGTATTTATTTGGTACTTCGTACCTCGTATATTTCTCTACTCTTATGTTTTTCCCTAATCTCTCATTATACAAAAAGCCACAAATAGAATGGATGCATATTTAACAAGTTAAACTCTTTATATTTAACAAATCAAATTCCTTCGATGAAGATACTTTATAGAAAATAATGGCTTTATGGTAAATATAAAAGTTTTTAGGTATTGATAAAAAGTAATTTAGAATGTTAAAAAGACCATAACATACCCTGATGAGATGTTGGTTTATTTTTGTACAGACTATACTGAAAAAAAATAATTTCTGAATGATCGTTTTCCTGATGAGGATTGTTTTCAGTAACGGAACACATAACACACTGTGGCATACACATATAGGGATTTTTGCATTTCATACAAAAAGCTATTGAGAAGTGAGTTATTACTGTAATTGACTCATGCCTCTCTGAAATCGTCTTTGCTTTTCCTTTGTGGTTACAAAATGAGGGAAGGAAAGTTTCTCAAGCTTCTGTAGATGAACACTTAACTTAGATCGCCAAGGGAGTATGGGAACTGAAGAACCCCTTGTCATCACTTGCTTAGGACAAATAAAATCTATCACCTTGGGCTCCACTAAAACCAAGCATGGTTCTGTTAACCAGGAGGGGGTGTATGGATGTTAGGAAGTTCTCTTGTTCAAAGTGCTGTGACTGTATGCCAGTAGAGAGTACTGCAATTTGTAATGCTTAAGTTCAAAAACAAGATACATGTTACAGACACCACATTGTGCTAATATGATAAACATGTCAAAGACAGATAGTCTTGAGTTATATAACTTTGGACAAACTTAATATAAATGAACCATAGTTTTTACAGAAACAAAACTACTTGCCTTACAGAACATAGTATCAATCAGGTGAGCAAATACATGTGCTTTTCCTGGTATCTATTAAATGCTTACATTACTGAAAACCTAGTTATTGTAAAAGACTTTGAAATTGAATGAAAGCTAAAACACAGTAGATGACTATGTGGTGTTTGATTCAAAGTCAGATGTGAATATTCTGAGTAGCTGATGACTTCTCTCCATGAATGACCCCTGTAGGACCATGTTCTCTTATCATTTACTTTTACCATCTAATTAGGTCTTATAATCATCTGTGTCTAGCTGGTAGAAGGGAAAATGGAGGACAAAGAAGACCACTAATGTCTTTAAAATTTTGGCCCCAAGTGATGCAAATTAATTTTGCTCAGAATCCATTGAGGAGAACTAGTATATGGCTGTACCCAGGTACGGGGATTATCTGGGAGATGTCACCTCTGTTAGATAGTCACCTCCCAGAAACAAATAGATATTCAGGAAGACAATACACATTTTGAAGGCAACTACTCACCTGATCTATGATGTTCAGTAATTATTGCTGGTTCTTTTTAATTTTTTTTTTTTTTGAGAGAGAGAGGGAGAGAGAGAGGGAGACAGAGAGAGAGAGAGAGAGAGAGAGAGAGAGAGAGAGAGAAAGAGAGAGAGAATGAACGCACAAGATCAGGGAAGGGGAAGAAGAATAGAGAGGATTTTCAGCAGTCTCCATGCCCAGTGTGGGGCTGATGCTGGGCTTCATTTCACAACTGTGAGATAATGACCTGAGCCAAAATCAAGAGTCAGTTCTTGACCCACTGAACCACCAGGCGCCCCATTAGTGGTTCTTTTTAGATGTATATTCCTTTCTTACTGAACTAGATTCTAAGTGAAGCAAGCATTATTAACTACTAGGGATGAGTGCAGCGTGAGTTATATGAGTAGCTGATGAATGTTCACATGAAGACAGCATTAGCATAACAGTTTCATAGACTCAAGCTGGATTGCAAGCATCCAAATTCAGACTCTACCAATTCCTGGTTGTGTGATTTGGGGACAAGTTATCTAACCTCTATTTTTTCCCTTTTACAAAAGGAAGTAGTAAGATTACCTATCTTATATAGGTTGTTGTGAGATTTTATATGAATATATTTGAATAAAGCTCTTAGAATAGTAGTTTTGGTATGTGCATACTGTATATTATTTACATTGAATTCTGTTCAATTTCTGGATTTATATATTATACATATACATATACCCACACAGATATATATATACACATATATATATACATATATACATATACACATATACCCACACAGATATATATATATATATATATATATATATATATATATATATTTATAAAATCAACAAAGTATGAGGAAAAAAGCATGGGAGACAATGAGAAGCATGTTAAATAGTATTTGTCTAAATGTGTTTACTTCCATGACGGGGACACAGAAAATCCTGAGGCATGTGGACTTACACTCAGAATGTTAAGGAATGGTACCTGCTGGGCTGGAGGGGTCAGGAAAATGTATGTGGAGAAGGTGATTTGTGATACAGTACTGTGCAAACAGCCATGTAGAGTTGCCTAGAGGTGGGATATTATAGCAACAATGTCATAAGGAGGAAAGGAAAATGGAGATACAGTTGAAAGAAGAAGAGATTGTTGGATATAAATTGAATCACATACAAAGGAAGTAAAATGTCAAAGGAATTGTTTAAGAGATTTTTCTTTGTTCACTGGACTCACACATGAAGGGAGAAAATAAGATGATACAGGAAAATAAGAGTATATAGAAAAATAGGATAATTAAGACAACTTGTAATTGAGAACTACAGATAGTTAGAAAGAAGCATTGAGGACCTAGAATATGAAATTGGAAGTGAATGCTAAAAGCCCTTGTAATTAATGATGATAAATTTAGTAACCTCATCATCTATAATGAATATTGAATAAGATATATCTCATATAGTAATCACATAAACAGATGTGTCTAGCTTTAAAAAGAAATAATTCACAGAACTCTGCTTTCATGTTGGTAAGGAAATCTGGATCAATATTTTGCCTTCTTCTCAATAGCCTTTTCACACTAAAATGAATTAAAAGTAACTGTATTATTAAAATAGAGAATCTGATGTCAGAAAAATCTGACTTTGAATATCAAGTTTAATAAATTATATATGATGTGTGTTTGTTACTTAACTGACATATTATTTATGATGCTCTGTCCTCAGATTACAAAAAGTTCTTGCTAAAAACGTCTTGAACTAAAATGAAAATTTATTAATCAGTGCAATATCATCAAAGGGCAAATAAAAAGAGAATCACATAGCTCAATCAAGGATCCAGATTCTCCTGATTTTTCTACTAGACCATCCTCCCAGAGTGGCTTCTTGTTTACAGACTATCCATCCTAGCCATAAAGTTCCTGTACAGTTCCAAGGCTTTTATCCTCATACACCAATGTGATAAGTTGGAAAGGAGGCTGTCTTTTCCTCTGATCACTTTTAAGAGTAAAGTTTCCCAGAACCCCCTACCAGAAATTTGCACCCAATGTCTCATAGCTAAATTCTAATCCTTGTGCACCATGACTAGGAAAAGGAATGATAATATTATGATTGTTGAAGAGTAACTTAGTTTCCCCTGGAGCACATAGCCACTGGATACCTGAATGATATCAGGGCACCATTAGTGTAGATAAAGGAAGGAGGTAGTTTTTATGAGGGGGCATTTGGAGATTGCTATAATCTTTGTGACCTATGATAACTTTCAACTATAAAAAATAAAAGCATTATAGCTACTATAGTTGAGACTGTAGTTTTGAAAATATCTGTAACTCTCCATAATTTTCATGTCCTATAGTCTACAAGAAAAGGGAAAAAAATTTCTCCTGTACCTCTCACACAACCTCAGACTTGTAAGTATCTTACTCAACATGCCTTTAAAGGAAAAGCAGTCTCCACATTTCACTTCACTCCCAGGGAAGAACATGCCTTTAAATGATTGATCTAAATCTGAGGGACAGGAAAAGGAGACACACACACACCAGGCTTCCTGTCTAAGTTCAAATCCAGCGTGTAAGTGTTTTTGATTTATACCTGATCATGTTTCAGGAAGCAGCTTAGTAATAAATGCAAAGTAATGGCTCAAAGTAACATAATGCTATTAGCCAGGAAGCAAGCCATGCTGTGGGAGAAGACAGCAGAAGCCTCTCCTGCTACCTTTGTGAGCAATATCATCTAGCTTGAGCAATTCTTCTTTCTAAAAAATTGGATAATGATGCTCTTAATTCCAGTGCTTTAAATTATGCATCTGGAGAGGTGGTTTTTTCCCCTCATTTAGCAAACTCTTAATTGTTCTCTCCAATGGCAGCAGCAATATATGCCAGCTTTTTTTCTGATGAAAACAGAAACTATTTAGAAATCCTTCTGGGTAATATTGAAGAGTTTACACACATTTTGGATTCTGACACCTGTTTGGTTCTTATGGTAGGTAGCTTTTGCAATTTGGAGTGAGTTCTGACTGTTAGGCTTGCCTTAATGGTGTAGAGAGACTGCAGGAATTGACCTATAAACTGGAGGGTGTTTCAGGATGGCTGACACCTCTGTGTATGGTGTGAGTGTTTTCAGCCTTGGTAAAATCCATGCTTGGAACCAAGTAGCAACACATTACCTGAAGAGCATTACAAAGACCCGCATGTGTTTAGCTCAAGAGTTTAGTTTCTAACCCCTACAGATTTGGATGTTTCATGGTTTGAGGGAAGTTATTTGCCAAGTTTTCATTCTGACACATTCATGTTGTTCTGGGGAACTTACTAAATGACCATCACTTCCACCTGCCTTCCTAACAGAAAAAAGAAAGAAATGAAATCAGGGACTGTAAAGATAGAGAACAGTAAATAGAGACTGAAATAAAAGGTAAGCCATAATTTTAATGCCTTGGTTAAACAGAGTGTTTTGATACTGTGTTCATTAAATATACTTCTAATCCCCATGGTACTATCTTTGACTCAGAGCCTCGCCTTTTCACATGTCATTTTGATTCTCTGAATTGTGTGTGTTATACACTGTGTCCCTCAAAATTAGGATTTCCTTGCTATATAAACTAGCATGTTACATAAGATCATTAAAAGGACAAATGAATGTGTATTAATACATTATGGTCACCTGAAGAGGCAGATGGGCCTTCCACCCTAAATTTGGTTTCAGTGTCAGAACCAAGGAGACCACATTCCTACCAAGAAGGTATAAAAAGGTTTATTATTTACACATTAAAGTCTCTAGCAAGAGCAGGGTAGGCCTTGCAAAGAGATCCAAATGGCTTGAAAGAACAAAGAAAGGAGGCTGGTCAGGCTTCTTATTGTGGTTATGGTTTGGGGCCACTTGAGAGATTACAATGCAATGGGCAGAGGGTTGTGTGGTTTGAATTGGCCCCCCGGGCCCAAAGGAGAGCCTGGGCTTATTTACTAACTTGTCAGATGTAGGACACAAGAGGAAGGAGGAAGGCGAAGCTAAAAAGCTGTCAACAAATATCAAAAAATGGAGTCAAACTCCTTACTACACAATACAAACATGGAAGAAGACTGGTTCTCTTCCCTTATAACCATGCATGATGAACAAATAAATGGATAAATGATCCTAATTATTCATGGTAGTTATGTTCTATAAAGTTGACACAAATACCAAATTAGTGGATATTGTACATTACTCCTAGGGGAAATGTAGGGATAAGTTCCTGAGAGCCTCTGGTCACAGCAGAGACTGAGAAACACAACCTTGTTTTATGTGTTTCTGTTTAAAGATACCTTACTTAATATATATTGTTGATTCATTAATATTGAACTCATGGCCAAAGTACTATATAACTCATGCAGGGATGAAGCTTATTTAACATACATATTTTCTTTGTTTTAAGTTTATTTATTTTTGAGTGTGACAGAGAGAGAGAGAGAGAGAGAGAGAAAGCGAGCATGGGAGAGGGGCAGAAAGAGAGAGGGAGGGAGAGAGAATCCCAAGTAGGCTCCACACTGTCAGTGCAGAGCACAACATGGGGCTCAAACTCACAAAGTGGGAGATCATACCTGAGCTGAAACCAAGAGTCTGACAATTAACTAACTGAACCACCCAGGCACCCCTGACATATGTATTTTCTCCATAAGGCATATCATAGCCTTCTAGTACCTAGGAATACTAGACAAAACTTAAGCACTGTGCTTGGAAGCCATTTTATGTTGTTTTATTTTTTTAACATTTTTTAAAGTTTATTTTGAGGGGGGTTGGGGCATGAATGCACACAAGCAGGGGAGGGGCAGAGAGAGAAGGAGAGAGAGAGAATTCCAAGCAGGCTCCATGCTGTCAGTTCAGAGCCCAATATGGGACTCAGTGTCATGAACCATGAGATCATGACCTAAACCAAGATCAACAATCAGATGCTTAACTGACTGAGCCATCCAGGTGCCCCATGGCCATTAAAACAGCAAAATCACAGGGGTGCCTGGGTGGCTCAGTCAGTTGAGCATCCAACTTCAGCTCAGGTCATGATCTCACAGTTCGTGAGTTTGAGACCCACGTCAGGCTCTGTGCTGACAGCTCAGGGCCTGGAGCCTGCTTTGGATTCTGTGTCTCCGTCTCTCTCTGCTCCTCCCCTGTTCACACTCTGTCTCTCTCTCAAAAATAAATAAAGATAGAAAAAAACAGCAAAATCACTAAAACAAAACAGAACAAAAAAGTACATCTTGTGAAAAATTAGCATTTAACAAGCCAAGGGAAAGACTTTGTAAGAATTGAAGAACTGAAACATAAAGGTGTACCATTGCCTTATTTCACCTCTCCTGGAAATCTTTGCATCAGGCAACGAATTGTCCACCACTATGTGCATGTCCAAAAATAACCCCAGGTACCCCAAGTATTGAATTTAGACTTACAATTGTAGCAAATAGGCAAATTTGAAAACATGGAATCCATGAGTAATGAGCATTGTAAATGAATGAATATATACCTTTAAATCAAGCCATATTAGAGAAGATGCCACATTCTTTCTTTTTTCCAGTTGTTGCTATTGTTGTTTTTGCTTCATCAAGAAATTTCGGTAATTCTTACTAAGCAGCATGGTGAATGGAACCATTTCAAATTGGTCGGGGAAAACAGTTTTGCCTAGTTCCCTGTAAAATCACTGAAATCATCCTGTAGATGACTAGCAGTTTAATCACTGATGAAACATGGTGCAGGTTTTAAGTGACAACAGACTATAGCAGTTCAAACACAAGCTAAAGAATATGAAAAAATTGATTTACATTACAGACAACCTATTTACCAGTTGTATGATCTTACACAAGTTATTTAACATCTCTAGTCTTTAATATTCTCACCTGTAAAAGGGAGATAATATTTATAGTACATTGTAGTGTTGTCGTAAGGATTGACTAAGTTCATTATAACACACAATATAAAGCTGTTTTATCACAGACAGGTATGTTCAATATTTTTAAGCTAGCTACATTTATTTGGGAAGCATTTTTCACCTCTATTTTCTTAGTGCAATTATTAGTAGCACTCTCATTCTTAAAATGTCCTGGTCTGAAAGATGAATTTTACAGTCACTTTGCTATATCAAAGAACTATTAAGCCTTGTTTGAGCCCTTTAAGAATAATGCCACAGTCAACCGTTAAGTAATTCTTCATCATGGCATAGAGAACACGAAGCACATATGTGGCATGTTGACATGATAAGACTAAACAATTTGGGGTAAGTCAAGATTTTCATCTTTTATCCCAATTTAGGTTATTTTTCTCCTGCACTTATAAAGTCCAAACCTATGGAAATCAGTATGGTCCTGAGAAAACTGGGATAAGTAGCCACCTGAAAGAAAATATATTTGCTATGAGACATTTTCATGTATCACCTCCAACTTCTAGGAATTAACCAAAGTTGACAGCTGTTTGTGAGCTTTATAATTAGTCCCTCTGGAAAGAGGAGCAGTATTGAGTATCAGAAGAAATTTTGCAGTTGATAGAAGATTTTGTTCAATAGTGTCTTTTAGGAGGTAGGTAAAGTATTAGTAAAATCTAGAAAAGACACTACAAGCAATTGGTTGATCATGTCTGATTCACGGATGAGGTTTTCCATTTTTGAACACTTTTCTTGCCATAACTGAGTCAGTGAGTTGAGACATGCCACAAAGATCTCGTGGCACGGATGGGTCTTCTTGGGGGGGGGGGGGGACATATGTTTTGTTTAACAAGTTAAGAAAGCTTAACATTTTAGAAGCTTTTGGTTATGACAATTTCTTAACATTTTTGGAAAGTGCATGGCAAAAGCAAAGCAAAATTTATTTCCAATTAAAACAACACATTGGTCCGAAAAAGCGAATTTTTTTAAAACCAAGTTATTAGATGTGCAAAGTGAAAAGCACCTAAAAATAGCAATAGCAAAATGAATAAATATGAGTATATTCATATAATGGAATTCTACATATATATTGTTGAGAGACAATGGATAATTGATTGGCACTGTTTTGTAACTCAAGTTGTCAGGATTGAATGAGACAATGTATGCAAAGTGCTATCTCTGGCACATAGTTGACGCTTAATAAATACTAGCTGATATAAATAATAATGAAATACATAGCACCTCAGTAAGTCCTCTGGCTGACACACAAGTGGTACATAGCCTGGATATCTATTGCTGTGTAACAATCTACCCTCAAAATATGGTGACTTGTAACAACAGTCATTGTATTATATCTTATGAATTTATAGGTCTGGAATTTGAGCAATACTCAGATGACTGGCTCTTCTGTTCTACATGTCACTTGCCAGGGTCGCTTGATGGTATTCAGTTGGGAGGAAAGCAGCAAGAGGACTTGACTTATTTGTGTGGTACTTTGACAGAGATGTTTGTGAGAAAGGAAACAGTGGATTACAAAGAACCATGAAGAAAATTGGGGGCATTATGGAAAATACAATTATCTTGATCATGCTAATAATTTTATAGCTACATCATACTTCAAAACTGATAGTGCTTTATATGATTACACTTTATATGAGTACTTCAATTACTCTTCAATACAGTTTTTAAAAAATTTAATGTTTATTTTTGAGAGAGAGAGAGACAGACAGCATGAGCAGGGGAGGGGCAGAGAGAGAGGGAGAAACAGAATCCTAAGCAGGCTTCAGACTCTGAGAGCTGTCAGAACAGCCTGATGTGGGGCTCAAACTCATGACCCATGAGATCATAACCTGAGCTGAAGTCAGATGTTTAACCGACTGAGCCACCCAGGTGCCCTGCTTCTCAATACAACTTTTAAATAAAGGCTGAGAAATACCAGACATTACAAAATCCCCCCCAAATCATCGACCCTCTTTATTTCTTAACTGCCTCACACATTTTACTGGTTTCCCCACATTTTTTTGTCTGACATCTCTTTGATCTCCTTTGCATGTGACAATCATTTTATAACTAGTTATTAGAGAGATAGACAGGTTAGTCACTGGTTTCTCTAGGATGGTTAATCAAAACCAATTTTGATAGTATAGAAGAATTTCTTTTAACTTCACGAGCCATTATTAAGAATCTAAAATTCTTACATTAATGGGCAAATTTAGGGAGAAATCTCAAGTTTCTTTTATCTCTTACCTCATGCAAACCTATTTACTATTTTTAGAGATGGTACATGTTTGTGACCTACAAAAGCAGCAATTCTGACAAGTCTACTTTGCACAATTGTCATCAACAAGAAGAAATATGTTGTGTATTATAATTACCTATATTGCGTTATAAGTATATTCCTGACAGAAGAGAATTTCAGTTTTGATTGGGTATTGATAAGGAACACTAGGTGAATAGTCATCTTAAAGTTTCATACATCTCATGAATGGAAAAATTCTCCAGAGAAGGCAAGCTCCTGGGTCCATAAATGTACAGCCCTTTTTTTCCTGCTCCAATAACCATGTGCTTTTGCTGCTAGACACTACAGGATATCTTCATATGATAGAAGGACCTTTGGCTCTGTCTTCTTGCTGGTGTCTCACAGTGCCAGATGAGGTGACTCAGGGTATGGTGTGAGTATTCCTGGAAACTACCTATGGCAACTATGATGTAAGGACTAGTAATAACTTCACAACACAAGGAAGTGACTGTAAACCACATAAATACATTCGGTGGCTACTCCAAAATCAGCTGACAACACAAAAAGAATTGCGATGGGGAAGAGATGAAGTGAGAAGAGGTAACAGTGCAGCGGTAACCATTTGTGGTTAAAATACTTTGATTTTGCAAAACTTACATATATCAGATATTTTATATATGTATGTGTATACATACATATATAATGAATTACTTTACAGCTATCTATTCTCACATATCTCTTACACCTCTTTTGGTATACTTTTGAGAAATACATCTGTCCTTGTCTGAACATCTGGTTTTAAGAGTCCTATTGGACACAAGCTAGGTCAGGTCTGAGCCATAAAAGGAAATGAAAAAGTTTGGGTTTGTTTTATGTGACCATTTTATATACTAAAAGACTTTAAAGATTCCATTTATTCTTAGAATGCCCTCTTTCTTCTGCCTTCACATACACATACCTTACTGGGAAGAGATATAGGCTCACCTGAAACTAATTTTTAATCAGTCAAGTTCTTATTTTTAAGCAACAAAAACTACGGCTAACTTAAGAAGACAATGAATTTATTGAAAGAATTGCCAGAAAGGTGGCTCAACCTGGCCTGGATAATAGGTGGGGATTAGGGAGTTTTACAACAATGAGGACCATGGGCAAAAAATCATGCCCACAAAATCAGCATGGCGTGCACACTGCTGCTGCTAAACCCTGCATTCAGCTTGCAAATCTGCCATATATTGTTGCTTGACCCTGGAAACTTCCACTGCTGCCCCTGGAAACTCTTTGATGCTGCTGCTGTCGCTATCACTGCCATGTGCATCAAAGTATATTCCCCATGGTGCATTCTCCCGTTCGGTGACTGTCTCCCGGTTCCAAGTTCAGAGGTAGTACATTCTCAGTCAAGTACTCAGGCCTTTGATACAAGGGAGATTAATAAATGAGCATCTGACATTTTCAACATCTGTTGTTGATTAAAGGCAAGTTCTGCCATTTTCTAAGACTCATATGTGAGGAATTCCCGAAAAGTAAGAATGGGGCTCAAATTCTGGACTACAAAAAAAAAACATGATAAATGCCATAAAACCATATAACTACAAAGAACATCCTGGTTCTTGCAATTCTGACCAATGGGGATCTAGACATTTAGCCTTTTCTTTTATTAAACAAAGATAAATACAAGATAAATGATCTATGAAATAAATGTAATCACAAAAATAATCATTGTAGAGTTTTTTAGTACAAATTTAGAAGCTAATTCTAACATTTACATGGAAATAAACAAATAACCAAGTAATCAATATAATCTTGACAAAGAATAATTTGGTAGAATTTACAGCATCTGATTTTAAGACCTGCTATAGAGCTACGCTAATTAAGATGGCAGTGTGGTATTGACATAATGATAGACAAAGATGTCAGTGGAACAAAATAGAGAATTCATAAATTGGTCCACATATATACAGTTCAATTGATATTTGGGATTGAACTTATTGGGAAGAGAATTTTCAACAAACGCTGAAATTACAGGATAGTCACATGGAAAAAAGGCATTTCACTCCTACCTCACTTGATACAGAAAAGTTAATTTGACATTGTCTTAAACTAAAAAGCTAAAAGCTAACATTTATTAAAGAAAACACAGAAGAATATTATTACAACCTGGGATCAAGAATTGAAGCAGGATTCAAAAGACAACAATCACTGAAGAAAAATTAAAAATGACACTTCATCAAAATTAGAAATGTGGGCTCATTGAAGACACCATTCTAAAACGAATAGACACGACACATGCCAGGAGAACATATTTGCAAAACCTATATCTGTCAGAAGATCTAGTAGCCAAGATATAAAAACAACTTCTGAAACTCAACAGTAGGAAGAAAAATAACCCAATGAAAAATAGGCAAAAGCTGAAAGAAATACTTCACAAAGGAACACATTTGAATGGCCAATTCACATATGAAAAAGTGCTCACCAGGATTTGTCATCAGAGAAATGAAACTTAATTAAATGAAAATTAGACCCAGAATAAGTAGCAATATATACCTACTAGAATGCTTAAAATGAAAAAGAGGGGCAACCCACAAATTCCATTGTTAAGAACTTACCAGAAAGGAAAGTGTATGCCCACAAAAACACACAAGGATTTTAGAGCATTTTTTTTCATTAACAGCCCCAAACTGGGTGTGATGGGTTTGTTGTTTTTTTTTTTTTTTAATGTGTCGACTTGGCCAGAAGATATCCATAATCCATATATTGATTAAATATTTTTCTAGGTGTGTCCATCAGGGTATTTGGGGGCAAGATTAACAGGAAGGCTGAGTAAAGCAAGTTGCCCTCCCTAACATAGGCCCTTATCCAATCTATTGAAAACCCTACCAGAACAAACAATCAGTAAGGGAGAATTCTCACTTTGCCTGTCTTGGAGCTAGAATATCAGTCTTCTCCTGCCTTTTGACTTGGACCTGGATTAGAATTTGCATCAGCTGTCCTGGTTCTCAGGCCTTCAGACTCAGACTGGAAAAATAAACCATTGCTCTCCTGGGTCTCTAGCTTGCCAACTAAAGATCATGGGACTTCAGAATGGGAAACTCCAAAAGGCAAGCAACACCAGCATAGATAGATTGCAGTATATTTACACAGTGGAATACTACTCAGCACTAAAATGGAAGAAAGTACTCATATCACAACAAATATAGGTTAATTTCACAATATTCTGAGAGAAAGAAGCTGAACATATAGAATGTGTACTGTATGATTCCATTTATATGAAGTTCTAGAAGAAGCACAACTATAGTAAAGAAAATCAAAATCAGAAAAGCTGTTTCTTCTCTAGGGTCGTAAGAATAGATGGGGAAGTAGTATAAACGATTACTATGTTCTGTAGTCTGTTAGGAATGTAGACTATACTCATAAGTGTATGTAAATGTCAAATATCACTTAATATTTGTGCATTTATAATACATATGTCCATTTACTGTATGTAATATATAAATATAATCTAAGAAACAACTGTGACAGTCAGTTGTAAGATAAAAGGACAGAAACACTTAGTAAAACCAGAATTGGAAAGCAAGAAATGTTCAATGATTTCTTTCCTCGAAAATGATACAAACTAGCATTTGTGCAACACTGACTAACTTAAAAAGAAATCTCATGAAACCTTCACAACAACCCTTTTTAAAGTTCCCTTTTTAAAATTCCTTTTTTATGGATCAAATGTTAGCATTTTTAAGTACCAGGAGTTCAGGATT
Organism: Prionailurus bengalensis; assembly: GCF_016509475.1. Classification (NCBI taxonomy): domain Eukaryota; kingdom Metazoa; phylum Chordata; class Mammalia; order Carnivora; family Felidae; genus Prionailurus; species Prionailurus bengalensis. The sequence goes on from NC_057354.1 coordinate 71,903,523, forward strand.
CTATTTCAGGGTTTGTCCATATTAATCATCATAATATTACTGAAGTGATTTTACCTTTCCTTGGTTTTAATTTGTTTAATTGTTTTTGCTTAAAACTCAAGATCAGGGTTTCCCAAAGTGCATGCTCAGTAACAGGGATTTCAAGAAAATGTAGTAAGAGTTACATTGAAGAAAAAGAAAAGGATGAGGAAGAAAAAATGGTTTTCTTAGGCCTTCAAATGTGTTTGACTTAAGTAAAAAAAAAATAGATATAGATATAGATCTGTGTGTATGTGTGTGTGTTTATTTAATCCCAGGTTTTCTCAAAACCTTTAATTCAGCAATAAAAGTGGATCTGGGGGTGCCTGGGTGTCTCAGTCAGTTGAGCATCCTACTCTTGATTTCGGCTCGGATAATGATTCCAGGGTCATGGCATCAAGCCCCACAACCTGCCTAAGATTCTTTCCCATCTCTCTCTCTCCCTCTGCCCCTATCCCCCATTTGTATGCTCTCTCTCGCTCTCTCTCTCTCTCCATATATATATATATATGTATATATATATATGTATATATATATATATATGATTAATAAATAATAAGTGGATCTTATTTATGTCAGTAACTCTTCTCTAAGTTCTTTGCACAAGTTTATTTAATCATTATAATACAAGGTTTGATCATCCCTGTGACTACGGTACTTATGTCATCTTCCTTTAAAAACAAAAAGGTTGAGGTAAAATGAAGGCCAATAAGTGTCAAAGGGCACAGTTACCAGCAAGCAGAGAGTTGAGACTTGAAACCTAGCAATTGGACTTGAACCTGTGCCTGTAAGCACCATGTCTCACAGAAGATGTGGCAAGAGACAGGAAGAGTAATAAATATCAAACAGGAGAAATGAGGAAACCTTGCCAACCTCCTGAAAGGAAAAGCAGCTTTCACCTACTCACAGGGAATTATTTTCCAAAAGTGACACAGGTATTCTCTTGAGGGTTGATGATGAACAATACATTCAGGAAAAATCTTGAAAATACACTAACACCCAGCAATCAGAGAACCGAAGTCCCAGAGATCCAGATGAAGTGTTTGGGAGTGAAGTGGGGTAAAATGGGGCATTGGCTCCAATTGAGCGACAGAAGCAGTACATGATCGTAGTTTCAGGGGTAATGGATTACTGAGGAAGCTTGGCCCCTGGGTGGTGATTGACAGAACAGGTTGATGAGGCTTGTGGAGGATGGTTCAGAGGAACTCTAAGAGGAGTGAACAGACATATCCAGAGTGTGGATCCAGAATCCCTTGTTCACTGAAGTGGTGATCGCCAGTTTCCTTAGATCAAATGCAGTGGGAAAGGGCAGCTGCCCCCTCAGGCTGTGCCTGGAGGATGGAGAAGATGCAGGTGATAGCATTTGAAAGCGCAGAATGAAAGGATACAAATACTTCAGCTGACAAAGCAGAGCTGGTTGCGAGGGAAAACAATAAAAATAGCTGCCCTCACAAGTGGCAGGCTTTTCATATTCGAAACGCTGTAAGACAGTTGCCAGAAAGGAAATGTTTTTGTGATGAAATATGAGGGCAAACAAGGTTATGCAGGTTTCTTAATTATTCAAAAAGCACCGGAGAAAACTTAATAAGTGAAAATGGGGGGTGGGGAGACACCTGGGTGGCTCAGTCAGTTAAACATCAGACTTCAGCTCAGGTCACTATCTTACTGTTTCCTGGGTTCAAGCCTGCATCAGGCTCTGTGCTGACAGCTCAGAGCCCGGAGCCTGCTTCAGATTATGTGTCTCCCTCTTTCTCTCTCTCTGCCACTCCCCTGCTTGCACTCTCTCTCTCAAAAATAATAAATGAAACATTAAAAATAGTAAAAAAAAATAATTGAGAAGGGAGAAAATTCCTAATAGAGTTGGAATTCTGGGAGGCTGAAATGTGGGGCCATAGCAACATAGCTATTGATTATTCAGACTTAAAGCAGTATTTACAGGAATTCTTGGCTTTCAGTACTTTGGACTGAAGTCGTCATAAAGAAAAAGGGAAGGTAAAGGAAAAGGACTGAACTCCTCATTCAGAAAAAGGAAGGTATGGCATATTGCGAGAGCTCAAAGCTTGGGTACAGCTCTCTCCCCTGTGCTACTCTCTCCAGAACCAGTCTAGGTCCATAGACATAGTGTTTCCCTCAGTCAGATCTAGGCTGGGTTCAAGATTCTTAGGGAGCTGAGTCAGTCTGAATTTCTCCTGAAGATCCCTTTTAAGCCTACCTTGATCTGGAGACCTCTGAAACTCATCTTATTTCTTCCAGAGTTCTCCAGACAGGAAATGTATGAGGGTCAGTTAGAACCCTTTGAAACTGCCTGCATAAATTGAGATGCTCTTTATCCTGTCCGCTAACCATCAAGAGTATATGAGCTGAATCTTGGATTCCTATTATTACCTATTTCCTGCTTTTAAGGACCAAGATTCTAAAAAAGAATTGTAGGAACTAGATTGATATTCACTTTCAGAAAATTAATGCCCTAAATATGTTTCATAGGATGTGATATCTTGTAGGAAATCTGTTTGCAAAAAGTGAAACATCTTCAAAATTACTCTAAACCCTGAAGCACATTTCTTCAACGGGAAGAGATGCAAATTTTCTTAAATTGGGTTCAATTTGAATGTTAGCAGAATAGCATAGGAAAGTAAAAAGATCTGATTGAAATTGATGAATAACTGTTTTATTTTTAATCTAAGAGACTGATAGGAAAAGAGATAGATTGAGAGTGAACAGAAACAAGTTAAAAGGATAATTAGGGATGGGAAAAGAAATATATGTCATTCAGACCAGGTTCTTACTAAGGAAAAGATATTGCAAATGTATTTGAAACATACATGAAAGAAAAATAGCCCTAGTAAAATTGAAGAGTGGAGAATTAAAGAGAATTTATCAGGAAATGGGGGATTTTATATCACTATTTCTTTTTTGCATTTAATGTGAAGTCAGAAAAAAAAAAGAGCTGCCTAGGGCATAGAGCATATTTCCTAGCGTAGCTGTGGAAGAGACCATTGTAATAAAAGATTGGAACATCCTAAGGCAAAGCAAATCTAAGTACCAAGTCCAAATAACTGTGATTCATGACTCTGAAAGGACAAGAAAATAGGAAGAACAAAGTCATGCTTTGAATTAATTGCTTTCGCCATATCTCAGAAGCTGGATGTGTATGTTACCTGGCTCTTTTAAAGTGGAAAATGATACGGGGAAATTATTCTTAATTGGCTTAGGAGAAGAGAATGTGAAATTGCAGATTGGAGTGGTGTTTTTGAATTTGGTGAGGTGAGAAGGAATCTTAAGATGATATTACAGAAAGAAAATAAGAATCAGAATGAGGACTAGGAGAAATAAGTTGAGATCTTGCTAAAATCACATAATTTTATAATCAGAAATGCTTTAGAACTTTTGAGCTCCAATTTTCTTACTGTTCACAAGACAGAGCCATGTTCAGAGCTCTAGTCTGGCTGGTTCCTTGGGCTCTCATGTCATTGGCCCTTGGCCACTCTACTACTTTTCTTTCTTTTCTGTCCTGGGGCCTCTGCAGAGGTAATAATAGTGTTCTTTGTGCAAGAAGATGGCTAGAAGTTAGTGTTGGAACATGAGTTTTTCAAAGCCTGTCCCTCAGCCCTTCATGCTTCTAATCTTGAGAGCAAAGTTCAATTCAACTTTTTTAACTTAATTAAAATTGAATACCGCCCCCCCCCAAACCTAGGTTCTTAATCACAACAGTCACATTTCAAGCATTCAATAGCCACTTACAGCTAGCAGTTATTATATTGGCCAGTGTAGACAGAGAATTCTTGTCACAGTAAGCCTTGCTGGAATCAGTGTTAGGCAAGCAACTGTGGTTCTATTCTATCATATGTGGCTCTTAGCTGTAATTTTTACCTAAAATGAAGGCAATTATTCTATTTTCGATAGAGTTGTCCACAGGAGCAAGGTAATGTAAACATTAGTTTTTCCTCTACCATAAAACAATGGACTAGTGATGTCACCTGTATTGATCTGTTTCACCTTCCTCATCTGTAAAGCAGAGAAAATAGATGGTTAACTGTTCTCAGAGGGCTGTTGAAGGGCCAACCAGAAAGCTGAAAAGTACCCTATAATAATGAAGTTAATTACTATAATAATGATAATTAAAGAGGATGTCATGTTTTAAAACCTATTTTAAAGAAAACATGTGAGTTTGGCTTTTCTTTAGTCTACTTTCAAAAATATTTGCTATTTTTGGAGCCCTAGGTACTTTTCTCTTGGTTTTAATAATGTTAAGAGTATGTAAGCAGTGGTACAAATTTTATACATCCATTTCTTTTCTGAATAAAAATGTATAAACTAATATCTAGATTAAGGGTAAGGGTCAAAAAGTTACAAAAAACTGAGATCGGATGGGAAATTTCGAGTTGACACACCAGATTAAGTTAAAATTGAAAAGGCTCTTTTCTCACTGTACCATATTAATGACTAATATTTGTTCCTCAAACCAGCAATTTTAGTATATGTGCTACCGAAGTGAGCATTCAAACCAGCAGTTTTAATTAGGGAAAAGCACAGATAAGGATGGTCATTTTTACCTATGCAGGTAATTGGCAATGCAGCTAGCCAATTACCCACAAAATACTGGAATAGTAGACCTTTGATCCAAAACATTTGGAAGCTACTGGACTCTGGAAAATTGGCTTAAAGGCAGCTTTTAGCTAAAACTACAATCAGATACTTTGAAAGACTCTCTTTCTTCTTTTCCACTCATCCATCTGACATACACCATCTGTCAGATCATGCTGGGTCGCTTCTGTCAGCCTTCCGCTCATCTTAAAAGAGAGACAGCTTTTGAAGGCTGTTATTTCTCATGAATTTCCCCATGAAAATGCAGAGGGTTTCTTCCTGGTTCAACATTTCTTTCTATATAAGATGAGGAGCTAGTGTCTATCCACAGGAGCAGTGACTCCCTCAGGCTAACCAATACATATGATTGATCGTAGACATAGCCTACACTATCATGGACCTGCTCAGGAGGTCTGCATTAGTGTTTTTCAAACTCTAATATGCATAGAAATCTCCTGGGGGATATTATTAAGGTGCAGATTCTGATTCAGCAGGTCTAGGATGGGACCTCAGATCCTGCATTTCTAATTGTTTCACAAGTAACATCGATGCTACTGATCCATGGACCATATTTTTAGTAGCAAGAATAGAAGGTATTGGAAACATTTAGCCATTTGAAGTGATTCCACAGGGTGATTTTAAAGACAAATAAAAGCAGTAATAATCACATAATTTTTTAGCTCTTTAAAACATGATTTTGCATGTGTTATCTCAGAACACAATATTTTGGAAGTAGACGCTATGGCTATATATTGCTGTATAACATACTGACCCAAAATTTAATGACTGCTAAAAATAATGACAACATTTATTTTATTCACTGACTTGACATTTAAACAGGTCTTAGTGGGCACAGCTTATCTCAGCTCCACAAGATATCACTGGGAGCAGCTCAAATGCTGGGAAATGAAGTTATCAAACGGTTGCTCATTCTTTGTCTGACGGTTGATGCTGGAACACAGCTGTCACCTCAGCTAGAGCTGGGTCCAGACCGTCTACACATGGTCTTTCCATGTGGCTTCTCGACTTCTTCACAGCGTGGCAGCTGTGTTCCAAGGGTGGGTATCTTACGAGAATAAGGTAGAAGCCCAATAACCTTCTATCATTTAGCCTTGGAAGTCACATAGGGTCACTTGTGACAGACCTGGCTATATCCAAGGAAGGAAAGGACAGACCACACTCCTCTTTGAAAAACAGTCACCATTGCATTGTAAAAAGAGCTTGTTCAGTAGGATATACTGGGTTGGCCACCTTTGGGAAAGGCAATGTTGCAGTAATATGATCCAGCTTTACTGATGAAGATGACAGACCATCAATAGGGGGATTGCTCACTCTATGATGCAGTTGACCTAAGATATTTTTTTTTAATTTAACTTTTAATTTTTTTATTTACATCCAAATTAGTTAGCATATAGTGCAACAATGATTTCAGGAGTAGACCTAAGATAGTTTAGGACTCTGTTTAAATATGTCATTTGGATTTTTTAAAGTGTAGAGTGGCATACCTACTTTTGTATAATAAAGTGTAGTATTTAAGAATGTGGGTTTGGGCCCACACTCCCCTCAATCCCAACTATATAACTTTGGACTACTTGCCTAATAGTTATTGTCTTTGTTTTTCTTGCTAGTGACATGAGGATTTTTTGGACTTAAACAGTTCTTGACAGGCTTAAATGCATTAAAGTTTGTGAAGCATCAGGTCTCCTGCCTGGCTGATAATAAGTGCTTAAGAAATGATAACATTTTTATTACCACTGTCATTTCCACTCCTATTACCATTAAGAAAATAACCAGGCTTTTTTTTTTTGCTTTTTCATTAAGGTAAATGCATTGTTGTTTGCTTTTCTCTTGCCCTTTAATCCCATTGTGATTAAATGGTATCACTGAAAAAAAATTTGGTATTTGTTATGAGCTAGCTGTTGCAGGAATAAAGAAAAAAATGACAGCTTAAGTGTTCTCTGGTAATACTTTTTAAATATGAGCTTGAGAGAAAATGCAGTTTTAGAATTAACTCTAACGTGCATATCTATGCATTCATGCCTTGATTTAATTTCTAGTTCTTGATGGCGAGAACTATTGCATTATTTATTTATTCCCCATAGCACCTGGTGAGTGATCTTCATAGATATTTATACATGCATTAACTAATTTTTAATTGCTTCTCATTCTTGCTTTTTATGAGGGAACTATTTAGTAGTGTTAGGTAAAGAAATAATTAATGTAAGGGTGATTTTCCATAATTGTGTAAAACCTAATTCTTCATTCCAGAGCGAATATCGTGTCACAGCAGTTATCTGATATTTCAGTTGTACTTCTGGTTTTAATTATGAAACAGTGTGTGAGGAAGGGTTCAACCAGCACCGAGAGAATAGATGATGCATTTGACTGAGGAGAATTGCTCAGTCTTTGTTCCCAGGTTCTTCAGTTTCTTCCAGGAGCTACTAATAGCAAATTATGTAGATTCAAAGTTCCTTGAAATACAATGGGCATCACTGATGTATGGAGAATCTGTATTATCTGTATAACATTAAAAATATATCTCATTTGATGGTAAATTCACTGTGGTGCCAGCATTACTAATATCACTGATTTTGGTTATGGTCTCTCCTATTTTCCTCTTGACATGTGATCAAATTATTTTGTTCCTAAAGAAGTAAAACAAAACATGACTTCCCTTCTCTCACATACAAACACATAAATACACTCATAATTGAAAACAGAAGAAAGGAAGATGTGAAAAACAACCAATAGGGGCGCCTGGGTGGCGCAGTCGGTTAAGTGTCCGACTTCAGCCAGGTAACGATCTCGCGGTCGGGAGTTCGAGCCCCACGTCGGGCTCTGGGCTGATGGCTCAGAGCCTGGAGCCTGTTTCCGATTCTGTGTCTCCCTCTCTCTCTGCCCCTCCCCCGTTCATGCTCTGTCTCTCTCTGTCCCAAAAATAAATAAACGTTGAAAAAAAAAATTTAAAAAAAAACAACCAATATTCTTGTTAGCTTCTTTTACTTGTTAATGTATTATGATATATATATTTAAAAATATTGTCTCTAAGCTACCCACCTCTGAGTGAGAAGCCCCATGATAACCGTGTAATGGACTCCGAATACACAGGTGTCTGGCTGCTGGACAGTACTGTATTTGCCAATTTAGTGAAAGAGATTTTATAAGAAAGAAAATAGCTGTTTCTGACAAGTTGCAGAAGGCTGCGAATGATAGTGTTTTTGCTCCTCTTACAAGCATTGTCACTGGTCTCTAGCTGAGGACAATATACTAAGAAGTTATTTAATTTCTGTTCAAATCTACATAAACAAATCTAAACATCCCCCCAAAAGCAATATTATTTCACTCTTCTATTTAGCAAATGTTTTCTATATATAGCTGAGCCAAATGTCAGGGCATGCTAGTATTCCCATAAAAATTGAGATTTAGAAATAATCACTTCTTAGTTTTGAGAAATGATTTATTCCTCATTAGAAACTCTTCACTATTCTCCTTTTCAGATTATTTCTTTCAAAGCATCATTTTGTCCATCCTAGAGATAAATATATATAGCTTCCAAACCATCTTTCTTAAAGTGTGTTCTAATTAACATAGATCCATTATTAAATTAATTCATGTTACATGGAAAAAACTTTTGTAGAGTTGAAGTGTGAAAAGCCAGATAAAAAAATAAATAAAAGCAGGATTTCTACCGCAGTCCTTCTTGAGGCTTTCATGTCCTACAGTGGTGTGAGAACCTCCAAGACTCTTTGTCTTACCATGGCAACCTGGTCCTTACCTCAATTTTCTACCGAAACTATTTTGAAGGAAGGACACCAATGGTTCCCAACCTGCCAAATCCAGGCATATTTTTAAAGATGCCATTATTGGAATTGTATTGCGTGGACATCATTTGTTACATTCAGTATTAAAATTATCTATTCCTTGGGGCACCTGGGTGGCTCAGTTGGTTAAGCCTCCATCTCTTGATTTCAGCTCAGGTCATAATCTCATGATTTGTGAGAGTGAACCCCACATTGGGCTCTGTGTAGCATGGAGCCTGCTTAGGATTCTATCTCTTTCTCTGTCCCTCCCCTGCTTGCCTGTGCTCTGTCCATCTCTCTCAAAGTAAATAAATAAAATTAATGGGGTGCCTGGGTGGCTCAGTCAGTTAAGCATCCAACTCTTAATTTCTGCTCATGATCTCATTGTTCCTGAGATCGAGCCCCACCTCTGGTTCTATGCTGACAGCACAGAGCATGCTTGGGATTCTCTCTTTCCCTCTCTCTCTGCTCCTCCCCAACTTCTACTTGCTCGCTCTCTCTCTCCCTCTTCCATCTCTCTCAAAATAAAGAAATAAACATTCAAAAAATAAATCAATAAGCTTCAAGTAAAATTATCTATTCCATTGGGTCCTTGATACCAAACCCTTCTGATTCTCTTGTATATCTTAACTCTGTCATGTCTTAACTATATATGTCTTAACATATCATGTATACTTACCATGTCCTACCATGTCTGTCTTCTTCACAAACTCTCTTTGTGTCCACCTTAACTAGAGCTGTTTCTCCAGGCTATCTCCTCAGACTGCTTACCTTCCTCTTCTATACTTTGTTCTTGCATCTCCTCATCTGCTATAATTTCAACATCTAGATATTGCTAATATCTCAATCTTCATTCTAGATGACTTGGTTGCACTTCACATTCATACCCAGCTTCACAAGCTACTACCCATGGAACATGTCTGCCTTAATATACCACAGAAATCTGAAACTCAGCATGTCCAGAAATGGATCAATAATCATTATCTCATTCTGAATCCTAACTTTTGTCCAAATATACTGATCTCTCTGTATTTTCTATTTCATTATCACTGTTTATCCAGCTAACCAAGCTAGAAAGCTGGGATACATTCCTGACTTGTCCCATTCACATATCTCCCACACCTTATTGAATTTCAAATTTGACTCCAATTAAATGCAATATGTGTTATAAAATAATAGATAGAAGGCTATGTGTTACAGAGGAGAGAAAAGTATTCTGTCTTTATAAGGCTTTCCCCTTCTTCTTTTCTATGTCCATCCTAGATTTAGCCTGTCTATATCTCTTACCTGAACTAGTAAAATAGCTTATTGTCCCTTATTTAACTTTTTCCCCACCCAAACACATATCTGACCATGTGGCTGCCCAGCTTAAAGATTTAAAAGGATTTCCCATCACCTAAACCTCCTGATCAGGAGCTCTACCTGGTCCACTGCTCCAGTCTCATCTCTAAACATCTCTTCTCTTTATGCTCCAGTAAATGTGAACTGCTTGTTATTTGCCATATTCAGCACACCACTTCTCACCTGCATGACCTTGTTCATATTTTCTCCTTTAATTAGGGTGTTCTTTCTTCCCACAGTCTCACCTTCATTTCTCATCACCCACTTAGGCCATCTTCAATAGGATCTTTCCCCATACCCTCCCCCCAAAGACTTTACAACTAATCCTTTATTCTATTTTCTTATGTGCTGTATTAATACAATTATATCTTAGTAATTATTTCTTTATATCTGTTCTTCCTAGTAGATTATAAGGTCTTTGAGAGTTTGAAAGCTTGCTTTTTAATCATTTTTAAATTAGTACCTAGTACAGGAAAGAAAATTCCATTTATTCATTCATTCATATATTCATTCAGTATTTTGTATTGAAGACATTAAAAAGATGTAATAGAGGACTCCTTTCAAAGAGTTCACAGTCCACTGGAGAGTCAGGCAAGTATACAAGTGACTCTACTACAGTGTGATAAGTGCTGTAGAATGGAACCTAGAAAGCTATGTAGCACAGAAGGGAAGAAATAACATTTTTTTTTACTAACTTTACTAGATCTGTGAGAGTAAAGAAATAATACAAAAGAAAACAAGAGCACAGAGACAATATAAAATAAGTGAAAAAATCTTCTGTATAATTTACTTATTTTTTATCTCTCAGTCTGTCCTTAGTTCATTTTACTTGGTTCTTAATTAAAATAAATTAAATCAGAGTGGTGTTCATTTGAACCAGAGAGGATAAAGGCCTAATTTCTAAAGTGCTGAATATAGTATGGCTATATGAGTCACCTTTCTCCCAGCTAAAATTCCTTGCTTGGCCTACTATAGTCATTGATGGAGATGTCATGGTTTTTTGTAGTGGGGCATACAAAAGTATACTTTAGAAGGAAGCTATATGTTTTCTCCTTTTAGTTAGCTCTCTTCATTGAGGAAACAAACTGGTGAATTTTGGCCAAGCAGCATCCATAATGATTGCTTAACAATTAACAAATGGACACATTGTTAATTGGCTAAAAACTCAAGTTTTTGGCTAAGGGACTGACCGTACCCAGCAACAACATTAGCAACAACATGAAGTAACTGTTTCTATTAATTGATGGCCTATTTTAAATGACTTAATTTCCCACTCAAAAAGTTATATTTAAGGAGTATGCAATTTAACTCTTAAAATAGTGTCAACAGATCTTGGAAAGAAAGACTTCTATAAGCAAAGAAGAGAGAAAATGGAAATAGGAAATATGTGGTACTTTCATCACAGAACAGGCTATACAAGCATCACTTGTTTAAGATGTCAGGTTTTACAAGTTCCAAAATAGCACTATTAAGTGTTTAATGATTTTCTTCTTCTAAAGACAAAAATCAAATACCCCTGTCAACACATGGATTTGAAAGTACTTGTTCTTTTGTAAGTAACATTTCATGCCTATCACTTAATTTCCCCTGGTTTTTTCTCTTACATTAGAAATACAAAAACAAACCAATCAAGCAGGATTGTTCAATTAGTTGCTTTTGTATCTTCTGTCACAGGTGGGAGATTGACAATTCCATTTCTTTACCTGGTAGTTTGTCAGGTTCCGAGAATTGAATACCATCTCCTTGTTTCAAAATGTTCTGGAAATAAAAACAAATGTGTCTTTCCATTGCAGATGTTTGTATCTTTACTGTGCTTGACAAATCTGTTGACCAAATACTTTCTAATTTTTACAAAAAAATTGCATATATTTATGCTTGACTAAAAGAGAAAAGAGGCCTCCAGTAATTTCTTATAAACTGTGAAGTATCCTTGAGTAAATGCCTGTGAATCAACCAGACAGCATCTTTCTCTCTGCTTTGATGTTCACACTAATATATGGAGTTACTGAGAATGTAGGAATGCAACTACTCTTTGGTCGATAATTTGTCATCTCTAGGTACTGGCTTTCTTGAAGCTAAAGAATTTGGCCAAACACTATGTGTTTACAAAATCCAACAAACTTCTTTGTCCGGGGGTTTTTTATTCCAATTTTGACAATTTGCTTGTAAACATTATAGCCATAATTTTCTCATCACGACCTCCTATCCAGATACCATTATTTAAAACATCTTCTCAAATTTTCCATTAAATGTTTCCCTGTAACACAATAATAAAATATTAAAATAAAGAAGAAAATGGAGTTTCATGATCAAATAAATTTGGAGTATGCTGCCAATACATACTACTCCTTTTGGAAATTCATAAAGCATATTGCCATATTACATGTTTTATAATAAAATTTTTCACCTTATTAAATTTTCCAAAATAATTTGGCAATAGAATGTTTACCAACACACCCTGGGGAGATACTGACCAGTGAAATACACTTTGGAAAGCAACGTTATATAGTATATAAAAGATAGTGGTAATTGTGACTAGAATTAAAAATTTTCTTAGCATTGGGGTGCCTAGGTGGCTCAGTCAGTTGAGCATCTGACTTTGGCTGAGATCATGATCTTGTGGTTGGTGGGTTAGAGCCCTGCATCAGGCTCTGTCCTGATAGCTTGGAGCCTGGACCCTGCTGCAGATTCTGTGTCTCCCTCTCTCTCTGCCTCTCCCCTGCCCACACTCTGTCTGTGTCTCTCTGTCTCTCTGTCTCTCTGTCTCTCTCTCTCTCTCTCTCTGTCTCTGAAATATAAACATTTTTAAAAAATTAAAAATTTGTTTAGCATCAAAGCTTTCTAATTTCTCATTTTAGTGGTTTCCTTTAGTAGAGATTAAGAGTCGACAAAAAATGGATATGGATCCCTAATAGCATATACTGGTTTCAGAGGAACCAAATTCAATGTTGCAAGATGGTATTTCATAGCTGGCACGATGACTGGATCTTTTATAAGCCATTTCCACTTTTTATAAAGGCTGTGGTGTCTGAACGATTGAGTATATGCTAAGATCTGTGAATGACATGAGTATAAACCCACTCTTTACTTCTTTTCCTATTAAATTCTCTAGCCAGATACAGGATACTATTTGAATACCTACCACTGCAGAAACATTGCTGGCAGAAGCATGGTATGCAAGGAAAGCATATACATACCCATAAGAGGTATTTGGTCCAGGAAGGAAGAATTGTCGTGATATCGTCAAAAAGTAATGAACTTATGACCAGGTTCCCTTGAGTCTTGCTGCCATCTGAGACTCTATATTGATCTCTACCTTTGGTAGACTGGCAGTGAACAGTAATAGTAGTCAGATCAGCTATGTTGTCAAGAAGTCCTTTTTATTAAACTCTTGTAAAACTTATTTCAACCATCATAACCACTTTGTGGGCCTTTGAACAAAGATGGGAGTTTCCATGTAAAAAGATTTACAACCAGAGAATAGATCATTTACCTACCGGACTAGTGAGATTCTTTTCTGCTGTTCCTATTCTTTGATGAACGTTCACATGGAATAAGGATATCCTTACACTCTACACCCATTCTGAGAAACTTATCTACAAGTATCTTTTGAAGAATCCCTTTTTTCAAAGCTTCCATCTCCTTATTCCCTAACCAACCTTTATCAAAGAAGGCAATCTTTTGTGTTGCAGTCCTCTACTTCCATCTGGGGTCAGAGTATCATGTGGAACCATTTTTAAACCAGGTTCAAATGTGCCCTTTCCAATTCACTGTTTGTTTTTTAATTTTTCAATGTTTTATTCATATTCTCAGATAAAGAGAGAGCTGGGAAGGGTCAGAGAGAGGGAGACACAGAATCTGAAGCAGGCTCCACGTTGTCAGCACGGAGCTCAATGTGGGGCTCGAACTCATGAGCCACGAGATCATGACCTGAGCCATAGTCAGACATTTAACTGACTGAGCCACCCAGCGCCCCTCCAGTTTACTGGTTTTAAGGAACTTAAAAAGAGTTAGGGAAGAAATGCAATGAAGCAAGAGTAGGTGCACTGATAGTATTAATCACCTGTTCATGACACTTGCTGGTGAGTCCTTGAGGCCTTAACTGAGCCTGACTGGGTATGCATCATGGCCATTTGATGATGGGGCGTGGTTGAACATGTTAGCATTTGGAGAATCAGAAAATGCATTTTATGTCGAACAGCTCAGTTTGCATTCGGTATCCCAAGGGCAGACATGGAGTTTTTACCAGGATCCAGTTGTAATAATAATGGAAAGCATGGATATGGTATGTACTATTTGTCAGACACTTTCACAAACACTTTGTGTGTATTAATTATTTAAGTCATCACAGTGACACTGTAAAGTAAGTGCTATTATTTTCCCTATTTTTCAAAGAGAAAATATAACACAGTTTAAGTGTCATGTCCATGGTCACACAGCTAGTAAGGGAGAGATCTAAGGTTCAAACTCAGAGAATATAGCTCTAAGGATTACACACTTAACTCCTCCCTGCACTGTGCAGCCTCAGTTCTAACCCAGGAGTGATTTATTGAAAGCAAATAGTTATTTGAAGAAGCAGGCATGACTTTGCTTTAAAACCCTCAAGGTTACTCTTGTGATTGTCTTTTTAGGGCCTGCCACAGTTTCTCTACAGTATTCCCTTCTGTCACAGTCACTTTGAGCTGGATCATAAAGTTCAAGTGGTATTAAATTCTAAGTATCTGGGATTCTTATGATCTCCCAAGCAACTCTTAAAAATTTACAAATCAAGTATTCAAACTAAATAACACTATAACAAAATAACATTGTCCTATAAGCTCTCACTACATGTATTGCCTTTAGATCATTGTCCTTTTTTTATTTTTCTGTAATTGCTTATTTATTAACCAACTAAATCATGGTCTTGATTTTATTAATTGTAGCCCACCACTTGTCTTATATCTTTGTCTCTGAATTGATAATAAAATGCAACAAAGGTCAGTATCTATCACAAGAAAATCTTCTTTCCTATTTTTAAATTTAAGATACTGTTCTTTAGTCTGCATTAAGATGCCAGTGACTGACAAATGTCTCATTCAAATATAGACTCTTCTCACATCTTGGGGGTATTATACTCAGAAAGAGGATGAATATACTGCTCTGATATTTGCCCCTGTGTCTTTAAAATACAGCCCTTTAGAACTTCCATAAGCAGGACAAAAATCAGATAATTTCTTTAACTTATACTAGCTGCTTAAAGCCTTTTCCCTCAGGATCCAGAACAAACTTGATTTTTTGAATTTTGAGAACAAGTCCTGACCTTCCAAAATGTTTTCAAGAAGTTTAACTTTTTTTTTATTTCACAGCTTTTAGCAGTTTAACTTCAATAAGAATAAAAATATGGAATATCATAGCCAAAAGTACCAATTTGTTGGATTATCTCAATAGAGCTTTCTTACCATTGACTTCCTATCAGTTTATCAACTTCAGGATTTTTTTCCCCTGAGGCCAGTTGATGCCAAGTCATGGCGCCCACCTTCAGCCCTGCCTTGGTCATTGAATCAGTCCTACCTAGTATTTCATAGTTTTTGGGAATGAAATTATGAGACCATTAATCTCATAAACCAGTCACACTAAACTACAGATAGTTGTGTGCATGTCTTTTTCACTGTATTTTAAGTCATCTAAAAGTGGAATCATGTCCTAATAACCTTTGAAATTCCTACAGTTTCATATCTGTTAGAACATCATAGAAATACAATTAATGTCTATTGAATTAAGAGAGATCTGGAGGCAAAATCCACACCTTTGTAGGTCACTTAATCAGCAATAACAGAGGTGGTGATGTCAATCCAGCGTTGGCATCATTTGGAGAGACCTCAGAATCTTCCCCATGGGCAGTTTCCTACTTGTCATTTGTCAGGCTCACATAGGGACAAATATTGTGCTTACTTGGTAATTTGATGTGAACTTTGTGAGTGAGGTGTTGTGATTTTGCATCAGAATTTGATTTGCAATTGCTTTGGAAAACAACACTTACAGAATGTCAGAGTTAAGACAAGTACAGAACATTTTTAGTATGGTGTCTTCTAATTTTTATGGATCTAAGATCTTGTCATGCAAAAAAAGAAAAAGGTAGACTAATGATCCTTCTTGCCTTTTCTGATATTTACTCTTTTAACTAAGCTTATGTTAAACATTGGGGGAAAAATTTATTTTCCCAAGATCAATTATTCTTTAATTTACACATTTAGTCTTTAATGGGCAGCGGTAGGTGGTAGGTGCTACAGGGGCAGGATGGTGGTACAAATATTAATAACATAAAATTTTCCTCTTTCTTTACCACCCCCAAGGAGCTTTGCTTTAGTAAGTAGTCAAATAAGAGACTCTGGCTCTCACTACTCTAGTTATACCAATAATTCTTGGATTGGCTTTTTCTTTTAGAAGAGTGCTAGTTTTTAGTGGAATACTTGTGAACTCCAGTGACCTATATAGAATTAATGGGAAATGAGTGGTAGAAGTATATTTGTATGGAATTATACCAAGTTGTCCTATTCCAGAACCTCTTTGTCACAATGTTATAAACCAGACGAGTGCTTGGCATCCTTCTTTTTATCATGATTTGTTACAAGAATAATAAAATACAAACTATAAATTCATGGAATTTGATGTCCAAATTAAATTGTCACACAGTCATGGAGTTAAACAATATTTAGCCTTTATGTTATTGAGGTATGTTCCACTTAGCCCTACTTATTTTTTTAAGTTTGTTTGTTTATTTTGAGAGAAAGAGAGTGCAAGGGGGAGGGGATACAGAGAGATAGGGAGAGAGAAAATCACAAGCAGGCTCCATGCTGTCAGCATAGAGCCCAGAGTGGAGCTTGATCTCACAAAATGTGAGATCACAACCTGAGCTGAGATCGAGAATTGGATGCTTAACCAACTGAGCCACCCAGGCACCCCATCCCTACTTTGTTGAGGGTTTTTTTTTTAATTTTTTTTCAATGTTTTTTTATTTATTTTTGGGACAGAGAGAGACAGAGCATGAACGGGGGAGGGGCAGAGAGAGAGAGAGGGAGACACAGAATCGGAAACAGGCTCCAGGCTCCGAGTCATCAGCCCAGAGCCTGACGCGGGGCTCGAACTCACGGACCGCGAGATCGCGACCTGGCTGAAGTTGGACGCTTAACCAACTGCGCCACCCAGGCGCCTCGAGGGTTTTTTTTTTTTTTTTTAAATCAAGAATGAATGCTGTATTTTGTTAAATGCTTTTTCTGCATCTATTGAAAGGATCATATAGTTTTAGTCCTTTCCTTTATTAATGTGGTGTATCAGATTGATTGATTTGTGGATATCAAACCAGTCCTGCAACCCAGGAATAAATCCCACTTGATCATGGTGAATAATTCTTTTAATGTATTGTTGAATTTGATTTGCTAGTATATTGTTGAGAATTCTTGCATCTAGATTCATCAAGGATATTGGTCTCTATTTCTCCTTTTTAGTGGGGTCTTTGTCTGGTTTTGAAATCAAGGTAATGCTGGCTTCATAGAACGAGTTTGGGAGTTTTGCTTCCATTTCTTTGGGACAGTTTGAGTAGTATAGGGATTAACTCTTCTTTAAATGTCTGGCAGAACTCCTTTGGGAAGACATCTGGCCCAAGACTCTTACTTTGTGGGACATTTTTGATTACTGATTCAAATTCTTTGCCGGTTATGAGTCTGTTCAAATTTTATACTTTTTCCAGTTTCAGTTTTGGTAGTTAGTGTGTTTTTTAGGAATTTGTCCATGTTTTAGAGATTGCCCAGTTTGTTGGCATATTATTTTTCATAGTATTCTCTTATGATTGTTTGTATTTCTGTGGTGTTGGTTGTGATCTTTCCTCTTTCACTCATGATTTTATCTATTTGTGTCCTTTATCTTTTCTTTTTAATAAGTCTGACTAGGGGTTTATCAATTTTGCTTATTCTTTCAAAGAACCAGCTCTTGTTTTCATTGATCTGTTCTACTGGATTTCTTCTTTCTATATCATTTATTTCTGCTTTAATCTTTATTATTTCCCTTCTTATGATGGATTTAGGCTTTATTTGCTGTTCCTTTTCTAGATCCTTTAGGTGTAAGATTAGATTATGTATTTGAGACCTTTCTTACTTCTTGAGATAAGCCTTTATTGCAATGTACTTCCCTCTTAGGACTACCTTTGCTGCATCCCAAAGGTTTGGACTGTCATGTTTTCATTTTCATTTGCTTCCTTGTATTTTTTTATTTCTTCTTTAATTTTATGGTTTACCCATTCATTATTTAGTAGGATCTCCTCTAACCTTTATGTATTTGAGACCATATGCAAAAGACCCACAGCTCATATCATCTTCAATGGGGAAAAACTGAGAGCCTTCCCCTATAATCAGGAACAAGACAAGGAAGTCCATTCTCACCATAACTATTTAACATAGTACTGGAAGTCTCAGACTCAACAGTCAGACAACAAACACAAAGCGCATCCAAATAGGCAAGGAAGAAGTTAAACTTTCAGAATAGATGACATGATACTGTATGTATAAAACCTAAAATACTCCACCAAAAAAAATTTGCTAGAACTAATACGTTAATTCAGCAAAGTTGCAGGTTATAAAATCAACGTGTAGAAATCTGTTGTATTTCTATACATCAATAACAAAACAGCAGAAAAAGAAATCAAGGAATAAATCCCATTTACAATGGTAGCAAAAACAATAAGATACCTAGGAATAAACCAAATAAAGAAGTAAAAGATCTATAGTCTGAAAACTATAGAAGATTTATGAAAGAAACAGAAGAGGACACAGAGAAATGGAAAAGCATTTTATGCTCATTTATTGAAAGAATAAACATGGTTAAATGTCTATACTATTCAAAGCAATCTACAGATTTAATGCAATCCCTTTAAAATACCACCAGTATATTTGCAGAGCTAGAACAAATAATCCTAAAATTTGTATGGAACTAGAAAAGACCCTGAATAGCAAAAGCAATCCTGAAAAAGAAAAACAAAACTGGAGGCATCACAATTCTGGGTTTCAAGTTATATTACAAAGCTGTTGTCATCAAGACAGTATGGTACTGGCACAAAAATAGACACATACATCCATGAAACAGAATAGAAAACCCAGAAATGAACCCACAACTATTTGGTCAACTAATCCTCAATTAGGCAGGAAAGAATATCCAATGGAAAAAAGACAGTCTTTTCAACAAATGGTGTTGAGAAAACTGAACAGCGACATGTAGAAGAATAAACCTGGACTACTTTGTTACACGATACACAAAAATAAACTAAAAATGGATGAAAGACCTAAATGTGAGATGGGAAACCATCAAAATCCTAGAGGAAAACACAGACAGCTACCTCTTTGACCTTGGCCAGAGCAACTTCTTGCTAGAGATGTCACTGAAGGCAAGGGAAACAAAATCATACATGAACTATTAGGACTTCATCGAGATAAAAACTTCTGCACAGTGAAGGAAACAATCAACGAAACTAAAAGGCAGTCTACAGGAAGGGAGAAGATATTTGCAAATTACATACTCTAATAAATGTATCAAAAATCTATAAAGAACTATCCAAACTCAACACCCTAAAAAACAACCCAGTTAACAAATAGGCAGAAGACATAAATAGACACTTTTGCGAATTAACATCCAAATAGCTAACAGGAACATGAAGAGATGGATAACATCCCTCGTCATCAGGGAAATACAAATCAAAACCATAATGAGATATCACATCACTCCTGTCAGAATGGCTAAAATTAACAACACAAGGAACAACAGGTGTTGTCAAGGATGCAGAGAAAGAGGAACCCTCTTGAATTGCTGGTGGGAATGCAAAATGGTGCAGCCACTCTGGGGAATAGTATGGAGGTTCCTCAAGAAACTAAAAATAGAACTACCCTATGATTCAGCAGTTGCACTCCTAGATATTTACTGAAAGGATATAAAAATACAGATTTTAAGGGTTATATATACCTCAGTGTTTACAGCAGCATTATTAACAATAGCCAAACTATGGTGACAACCCAAATTTCCATCAACCAATGAATGTACAAAGAAGATGTTGTATATATACACAATGGAATATTACTTAACCATCAAAAACAATCAAATTTTGCCATTTGCAATGACGTGGGTGGAGCTAGAATGTTTTATGCTAAGTGAAATAAGTCTCAGAGAAAGACAAAAATCTATATTATTCCACTAATATGTATAATTATTTCACTAATATGGGAGAGAGCAGTAAAGGAAACAAACCACAAAAGACTCTTAATGATAGAGAACAAATTGAGGGTTGTTAGAAGGAGATGGGTGGAGGATGGGCTAGATGGATGATGAGGACATGAGTAACTTGAAAGAGAACCTCAGTCTAAGTTGGATAAAGACTAAGATAGTAGAATTTAATGGTATAATCCACTTAACAGTTATGAATCTAGTTTATACTAAAAGGTGCTGGGAGGAGTGCATAAAATCTCTATCAAGAAGTTTATAACTTAATTGAAAAGTAAATTTAAGACAATTAAAAATGGACTATGTAAGATAGTATATGTTCTAGGATATCTGCCAGTGATATGGGAATTCAAAAGAGAAAGGGGATTCAAAAGAGAAATCACAAAGAGATAGAGGGAAAAGTTCCTTTTCTTTTAGAAGGTTTTTACATTTTAGTGATAATAGGAAGATGGTACAGAACATTTAGGTTTATTAGAAATCACCCACAGGGATGAAATATTTCAGGCTTTCTGGTAAAAATGAAATGATCACTCGGTATCTATAAAAGCAGTACATTCCTTTGGCACTGCTAATTTGAGTTGTATGTCTACAAAACTGACCATACAGGGAGCATAATCATTCACTAGGATGACTAATGCTCTTATTACATTTAATTCCAGTTCTGCCTCCTTCAAGTAATATGCATTCTAAAGAACATCTCACAGACATTATTGAATTAAAGGAATAGCAATACAGGGAATTTATTTAGGGAGGAGAATTAAGTGAAAAGAAAATGGGGTAAAAGTAAAAATCTCAGCTACTAAGTGGGTACTTCTCCCACCTATTAGGAGCTAGGTTTTTTGTTTGTTTGTTTGTTTGTTTGTTTGTTTTGTTTTGTTTTTGTTTTTGTTTTTGTTTTTTGAGACAGAAGTGAAGATTTGAAGGCAAAGAGCTTCCAGAGAAGATAAATACCTGAAATCAGGTCCAGAAATCCAGCTTTATGCATGTGACTTTATACCAATAAATTCTCATGACTTTAAGCTGCTTTTATTTCTTTGTTTTCCTCTGAAATACAAAACTGGTTTTGTTCTTCTATTCTGTCCATCATCCAACTTTTGGAATTGCATATCCCCAAAGACTCTATCTATCTATCTATCTATCTATCTATCTATCTATCTATCTTGAGACTGAGTGATGATGTGTTTAGCAGCTGAAAATATACTTGGAACAACCACATATTCCATGTTCTCATAGGATCTCTCCTGAGGCAGATAGTTCTTTTCATCTCATTTGGATAGCCAAATTGAGAGAGAAAAATGCTAGCATTTGCTGGATTCTCTCAAATGTTATCTCTCACTGGTTACTTCCTGAACTGTAGACTTCACATTGAAGTGGAAAGTCAACATTGTGCTTTTTTGTGTGTCTTTTCATGGATTATCCCATAAGTGAGGATAGGTATTCTATTCTTTCATTACCATCATTATTCTTAGGGCAAATAGATAGAAAATGGCACAGGTTTAAGTGTACATGAATCAAGTCCAGCTTTCTTGTGAGAATACTGTGGCCAAATGTTCCACTGAGGCTAATTTGTTACATTACAGTGGAGATGAGTCAAAATAGAATACCTTGTGATAAGTTGGAGGCAAAGGTCAGAGTGGTATCCTTATGGTCAAGGGAAAAACCTAGATTCTAACCATTAGTCTTCCTACTTCAGGATGGCCTTATAGCATAGCAGTGCAGGGTTCTTCCATAACCTGAATGTAATGTTAAATAAAGATGCTGTCACAGGGGCACCTGAGTGGCTCAGTTGGTTGAGCACCCAACTTCAGCTCAGGTCATGATCTCGTGGTCCGTGAGTTCAAGCCCCATGTTGGGTTCTGTGCTGACAGCTCAGAGCCTGGAGCCTGCTTCAGATTCTGTGTCTCCCTCTCTCTTTGCCCCTCCCCAACTCTTGCTCTGTCTCTATCTTTCAAAAATAAATAATAAACATTAAAATGTTTTTTAAAAAAAAGATGCTATCACATACATGAATATCTTAATCCAGAAAATCTGTACAGTTTAATTGTTTAAAGACTGGTTTTCTGAGTGATCTCAGTAATAGAATAGTATGTGACTTGGGTTTCCTTTCTAAGTTTCTAGAAACAGAGTGTAAGCAACAGATAGTTCATTTATGTTTCTCACATCTTTTATACATCTTTAATGTTGTAAAATTGTCCACAAGTTGAAACAAAAGCAATTAAAAGTAATTTGATGCTTTGTGCAGTTAATATGTGTATGTATGAAAGGCTTTTGGCTGCTTTGTGACATTGCCTAACTGATACTCTTAATTGAGCATTCCTCACAAAAGCTCTGTTATATAGGAAACACAGTCACTGAGCATACTTAACTCACGTAGAGACAGTTTTACAGAATATGAAACGGTGAATGAGAACACCAACTACTCAGTGCTAGCCAAATGCATAGAACTCTTCTGTACTTGATTTGCTTTTTGTGCTTAGATTGACCAATTTATAACTTTTCTATGTTAAACATACTTACCTCACGAATTATTTTAATGATTTTATTTCTCAAATGTGTTGTAACTCCGTTTGCTATTGTTTAAACATTTAAAGTTTTAATCTCAACTTAAGTTTGGTTTCAATTTTGATGTGATGTAAGTAATTGGAAGATTCTAAATATAACCAGCAACCAAAATGGTCATGACCTTGGTGATATGCTCTATAGTTAGATATTAGAAGCTTCAATAGTCTAAGGCATAACTGAGGAAGGTAGTAAAGTTCCCTTTCCTTCTCTTCAAGCTTCCAAACATGTTTGTTCAGTTTGTATGTGGTCATTATATTTTTTAGAATTCTGTCTGGAGGAAAAGAGATGATTTAGCTGACCTCTAGACATCTCATTCTGCTTCAAGCATAAGGTTCTAAAGAGAAACTTCATAGGATTCTAAATACTAGCTTTAAATAGTTCAGAGTTTTATTGAAAAGTATTTTAATCTACACAAATTTGATGCCATTTTGTGATTTATGCTCGTCTTTATAATTCAGCTGATATGGCATTACTAGAATTTCATTATGCAGTAAACAGTTATTCTGATGAAGAAAATAATTAAATTTAACTTCAACCAAATATTACATTGTATTCTAATATTTTCCCTGTTAAATGTTAATTTAAACCAAATCTCTCCTAGTGTTGTGATCTGAAAAAATATATTACGAAAGCATAATAAAAAGAGAAAAAGATATGTTCTAGAAACAAAGGGTAAGAGGAGATTGTTGAAAATACAGGTGTATTTGACTTCAGTGTGTTGGTGATCCAGGAATTTTGATGTGGTTTGATTGAGTAGTTTCTGTGCCATCTATCAATTTGACTATATTACACTAATATGAAATTAAATACATACATGTAGCATAGAACATCCCCATTATTTTTTCCTATTCCAGGTCTATCCCAGCGGGATTCCTAAGAAAAATAAAGAAATAAACTGTGAGTTCTATTCATATGTCCACAGAAGGTAAATATGTCCAACTTCCAATGTTTATGGCAACTGTAATTACATCTGAGTGATGACAATTTCATCCTCTGTCTCTTCACCTACAGTTAGAGCTTTGTACACATACAAATCCTTACTCCCTTGTTCTACATGAGGAACAGAAAATTTATAGAAAACAGTAGGTGCACATAACCTAAAAAAAGAGCTGGGTCTTCTGATGTTTTAGAGTTGTGGTGATCTATAGTGGGTTCTTGAATAGTACTTCCAGAGATGATAAGAAAAGGGGTGTGACTTCATTAGATAATTGCTGATACCAGTTGAGAAAATTTTCTTCTATTTCTAGGAACAATACAGGATCAAGGCTGATTTTTCTATTCAGATAATAAATTCTGATAACATGCTTGACCTTCATAAATACACAGTGTTAAGCCACCAAAGGTTTATATTGACCAGACAGATGTATACTTCACCCAGTAGAATTCTATAGGGACATGTTTCCTTCAGTAATATAGTAGTAGTAGAACTATAGGCTCAGGGATAACTACATAACATCTCATTTCATCTCTAGTAAAATGAGGATGGTAGGTTAGTTCTCAAACTCCATTCAACTAGCAACTCCATTCAACATAGTCTGTACTATGTGCAAAACTTTATTCTAGGCACTAAAGATAACATGGTAAATAAAAGGATGAGACCCCTGATCATGGAGGTAAGATTTTAGTGGGGAATAAAAATTATTAAGTGCCATGAAGTAAACAAAGCAACATGTAGAATAACTGGAGTAAATCACTTAAGATCGGGTCAGTGAGAAGGCATTTCACAGGATGAGCTATTTAGTCTAGGATCTGAAAGATGTGAATAAGACAAAGGAAGAAAATTCCAATGAGAGGATGTAAAGGCAGAGTCTCAAAGGTTTAAGTGTGTCTGCAAGTCTGAGAAAAAGAAGGTGGTGCCCCTCAGGTACAGTGAGCCAGGAAATGGAAACCAAGAAGTAGGCAGAAGAAATATGGCAGGCAAGGCCATGCATCTGGGCTGTGGCAAGGACTTAAGCTGTTCCCCTAAGAGTGGCGGGACGCCATTGAGTATGGTAGTAATGTGCTCAGTTTCAACTTTTTAAAAGATCATACTGGCTCTTCTGTAGAGAATGCCTTCCTCAAATTTTATGTTGCACTGCTTTGGGCCCAATCACTTACAGAGATTTTAGTAAAATAGCTCTTATCATTACTACTTTAAACCCTTCACTTCACTTTAGATAAAGAAAGCATTGAGTAAATTCCACAAAAACCTAATATGAGTCCATGAAACGAATTTGACCCTTTGTGCATTTATGTGTGTTCAATAGACTTTCTCTGCCACAACCTCCTTTTTTTTTTTCAAAGGGAGACAACAAAGGGGCTGAGTAATTTGAGCAAGAGTATCTTCATCTCAGTTTTTATTTCTGAAATGGGATGAAAATGACTGAATTTCATTCATGTCTTTCAGTGCAGCAGGTCAGCATTAGGCTCCCTCAACTTTACAAACACTCTCTGTCACACACCTTGGGCTTCAATTTTTAATGGTGCTTCCTCAGTGCTTGAGTTGTGAAGGTCCTCCAACTTCTTCTGACTTGATGGTGGCCCCAGTGCAACCAGGGTCACACAGCAGAAGAGGATGTTTTCACACACACACACACACACACACACACACGAGCATGCACACACAAGTAGCTATTCTTTATTCCTCAAATTTTAAAAGTCAAGCCAGGTTTCTATCCATTCCTGCAGGTTCACCACTTCCACTCTCCTGGACTCCACCAATACCCTCCTCCAGTTTCTTCCTGGCACCCTGCAGAGAAGGAGATGTTTTTGTATTTTTGTTTTTTTCTTTTTTCTCTTCCTTTACTGGCTTCAAGAGAGATCTTTTCTACTGCATTTCAGATTATTCATGAATATTTGACAAATATTAAAAGTGTTAGAAACAATTGTCCATGAGTGTTTCTAAAATTATGTAATGAATCAACGGACATGAGATTTGATTAACAAAAGTCCTACTTACAATGTTATTGCATCTGTCAATTAATGATAATTACCGTTATTTTAATATTTAATTTCAAGCTTATGACATCTTATTAGAGGTGAATTGGTAAGGTTTCAAATCTTTACATTTCACAGATTTTAGAACTGGAGGATTTAAATGAATTTTCCAAGGCCACAGATAAGTGTTTTGGAGAGCCCAGGCCCCCTGCCGTTAGGACTGTGCTCTTGTGACCACACGCCACAAAATAAAACTGCTTCTAAATTGGTTTTCTTCTCATCTAGAGGTTCAGAGTGACTGGGACTTAGGAAATTATTATTTATCATACATTCTGACAGCATGTTGCTGCCATTCTTGTGATTTACTATGGAATGGAGAAAACATTGCCAACCAAGCATGTCAAAGCCACATCTCATTATACATTCCATTTGCTCTTCAAAGCATGGCTCCTAGTGTATATGTACATGTGCAATTGCTATTGTAGCCATAAAATAAAATAAGCCAGTTTGGCTCTTTTACCTGTTGAAGGCCTTCAAATGTATGTGACCTCTGGGATATGCCAAATGCTTCCCTAGACATTTGGATTATAGCTATTCTTTGGATTACAGGATCCTCAGATATTGACAAGGAAATAAAGAAACACAACATAAGGAATAATTCCTTACCGATGCTTTATTCTCTCTGTCTCTTCAGAGCCCTTTATTCATCTGATGCCTGTCTTTAGAACTGACTTATATCTTGATTTCTGGAGAGGCTTTCTCCACTGAAATGCTTAAGAGAATGCCACTAGCAGTATTGTGTCCCCCCTATGTGTTTTGCAAGTGCAAAGCTAGGGTAGGGGTTTTCCTTTATTATTATTTTTTTAATTTTGCCTTATCAATTCTTGCTTGGCAAAGCAATGCTCTCAATACAGGAGGCTACTTAGGAACAGTATTTGATATTAGAGAACAATAAAAGTTGAGAAGTTTATCTCAACAAATACTCTGTTCTGGCCTTAGATGTCAGCTACTGATTATGAAAATAAAGGTATATTGGTTATGTTTAAAGGCAGTTGTTCAGGGATTTGGAGTGTTCAAAAGACTTCTGTGTAGAGCGATGGAGAGCAAAGCTTGCAGTCACTGTGGCTTCATTTTATGCTCAGTACCCATGATTCAGCATACAATGTTGCTTTGCCTTTTACTGTTTTATTGCTTTGCTACTGAGCATATTATGCATTAGCACTTCAGCAGGGAAATTTAAAGAGTGTTATTCTATTTATTTTAAGTGTCATATAATTATGAATTGATTTACTAGCCATTGTAATGCTACAAATGGTAATTAATTTATTTGCATAATATGTAGTTTCATAGAAGTTCAATTATAATAAAGCATTTGCTAAATGCACCATGAAAATAGCGTTTCCAGAGAGAGTGAGAGTCTAAGACTGAAATGTCTTTAGTCAGTATGTGGTTGTCAACATGAACAGTGCCTTCATTTAAAGATGGAAGGAAGGTTTCCTTAGCCCCATGGCTCACTTACCTATATTTTTCTTTATTTTAAAATACGATATTCAAGATCTTTGAGATATGCTAACAAGTAACAGGAAGTAGTAGGAAGTAATATGAAGGTGAGGACATTGATTCAGTTAATAGTCAAAATCCCTTCAGCCAAAACCAGAATAGAAATATATAAGTAGTTACCATTTTGCCTGAACAATGAGCTAGCAGGGTACAGTTCTGGACCTTGTACCCATGTCCACTTCCCATGCTTTGATGGTTCCCCCACCCCCACCCCCACCCCAGATAAGACACAAAGGGATGGACGGTGGGTGAGTGTAATTCCTACTCTCTGGGAACACAGAACCAGCGCTAGGAAAGGGTTCCAAGTACAAGTTCCTGCTTCCCAGACAATAACTAAACAGGTGGCACAAAAAGCCAGACTGTCTTAGATCAAAAGTTTCTGAATATTCTTCCAGTAAGAACAATGCTTTTTCCACACTTACCCATGAGAAGGAAGAATGCAAGGGTGTGGAATCCCTCCCTTGGTATATGGATGTGTCTTGCACATCCAGCAGACTATCTTGGCCCTAGCCAGGCTCTCTGGAAACAGGGAAGACAAAGATCCAATGCTTTTCTTGTTTCACTAACAAAATCTTGTCAGTATTTCCTTTCCCCCAAAAGTCCATTCCTCGAATCATACCATGTGACAGAGTGGAAAATGGCCAGAACTATATGATAAAACACATCGTGACATAGATCATGGCCTCTAAGGAAGCTACCTGATAAGTCAATTTATTATTATTTTTATTGTTTGTCTCTACCTACTGCGATCAAAGCTTCATGTGGCAGGAATCGTTTCCCTGAATCTCATTAAGTGTGTATATTGCCTTTTTATTTTCATTCATCTCAAAGTATTTTCTGACTTTCCTAGTGATTCTCTCTTTGATCCAATGCTTATTTAGGAGTCTGTGCAACCTAACTAAAATGGAGTCACTTATGTTAGGAACAAAGTAGAAACAATCAAAGCACACATGTAAAGGAAACAGAACCTTATGAGAATTTATAGCCCTTCTTAGAAATCAACATAGGATACCAGCCAGTCCCCAAATGCTTAGTCTTTTCATGCCATCTCTGGACTTCCTTGTTCCCCAGACACAGTGACCCTGATCCAAATAAGAAAGAAGACCCTGAGGCAAGCAATCCACTGAAAAGTCAAATAACTTCCGTATTTATTCCATAAAAATCCCTTAGTCTCTGAGCAACTGGGAATTTAATGTTTTCGTAACCTTGACTTTCCCTGCTTGCAGGTCGAGAGCCTTGTGTTAAACTCTTCTTTCTCCTTTGTTTTATTCAATGTGCAGAGTTCAGTATTTGATAATTGTAATTGTTTTGTTTCCACATATTTGTGACTTATCCAAATTTCCCTTTACTACTGGTTTTTAATTTATTTACATTTTGGTCAGAGAACATACCTTTTATGATTTCAATTATTTTAAACATATTAGGGGCACCTGGATGGCTCAGTCGGTTATGCATCTGACTTCAGCTCAGGTTATGATCTCGTGGTGTTTGGTTTCTTGTCCTGCATTGGGCTCTGTGCTGACAGCTCAGATCCTAGAGCCTGCTTCAGATTCTGTGTCTGCCTCTCTACTCCTCCTCCACTCATGCTCTGTCTCTCAAAAATAAATAAATGTTAAAAAAAATTAAGCATATTAAGACTTATTTCGTGGGACAACATATGGTTTATCTTGGATCCCATTTCACATGCACTTAGCAATATGTACTCTGCTATTGTTATGCGGAGTGTCATGTAAATGTCTCTGAAGTCCAGCTAGTTCATAGTGTTCAAGTTGTTAACCCTCTGGCACTTTTTATAACTAGACCCTCTATTATTGAAAATGAGATATCGACATTACCAACTACCACTGTTGAATTATGTTTTCTCTCTACAATTTTGTCAGATATTGCCACATGTATCTTGAAGCTCTGTTGTCAGATTTGTATATGCTTATACTTCCTATGTTTTCTTGGATTGATATTTTAATCATTAGGAAATATGTTTTTCTTTTTCTCTAGTAGCAGTATTTTGTCTTAAACTTGATGTCTAGCATTAGCATAGCCATTCCAAATCCCTTTGTTTACTGTTTGTTTGGTATATAGGTTTCATTATTTTATAATCGTATTTTTTTTTAATTTTTTAATGTATATTTATTATTGAGAGACAGAGAGAGACAGAGCATGAGCATGGGAGGGGCAAAGAGAGAGGGACACACAGAATCTGAAGCAGGCTCCATGCTCCGAGCTGTCAGCATGGAGCTGGACGTGGGGCTCGAACTCACAGACTGTGAGATTGTGACCTGAGCTGAAGTTGGACACTTAACCGACTGAACCACCCAGGCACCCCTATAATCGTATTTTTTAATCCATTCTTCTAATCTCTACCTTTTGATTATACTGTTGGATCCATTTCTATTTAAAGGACTTATTGATAAGGTATGATTTAAATCACCCATTTTGGTATTTGTTGTCTGTATGTCTTAAGGATTTTTTTTCTGTATTCCTCTATTAATGCCTTTACTAGTATTAAAGAGATGGATTTCAGTGTGTTATTTTAATTTTGTTTTTCATTTGCTGTGTTTTAAGAATTATTTTCTTCGTAAATGCCAGAGGATTATGATTAATGATTCACACCTAGTGTATAACAATTTAGAATAAAGTATGTGTATGTGTATATTTTGTTGTTGATGACCTTTTATCTCCTATCTAACTTAAAAGACAACTATATAAGGTAATTCTTAAAAATCTCTGTTGATGGGCACACAATTTATAGATCGAATTTGTGACAACAGCAAAAAAGAAGGGGAAATGAGAGCTATATAGGAACTCTATGATGGTTGGGCCAACCCTTTAACACTTGACCCCACAGTTTACAGTTCAGCCTTAGCTTTCACTGCCTGCTCACATGATCCTCAAGGTTAGCGAGAGGTGAGAGTTTAGGGCCTTCTTAGGTACATAGCAATGACTTCTAGATTCCCAAGTATATGCCAGAACTTTTAATAGTACTTTATGAACATCTCAGTATCCAGATAATTTTGACAATTTTTCTAATGTTCTCATGATTTTATCAGAGTATAGATTTTCAGGCATCTTTACTCCACCATTCCTGTTGATAACTTCTAACATTCACTATTTTACCCTATAACCAAATGACTGTGCCACAAAATTGCTAAGGCAAATAGCCTATTTCCCTCCCCTTACCCCCACTAAATGGCAAGGTAACTGGAATGGCTGTTTCTTATAGTTCAACTACTAAGATACATGCTAGATCTTGACACCTAAGCTCAAAGTAAATGATGGTTGAAAATATATGGCTTTCACAGAGACTAACCTGTAAATGATTAGTCTTAAAGTTCTTTCATGTGCCTGTCAATTCCAATGGCCTTGTTTAATGTTCAGAGACTTTAATCCTACTTATTACAAAACTAACTTGTGCACGTGATGACTCTGCATTTGACTTATGGCTGCTTCATATGTTCCCTTTGAAGAAAATTTCCCATGTACGAGAAATACTCTGAGTAGTTGAATTCTGCCATCATTATCTGAGGTTTAGTTCTTGTCTGTAAATGAGATTTTTCCAGTTAAATCCTCATTGTCCTTGGGAATGACTCCATCAGCCTCTTAGCATGTAACTCTATTCAGTTATAAATAAGTGAATGTATTTTCATCAAAAGGAAGTATTGTGTTGTTACCTTTATGATCATTTTGCCTGATCTGCATTCTGGAAACTATGTTGTTATGGCCAAAGACTAACAAAGCTGACGTTGCTTAATTTGTTTTGACTTGTCACTACTCACTTTATTTTGTGATGGGAGACTCTTTGACAACAATATATGTAGTTGGACTTCATTCCCACAATGAGGAATCTCTTTGAAGTAAGCAAGATACAGCAAATTTCCTCTGAGAAGGAAGTTGGGGTACACCTGAAAATATGTAAAGTGGAACCCTTAATAGCAGATCATATTCCACCTGGTAGTGGCAACTGAGAAAGGGTAACCATATGCCCTGGTTTTCTTGAGATATCTCCATTTACACTTATTGTCCCAATGTGATTACGACTAGGACACCCCTTAACTCTTAAAATTATCTCAGAATTATAAATTATATATAGTCACCCTAATTAGAAGAACAGTCTCTGAAATTGGCCTGTGTGTATTCAAATTCATGTTCCTTTATTTTCTGAATATGTGATAAAGCAATTTAATTTACCTATGCCTCAATTTCCTAATTCATAAAAAGGGGATGGCAATAGCATCTGCCTACCAGGGTTGTGATAATTAAATGTATGTACAGCTCTTGGAACAGTACCTAGTGCTCAACATATGCCATATATCTAATAATGTATTATACCACATGCAACAAATACAGTTTCTAGGCCACATTCATTAAAAAGGTTTCTATTGGCCCACGAAATTGATATATTCCCAAATAATTTTTAAAGAGAGAATAAAGACCAAGCGTCCACTGGCTGATGAATGGATAAGAAAGATGTGATATTTACATAAAAGGGAATAGTACTCAGCCATTAAAAAGAATGAAATCTTGTCATTTGCAATGATGTGGATGGAGCTAGAGAGTATAATGCTATGTGAAGTAAGTCAGAGAAAGACAATTACCATATAATTTAATTCATATGAGAATTTTAAGAAGTAAAACAAATAAGCAAAGGGGAAAAAAAGGCAAACCAACACATAGACTCTTAACTACAGAGAACAACCTGATGGTTACCAGAGGAGAGGTGGGCAGGTGGTTGGGTTAAATAAGTTATGGGGACTAAGGAGTGCACTTGTTGTGATGAGTACCAGGTATTGTATGGAGGTTTGGAATCACTGTATCATACACCTGAAATTAATAATACACTTTATGTTAGCTAACTAGAATTTAAATAAAAACTTAAAGAGAAAGAATAAAGATAGAGAAGGAAACAACACTAACAAAGTGCTATAAAATAGGAGTGAATTTACTAAAAAGAGTAAGTTGTATTTTTCTGAGCAGTGTTGAATTATATTTTCCTCTCCAGGATAGAAACACTTTATATTAAAAAAGCAATATCCCAGTATTTTTGTTATTAATTCACAACTTTACACCTATCTGGATCAGGTGCTATCACAGCCTCTCCCAAATTTGCCATAATATTATCTGAAAACCTTAGGAAATGAATAGTGCTATTCCTTTACTTGGAAATCTCTGAAGTTAGAATTGTGCCTTCTGGTCCCTGGAGTACACAATTTGCATTCTACTGATTATAGTAACACCATTGTACTTAAAGCTTCCCCCTTTGGGTGAATGTAAATCTCTGTCTATTTGATCCCTTGCAGGGAGCTGTTCATTTCAATAGAAAATACAAAAACAGTCTTTTACCTAAAACACACACACTTGGAATAAGTTAACACAGAACTGGGAGGAATGTAATACAAGGGTCTTACTGCCTTGCCTGATCATAAGTGAAACAATACTAGATTGTATTTTTTATTAACTTGTATTGGAGAGATTTCTTTCTAATTCATATATTCAGCTCACATTCTATGGATGCAGAAGTGCCTGAAACAAGGCTTCAGTAACTTTTCTCTCTAATATATCAATGCCAGTCAAGAATGTGGCAGCAGGCAACAGCAAAACTAACTCTGAATTGCAAATTGACAATATGATTTTGTCCTTTTAGAAGTCAAAAGAGAGCTCACTATTCTCATTAAAAACATAACTGATATATTCATTGAGAGGTGATTTTAAAGGTAAAGTGACAGAGCTCTAATTCACTAATTTACCTGTATTAAAAATTCAAACATGATGTAGACATTAGCACTAGCTCAAGAGAAATGGAGGAAGTGAAATTAAAACAGCTATAGAGTGGTTTGATTATTTCCCTGCCTAGTCTACTTAGGAAGTCTTTAATTCCTTTTGTCAATAAGGCTTAAAATGGTGCAAAAATGCACAAGTTTATCTTTTTCTAATCTTTATGAATCCAGAGTAAACCAGCTATTTAAGAGTAGTAAAGATAGCTACAACTGACTTCACCAGAGACACATACAGCAAATGGGACACGAGGTGATGATTGATGTCCTCAATGACAGGGCCTTGCACTTTGGGTAAATGGTGTCAGAGAAAGCTTTGGAGATTCTATTGTTGCTTAGGCTGAGTAGAGTCCTGGGCTCCACTCTGTGTTTTGCAATGATAGCAACAGTGAACAGTACATATATGCCAAGGAATATGTGTACTAAGGAGTGTTGTATAATAAAGTTGTCTAGCATATTGCTTCTTAAATTAAGTGCTATTTAAAAAGACAAACTATTTAAAACAGAAACAATTTGGGACACCTGGGTGGCTTAGTTGGTTGAGTGGCTGACCAGCTCAGGTCGTGATCTTACGGTTCCTGAGTTCGAGCCCCATGTCAGGCTCTGCGCTGACAGCTCAGACCCTGGAGCCTGCTTCGGATTCTGTGCCTCCCTCTGTCTGTCTGCCCCTCCCCTGCGCAAGCTCTGTCTCTGTCTCAAAATAAATAAGCATTAAAAAAATTTTTTTAAATAGAAACAATTATCTGGCATAGCTCTGAGAGCTCCTATAGAAGACATTAAGACAGCAACTTGTAAATTAAAGATACCTACAAAATGTCCTGGGACAGCAGTGGGCACTAGATTAAAAAGGGACTCTATCACTGTAAACAACTGTATCTCCTATGAGACAATGGTATATTTCCTTTCTGCACCAGTGAACTGGTTGCCTGAGCCATTAACATTATGCAATGGTCTTTTGTATTCACTGGACATTAAAGAAGCAAACAGTACTCAGGGGCAGTTAGAAAAAGAACTTGGAAAAAAATGACCACATATAGTTTGCTCTATACAACCTGCAGAGACAAAGATGGTGGTCTTAGAGAAATAATTCCAATTTCCTCTTTTAGTCAAAACAATAATCAATTGATTGCCAAACAGTATGGTATTATGAATAAAAACACAACCCTTGGATTTAGGCTGTGCACATTTATGTTCTATCTCCACTCTTAGCAGCTATTTTTTTATTAAGCTTTTTGTTTTAATTCCAGCATAGTTAACATATAGTGTTCTATTAGTTTCAGGTGCGCAGTATAGTGATTCAATAATTCTATACATTGCTCTGTGCTCGTCACAATAAGCATACTCTTAATCCCCTTCACCTAGTTCACCCATCCTCCCACCCACGTCCCCTCTCATATGCTTTATTTTAAATAAGTACTTTCAGTTAAACTTTTTTTTTAACAAGAAAATTTTTTACTGAAAGCGTACTTCAGAATACATGGTACTAAAAGATATATATAATACATTCCATCCGAGAAAAATAGAATACACATTTTCTTCAAGTACTCAAAGAAGAATCCCCTGGTTAAATCACATAAAAAAGAGACATGACAAATATTATAAATTTAAGAAGACTGAAATCATACCAAGTATATTTTCCAGCCACAATGGTACAAAACTGAAGATCAACAATAAAACAAAGCTGGAAAATCTACAATGTAAATATTAAATATTTAATATGTAAAAAATTAAACAACACACTACTGCTCAAGCAATGGGCCAAATAAGAAATCAAACAGCAAATCTCCTTGTGGTGTCATATTTTTTATTGAACTTTTTTCCTTAATACAAGCTTTTATAGCATAAATTTCTTTTTTTTTTTTTCTGAAATTTATTGACAAATTGGTTTCCATACAACACCCAGTGCTCATCCCAAAAGGTGCCCTCCTCAATACCCATCACCCACTCTCTCCTCCCTCCCACCCCCCATCAACCCTCAGTTTGTTCTCAGTTTTTAACAGTCTCTTATGCTTTGGCTCTCTCCCATTCTAACCTCTTTTTTTTTTTTTTCCTTCCCCTCCCCCATGGGTTCCTGTTAAGTTTCTCAGGATCCACATAAGAGTGAGACCATATGGTATCTGTCTTTCTCTGTATGGCTTATTTCACTTAGCATCACACTCTCCAGTTCCATCCACGTTGCTACAAAAGGCCATATTTCATTTTTTCTCATTGCCATGTAATATTCCATTGTGTATATAAACCACAATTTCTTTATCCATTCATCAGTTGATGGACATTTAGGCTCTTTCCATAATTTGGCTATTGTTGAGAGTGCTGCTATGAACATTGGGGTACAAGTGGCCCTATGCATCAGTGCTCCTGTATCCCTTGGATAAATTCCTAGCAGTGCTATTGCTGGGTCATAGGGTAGGTCTATTTTTAATTTTCTGAGGAACCTCCACACTGCTTTCCAGAGCGGCTGCACCAAT
Organism: Prionailurus bengalensis; assembly: GCF_016509475.1. Taxonomy (NCBI): domain Eukaryota; kingdom Metazoa; phylum Chordata; class Mammalia; order Carnivora; family Felidae; genus Prionailurus; species Prionailurus bengalensis. The sequence goes on from NC_057354.1 coordinate 71,938,779, forward strand.
TTGCATTCCCACCAACAGTGCAAGAGGGTTCCCGTTTCTCCACATCCTCTCCAGCATCTATAGTCTCCTGATTTGTTCATTTTGGCCACTCTGACTGGCGTGAGGTGATACCTGAGTGTGGTTTTGATTTGTATTTCCCTGATAAGGAGCGACGCTGAACATCTTTTCATGTGCCTGTTGGCCATCCGGATGTCTTCTTTAGAGAAGTGTCTATTCATGTTTTCTGCCCATTTCTTCACTGGGTTATTTGTTTTTCGGGTGTGGAGTTTGGTGAGCTCTTTATAGATTTTGGATACTAGCCCTTTGTCCGATATGTCATTTGCGAATATCTTTTCCCATTCCGTTGGTTGCCTTTTAGTTTTGTTGGTTGTTTCCTTTGCTGTGCAGAAGCTTTTTATCTTCATAAGGTCCCAGTAATTCACTTTTGCTTTTAATTCCCTTGCCTTTGGGGATGTGTCGAGTAAGAGATTGCTACGGCTGAGGTCAGAGAGGTCTTTTCCTGCTTTCTCCTCTAAGGTTTTGATGGTTTCCTGTCTCACATTTAGGTCCTTTATCCATTTTGAGTTTATTTTTGTGAATGGTGTGAGAAAGTGGTCTAGTTTCAACCTTCTGCATGTTGCTGTCCAGTTCTCCCAGCACCATTTGTTAAAGAGGCTGTCTTTTTTCCATTGGATGTTCTTTCCTGCTTTGTCAAAGATGAGTTGGCCATACGTTTGTGGGTCTAGTTCTGGGGTTTCTATTCTATTCCATTGGTCTATGTGTCTGTTTTGGTGCCAATACCATGCTGTCTTGATGATGACAGCTTTGTAGTAGAGGCTAAAGTCTGGGATTGTGATGCCTCCTGCTTTGGTCTTCTTCTTCAAAATTCCTTTGGCTATTCGGGGCCTTTTGTGGTTCCATATGAATTTTAGGATTGCTTGTTCTAGTTTCGAGAAGAATGCTGGTGCAATTTTGATTGGGATTGCATTGAATGTGTAGATAGCTTTGGGTAGTATTGACATTTTGACAATATTTATTTTTCCAATCCATGAGCAGGGAATGTCTTTCCATTTCTTTAAATCTTCTTCAATTTCCTTCAGAAGCTTTCTATAGTTTTCAGCATACAGATCCTTTACATCTTTGGTTAGATTTATTCCTAGGTATTTTATGCTTCTTGGTGCAATTGTGAATGGGATCAGTTTCTTTATTTGTCTTTCTGTTGCTTCATTGTTAGTGTATAAGAATGCAACTGATTTCTGTACATTGATTTTGTATCCTGCAACTTTGCTGAATTCCTGTATCAGTTCTAGCAGACTTTTGGTGGAGTCTATCGGATTTTCCATGTATAATATCATGTCATCTGCAAAAAGCGAAAGCTTGACTTCATCTTTGCCAATTTTGATGCCTTTGATTTCCTTTTGTTGTCTGATTGCTGATGCTAGAACTTCCAGCACTATGTTAAAGAGCAGCGGTGAGAGTGGGCATCCTTGTCGTGTTCCTGATCTCAGGGAAAAAGCTTTCAGTTTTTCCCCGTTGAGGATGATGTTAGCTGTGGGCTTTTCATAAATGGCTTTTATGATCTTTAAGTATGTTCCTTCTATCCCGACTTTCTCAAGGGTTTTTATTAAGAAAGGGTGCTGGATTTTGTCGAAGGCCTTTTCTGCATCGATTGACAGGATCATATGGTTCTTCTCTCTTTTTTTGTTAATGTGATGTATCACGTTGATTGATTTGCGAATGTTGAACCAGCCCTGCATCCCAGGAATGAATCCCACTTGATCATGGTGAATAATTCTTTTTATATGCCGTTGAATTCGATTTGCTAGTATCTTATTGAGAATTTTTGCATCCATATTCATCAGGGATATTGGCCTGTAGTTCTCTTTTTTTACTGGGTCTCTGTCTGGTTTAGGAATCAAAGTAATACTGGCTTCATAGAATGAGTCTGGAAGTTTTCCTTCCCTTTCTATTTCTTGGAATAGCTTGAGAAGGATAGGTATTATCTCTGCTTTAAACGTCTGGTAGAACTCCCCTGGGAAGCCATCTGGTCCTGGACTCTTATTTGTTGGGAGATTTTTGATAACCGATTCAATTTCTTCGCTGGTTATGGGTCTGTTCAAGCTTTCTATTTCCTCCTGATTGAGTTTTGGAAGCGTGTGGGTGTTCAGGAATTCGTCCATTTCTTCCAGGTTGTCCAATTTGTTGGCATATAAGTTTTCATAGTATTCCCTGATAATTGTTTGTATCTCTGAGGGATTGGTTGTAATAATTCCATTTTCATTCATGATTTTATCTATTTGGGTCATCTCCCTTTTCTTTTTGAGAAGCCTGGCTAGAGGTTTGTCAATTTTGTTTATTTTTTCAAAAAACCAACTCTTGGTTTCGTTGATCTGCTCTACAGTTTTTTTAGTTTCTATATTGTTTATTTCTGCTCTGATCTTTATTATTTCTCTTCTTCTGCTGGGCTTAGGCTGCCTTTGCTGTTCTGCTTCTAGTTCCTTTAGGTGTGCTGTTAGATTTTGTATTTGGGATTTTTCTTGTTTCTTGAGATAGGCCTGGATTGCAATGTATTTTCCTCTCAGGACTGCCTTTGCTGCGTCCCAAAGCGTTTGGATTGTTGTATTTTCATTTTCGTTTGTTTCCATATATTTTTTAATTTCTTCTCTAATTGCCTGGTTGACCCACTCATTCGTTAGTAGGGTGTTCTTTAACCTCCATGCTTTTGGAGGTTTTCCAGACTTTTTTCTGTGGTTGATTTCAAGCTTCATAGCATTGTGGTCTGAAAGTAAGCATGGTATAATTTCAATTCTTGTAAACTTATGAAGGGCTGTTTTGTGACCCAGTATATGATCTATCTTGGAGAATGTTCCATGTGCACTCGAGAAGAAAGTATATTCTGTTGCTTTGGGATGCAGAGTTCTAAATATATCTGTCAAGTCCATCTGATCCAATGTCTCATTCAGGGCCCTTGTTTCTTTATTGACCGTGTGTCTAGATGATCTATCCATTTCTGTAAGTGGTGTATTAAAGTCCCCTGCAATTACCACATTCTTATCAATAAGGTTGCTTATGTTTATGAGTAATTGTTTTATATATTTGGGGGCTCCGGTATTCGGTGCATAGACATTGATAATTGTTAGCTCTTCCTGATGGATAGACCCTGTAACTATTATATAATGTCCTTCTTCATCTCTTGTTACAGCCTTTAATTTAAAGTCTAGTTTGTCTGATATAAGTATGGCTACTCCAGCTTTCTTTTGGCTTCCAGTCGCATGATAAATAGTTCTCCATCCCCTCACTCTCAATCTAAAGGTGTCCTCAGGTCTAAAATGAGTCTCTTGTAGACAGCAAATAGATGGGTCTTGTTTTTTTATCCATTCTGATACCCTATGTCTTTTGGTTGGCGCATTTAATCCATTTACATTCAGTGTTATTATAGAAAGATACGGGTTTAGAGTCATTGTGATGTCTGTATGTTTTATGCTTATAGTGATGTCTCTGGGACTTTGTCTCACAGGGTCCCCCTTAGGATCTCTTGTAGGGCTGGTTTAGTGGTGACAAATTCCTTCAGTTTTTGTTTGTTTGGGAAGACCTTTATCTCTCCTTCTATTCTAAATGACAGACTTGCTGGATAAAGGATTCTTGGCTGCATATTTTTTTCTGTCTAGCACCCTGAAAATCTCTTGCCAATTCTTTCTGGCCTGCCAAGTTTCAAAAGAGAGATCAGTCACGAGTCTTATAGGTCTCCCTTTATATGTGAGGGCACGTTTACCCCTTGCTGCTTTCAGAATTTTCTCTTTATCCTTGTATTTTGCCAGTTTCACTATGATATGTCGTGCAGAAGATCGATTCAAGTTACGTCTGAAGGGAGTTCTCTGTGCCTCTTGGATTTCAATGCCTTTTTCCTTCCCCAGTTCAGGGAAGTTCTCAGCTATTATTTCTTCAAGTACCCCTTCAGCACCTTTCCCTCTCTCTTCCTCCTCTGGGATACCAATTATGCGTATATTATTTCTTTTTAGTGTATCACTTAATTCTCTAATTTTCCCCTCATACTCCTGGATTTTTTTATCTCTCTTTTTCTCAGCTTCCTCTTTTTCCATAACTTTATCTTCTAGTTCACCTATTCTCTCCTCTGCCTCTTCAAGCCGAGCTGTGGTGGTTTCCATTTTGTTATGCATTTCGTTTAAAGCGTTTTTCAGCTCCTCGTGACTGTTCCTTAGTCCCTTGATCTCTGTAGCAAGAGATTCTCTGCTGTCCTGTATACTGTTTTCAAGCCCAGCGATTAATTTTATGACTATTATTCTAAATTCACTTTCTGTTATATTATTTAAATCCTTTTTGATCAGCTCATTAGCTGTTGTTATTTCCTGGAGATTCTTCTGAGGGGAGTTCTTCCGCTTGGTCATTTTGGATAGTCCCTGGCGTGGTGAGGACCTGCAGGGCACTTCCCCTGTGCTGTGGTGTATACCTGGAGTTGGTGGGCGGGGCCGCAGTCAGACCTGATGTCTGCCCCCAGCCCACCGCTGGGGCCACAGTCAGACTGGTGTGTGCCTTCTCTTCCCCTCTCCTAGGGGCGGGATTCACTGTGGGGTGGTGTGGCTCGTCTGGGCTACTTGCACCCTGCCAGGCTTGTGATGCTGGGGATCTGGCGTATTAGCTGGGGTGGGTAGGCAAGGTGCTCGGGGGCAGGAGGGGCAGGCTTAGATCGCTTCTCCTTAGGTGATCCACTTCAGGAGGGGCCCTGTGGCAGCGGGAGGGAGTCAGATCCGCTGCCGGAGGTTTGGCTCCGCAGAAGCGCAGAGTTGGGTGTTTGCGCTGAGCGAGCAAGTTCCCTGGCAGGAACCGGTTCCCTTTGGGATTTCGGCTGGGGGATGGGCGGGGGAAATGGCGCTGGCGAGCGCCTTTGTTCCCCACCAAACTGAGCTCTGTTGTCAGGGGGCTCAGCAGCTCTCCCTCCCTTTGTCCTCCAGCCTTCCCGCTTTCCGAGCAGAGCTGTTAATTTAAGCGCTAAGTCGCGCTTGTTGTGGGAACACAGTCCGTCAGGCCCCTCCGCTTTTGCAAGCCAGACTTGGGGGCTCTGCTTGGCCGGCGAGCCGCCCCTCCGCCCCGGCTCCCTCCCGCCAGTCCGTGGAGCGCGCACCGCCTCGCTGCCCTTCCTACCCTCTTCCGTGGGCCTCTCGTCTGCGTTTGGCTCCGGCGACTCTGTTCTGCTAATCCTCTGGCGGTTTTCTGGGTTATTTAGGCAGGTGTAGATGGAATCTAAGTGATCAGCAGGACGTGCGGTGAGCCCAGCATCCTCCTAAGCCGCCATCTTGCCGCAACTCTCCTATAGCATAAATTTCACTCTAACATCTGCTTTTGCTGCATCCCATAGGTTTTAGAATATTACATTTTCTCTTTCTTTTGTTTTGAGATATATTTTGATTCACCCTTAGCAATTGTTGGGTCTTCAGCAAATTACTTCAACTCACTCTGCCTCAGGTTCGTTAAACCTTAAAAAGAGAGGCAAACATTTAATCTTGAGTATTACATTAGATAGCCCATGTAAAAACTTAGAAATGAACTTTGCACATTATGAAATCTCCAAAAACTAGCTTTTAATATTTTGATCAAGCTATAGAATATGTGTCACCAAGATTCCAGTATTACCCATTGGTATGTAAAGGTAGATCCCAGTATCCCAGGGTCAACATTTCCAATCCTTATGATGCAGGCAGGCTGGGTCCACAGACCGGGAGAGGGGTCCCAAAGGATCAGCCAAGAGGGTCCTTGGCTTCATGCAGGATAGAAATCAAACATAAGCCAGAGAAAGTCAAAGCATAGTTTAATGAGTAGTGTGAGTGATGGACAGAGAATAGCAGTTGGAGTGTCTGGGAGACTTGGAAAGGAAAGGAGAATCAGTCTTGTCATCACTTGGGGTTAGAGGTTTTTATTAGAAAGGGGTCTAGGGTTCATGTTCCTTCAGGAATCTGGGGTAAGTTCCAATCAAAGGTGAGTGTCAGGTAAACAGTACATGTCATTCCATCAACAACTGAAGGTAGGGAGTGTTGAAGCCAGCATCAGCCAAGGTTTGTTTCCCAACATCTTAGAACATGTTTAGGATCTGGCTCTGCTTAGATGTTTTCAGGTGTTTGGAGCCTCAGACAAAACTCAGAGAATGATTATCTTTTTTTGACTTTTCCCTCGAAGTGGGAACATAGCTTATTTGGCCTATTCAGAAGAAAATATAGAATGTGGGTAAATGGGGCCTAGCAGAAAAATAACAGAGATGGAGACTTTCTAAAATGGAGTCCCTTCAGCTTCCTTACCTCACTTATATCAACAAGGTAATATTTTCCAGTGATTTCTGCTCAAGAAAATACTGACAGATGACATGTATAACTGAACAACCCCAACACTAAAGGTTTTTTCAAGGGTGTGGAATGTGTAGTCAGAGCTCTCTGTGGGGTCCTACTGCAATGAGCCCAAGCCTACTGCCTATGTTCATCCCTGCCTACCTTTCCGGGACTCCTGAAGACAGTATATTTCCCTAGTTTCCTAGGAGTGAGCATCTTTTTACCAGCTCTTTCTAAGAGTATTCTGATGGCATAGTTGTTGAATCCTAGTGACACAGTTATTTCCTTTATGGCAAAGGGCTTTTCCTCCAGAGACCACATGCCAAGGCAAGCTGTGGCCCAGCCTCATAATATACTTGGAACTTTCCCTGCTCCCTCTGACTAGCTAGGTCCTAATAATAGGTGTGGCCCACTTCACCACACTTTTTTTTCCTGCACTTCAGTCCAAGAAACTCTTGTGTATTTTCCTTCAGTCCAGTCTCCTTTGGTGTTCTTTAGCCCATCAGACTAGTCTGTGAATCTCTGAAAAACATTTCTGGACCAGTCTCAAAGTCTTTCCAACTGATCTCTTAGGACCTCTGACATGTGCTTCAGTGTGCCTTACCATTTAATAATGTTAGGAATTAACCTGAAGATTCTAGCAATTAGGGGATTTGTCTACCTAGAGTACACAGAATACTTTTAAGTAATTGCCTAACTCCACTTTTCTCTGATAATCTAACCTTTGGATCAACTCAAGTATTTGGTATAAATGAATCAAAAATAGTGTGTTCCATGAGTTTTCATTAGTAGGTATATCTCTTTGTTTTATGTGTTATCCAAAATGACTGAAGACAACTGGGCCTGAAAACCAAACATTCGTAGTTGTATGTGACTATCTCCTGGTACACGTGTACAGACTAAAGAGAGATGGAAGGAAGTTGATGGTGAATCACCCTCTGATGGGTAATAACAGAATTAGGTGACTAGTGGAAGGAAAGACACTGGGGAGGACTAATGAGGAAGAAATGGTAATCTGTGAGAACAAGCAACTATCAGGATCTGTGGAGTATCTATTTATGTCTCTTTCCATCAGTAGAGATAGACTTTGTGCATAGTCATGTAATGGTAACATTAAATGTATGGATGCAAGACATATGCATATTCATGAATTATATCTGTATGAACTTATTCACTGAAATTAATAGGTGTTTAAGTGAGGATACCATGTTAATTATATTTTTTCATATTTTTCCTCTCAAAAATAGAATTAACTCATTTCAGTGGCTGTACCAAATGATTAACCAGATATCCTATAGGGAAACTCTAATTTATATCTGGGAAATCCCTGAGGAAATTCAAGATTTGTTTGTGCTAATGAAATTTATACAATAGCGATTTTAAAAATAATAAAAAATGCTGCATTGCCACACTCAAAAAAAAAGGTAAGAATTGGATAATACTATTAATAGATAGAGTTCTATTATTCTTTTTCCTGGGCTTTTTATGAGCCTTCATCATATTTATTTAATTCTAATATAAATAATATATTTGGTAATTTAAGAATATCAATCATCCCGTGGACATCACAAAAACCAAGTTAGAACCAGAATAGATCCAAAGAATACTAGCCCAATTCTTCCCACTTGTGGATTAAGAAATAAACTGAGGAAAATTAGAGACTTGATTAGGGTAATCCAGTGAGATTATTTGTATATTCATCCCTTATTCCAAAATAATAAAAGAGCCTAATGTTCTGAACCATAGTCATGTACTATAAACTGATTTTTCTATTTACCTTCACTGCTTCCAGATTGACCCATTTTAAAGATTAACATGATTTAAGACTGCCTTTAAAAAGAAAAGAATTCTCTTAAAAAATCAGGCTAGGAATAATTTCCACTTGATAATACTATCTGAGTAGTCATTCTTTTTTGAGCTGTGCATCTAGGGAAATTAAATGTAATCAGGTTTTTCCCTGATTATAGGGTGTGTTTTTTTTTCTATGTAGTTGATTGCCAGTGATAATTAAATTACCACTTGTCACATGGGAGGTTGAGGGTTTGTTATTCTGTTCTAGTTTTGCTTTTTCCCAGTCTCACTGTATATTTAGGGACTAACAGCTTGAGTTTCTTCAATTCTTCCTGCCATTATTCTACTGAAATCTAACTTTAAAATGTTAAGGGCATTAATTCAGGAAATCAAGATTTGTTTTATACCTATTATGTGCTAGTTTCAAAATCATCTTTGATACATTTCTCTCTTTTGCTTTTTCATGTCTAGAATCTAAATACCATTGAGGCTACTTTTTAAAAACATTTTTGATAAGTTTCCTCTCCATTTCTATCATTATCCTAGACTGGTATTTTTTTTTATCACAACTGGTGATTTCAAAAGTTGTTTTCATGATTCCCAGGTACTGCACCAGACTTAGTAAATCTGCATATCCATGAGTTGAGGCTGGTAATCTTTTTCTGAAAACTGTACCATTTTGACAGAGTGTGTTTAAGTAAAAGCATGTGTTATCAAAGTGTTCTCCAAATTGTTTTTTTCTTTTCCAAGATTTGCCCAACAACTCATTCTTTACTTTCTAACGGAAATACTGGGAAAACTTCTAATAAACTCTTACTCATCATTCTTTTTCTTATCTGGAAATTTTAGAATGGCTCCATAGTAGAGGGTCAGTTACAAATTCCATAGATGAAGCATGTTGTTCCTTAGTAATGTCAGATCTTTTCATCCAGACTTGTGTCCCACTACTCTCCAGCATAGGCTTTTAATATACTTATACATACTTCATGTATTTGCTCACTATGTTATCCCTCCTGGGGCTCCTTACCTCTGCCACCTCTGACCTCTTCTCTCTTTAGTTCTGTGTATATCTCCTCCTTCCAGAAAGACATAAATCATTTTTTTATCTTTTGAAGAGAAAAGCCATATTTTATACCTTTTGTTTATCCCCATCATTCTAAGCACAATGTTGTGGTCCAGTAAATCCTTGTTAAATGATACTGAATATGCTCTCAGGTCAAAACAATGGACAGGTAAAAGTATGTGGATTTGACTAACAAATGAGTACTTTAATATTCTCAATTTATCAAACACTGATTTAATTCTTCCTTTTGTCTTGGTACTCAATAAATCTGTACCTGTCTCAGTACCCATCAAATTTTGGGTTCATCAACAGACAATTGATGAAATCAGTGATAATTATATAATGTGATAAGCACTTTTCTCTATTAGCAGTTGGTAAATGAAATCTAAAAAAAAAAAAGTTATTCTAAGAAAAATAAGGGTAAAAATTCTGTTTACTGCTTTTTAAAATTTTTTTAATAAGGCAATATACCTAGGAAAGCATTGATAAATCAGTGGTAGATGAAATAATGTTATTTTTAAAACTATGCTAATGGGAATTAAGATCTTCATTATGAGATGGACCCTTGGTAAAATGGCTAAAATTTTTGATGAAATAACCAAGTGAAAGAATTCTACTAGTATCCTTGTGCTCTGGGGCTTGAGGCAGAGCCAAAGCCTGAGTGTTTGCTAGGATGAACATAAAAGAGACCCTTTGATATCAGAATTTTCTCTCATTAATAGTAACTTTGCTTCATCAAAAGACAAAAGGAGAAACATTTAGGGAGGAATAAAGAAAATATCTAAAGAGTAAAACTGAGTCAGGAATCAGATTGGCCTTAATCCAATCCAGTGCTGCTAGGAACCAGGGAATAGGCACACTGTTTGGGTACATGCTGTCACATTGATAACTTTTATCTGTTCCCCAGTAGTATCAGTACCTTCTCAAGGGATTTTAAAGATCATATGTTCTCTGGCCCCTTTCTTCTTAGAGGCACTCCCTGTCTTAAATTCTCTAACTTGGGTTTGTTGGAGTTTCCTTGGAGCAATGTAGCTAGAAAAGGGCAAAGACACTGAAATGTTGAACAAGTGTTGGCTCCTTTGGAGCGAGCACAAAGCCAAAAGCCGGATTCTAAGCATGATGTCTAATAAGTTGTTGGGGCTATTAGCACCAGTAATAGATGTTCATTTAAGAAATATTAGATCTTGATATAAGGGAAAGACAACTTAGAACTTGAGAATAAAAATCAAAACTGGTAGGGCATTTGGGTGGCTCAGTTGGTTAAACGTCCAGCTCTTCATTTCAACTCAGGTCATTTTCTCACGTTTTGTGAGATCAAGCCCATCTCTGCACTGACAGTGCTGAATCTGCTTGAGATTCTTTCCCTCTCTCTCTGCCCCTCCCCAACTTGCATACTCATGCAAGTGCTCACGCGCGTTCTCTCTCTCAAAATCAATTAGTAAACAAAAAAAATCAAAATTGGTAAGTAGATGTCACTGTATGGAACTGAAACTTCTTCTGGTTACAACAGAATAAAGAATTTGGAGCAAGTATTCAAATCAGGACAAACTAACAAAGCACTAAAAAGATTTTTACAAAAGCAAGGAATTAACAGACAAAATCCTGGACTAAATGAGAAACCAGAGGTCAAATGTCAAATGACCTTTCCCTGAGGACATTTTCCCTTTGGGGGGGGCGGGAAACAGGAAGAAACTGAGCTTTCATTTTGGTGGTCTAATCAGACTAAGAGGACATAACTTAAAAGACAGAGTATCCTTAAGTAGAGAGTCTATCTGAAATAGTAAGCTTCTGAATTGCTATACTGTCAGGAGAAACTTAAACTGTAAATAAACTTATATAAACTTGAAGGCAAGATGCTCACACTCTGGATTAACTGGGAAATGTCTATAAACTGGTAAAGAGCCCTGGACAAATGACAGAAGTAAACAACAATCTTCTCAGTAACAATGGAGCTTTATTATAAGCCTCAAAATATTCCCATGAATAATTTTTCAAATAAAAGTTTACTGAGCACACACAGAAACAAAAAGCAGCAGAAAAAAAGAGAAATAGAAATAATTGGACAATTATTAAAAACAAATTATAATATTGTCTTTAAAGAAATCAAAGACACACTTCTAAGTATCTGCAGAAAGGTATAAAAAGTAAAATATGTATGAGAAATCATGAAATAGAAGTTCTGGACTAAAAATCAAAGTAGCTCAAATGAAGAACTTAGTTGATGGATTTAATTTCAAATTAAACACTGCTGAAAAAAACAATTATTATATAGAAAGATAGGTCAGAAGAAGTTACCTAGAATTTTGCTGCTCAAAGTATAGGATGGAGGCATTATTTAAGGTGAATATGGTGAATTTAAATAAGGTGAAATTTTACAAAAGAAACAAAAGACACCATTCCAAGGCTTCGAGAACTCCATAGAATCCTAATCCAGATAAGTAAACAGAAATTCATACCTAGACATATCATAATATCCAACTACAGAAAACTAAAGACAAAGCATATAATTTTGAAGTAAGCCAGAAAATCAAAGATAATAGAAACAAGCATAACGAGTTGACTAAAATACACAATTATCATTCTACCACACATGGTTTTAATTATTAATATGGTTTATTTTAAAGACCATATATATGACCTCTGAAAGGTTGGCACATTATTAACACAAGAACTAGAATCAGAGAGCCTGAGTTCAAAACTTTGTCTGCAACAAACTACTTGCATAACCTTGAGTCATTTACTTACCCTTTAACTACTAACAGCACTTTCCTCAGAGGCTTGCTTATATGATCATTTAGATGAGGCAATGCAAATACAACACTTACCACAATGTCTGGCTGGCATACAGAGATAACTCAGTATTATCATGAGTATTTTTTGTAATATATTTTAAGCAAATTCATTTACATTTTATCGGGCATAGATTTTTATAAGTGCTTCTTTAAAAAGGGTGACACATTGAGGCGTCTGGGTGGCTCAGTTGGTTAAGCATCCCACTTCAGCTCAAGTCATGATCTCACGGTTCATGAGTTTGTGCCCGTCTCCGGCTGACAGCTTAGAGCCTGCAGCCTGCTTCAGATTCTGTGTCTCTCTCTCTCTCTGACCCTCCCCTGCTCATGCACTGTAAGTCCCTCTCCATTTCTCTCTCTCTCTCTCAAAAATAAACACTAAAAAATAAATAAATATAAATAAATAAATAAATACAAACGGTGACACATTCAAGTTTTTTCAGTTTGTACATTAATGAAATATTTGATTTATGAGGGATATTAAAATGTTAAATATATACCTGGTGGACATGTAAAAAGTGCTCTGAAAACCAAATCACCATGAAAATCCTAGCTGTAATTTAATGTATGTTACATGTAACTTGTGTGGTATGAATTCATATGACCATTACACAGATAATAACAAATCATAATAATATGCTCACCATATGCCAAGTTCTGCTCTTAGTGCTATAAATGTATTATTTCACAACAAACTTGTGATATAGATACAGTTACCATCTCCATCTTACAGAGCATGAAAGTGAAGCACACAAAGGAGTCTGTTGACATTAGAGCTGGGAGTTAATCCTTGAATGACTGGCTTGAAAGTTTTTGCACTTTACCTTGAATAAATAAGCTCTAGAGAGTCTTTCTAGGATGTGGTGAATCAGGATTGATTTCCAGGCTTTCAGCATTCCAGGAGAACTTCATTACATTGTTCTTCTAAAGGTTTATAAGAGGTCACAGCGAGCCTATTTAGCTTATGCAAAAAAATTATCACATACAATAACACTAAATTAGCAATTTAAAACACTTGTTATATACATATGTCTTACCTTTGTTTGTTTGTTTCCCATATTATCTTTAGTTCAAAATTTGAATAGGCCCTGCTAAAGTGTGCTGCAAATAGTGATAAATTAGATAGGGCAGTGTTTCACAGTGACATCTAAATATTGGAGCAATACTGGGTTTTTGTTTTGTTTTGTTTTGTTTTGTTTTTAGAGAGAGAGAGAGAGAGAGAGAGAGTGCATGTGTCTGCATGTGAGTGCATGGGGGAAGGGACAGAGGGAGAGGGAGAATCCCAATCAGGCTCCACTCCTAGCACAGAGCCTGATGAGGGGCTCCATCACACTGACCGTGAGGTTGTCCTGAGCCAAAATCAAGAGTTAGACACTTAACCAGCTGAGCCACCAGGTGCCCCAATACTGCTTTTGTAAGTTTGATGGAATTTTAAAGTACTATTTTCATAGTAGTTCTAAGATCAGCTCAGAGAGGGAGCCTAAAATGTTCCTTTGTTCATTGTTTAGAACACTACTATGCATATGTATGTAATTATAAATTGTACATGGGTTGGGGAAGTTGGATTTAAAAGAATTAGAATGAGGGAGAACATGACAGAAGTGGTCAAAGAAACTTACTGAAATAAGAAGCATCAGGAAGGAGCCCTGTAAAAATGGCAAGAATATAACAAAAGGACAAAAAAATCAAGTTAGATGTGTTTTAATGGTGTGAAATGCTACTGAAGCACTTTTCTTGCTTATGATTGCTAGCTTTACTATTCATTAAGTAAGTTTTTGTTTCTGACAGAGTATGATGGTTCATTATCTTCAAATGGCAGAGATGGCATCAAGCCTGACATGTCCTGGGCAGTGAGAAAGTTGTTGTTTCCAAAACACTAGTTAGTCCCTCCCAGGCAGTAACCAGGCCATTAGACAACAGAAAAAGCAATAGTTTCTGCTCTACTTGGCACCTATTTTACTTCTTCTGAAAGGAAAATTTTTAGCTAAATTATTATCTGATTTGGCCTTTATTTAACATTTGGTGCGGGGTTGGGGGGGGGGATGACAATAGCTTTAGTGGTAAGCACAATTGATAGATCTGATAACTTTGTTTTTGCAGTCTTTTTTTCCAAGTCATTAGTGAGTGAAAGCCCTTAGGAGAAAATACTGGGGTATAAATTTAAAATGGCAATGATTCATAAAATTTCTTTCTTGTAAAAAGGCCATGGTTTTGTGGAGCTCTCATTTTGCTTTCATTTATGCCTAGTTAGCAATCTATTATTGAAACATTCTTTTGAAGGCAAGCACGCACAGTATCAAAACACATAAGTATGGCAAAAAGAGACACCTTGTCTCCTTTGTCATGGGATCTAAATTCCTAAGACAATAAAGAGAGGGATAAGTAACAGACATGCCAAAGATTCACTTATTCACTCAACTTCCTCATTTGTATGTATTTACTTCAATGAGCAAATATTATATGTTATGTACTCTGTTACATACTGAGGAGACAATGACAAATGAGATATATGACACCTAATATAAGAGAACTCACAGATGAATAGTGGAGCTGCTGTGTAAGCGAGTAATGGGATATAGCATGATCCAGTATGCTGTGTGTATACTAGCATTGTTGGCCAAGGGAAGAAGTAATCAACTTGCCAAGGGATGAGGAATGGGGAGGGGAGGGATGACTTCATAGAGAAGCTAGTGTCTTCTGCTGGTGCCCTGAAAGATAATTTGGAAGATGTTTGCCAAACAAAAAAAGGTGAAGTGGGGAAACATTTGAAGCACAAAGCAAGAGCTAGTTGAGGCAGGAAAGAACATCTGGAGTTCAAGGCAGACTGAGCAGTGCAGTATGGCAGGAGCAGAGGAAGTCAAGGGAATAGTGGACAGATTGTTGGAGAGATTGCAGAAGGGGACCTTGAAAACATGTCTGGTTTTGAAAAATAGATGGCAGACATGTTTATTTTTAAAAGGGTGTTCAAGAGAAAATTTGAGTCAAGGTAGATATAGGATGTTAAAAGGCTATTATAAATTTTCCTTTTAAAAGAGAAAATATTTTTATACATTCTCTTGAACACTAGTCTCTCCTGATATTTCCCAATCCCAGTCCACCTGTTATTAAACCTCTAAAATTATCTGACTATCCCAGCCCACACTTTCCTCTCTTTTATGAACCACTAATTTCCTGAGACAATCCTTTGATACTTCAGAATCCTCGTAGTTTTTTAGAAAGCTTCTAAATTTACAGATCAAGAAAATAAAGCCCAGAGAGATGATATCACTTACTGAGCATTTTTTATATTCTTCTTTACATTTCAAGTTAACATTTTACCTGTGTAAATCTAGTCTCTCCAACCAGATTATAAACAATAAATGGTTGACTTCCACATTATCAGTCCTTTCCCTTCTACAATCTTGACTAATTGCCCAAATGATAGGTTTTCAATATGAGTTTGCAGATTGATGAGCAGGGCACTTGCTTTCTGGAATACATTTCTCTTAAAAGTGAGGAAGAGGCATTTGGGGCACTCAGAAAAGATAAACTAATATTTACTATTCAAAAAAAAAAAAATGAAACTCACCAAACTCCAGTCTGCCTCTCTGCCTTTTGAACCTCCTTATCTTTTTTCTACACTTAGCAGTTTCCCTTTTGGAGGGAAAGGACAAGGGACTTATGATACATCAAGCATCCATTATCCAAAAATTTATTGCTGTCCCTCCCCAACTTACCTGTGCAGGAGACATCGAGAACACAAACATGGCTTCAAGACTATTCATTATCCATCAGTAACATGTCAGGTTTGCAGTCTCTTGCTGTTACACATAATGAATTTCATCTGATTATTTCTACACCTCACCATTTCTGAACTGCCCAGATTATTTTTTGAGACTCCAATATCACTCTCCATGACTGAAATCTCCCGTAAAAGCCTTGAAATCTGTGTTCTTCTCAAAAGTATCTTTTACATGAAACTAGCTTCCGTAGTCTATATTTCATCATAGATACTAATGCATTTCTGCCCTATGATTTTTGTATGTGTAGTTGTCTTGGTCATTAGATTTTAAACTCCTTGGAACAAGAGATTATCAAGTCCACTAAAACCACTACTGGTATTCAGTGAATGGTTTTCTTTGGGTGTTAACTTCAGTCATTATGTTGTTTATTTCTAAGTCTGTATTCCCAATTAAGCTTGCTACTAAGAGGTTAGTTAACACTTCTTCCTTATAGGTATACGGAAGGTATAGACTTAGAATCCACATCATTTTGTCTTGCTGGGCATTGATATTTCTTCTCTTTCCTTGCACATGAACGTATGTTGTTTCCTGATATAGAGCTTTTTTTAATTTATTTTGAAGAGTTAATTGTCAAACATAGATGGATGTTTAATAAATAAAAATTTAATTAGAAATTGTCCCTAGGAGGAATTCACTAGATGATACTTCTGCAAAAGGTCTCTGTTTGTTACTTTGACCACACTCCAGATTTGAGATTTGGCAGACCTGGAGACCTGATATTGTCATTCACTAAGAGTACCTCATATCTCAGGGGCAGACTTAAATTAAACAAGCTCACAGACCGATGCATAAAACCAGAATGCCTATTTATTGATTTACAATGAGAAAAATAGCTGCTACCTGGACTGGAATACTAATGCCAACATTCTATTCTATAAAACCACATAACAGCTCCTACTTGGGAAGCTAAATTATAACACAAAAATTGCTTGGTGAGTATGAAATCACAACAGGGCAAGACTAAGACCTTTTGGCGCCATAAGCATTTTAGCATGCCTCCCCACTTCCCTTATGTTTTTCAAATTAAAAACAATGCAAAACTACAAAAATATGAAATGTCCAACAAAGTTGTGATTTATCCCATGATGAATGCTTTTATACTTTCATTGAAACATCAAATATATTCTTACAAAACCAATTTTTTTCTGATCTTGGATTGTTGGTGTCCTCAAACACACAACTGGTCAGCTCGCTCAAAATGAGAGGACCTAGCTCTAATAACTGGAGTTTTTATTGCAACAAGCCTGGATACAGCTGACTAAAACTCTCTCTTAGGTAGATGCTGCTGGTGTTTGCACAGTGACTCTTCCTTATGCTTCCATAGCCTGATTCATCTTTTTCTGACTGACACATTCTTTCTTTAAGTATGTTAATGTATTCAATCAATTTATAGTCAAGGAAGGCTGATCCGAGAATATTCTAAGAAGAGTTTGCATATCTCTGATCTGCTCCATTATGCATGGATTTCATAATGTAGAGCTCATTCTGAAAGCAGTGAATCCCCCCTACCCCCATAACAATCACTACAGAAAAGGGAAAAATAAACTAGATCCCCATAGTACAGGCAAGGCCAAAAGATCTGTTTAAAATGACTATTCCAGGGCGCCTGGGTGGCGCAGTCGGTTAAGCGTCCGACTTCAGCCAGGTCACGATCTCGCAGTCCGGGAGTTCGAGCCCCGCGTCGGGCTCTGGGCTGATGGCTCGGAGCCTGGAGCCTGCTTCCGATTCTGTGTCTCCCTCTCTCTCTGCCCCTCCCCCGTTCATGCTCTGTCTCTCTCTGTCCCAAAATAAATAAACATTGAAAAAAAATTAAAAAAAAAAATAAAATAAAATGACTATTCCTATCTACAGACATTATGCAGAGTAGGATCAAATTTATATTAGTCTGGGCAAGAACACAGTCAACATCACAAATGACCACAGCCTGAAGGCAGGATTTTATGATGAGTGACCTAAATAATTAAAAACACACTTAAGGAACAACAAATGATTTTTTTTGTTCTTTTTTTTGTTTTGTTTTATTTTTAAACCTATTTTTATATAATTTATTTTTTTTAATTTACATCCAAGTTAGCATATAGTGCAGCAATGATTTCAGGAGTAGATTCCTTAATGCCCCTTACCCATTTAGCCCATCCCCCCTCCCACAACCCCTCCAGTAACCCTCTGTTTGTTATCCATATTTAAGAGTCTTATGTTTTGTCTCCCTCTCTGTTTTTATATTACTTTTCTTCTCTCCCCTTATGTTCATCTGTTCTGTGTCTTAAAGTCCTCATATGAGTGAAGTCCTATATTTGTCTTTCCCTGACTAATTTCATTTAGCATAATACCCTCTAGTTCTATCCACATAGTTGCAAATGACAAGATTTCATTCTTTTTGATAGCTGAGTAATACTCCATTGTGTATGTGTCTATGTGTCTATGTGTCTATGTATATGTATATACATATACATAGTATACATATGTATACACACATATATACACACCACATCTTCTTTATACATTCATCCATCAATGGATATATGGATATTTGGGCTCTTTCCATACTTTGGTTACTGTTGATAGTGCTGCTATAAACATTAGGGTGCATGTGCCCCTTTGAAACAGCATACCTGTATCCCTTGGATAAATGCCTAGTAGTGCAATTGCTGAGTCATAGGGTAGTTCTATTTTTAATTTTTTGAGGAACCTCCACACTGTTTTCCAGAGTGGCTGCACCAGTTTGCATTTCTACCAGCAGTACAAAAGAGATCCTCTTTCTCTGAATCCTTGTCAACCTCTATTGTTCCTTCAGTTGCTAATGTCAGCCATTCTGACAGGTGTGAGGTGGTATCTCATTGTGGTTTTGATTTGTATTTCCCTGATGATGAGTGACGTTGAGCATTTTTTCATGCATCAGTTGGTCATCTGGATGTCTTCTTTGGAGAAGTGTCTATTCATGTCTTTTGCCCATTTCTTCACCAGATTATAAGTTCTTTGTAGATTTTGGATCCTAACCCTTTGTCTAATATGTTGTTTGCAAATATCTTCTCCCATTCCGTTGGTTGCCTTTTAGTTTTGCTCATTGTTTCCTTCGCTGTGCAGAAGTGTTTATTTTCATGAGGTCCCAATAACTCATTTTTGCTTTTGTTTCCCTTGCCTCCAGAGATGTGTTGAGTAAGAAGTTTCTGCAGCCAAGGTCAAGGAGGTTTTTGCCTGCTTTCTCCTCGAGGATTGTGATGGCTTCCTGTCCTACATTTAGGTCTTTCATCCATTTTGAATTTATTTTTGTGTATGGTGTTAAGAAAGTGGTCCAGGTTCATTTTTCTGCATGTCACTGTCCAGTTTTCCTAGCACTACTTGCTGAAGAGACTGTCTTTATTCCATTGGATATTCTTTCCTGCTTTGTCAAAGATTAGTCAGCCATACGTTCGTGGGTCCATTTCTGGGTTCTCTATTCTGTTCCATTGATCTGAGTGTCTGTTTTTGTGCCAGTACCATAGTGTCTTGATGATTACAGCTTTGTAATACAGCTTGAAGTCTGGTATTGTGAGGCCTTATGCTTTGGTTTTCTTTTTCAAGATAGCTTTGGCTTTTTGGGGTCTTTTTTGGTTCCATACAAATTTTAGGATTGTTTGTTCTAGCTCTGTGAAGAATGCTTGTGCAATTTTGATTGGGATTGCATTGAATACGTAGATTGCTTTGGGTAGTATTGACATTTTAACAATATTTGTTCTTCCAATCCAGGAGCATGGAATATTTTTCCAATTTTTGTGTGTTCTTCAATTTCTTTCATAAGCTTTCTATAGTTTTCAGTGTATAGATTTTTCACCTCTTTGGTTAGATTTATTCCTAGGTATTTTATAGTTTTTGGTGCAATTGTAAATGGAATCGATTCCTTGATTTCTCTTTCTGTTGCTTCATTGTTGGTGTATAAGAATGCAACCAATTTCTGTGCATTGATTTTATATCCTGCAACTTTGCTGAATTCATGAATCAGTTCTAGCAGTTTTTTGGTGGAATCTTTTGGGTTTTCCATATAGAGTATCATGTCATCTGGGAAGAGTGAAAGTTTGACCTACTCCTGGCCAATTTGGTTGCCTTTTACTTAGCCTTTGACTGATAGAAATCAAACTATGAAGCAATTTATAGTCCATAAACTAAACAGGTATAGAGACTTGTGGTGTTCCTGAAGAGTGAGGCTGGCCTAGTTGGGCAGGGCTTAGTGTAACATCTCCATTCTCTAGTATATGGCTCTGCTTAGATTACTGGGGTGGATTGTTGTGGCGCTTGTAGGTGTGTATGTGAATGCACAGGAGGGGTGAAAATGGTGTCACCCAGCTATCCAGTCTCTAGTATTGGAACTCTGTTCTCCCCAGTCAGCAATTGCACACCTGTTGTCTCCAGCTTCCATCCACTCCCCACTTTTAAACTGTCTGTGACCAAGCCGTCAGGTTGCCAGGTGGCACCTCCCTCCTGAGTTTTATCTCAGATGCTGCTGTGTTTCCTAACCCCTTACTTTTGAGGGACTGCAGCTTTGACCTGTTCTGACCTTCTGGCAGAGGGTTTCACTGAGCAATGGCCAGGTGCTGGCCATACCCAGGAACGTTTGTGGGACCATGCTGCTGCCAATGCCCAGAGACTGCAGCTGGGTGCCAGCCCTCCCCAGAAAAAGTTCAGGTGATCATGTAGCAGCAGTGTTTCAGGGATTATGGAAAATCACAACACACATCTGGCACCAGGCTTCACCCCCAGTGACCTTGTTCTAGCACCAGCAAATGTGGTTGTTCTCTGGGGTCCACTGGGACCTTTGCCTATGGGGTGGTCACACAGCCTCTCCCCAACATCCTCCAAGCAGTGGAACTGCCTCTCCCTGTGTGGCCCAAAGACCCTGGACCTTACTCTGCTCCTGGGGATTTGCCCTTCCCACCAGAACACAGCCAGGTATCGAGCTGTGGAGTTTGAGACTCCTTGCTCCCCACTGTTTATAGAGTCATAATGGAATTTACACCCTCTCCTTTCTCCCTTTTTAGCTCAGTCCCTGTTTCCACTTTTCCACTTTCTCTCCAGCTGCTTTTGGAGGTGGGTGCTTTTCCCATACTCTTCCCCCCCACCCCATCGCCATCCTCTCTCTGCAAGCAAAAACAGCTCCCTACCCTCCGAGGCTTCTCTCTCCCTCATTTCATCTCTCTGTGCCTCATACCTGCTCTATTCTGTGGTTCAGGTTGTGCAGATTGTTGTGTGAATCCTCAAATCAGTTTTCTAGGTGTGCAGAATGGCTTAGTGTTGATCTGGTTGTATCTCATGGACACGAGATGCAAAAAAACTTCCATGCTATCCACCATCTTGGCTCCTCCAATAAATGAATGTTTAAAAAAATATTTAAGGGGAGCTTAGGTGGCTCAGTTGTTTAAGCATCCGACTTCAGCTTAAGTGATGGTCTTGCAGTTTGTGAGTTCAAGCCCCATGACGGGCTCTCTATTGACAGCTCAGAGCCTGGAGCCTGCTTCTGATTCTGTCTCCTGTCTCTCTGCTCCTCCCCTATTCATGCTCTCTCTTTCTCTCAAAAGTAAACATAAAAAATTTTTAATATTTAGAAGGCTTCAAGTAATAGTTAAATAACTAGCATTTTTATGCACTGCACACTTAATGACTTAGATAAAAATGTTAGATTTAAGAAAGGCTGAGGACCTATCTCTATAAAATATTAATTACACCAGGAATAATCATAAGTTGGGTGTAGAAAAATCTGGCAGACACCATTCTAACCTTGAGAAGGATATAATATACTTTTGTGGTACTCTTGCCAGAAATGCATAATCTTAATGTAATCATGAGAATACATTAGATAGACCTAGTGTGAGCAGCATTCTATAGAATAGTTGGCTCTTCAAAAGAATCAAATTCACAAAATACAAAGGAAGTCTGAAAAACTGCTGAGGGGGGTGGTGGGTGGGGAACAACTAGAAAAGACCAAGGGGAGCTATGACAACTAAATGTGATGTGGGAATCTGGATGGATCCTGAGCCTGAAAAAGAAGTAATAGTGGGGACTTTTGGTGATAGTCAAATATGATTTGTAGATTAGTTTGAACAAATCATTGTTAGTGTCCTGATTTTGATGACTGTTCTGTGCTTATGTGGGATACTAACATTTAGGGAAGCTGGGTGACATGTTATGTGGGAGCTCAATGCTATTTGTGTAACTTTTCTGTAAATCTAAAATTATTTTCACATAACTAGGGAATAAGACACATTTCATAGATAATCAATTTTATGTATCCCATAAGTGAAGTAAATGTATCTAAAAACTTTTGGGATACAGGAGTGCTGTTTGGA
Source organism: Prionailurus bengalensis (assembly GCF_016509475.1). Lineage (NCBI taxonomy): Eukaryota > Metazoa > Chordata > Mammalia > Carnivora > Felidae > Prionailurus > Prionailurus bengalensis. The sequence continues at coordinate 71,960,835 of NC_057354.1, forward strand.
AGGGGCACATGCACCCCAATGTTTATAGCAGCACTATCAAGAATAGCCAAAGTATAGAAAGAGCCCAAATGTCCATCAACTAATGAATAAAGAAGATGTGGTTTACATATAAAGTGGAATATTATTCAGCAATCACAAATAATGAAATCTTGACATTTGCGACAATGTAGATGGAACTAGAAAGTAATATGCTAAGTGAAATAAATCAGTCAGAGAAAGATAAATATCATATGATTTCACTCATAGGTGGAATTTAAGAAACAAAACAGATGAACATAAGGGAAGGCTAGCAGAAATGATATAAAAACAGAGGAGACAAACTATAAGAGACTCAAATACAGAGAACAAATTGAGAGCTGCTAGAAGGGTATTGGGTAGGGGAACGGGCTAAATGGGCAAGGGGTATTAAGAAGGACACTTGTTGGGATGAACGTTGGGTGTCATATGTAAGTGATGAATCACTAAATTCTCTTCCTGAAAAAAAAAAAAAACAAAAAAACGAAACACCTAAAATTATCCCAAAGCATACCTGTCTGTAAACTGTCTTAGAAGAATTAAACTACCATATTTTTTTTGTCAAATGAACTTCTATTTATGAATTTTAAAAAGAAGGAAAAAAAATAAAAACTTATTTTGTAAATAACAGCTAAATGATGTTTTAAACTCTGTCCTTTACTAATGACAAAGAGATTTTCCTCCAAAACCTGCAGTAGCTTCTGGAAGTTTTCTTCATCTCCACCTCCACTCTTTCAGATTTGTCATATATACTTTTTTTTTTCAAATGTACTTTTATAATTGTGATTAAAATGCACTTGATTAAAACAAACTACTAAACATTTTTCATTAAAAGTGGTTTTCCTTCTGTAAGCTTCCATCTCCCAGACTTCATCTCCAAACGTGATCCTTTTAACTTGTGTACTATTTACAATATTTTTTATCTTAATGGTTTTAGACAAGATTTTTTTTTGAATTCTTACCATAAGAGATTAGTTTTAGCTTTTTAAAAATATAACATACAATGTTAAATTAGTTTCAAATGTACAACATATTGATTTGACAATTCTATACATTGTTCAGTGCTCACCACAATAAGTGTAGTCACCCTCAGTCATCACATAGTATTACAACATGATTGACTATTCCCTATGCTGTACTTTTTATCCGTGACTTTTTATGATTAGACTATGATTAGTTTTATGATAGACTATGATTAGAAGTTTGTATCTACTAATCTCCTTTATCTATTTTACCCATTTCTATACCCACCTCTCCTTTAGCAATCACCAGTTTGTTCTCAGTATTTAAGAGTCCGTTTTCTATCTGTTTATTTCTTTGTTCATTTGTTTTGTTTTTAGGTTCCACAGATAAGTAAAATCCTATGTTTTTAGACTTTCTCTGACTTACTTGGCATCCGTCTATATTGTCTCAAATGGCAAATCTTATTCTTTTTTATGGTTGACTAATATTTTATATGTATATATACCACCGCTTCTTTATTCATCTGTTCAATGGATACTTGGGTTGCTTTCATATCTTCACTATTGTAAATAATGCTGAAATAAACATAGGGCTGCATATATCTTTTCATATTAGTGTTTTAGTTTTTCTTGGGTAAATGACCAGTAGTGGAATTACCAGATCATATGTTATTCCTATTCTTTTTTTTTTTTTGAGAAAACTCAATACTGTTTTCCATAGTGCCTGCACCAATGTATATTCCTACCAAGAGTGCACAAGGGTCCCCTTTTCTTCACATGCTTACTGACACTTGTTATTTCTTGTCTTTTTGCTACTAGCCATTCTGACAGGTGTATAGTGATATCTCATTGTGGTTTGATTTGCATTTCCCTGATGATTGGTCATGTTGATCATCATCTGTATGTCTTTGGGAAAATGTTCAGCTCCTCTTTCCATTTTTTAATTAACCTGTTTTTTGGTAGTGAGTTATATAAGTTTTTGTGTATTTTTGGATAATAACCCCTTACTGGATACATCATTTGCAAATATCTTTTACTGTTCAGTGCCTTTCCTTCATTGTGCAAGAGCTATTTTTTTTTTAATTTTTTTTTCAACGTTTATTTATTTTTGGGACAGAGAGAGACAGAGCATGAACAGGGGCGGGGCAGAGAGAGAGGGAGACACAGAATCGGAAACAGGCTCCAGGCTCTGAGCCATCAGCCCAGAGCCTGACGCGGGGCTCGAACTCCCGGACCGCGAGATCGTGACCTGGCTGAAGTCGGACGCTTAACCGACTGCGCCACCCAGGCGCCCCAAGAGCTTTCTATTTTGATGTAGTCCTGATAGTTTCTTTTTGTTTGCCTGAATAGACTTATCTTAAAAAAATATTGCTCAGACTGATGTCCAAGAGATAACTGCCTATGTTTTTTCTAGGATTTTCATGGTTTCAGATCTCAAATTTTGGTCTTTAATCCATTTTGAGTTTATTATTGTAGTATGACAAAGTACTCTAGTTTCATTCTTCTTTTTCGTGTAGCTTTCCAATTTTCCCAGCACCATTCGTTGAAGAGATTATCTTTTCCCTGTGTATTCTTGCTTCCTTCATCAAAGATTAATTGACAACATGCATGTGCATTTATTTTGGGGCTCTCTACTCTGTTCTCTTGATCAGTGTGTCCATACCATAATGCTTAATTACTACAGCTTTGATATATATCTTAAAATCTTGGATTGTGATACTTACAGCTTTGTTCTTTCTTAAAATGGCTTTAACTCTTTTGGATGTTTTGTGATTCCATTCAAATTTTAAGATTATTTGTTCTAGTTCTGTGAAAATTGAAGTTGAAGTTTTGATGGAGGTTATATTAAATCTTGAGATTAATTTGAGTAGTATGGAAATTTTAACAATATATTCCAATCCAAGAGCACAGAATATATTGACAGTTGTTTGTGCCATCTTCAGTTTCTTTCATCAGTGTTTAACAGTTGTGAGAGTATAGGTCTTTCAACTCCCTGGATAATTTTATTCCTACATATTTTATTCTATTTGGTACAGTTGTAAATGGAACTGTTTTCTTAATTTCTCTTTTGACTACTTCATTATTAGTGTATAGATATGCCACAGACTTCTTTTTTAATTTTGTGTCCTGCACCTTCACTGCATTCAGTCTATAAGTTCTAATAGTTTATTTTTTCCTTTGATGAACTCTTTAGTGTTTTCTCCACATAGTATCATGTCTACAAATAATGACAGTGTTACTTCTTCCTTACCAATTTATATGCTTTTTATTCCTCTTTCTTGTCTGATTGCTATCGGTGGAACTTTCAGTACAATGTTGAATAAAAGTGATGAGTGGACATCCTTGTCTTGTTCCTGATCTTTCAGGAAAAGCGTTCAGTTATTCACCATTGAGTATGATATTAGCTATAATAGTTTGTCATATGTTATATATGACCTTTATTACATTGAGACAGATTATCTCTAAACCCACTTTGTTGAAGGTTTGTATCATGAATAGATATTGTACTTTGTCAAATCCTTTTCTGGCATCTCTTAAGATGATCTTACGATTTTTATTCTTTCTCTTGTTAATGTGACGTATCACATTAATTTGCAAGTATTCAACTACCCTTGTATACTGGAATAAATCCTACTTGATCATGGTGAATGATTTTTTAAATGTATTATTGAATTTGTTTTGTTAATATTTTATTGAGGATTTTTGCATCTGTGTTCATCAGAAATAGTGTTCTCTAGATTTTTTTGTAATGTCTTTGGTTTTATTATCAGGGAAATGTTGGCCTCTTACAATGAATTTGAAAATTTTCCTTCCATTTTTTAAAATAGTTTGAGAAGAGTAAGTACTAACTCTTCTTGAAATGTTTGCTAGAATTCACCTGTGAAACCATCTGGTACTGGAGTTTTGTTTGTTGGGAGTTTTTGATCACTGATGCAGTTTCATTACTGGTAGGCAGTCTGTTCACATTTTCTGTCTCTTCCTGGTTAGTTTTTTGAAGATTATATCTTTCTAGGAATTTATCCATTTCTTTTAGGCTGTCCAATTTTTTGCATGTAATTTTCATAATACTCTCTTCTAATATTTTTTATTTCTGTCATGTCACAATTGTTTCTCCTTCATTTCTGATTTTATTAATTTGAGTCCTCTCTTTTTTTCTTGATTAGTCTGGATAAATGTTTATCAATTTTGTTTATTTATCTTTCAAAGAACCAGCATGTGGTTTCATTAATCTTTTCTATTGTTATTTTAGTTTCTATTTCATTTATTTCTGCTCTAATCTTTATTATTTCCTTTCTTCTACTCTCTTGGGGCTTTGTTCTTTTTCTAGCTCTTTTAGGTATAAAATTAGGTGATTTTATTTCTTGACATAGGCCTGCATTACTATAAATATTCCTCTTAGAACAGCTTTGGCTGTATCACAAAGGTATTTAGACCATTGTGTTTTCATTTGCATTTTGTCTCCATGTATTTTTTTATTTCCTCTTTAATTTCTTGGTAGGCTCATTCACTGTTTAGCATCATGTTGTTTGGATTCCATGGATTTTTGTTTTTTTCCAGATTTTTTTGTAATTGAATTGTGACTTCATATTGCTGTGGTCAGAAAAGATATTTGCTATGATTTCTATCTTATTTAATTTATTGAGATTGTTTATGGCCTAAATATGATATATAATGGAAAATATTCCATGTGCTCTTGAAAAGAATCTTTTTTTTAATGTTTAACTTTTTAAATATCTGTTCATAGTAACCGCATAAATCTCTTTCAAAGCTACTAAGCATAAGCCTAAAATGACACATGCCAATCTAACATGTAGACACTTGTAGAAAAGGAAAACTTTTTTTCTTCTTCCCTTCTAGATCTTTGGCTGGTCTAATAATTAAATTGACATAAAGAAGATTAACAAGAGAAAAGTCTACTTTATTCTGTATGTACAAGATTCCATAAAAACATGAGACTAAAAAAAAAAGTGACAGAAGCAGGCAGCTGTTATGCCTTTTAGACAAAGAATAAATTTGTGAAGAATTGACAAGACAAAGGGACTTGGGCTTGGGGTAGCAACCTAGTAAAGCAGTAACAAGGTTTGTTTATGCAGCCTTCTCAGCCTTGAATTCATATCTCTGCTGAAAAGAATCTTTATTTTGCTATTTTGAGATAGAATATTCTGTATATATGTGTTAGGTCTTTGTGGTCTAATGTGTTGTTCAAAGCCACTCTTGTTGATTTTCTGTCTGGATTATCTACCCACTGATGGAAGTGGAGGGGTTATAAAGTCCTCTACTATTATTGTATTATCATTAATTTCTCTCTTTATGTCTTTAATATGAGCTTTATGTACTTAGGTGCTTCTATGTTGGGTCCATATATATTTATAATTGATATATCCTCTTATTGAACTGTTCCCTTTATCATTATGTAGTGTTCTTCTGTAGCTCTTGCTACAGTCTTTGCTTAAAAGTCTATTTTGTCTGAAATAATTATTGCTATTTTGGCTTTTGTTTCAATCTGCATGGTATATGTTTTGCCAGTCCTTCACTTTCAGTCTGCATGTCTTTAGGTCTAAAGTGAGTTTCCAATGAACAATATATAAATGGGTCTTGTGGGGTTTTTTTGTTTTTTAATTTTTTTTTAATTTTATTTTTTTTAATTTTTTGAATGTTTTTATTTACTTTTGAAGGATAGAGAGACAGAGCATGAGCAGGGGAGGAGCAGAGAAAGAGGGAGACATAGAATTTGACGCAGGCTCCAGGCTCTAAGCTGTCAGCACAGAGACTGATGCGGGGCTCAAACTCATGAACTGTGAGATCATGATCTAAGCCAAAGTCAGACGCTTAACCAACTGAGCCACCTAGGCGCCCCAAAATTTTTGTTTTTAAGAGAGAGAGAGACAGAGCATGACATGGGAGGGGCAGAGAGAGAGGGAGACACAGAACTTGAAGTGGGCTCCAGTCTCCACGCTGTCAGCACAAAGCCCTACGCAGAGCTTGAACTCACAAACTGTAAGATCATGACTTGAGCCGAAGTTGGACACTTAACTGACTGAGCAACCCAGTCACCCTTCTTTTTGCCAATCTATTTAGTCACCCTATGTCTTCTGATTGGAGCATTAGACCATTTACATTTATAATAATTATTGGTAGGTATGTACTTATGGTCATTTTGTTGTTTTCCAGTTGTTTATGTATCTTCGTTCCTTTCTTCTTTCTGGCTTTCTTGTAGTTGGATGTCTTTCTTGAGTGTTATGCTTGGATTACTTTCTCTTTATTTTTTGTACATCTATCATAGATTTTTGGTTTGTGGTTACCATGAGCTTCATATACAAGACCCTATGTGTATAGCAGTCTATATTAGGCTGATGGTCACTTAAGTTTAAATACATTTTAAAGGTACTAAGTTTTTATTCCCCCCTTCATGCTTTATGTATGTGATGTCATATTTTACATTATTTTGTGTATCCCTCAACTGATTTTTATAGAGCTATATTTTTTGCTACTTTTGTGTTTTAACATCCATACTAGCTTTATAAATGATTGATCTGCTACATTTAGCACATGTTTTCTTTTACCTATTTTTTTCTTTCATGATTTTTTTTTACTTCTAGTTATAGGCTTTTCTTTCCTCTCAAAAATTTTCTTTAACATTTATTCTAATGCTGGTTTAGTAGTGATGAATACCTTTAACTTTTGCTTGTGTGCAACTCTTTATCTCTCTAATTATGAATGAGAACCCTGTTGTGTATTCTTGGTTTCAGGTTTGTTGTTTGTTTTCCTTTCAACACTTTGGATATATCATGCCACTTCCTCTGGCCTGGAAACTTTCTCCTAAAAAGTCAGCCAACAGGCAGATAGAGTTTCTCTTGTATGTAATGGTTTGCTTTTCTCTTGCTGCTTTAAAAAATTCTCTCTTTATCATTATTTTTCCGTTTTAATTAGTATATGTCTTGGTCTGGACTTCCTTGGGTTCATCTTCTGTGAGGTCTTCTGTGCTTCCTGGACCTGGATGTCTGTTTCTTTCCCCAAATTAGGAAAATTTTCCTTTTATTTCTTCAGATAAGTTTTCTGCCTTCTGGTCTTTCTCCTTATGGGATCCCTATAATGTAAATGTTATTACACTTAATGTTGTCACTGAGTTTCCTTAACCTATCCTTATTTTTTATCATCCTTTTTTTTCTTTTTGCTGTTCAGCTTGATTGCTTTTCATTATCCTGGTCTTCCAGATCACTGATCCATTTGTCTACATCTTCTGATCTGCAATTGATTCCCTCACATGTATTTTTTTATTTCAGTTATTGAATTCTTAAATTTTTTTAACATTTATTCATTTTTGAAAGACAGAAGCAAAGAGAGAGGGAGACACAGAATCCAAAGGAGACTCCAGGCTCTCAGCACAGAACTCGGTGCAGGACTGGAACCCACAAACCATGAGATCATGACCTGAGCCAAAGTTGAACACTTAACCAACTGAGCCACCCAAGCACCCCATCATTTATTGAATTCTTTATTTCTTACTGGTTATTTTTTTATATTGCCTATATTTTTGCTAAGTCCTAACTGAATTCATTCATTTTTTTTCTCAAGTTCATTGAGTGTCTTCATGACCATTACTGTGAATTCTTTATCATGTATGTTGCTTCTCTCAGTTTCACTTAGCTCTTTTGCTTTGATTTTCTCTTGTTCTTTCTTTTGGGACATATCCCTCTGTCTCCTCACTTTGTCTAACTCTCTGTGCTTGTTTCTATGTATTAGTTAGGTCACCTGTCTTCTGGTCTTGACAGTTGTGGCCTTAGGTCGAAGAGGTCCTGTGGTACCCTGTAGTGAAATCCCCCTTGTCACTAGAGCCAAGCACTCCAGTAGTGTCTCCTGTGTGAGCTGCATGCACTCTGCTATTGTGGCTGAGCCATGTTTGCCTTAAGCCCAGTCAACCTCAATGACCCACTTTGTCTGTTGTGGCAACACTGGGCAGGGTTTGGTTCCTGTGATGTTGAGAGGCATGTCTGAGGCCACAGCCGACTCATAGGTAGGCGGAGTCAGCAGTCAAGCTAGCTGTCTGCAAAAAGCCTCTCTGCCACAGTTACGAGCATACCCAATGGCAGAAGTTTCTTCCTGCACAATCAGCAAAAAGGCTCAGCTGCTGGAACTGCAGGCACACTGGTATGTGGGATTATCTTCTTCTCTCCTTAAGGCACAGTTGCATTGGATTGGTTCTGGTTCTTGACAGGACTGCTTTCAGGGTGTGGTGAGGCAGGAGCCATTTTGGAGGGACACCTGCTAATCAGATGGGTTGGATGGAATGGGTTCACAAATGAACATGAAGGCATGGCATACCGTGCCAGCAAGATAAGTAGAGAGTGTTAGCACTGGCTCCCACTAGTGTGTGGTTAACTAGGGTTGGGGAGGGAAAGAGTAATGTCACCCATTCATACTTTTCTTCCTGGAGAAATTTGAAGAACCCTGCCCTTCCAGAGTGTGTTCTGAGATTAGTAAATAAATCTCCTTCATATATACCCCTGGCACTTTTCAAACTGCTGATTCTGTGCTGTGTCTCAGGCTGAGTTATTTATTATGTTGTCTCTTGAAGAGCAGGATCTGTTTCCTATCACTCACCTGCTTTCCTGGAGCTAAGCCTGATGATTTTTAAAGTACTCCAGTTAAGTCCCACTTGTTTTCAAAGCCCCTTTTTATGGGAACTCATCTTTCCAGTACAGGTCCCTTGTGTCTAGAGTGCCTGGTGTGGTGTCTGCTTCTGTCCCTTCTCTATGCTTGTGGTGTACCTTCCATTTTTGGTTAGTATTCCCAGAGCTTTGGTTCCCAACTATGTCTTTGTCCCTCTGCCCTATTTGTTGTGGCCTCCTCTCTTTGATTAACTGTGGAATGTCTGTCCAGCCAGTCTTCAGGTCATTTTCAGAGTTAGTTGTACTGATGTAGTTGTAGTACAATGTGTCCATGAGAAGAGGTAAGCTCAGGAACCTCCTACACTATAAGCTTCCCTTAACTCTCTAGTTGTAGTACTTTACACAGCCTCTTACAGCCCTTCCTCTATATTGCAGTACAGTCACATCCCTGTTGAATCAAATTAATGAACAATGATTAGAATATTATGTAATTGTGGTTCACTGTAGCGGTAAGTTGTATACCATGACTTTCTTCTTTTCTTTTTTGTACAAGTTTTTGTTTTTCATGTTTTTAATGTTTTTCCTATATGCTTTCAGTTTTTCATATGTCTTCAGCTGTTTTCCTCATAATATATCAAAAATTTTACTGTTATCTTCGCCTTTTTATTGTGGAGACTCTGCCCCAGGACCATTAAGCTTGCTTCAGCCTGGGTTTATTTCTTTACCATACAACTCTCCTTCTAGGTCTTCAGTACCCAGTCTTCTACATAGAATCCACTGACTCCTCAATCTCAAACCATTATAGCTGAGTAATTATTTTAATGAGTGAATGACAGTTTAAGAATATTTTTTTCTTAGTACTTTAAAGAAATAGTGCCATTGTTTCTTAGCATGCAGCATTGTTGCCTCTATTTCTATTCTTTTGAAGAAGTGACTTCCCAATCTTTAACCTTCTTAGCTCCAAGTTAAAAAAAAAAATTCTTTGTGGGGGAGCCTGGGTGGCTCAGTCAGTTAAGTGTCCAACTTCGGTTCAGGTCATGATCTTACAGTTCTTGAGTTCAAGCCCCAAGTGTGCCTCTGTGCTGACAGTTCAAAGCCCGGAGCCTGCTCCAGAGTCTGTGTCTCCCTCTCTCTTTGCTCCTCCCCCACTCATGCTCTGTCTCTCAAAAATAAATAAATGTTAAAAAAGTTTAAAAAACAGAAAGAAATTTTCCTCTTGAGTGTCCGAAATTACATAAGTCATACATGTAAGTATATTTATAATAATATAAATATTAATAAGTATATTAATTATTAATAAGTATATTAATATTGGCACTTGGTATAATCTTTTAATCTAGATAAAAATGCTCTCTCTTTCATTATTTGTGATATAATTCTCCTTTCCACTTCTCTGCTTTCCTTTACTGGAATCCCTACTATATGTTATATAGAGTTATGCATAACTCTTTATGCATCTTTATGCCTTTATTCAAATATCCTCCCCATATTTTTTAAGTAATCATCTTAATTTTCAGTTGCTTTGTTACTTTGGTGATTAGTTTTACTTTTCCACATACACTTCTTGTTTATTTCAGATGGCAGGAGGACCTTAATACTGTATCAATAAAATGTCTACTTGCATCACTCTGTTCTGCATTTAATATTTTGATTTTTAAGTCCTCTATATTTCTTGATGTCTCTATTCTGCATTTAATATTTTGATTCTTAAGTCCTATGTTTCTTGATGTATCTCTGCTTTATGGATGATTTCTACTTGTTTATTCATCTTAAATCTTTTTAATGTTTAGGCTTTCATCAAATATCAGTGGATACTTGCTTGTCTGTTCATATTTAGGAAAGAGACAATGAAAAAGAAGCTGACTCGGGAATCTGTATACATTTTCAGGGCTTGTGTATTTGTAGGCATGCCTTAGATTGCATAGACAAGAAGTTACCCATGGTGCTATGGAAACCTGCATTGCTAGATTATAGAGGTCTTTACTTTCTCTCTAGGATTGATTTAAATTTCTTAGAGTATTTCTTGCTTGTTTTGCCTTGGTAGAAAATAGTTGTGAGAAATTATACCTGGAGTATTGAAAATTTTAACTGTGGTTGAATTAATATCTTCCTTATCTTCAGTATCAATTCTCCAGCCTTCCAGAGTACCTTACATTTAGAAGTGTCAGTGATTTCTGTGGTTTTAGCAGTTTGATTGTCTCTCACTAGGTGAATCTTCCTCTGGACATTGTCTAGACTCTCAATTAATAAAGTTTAAAAGAGGGGAAGAAATGTGGCCTATCTCAATTGTGCAAAAACTTGCCCTTCTAGCTAGTAATGGAAAGCAATTAAGTTTGTTACAAAGAATCTGAATCACAGGGAGAAGTAAACTTGACTATAAAAGAAAACAAAACATATGGTGGTAGCTAACCAAAAGCAGTGATGCTTAAACTTTTTTTTTCATTATGATCATCTAGAGGATTTTTTTTGTTTTATTTTCTTTTGTTTCGTTTAAAAAAAAAATGCCCAGACCAAATTGCATACTTACTGAGAAAGAATGCCCAAGGTCTTGGTCTTTTTCACACTCATCTTAAAATATCAAATACAGTATACTTTGCAAACAATTTTTGCTGATTATAATCTGCTAGCTCCTTAGGCACATGATTATTGGACTTGGGTCCTTGCAAATAGAAGTACTTGAAGATGTGAAAGGGAGGTGACATCTTCAATGTTTTACCAAATAAAAGATGAGCAGTATTATTTTAAATGTTATCAAACTTAATTGTTCAACCAGGAGTGTAGAGATCTTTGTTTTTTTAATTTCTCCTCAAAGGGCTCTCAGAGGATAAGAACCCAAAAGGAGCCCATCTCTTTAACTCACTTGGTCTTATGCCCTTCAAGTGCCAGGGGAAAACCCCATCTCTAAGGCTGTAATGCATCCTCACTTCTATGTTCATCCACAACATGCTGCGATGCCAGTATGCATACAGAGATTGGTAAAAGACAACGGTCAGGAAAGATGATAAAAGGTATATAAAAATTGAGAGTACAAAATACAATACTAATAATTTTCAGATATAAAAAAGAGTTCTTGTCCAGGATCAGGTTAATTGTTTTTGTGTTTCTTTAAGGAAGGACCAGTTATAGTTATGTGATATTAAAGGCTTTTAAGTTGAAAAATAGTATGTATTTGCATTGTGCTTCATAATGAAAGGTTTTTATAGAGGCATTTAAGCATTAAAAGTCACTGTGAAATAATAAAGACAAATTTTTTAAATTATTTTTATTTCATACATCTGGAAACCAAGGCTCACATATTTTCCAAGATCACATACATTTTGAAGGGTAATATTGTTACTCAAATTCATGTATTTTATCATTAAAAGCTATCCCTTTTCCATCATGTAACATTGACGCCTATAAATTCCCCACCAACTCTGGTGGTCTTCCCACTTACCCTGCTGGCAGGGATCCAGGCTACAATCTGTCATGGAAGCACAACACTATCAAGCAGGCATTTACTTCCAAAATTTCTAAATGTGTTGAAGCTTAGAGGATCAAGTTCATAGTTTAAGTATGCAAGTTGTGGAAGGTCAGCTCATCTGTTTAAAATGCCTGGTTAATGCTCTGCAGATTCAATTTCTATGAAGTTCTTAGTAATAATTCCCAATTCCTGTTTGGAATCTCACATTTCAAAGCATCAAATTAGGTAATTACAGACAAGTTAGACCACCATAATACAGTTAAGCTCAGGACTCTGACTAAGTGAAGTTGTAGAATACCTTTATGTCTGCTCAGAATTCTCTAAAATTAGGTGTAAGTCACTCTGATAAGTTTAGAATGATACTATCAGCAGTCATGGGTTATAATAGGCAATGCCCATTAAATAGTACCTCTCAGGAGAGAAGAGGAAATAGTATTTTCAGTATCAAAATAGAAACTCCCGCAATCTATAATTATAATTTTCAGATTATTAAAATAGCTCTCGTTTTACACAGAAAAAGAAAATTATTTTGCTATCAAACAGATTTGGGTTCAATATTAAAAAAAGCCACTCAACATTAAAATAGGCTGCGTTAGTCAAATGGTGAACATCTCATCACTTGAGATATATTCTGAAAAAGCTTTAGGAAGGTTAGGTTCTAGTGTGTAACGTTTGATTAGACCCTTTCAACTCTATGATGCCATGTTCCCAATATTGTTGCCTTCATGGTAAGTAATCTCAACAACCCAGGAAATGTTATGCCCTTATATTTTCCTTTCTGATAAATAATTACTGATGTAAAATTCCTTATAATAATTACTTACATGTAAGAGATTTCCTTCTTGACTTCAGATTATTTTTAACACCAATGGGTTAAGAGTAATTTTAGAGACTTTTTTGTTTTTCTAACTTTTATTCATTTATTTGAGAGACAAGAGTAGGCATAGGGGAAGGGCAAAAAGAGAGGGTGAGAGACAGAATCCCAATCAGGCTCCATGCCATCAGTGCAGACTCCGATTCGGGGGCTCAAACTCACAAACCACGAGATCATGACCTGAGTTGAGAGCAAGAGTCAGATGTTTAACCAACTGAGCCACCCAGGTGCCCTAAGACTTTTTCAATGAGATGATAGAAGTGTGAAAAAATGGGAAAGTTATCATTAGCATCTCTATTTCATTGCCTTCTAGTCTTTTTAACTTCGACTCTAATCAGAATGTCCTATATAACTAAATATTTTCTTTAATTCATTTTAGCAACCCCCCTCCAATATATGTATACATTTATGAGAAGCAGAAATATCAGATAGGCAATACTACAGTCCCATGGACCCTGTTGCATGCTATCTTGGTGCCCATAAGTTTAATAGGATGTTTAAAAATCTACCAAGGGCCTTTTCTCTTTATTAACTTCTATTTCATGTAATTCTGGTGATATTTGTTGCTTGTAGAACCTGATTTTGAACTGAGTTTTAAGATTAAAGGCTATTTAAGACTTGTTTTGCATACCTTTGTCAATGGAGCCTTACAACCTGGGGGCATACAGCATGAAGTATGGTTGTCTTTATTTGGATTTTCCCAGTAGCAGACATTGTGACAAGGATTCTAATACAGAAGCTGATTTGAGAGGTGATTCCAGAAAACATCATTGGAGAGTAAATAAGTGAAAGAAAACATAAGGTGATATCATTCTGCACCCACAAAATTACTACTGAGGACAACTGGAGTTTAAGACATCCCACAGGGGAATTCTGGGGGTCAGTGGAGAACATGCCTCAGAGTTATCTCACCTAAAAGTGACAAAGCTGGAGCTTTTATCTACCAAATCCCTTTCTGTAATTTGTCTTAGTTGATTTCAGGGACATTAACTCTGCCACTTAGGGCTTGCTCTGTGCTTTTGTAGGTCCAATCCCATAGCTGAAGATAAGCCTTCAGATACAGAGAGGCTGAGTAGTTCTGGGAAGCAGCTTTCAGGAAGATTGAAATGAGTGTCAAGGCACTGAATGTGCCCCAGTTGCATATCCTTCTGCCCAGAGGTTAGTTTAAATCAGAATCAGAAATCTCATAAAGCAGAGATTAATTTGGAGCCAACAATTGGATGATACTCTAGAGATGACCCATGTCTCTCAAAGAGTCTGTGGATACCAGGTATGATGAATAATGACAGCAGTACAAAGGAGGAAAAACAAAAAGGAAAAGCCATCAAACAGGTTAGTTTAACTAAATTAAACAATCTTAAACAGCTTTAAGGACTGTGTCCTAATAAACACTATAGATTTCCAAAAAAAATTGCTTAAAACTTAGATACAGCATTTTCAAAACTAACTTAACCACAGAACCCTCTTTCTATGGCCCATCTCTTTGGGCTGATGTTCCATGGAACACACTTTGAAATATGCTGAACTAACATAGTCCTCTCATGTTAGAGCTAAAGCAATTGGAAGATCAGAGGCCTTGACTGGTCGTTAAGCTGGGCCCTGGTCCAATGCTTTTCATTCTACCCTGCTGTCACTCATTTCAGTTCAAGAAGCCCTGGTGACCCATATCTCCTGATTCCTGAGCCATTTTCAGAAGGGCTACTTAGTAGATATTGATTACTTCTTGTTGTCAAGCCCTCCAGTGAAAATAAGTTCATGAAGCCTATCTAGTGAGTCTCCAAGATACAGAATCATACGTTATCTGGGGTTGGTCAAGAGGTTTGCCATACATACTTACCAGATTGTTAAAATGGTGCACTTTCCTGATATTCTGCTCTAGGAAAAAGGCAATAATATAAAGCACCTGTTACAGTGATTTGATGCAAACTTGGAGTGAGTACCTGCTAGTAGTGCCACTGAAGTCTACACTCTGGATCTGATCAGCCCCTTGCTTGAAAGTGCAGGCACAAAGGGAGACAGGCACTGCTTGGCCTTGTGTGATATAGGACGTACAGACCAGTACAGAATAGGTGGGGATGTTCCCAGTACTTCCTCAGCGGCCATAGCTAACCCCAGACAGAGATTTTTAGGGAATCAGAAGCTTTCCACTGTTCCTCTCTTCCCCTTTATTAACAATAAAAGTTGTCATATATTTGGGACACTTACTTGTGACAGGATTATACTTGGTCCTTTCTTTAGCTTATTTAATCTTCACAAAAACAATGTGAAGAATGTACTATTATTGCTTTTTGTTTTTAACACAAACACACTGAGGCTCAGAGAAACTGCTCAATTTGCCCCTGGCCTCCAGCAGGGAATAAGAGATTGTATTCCAGAAATGGAAGTCCATCAATGTTAGCCCATGTGCTCTTCTGCCTAGGGGACTGCATTTGTCTGTATTCATTAGTGTCACATCCCTAATAAGAAGACAATAAATTAAAAGAAAGTGAAGCAAATCCAGTGGTAAACTTGATAGACATCAATAGTGGTTAGTGACATGAACAAGTTATTCCTTGTAAGAGAGTCAAACATCTACTATTACCAGTTATTCTATGGTGCCCATAAGAAAGACATTGAAGTTTGATTTGTCAGATAGAAATTATAATGACTGCATTATATTCTCCTTTACTTAGGTAAATGGAACCTTTTAGGTTAAGGTAAGTATATATCCTCTCCTTATTGTCCTAGAGAATAGCAATACAAAATGCAGCTTTTTTATAGCCGTTCTTTAAAAATAAGAAAACAAAACTGCACCCACACAAGCTTTAACCTGCACAGGTACAATCAATGATACTAAAATATGAAGCCATATGTTTGGAGTCTAGAGAAATAAGAGGACAATAAATCAGACTTTCAGGCTTGCACAGATAGCTGAAGGGTGAAGCATTGGTATTGACTATGTTCCTTAGATGCCCTGATTGTGCTGGGTGCAGTTGCAATCAGTGAATAATAGATAGATAGTGGGCACAGGGATAAAAAGCATTGTGGGGCTGGGGGGTGGGGACAGATAATATTTTTAAAGAGTCTAACAATTCCACAAAACTCAAAGAAGCAATGAGAGTTTTTTAAGAAAGAGTAAGATAAATGGCAACTTTGGGGTATTTCTTAACCGTAAATGATACTCTCCTCCAAACTGAGGACAGCATTGGGCTTAATAAATGTCATGACAATATATAACTTTTCCCTGGTTCTTTGGCTACCTGGGGAGCAAATTAGTCAATGTGAGATGTTTTCTAAAGATTCCCTCAGTGCTTTGTGGCTAATAGATTCAATAGATAAAGTTGAAGTTTTTGATGACTGGGAACTGGGCCCCAGAGGGCTGGCTAGAATGGAGAGGTATGGTTTGCCCTCTCCTCAGGACACTCACATTTCAGAGATAAGGAAAGGGTCTCTGACTAGTAGGCAGGTGGTGATGCTGTGGTGGAGTATAGGAGAGGGATGGTAATGGAAATGCTTTCAAACCCTGACTTTGAGGGTAACTGAAAGGCATATGGTAAATGGTCTATGCAGGGGGCCCTGAGGTCAGTTAACAACAGCTGAGGAAGGAGTTTTTAGACTACAGGACAGTGGCTGAAATGGAACAGATGGAAGCTGTATTAAGCACTGAGGTCACACCAGCCCTAAGGAAAAAAGTTGGCATCAATTATGTTGCCACATTGTAAGCACAAATATGTGATTGCTTAGCAAATTAAAGAGGTAATGAATGAAGGATGGATTGGAAGGTAACAAGTTGAAGTTGCCAGAGTTATGTCATTTATTCACACTGACAATTCACAAGAAAGAGGAAAAGATTATCAAGAGACAGCATACATTAGTGCAAAGAGCAAATGAATAGAAATGAGAAACAACTGACAGTTTACTCCATAATAATGGTGTGAAATGTGCAAATGATTTATCCCTCTGTTTTTCCCTCCCATTTGTAAGTAATGATGTTTTATAGCACCAAATATAATGCAAAGGGTCATAAATAGAGGATTACTATAACCTCGGTGTAGTTTTTACTGCCAATGAAGTCACTAAATACAAGAAACATTTCTTATCAAAATATATATTTTTAATGCATGAGAAGCAAATCATACAGTGTATAAGATGTAATAACAGCATATGGAAATTATATCAGTGGAGAGATTTACTGGGACAAAAAGCAGAGGTTAAGGACCTGAGTTTTGAATTCAGTGAGATTTGTGATTGAATCCAAGTTTTCCACTCACTAGCCATGCAATGTTGATGTACGTCTTTTATGAGTCTTAGTTTTCTTATCTGTAAAATAAGGACAATGCCTACATCATCAGTGGTTGTTGTTATTAAGTTAGATAGTATCTCCTAGCACATAGCATACAAAAAGCACTCAGTGAATGGTAGAGTGTGTATCTTTCTTGTGATTCACCTTCATAAATATACGTCTATGGGAGATGAGAAGAAATGGATTGAGGTATATAGAGTGGGGTACAAACAGAACCATCTACTGGCACAGTAACCATAAAACCAAGATGTGGAACAACCAAAACTAGAGTAGGTATGAGCAGCAAGCTAATAATGGAGTCATGGCATGAGGACATAGTAGGTTCCATCGTTGGGAGCATCAGATTTGAACTCATCTCTTATATTTCCCTTTGAAGGAAAGAAGTTGAGGCTGGTCTGTGAAGATATGAAGTAGTTACGGATGTGGTTCCTAGGTCTTTCTAGGAGGCAAAGGGTCCAAATTATCTTCTAAAAAGCTCCCAATAATCCTTACCTTCTGATATTTATATTCTCTGTAATGTTCTGAGTGTGGGCTGCATCTAGTGACTTAATTCTAATGTACAAAATATTGTCAAAGTGATAGAATGTTGCTTCCAAGATGAGGTTACAAAATGCCAAAACGTCTGTAATGTTGGGATTCTCTCTCTGGCTTTTTTAATTTGCTAACTCTGATGACACCAGCTTCCACATTGTCAACTGCTCTATGGACTTACTTTATGATAACAGATCCAGCTTGTCTTACCCAATAAAATTACTTCAGATTTAGAGTAAATAAAATATCATAATGATATTAGTCTTATGTTTTAGAGCATATATTAAAAACATATGCAAAAGTGAAGTATAGAGTACCATTTGTAAGTCTAAATTTTTATCTTACCATGATCATTCTAATGCACTGTTATCAGCACTAAATAGACTAACGCACATAAAAGTGCATGATATAGGGTCACTAAGTTTTGTTTAAAAAGTTTATATGTCCAGGTTTTTTACAACAACATTTCACCACAGATAAGTTATTTGAGGGCTTAAAAATCAACCTGTTTATCTGCTCTCTACCATAGTTTGCCTTGAAAGACATCAAAATAACCAACCAACATTTAAAGTACACCAAACCATAGAGTAAAGGGGGCAAAAAACCTATACCAGTCAGAAGAATTTCCTACTCCAAACTTCCATAAAAAGGACAAAATACTCAGAATTTTTTTAAATAAAAAGAAAATAAATACCCATACTTTATAAAGTTTTCTTCTATCTTATAATGAATTAAAATATTTTGGAATACAAGAAAAAATGAAGAACAAAATCAATATTAAAAAGATGGCCCATATTCAACTACTATTTTGACCCTTTAGGAAGTCAAAGTCTATTTTGTGAGAATGGAGAAAACTCAGCTTTGTGATTTATGGAACTGTTGAATCACTGTATTGTACACCTGAAGCTAATGTTACACTGTATGTAGACTACACTGGAATTTACATAACAACTTTTTTTAAAAAACCACACACAACAACTCAGCATTGCCCATGCAATATCTATCAGGGACTACTTTTATTTTTCTAAGTTTATTTATTTTGAGAGAGTCAGAGACAGCACAAGTGCGGGCAGGGCAGAGGGAGAGACAGAGAATCCCAAGAAGGCTCTGTACTGTGAGCACAGAGCTGGACAGGGGGCTTGAACCCACGAAACCGTGAAATCAACCAAGAGTCAGACACTTAACAGACTGAGCCACTCAGGCACCCCAGGGATTACTTTTGAGTAAGACTTAATCACTTGGAGTATTGTAAACTGAAAGTCACAGTGATAGTAGCTCTCCACTTATTTGGAGGCTAAAAGCAGTCCCCTTTTTCATTAAATAAACATTCATTCAATTGTGTTTCAACACAATTCTAGAAGCTTAGTTAAATCAATAAACAACATGAAGACTCCTGTCCTCATAGTACTTACATTCTGTTTGAAGCAGACATTAAAGAGTAAACCTAATCCATTTTAAATCCTGGTATTAGAAGCAGTATTACAGATAGTTTGGACATGTTTGGTCTTTTCCCATGAATTTTTCCTTTTGAGCTGTTAGGGCTACTGAGAGTTGTATCACCTGTGACACTGTTTTCACTTGGTACTAGTGTGATATTAGAAATTAAGTCCTAAGAAACTGCTCATACAGGTTCAGGATATGGGACTTCTAAGGTATAGTAAAAGTCATTATAGAAATAGATATGGCAGTCAGTGAAAATCTTTGAACATAATAATAGTCAATTTATCCAGAGGTAAAAATGCACCTCTGGCAAAAAAGGGTTGGTCTATGTAAAATCCTATCATATTTTATCCCATTTACATTGATACACTATTTAAGGATAAGGAAAGGTCTCCTCACAGTTGGTACACCAAATGGACATCAAAATGAGATTGACAACAGCAAAACTGCCTGTCAAACCTATAGGTTCTGAAATAGTAAAAGACTACTATAGGTAGAGGTACTTCCATCAACCAAGTATTACTTTTTTTTAAAATATAGTTTATTGTCAAATTGGCTAATATACAGTGTGTAAAGTGTGCTTTTGGTTTTGGGGGTAGATCCCTGTGCTTCATCACTTACGTACAACACCCAGTGTTCATCTCGACAAGTGCCCTCCTCAATACCAGTCACCCATTTTCCCTTCTCCCCCAATGCTCCCCCCATCAACCCTCAGTTTGTTCTCTGTATTTAAGAGTCTCATATGGTTTTCCTCTCTCCCTCTCTGTTTGTAACTATTCTTCCCCTTCCCTCTCCCCATGGTCTTCTCTTATGTTTCTCAAGATCCACATATGAGTGAAAACATATGATATCTGTCTTTCTTTGACTGACTTATTGCACTTAGCATAATACCCTCCAGTTCCATCCACAGTGCTGTAAATAGCAGAATTTCATTTTTTCTCATTGCCAAGTAGTCTTCCATTGTATATATAAACCACATCTTCTTTATCCATTCATCCATTGATGGATATTTAGGCTATTTCCATAATTTGGCTATTGTTGAAAGCTCTGCTATAAACATTGGGGTACATGTGCTCCTATAATCAGCACTCCTGTATGCTTTGGATAAATTCCTAGTAGTGCTATTACTGGGCCGTAGGGTGATTCTATTTTTTAATTTTTTGAGTAACCTCCACACTGTTTTCCAGAGAGGCTGTATCAGTTTGCATTCCCACCAAAAGTGCAGGTGGGTTCCCATTTCTCCACAGCCTCACCAGCATCTGTTGTTTTCTGAGTTCTTAATTTAGCCACTGTAACCGGTGTGAGGTAGTATCTCAGTGTGGTTTTGATTTGTATTTCCCTGATGATTAGTAATGTTGAGCATCTTTTCATGTGTCTGTTGACCATCTGGATGTCTTCTTTGGAAAAGTGTCTACTCATGTCTTCTGCCCATTTCTTCACTGAATTATTTGTTTTTTGTGTGTTGTTTTTGGTAAGTTCTTTATTGATTTTGGATACTAACCCTTTATCCGATGTCATTTGTAAATATCTTTTCCCATTCCATCGGTTGTCTTTTAATTTTGTTGATTTTTTCCTTTGCAGTGCAGAAGCTTTTTATCTTCATGAGGTCCCAATTATTCATTTTTGCTATTAATTCCCTTGCCTCGGGAGATGTGTTGAGCAAGAAATTGCTGTGGCTGAGGTCAAAGAGGTTGTTGCCTGCTTTCTCTTCGAAGGTTTTGATGGCTTCCTGTCTTACATTTAGGTCGTTCATCCATTTTGAGTTTATTTTTGTGTATGGTGTAAGAAAGTGGTCTAGTTTCATTTTTCTGCAGGTTGCTATCCAGTTCTCCCAGCATCATTTGTTAAAGAGTCTGTCTTTTTTCCACTGGATATTCTTTCCTGTTTTGTCAAAGATTAGTTGGCCATTCATTTTTGGGTCTAGTTCTGGGTTCTCTGTTCTATTCGATTGGTCTATGTGTCTGTTTTTGCGCCAATGCCATGCTGTATTAATGATCACAGCTTTGTAGTAGAGGCTAAAGTCTGAGATTGTGATGCCTCCTTTTTTGGTTTTCTTCTTCAATATTACTTTGGCTATTCAGTGTCTTTTGTGGTTCCATACAAATTTTAAGATTGTTCTAGCTTTGAGAAGAATTCTGGTGCAATATCGACTAGGATTACATTGAATATGTAGATTGCTTTGGGTAGTATTGATATTTTATTAATATTTATTCTTCCAATCCATGAGCATGAAATATTTTTCCAATTCTTTGTCTTCTTCCATTTCCTTCATAAGTTTTCTATAGTTTTCAGCCTACAGATATTTTACATCTTTAGTTAGGTTTATTCCTTGGTATTTTATGGTTTTTGGTGCAATTGTAAATGGGATCAAATTCTTGATTTCTCTTTCTGTTGCTTTATTATTGGTGTATAGAAATGCAGCCTATTTCTGTACAGTGATTTTATAGCCTGTGACTTTGCTGAATTCATGTATCAGTTCTAGCAGCCTTTGGTAGAGTTTTTCAGGTTTTCCATGTAGAGTGTCATGTCGTCTGTGAAAAGTGAAAGTTTGACTTCTTCTTTACCAATTTGGATGTCTTTTATTTCATTTTGTTGTCTGATTGCTGATGCTAGAACTTCCAACACTATGTTAAGCAATAGTGGTGAGAGTAGATATCCCTGTCGTGTTCCTGATCTCAGGGGGAAAGCTCTCAGTTTTTCCCGATTGAGAATGATATTAGCTGTGGGCTTTTCATATGGCTCTTATGATGTTTAGGTATGTTCCTTCTATCCCAACTTTCTTGAGGTTTTTATTAAGAAAGGATGCTGTATTTTCTCAAATGCTTTTTGTGAATCTATTGACAGGATCATATGTTTCTTATCCTTTCTTATATTGATGTGATGTATCACACTGATTGATTTGCAAATATTGAACTAGCCCTGCAGACCAGGAATGAACCCACTGATCATGGTGACTAATTCTTTTTATATTCTGTTGAATTCAATTTGCTAGTATCTTGAGAATTATTTTTGCATCCATGTTCATCAGGGATATTGGCCTGTAATTGTCCTTTTTCATGGGGTCTCTGGTTTGGAAATCAATGCTGCCTTCATAGAATGAGGCTGGAATTTTTTATTCCCTTTCTATTTTTTAGAACAGCTTGAGAAAGATAGATATTAATTCTGCTTTAAATGTCTGGTAGAAGATGAAGTTAAGCTTTCACTTTTTGCAGATGGCATGATATTATACATGGAAAATCCGATAGACACCACCAAAAGTCTGATAGAACTGATACACAAATTCAGCAAAGTTGCAGGATACAAAATCAATGTACAGAAATTAGTTGCATTCTTATACTCTAATAATGAAGCAACAGAAAGACAAATAAAGAAACTGATCCCATTCACAATTGCACCAAAAGCATAAAATACCTAGGAATAAATCTACCAAAGATGTAAAAGATCTGTATGCTGAAAACTATAGAAAACTTATGAAGCAAATTGAAGAAGATATAAAGAAATGGAAAAACATTCCGTGCTCATGGGTTGGAAGAATAAATATTGTCAAAATGTCAATACTACCCAAAGCTATCTACACATTCAATGCAATCCCAATCAAAATTGCACCAGCATTCTTCTTGAAGCTACAACAAGCAATCCTAAAATTCATATGGAACCACAAAAGGCCCTGAATAGCCAAATTTTGAAGAAGAAGACCAAAGCAGGAGGCATCACAATC
The DNA here is from genome assembly GCF_016509475.1 of Prionailurus bengalensis. Lineage (NCBI taxonomy): Eukaryota > Metazoa > Chordata > Mammalia > Carnivora > Felidae > Prionailurus > Prionailurus bengalensis. The sequence continues at coordinate 71,983,730 of NC_057354.1, forward strand.
CCAGACTTTAGCCTCCACTACAAAGCTGTCATCATCAAGACAGCATGGTATTGGCACAAAAACAGACACATAGACCAATGGAATAGAATAGAAACCCCAGAACTAGACCCACAAACGTATGGCCAACTCATCTTTGACAAAGCAGGAAAGAATATCCAGTGGAAAAAAGACAGTCTCTTTAACAAATGGTGCTGGGAGAATTGGACAGCAACATGCAGAAGGTTGAAACTAGACCACTTTCTCACACCATTCACAAAAATAAACTCAAAATGGGTAAAGGACCTGAATGTGAGACAGGAAACCATCAAAACCCTAGAGGAGAAAACAGGAAAAGACCTCTCTGACCTCAGCTGTAGCAATTTCTTACTTGACACATCCCCAAAGGCAAGGGAATTAAAAGCAAAAATGAACTATTGGGACCTCATGAAGATAAAAAGCTTCTGCACAGCAAAGGAAACAATCAACAAAACTAAAAGGCAACCAACAGAATGGGAAAAGATATTCGCAAATGACATATCGGACAAAGGGCTAGTATCCAAAATCTATAAAGAGCTCACCAAACTCCACACCTGAAAAACAAATAATCCAGTGAAGAAATGGGAAGAAAACATGAATAGACAGTTCTCTAAAGAAGACATCCGGATGGCCAACAGGCACATGAAAAGATGCTCAACATTGCTCCTTGTCAGGAAATACAAATCAAAACCACACTCAGATATCACCTCATGCCAGTCAGAGTGGCCAAAATGAACAAATCAGGAGACTATAGATGCTGGAGAGGATGTGGAGAAACAGGAACCCTCTTGCACTGTTGGTGGGAATGCAAACTGGTGGAGCTACTCTGGAAAACAGTGTGGAGGTTCCTCAAAAAATTAAAAATAGACCTACCCTATTACCCAACAATAGCACTGCTAGGAATTTACCCAAGGGATACAGGAGTACTGATGCATAGGGGCACTTGTACCCCAATGTTTATAGCAGCACTCTCAACAGTAGCCAAATTATGGAAAGAGCCTAAATGTCCAACTGATGAATGGATCAAGAAATTGTGGTTTATATACACAATGGAGTACTACATGGCAATGAGAAAGAATGAAATATGGCCCTTTGTAGCAACGTGGATGGAACTGGAGAGTGTGATGCTAAGTGAAATAAGCCATACAGAGAAAGACAGATACCATATGGTTTCACTCTTATATGGATCCTGAGAAACTTAACAGGAACCCATGGGGGAGGGGAAGGAAAAAAACAAGAGAGAGGTTAGAGTGGGAGAGAGCCAAAGCATAAGAGACTCTTAAAAACTGAGAACAAACTGAGGACTGATGAAGGGTGGGAGGGAGGGGAGGGTGGGTGATGTGTATTGAGGAGGGCACCTGTTGGGATGAGCACTGGGTATTGTATGGAAACCAAATTTCATATATTAAAGAAAAATTTTAAAAAGGAAAAAATACAAATAAAAAAATAAATGTCTGGTAGAATTCCCCTGGGAAGCTATGTGGCCCAGGACTCTTACTTTGGAGATTTTTGATAATGGATTCAAGTTCTTCACTAGTTATGCGTCTGTTCAAATTTTCTATTTTTCCCTGTTTGAGTTTTGGTAGTGTGTGGGTGTTTAGGAATTTGTCCATTTCTTCCAAGTTGTCCAGTTTGTTAGCATATAATTTTTCGTATATGTTGGCCTACAATTTCTCTGATAATTGCTTGTATTTCTGAGGGATGGTTATGATAAATCCAGCTCATTCATGACTTTGTCTATTTGGGTCCTCTCCTCTCTTTGAGAAGCTTGGCTAGAGGTTTATCAATTTTGTTTATTTTTTCAAAAAGCCAGCTCTTAGTTTTATTGATATGTTCTTCTGTTTTTTTTTTAATTCTATATCATTTATTCCTGCTCAGATCTTTATTATTTATCTTCTTCTGCTGGCCTTGTGATTTCTTTGTTGTTCTATTTCTTGTTCCTTTAGGTATGCTGTTAGATTTTGTATTGGGGATTTTTCTTGTTTCTTGAGATAGGCCTGGATTACAAAGTAGTTTCCCTTAGGACTCTTTGCTGAATCCCAAAGGATTTGGACTGTTGTGTTTTCATTTTCATTGTTTCCATATATTTTTTAATTTCTTCTTTAATTGCTTCATTGACCCATTCATTTTTTAGTAAGATGTTCTTAAACTCCATGCATTTGGAGGTTTTCCAAGGTTTTTCTGTGGTTGATCTCAAGTTTCATAGCACTGTGATCTGAAAATGTGCATGGTATGATCTCAATTCTATTATCTTTATTGAGGGCTGTTTTGTGACCCAGTATGTGATCTATCTTGGAGAATGTTCCATGCACACTCAAGAAGAATGTGTATGATGCTTCAGGACGAAAAGTTCTAAATGTATCTCTCAAATGCATCTTGTCCAGTGTATCATTCAGGGCCATTGTTTCTTTATTGATTTTTTTTGTCTGGATGACCTGTCCATTGTTGTAAGTGGAGTATTAAAGTCCCCTGAAATTACCACATTCTTACCAATAGGATTGCTTATGTTTGTGATTAATCGTTTTATAAAACGATATATATAAAACAATAACTATAAAAAATATTTATTATTTAGGTGCTTTCAAATTCAGTGCATAAACATTTATAATTGTTAGCCCTTCTTGATGGATAGACCCTGTAATTATGATATAATGCTCTTTTTCATCTCTTGTTACTGCTTTTAGCTTAATATTTAGTTTGTCTGACACAGGTATGGCTACTGCAGCTTTCTTTTGACTTCTAGTAGCATGATAGATAGTTCTCCATCCCCTCACTTTCAATCTGAAGGTGTCCTCAGTCTAAAATGGGTCTCTTATAGACACCAAATAGATGGGTCTTGTTTTTTTTAATACATTCTGATACCCTATGTCTTTTGATTTGAGCATTTAGTCCATTTACATTCAGTGTTGTTATTGAAAGATATGGATTTAGACTCATTGTGTTATCTGTAGGTTTCATGCTTACAGTGATGGCTCTGATCCTTTGTGGTCTTTGCAACATTTCACTCAGAGTCCCCCTTAGGATCTCTTGTTGGCCTGGTTTAATGGTGATGAATTCCTTCAGTTTTTGTTTGTCTGGGAAAACCTTTATCTCTCCTTCTATTCTGAATGACAGGCTTTCTGGATAAAGGATTCTTAGTTGCATATTTTTCTTATTCAGCACATTGAAAATTTCCTGCCACTACTTTCTGGCCTGCCAAGTTTTAGTAGATAGGTCTGCTACTACCCTGATGTGTCTACCCTTGTAGGTTAAGGCCCCTTTATCCCTAGCTGCTTTCAGAATTCTCTCTTTATCTTTGTATTTTGCCAGTTTCACTACAATAAGTCATGCAGAAGATCGATTCAAATTATGTCTGAAGGGAATTCTCTGTGCCTCTTGGATTTCAATGTCTATTTCCTTCCCCAGATTGGGAAAGCTATGATCTCAAGTAAACCTTCTGCCCCTTTCTCTTTCTCTTCTTTTGGAACTACTATGATACAGATATTATTCCATTTCATTGAGTCACTAAGTTCTCTAATTCTCCCCTCATGGTCCAGAATTTTTTAATCTCTCTTTTTCTCAGCTTCCTCTTTTTATACAAATTATCTTCTATTTTACTTATTCTCCACTCTGCCTCTAGTTTATTTTTCACCTCATTTACAGCATTTTTAAATTTATTTTCTCTATTTTTTCATCCCTTGATCTCTGCAGCAATAGATTCTCTGCTGTCTTCTATGTTTTTTCAAGGCCAGCGATTAATAACTATTATTCTAAATTCTTCTTTAGCTATATTGTTTATATCTGTTTTGATCAATTCTTTTTTTTAACGTTTATTTATTTTTGAGACAGAGAGAGACAGAGCATGAACAGGGGAGGGTCAGAGAGAGAGGGAGACACAGAATCTGAAACAGGCTCCAGGCTCTGAGCGGTCAGCACAGAGCTCGACTCGGGGCTCAAACTCACAGACCACGAGGATCATGACCTGAGCCAAAGTCGGCCGCTTAACCGACTGAGCCACCCAGGTGCCCCTGTTTTGATCAATTCTTTAGCTGTCATTTCTTCCTGGAATTTCATTTGAGGAGACTTCTTCCATTTCATCATTTTGGCTAGTTTTCTGCCCCTTATGTGTTTTAAAAGCTTGTTATGTGTCCTGCACCTACGAGCACTACTGTATTAGAGGGGTCCTACACTTTCCACAGCCTGGCCCTTTAGGAGGGGTTTTTTGGACTGTGTCACTTGTTCTCAGTTGTTGTGACTCTGGTTATTTTATCTCCCTACTCATAGTGATGTTTTGGACCCTCCACCAAGTGTGCTTTGATTTGTTTGCTGAAGTAGCCTTTATGAAGCTTAGCCACATTTGTAAAAGGTCAGTTGTTCTTTCCATTTCCCCATTATATTTTCTTTATCCACGCATCTCTTAGACACTTAAGTTTTTTCCATGGCTTGGGTTTCATAAATAATGCCTGAAATCTGCTGCTTTCTTGTTGCCTCTGGATTTGGCAGGTGAGCCACTCATGGATTTTGTATCCTAGTTCCAAAACTTTTGCATTATGCAATTTCAGACTTTATTTGAGCTTCCCCCTACCCACCTCTACCTCCAGCCTCCTCACCTGACTGGTTCCAGAAACTGGCCACAGTGGGACTGGGGCTGGGGTTGCAAAGGGTCTGACTTAGAAAACAGTACTGAATCCACCATCAGGCTGGGCATAACTTCAAAATCCGACTGGGTCCAGGGTCAGACTGGGTCCAACTTAGAACCAAGTACTTCTATAGTTTAGTCTGAGCTATTTTCTCCAAGAAACCTAGCCATACGTTAGTCTTTTCCAAACCAATTTATCAGTCAGTGCTTTGTTTCAGACAAAAGAATTCATTCTACATAAGAGAAAATTGATTTATTCCAAATTATTTGATATCTTACAAAATGTCTACAGGGACAGTGTACCAAGCTTGGATGCTATACAGCTTGAAACAGGAAAAATGCCTATCATACCATAAAACTGTTTCCATGGAAATCCCACTTCTTTTTCTGGTGGTTAATTGAGTCTATGCAACAGGAACTAGAGGCCAGCACTTTTATTAGCCAATGAGGCAAACCCTACAACTCCATGAGGCCATGCTTGCCAGGACTCCTTAGTCACAGAATGTTAGCTCTCACCTTTCATGTCTCCTGCAGATGAGTCTGTTTGATGGATGCTGGCCAAATGTCTACACCTAAGAGAACCTGGGAATGATCATTTAATAATTCTACCTAGGGAGGCCTAGATTCATGATATTGGAGAACCACCAAAGTGGACAGGGATATTCAAAAGATTTGGGGCTTCCATAAATGACAAATGTGTCCTGAGAACCATGTTCATATTTTTTATCCAACAATCTTTTCCTGATATTTTTGCAACTATTTTGATTCCATTAGTGCTTACTTCCCAAAAGGCCCACTTGCACCTGTAGAAGAACTTAAGTGTATTAAGAGGTAGCTATTTCTACTTTTACCAGTGTGGCTGACATGAAGACAGAAGTATGTTTGCCAGATCACTTATTTTCTATGTATGTCTAAGCTGATATATGTTGATTAGATTTACAATTAGAAAAGTTGCATAGTTTCTATTAGAAATGGTTCTTAAGTTCTTTGTCTCCTGTCAGTCTGTCTCCTGTCTCCTGAATCCTGTCAGTTAGATCCCCTTGTTGCTGTTGTTTTCCTAATTGGTTTTGAACAGTGCTAGAACAAATGCCACAGATGAGGTCTTTATGCTTATTTATTTCATCATGTACATAAGCCATATTGAAAGTTTAAAATGTCTTGCAAAGTTGCTTAACTTAGTCCTATATGAGAAGTTGGAGGTTTTTCTATTGTGAAATATAAAAATATATAAGGGAAGTGAGTAGCATGTGATACTTCAGTCCAGAAAATGATTAATATTTTCTCTGGGAGAGCAATGGGATCCTATCTTGATTTTCGTCATAATGACTTCTCTCAAGCCAGCAGTAGAGGGCTTGTGCTCTACAGATTTGATATAGTAAATGCCTAAGACAAAGCTTGGATCTTCCTCCCTGGTCTATTCAATAAATACCTGCAAGATGTAACAATGAAAGAAAATTTCTCCCGTCTTTAAAAAGAAAGCTGTTTTCAGCTAGCAATCCCATAGCACACTGAAGGGATAGAATTATGTGGGAATGTAAAAGTACCATACCTCTCAGGTAAATGGACACTTACCCTGTGCAGCTATGAAGAGGTAATTGGAGTCTGAAGTGTAAAGTATAATGGACAGTTATTGAGGCATTTTGAAGTGGTTGGGCTGTATTTTGCACTATCTGTGTGATAACATTCTTCATGGTCTGTAATCTTTTGTGTAAGTTTGCTTTAGGAATTTAATAAGTTTAGAGTTAGAAAATTTGAACATCTCTCTCAGATATCCAAAGATGGCCTGTCTCTGACTCCCAGGGAAACCACTCCATGGAGATCATGCACAAAAACCATTTCAGTATTATTTTGTTTATTTTTAGTTACAGGATAAAAAAATAAATTTCCAATTCTGTGTCTCCCTCTCTCTCTGCCCCTCCCCCATTCATGCTCTGTCTCTCTGTCTCAAAAATAAATAAACGTTAAAATAAATACATACTATACATACATACATACATACATACATACAGTAGTCTCTGGCTTTAGTATTTTCTCACATGGTAAGATCTGAGCTTCTAAACCTGGGGGGTAGTCAGCTCTGATGAAAAGGGTCAGGGTTTCATTTCTGTATCCAAGATCTTCAACTCCTCAGTTTATGAGCTGAGTTGTATTCTCACAAGACCTTAATCATAAACATCACTTTAACAGCTACTCTGCAGGTACAGATGATTACCTTCTTCAATAGGGTTAGAGAGTGTAGTAATTAATTTGTTACTTCTCTTAAGCTTCTCTTCACACTTCTGCTCCTCAGTCTACAGTTGTTCTCTAGTCTCCCAGTTTTCATCTCTTTCATGTTATTTCTGAATTTCTCCTCCTTTCCCTTCACTACCAAACTTTAGGAAATTGTTGTGCACACTCATATTTATTTAACATTTCTGATTCATGGTTCTGTACACTAGCAACTGTTTTCAGACTTCATGAAAATAGTTCTTACAGAAGCTACTGAAGTCAATCTTACCACATAGCTCTGTTCAGTCTCTTGCTTCCTCCTTTGTGTGGTCTATGATACACTTGACCATGTAGTACTAGGATATTTCCCTTTAGATCCTTGATAGCACTGTCTTCTAGTTCATTTTCTAATTCTTACACTGTTGTTCCTTCATCTCCAAACATGAGTTCTCTTCCTAATCAAGTACCTTGTACACTGGTATACCCTACTGATCTCTCAATTCTCTCTTTTGTCTCCGGAATCTTTCTCTAATTGATAGCTTCTACTGCCATACCTCTAATCACTAATATTCTCTATCCCTAAACTATTCTGAGAAACCTAATTAGTCACATATATGTTTAATCTTTGTGCCCAATATATAATTTATTTCAGAGATAATATTTTAAGCTACCAAATATGCACACCTAACCTTTTTTTGCCTTCTTGCTTTAAAAAGAAACATAGTGTAGGAAACTCTAGTAGCTGTGTTATAATCTCAAGAGCAAAGGCAAACATAGGAAGGATAATAGATTCAAATTATGACAAGAGTCTGCATCTCTGAAGGTGTTTCTGAGCAGCATTTATGAAAGCAAAAAAAAGCCCCTATAAAGTTAATATTAGTGGAAAGTCTGTGATTTGCAGCTAAATGCATTCCTATATGATACATTCATCTTCCTTTTTCCAACATTTCTTTCCACCTCTAAATCCCCTCATATTTATTTCTCAAATGACAATTATTTCATCATCCATACAGTAGCGAAAGCCTTTTAACCACTGTGATTTCATTCTTCTCCTTCAACCTGCATGACAATGGTCCCCTGATATATTTGATCTTTTCCTGCCTCCATTCCCACTGTCATTCAAAAATACGAAATGGACAATTACAAATATTATCTAGTTGATATCCCATGTTCAGTGTTCTCCCACACCCAAATCATGTTATTTTCCAGAGATTCTCAAACTACATGTCAAGATGCAACTATATCATGATCATTTTGTTACTGCTAACAAAGCTACAAAGCTTTTGAGTAATATGCATGTTTTATATAATAAAGAAGATACTAGAATAATGCTCTAATATTGTTTTGGTTAGGCAATTTTTATTTTAATTTTTTGAGAGCTAGGGAAAAGGGTAAAATGTAGCTAGTGTATTAGTAACCATTTTAGATATTACCAGGGGATTGTTTTTTCTTTCCATGTGAACACCATCTTCTATGTGTGTCAGGGCAGAGAAAGAAAATTGAGGATCATAATATAAAAGTACATTTTCTTAGCAAGAAGAAGAAGAAAAGCCTTGAATGAGTCCTTTGCTCTCTATATACTTACTGTCCTCTTTTTCCATCACTTTACACAATCCTAGCATTTTTTCATTTTCCTTGCTTTGAATAATGTGTTGTCTGCATCTGAATTATCCTTTCCCCAACTGGTAAGCTCAGCATATCACCTCTTCCAAGAAACCTTCTTTAGATACTACCCAGACTGTAATGAATCTCTCTCATTTGAAAATGCTTCTATTATGGTATTCACCATGTGTTGTAACTACAACTATTCTCCATTGTCATATTTACCTAAAGCAAAGTCTGTATTTTTAAATAGCATTTTTGTTAATTGTCCACTAGAAATTGTTCTGTGTTCATTTTTGTGGTGCTCAGTCAGGCATGACCACAAAAGAAGATACAGGAGAGGCTCAGGAAAAACAAAGTTTGTTATACCTGCAGGTCCTAGGGTTAAGATCAAGGGGAGAACCTCGGCCACTGTCTCTACTGGAGTTTCCATAGGAAAGTTGAGGCAGAGTAAACCATTAAAGATTGGCTACAATGAATAATTTCTGAAGGCTCTAATCCATAGGTGTAGTGTCTAGTTGCCTGGTACCCAGTCTTTGGATGATTAAAGCAGAGGGAGGAATAATGCTTCCTGGGTTATCAGCCAGGTAAAGGAGGTAGGGTTCTGTATCCATTAGTGTGCTTATCAAAGGCACGCTCTAGGCTGAGCCTTTTGCTATCTTTAAGAATTGGGTAGCACTATGAGGGGCAGTCTCTCCCCTGCCAGGAAAGTCAAAACATAAAAGTAGGAAATAGAAACTATAAACAGTACAAAAATGAATTGTCCCATGAAATAATTAGAAAAATGAAACGGAAAGTTGGTTTTAGTCAAGGAGTCTCCACAGAAAGTGAAGTGTTACATTGAGTTTTAGGAGAGAAATGTAGACATCCTGGGAAAAGTAAATGTTAGCACAGAACTGTTTGTCTCTTAGCTTTCAATTTACTAAGATACTTGTAAAAGATGCTGATGCTTTGATGCTACATTTTTAGCATCATACTGGTACCTGGTCAGAGTGGTTTAATTAATTGTGCATATTAAAATTGGCCCTTGAACAACATGGGTTTGAACTGTGCAGGTCCAGTTGAACACAGATTTTTTTTTTTCTGATAAACACCATACAGTACTGTAAATATATCTTCCCTTCCTTATGATTTTCTTAATAACACTTTCTCTAGGTTACTTTATTGTAAGAATATGGTATACACTATATATATACAAAATGTGTTAATTGATCATTAATGTTATGGATAAGGCTTCTGGTCAACAGTAGGCTATTTGTAGTTGTATATTTTTAACTGTGTTGCGGGGGGAGTTGACACCCCTAATCCCTCCATTGTCCAAGGGTCAACTTTCTCCTTAGGCTCTCACTGAATTGTTTAGTAGGATTGTGCTTTGTCTTTTCAAGAACCAACAAGATCTCAGGGAAAAATTCTGCTAATTGGGTATTAGTGGCTTTTGAATTCAGTACAGTGTTTTTGAACACCTACTACGTGAAAGGCATTATGCTAAGGGATCATCAAATCTGAATTCTTTTTTTTTTTTTAACGTTTATTTATTTTGGGGACAGAGAGAGACAGAGCATGAACGGGGGAGGGGCAGAGAGAGAGGGAGACACAGAATCGGAAACAGGCTCCAGGCTCTGAGCCATCAGCCCAGAGTCCGACGCCGGGCTCGAACTCACGGACCGCGAGATCGTGACCTGGCTGAAGTCGGACGCTTAACAGACTGCGCCACCCAGGCGCCCCTAAATCTGAATTCTTTTATTCTAACTTCCAGATGAGGCATACTGAAAGTATATTATTAAACAAGCATTTATTAAGTACCGTATTTGTGTGTGTATGGATAGAAGATAGCTATTCAGCACTATTTTAACAGGTATGATAGTAGAAAACAATAGCCCTTTTAAACTTACACATAGGCAAATATCAGAAAGCCAAAACAAATGTAAGCACATAAGAAAGTGTTTGGGGAACAAAAAGCCATGAAGGATCACTGCCAACTCGTTCAAGCAGTGCAGACTCGTTGAAGTGCACCATCTTGAATTTCATTAAACAAAATCATGTAATTCCTGAGGAGAAGGGAAAAGGATTCCCCTATCAAGGAAAGGAGGCAGAAACATAATAATGGAGGAAGAGAAGCCAAGGGCCAATTTCAGAAGTAGCAAGAGATAGACTGAAGTTGTAAAGTAAAGCAACCAAAGATGGAGTAGGCCAAATTGAAACCTTTGGAAAACTTTTTAAACAAGTTTTTTTTTAATTAAACTTTGCCTTTTATGTGTTATTACTACAATTTTATTTTTTAATGTTTATTTATTTTTGAGACAGAGAGAGAGACAGAGCATGAGTAGGGGAAGGGCAGAGAGAGGTAGACACAGAATCTGAAACAGGTTCCAGGCTCTGAGCTGTCAGCACACAGCCCAACGTGGGACTTGAACTCAGGAACAGCAAGATCGTGACCTGGCCCAAAGTTAGACACTTAACCAACTAAGCCACCCAGGTGTCCCTGTTATTACTACAATTTTAGCTGCTGATTATGTGAAGCAAGCAGAGTCCAAAGGATATATTCACTCATGTAAGGTTCATAGTAATCTTGTGAGGTATGAAATATTAACACCCTTTTACAGATGGGACCCTGGTGTTAAAAAAGAGGAACAGAGTGCAGGAGTCCATGCAGATCTCCTAGTGTCTGTGGAGAATGCTCTTAGCCACTGTGCTATAATATCAAAGGGGTGCTTGGAAGTATAGGACAAAAGTAGAGTAGAAATGGCAAGCCCTATAAGGAAAAAGTTATTGCCAGTAGTTCTTGGACCTTTTAATTTATCTAGATGCCGATGAAGAAATTGGATTGAAAAATGTAACCAAGATACACTTCTTACTGTAACATTAGACACCTGTAAGGATCTTAGAGTTTTCATTCACCCTGATATTTAAGGAGGCAGAAAGCAATGCATACACAGAATTAGGTATCTCAGTGTGTCAGTCATCCTTCTCTTTCCCTGCCACCATAGGCATGCTCTCATTTGTAGCCTTTGCCTTTATTCTCTGACACATAAGAAAAAGGAATATTTGATAAAGAATATAAAACGCAAGTGATCAGACAAGGCTTTAGACAAATATTTTAGTTCCAGAATGTTTATAGCATGTGTTTTGATGTTTCTAAATTACCATATGTTTTTATTATAAACAGGGACTGCTTCATTTGTTGAATAGCAATGATACATTATGTTGACTATTTCTGACACTGAGTTTGAAACTTAAGAGGGAAAAATTATCCTCTAACATTAACCTCTAAACAGAGAGACAGAGAATGAGTAGGGGAGGGGCAGAGAGAGGTAGACACAGAATCTGAAACAGGTTCCAGGCTCTGAGCTGTCAGCACACAGCACACAGCCCAATGTGGGACTTGAACTCAGGAACAGCAAGATCATGACCTAGCCCAAAGTCAGACCTTTAACCAACTGAGCCACTCAGGTGTCCCTGTTATTACTATAATTTTAGCTGCTGATTATGTGAAGCAAGCAGAGTCCAAAGGATGTATTCGCTCATGTAAGATTCATAGTATTCTTGTGAGGTATGAAATATTAACACCCTTTTACAGATGGGACCCTGGTGTCCAAAAAGAGGAGGAACAGAGTGCAGGAGTCCATGCAAATCTCCTAGTCTCTATGTTGAAGATGAAGTCTCTAGATGCAGATGAAGAAATGGGATTGAAAATGTAACCAAGGGATACACTTCTTATCGTAACATTAGACACCTGTAAGGACCTTAGAGTTTTCATTCACCCCAATATTTAAGTAGGCAGGAAGCAATGCATACACAGAATTAGGTATCTCAGTGTGTCAGTCGTCCTTCTCTTTCCCTGCCACTGTAGGCATGCACTCATCTATAGCCTTTGCCTTTATTTTCTGACACATAAGAAAAAGGAGTATTTGATAAAGCATATAAAATGCAAGTGATCAGTCAAGGCTTTACACAATTAACCTCTAAATTAACCTCTAATATTGACTAGTAATTTTTTTAAATCTCCACACTGCTAAGTAGGTAAGAAAAATATTGCTACCATCACAATCCCCCAGTTTTTATCTCAGAATACAAACCATCTTATTTTAAAAGCTTGAAAGCAATTCTTCATGCAACCGAATCCTGGCTGGAGTTGTGTGGGATGATGCCGCCAAGGCTGTAATGAACAACTCCAACATCCCAGAACTGTGTCTGCCTGACAGAGCAATGTATACAAACCCGTTCCTAGCTTTTATTGGGCTGCACCAAGTGTACAATTCTCCAGTGAGCCCAGGAGTCAGAAACTGTCAATTACAAAGAAATGGTTGGCAGACTGAATGAATATTTGTGTGTAATTATCACAGCATCCACCAGCAGCAAAGACTCCAGAATGGTGCACACAAATGTTAGTGTCCTTTCCCTGCATAAAACACCCATTTTTACACTGTGTGATATCAATGCCTAACAGAGGTGATGAGACAGGATGCAGGCAATTTATTTTGCCAGCCACATGTAACCCAAGATGTTACTCATCACTGAACAGCTACTGCTTTTGCCAAAAGCATTATTTTCAAAAATTTAAGAGTCTAAGCTTTCCTTTGGCCATCCTAGAGCACCCTTTTCCTCTAGCTTTATAGTCCTAAAGGTCATGCTTTTAAATAGTCACAAGCTCTCAAGCAATGAGCCTTTCCAGAGTCTCTTTTCCTCATATATAAAAAAGGGGGTTGATGGATATTTTAACTCAGATATCTTATGATATTGTAATACCCATATTTCCTTTCCTTTCCATTTGCTTTGTATTAGTTCTTTAGATTGTTGAAAGAGAAAAAAATAAGAATTACCACCTTCCCTGAATAGTGATGAGGGTTTTTTTATTTGAACTATATTTTCTTTTTTGTGTGGCTAAACACTCCTTTGAAAATCTAAAAATGGTCTGCATCTTCCTGTCAAATATGTTCATAGGTACACATGCATACCTACCCATGATGACTTCATGGACTTGTGATCTCTGCAGTCACACAGGGTCTGCTGCTCAGTAGTTTCTCACACTTTAACATCTGCTGTCACTATCTTGAATTCTTAGTAACTTTTACTTTTGATTTTGTGTTTTGTAAAAGAAGTTCAATGGGATAATGCGACATGAGCAGAGAAGAATGGGAAGTAGGTGTGTCCCCTGTGCTTGCCTTTCTATTTGTATATAGAATACCCAACACCCAAGAAGCATGGGATTCCAGTGCACCCACAGCATGTGGGGTGAAGCAAGATTCAAATCGAGGACAAGGTAAATGTGTATATCTACTACAGATAAGCAGGGAAGCCAAGAAGCCAAACTTTCAAATCAAACCACAGCTTGCTCCAAATACAGAAAGGTGACAATGGTGTTCTGAGAAACACAATTAACCAGGACCCCTGTGGTATCCTTTCTTGTTTCTTCTACTTACTTGTATTAACCAATAACCTACACTGAAAAACTGACATAGAAAGAAAAGATTGGGCAACCCATAGTCCCTTTTCCATTAAGTCCTTCCTGACATGTCAGAAAGGCATAAGTAATGAGTGTAGACAGAGTGTATTTATACCAAGAAGTGAAGTAAAAACAGTTGTGTTAGTTTTGTACAGTGTTTTTGCTGCTCTGGTGAGAACAAAATACATAATTACAAACTACAAAATAAGAATTATGCAAGTTTGGTCATTTTGCATACAGGTTAAGTGCTTTTATATTTGTATTGCACAGTATGCAGATGATCCTTGAACAGTGTGGGAGTTAAATATGCCAACTCCCCACTACACACACAGTAAAAAAAAAAAAAACCCACCACATTCAACTTTTGACTCCCTAATAACTTAACTACTGATAGCCCTCTGTTGACCAGAAGCCTTACCACAACATAAACAATTGATTAACACATACAACATACAAAATATGTATTAAATGCTGTATTATTACAATAAAGTAAGCTACAAAAAATTTTTAAGCTTATTTTTTTAATATATGAAATTTGTCAAATTGGTTTCCATATAACACCCAGTGCTCATCCCAAAAAATGCCCTCTTCAATACCCATCACCTACCCTCCCCTTCCTCCCACCCTCCATCAACCCTCAGTTTGTTCTCAGTAGAAAAGAAAATGTTAAAAGAAAATCCTAAGGGAGAGATCTCAGAGAATGATAGTAGAGTAAGAGGATGGTGAGCTTACCTCCTTCCACAGACACACCAAGGCAACAACTACATGTATTGCAACTGACTCTGAAAAAGATCTGAAGACTGGCCAAACAGATCTTCCACAGCTAGACACGAAGAGAAGGCCACATCAGAAAAGATAAGAAAGGCAAAGCTTTGACTGGGAATCAGCACTCTGGCATGACTACCCAGACATAGGAGGGACATCATAAGCAAGAAGGAGTAAGGAGAATAGACCCCACATCTGGTATCCCCTAACAGGAAACTGAGTCTCAACCAATAAAGAGCCAGCATGCTAAATAACTTGGCCTAAGATACAGCCCCAAATCAGCAATTTTCAAAGTTCCTGGGATATACATGAAGGATATTTATTAACTAATTTTAGCATAAATTCTATAGGGGCAGGATCTGCAGGATCTTTCTCTGGGAACAAAAGCACTGGTAGGTATCATTTGTTGTACCTTCTCCCAGCCTAGATAACCAGGCACTTTCAGGAACCAGTGCTGACACTCTCCATCTACCTTGCTACCACCAGGAGCCTTGCCCTGACATTCCTACCTGATCCAACCCACCTCCAGCAGACAACACTCCAAAGCAGCTCCTCCATGACACCTGGGGAGGATGGGATAAAATCCTGCCCATCAGTGCACTCAGGGTTTGTGCAACTGGGCCTCTCAGCCAGGTGCACATACAGAAATCCCTACATACCAGTATGACTTGACTCCAGCAGTCAGTCACAGCTCAGCCACAACAGAAGGGCACACATAACCACAAAGAGGACATGGATGGAGCACTTGGTTCTGGTGACGAGAAGAGATTGTTCTATAGGGCAGGAGAAGAATCCTTTTGCATAAAGCCACTGCTTAAAGATCAGGAGATAGAGATGACCTCCTAATAGGTAAAAACAAACATGGAGAGTTAAACAAAATGAGGAGAGAGAGGATTATCTCCCAATTAAAAAAAAAAAGGACAAAAATCACAAGGGAAAAAGGATAAAAGAAATAGAGATAAGCAATATGCCTGACAGAGTTCCAAGTAATGGTCGTAAAAAATACTCCCCAGATCTTAGAGGGTACAGAAGAATGAATCAATGATTTGGAAGAATGGGTAATAGAAAGCAAATAGGGTGAAAAGCAAAAAGAATGAGAATAACAAACGAGGATTGATTAAGGAACCCTGCAATATCATCAAGAATGATATTCACATTATAGGGACCCCAGAAGGAGAATAGAGAGAAGGGAGCTGATAACCTCCCTTAACTAGAGAAAGACACCTTTCCAAGTCCAGGATGCACAGTGAGCCCCAAAATGAATCCAAGGAGAACCACCAGACAGCTAATAATTAAAATAACAAAAATAAAGGGAGAAAATTATAGTAATACAACCGTAAAAGGGGACTTTAAAACCCCACTTACATTAATGGATGGATCAACAAGACAAAAACCCAATAAGGAAATAGTGGCTTTGACTTACACATTCTTTTCAAAGGGCACATGGAACATTCTCCAGGATAGGTCAGTACATTTAAGAAAACCATAATTACATCAACTGTTTTTTCCAATCTCAATGGTACAAAACTAGAAATCAATTGAAGAAAAGAACTGTAAGAAACACAGACATGTGGAGACCAAATAACCTGTTACTAAAAAAACCAGTCAATGTTTTATGAAGTGAAAAATGAAAAAATTAAAACGAAATGAAAAAAATCAATGAAAAAGTTAAAGAGGAAATCAAAAACTACAGAGACACAAATGAAAACAGAAACACTGCAGTTCAAAATCTTTGCAATACAGCAATAGTAGTTCTAAGAAAGAAGTTTATGGCAATACGGACCTATCTCCAGAAAAAAAGAATATCAAAAAATCTATCCTTAAACCTAAAAAAGCTAGAAAAAGAATAAAGCAAGCCCAAAGTTAGTGGAAGAAAGCA
Source organism: Prionailurus bengalensis (assembly GCF_016509475.1). Classification (NCBI taxonomy): domain Eukaryota; kingdom Metazoa; phylum Chordata; class Mammalia; order Carnivora; family Felidae; genus Prionailurus; species Prionailurus bengalensis. Next base: position 72,000,260 of record NC_057354.1, read on the forward strand.
AACAATAAAGACCAGAAAGGAAATAAATAAAATAGAGACTCAAAAAAGGATAGAGAAGATCAATGAGACTAGAACCTCGTTCTTTGAAAAGATAAACAAAACTTAGAAACCTTTAGTGAGACTTATCAAGAAGAATAGAGAGGACTCAAGGAAATAAAATTGGAAATTAAAGAGACACTACAGATATACAGAAAATTATATGCCAGACAATTGGACAACCAAGAAGAAATGGACAAGTTCCTAGAAACATACAGTCTTCCAAAAGTGAAATATGTAGAAAGACGAAAATCTGAACAGACCAATTACTAATAATGAAATTGAACAGGTAATCAAAAATTCCCAACAAACAGAAGTCCAGGATAAGATGCATCACAGGTGAATTCTACCAAACTGTTAAAGAAGATTAAATACCTATCTTTTTTAAACTATTCCAAAAGGTAGAAAAGGGAAGAATGTTTCCAAATTCATTCTATGAGGCAAGTATTATCAAAACCAGAGAAAAATTTTTAGCAAACCAAATTCAACAGTACCTTCAAAAGAACCATTCACCACAACCAAATGGAATTTGAGAGATGCACATATAGTTCAATGTGCACACATCAATCAACATGATACACCACATTAACAAAACAAAGGATAAAAATTATGATGATCTCAGTAGATGCAGAAAAGTCATTTCACAAAATTTAACATATATTCATGATTAAAACTCTCAACAAAATGGATTTAGAAAGCAAAATAAAGGCCATATATGACAAACCTACAGTAAATATCAACAATGAAAATCTGTAAGCTTTTCCCTATGATCTGGAACAAGAGTAAGTATGTCTACTCTCACCACTTTTATTAGACATAGTACTGAAAATCCTACCCATTACATTCAGATAAGAAAAAGAAATAAAAGCCACCTATATTGGTGAGGAAGAAGTAAAACTGTTACTGTTTTCAGGTGACAAGACAATATATAGAAAATCATAAAGAGTCCACAAAAAATCTAGAACTAATAAATAAATTCAATAACGTTGCAAGATGCAAAGTCAATATACAGAAATCTGTTGCATTCCTATACACTAATAATGAAATAGCAGAAAGAGATATTAAAGCAATCCCATTTCTTAACTGTATTAAAAAGACTAAAATACCTAGTAATAAATTTAAAGAGGTCAAAGACCTATACTCTCAAACTATGCTGGTAAAAGAAATTGAACACAACACAAACAAATGGAAAGGTATACCATGCTCATGGAAGTGGAGGGATTAACATGTCGCTACTACCCAAGGCTATGTACAGATTAATCAAAATACCAACAGCAATTTTTACAGAACTAGAACCAAAAACAAGAACCTAAAATTTGTATGCAAACACTAAAAACTACAACTAGCCAAAGTAATCTTGAGAAAGAAGAACAAAGCTGGAGTCATCACAATCCCAGATTTCAAACTATACTACAAAATTAGGGTAATCAAAACAATATGATACTGGCCAAAAACCAGACATATAAATCAATAAGGCAGAATTGAGAGCCCAAAAATAAACCAATGTTTATATGGTTAACTAATCTATGACAAAGGAGGCAAAAATATACTGTGAGGAAAAGATAGTCAAGTAAATAAATGGTAATGGGAAAACTGGACTACTTGCTTACCATATACAAAAATAAACTCAAAATGGATTAAAGACCTAAATGTAACATCTGGCACCATAAAACTCCTAGAAGAAAACAAAGGAAGTCATCTTTTGGACATCAACCTTAGTAATATACTTTTGGATTTTTCTTCCCAAACAAAGGAAGCAAAAGCAAAAACAAACACTTGGTATTATATCAGACTGAAAATCTTTTGTATGGCAAAGGAAACCACCAACAAAATGACAAGGCAGCCTAGTGAGCTGGGAAGATATTGGCAAATTATGTATCTAATAAAGAACTAATATCCAAAATGTGTAAAGAATTTACACAACTCAACACCAAAAAAATAATAATAATCGGATTTAAAAATGATCTTGAATAGGACCTGAATAGGCATTTTTCCAAAGAAGACATACAGATGGCCAACAGACACATAAAAAGATACTCAACATCATTCATTGTCAGGGAAGTGCAAATACACAACAAGATATCACCTCACACCAGTCAGAATGGCTAATAACAAAGATGAGAGATAAAATGTGTTGGTGAGGACATGGAGAAAAGGGAACTCTGGTGTACTGTTGGTTGGAATGTAAATAAGTCAGACAAAGACAAATACCATATGATTTCACTTATATGTAGAATCTAAAAAAAACAAATGAACAACCAAGAGAAACAGACTCACAGAGAACTAATTAATGGTTGCCAGCAGTGAGGTAGGTAAGGCAATAGGCAAAATAGGGGAGGGGATTAAGACGTACAAACTTCCAGTTATAAATAAGTTGAAAAGTACAGCATAGGGCATATATTTAATAATACTGTAATAACTTTATATGGTGACAGATGATAACTGCACCTACCATGGTAAGCATTTAGTGATGTATATGATTGTTAAAAATATAAACAGAGATCATAAGGAAGAGGAAATACATTTATAGCACTGCACCATATTTATCAGGGGAAAATGTGCAGTTCAAACCATGGTAGAATACATGTCAATAATTTTTTTAGGCTTCTCCAAGTTAGTATTTAAGTTCCAGTTAACATACAATGTAATATTAGTTTCAGGCATACAATTTTGAGATTCACATGCCAATAATTTAAAATTATTTCATTTTTCTTAGAAATTAAACATGGCCAGTCAAAAGACAAACCATGGGAGAAAGGGAAAAAAATGTATATTTTAGTACCTTAAAGATAGTACAGTTTCTAAACATGGGACTTTTGGGGCGCCTGGGTGGCGCAGTCGGTTAAGCGTCCGACTTCAGCCAGGTCGCGATCTCGCGGTCCGTGAGTTCGAGCCCCGCGTCAGGCTCTGGGCTGATGGCTCGGAGCCTGGAGCCTGTTTCCGATTCTGTGTCTCCCTCTCTCTCTGCCCCTCCCCCGTTCATGCTCTGTCTCTCTCTGTCCCAAAAATAAATAAAACGTTGGAAAAAAAAATTAAAAAAATAAATAAATAAACATGGGACTTTTTTCCAAAAACTTTTTGAATAAAGGGCTCAACAGTTCCATTTTTACTGAAATCCCAAATTTTGTAGCCAGCCCCGTGCTTATAAATATTTTACATAAAATTTCAAGAGATTCTGAAATCCTTACAACATAGGAAGAAGAGGACATATCACTGTATTTGTCATTGTACTTAGTTTGCTTGGCCTGCCATAACACTACAGACTAGGGAATACCTAGAGAGAGTGATTATTGCTAATGTCAAAATGCAAAGACTTTGTTACTGACTTAACTCCTTTCTTGAATTCTCTAAGTACCTCTCTACCTGAAGGGTACCTTGAAATATCCTATGACTTAAGATAACCCTTACTCTTTTTTTTTATAAGAGTTTTATGATCTAGCATAACCAATAACCAAGACAAAAAGAATTTTAAAACTTCTGTGCTAATAATAAATTGAGATTGTTCTTTAATTATCTAGACCTCTCAAAACAATAATTGTCTGTGTTTCAATGTTCTACATTGTTTTTTAATGAATACACATCAAGAAAACATATGTATCTGGTTGATTCCATTAAGTAAATTCCATTAATGTGTCTAAATACTTCTTGGCCCATATCTAAAATTAATCTCTAATAGAATTTGGAGGCTTTTAATTATTTCTGTTCTCATAAACCTATAAATGTCTCATCAGTCATGTTCCCAGAAATTGACCTGAGAACAAAACATGGGATGAAATTTTGAGAAGCACACATACCAGGCAGGGTGGCCCAATCTTTTCTGGCCCCTCCATTAATTTCTGAATACCAGAAGTACAAGAGAAGGAGAAGAAATTATTTGGCCCTTGATGCTCACAAAGCCCAACACATTTAAATTCATTTTCAATGCCATGAAACAATAGCATCATTTTCATATATGGGTGGTATATATTATGTACACAAGCCCACCTGCTTCAGTGAGATGTGAATAAATATCAGAAGCCTTAGGTTTCAGTCCAATTTCCAACATTAAGTTCATGGCCCATGATGGGTTAGCCATCCCATCTCCATTTCTTTCTCTCTCAAGTTCTCAAATGCACTAATTACAAGTGCCTGTCCTCACTCCACTCCCACAGATCATGCCTGTCTCAGTAGTGAGTTTCAGTTTCCTTCTACCTCATGGTTTTCATAGGGTGATGTGAGTGGTTTCAGAAAAATTCCAAGAGTCATTCCAACCTCTTAATACTAGACAACCTGCTTTCAACAGCCCCTGGTTGTTCACTCTATTACCAAGTACAAACTGCATGTGGCCCTGCATGGCATATGATGTCCAGATCCCCTGGACAGTAAATATATGATCAGTAAACTAATGGTGATCGCACCTGTCCAGGATTAGGTGTTTTGTGTTGGGCCATAGCCATAGGATGGGAATCCTTCTTTCACTAGGGGAATAAAGCTGAGGAGATTAAAACTTAGTGACAGGGGTGGATCTGCCCACCACAGACACTCAAAAGGTCCAATTTATTAGAACAAACTTTTACCACTAGCTGATTAGACTATTTTTTGAAAATGTCACAGAAAATCAGATTCTCCCGTCTGAGTGCTGGGCCAAGTGGCCTGAAGCAGTTGGAGGTAGACATCCCTTCACCTATTATAGGAGGTTCTCTAAATGAAATGACAAATTACATTTGCCATTGGTGGGGCCAAGCTTTCACTTTTGAGTGATTTTGACTCTGGTTGGCCATATATGTCTCGTTTAAATTTTAATTCATGTCATTCTAAAAATAGTTCATAATCTGTAATCAAGGATGAACAAGTGCCAGGAAATCACTATAGTGAAAAAAAATACATAGCAAATAATTTAAAACACATCATTTATAACGCATGGACATACCTCCTACAAAATGTTTTAAAGAAACCTGCTTTTGTACTTTTAATTCCATCAAAGATGAGCATATCTGTGCAGACTTTCTTTCGTTTCCCCGCCTATTTGCCATGGCCCATGGCTGCTTGAAATTGATATATTCAAGTGCCACCAGAAAGGCCTGAATGAGAAAGGCTTTGCAATTCATCCTCTGTGATCTTTTATATAAATATTACTTTGAGTTGGACAGTGGAAAAGCCCAGGGTAACACTATAATGCCAACCTGACAGACACTTTACAACCTCTGCCAATACACTATATCAGAATCTTGCTTAAGTATTAAAGAAGAATGTTTCAAAAATAATTTAAAATGATAAAGGAGTCCCCAAAGATATTTAGAGTTGATTTTTCAGCTATTAAGTATTTCTTCATCTTTTCCAATATCCCTACCAAAGATGAAAATGCAGGGAAGGGACCGTTCTCCACTGAGGTCCTCTCATTCCTCTAGGATGGCAGTGCTATGACTTGGGCTCTGGCCTCTTGAACCCTGCTCACTGGATTGGGATCTCTGCTTCACCACTTTATTACAAACCCTAAGAACTTCCACAATTTTCTCTATGTCTCTGTGTCTCAACTTTCTAAATTTTAAATCGAGATGCTCTCGAAACCTCAGTACCGTAGGAATCGATCCGTAAATACATACTAACTAGGCCTTCACAACCAATATTACTTGGCTTATACCACACGCTTAATAAATGTTACATACTTTTTCACCACCGTCATTTTAGATTGGTTTGCTCCCTTTCACACTAGGTAAAACTTATCTGGGCCATTTTTGGCTGAGAATAGAGTAAAATTGTCCACTTATTGAAAGGGCCTTGAAGATGTTGATCCATCCAATTCTTCCTCCCTTCCACTTGGTGGTTGAGGAAACTGAAACACAGGTAGTGTAACTTTCCCAAAGTCATGATACACACAGAAATAGAACTCAGGACTCTGGATTCCCAAAATTTTAAGAGCAGAAATGTCCTTTCACAAAGAATTATCAGGAGGTCTTATTCAGTTGTCTACCCAGAAATTCGCCATATGCAAGCTGCATCTTACAGGAAATCTCAAATTCACATTTTATTCCTACTTCAGTTTTCCTTATAATCAGATAGATTCTAAATCTCAATTTTTTTTAATGAGAAACATCTGAGTTGTATATATCATATACAGCTTTAAGTTTCTATACCAACTTCAGGGGCCAAACAGCAATCAAAACCAAAGCATCATTTTAAATGTAAAAAGTCTTATAAAAATGACTTACAAAATTATCTCTATCAAATCTATAGGTTGTCATATAGTTTATATGTTTGTTAAAGCTTGAACTAGGATTTAGTTTTTTTCCAAAAAAAAAGAATGTTTACATTATTTAGACATAATCAGCATTGTTTTTAAAATATGCACAATAACTACATCTGTGCTATAAATTTCATTTGAAATTAAAGTAATATAAAAAGAGCAGGCATAAGTACTAAAAAGAACAGTTTAGTTTATAATCTATAGTTAACGATTGGAGTACTTAATGACACTAAACTGATTTTACAATTTGGAGCAAAGAGAAAAGTTGATATTATTAAGAACCCATACTATTAGATCAGAATCCTAAAAAAATCTACAATTTCCCCATTTTTCTCAAACTAAAATCTGTCTGTCCTATTAAGGTGTCAGTCTAATCCCTGACACATAAACCCTGAGTTAGCTTTAGCCAGGGTAATTAGTTGCTACACATGCTTTTTCGAAAGAACATGAAGCAATAAAACTGGATGATGTACACCTTAGTTTTCTCATCCAGAGAATGAAATAATACAATTACTCAGCTCATTGGTTTTCTATAATGATGTAATACCTGTTAAGAGATTAGAATAGTGCTTTGCACATAAATAAGACTCAAATATTAGTGAATATTAGGATTATTATTATCCTGAGAGTACCTGAGAAGTACATCTAAAACAGCAGAGAAAATATTAATATTCTTGATAGATGTGGCTGCATTAAAGAGCATTATCAGGGTTCAAATCGTAACTGCTAGGGCCTTTCTAGCTCATATAGCCAAGCCCTATAGAGAAAATTACCTAAGAAATTGATCTTTGTCAGGAAAGACTGAATTTCTGCTCTTGGGTCATCATGACAAGAAGTTCCCAATCTAAAGCCTTGCATGAAGAAAATCATTGGCAATATTGAATGTAATTTAGATCTAGTTGATATAATTGATAGGTGATTTTTCCCCTTCCTACATATATACTGTAAAGTTGGAATTTTAATATGCATTCATATTTGGATCTTAGAAAACTATTTCAGATTAGAATCAGAAGCACAGAAAGAAAAAAAAGAATCAGAGGCACAGTAGTAAAGTTTGTGCTCATGTACTGCTTTTGCAGAAGGGATATAGAAGGGGAGGAGAGGGATATACTAACATGTGAAAGAATGGAAATTAAAATTTTCTGCATTCTTACATGTGCTGGTTTCAATTTTTAAAGATAAAAGTTTCGACCTAAAGGGTTAAGTTAGAATACAAAAGATTCCACAGCGTGATTCTGGTTTCATTTGATCAAAATATAATTTTATGTTTAGCCATTTGGATTTTAAATACTTGACAGTCAAGTGATCATGACATTTCCTTTACACACATTTATTTACCAATTCTAAGTTCAATTTATTTTAGTGTGTTGGTAATAGGAAGGTGGAAAATTCATGGTCTTTGTCCTCACATATTAGATGACACTTGTCATTCATTGTAAGAAGTGCAAAGTGCTCTGGTTCTAAAAGGAAAAAATATTTCTATAAAATAACCTCTATAAAAAGGGTGCCTATATCTTTTCTAATATTTGAAGTTAAATGATTTTGTAACTTTGTATTACAAACAATACTGTACAACTCAATACTAAAAGATATTGCCCATGTGCCCTAATTTAAATGACATCACAGAATCCTTATAACAAAGTTTCTAAAGGTTCACAACTTTCTCACGTCTGCTAGATCCATAACAAATGTATCTGAAATCTCCACAGATTTCTGTGCACATAATGAATTTTGATAATATGGTAAAGGTCAGAAATTCAAATAAGATGATCAGGATGCTCATTAATTCTGAACAGAGTGAAATATGCTATTTAATATCTTTTTCTCTTCTGTATGCTCTTTGCTTAATTTCAAAGCAAATAATTAATTCTCTGATTTCTACAGACATGTTTTGACTAATAAGGATTTAATAACTTATAAGAAAATCCAGTACTTCACTGCATTATATAACTGGATAGTCAACAGAGAGGACTGAGATTTAGATTGAAACTTTTCACATAATGAAAGTCATCCTTTTCTTTCTCTGCAGATCTAAACTGCAGATTAGTCTGTAGGATATTTCTCAAGTAAATATGTTAATTTCTGAGGATTAAATAATATTAATCTTATAAGAAACACCCTGGAAGCACACCTATTCTCATTTTGTAAAACACTGAGGTCATCTTTACATGGGAAAACAGAAATGAGTCCTTAGCCTCTGAAAAAAAAATAACAGTATTGAAGTAACATCTTGAGAACATAGTTATTAGGGAGAATATTGTTCCCAGTATTTAAAGGCATTCACTTATTCAGTGCAATGTCACAGATTTAACACCTTTGTAACCTTTGAAAAGGGAAATTATAATGGAGATACTAAGAAAACCTTAATTTTTAAAAAAAAATTTTAATCTTTATTTATTTTTGAGAGAGAGACAGCATGTGAGCAGGGGAAAAGCAGAGAGAGGGAGACACAGAATCTGAAGCAGCCTCCAGGCTCTGAGCTGTCAGCACAGAGCCTGATGTGGGGCTTGAACTCATAAACTGTAACATCATGACCTGAGCTGAAGTCAGACACTCAACCAATTGAGCCACCCAGGCATCCCCAAGAAAACCTTAAATAAAGCAGCATTATCTGTGTCTCTTTTTCCTTCTCCATAAGATTATATCTTTAAGAGTTCTTTCCTTTTGAGTTCAATATACCTGTTTTTATAACATATTTTGAGCTAATACAACACTATAAGATCAGTGGCAGTCCAAGTCTTTCAAACTTTAACAAGATACATAGAAAAGTCAAGTATTATCTTTTATTTATTATTATTAAATATTCATCTTCTTATTGGTTCACATACAAGAAGGTAACATAAAGAACATATGGAAAATGGGATTGATGGAAGGACCCACAGCTGACATAGAGAAGGAAGAAAGTCACATGTGCTGAGAAAAAGCACATGCCTTCAGTCTCAGCTGAGAAAAGTAGTCAGTATAAAGTCATATTACCCTAGGGGCGCCTGGGTGGCACAGTCGGTTAAGCGTCCAACTTCAGCCAGGTCACGATCTCAAGGTCTGCGAGTTCGAGCCCCGCGTCGGGCTCTGGGCTGATGGCTCAGAGCCTAGAGCCTGTTTCCGATTCTGTGTCTCCCTCTCTCTCTGCCCCTCCCCCGTTCATGCTCTGTCTCTCTCTGTCCCAAAAATAAATAAACGTTGAAAAAAAATTAAAAAAAAAAATAAAGTCATATTACCCTAGTCCCTAACAACTCTGAGTCATGAGCCCTGGGTTCTAGATAATTGGACCTCACTATCACCTATCCCCCTTTGAACCTTGCCCACCTCTGTTTTTGTTTACGTCTTCTCTTCCTAGAGGATGTACCTCCAATTTATTGGCTGGCCACATACTTCTAAGCCTTCAAGAAGTTGAGTCTCAATTCTACCTCCTCATCAAATGTGGCCTATCACACCTGCTAGAAGTGAGCTTTCCTCCCAGGATCTCAGAGAGCCATTAACTCTGGCCCCTCAATCTGTCACACATTTACCTCCCAAGGAAAAGTCTTTTATTCCTGCACATACCATCTTGTTACTCAATTTCTTAATTCCTACTGCTTCATTTCATTAGGGTAAAGGGGGGAACTTGAGAGGGGTCCTAAGTGGTGGTTGGATTATATACATTTGGTAAGGAAAGTGGAAGGGAATTCTAAGTCAAGGATTAAAGCCCCACCAGGAACTTTGACCTAGATGTGGGCAGGACTCTCACAGGGTTAAATGAGTATCCAAGACTAATTGTGGGGGGTGGTTCATGTACGGCACAGTCCTCACTCTTGTTCAGATGACAGAATGTCATAAACTGATACATACAATCTCATATACATGTATAAAATGCCCAGAATGGAAACACTTTTAAAAGAAAATATGATGAAATGAAATTATTTACAGAATGACAACCACAAACCTATATCTACAAAATATAAATCTATCCAACTGGACTCATCCTTTTCTCAACATTTCCTGTTTGCTCTTTGCCCATTGATCTTGTTATGTATTAAAGCAGATTCCAAAGGTTTGTGGAGAGGGAATGGAGTATGGAAGGAAAAGATCAATTTGAAGAAAGTTTATTTATTATCTTTATTGACTTCTGAGAATTTTAGGAAGATTCCTCTTTTCTTCAATTTAGGGCCTTGGTTGAGAATCACTGATTTGGGGCAATACTGGAAAGTGATATTATATACATAGGTTAAGGTCGGCTTAGTCTGGATCCAGCCACGTATATTATGTATTTACTGCTTCTCCCCTGCCTTAAGTCTCAGCAGAATTTAAGGTGCCTGAACACTGAATTCAGATATGCTGCTTTAAAATATATATTTCCTCCATTCTTCCCTGAACCATTTTTTTCTTGGCTACTTGATTGGTTTAACTGTGTAAGCATTTGGCATTCCAGCTGAATGAGAACGAGATGAAATGGCAGTTCTCCCAGCCCTCTTATTTCACAACATAGAAGTAAAACTGGCAATGCAGAGAATGTCATAATTCAGATGTGTCAGTGCTGAGATGTTTCAAAGTGGTTGGGAACAGGAATATCACAGTCCATTCTGAACCAGAGCTAAGAATAGGGATACTTTATCCTGCTGTCCAGAGTGACATCTACTGGTATCAAGTTCAAGGCATAACTGTAAAACATTTCTCCCTTTGCCATAAATATAAGCAGAGATATGGTTGTGCAAAGATATGCAGGAGATTGAAAAGATAGTCAATCATAAAAGTTTATGTGGGCCTGGAGCTTCAGGAAAGTCCTTGGCCTCTGGAAGAAAAAAAAAGGCTTAGAACATTAAATGGAGAGAAATGGGAATAATGTCATACTTTTCTTTATCTTTTTGTGGAGAGAACATGTGTTCCCAAGCCAAAGTGTAGAGTTAGCAACTCCCTAATCCTACCGAAATGGAGCCAATTTTCCCACTTAAAGAGAGGTGACATTATTCACATATCAAAACTAAATGGGCCGGGGCGCCTGGGTGGCGCAGTCGGTTAAGCGTCCAACTTCAGCCAGGTCACGATCTCGCGGTCTGCGAGTTCGAGCCCCGCGTCGGGCTCTGGGCTGATGGCTCAGAGCCTAGAGCCTGTTTCCGATTCTGTGTCTCCCTCTCTCTCTGCCCCTCCCCCGTTCATGCTCTGTCTCTCTCTGTCCCAAAAATAAATAAACATTGGAAAAAAAAAAAACTAAATGGGCCAAGTCAAGTGCACAGCTACATACCAACTTATATAGCAAGAGGCTCCCAGGTCTTAGCTGACTGCTAAGAGATCCGTGGCACTGTTTTAACATTGAGTCTATTTTAAAAGCAAACAATTAAGGAATTATCCAGATAATTTCTTCCAAATATTTCCTTATACAGTGATGTTAAATGGCTATAACTCAAGCAATAATAACCTTCTGTATGCCATGTATTAAATAGGCTGAGGAAGAATACAAGTATGGGGTGAGACCTTGCCTCTTAACAACTGCTGGTCTTCTTACACTAAATCAATCTCTCTCTCTCTCTCTTTCACACACACACACACACACACACACGTAACCAACACCAGGCAATGGATGTTTAGTATCAAGTGACAGGTCATTCCCTCTGCTCCCCATTCTATAGTCTTTTCTTTCTTTCTCAGGTCCCTCCATCCCCCACAAAAATAATCAAATATAAATGCTTATTAATCGATAAAGATTTTTAGCCTTTATCTTATAAATACCACCTTCTTCCCTTCACAGATAACTTCTTCATTCTCCTTGTCTAGCAAGAACCACTTGGTTCATTGCAACATGCTTCTGGCTCTACCATCCCACTAAAATACACGCTCTTGTTAAGGTAGAAAAAATGGCCAAAGTATAAATCCAAAGGATAGTTACAATCTTGCTTAATGTTTCCTTCTTGCTTGCATTTCTGCTTTTGCTTTCTAGGTCACTAGCACTCTTGATTTCATGTCTTCATTCCTAAATTCTCTTTTTAGTCTCATAGAGTCCCCCAATAGGCAGTTGTATTGAGAGACCATGTTAGACACAGGGTATACAGAGATTTAAAAAAAAACGCTTCCCCTACCACTGATTCCTCTTCCTACAATCATGTATTTAATATCTGTGGGCCATAGGTTTTTCCTGTCCTCAGAGCTCCTCTTATGCAATAGAGTCTCTCTGAAAAGAGCTTATCCAGTATCACAGGCTACAGCCTACATATGGATGAGTCTTACATCATTGTCTCCAGGCCTCCCCTCTGTTGATCTCCAGTCCTTGTTTCCAGCTGCCAACTATCCATCTCTGTCTGGATATCTCACATGCATACAAACATCAATATTCTTTATCTTCTTCCTCCAAACCTGCTATTATGCTCACATTATAAACTTATCTTCAGTTCCTTTTTTTAAAACAATCTGTCACACCTAGCTGAATAGTATGTCCCATTCTTACCATTAAAAATTGTTTTAGGACTCCTGGGTAGCCCAGTCGGTTAAGCATCTGACTCTTGATATCAGCTCAAGTCATGATCCCAGGGTCATGGGATCAAGCCCCATGTCAGGCTCCATGCTGAGTGTGGAGTCTTCTGGGGATTCTCTCTCTTCTTCTCTCTCTGCCCCTCCCCAGCTCACACTTTCTCTCTCTCTCTCTCAAATTAAATAAATAAGCTTTTAAAAAATTGCTTGATGTTGGTGCGCCTGGGTGGCTTAGTCGATTGGGTGTCCGACTTTGGCTGAGGTCATGATCTCATGGTTTGTGAGTTCAAACCCCACGTTGAGCTCTGGGCTGACAGTCTGGAGCCTATTTTGGATGCTGTGTCTCCCTATCTCTCTCTGCCCCTACCCCGCTCACACTCTGCCTCTCCCTGTCTCAAATATAAATAAAACATTCAAAAAAATTGTTTGATGTTAAGTTTGCTCTGCCAAAAATTTTAAGTCAATAGCCTCCAATCAGTTCTTTCTCTCTTTCCAGTGTCTCATTGTTGTAATCATCCTGAAACTTTTCACAAAAGATTTTTTTTTTGAAAACACAAATCTGATCATGGAGTTCTTCTACTAAAATTCTTTCCATTATTTCTGCCAGATAGCACAGAATAAATTTAAAATTCATTGGCAAAGTGTTCAACATTCTTCATCATCTCCCCCTGCCCATCTACCTATCCATCCTCATGTTTCATTACTCCCTCAGACACTCCGTTAACTGCCAACATGCTGAACTGTTTACTGTTCCCCAAACATAAATGCTTATCTACACATGGATGCCTCTAAATAGGGTTTTCTGCACTGCTCTTTTCAGGGAAGCACGTCACTAAGGCTATTTGAATAACTCCAAATTCAGTCTAGAAGCCTCGGCCTTGAATAAAGTACTAGAGGAGTAGTGCATAGATAATAAAAGTTGAACCACCAACATCAGTTCCAAAAAGCCACCTACCTTACTTCTCCAAGAAATTTTTCCCAAAGGAAGAAAACTCTTGAGAAGTCAGGGTAACAACAAGCCAATGTGATGCATTAAACCAGAATAATGAGAGATGGTGAATACACCACAGAGAAAACATCAACCAGTTCTACTTGGGATTGCCATGTCGAGTTGGTCTTTGAGGCCCAGAGAATCAAATATGGTTCTGCAATGGCCTTAAGACAGACATCAAGTCAAATTGAATAATTTTCAAGAAGAAAGCCTCTTCAGTTGTTGCTGTATTTTCAAACCCTATTTCAATTAACGTATTAAGTTCCTGAAAGAGGTTAATAATGCGATAAGGGCATTTCTCTCTTCTACTAACAAGATGAAAAATGATTTCACTTAAATTCCTAGGACATCTTTGTTTGAATGGCACAGGTTTAGTGAAATGGGTCCATTCATAGTATGGGGATCTCCAAGAAATATTAGAAATATTGAGCACTTACAACTTGCCATGCACTGTACATTCTCGGGGCTCAGCAAGTACTCATTTGATGCTCATCATATCACTATCAGGTAGATACTATCATGTGAGCATTTTGCATATGATGAAAATAAGGCACAGAGATGTTAAATAACTTACCCCAAATTACAAACACCCAGACCAAAAGCAGAACCCAAGGGACACAGTTCCAGGGCCTGTGCTTTTACCAACTACATTATTTCACTGGTTTTTAATTTGTATAATCAACTTAAAAACCAAGCATAGGAAATACAATTATGGTTTCAGGTCAACATAACAATGCCAAACATGCTGATGATGTAAAATTAATGGAATGGGGGAGAAGATGGAAGGAAAATAATGAGTAGAACTTCTAGTTCTTCAGAAAACTAGACGTATCTTTGAAGAGCTCCAAAGTGTCAAAACCTCTTCAAATGAAAGGAAAATCACATTCATGTAACACTCCTACTACTATGTAATATTCAGTTATCATTCCAGCCCTATACATTCCAAATTTTCAGGACAAGGCAACTTTTAACATTCAACCCTCTTGTTAAAATATAAAGCTCATCTGGCTTAAATGAAGGTTTTCAAAACTACCAAAATAAAGTCCTTTCCAAGGTAGTCATTCTTAGGTCACCCAGGGTGGATCACATGATCTGTTTGAACTACGTGACACCTCTCTTTCATGAACCTCGATAATGAGATCATTTAAACAGTAGACTCTTAAGAAAATCCAGTGACACAATGTCAGATTTCCAGGGAGATATAATGGATTTTATGGTAGCTGAAGAGCTTGATAGATCATTCAGTGCAATCCTTTCCCTTCAGGCAGATAAAATGCCATTATTGTATTACAAACAAATCAACTAAGACCCAGCAAGGGTTACTGACTTATGCAAGTCATACAGCTAATGGGTGAAATGTCTGCTTTTCCATGTAAGAGCTTCTTTCCACAACACACTGGCTCACTTGGTAATGATGAGAGATGTGCCAGGGTCATGAATTTGGATACATTGTTCTTGCTGGTTTTGTCTGTAAGAGTGTTAACAGCATGGTCCATGCATAGCTCATCATCACCTCAATTTCCACTAGTTTCTTTCAAAACTTCAGAGTCCCCAGTTCTAGATGCAACTTCTCCAGATGTTTTCTCCCTAAGTGGTCTTCTACATTCAAGATCACTCCTTTCTGTTAAAGACTAGGGCCATCTCTGCTTCAGAAACTTTTATCAGGAAACCCTGAACTCTCCATACCTTTTCCAAAGGTCACGTTCGTTTGTTTATGTTGGTGTATCAGGTTACACTTGTGAATATGTTCTCTCATTTCCTCGGTTGTGAAGTCTTATCATTCCTGTTGTTTGCCAATCTCAAGAAATTCTCAGTTCTCTCACTCCAAAGAAGACAGCTAGTCACCTCTCTTTCCTTAAACTTGTCTTTTTCTTTATCCTTTGGTCCTATGTAAACACTTGCATAATCAGTACATCCATGAACAGTTCCAATCTATGCTCCTGTTGGGATATCAACTTGCATACCATGGTATAATACTTGAGGACAGTATGAATTGTGATATATGTGTATGAAAATACCACTCACTTTTGTTCATTCAGTTAATAAATATCTTTTGACTACTGTGTATCAATCCCCTGACTAAATGTTGAGGATCTGGGAATGAATAAAATAAATGACCTGTTCATTAACCTTAAACATCTCGCAGTCTTGGACAGGGTCAGGGGAGAGTTGGGAGTGCTGAGCTGTTAGGTACCTGCACATGTACATGTTGTCACTCTTCCATGCACTGACTGCAGTAGTCCTATGATCAGTGGGTGTGAAAACGGCTATGACCACAGAGAAGAATCCGTATTCATTCCCTATGACATTTAAGCCAGGTTTCAAAGAATTAGTATAAAATCACCAGGATAGAGGGCAAGAACCTTCTAAAGAGAAGGAAATGAAGATAAGAGAAGCCAAATGAGAAGGAGTATTATTATTATTATAATTATTATTTTATTCACTTTGCAAAGATAGCACACGACATGTACTCTAAGGCAGCAGAGAAATGCTGTTGTCTGCAGTGGAGACACAGCCCGGAGTTAAAGCTGAGTAAACTTGGCTCTCTATGAGAACTGTCACCCTTGAATAAACCAACACTGCCTGGCTCCCGTGGCATCCTTTCTGGGCACAGAATTTCATTTTAAAAGACATTGGGAAGCCAATCATGAAGAGGCAGAAACAAAAGCTGTCTACATTTCCCTGCTGCAAAAACTCTCCTGTAGAGGAGATGTTGAGGCTAAGAAAACAAATAAAAGTTGTTCTGAAAGGAGAGGCAATTAAATTTTTGCCAAACATGACAGGAAGCTGAGAACTGAAGCAGACAGAGTAATGTCTATCTTTGGCACACCAGACAGGGAGGAGAAGAGTGTGTCTTTGATGGCAGACTTTATTTTAAAGGTGCTAACTGACATTTTGAAAGGACATAAAAACAGAGAGGAGAGAGCTCTTCAAGCCCTGCTGTCTGGGCAGCAGCAGCTCCCAACTGCCCCCGGGGTTTTCATTTACCCAGTCTAAGGCTAACCTAAGATAAGGTGCAGGAAAGAAAAGAAGCAAAATAAAACAAGTCCCTATCTTAAAGCAGCCACATGAATCTGCACGATGCATTTAAGTTGGAAGTATAAAGAGAAAGACATTTCCTGGCTCCTGAAGGAGTCTTGCAGAAGGGATCCTTGGTGGTCACAGAAGGGCAGAGTTATGTCCATCATCCAAGCAGTTGGCTAAGTGCATACATGTTTTTATAGGGAACCCTGTGCCAATGGAAGGTTTGTGCATAGGCACAAAAGCTAATTTCTAAGGCCTTCAGTTACTCAAATGTGGAATCACTCTCCCCTGTGGCCTTCCTACAGGCAGGCAGAACTGAGTAGCTCCCTCCAGTTAGGAACCCAGGAACACCAGCACTGAGGCATCTCAACCTTCAGCACATTTCTTACCTCTCTCCTTGGTTCCCTGACCCTTCAGTCCTGTGCACTGAGGGCCGGATTTGTGTTTATTGCCTTGTGATCCTCCCAAACCATTCTGTCCCAAAGAAGTTTAGATTTGAATGTTCCATACACCTTCATTTCGCTCTGAAATTCTCATGGTCCATATTTCTCCCTCTACCCCAGGATCATGCAGACATTTCACTGTATCTTTAAAATAAGGAGAATGAGAATCTCCTCCACTAGTATTCTGATAAGGGGATTGAAGGGTAGAAACCGGAAAAGCATGGTAGCCACGGCAAGTATGATTCAGAGACATGGTCTATTTCCAGTCCTACACTGACCAACACTCACTTAAGCACAATGTGAATACACACTGAAGAGGAAGAGGAGAGGAAATGTACAAGAAAATAACCCAGGTACCACTCCATCCTTCTTGGTTTTCTCTCACTAGGATTCCTTACAAATCTCAACAATCCAGCACAGTACACTCACTCTAACCAACTCACTCTGTGCTACAGTCAGCAATATCAGTCCGCAGATATTTACCCAAGTCCCCACTCTGCACAAGATTCTATGTTGGAAAATATGGAAAGGAAGAGGACACAGCATCAGACTACAACAACATCGCTGTCTTAGCAAAACCTTCTAGAAAGCACAAGGGTAGAGTTAGCAGGAGTCTGGAGAACAAGTTCAGTTAGAGAAGCCATCTGACAGAGCAAGTCAACACAGAGCCCCAAGATCTCTGACTCTAGTCAGGTAATCAGAAAAAACAGTCCTCGCAGGGGGAGGAGAGTGATTTGAGGGCAAACCCCAGGACAACTGTTGTCTCCTCTCTAAGCCATCTTAGACTTCTTGCTGTCTGTAAAAACCCAGGACCTGGGGAAATAAATGTATCCAGAAAGGGGTTCAAGGTCTCCAGGAAAGCCTGCTGCTATGAGAGTCATGGAACACTCTATTAGATACTCCATAACCTTACACACATGTGCTGTTCTTTAAATGGTGTATTTACCAAAATGCTAAAATAGCTCACCATGGCCCTGGCAGGTTTCAAAAGGACAATTGGAGAGGAGAGGGGAGAGCAACGAGGGGGGAGGGGAGATGGGAGTGGAGGAAGAGAAAATTAAGTTTCTTTAATGACTAATTATAAAGAAAAGCTCAAGGAAAACAAAAGTTTCTGCATAAATTACAAAAAGCCTTCTCAATTGCTTTCAGAAATGCAATTTAACCACGAAGAAAATCTCTCTAATTTTCTGAGATGATGAAAGAAAAGGCCAGTTTCGTAATTGCCTGATTGCTAAACACATTAGGAAATGGATGGAATTTCAAGATTGAGACTCTGGCCTAATATTATCTTTTGTTTCCACTTTGTTCCAGCAACAACAATAAAAAAAAAAAAATAGAAGGACTTGGGAAAATATGGAGCTATTTGTTATGAAGCAGAGTCTAATATAAATTACAGCTGAGAGAAACAATGAATCATAAAAGATAACAGATAAGGAGGACTAGTTAGAAACCCAAATACCTCGAGATGGTGCTCCAAAACTACATGGATATAAAATTAAAACACATATTTTCAATGGTATTATTGGGGAATTGCTACAGGGAGCAGAAAGGAAATACTCTGTCTTTCCATTATTTTGCAAAGCACACAGAGTAGTTTTCCAGACAATTTCAGCTCTTTACAAAATGCCCAGAAGCAGCAGATCTCTGCAGAAGAGGTCACACACTCATAGGTTTAAGATATAAAGCAGACAGATTCAAGTCAATAGGAACATCAAATTAGTTTGCCGGTTATTGAGTGGAGAGGGCACTGGTATGCCCTGGTCCCTGAACTACCACCTCAGCCACACGGCTCAAGTCTGATATCAATCTAGATGAAATATCAATTTGGTCAAAGAAAGAAAAAATTATAATGATCCAGATTGGCCATCTGTGTGTTTTAATTTTCTGAAGGTTAAAAACAAGTAAGTGCAAGAAGGGCCCAGTGTTTTTCAAGTGTAAGCCAAACCTTCATATGATGCAATGATCTTTTAGTTTGTTAGATTTGCAACTTTCTTTTTATTCCCTCAGTTATTGATAGGCCAAAAAGTATTCCTGTTTATAAATGAGAAGGGACACGGAGAAGGAAGTGACCAAATGACATGTTTGGGTCCTACTAGTTCTATAATTTATGGCATTCATAACCATTATTTGAAATGATCTAGCTTCACAAATTAAAAAAATATTAAACATTCTGCAATTTTTCCAAAGATACATATTAGGTCCTCAAATGATTGTTGAATGAATAAATGCTTCTTTGCAAAATTTTTTTAACATACATTTATTTTTGAAAGACAGAGAGAGACAGAGCACTAGTCGGGGAAGGACAGAGAGAGAGAGGGTAGAATCTGAAGCAGGCTCCAGGCTCTGAGCTGTCAGCACAGAGTCCAATGCGGGGCTCAAACCCACAAACTTTGAGATCATGACCTGAGCTTAACCTACTGAGCCACCCAGGCATAATTTTTTTTTTTTTACAACAGGAAACTTTCCTCTAAAATAATAGGTTTCCCTAGAAATATATGTAAATACAGGAAATATATACATGAATATATATTAATATTTGTGTATATTTTAAATACTATCATTCATTCTGTATATATTAGCTAACATTCTTCTGCAGAGAAAGCTTTTACTCATGAATTGGACTATTTAGTATTCCAGAACTGTATTTCCCACTGAAAAGCCAGGATAAATGTATAATAATTTTTCTTTCATTATGAACTTTCAGAAGGAGTGAACTTAACAGTCACTTCCAATAGTATCAACTCTTTTTTTTTCCTGAGAGAACAAGATTTATTATGAGGAATTGGCATATGTATTATGGAGGCTAAGAAGTTCCAGGATCTGCAGTCAGAAAATTGGAGGCCTGGGAGAGCCATTGGGAGAGCCATTGGTACAGTTGCAGTTTGAGTCTGAAGGCCTGAGAGTTGGGAAATCCTGTGGTTTAAGTTCTGTCCAAAAGCCAGCAGGCTGGAGACCCAAGAAAGTATTATGTTTCAGACCATATCAATTCAAGGCAGTTAGGCAGAAGGAGTTCCCTTTACTCCAGAGTCAGCCTTTCCCTTCTATTTAAGTCTTCAACTAATTAGATGTGGCCCACCCACATGGGAGGAGAGCAATCAACTTTATTCAATCTACTGATTCAAATTCAAGTCATTTTTTAAAGCTTTCTCTTCTTTTTTATCTTTATGGCCTCAGATACTTACGTACACCATTCGTTTCAATAAACATAGTCGGTAATCTATTAGATGAACAAAATGTTTCAAATTTGGCCAATGAGAACTTCTTAAATGTTGCCCTCATGACCCTTTGACCCATCCTATTAGTCTGTGTTTCCCTGCTTTCTAGCACAACATGGTATCCTAAAGTTTACTTTGTATTTTCCTGGCCTCCAGCCTGCAGTCTGCCATTTCTCCAAAGAAACCTGATTCCTTTCTGTGATGAATATCTTTTAGAAAACAAATTTTGGACAGTAAAATGGTAATTTCTGAAAAAGCACCATTGCTCCCCATGCCCTGTCACTGGACAGAAATAGAAAATACATCCTATTATCATGAATTAAACTAAAGCTAAAAATGATATTACTAAAATGAATATAACATTAAAACTTTTCATGTAATTTCTTTGACTCAATACTTCTTTTTCATACACTGAAAAACTCAGTTAATTATTGGATTATTTTGCAATATATAAGAAAACACAAAATAACAATATCAATATTACTAGTAATAACAACATTACCAAATGATGTTTAAGATTTCTTGGCTGTTCCTTTCATCTTCAGCCTTATGCCACTAAGTTTTGTTTTCTGTTCTTTTAGTATCAAGGAAGTTTGTTTTGTTCTGTTGATTGCTTTTTTATTAGTATTTTTGGTAATGCCTGAACCCCGCTTTTTCTTCGAAAGAAGAAAGTTTGACCACTATGATAATGTTTTACCACTATGATACCTTTTTCACTCTTTTTCTTCTCCACCATGCTTTTTAGTCAGTACTCATTTTTCCTGGTGCTTCATCTCTGTCCTCTTAAATATGCTTAAGCTTTTGTGATTTCTTTGTCAGCTTTAAATAATATATGAAGGGGCGCCTGGGTGGCGCAGTCGGTTAAGCGTCCGACTTCAGCCAGGTCACGATCTTGCGGTCCGCGAGTTCGAGCCCCGCGTCAGGCTCTGGGCTGATGGCTCAGAGCCTGGAGCCTGTTTCCGATTCTGTGTCTCCCTCTCTCTCTGCCCCTCCCCCGTTCATGCTCTGTCTCTCTCTGTCCCAAAAATAAATAAACGTTGAAAAAAAAATTAAAAAAAAAATAATATACAAAGTTATCATTTAATCTTCCTTTCTCCCACCTTCCCCCATGTTTTAGTTGTGGTACTCTAACTCTGGTATTGCATTTAACACTAGCAAACTTCAGCCCTTGTCCTCAACTTTGAGATCGTCAGTCTATAGTTAGATATATAAAATAGTCACCACCAATCTCTTTGTCAAATTCTTCCCTACATGTTTTTGTAAAGTTCATCTTCTAGTAGTTTCCTTAGGAAGAGCTTCTGGGGACAATATCCCCTGAGTTCTTGCATGTTTCATACTTTTCCTACAGCCGTCAGACTCAGAGGACAACTTGAATGGAGTCACATCCTTTGTCTCCTTTCTTGAGTATCATAAAGATATTACTCCTTTCTTTACCTATTGTTTTGAATATTTGTTAAGAAGTTTTATGTCAACCTACTTAGGTTCTTTTATTAATGGTTCTGTCTTCTTTCTTTGTTATGTTTTGGAGATGATCTTCCTGGGTCCATTTTTACAGGTACAAAATGACCTTTGTAATATATAGATTCAAATTTCATTTATTTGAGTAAAAATTTTTTTTAGTTTCCACACTTTATTTTTTAATATGTAAGTATTTGAAAGCTGTACCTTTCCCTTCAAGTAATGTTTTCACTGTTTCTTGTTGTAAAGCAACAAGAAAATGTTGTATTTTTATTTATGATATTTTGTTGTTTGCTATATTTTTATATTAAATATAATTTATTGTCAAATTGGCTTCCATACAACACCCAGTGCTCATTCCAAAAGGTGCCCTCCTCCATGCCCATCACTCACTTTCCCATCTCCCCCACCCCCATCAACCCTCAGTTTGTTCTCAGTATTTAAGAGTCATTTATGGTTTGCCTCCCTCCCTCTCTGTAACTTTTCTTGAATATGCTTTTTGACATTCATTCTGTCTTACCTTTGGCTTTCTTCTTCAGGGTAACCAAATATGCTCAAGAACCAAATTCTTGAACAATGAATACAGTTAAATTCCATGAAAAATGAAAGCCACCTCTCTGAATCAAGTCATCTAGCTGCCTGAGCTTTGGATGTGTGTGTGTGTGTGTGTGTGTGTGTATCTATATCTATCTATCTATCTATCTATATCTATATCTATCTATCTATCTATCTATATATATATCTTGCCTGTAGTTTCTGACCCCATTATCCCTCCTTAATAGTATCAAGACCACATATTATACTCTATCACATGTTGTTATTCTTTTCCTCATTTGGATTTTTAAAAAATTTTTTAATGTTTACTTATTTTTTAGACAGACAGACAGAGCATGAGTCTGGAGAGACAGAGAAAGAGAAGGAGACACAGAATCCAAAGCAGGCTCCAGGCTGTGAGCCATCAGCCCAGAACCCGACGTGGGACTTGAACCCACAAACCGCAAGATCATGACCTGAGCTGAGGTTGGACGCTTACCCCCTTGAGCCACCCAGGCGCCCCATCCTCTTTTGGATTTAAACCACATATTTTATTTGTATCACATTTCAGTAAGTTTTTCAAGATTTCCATTGACTGGCAAAAGCTATTTTTATGGTCTTTCTGTTTCTCATCCTGAAATTCTTGCTGATATGGATGGGCCAATAGCTACCACATACCATCTTTTATTGTCTCACCATGAAACACATGAAAATCACTATAGTTAGTCTCCACAGTAAATAATTTACGTTGAGGATCCCTTAACTTCTGATTTTCGTAATTCTATACCTTTGGCCATAGATTAATACAGATAAGCCTCACACCAAATCCTAAATTAGGAATGATTACTAGATATCTACTACATGAAATAAAGTACTGAAAGAAGTGGTACAATGAAGATTCACCATTATTTCCTTTAGTAAATTAGGTCACAGAAACTGTATAAGTGTGTGTTTGTATATATATGCATACACATAACATATTCATGTACATATATACTAGGATAGAAAGCACTATGCCATCATAATGTCAAAGTATATTGGGAGTTTAAGCAAAAGTAGATCCTGGGAAGACTTTATAAAATAATGGCCTTTCAGTCTTAAGTTATAAAAAGGTTTTAGGTGTAAGGAGATCAGAAAAGGTGTATTTTAAGAAAATGGAAAGTACAATTAAAGAAAGAGATTAGAAATAGTTTGTAGAGGATGTGGCAAATAGAAATAGTTTCGTTTGATTGAAACAGAACTAATACTGCTCATAAGTAATATTTTTATTTTTAATTTTTTTTAACGTTTATTTATTTTTGAGACAGAGAGAGACAGAGCATGAACAGGGGAGGAGCAGAGAGAGAGGGAGACACAGAATCGGAAACAGGCTCCAGGCTCTGAGCAGTCAGCACAGAGCCCGACGCGGGGCTTGAACTCAGAGACCGCGAGATCATGACCTGAGCTGAAGTCAGACGCCTAACCGACTGAGCCACCCAGGTGCCCCCATAAGTAATATTTTTAAAATATTTTAGAACCACAGGATAAAATGTTTGAACCTTGTGATATAAATAACATGGGGTCATTCAGCATTATGAGTATAAAAGAGATGAGTTTCACAAAGATTAATCCAATACCAGCATGAAAAACTTAGTGGAACAGGGGGAAATTGGAGGTGGTAAACCTACTTCAAAGGCAATTCCAATTGTGCAGACAAAGAATAAAACCTATCTCTGTACACAAACAAAAACCAGAACAACCGATCCTTTTACAAGACTATACATCTTTTTCATAGAAAAAAAAAAAAGTTTGATCAGAAGGCTTAATGGGGTAGATGTTATTCAGTCATCTACAAGAAAGGAAATGTATTTCTGATTTAGTCATAAAATCTGAGACCATTCCCCTGTTCAGTCATCTATAGAATAAATGATGTGCTCTGCACCATCACAAAGCAGTCTGACATACTGTTTTCACATTTAGAAATCTGAATTTAGTATCTGCAATAAAGAAACTAAAAATACAATCTACTCTAAAACTCACTTTCCCTCCTGTCCTCTCTTACTTATTCCAGCTAATTGTATCTCTTTCCCCTCTAACACAAAATTCAAGACATCAACATTGCCCTGCAATTATATTTTATCTTACGTAAGGATGGTCACTGACAATCGAAATCCAGGATTTTGTTAAATAAAAAGTCCATATAGGGTCACTTAGGTTGAGTAGAGTGATTTTATCCTTTTATCAAATCAAATATGAGGGATTCACTTCTGCTAAAATTACCTCTATGGGTCTTTGCCTATAGTGTGATGAAGGTCACTGAGTTGATTAAAGAGTTCGTGGCAATAATGGGGTCTGCTGCAGATGCGATCTGAAATGATCAAAAAAAATTGAGAGCAAAAGGGACTCAAATGGTTCAGTGGAGATAATATACCTGAAAAAAATCTATCCTCTGTGAATGATTACTCCTCCAAGCAGAAAGAAGTCTGAGAATAGAGGGACTACATATTCTCCCTCTGAAACTATGAGAGAATGTGAGAAACAAGTTTAAAACTGAAAGGTGAATAAAAACAGGGAAGCAAGGAAGAACTCTTAGTGTGGAAATCTAACTTCCTGGAAGAATTAAGAGGCTCTGTGGAGTGTATGAGGGAGACATCCATTCATCTGGAACACAGAGGAAGAAACAAGATGGGAAGTACTCATCTGTCAGTGTACTGGGCCTTACCTTGCTGGTTACCAAGTTGTATGTGTATATCTTGCCTCTGCTCTGTTAAGTTCCCTGGAGGCAAAAGTACTCTATCAATTTTCTTTGTATCTCTAGAACCATGCATGGAGCCATGTCATCACAATGCTTAATACAGTATACATAATTTATCTAATGGCCTTAGAAGTTTATCATCTTATGATAACTGAATCTCTTGAGGGCAACAACTATTTCTTGTTTATCACTGTAAACCTCAGAAACTAATGCATAACGGACCCATAGTAGGCTGTTATTATGTCCTACTGGCATGCATACTTGCACAGCTGAAACTTAAAAATGAATGAAAAGAAACTGACAACATGCGTAGTCAACTAAGCCCCACCTTTGTATTAAACATTTTCTAGATATGTAGCACTATGCTAGCTGAGCCTTTTGAAGAACACTACTGCTAGAAATAACTGCCACCTTATTTCATTCCAGGTAACTAGAAAAGCCACACTTTGCATATTTAAGATGATGCCATATCAAAGACATTCTTCCCCTAGGGTTGGTCATGTAAAAAATATCTCAAAAGTTAAAATAAATCAGTGTCAGCCTCTAAAATCTTAATTACTTTAAGGGTATTTGTACTTTCAAGTATTCTTTTTTTTGTCTCTAACAATTAAAGTCCCAGGATAGAAATGGAGGATTAGACAGTTCTAGAAACAATGAGACAAAGGAAGGGAAAACCAAGTAAATAGGCACTATTCAGGTACACGCATGCATGTGCACACGTGCGCACACACACACACACACACACAACTCTTTGCTCAGACAAGGCAAATAGCCTTCCATGAATCACAGCATAAATGCTCTTCTAATATAATGATTTTTATCTCACAAAATCCTGACAATTTTTTTTTTTAATTTTTTTTTCAACGTTTTTATTTATTTTTGGGACAGAGAGAGACAGAGCATGAATGGGGGAGGGGCAGAGAGAGAGGGAGACACAGAATGGGAAACAGGCTCCAGGCTCCGAGCCATCAACCCAGAGCCTGACGTGGGGCTCGAACTCACGGACCGTGAGATCGTGACCTGGCTGAAGTCGGACGCTTAACCGACTGCGCCACCCAGGCGCCCCCTGACAATTTTTTAGTAGGCAGAAAGCAGTCTCTGAAAACGTCCTCTATGACTACACATTGTAGAAACCATCTCTATAATGCACTGCGCATGTAAGAGAGAGGAAGAAGCTTGTTGCACTAATAAAGGCTTACTTCATACACATTTAACCTGCTCACCAAACCAAAATGTTACAAATCCCAACCCCAATGTCTATGGAACCATGAAATTAGGTGTACAAAAGAGTAAAAATTCAGATGCACAATTACAAAGTTTAGGGGGTGTTTTGCCTAAGTAGAATAGCTTCTAGGATGCATTGTGGTTGAAACAGGTCTTTCCCAAAATGCAGGTGTACACGTTCATTCACCCACAAATGTCTCTTGAGGAGCTGAGCTGGCTAGAGCTGAATGATGCGCAGAGAATCAAACACAAACTGCAGCCAAATCCAAAGCAATAGCTTGGAGTTGTTCCACTATTCTGTCCACTTCAAGAGAGGTGGAAAACATGAAGCAAAACAAAAACCTTAGAAGAAAATCTTGTGAAAAGAAATAGGGACTTCCATTATAGAGACTTCATTATAGAGATTTTATGAGATTGTCAATGTCTTCTGAAATTCAGTGCCATGCCCAAGTTTATCACTTTTAAACAGGAGGAATGGCAGAAAAAAGGAAATGGTTGTTTGGCTACTCTCTCCCACATTCCCTAGCTACATCTTATGAGATAGTTTAAAATAGTTCTCTAATGACCACCACTGTACTGGGTGGAACTGGGAAGTGAGATGTTATAAATAAACACTCTGTCTGGAAAAGATATGTGGGTTTAGTGCTGGGTCTTCACAGATATTATTTTGGTTCATTCAACTTAACAAGCATTTTGGCGACCATTTCATTTCTCCATTACACCGTGAGATGGTTAAGCCACATTGTTTCTAGAGTCATTTCCATCTTTAACATTAATTTCTAAGTCACCATTTATCTAAGCCAAACATACACCAGGTCGTGTGCAAGAAACATTCAAACCTGGAGCACACTCCATTGACTCAAAACCTCCTGGGATGATCTTACGCTGCTTTAGTTTCCGCCTCCAACTCAGCAAAAAACAGAGTAAAGAAAGTCCCAATCTCTATTCACATGCTCATAAGGTATGTTACTTTTTCAGTAACCTTCACATTAAAAATCAAGTTATTTGCCTTCTTCATACTCCAGGATTTCACTTAAGAATCATCTCTTCAGACAAACAGAGGGTTACTGGAGGGGTTGTGAGAGGGGGGATGGACTCAATGCGTAAGGGGCATTAAGGAATCTACTTCTGAAATCATTGTTGCACTATATGCTAACTTGGATGTAAATTAAAAAAATAAATTAAATAAAAATTAAAAAAAAAAGAATCATCTCTTCAGGGGCACCTGGATGGCTCAGTTGGTTAAGAGTCCAACTCTTGATTTTGGCTCAGATCCATCATCTCATGGTTCATGAGTTCGAGCCCCCCATCAGGCTCTGAGCTGACAGTGCAGAGCCTGCTTAGGATTCTTTCTCTCCCTCTCTCTCTGACCCTCCCTTGCTCGTTCTCTCTCTCTCTCTCTCTCTCTCTCTCTCTCTCTTTAAAACTAAATAAACTAAATTTTTTTTCAATAATAAAAAGGAATCCTCTCTTCAATGATCACTACCCTAGCCCATCATATTTTCAGTCTCCAAACCAATACTTCTATCCTCTTTCCCCTTCAACTTCTTTGTCCTTAGCTCTTATCACTCTGCATTTTATTTATTAATCTGGTTTATTGTTGAGGATAATGAGTTCAATGAGGACAAAGATTTTTGACACCTTTTATTCACTACTGTATCCTCAGTACCTAAAATAATGCTTGGCACACATTAGGTATTCAATAAACATTTGTTAAATTAATTAACAAATGAATCTGTGTTTTGCTCCTTAGGATAACTGTGAACTAAATTTTCAGTTAATACTGCTAAGATTTCATCCTGTCTTCTTTCCTTTTATACATCTTCAGTGTTCTACCTGCTTTACAGATTATAAAAGAACTTGTGAAACTCTGATTTTAAATCTAATTTGCAACATAATACACAGTCCCAAGCATACTAGACATCAGCAAATACAACACCCATGGCTCCTTCAAAATATATCTTAAGAAGCGAATCCAAGTTAAAAATTCAAAAATGTAAAAAAAATTTCAACATAAATATAGAACTAAGATGCAATGAGATTTATTACAGACTTTCCTCTATAAGAATCTCAGTTGAAGTGCAGTTCAGGAGCCCTAAAAACAGCTTGTACAGCAGTCAATTAGAAACATTTCAAAACCATGACCACATTAAAACACTGTGGTTTAACTTGAAAGGTGAAAGGAGTTTAATGTAGGAGGAAATTGAGGCAGTCAAATGGTTTCAAAGATGGTTTAAAATATCCCCAAGTAAAGAGAAAGCAGGGTTACCTAAGGGATGATGGGTGGATGAAAGCTGAAGATGTGTGAGGAAGGGTTGGAACAGTAACTGGGAAACTCCCTAGGGAATTAAACAGATGAATGACAGTAACTTTAGGGCCATGATAAGAACTTGACAATGCACCAACTCAGAATTATTTTACTACCCCCACATTTACAACCTTTAGGAGTTTTTATGTCCCATCAAGTCATCTTGCTCAAAAACAGGCAGCAAAAATTAAAGAAAATAGATTAATATTTCCATGTCAAGATTGAGAATCAAAGTTCTAAGGATCCATTTATAATTTGAACATTAGGGTAGAACATTCTAGATATACACCTGTTTTACTTTAATAACAAAAATGCAGACTCACACACTTTATTTCTGTATATGGAGAGGAAATCTACTGAATGATACATGAGAATGTTAAAAAAAGAAAAAGAAAAAGAAAAAAGATTCCCAGAAAAACTTCCCAATGTATTACCTCTGATTTGGGCTTTAGGGATCAGATAAATTATCTTTTTTAAAGTCCATCTGGAAAAGTTTCTTTGCTTTGCAAAATTAATGTTTGGATGATAAAAAGTAAGTCAACCAACTAAATTCTGTCCTTTTGACAAGAACGAAATGAAAGCAGAGACCCTCATCTTTGGCATTTGTGAAAATAAAGAGATTGCGATCTTAAATTTATAATGTAGAATGTGTAAAGGTTCTACCTATTCTCATGTTTTGTGGATTGACTATACATAGCAATTATTTTTAAGAACAGCAGGGAGCAAAAAGAGGAGAGAAGCCAGGTTCTGCATTTTGAGCAGCTTTTTGAGACAAGAGAAAATCTTACACAGCCTGTGAACATAAAGAGACTCAATGAGGAAAGCAGACCACAACACGGAAAGAGCAGAGAGAATTTTAAATGTCATTGCAAATGAGAGCGGTCTCTGGGGTCCCAAGGGCATCAGTGGGGTAAACAGGACCTCTCTACATCCCAGCCTTCCCTGCTTACATTAATTAAGATCGATCCAGCCTGAAGTAGTAAGAAGATGCTGCCTTGCTTTTCCCAAGGCCCTCAGATGGGGCAATCTCAAACAAAAACCCTCAGTCCTTGTACTAAAACTTATTTAACAGTCTTAATCCAAGAAAAATGCTTTTCAACTTTCTTATCCCAATATGCCCAAATCAAAATGGCTGCTGGAATGATGAAAACACAAGCTTTTAGAAGCAATGATTGGAATGGAGAGAGGCGGTTCTGGTGTGGTTGGTGTGTTCATAATTATAAAAAAAAGGTCATTATAGAGCAGAGACAGTATTTTTGGCACTTGGATGTTGTCTACTCTGATCTTGGCCCTTTAAGTAAATACGGCTGGACAACCTCTGTCACACTCAATTTAGGGACCCTTCCTAAGCCCAAATGTCATAGCAACCTCCTGTATCCATGCTCTAACCTTTCTATCTCCAAGCAGCCTTCTAGTTACCTGACTCCCACACTCTCCTCTGCTCCCCTCATCCTGGTCCTCCAATCTCTTGGCTGTATGCCTCATACCTTGTCCCAGCACTGCCTCATTTTGATGAACCAAATATACACATTTTTCCAGTTGACTGATTCAGCTCATCCCAATCAACTATCAATTTTGTATACACTTTGGTTTTCAAAGTCCCTGAAGCTCCAGATAAAGGATAATCCCACTGGACCAATGCAAACCCTCCCCTTCCCCTCAGTGAAGAGATCTTAGACAAGAGCACCCATCTCCCAAGTGGTGAAGGGTTTATGTTCATGTAAATATTGTTGCAGTCATCTACAGAACCCCTAGATCATGTCCTCTATTCCATGTGCAATTTAACATTTGATTCACTGTAATGCTCTCCAATACCCCTGCTGCCATAATTTTTTGGTGATTTCAGTAATCACTACATAACTATCCATAATTCCCCATGTCCTTATTCCATGAACTTCTCTGTCTCAATGATCTTGTCCTTGACCTAAATCAGCACTTACTCCCATGGCCAAATCATGGCATCACCACTACCTGGGCCTCTCCTCTAATCTCAATTTTAATCATCCCATTTATCCACACTTCTATCTAAGCCCAAGCCTTCACTTTCATACTAGACCCCATGTTCCACACTTAATCACGAATTCCTCTCAGAGTGTTTCCCTTGATTCCCTGAAGCTTTCATTTTTCCTTCTTTTACATCATCCCTGTCTGTATTCACATGGTGCAATATCTCTCATTCTAAAAGGAAGCTTCTCAACCTCCCAATCCCTACCAGTCTCATAAGAAGGCAATAAAACCTGTCTCCCCTGTCACACCCTATTCCATTTATCCTCCTTTATTTTTTTATAGTGTTTCTTACACTATGGAGAAAGAATCTGTGTATTTCTTTATCATCTGTATATCCTCACTGGTACGTAAATTTCACAGTGGGAGACTCTGTGTGTTTTGTTCCATTAAATATATCTAGTGCCTAGAACATGGAAGGCATGCAATTAACAAATGTGGTTTAACAATGAACAACATGAATGAATCAAATAGTGAATAAGTAAACTAGTTAATCTTTCATGCAAGGCTCAAGGCATCTTTATGAGTTTCTCCCTAATAGCAACCAGTAGGCAGCAACACTGTGCCCTCTTATATCTCCAGTTTGACACTATCTTGAGATGTCTTGAACCAAATCATTTATTATATTCCTTTTAGCTGCCTCTGTAGCGTGTCAGACTCAACAACCAAACCTGTTCCTGGACCACTAATTTTTTAAAGCATAATCCACAATAAATTTCCTTTTAGTTCATACTATCCCTGAAATCCATTTCCCATTATGACTGTTCATGCTTCAACCATACTGACATTGTAACATACCTATAAACAATATCAGAAATTATACCAAACCTACACTACTCAACAGTGGAAAATTAACATCTCCAAGTATGGGAGGCAGTGAAGAGAGTGCTGTGATTCACAAGCTATTTGAGTATTACAGTATTTCCATTTCTGTCTGTAAAGATAGTAACTTCAAGATAGTTTATATACCTATTAACTCTAACATCTAGATGAGTCTTCTGATTACCACATCTTATATGACAAACTACCTGTATTCTAGATTGCCAGGGTGCTAGGTGGGTTGATGAGTAGAATAGAGAATATTGATATAAGAATTTAGAGACATCTAACTTGTACAGGGTAAAAATCCACGTAATCTACCTAAACTATATTGACCAGTTTCTGAAACATCCTGCAACTCGTCTTATTCAATTACAAATAATTGTGGTTAAGGAGTTAATATAAAACCTTAGGCAGTGTTTTATAGCAACTTGTCTTCATTACCAAGCAAACACATAAAGCTAGTTTGTTACTCCATAATGGTATAACCAATTACTCATGATAACCCATACTACTCTTTATTTCTGTTATTTCTTTGAGAAGTGTAATAGAAATCATATTCTCCTTACTAATGGTGTTTATTCAAGCACTTCTGTTATAGATTTAATCCCATTTCCATTGATAAAGGCTTTAATTTGAAAGAGGAAAGTGACACTTAAATATATAAACTGTGATTATTCATATACAATTCCTATCATTTTTAGAAGCATTTCTGTGAGAGAAAACAGCAAGAAGGGCCATGGTGGGAGCTTCAAGATGGCAATATCCAATACTCAATGTTATGTTAAATTTAATGTCAAATACAAATCATTTGGAACCATGATTAAAACCATAAATAGAAAGCAACATCAAGTATTTGAGATAATCCCTTTAATACTATTTTATAGCCTTTGAAATGAAAAGGTGGCTAATAAGAAAAATGCAATCTTGTGAGGATGACTTACCAAAACCAAAACAAACTACTTAACCTCATTTCTTCACAAAAGCTGTTAACCTCCTAAAACAGAGTACTGCTAATTTGCTTAAATTAGAATTGCGTAAATTTGCTCATGATGAAATGTCACTCTGCATCTCTCTCAGACTCTGAAAATTTACAAGATTTTGTGTATTTTTCACTTTGGCAGGACACCAAATATTATGTAATCAATATATTTCTCCGAAATATATAAGCACACAAAAAATCATGACATAGACCCACGTACTCCTCCACTGGCACATGTTCTTGTGCAGCTGAATAATGGGGGTAATAATGCCTATCTACAAACAACATGTCTTTAGGATAGGAATTCTTCTCTAAGGTTAAAAATACAAGAACTGAAATAATTCTCTACTGTGCCTTTTTTTCTAGAGTTTGAGGAATGATATTGACCAAAGGCCACAGTAAGAAACTTCAAGGATTCAAGTGAACCACAGTTAAAAAGGGATAGATCGAAATCAACACCTTTCACCATAAGCCCAAATCCAATTATGCTGTCCCCTTCCTCCACTATGTAGTATTGATTATTTACAATTCCAAATATCTGTCTTTTGATGTTTTATTGATAATATTTAGGACAAAGCCCTCTGCATCCCAAACAGGAACTTTGCACTCTTCTGCTCCACACTTTGGTTCATGTGATTCCCAGCTTGTGAAATGTCCTACACCAAGTACTCTAAACAAAATCCTAAATTCCTCAAGGTTGTATTTAGTTCATGTTTCTTGTGTGACTGTGAAACTACAAAATGTACAGCAATAAATAAATACAATGATTCTGAAAATCATTT
Source organism: Prionailurus bengalensis (assembly GCF_016509475.1). Classification (NCBI taxonomy): domain Eukaryota; kingdom Metazoa; phylum Chordata; class Mammalia; order Carnivora; family Felidae; genus Prionailurus; species Prionailurus bengalensis. Next base: position 72,033,475 of record NC_057354.1, read on the forward strand.
GTGACTGAACTCCTTTTTTACTGATAAAGACTCAGGAGTTCCAGAAAGTTTGTGTGAGTTGCTCAAGTGTAAGAGGCAGGTATAGCCTGGCCCCAGGCCCACATCTCCCTAATTCCTAGTCCATAACACCCTGTGATTTCTCCAGCTCAGCTGTGACCTCCTCTTGTCCTGATCTCCCCTGGCCGTAAGTGTCCATTGCATTTGCTTGACAATCACCATGCACTGCCAGTCCCCTCCCACCCTTTCATCATATATGTGACCAATACCACCATCTGGATCAGAAGATTCTCTCCAAAGTACCTAGCACAAATGGACCCTCAATAGTATTTTTTACAATTTACAACAATATTTGCAACAACCAATGCTCTGTCTTATAGACAGTAGAAGCCATGAACTCAAACTGCACGTCAGCAACTGTAAGATCAAACTTACACGTTTTCTCTTAGTCCTAAAGCTCTAAAATATATGACTTGTTTTGTTGTTGTTGTTGTCATTTGTTTACCTGGCATAAAAGGTCCCTGTACACAGTCTATCTTTTGAGCCAAAAATTTAGGAATTCTTTATTATCATTCTTTCTTCGAGTTGTCCAGCACTGTTTGTTGTAAGAATCCATATCTCCCATTCAACAGGCAACCCTAAAATGTTCATGCCTTTCACACACTTCGATGACAGCAGCCACTAAACGTTCCCAAGACATGTCTTCAGTGGACACTATACTCTACATGACCATAGCATATTTTGACTGCAACAAAAAAATTCCTTGAAAAATATACTCAGACCTATAGAGATATAAATATGTATAAAAATATGAAAGTCAATTATAAATATGAGTATGTATTTTATATGTATACTCATTTATATAAATAAACTACCTTTCTTTGTTCCAGACTTGGGGTCAATAGACTTATTTTGAAAAGGAACAGATAGTATTTTAGGCTTTCTAGGTCATATGATCTTTCTGTCAACTACACAAAAGCGACTCTAACCAATAACTAAATGAGTGGGCATGGCTGTGTTCCAATAAATCTTTATAAAAAGAGTCAGTATACTTGGCCATAATTTGCTGTCCTTTGTTCTTGACCGTTGTTTTTTTTTTTTTTGACGCAAACTTCCGCAATGTTATAAAGTAAGTTTTGTGAGTTACAAAAGGGATTGTCAAAAGCAAATTAGAATAGGCGAGGACAAGAAAATCATGGTATATGGCACATTGTTGGTATTGTTTTAGTAAACATTTCAGTTTTTTATATGTACAGTTTTGTGTATGGTGTCGTGACCCATAATGAATTTCTTCCCACAAGTCACGGTCGTCAAAAAAAAGTTTGAAAACCACTAGGCTACTCACACAGTTCTGTTCTACTCTAGTACCTGTTCTTGGAGATTAAAACCTTTGGTTCAGTCAGTGACTTAACCAAGAAGTTTTAAGTTCATGAGTTAAATATTTGCAAATATTATCCTCATTACACCTTTCAGTGCATGGAACCAAGATCCTATGGAGGTTCCAACAGAGTAAACACCAGAGCTACGAAATCAAATCCAAAGGGACAAAAAAAGGGGGGTCACCCAGGTCATTAAGTGAAGAATCAAGTGATGCGCTGATTTGTGGAGAGAATATGGGCTGTAGATCAGGCAGTTCATCACAATTTCTTGGGAAGTTCCCCTGACTTCTAGTGTCCTGATGTTGAGAAATATGACAAGTTTGACCCTTCAATTCTCCCCTTCTCTGAGTCAGATGGTGGGACAGAGATTACTGAGGTATTTCATATCTGTTCGTGTACTTCTTACATGGCTATTACTGCCATCCTTAACTGGCCATCCTTTGAAAGCACAGAGAATCTTCTCACCAAAGTAACAGATGTCACCCTTGCTGCCACAGCTAGCACATGTGCCTCAGATAACTTCAAACACACAAAGCCCTCGAGCAAGGAGAATGATTAAGACCTTGTATGGCAAATGGACAGATACACCTGATCTTGCCTTTGCTGATCCCTGCCAGTCATAACCAACTCAGAGAACTTTCTACCAGAGTACTTTCCCATACTCCTGTGCCAGACACTTGAAATTCTCATGGATAGATTTCTGTCCATTCCCACCTCCAACTCTGCCCCACACCCAAGGTTTCAGGAATCCCTATATCCCAGGTGCACTAAGCCCATCCCATCCTCCCATCCCAACCTCCCTGTGCACTAAGCCAAGGCTATTTTCTCATTAATCAACTTCCCCCATCTTCCCAACACATCAGATCTGTCCCCTTCTTTTTGACAACTTACGTCTTGGTAAGTTTTGCAGCCTTTATTTTTGTGTGTTAGAACAAAACTTTCATCATATTACTATTTTCCAAAAGGTTCTTGGTCCTAGGCTGTTTAAAATTCCTTTTTTTTTTTTAAATTTTTTTTTTCAACGTTTATTTTTGCGACAGAGAGAGACAGAGCATGAACGGGGGAGGGGCAGAGAGAGAGGGAGACACAGAATCGGAAACAGGCTCCAGGCTCTGAGCCATCAGCCCAGAGCCTGACGCGGGGCTCGAACTCTTGGACCGCGAGATCGTGACCTGGCTGAAGTCGGACGCTTAACTGACTGCGCCACCCAGGCGCCCCTAAAATTCCTTTTTTTTTTAAATAAACTTTTTATTTTTAAAATAAGTTTGGGATTTACAGGAAAAAAAATGTGAAGATAGTCCAGAGGGTCCCCGTGTACCCCCCCACTCAGCCTCTCCTATTACTAACAGCTTACATTAGTATGATACATTTACCATAACTAATGAGCCAAAGTTGATACATTATTACTAACAAAAGTCCATGCAGTCAGATTTCTCTCACTTAAAATTCCTTTTAAGGTAAGAGCCTTCCTCAAAGGTACAGCTAAGGAGCTTTGGCTTTTCTCTGGGAAGAGCTTTTGTGCAAGGTATATGTTGTTGGCCTTGCTTCCTCCTCTAGAAGTGACCAGATGGTGTTGCAGCCTTGCCTCTATCCCACATTTTGAGACTGTGTTTCTGCACGTGTATCCTCTGACACTCTAAAGCTCTGCAAGAGATTTATCCTGTACCTCTCCAGCAAGAATAACTTACCGTCTGGCCTTTAAGCTAGAAACCAGTTATTTGATTTCATGGAAAGATGCTAAGACACTTTCAGGTTTGCAATTAGTCCAACCAATTCCATCAAACTCCAAATCACGTCAATTATGCTAATACTGAAGACAAATGTATATAGAGTCACCACTACCATGACTGTCCTCAAACAGCATTTGTTATACAACTACCTGCTTATGATACAGCACAAAACAATTCACCACCACAGATGCTATCCTCTTGAAAATTACAACCCAAGACCCAGATAAACCATAAAATGCATTTGAGGAACATAAAGGAATGTGTCAGCCAACATATAATAGTTGAATAGAATTCATATTAGGTAGGGTGAATATTTTATAATTTGTTTGTACTATAACTGTGCATGGACAAAAAGCAAAAGACCATGTATTTTTTTTTTTTTTTTGAGACAGAGAGAGAGACAGAGCATGAACGGGGGAGGGGCAGAGAGAGAGGGAGACACAGAATTGGAAACAGGCTCCAGGCTCTGAGCCATCAGCCCAGAGCCTGATGCGGGGCTCGAACTCCCGGACCGCGAGATCGTGACCTGGCTGAAGTCGGACGCTTAACCGACTGCGTCACCCAGGCGCCCCCAAGACCATGTATTTTTTAAGTCAATAACCACTAGGATTTACTTCACAACTTGTGACCAGAAGCTGAGCTCTCTCCAACTCATTGCTGCCTGATATGAAATATAGACATAAGCTAGGATATTTTAAGGTTTCTACAAAGAGTGTCATTTTTTTAGTCCTGAACCACCCAAAGGTGCTAGTGGTACAAATGGGCAGAATTAAACATTCTTGGAAATGTGCCACCAGGTGCAAAATGGGCTTCCCCTCCCAGATAAATAGGCAATGGATCCAGATTCAAAGCTTCACTAAAACTACATCATTTTTAGAAGTGTCTAGACTATGCTAAGTCTTACAGATGGCTGGCCTTATCTCCAGTTGAGGCACAGCAGTAATTGTTATTTTTAGCTGGTAACTAGGAGCCTATAGGCAGACCCGAAGATGATGGAAGAGGCCACACTGGGACCTGTAATAAATCAGCACTCTTTGGATATGTTTTATGAATACAAGTCTTTATGGCTGTTTAAGGGTGGGGTTAGGTCAGTAATATGAAAATACTCCTAAAACTAGGCAGGTTCTAAATCATAACATTAGAATGGCCTATATGCAAGCAGACTGGGGAGAAAGAAGAGCAAAATCAGGGCACTATCTGCAACTTCTTTACTTGTACAAGCAACCTCCCACTTAACTCTGTTTACATTCTCTGAAAGTATGTTATTAATGCTGCCTTTAAATGATGATCAGTCAGCCGCATCTGTCATAACCCAGGCTGTCCGGCCAACCATTATCTGGAGCAGACCGTCTAGACACAGCTAGTAAATCATGGCTTCTGACACGTTCACCATAGAAGTGTTTTCTTTGCAATTAATTTTCCCTTAATATCTGACCAGTGTTCGTGGTAGAATCTGGCACATATTAATGGCCCTCTATTCACCCACAACTTCATTAATAATAGAGAAAAGTTAGGAGATAGAACTTCTTTCACCTCCCAAATGAGAACTGTTTTCATTTTAAAAAGGAACAAAAACACAATATACAATTGGGTGGGTGGCAAATGTGGGGGCAAGTAGAGATATTAGGCACCAAACAGATAAGGTGCCCAGGATACCAAACGATACACCGTGTACTTTTAGAGAAAGTTGGACTTTACTGAAAGACATTGGTGAAGACGATTTAAAAATAGAGGGAAGTATCATCTGTACGGGTAGGAAGGTTCACTGTTACTAAGGTATCAATTCTCTCTAAATTATCAGAGCAATAGAATCAATGTAATTCTAACAAAATATCAACATGTTTTAATTAATTCTCAGAAGCTAGTTTTAAAATTTACTTGAAAAAAGAACGACCAGAAATAAACAAAATATCACTAAAAATGATCATGGGTAGAGAGAGATGCTCACACACTATCAAGATCTATTATAAAACAGTTGTAATTAGGATAGCACGTTTTTGGTCTAATGATAAAGAGATCTAAAAGCAGAATAGAGAGTCTGTATGTTTTTAATTTATATAAATAGTATGAAGTTACATGTAACATTGGACTAATTTTATTCTTATTAAACATAGTTTTTATATTTACCAATGTTGATACATTATTCAGACCTAGTAATTTTATCTATGTAGTATTCAATGATGTGAATAGACTTTAATATTTCCACTCCTCTATTTATGTTTATTTAGGTTAATTTTTAGTTTTCCAGGTATACAATAGTGCAATGAACACTTTGTGCACCTGCATGAAGGCATATTTAGAATAATATTGTTGTTCGTACATAAGATACAGTCATCTTCAAAGTTATACATTATCAAGTTGTTTTACAAAGGAATTAGAGGGGTGCCTGGGTCGCTCAGTCAGTTAAGCATCTGACTTCAGCTCAGATTATGATCTCGTGGTCCATGAGTTCAAGCCCCGTGTCTGGCTCTGTGCTGACAGCTCAGCTATAATTTCTTAATTTTCCTCTAAAGAACATTTAGACTGTTGTTGTTTTTCACCATTGTAAGCAACTTAGCAATGAACGCTCCTGTTTGTATTTCCTTGTGCAGTATACAGCCAGCAAAGGCAATCTTCTGGTTTACTAGATAGTGCCAAATTTCCCTGCAAAGCTGGTTTCTAGCCCTTCAACATTGAATGAGATCCCTATTTCCCTGTGTCCTCAATTGTACTTTATGTTCGTACAAATGCACAGATATCAACTTAATATTGTTACGTTTCTTTCTGCAATTACATTAGTGTAAAGTTGTATTTCATGTTTTGATTTGCATTTCCTGATTACTACAACAGTTGAACATCATTGCAAACCTCTGGAGACCATTTAAGTTTCCTCCTCTGTGAATCTTCTATTCCTCTTTTCCACATCCAACCATTGGGTTTCACTGAACTTTATATGTTCTTGGGCTACTAATTCTTTGACAGTTATTTGTCCTCCAAATATCTTCTTCCAGATTGACTTTTATTTTAATGTTATTTGTGTATTACTATAAAAAAGGTTTTAAATTTTGATTTAGTGAGATTTAGCTATTTCTTTAATGGCTTGTGTTTTTTGTGAATCTTTTTAAATGTTCCTCTCTACTCTGAGATTATAAAATACTCTCCCATCTACCTTTGTTAAGTTTTTTGACATGTTGCTGTTTGATATTTTGACATTCTACCAGGAATAGACTTTTGTTTTATTTATTTTTGAAAAAGCAAAACTTGGAGAGGGGCAGAGAGAGGGGGACAGAGGATCTGAAGCCAGCTCTGTGCTGACAGCAAACCCGATGTGGGACTTGAACTCATGAACCTCAAGATTATGACCTGAACCCAAGTCAGATGCTCAACCAACTGAGCCACCCAGGTGCTCCTCATCTCCACTGGTTTATGATATGCTTGTCATATATCAAATTTTCACATACGTGGGTGTGTATCTCTAAGTTCCTATTCTGTTCTACTGAGGAAACCTCATACATTGTAACCCTTTCTTCTCCACCAGAGTTCAAAACCATTTAAGAGATATCCATATGTGAGGAGTGTGGAGACAAAAATATCTTTGTTGTTTGACAGAGACTGCTTAGCTTCAGGGTTCCTCTTTATGCTATTATTTGTTTGGGTTATGTGTTTTAAGTATTTCTTTTTTCCAGAATTTATCAGTGTTCCAGGTGAGATCAAGGTATCTACCAGCTCAGTGTACCAGATTAATACAACCTAAAATCAACATGATGCAACTTGACAATATTTACATGCTATTTGGCACTATTTGTTGTGAATTTGCAGTTATTTCTGCCATCTTATTTCATAGTTTCTGCTTATCATTTATTTCACTGCTTCTTCTGTTCTCCTTATCCTGCCTTTGATTAGACTGATAAAAAATTTTTTTCTCCTTCTTTTTATATCTTTGTTGGAATGCTAAAGGTTGGAATTTTTTCTTAATACTCTCTTTAAGTGTTAAGATATACTCTCACCTGTGAATTTTTCCTGAAATCTAAAATTCTTCAACTTTATATACTCCTTCTGAAAATAGGATTTAATCACCCTTGAACTTTACAATGTATCTTGATATAATCTTAAAATTTAGTTTTACCTTATTCGTACTGGGGAAAAGCACCGTGAATGGTTTAATTTTATGACTTTTTTTTTAGTTTCTGCCCACTGTATTTATAACTTAGACCTTTCCTCTGGGTTTACTTTTCTTCTTGATAGAGTAATCTATTTCCTTTATAAAGCACTGTGCACTGTGGATAAACTCTCCCAGTCTTTGTCTCATTCTTTTCATTTTGCCCTCATTCTTGGAAGAAGTATTTGGTTAGGTATGAAATTCTAGGCTGACTGTTATTTTCTCTTAGCTCCTTGAAGTGACCTCGGAGTGTTTCCCAGTGATGAAGAGATTATGAGACCAAGGGACAGAGGTTAACAGGTTCCTGCCTCCAAGCAGGAAATGGAGAAGATTTGCTAGCCTCCTGACTGCTGTCCTTTTCGGAAAGCTTGTTATTTTTGGCCAGCTGTACACCTGTTCGACTGCATGCATATCCATCCCTTCCTCTCCCACACCAACATGCATTTCTCTGGGCCAGGCTCTGAGCTAATTATTTCCCACACAGTCTTACAATCGCCTGACAATCTTATAATAACCCCAGTACAAGGGCACTTGGATGGCTCAGTTGGTTCAGGTTCTGACTGTAGATCAGGTCATAATCTCAAAATTCATGAGTTGGAGCCCCACAGTGGGCTTGCTGCTGCCAGCCTGGCATTGCAAAGCCTGCCTCAGATCCTCTGTCCCCCTCTCTCTGCCCCTCCCCAGCTTGCACTCTCTGAAAAATAAATAAATATTTTTTAAAATAAATAACCCCAGTTATTAAACAACCAAAACTACTAGGGAAAATTAATTCTTAAAATCTTACTGCAGACTTTAGAGTATGTCAGAGTCTGGCAGACCGAGTTAACAGAACCTTGGTCATACCAAAAACATGAATAAATGCTGGGAAAAATTAACATATACTTAAATGCATGGCCTAAACAAGGAATAGCATCAAGAGAGACCCCGAAGTACTAGGCAGGCTGAACAAGTGTGTCCATGGTAAGACGTTCCCGCAACAATCTCCAGAAAGCTGATTCTATGAGGCCAGTTCTGCCAGGGGCCTCTTTTTCCTCAGGTTATCCAAGGCCTGCATGCACAACTCCATGTCACCACAAATTTGGGCATCTTCTCAGGCCAGGCTGCCCCAGAGCTGTGTTCAGGGCATGCACATGGCCACAGCCTGCCCAGCTCTATGCCATCAAGCCTGGGCAACGAATCAGGGCCAGCCTTCAGGCTATTCTCTGCTACTCTGGACATTGGGCACAGCAGGCAGGGATACTGCCACATTCCCCTGTGACTACTTAAAAAAAATGAAATCTAGGTTTGTCTTCATCTCACAGGCACAATATAGAAAAAAAATTATTTATCTTGGAAAATATAAAGAAGTTGGATTACTTTGTCAGGATTTTTATTTCCAAACTGCCAGATTGATTCTTTATACATGTCTACATCTAGGTGTAACTTTTAGCAATCTTATTTGGAAAGAAATGATATTTAGAGAGGGGGAAAAAAAAAGCTCTGCGTCTGAAATTGGCACAGGAATGAAGCCGTACTTCATTTTAGCCCCACTACGATTGCAACTCACTGATTTCCAGCTCAAAAATTCTGTGCATATTTTGGTTAGAATTCTTTCAGTTGCAAGTGACAGCAAACCCAATTCAAACTGGCAGAAATGGAAAGGGAAACTTCTTGGAATAAATAACTAAAAATAATCTAGATCTTTTTTCAGAGGTTCAAAAAGTCACTGAAACTTGGCCCTTCCCCCTGATATTTATTCTACTTTTCTCTATGTTCACTTTATTCTCAAGGTCCTTTTAATAACAAAATAGCTGTGTCCATATACTGAGCACAACTCAGTATATGGCCCATATCCCTGAGCCAACCACTGTGGCTGTAGGAATATCATGCTCTGACTGGCCAGATCTGGGCCACATACTTACTGCACCCCCACAGAAAGAATAGGTGACAGAGGGTTTCCCAGAGAAAAAATAGGGTGATTTCATCCAAAAAATGGTGAGTAGATGCTACATAACCAAAACAAAAGATGCCCACTGCAACCCTCAATTAAATTAAACAATAAAAGAAATTAACATAACCTTGCATTTCATATACAAATTCAGGGATACCCAAATCATTTTCTATTCTAAGCGTTGATTTAACTCACATTAAAGATAAAAGAAAAACCAATATTGACAGAAAGCTTTCAAGACAGCTCCCATTCGTTTTCAAATAAGTAGGACAAAGGAATGCAATCTCACAGGCCTGAAGAACAATTTGCAGCTAATATTATTTTAGGGGAGATGAAGAGAGGAGGCACTAAAAATCAAATACACAAATTCGGCTTGATCCCAGAATTCTGGTCTTGAGAAATAAAACTTGGGGAGGCAATATCAAGTGTAATATTCCATCTCTGGTGTTTGTTGTTTTTATTTTTTTACATTAAAAATTTATGAGTGGTTCCTAAGAGAGCTAAAGTAATTAGAGATGAAAAATCTTTAATTCTCAATGATTCATACTCCCTCCCATCTCTGTAGAATTTCATAGGAAACTGCTTTGGCATATCATCAGCTGTAAATTACTTTAATGACTTCTCTACCACATTTAACTCCTACCTCTGAAAATGATTTAGCTCCTTAATTTGCTCAACACCTGAACACATAAACATCAATACCATTCAACCATCTAGAAGAATGTCATTTGCTATAGTACTTAAAAGCAAATTAAATTTGTCTCCAAAAAATATTAGTCATTTTAACATTCATCTCCATGAAATCAAATAGTTTCAATTAGATTAATAGCACTGAATTCTTTGCAGACATTTTCATAGATAAGATTTTTATTAAACATGAAAAAGGTATTGCTAAAATAATAGTATTTCAAGTACATTGATTTCTAATATACCTGAAAATTAAGGCTAACACTTGCTGAGTACCCTTGTGTATGGAGAGTATTATATTCTCTAAAATATATTCAGTGCATTTGAATGCACTGACAATATGAATTGATTCTGAAAACACTAACTGATAAGGATTTTATTTTAAATTCTAAGTCTATTCAAAATGGATGTGCCCCTCAAAGTAACAAGGAAACTGTTATTTGCCACATTGGATACATTACCTCTATCGATTCAAATTTCAAAGTGATAGGTTCATGACCTTGGAAAGTTTAGGCTAAATTTAAAAGAAAAAAGGTCACAGGCAAAAATACCTTAAAAGAAATGATAGCACAAATTTGTCAAGTGAAGAGATTGAGCATTTTTCTTACGAATCATGCTGCCAGTCACTGCCATATTGCTACTTCCATACCCTGTTTCTTTTAATATCTCACAAAAGATTCAGGGAGTTAGGAAATTTTTTTTTACTTCAGTCTCACATTTGCATAATGGTAAGATACATATATGTAAACAAGCACACATGCTCACACATAAATTCCACAAGCTTGTTGCTCTAAGGCAGTATAGCAGACTGAAAAAACACTATTCAAAGTAGACAATAAGAAAGAGCATTTAGTACCAAATTTCATATGAAACAACACAGTGTATAAAATAGAGAATGCTCAATAAAAGGTGATTGACAGAAAGTAGAACTCTTTTGGAAATACTATGAAATAAATCAAGATGGGGGCGTCTGGTTAGCTCATTCAGTTAGGCATCCAACTTTGGCTCAGGTCATGATGTCAAGGTTCACGAGTTTGAGCCCTGCGTCAGGCTACATGCTGACAGCTCAGAGTCTGGAGCCTGCTTCGGATTCTGTGTCTCCCTCTGTCTCTCTGCCCCTCCCCTGTGCATTTGCTCTCTCTCTCTCTCTCTCCCTCTCACTCTCTCAAAAATAAACATTTTTTTAAAAATCAAGACAAAGAACAAAAAAACTTGGCCTTGAACATATATCTAATAAAAAGAATAAATTTTATTTCTAATTAAAAATCTGTATTTATTAGGGAAATCATGGAGTTACTAAATCTACATTGTGAGAGTAGCTAGTTAGAAATAAAGAGGCTCAAAAGTGACAATTACTCCTTAGACTTAAAGTATTCTTTGATATCAAGAACAAAGACTTTAAAAGGCACATTATAGTTTTAGAAAAGAACTTTTAAGAACTAAGTTGAATATATGATGGAAAACAATATGAGCATTCTAGAAAGCCTCTTTCTCCATAATCTTAATCCTACACACCCACCCTCACCTTAAGCACCCTTGCTTTTTTTTTTTAAACATTTATTTATTTTTGAGAGAAAGAGGGAGGAGGGGCACAAAGTGATGAGGCAGAGATCTGAAGCAGGCTCTGTGTTGACAGCAGAGAGCCTGATGTGGGACTTGAACTCACAAACCATGAGATCATGACCTGAGCTGAAACCAAGAGTCAGATGCTTAACCAGCTGAGCCATCCAGACCCCCCCAGCACCCATGCTTTTAAGGGCCATCTGTGTTTCTTTGAACATCCTTCCCACCCCAACCCACCTTAACTCAGATGGTACATTTTCTCTATTAGCTTTCCAGAATCTTTCTAGCCATTTTTCATAGTTGCCCATCTCTGTGCTACCATTTTGTTCATGCTGTGTTTTTAATAATAATAAAATTACTTATAACAATTAACATTTACTCAGGATTTATGGGCATTCTGCTTAGTCCTTTGAGACCTATGGTGGTGCCACTACCGGCCATGGTCACAAGGCTAACATGTAATGCCACCAAGTTTACACCTGGAGATCTCACATTAGATTCCTCCCTGTTATGCAGCTTCCACTGGCAATAGTGACTCTGAGCATACTGGGTTGCATGTGGTCTGTCTCCTGGGCTGAAAGACAGGCTTTTGAGGAGAGATGACTTCTCATTCATATTTTCACATCAGAGATTAACAAAGACCCTAGCCCCTTTTCAACACTCAAGTGTTACTGCTGAATGAGTAAATGAGCAGATGAAAAAAACAAATCAAATAATGTTTGCTAAACCACTTATTAATTAAAAGTTTTTGGTAAAAACAAGACAAAGTTTATTAAGCTCTATACAAAACCTAGGTGACCTGGCACTCTGTACTCTTACTACATTGTGTGTTGTGTGCTGTTTGTGTGTGTGCACATGTGTACTTATTAAAAAAATAAATGGAAATTTATCCAATTCACCACATTAATTTTATAAGTTTTTTATTAGTCCTCCAACTTTCATCCATAAGCCTCTTTTTTAAGTGCCTTTCTATTCAACTTTTTTCAAAAGGACTTGCTTTTAATGGGAAGTCTGCATTTCATCATAAAGATGAAACACAATGTGCTCAACTTATTCTGCTTCTAGAAAGTTCTTTTTTATCATGAATACTGAGTCAGTAGAAAAGATAGATTCCAAAAGAAAATATATTTCAGGCATGAGAGACCAGAGCTCTACTAGACCGAAAAGAATGAAAAATGAAATCTCTGTCTCCAAGGTACTGAAAGACATAATTTGCAAATGCTCCATTATCACTGAACTTCTGTTCCAGAGTCCGCAAGAGCATAACAAGTAAAGGACTTGCATATCTGAAAAAAAAAAATCAGTCAGCTCGGAGTTTAAGTGAAAGTATGCACCATGAGGCATTCCACACAGTCTTGATTATTTGGATAACATGACTTTTTTACTTCTTTTTTACTTTTTTACTTCTAATACATCATTTTCAGAATTGCATTTGCAAAACCCCAGTAGTTAATAGTTCAGTAGTTAATAGTTCAGGGTTTTATTAATAGTTCAGTTATGGAATCTGTGTGCAAATACTGCTGATAACATCCATGGCAGGGATTCCTGACAGTGTGGGAACTCAAGTCCTTTTGAGCATCTGATAGAATCTATGGCTCTTCTTCCTTAAAAAACACATACGCAAAGGGGCACCTGGGTGGCTCAGTTGGTTAAGTGCTCGACTTCAGCTTGGGTCATGATCTCACAGTTCATGGGTTTGAGTCCTACATCAGGCTCTGTGCTGACAGCTCAGAACCTGAGGCCTGGAGCCTGCTTTGGACTCTGTGTCTCCCTCTCTCTCTGCCCTTCCCCCGCTCTCTCCCTCTATCTCTCAATAAATAAAAACATTCAAAAAAAATTTTTTAATGCATACGTGGATAAATACCCCAAGTTTACATGACATCTCAGGGGAGTTACACATGTCCCAAAGTCCACTCATGGGCCCCACCTAGTTCATGGTTCTTTTAGATACCCCTACTGTGAGAACTCAAATCTTTCTCCCTCTGCAGTTCTTTCCTAAGAAGGAACCACTCTGAAAGACAAGAATACAATGGAGGCCTCAAGAAGACATACAAACCCCACATCACTAAGTGGTAGAACTTTTAGCAGAAACAGAAAACTGTTATTAATAGATTTAGATTTGGGAAAATATTCACTTCTGTCTCTTGAACTCTCTTCCACAAGACTCACTCTTTCCTTTAATGCACATAAACTAAGTTCCTACTCTAGGCATCTACTTCCTGCCATCCCTCAAAACCTAGGCATGAGGAGTGGAGTGGTAGTGCCTGACTTCATCTGAATGAAATGGTCCTTGTGACCATCACATGGGCCGGGGCATCTTGCCAGGAAGAGCAACCAAAGAGGCTGTAAATGCCACTACTCTACGAACAACAGTGTGCATGCATCTAGATGGTCATGGTTCAGCAAACTCAATGCATTTAGTATGGAAGCAGACAAGAAAGTCCCTCAGTTAGAGCATATCCTAACCAAATCAATGATGACAGTAATGAGCTTGGCAAATTTTCAATTCAACACATTACACTTCCAAATTGTGTTTATTCATAAATGATGGAATCCCCGGAGTTATTTAATACCTATCTGGTCAACATTCATGAGGAAATATATTCTATATTGTTGTGGGTGTTTTAGAATAATATTTCTTTAAATATTTTTGAAAGATATCCAACTTACGGAGCAACAAAAATTAAAGGTGGCTCATTAGGTTTGCATAATGATTAAAGTTAAAATTATCTAATTGGGAATTACATGTATGTTATTTAGGAGTACTTCCTTCTTTTAAGATAATAAATGAATGTTTAGTATGCACAAAGCAGAACAGTAGAACACTCCTTTCATTGGGGAGAAATGAGATAGTCCACAGAGGCAACCTTTAGAAGACTAATAAGGTTTCCCAGTTGCTCATTTGCCTTGGCTCATGTAGAAATTAATGTTAGGAAAATCTGAAAGGTGCAACACAGATGGAATCTGGCAGTTTAATTGTTCTGCACAAGAGACCAGTGATCCTGCAGGATCCTATGTGTGCACCAAGCAAGGGGCAAAGCCCTTGCAAAGCTCCATGCCCTTGACTGCCAGTTGATTCTCAACCAATGTGTCTAAGGCAGAGGGGTATGGATTTTGTTGAATAGAAATCTATTTTTAGACTTATTCATTTGCTTCTCTTTAGGTTCATTATAATCTTAACTCATACACCAGAACACTGTTTCCAAGGAAGCCCTGATTAATGTCTTCCATGGACAAAAAGAACAGAAACAAGGCAAATTCCTGATGGAGATTACTTTTCACCATGCTCATGATAGAAGTAGCGCCTGTTTATACACTGCAGCCCTGTGAAAAATGTGTGCCCCTTTAGACACACTTCAGGAGAGGTGCTACGAAGATAGATGGAGCAAATTCAGGCAGACTCAAATAAAAGTGATTTTGGGGGGTCTGTTTCATTTATACAGGATGGCTGACTCTCAAACATATTCTGAATATTGTGAGTACCACGTGACAATATGATAATGCTGTATTGTCCAAGATAAAGAGGAACCATTCAGTTTTAGCAGAAATGTTATTTTGAGCAATATATATATATATATATATATATATATATAATAGTAATAGAACTGCATGGACTTGTCCAAATTGTTTCATGCTGTTTAAAACCTATAATCACTATTTCAGAGAATTAATGACCCCCCATTTAAGAAATTCCACAGGACCTCTTTACCTCATCCATCTTTAATGTATGAAAGCCATTCCTTGCAAACATAGGAAATGTATTTGAATTCAATTTAGTGACTGTTTACTCTAATGAAAAAAAGAAAACCTAGAATGAAGGTGAGAAAGAGAGGGTCTACTCACGAATGCTTCTATTTGGTGAACTTCGGGAAAATCAAAGATCCTTTTAGTACTTTCCCACTTTTTAAATTTAGGGTACTATCATCTGAGTATTTGAGATGATGCAAGTAAAATTTTTTTTACCATACTGTACAAAAGAAGTTGTATTCTGAAATAAAACATTAGTAAAATATTAAAGAGTTTTCACCTAAATAGAACATTAATATGGACACTGGGCTCCAGTTGTCTCAAGGGAGTTTCCTCCTTGGCTCTTGTATGTCAAAAAAAAGAGGAAGTGAAACTGATTCTGTTCCTTGATTCTTTGAAGCATCTCACGGCAAAATTAAAGGCAGAAGGTCTGGTTCCTGAAAGGTGTTCTCTGTTCATTATCCTAAATACTATAGGAGAAAAATAAAACCCGGGGAGAGAAAAAGCTAACTTTAGGACAGAAGCAGATCCTGTCTTAATCCTTAGTTTACTTGAGGAGATGCCTCTCTCATTCTCCAAAAGAAGGTGGGAGAGAAAAGGGAGCTGTATAGATGATAATTAACAATGACCATTACTTCAAGATTTGTTGGAGGAAATTCTCTCCACATTAAGCACTGGGAGCAATCTCATCTCTTCAATCACCACTCCAAGATCCTATCAAATGGCTTTCAACATTAGTAGAGAATCTAATTTCCTTCACTGTGCCAGGTGATAAGTATATTTATTAAGGCAGAAAAGAGCAAAGAAACTGAAATAGAAAAGCCAGGTATCTTTCAATGTTTAAGAAAACAATGATTTTATCTTCTTTGATATTTGGGAGAATAGATTTCTATTCATTCTATCTCATTTTTGTATTTGTTATTTAGTTCTTGCAACAAATCACCACAAAACAGCAAACTGAAACAACAATCATTCATTATCCCCAATAGATTCTGAAAGTCAAGAATCTGGGAGGAGCTTAGCTGGGTGGTTCTGGCTCAAGTTTTCTCACTAGGTTGCAATCAAACTTTTAGCAACAACTATAGTCCTTTCAAGATGAGCCAAGAGAATCTGCCTCCAATCTCACCTGTGTGGTTGTTAAGAGGTCTTACATTCTCACCAACAGCTGGCCCCTACTACAACATGGCATCCTACTTCCTCGAGATCAAGAGATCCAAGCAAGAGTCAGAACTCAAAATGGAAGGCGAAGTCTTTTATAATCTAATCTCAGGAGCACCTGGGTGGCTCAGTTGGTTGAGTGTCTGACTTCAGCTCTGGTCATGACCTCACAGTTTGTGAATTCAAGCCCCACATCAGGCTCGCTGCTGTCTGTGCAGAACCTGCTTCTGATCCTCTGTCCTCCTCTCTCTGCCCCTACCCTGCTTGCACTCTTTCAGAAAAGGAAAAAAAAAAACTTATACTCCAATCTCAGAGTGAATTACCATTGTTTCTGCCATATGCTGTTGTTCACATAGACTAAACCTGGTACTATGTTAGAGAGGACTATACAAAAGTATGACTACCATAGGCAGTGAATGCTGGGGGCCATGCTGGAGGCTGGCCACCACATTACCTAACTTATAATACATCTGCAAGAAAACAGTACAGGGGGGCCACAAAAAGGCTGGAGGCTCAGATGATGGGATCTGGGCACAAGGTAAATGAATTGTAAATACACCGTCTTTCACCCAGGTTTGTCTCTCTTATCTTTAAGGTAAATCTGTGTCCTCTCTCTACAGAAGTGAAGTCTGCATAACTGCATTTTCTAAGCCATTAGTCTTTTCCAATTTCCAATGTACATTCACCAAACATGCAGTGTGGTGAAAAAGCCAAGACACAATTTCTTTAAAAGTGGTTGCCTTTCAAAGTACATTCCCCCTGTAGCCCTCTGCCGTTCTTTAGACAGTATGACACTGTCTTCCTGTGAAAATGAGGGGGAGGGGAGAAAGAAGGAAAATAACATCTTCTTAGGATAATTCAATCAGTGTTTTTCCCAAAAGAAAAGAGAGACTGTCCATAGCAGGCTTATATCTGGCTTCTCTCAAGCCAAGAAGATACCTGGTTCAACACAAGAACTACTCTTCAGTTCACTATTTGAAACTTGAACTGTAGTAAGGTAACCTGATACTCTGAGAAGAAGGGGCCCTTCCTTTGCTTAAATATTTACATGAGATAAATATAAAACACTTTATGAGAATACGAAGAGAAGAAAGAGCTATGATAATATTGCAGTGAAGGACTACATTACTATTTAAGTATCTGTCTCTACCAGTGCTAATAGAGGTGTTCTGATGAGCCTCGTGTGGGGTCTCTATCCATACCTCCTAAGATGAGAATCACTATCAAATTATTATAAGACAAATTGTTTTAAGATGCCAAGGATCTTACCTCTCAAAGGATTTAAGGAAGAGAATCTTTGTGATAATGATTTGTGACATACCTCTAAACAAATAAATGTGCTTACCTATTTACTTATGTCTCATCTTGTTCCAAAAAAAGAAAAAAGATTTTCTGTGATGTATCAGGATTCATGAAATACAACAAAAATAACATGAATTCACTGTGAACGAAAAAATAAGAAAACTAATGCTATGGGGCATGAAACTAATAAAGGAGCATAGTTGTTACAGATAAGCAAGAATTTTGGCCCTTAACTTTCTAGTGGCCTGCCAACTTGAAAAAGGAAATCTGGTCTTTCTCCATGAGAAAACTAACCATTTCCTAGGAGAGGAACAGCTATTCTTTAACTAAGGTCAGGCTTAGCACTGCACTGGGATTCACAAGAAGAATACACTAATCAATAGCATTTTTACAATAAAAATAAGATAATGTGGCCTTGACCTGTTTCTTGTATTGACTTGATCAGAGCCCTGTAAAAATGAGTCTACAGGACCATATGTAACAGAGAGTGCCACAACCTCATTTCCTCTTCTTGTAGACACAGAAACTCTGTTTCAGAACCATAAGAAATTAAGTTGGGGCCATGTGTCAGGGTTCTGGCCAGGGCCCAGCAGTGCATCTCCCATCTAAACTTTGCTTTGTTCTTTCAGTGACTGTGAAGGCTTGTGTTGAAAATGGCCGTGCCACACAACACAAGCAACCTACATCCTTAGCTCAGACGAGAATCTCCAAGGAAAGCCATTCAACCTGAATTAGACCATGACGTTAACAAGCAACAAAACCTTAATGTGTTAATTTCCCTGGCTAAAACAACAAGCACCATCAATACAGGGTGTACAATTCCAGCTCTCTGTAGATGTGATTTGATCAATGGGGCAGAATATAGAATATCTCAAAAAATGGACAGACTTTCAATCTTTCACGTAGTCCTTTCTCAATATTGTTTTGCTCAATTTAGATAATTGTAAATATAATGTAATTATACTTATAATATTATAATTAATAATTAATAAATCCTGGAGGTTAATGATGATTGGGATGATTTAACAATAACATTAACAATAAGAATAGCTAACCCTTGGATATCGCCTGCTATGTGACAGGAGTTATTTATTCTAAGCCCTTTCAATATATCAACACATTTAATCCTTATAATACATTAAATCATTTAATCCTTACCATTATCACTAATATTCAGAGGAGGAAACTGTGGAAGAGAGAAGCTAAGAAATTCATCAAACTCACTCAGGGTGGCACCAGAATTAGATTCAGAAAGTCTAACGCCAGGGTTTGTGCTACAAACTTCTATGTTATACTTCATTTCAGATGATGATGGTAAGATTGAAAAGCTACTAAATTCTTCCAATTGTCTAAAGGTTCAGAGACCTCCAAATAGACCAGCTGATGTATTGCTGGCATCTTCATGGCTCAGGTGAGGAGCTGAACAAATCACTCATCTCAATAGATGTCTACGCCATCTCAAAATAATTAGCCTACTTGGAGCCATGGTTGTTTTTTGAAAGGAGATTCCAACGTAATTTAGTGGCATTCAGTTGCCCTAATTTAACGTTACAATGAAACACAACAAACAACTTGTCTCAATGCAGATAAAAAATAAAATTGGTATTTTTTGGTGACACTAATTCCATTATATACATTCTTATGTGATCCAGACATTGTCCACATATGGCGTCCTAGAAGAAAATCAATGTAATATACCAGGGACCCCAAATGAGTTCTCCTACTGTAATTAATCTTTCGGAAGCCAAATTTAACCTTTCTATTAACTCAAATATCACTTTTGTTAGCTTCCTGCAGTTTTTTGGTAAATTGCGTAAGAGTAAATATTCTAGATATACAGGAATGATGAAACTATACACTGAGCAAGCAACTTTTAATATCGCCTAATCCAATTCCTTTTTCCACAGAGGAAAAGACTGAGGCCCACACAGGTGAAATGACGTGTGCCAGGTCTCATGCTAATTTAGTGGCAGAGTTGGACTCAAAACCCAGAGTCCCAGCTTTGCCCTCCAAGCCCTTGCACACCATCACACTGAGTCACATGTGGTTCCCAGGGGCACATTGAAACACTGAAACTGCAAAAGATGTTTGGCCAACAGGGAGGGGTAAAGCATGGGCCTAATTTTTTAAGTATTTATCTAAAATCATCTCAATTGAGATAAGAAGTGCTTTCTTCTGAAATAAAGACAATAATTTACTTCTGTGGGTGAAAAAGCAGCTCTAAATTCTCTTCTGAAATGGCCTTTCCTATCAAATACCACCATTGAATTTTCAAACACTATCCTTGTCCTCTGGAGACATGAACGTACTCCTCATGGATCACTCAGACATTCTGGATGTGCCAGCAACAAGCTTGGGAAACAGCTCTCATTTGGAGCAAACTTGTCTGTCACTAGGTAGCCTGAGGCGCCACTCTCCCAAATGCCAACCAGGCCTCTGGGGGACTTTGTCCACCTCCCTAGTCACCCCCAAACATTTCAATAATTCAGCTGTTGAGAGTGCTATTTTGACATACTACAGACTGAAAAACAGCTTTTTAATGAAAACACAGACAAGCAGTATCCAATAAAGCTCTTGCATCTGATTTTAGGAAATTTTGCCTGAAGAAAATTAAAATCTGTGTGAGGGTACAGCAAAAATTTTAACAATAGCAAAAAGCCTGCCCAAAATGTTAAGGGTTGAAAAAGACTTAAGGGTTAAAAAGAGACATATGTTCATTATGTCATGTGTTCTGCTAAACTTAGACAAGTATTTATCTCACAACTTTTTAGGTCAGAGAAAAGAGGTTTGGTGATTTAAAAAGACAAATGGGTTTTCACATAGGTTTAGCAAATACATACAATAATTTTTTTAAGTATAAAACCACTTAAAGCCTTTTGAGTAGGTATAAATCAACCAAGGTTCTGATTTAACAGGATAATATAAAAACAAAAGGAACAGAGATTATTCTAATGGAAAGTCTTCCAGGATCATAAGGTATTATGGACTAAATATTTGTGTCCCCCCAAAATTCACATAGTGAAACCCTAACCCCAAATATGATGGCAAATGGAGGTGGCCCTTTTGGGTGGTAATTAGGTTTAGATAACGTTGTGATGCGATTCGTGTCCTTATGAGACCAAAGAGCTGATGTTCTCTCTTGCTTCCCCTCCCGCTTGCCCACCTCCTCTCCCTACTATGTGAGGACACAGCAAGAAGGTGACCATCTGCAACCCAGGAGGAAAAGTGTCAAGAGAATACAACCTTGCTAGAACCCAGATATTGGACCTCCCAGACTCCAAAACTGTGAGGAATAAATGTCTGTTATTTAAGCCACCCAGTCTATGGTATTTTGTCATGGCAGCCCAAGCTAAGACACAGGGTTTCCTATATCAGGCATCAATTCAACATTAAAAGGGTCCAGGGCAGGCAGAGTGAGGAACATGGAGGTGATTCCCTTTCCAGAGGGGATTTACAGGGTTGACTGTTTTTCAAAATTTTTGTTGACTTCATTTGAACCTATAATATGAGCAGCAAATGCAAGTCCTCTTGACTATAACCAAGTCCATATTCAAATGACTGTCCTGTAGCCATAAAGAAGAAACCCTTGTACAGACTGAAAAGAAAAATCTGGACCTCCTTTCTAGATCCAGAGACTCACGAATATTTAAGACTTTCTTATTCTAACTCTACTGAGTAACTTGAAAAAAGTTTTGTATTATCAGTCCTTAAAAGGTTTACTTTGTGTATGCATAGCATTTGCTTCTCTCAGAATGTTTTTGTATCAGAAGGTGAAATACTTCAACTTTCTATCCTTTCTCTGCAAACTTTCCTGATTCTGAAATTCCTTCTATCTCTCCTTTCTCAGTACAAGTGCCTTTTCTTCTATGCAAATGGCTCTTCTACCTGCTTCCAGGACCATCCTCCCCATGTCAACCATCTTTTTATCTCTTTCCTCTTGCCTACTGATTAACTTCTAAACATGGTCATACCTTTCCCACTAAAAATCACAACAAAACAACCCCAAATCTCTGGTCATCATGGTTCCAAGTGTTCTAGAAAGCAGTTTACACCCCACACCTCTATTCTGTTCTCTCTGGTCCCCACTCAGCTCACTAACTTCTGTCTTCCACTCTTGCATGTTCACTAGTATTGCCTCAGCCATCAGAAACATTTAGGCATGTTGCTTCCCTTGAAATCTCCATAGCATTCAATCCTTGCTCCACTAAGTTTTCTTTGAAATTCCTTTCTCCCTTTGTTTCTGGTGCACCCCCTCCCCCCTTCCAAGTTTCCTTTCATGTCTGAGTCACACCTTCCTGGTTGTTTTTATGGCTCACTCCCTAAATGTAGTAATTCAGCCTGCTGATTCTGGAATCGCATCACTTGAGTTTGAATCCCTAGGCTACCACTTAACCAGCTCCATGACCTTGGGCAAGCTACCTCTCTGAGGTTCTGTTTTCCCTCTACAAAACAAGTATGTTAGCAGAATTTGTCTTGTAGGATATAGTTGAAATTCAGTAAAATAATGCATGTAAATCCTTTACACAGTGCCTGGTTCATGGTAGGTACCCCACAAAAGTCAGCTGTTATATATGATTAAATATGTTCCCCATGGCTTCACCCTTGGCCTTTTGCTCTTATCCTACTCTCTAGATAACCTAAACAAAATCCAGAACTTCATTTATTTCTTAGATGATAAGGACTCTAACAGCTCTGTTTCTTGCTCAGAACTGGGGTCTAGGAGCAAGTCCTATAAAGCCTGTTGTTCATTGAACTTTTCTTCTTATATGATGAAAACACAATAGCAAACTCTATCTAGACAACAGTGAACACATTATCTTTCCCTCAAAATCTTCTCTTTCTTAAATTCCATCCTCGGTACACAGAAGCACTGCCTCTCATCCACCCCCACTTACAACAAAGATCTCTGAGTCAATCAGAGCCCAAATCCTGGTGATATTAATTCCTAAATATCTCTCAACTGTTTCTCTTTCTCTCTCTATCCCCACTGCTACCACATTATTTTCTTTGTATTACCTCAACAAACTTTTACCTAGTAATTTCTCCCCCTCCAAACTACCCTCCATAGTTACCATAGTGGTATTTCTAAAAAGGAAACATTTATTCTGTATCTCCTCATATTTAAAATCCTTTGATGACTTATAATTTGATTTTAAAAAGGTCTAATTCCTTGACTTAATAGACAAGAGACTAATAATGTCTTCTCCCTTCCCCTCCAATCATACCCACTGCCACTACCCCCAAGCACTTAATGATTTCCCTGTTTTATACCTTCTTCCATCATTCTCACTATGGTCTCTGCCTAGACATACCTCTCAGGTATTCAATGCACCTCATCTCCTCCAGGAATTATTTGATAGCTTCCTTCTCAATGTTGGGTGAGTTGAGCTTCCTTTGTGAGCCAAAGCCTGCTATGTTTAATGATCACACAGTATATAAGAAAATATCAGCTTTGATTTCCTAAAGCCTAGCACAAGCTTAGCACAAGAAAGATGTCCAATAAATGTGTGCTAATTAATAAATCCATGATTTTTACAATTCTCTTATGGAGTACACAAGACAAGTATAATTAATCCCATTTCACAGACTAAGTAAAAGACAAGAAGTTAAAGTCAACCATTCAGTCATGGCAGCCCAAGAACTCAGTGACTTAGAAAAAACTATTTTTTATTCTTACTACATGTTCAACTAAGTTTAACAGATGAATCTGGTCACATTAGTCTTTTATTCCTGAGGTCTTTTGTCCAATTGAAAAGATTTACTTGGTGCCATACCTTTGTTGGATACCAGATAATTTTATCCATTCAGAGGACTTAACAACAAATGCAATGGCTTGAGTTAAATCAGCCTTTCTTGATTAAAAGACTTTTTTTCAAAAATTTTGTTTAATGTTTATTTTTGACAAAAAGACAGAGCATGAGAGAGGGAGGGGCAGAGAGAATGGGAGACACAAAATCCGAAGTAGGCTCCAGACTCTGAGCTGTCAGCACAGAGCCCAATGCAGGGCTCGAACCGATGGACAGTGAGATCATGACCTGAGATGAAGTCAGATGCTTAAGTGACTGAGCCACTCAGGTGCCCCAGAAGCCTTTTTAAGTATATTTTTTACTCTTTGATATTGGGAGAAAGTTGCCTCTTCCAATCCTACAATTCCTTGAATTTATGGACTTTCTCTATTCTTCTTGCTTGCAAATTGGTCAGTTCTTATCTGAATTCATCTTTTTTGAAGTATCTTGATACAGCAAACAGTAAACAGCAACCAACACACATTACTTACATTCTATTTTCTACCTCTTCTTCTAGAGATACCAACTAGTAGCTATATTAACTTCCTTTCAAATTATCACAGAAGACAGTTTACCATTTGTCTAGCCTCTAGTAATAGTTTTCTGCCAACCAGCACCCAACCAAAAGCTCAAAGCCACATCTGATAGGCTTTGATGCAGCAATCCCCATTTCAATGTCTAATATTTGTTTCTGTCAGTATGGGCTATGTTATGCAGCAATAACAAACAGCCTTTATATTGCTGCTTTAAATTTTCTCACCCACACTACATGTTCAGTGTGGATCTGAAGAGTTACCTCTATTCATCACAGTCATTCAGAGACTTAGGATATCCAAGATTCTGTCTTAACACATTTCCAAGATCATTATAGCAGGGGTAGAGACATAACAAATGGAACTTTGGCTTTGAAAGTTTCCAGTCATCTTTTATTAATCAAACCAAGTCATGAGTCTTTTGGGTTGGGAAGTGCTCACCCATCACAGACCTGGAAAAAGGAGAACCAGTATGTTTGTGAACAGTCCCAATTAATGACTACCATAGTCACTTAGTTATATAGTCACAGAGGTAATATTGAAATTCAGGTCTATGATTTTTAGTTTTTTCATTTGCTTTAATTATTCATACAAAAAAACTATAATGAAACTAGTGCCAACATTTAACCCCAAAGTGGCAGGTGTATGTATATATATGTATGAGTATGTATGTATACACGGAAACACACACACACACACACACACACACACACACACACACACTTTCCTAGGGGCTTAAGTTGAAGACAGAACCTGAAAAATTAATCATTTCGAACCCTGAACAGAGTAAAGTATACAATTAAAAGCTTGAAAGCCTTTTTGTCTGAATGAGACTTTATCCTGTTTTTTCTGCTCCCTCCTTCATCAGAACAGATGGTCATACTGATACTCTTGGTGTCTGCACACCATGTCTGCTCACAATGCCTTCCCAGATAAGGTCACTAGAAAAGCAAAGAAAAATACAAGATACCCAGTTAAATTTAAATTTATATAAGCAAATAAGCTTTTAGTAGAAGTATGTTCCAAATATTGCACAGGGCATACTTATACTAAAAACTTATTTGTTGTTCATCTGATATTCAAATTTAACTGGGCATCCTGTACTTTATTGGGCAACTCTATTCCCACAACCAACTAATCAAAGAAGCTGACCTAAATTAACTTCATGTAACATTTCTGAAGCTATTTCAAAGTTTATTTTCTCCCTTATCCTAAACTAGGCCCTGTTTTTTAGCCCAAGTAAGCCACGTTTAAGTAAAAACATTTCGTCAACTAACTTGTTAAGAACCATGGAAAAAGCATTATTCCAAGTATCTTTGGCAAGATAGATAACTAATTATTCCAGAATGTAATTTAATAATTGAATTACTCTTACCATATCAGTACAATGACAAACCTAGCCATTGAGTAGAGTACATTAAGTGTCAATTTGGGTATAAGGGCAGCCATGTTGACTATGAAGTCCTCGAAAGGCAATTCTAGTGATGGTAAATTTCAGAAGCGTTTGTTGCCTATTTTTGAAATCATAACAAGTCACTGAAAAGAAAGACCTGGGTAACAACACTCAATGAAGATTTATCAACACAGGAATCAGCTTAAAAATTAATTGAAGTACAGAAAAAAAAGGTGGTCAGATACAAGGTCAGCAAGCAGAACTCCAGTTTTCCTATATACCACCCATAACCAGTTAGAAAATATAATAGGAAAAATGCCACTTACTATAACAACTACTATGAAATACCTAGATAAAAGCAACACTATACAAATACATACATGATCTTCATTTAAAAAGTTATAATATTTAAATTTGTTTATATTATTTATTTTATGTTGCATATTTAACATTATATTATTTATATTTATTTCCAAATGTTAAAAAATACCTGAGTAGGGGGAGCCTGGGTGGCTCAGTCAGTTACGCATCCAGCTCTTAGACTGACTACACTCAGGGCTGACTACATAATTTGGGAGGCTTAATGCAAATTGAAATCCAAATTTTGGCTCAGGTCATGATCTCATGGATCCTGAATTCAAGCCCCACATCAGGCTCTGCAGTGACAGCATGGAGCCTGCCTGGGATTCTCTCTCTCCCTCTTTCTCTGTCCCTCCTCCACTCTCTCTGTCTCTCAAAAATAAATAAATAAAATAAAAAATACCTGAGTAAATACAGCAACATACAATGCTCATAAAAATAAAGATGTTAGGGCACCTGGATGGCTCAGTCAGTTGACCGTCCTACTCTTGACTTCGGCTCAGGTCATGATCTCAGGGTTCATGAGATTGAGCCCCACATCAATCTTTCTTCAAGGACAGATCCTGCTTGGGATTCTCTTTCTCCCTCTCTCTCTGCCCCCCCACTTGTGCCCTCTCTCAAAATAAATAAATAAATATTTAAATAAATAAATAAGTTAATAGTCCCCAAGTAACATGTTAATTTCAAAGCAATTCACCTAGAATTCACAACTGAACTTTTCACCAAAACTGGTAAGCTGATATTAAATTTCATAGAGAAAACCAAATGAACAATATGCAAGGCAATTTTGAAAAAGAAAAATAAAAGGCAAATATTTAACAGATATCCAAATATATCCTAAGCTGCAAATAACTCACAGTGCAAAACTAAAAAAGAAAGAAAAGAAAGATCTCCCAAACAAAAGAAAAAAATATGTGAATCTGGAATATGAAATGGACATCACTTACATCAATGGGTAAAAAAATAGACTATTCAAAAATTATGATCTATTAGAACAAATGACTTCATTTTTTAAAAAAGTAAATTTTTTTACACAAAAATTTAAGAAAAATTTAATATCTCAATAAAAAAGCAGAATTTTATAGCTATGCTTAAAATCAAAGAGTAAATGTACATGACTTCACGTTTGGAAATCCTTTTAAACAACACATGAAATACCAAAAGACATTTAAAACATTTGATAAATTTTATAAGATCAAAATTTCAAATTTTCAAGTGAGACAGAAGACACTATAAATAAGAGTAAAATACAAACAAAAAACAGGGAGAAAACATTTACAATGGATATAATAGATAGATACAATAATCTATCTATTAATAGATAGATATAATAATAGATATAATAGCTGTATCAGCTCATTCTCATTACTTAGCCTCTCAGTAACCTAACTTTTTTAATCTGTTAAGTAAGGATACTAAAAATAACTACTTTGTAAGGTGATTGCAATGATGAAATGAATATATGTAAACTTAAAATACTGTCTGGTAAATATTAGCTATGTATACAAATATACATAAAAATATATACACACACAACTACACAGGCCACAAAGGAAAAGATAAAGGATTGAACACAAAATATTAACCAAGAGAATGGTTGATTAATATATTAAAAGGTAGTTAAGTTCACTAATAAACGAGGTAATGTAAAATAGTAGGAGACAATTTTTCAAGCATAGGAATGGCAAATTTTTTTTTCAGTAGTAATGTTAACTGAGGTGAAAGTGTGGGAAAATTCCAGTAGTAATGCAGGTAAGAGTTACCAGTTTGGAGAGCCTAGAAAAGGTATATATGTGAGTTTTAAAGACACACAATGACATGTGATTCCATTTCGCATTATCTCATTATCTCCACTCAGAGCTGACTACATAATTTGGGAGACTTAATGCAAACAAATTTAAATCCAGGGGCAGGAAATGTCCAGGAAGAACTGGTGACCCCCAAAATTGTAATGTCCATGCTAAGATATGCTAGATTCCTAGGTGGTATGTGGGTGAGAAGTCCCCCAACTCACTTTGCTGAATTGTCAGTCCCCCGCCCCCCACCCCCACCCCCCCCCCACCCCACAGAGTGGCCCAAGCAGGCATGAAAGAGCTATAGGACTTCTATAGCTATAACCCCAATCCTCCCCACATCTATGCACAGGACCTCTCTGGGGGTAGTAGGCAACAGAGAAAGACACCCATTTCTTCTAACCCCTTCAATGCATATTGCACATACATACAACCCAAGGGTCAACAGACCATGATGAGGTGGGTAAAGCCAGGGGTCCATAGGACATTTGCTTAGACTCTGAAAACCTGTCCTGGGGAGGAGGTGGGACCCCTTAAACTGTGGCTATAAGCCTCTACATATGCATCATTGCCCCCATTGAACTTGACTTAAAAAACACAACTTCAAAGATAAAAATATTAATCATTTCAAGACAGGAAACACAAAACATTAAACCAAAGGTGGGACCCTTCTGAGCCAGGGGTCCTCTGAAGCCATCCCTGCAAACCCACTAACTTTACTGCACACAGAACACCCAGTCATCTGTCTCCTCATGAAATGTCCACAAAGAAAAGATATGCACCTTCTAGAATTTAGAGTTCTCAGAACAACTGTTCTAAAGCAGAGCTCTCCAATGGACAAGTGCTGCCCACCTACACAGAGTTCCTCAAACAGCTTTTTATATCCTCATCTTAAAATAATGAAGAGAGACCTTACCATTATGATCACCTAACATTGGAAGAAAATCTCCAAAGAGAAGACATAGATAAAGATTTAAAAAGAAAAGAAAAATGATGCCACAGGGAAGAACAATTTAGGAGAATTAAACAAAATTCTAAAAACCTCTAATTATTATTCTCAGAAATCTCAATGTGATATTTTATCCATAAACAATAAGAAATTACTTTAAAAAGTCAGTGAATAACCAAAAAATTCTTATGTGTAGAAAATATATTAAATTAAAAAAGAAAAAACAATGTGAAGTTTAGGAATAAAGTCAAGAAATAGCCCCAAAAAGAGAATATAAAGCAAAGAAATGAAAAAAATATGTGAATGAAGAATTAATTCATATGACCTAAGCAGCAGACATTCCAATTTAATAGGAAATCTAGAAAGAGACAGAGATAACAGAGGAAACAGAGAAAGAGAAAAAATACCTAAGAAATAACACAAGAAAATTTCCTGTAGGTGAAGGTCATGAGACTCCAAATTTAAAAACCCACTCTAAATGAAAAAGACCCACACTCAGGCAAAAATCTGTACCGTGTTACATTACTCAGGATAAAGATGCTAAAAGCAAGGAAGGGGGTGGCTTGATGGGCTGAATGGGTGAAGGGGAGTAGGAGACACAGGCTGCCAGTTATGGAATGAAGAAGTCACAGGAATAAAATGCACAACACAGGGAATACAGACAATAATAATGTAATAGTGTTATATGGTGACTGATGACAGCTACACTTGTAGTTGAGCACAGCGTAACATTTAAAGAAGTTGAATCATTATGTTGTATACTTGAAACTAATATAACATTGTGTTTCGACTCAAATTTAATTTTCTTTTTTAAAAAAGCACCGTCACTGACACTGGAATAATAAACTGATTGCCTTCAGAGTGCTTACAATAATACTAGATGCCTTCATTATTTTAAGGAGAAATAATTTTAAAACTTGAATTCTTATGCAACCAAATGATCAATCACGTTTGACAGTACAAAAAAATATCTATTTTCAGGTATGTTCAGAAAATTTACCCTTTACATGCCATTTCTTAGTATGCTCCCTGAGAATATCCTGGAGCAAAAAGATGTGGGAATAAGAAATGAGAGGAACATTCCAGAGAAGCAGTGAGGAGATGTCCCAAGTTAAAGCTGGTCCACAAGCCTAGAGAACGATAGTCGCCATTAGAACAATAGAATGGATGGATGGCCTTGAGAGAAAAT
This sequence comes from Prionailurus bengalensis, assembly GCF_016509475.1. Taxonomy (NCBI): domain Eukaryota; kingdom Metazoa; phylum Chordata; class Mammalia; order Carnivora; family Felidae; genus Prionailurus; species Prionailurus bengalensis. Next base: position 72,063,109 of record NC_057354.1, read on the forward strand.
CTCTGGGAAGAAAGAATCCATACATCCTTTAACTGAAAAGAGTTTTGTGGGGTTTTTTTAGGGATATGATAAAGACAAAAAATGAAAGAAAATAAAATGCTATCAAAAAAAAGTGAATGCTATATAAAAAGAAAATCATAGTGTACTCTTGGTGCATGGTATATTTGCATAGTTACAGTAATATAAATGGCACACTGTTGGTTGTCAACTTTTAAATTCAGCTTATAAACAAAGCACATAACTGAAATTAACACTGTAAAGGACAGGATTATAAAGTAAGGTGAAAGAGTGGAAAGGAAAAAACTGAAGGAAGAGACAGCATCATCCTTATACAGTCAGGAATGCAGATGTAATATATGTAATTATAAGATAAGAAATAAAGGCCTAAGTATTTTAATTATACAGATAACCAATAGAGAAACGAAATGTAATACTAGAACTGTATTGGGGAAAGACGGGGATAGAAGGTAGCAATAGCCTAAGGGTAATCATATTCCATCAGCAGGAAATCAGTATAGTTTCTGAAACTGGTAACTGATTATTGATATGGGCATAGATTATTTAGACATCGGGAGTTAATAACCATAGGCAACTGCTCAGAGAGGTTGCCTCTGATGAGTGGGTGTTCATGGGGCAGATTGTTGCATCTTACTATCTGCCTTCCTTGTCCCTTTTCCTTTTTTAATCAAAGGCATTTATTGCTTTGATGCAAATATATTCAGAAGAAAAGAAAATGAAAGGGGAGAAATATTGAGGTAGATTTGTATGTACTGTTATCAAAAATCTCTAAGGCATATTATTGAATGACAAATGCATTTTAGGAAAAGATATGTATAGAATGATCCCATTTATGTCAGACAACAAAGCACAATTTGTCAACAAAAAAAAATCCACAATTTAACATTGTAAAACATGTATGGGTAAATATATGTAAATGTATTTAAAATTCATTAGAAACCATCTGAAGTGTCAATACCAAACCTATTGGTGTTACCTGTGAAGAAGAGATGGATGTTTGGGAATGGCTAGAAATAACGTAATGTTTTACAAAGGAAATAAATTCATGTATTACCTTGTAATTAAATGTTAAACATTACACTGGCAGATCATGATCTATTGGCTGGTAAATCCTGATTAGCATGTAAAGTTTAGGTAGGTTTGATTCAATTTCCTTTTTAATTCCTACAGTATTACAAAGAGTTTGGCCTGTAAACAAATACTACCCATTAATACTGAAGACAGTTTCTTATCTTAAAAAAAATCAATAGCTCCTTCAATAGCTCTGCTATATCCTTGAATAATTAGAGCTGCCCTTTCTGATAATGTGTATGCTGCTTAGGGAGGCATGCACACAATTTGCTCTGCTTTAATTTGTTTATCTATTGAATGTGGTTTAATTTTAATTATCCAGCGACCATTAGCATGTGCTTTTACGTAGAGAGGAAAGGCAAGCTTAAATATGCACTATCTGAATATCACTGTTTATTACATTTACCAGTGGGTAAAATAACTTTAAAACCTTTGCAGGAATTTAGAGATGCAAATAAAACATTCAAGCTTCCTTTGTGGTCGGGCTTGTGCATAGAGGTGAGCACTTTGAGCATTTCAGAAAAACTCAAGTCAGTGGAGCAAAGTATTCTAAAGCCATTCTTAGAAGGAAGTGAAGCAGGTGGTTGCCTTTAGGGCCACCTTTCCCTGGGCATCTCAGTATGACATCAATTTCAAATGTTCCATCCTGTTGTCTCTATGGGCCATTAAAGCACTCACAGAAACTCCAACAACATAGGCTGCAAACAACATCACATTTAATACCCACGCTTTCAGAACCACTAGTGAAGGAGATACTGTTTGCCCAAATCTAGGCACTAGGAATGATGCACCTGGGTCTAAAATGGGTTCTCTGGTAAGGTACCAAGAGTCTCGGCGGCTCTGGAAAGGCAGCAAGATTAATTCACATCACACATGGGAAACGTTAAGTTTTGGAGAAAAGCCAGACATGCGGGATAATGATTCCAGAAATTTGGTCATGGGAGGCAAGGAAGCAACAAGAAGGCATGAGTGCTGCCATCCCACCCCTGATCTCCTCTACCTGACATCTGGAAAGACAGTCTGGGGACCATAGAATGTGAAAGCCTGGAATTTCTAGCCTGATGCTTGTAAATGAGAGTGACCATATTTCTTCCTCTCGGCCTCCCAGAAGCTACTCAGAAAGATTATAAAGAAAGTAAGGCTGGGGCACCTGGGTGACTCAGTTAATTGAGTGTCCGACTTCAGTTTAGGTCATGATCTTGCAGTTCATAAATTCAAGCCCCTGGTCAGGCTCACTGCTGTCAGTGCAGAGCTTACTTCAGATATCCTCTGTCCTCTCTCTTCCCTTCCTCAGCTTGCAATCTCTCAAAAAGAAACAAAGAAAGAAAGGGAACAGGAAGAAAGAAAGGCTAACTTGCAACCAGCAGATAGGTGAAGATCTAATGGACAGTATAGGGATACAAACAACATTGTATCAATATGCTTCAAACTTGCCAAGAGATTAGATCTTAATTATTCCCACTACAAAAAGAGAGATGCTAATTATATGGGGTGATGGAAGTACTAGCTAATGCTACAATGGCTGTCATATTGCACTGCATAAATGAATCAAATCAACATGTGGGATATCTTCAACTCACACAATATTATATGTCAAATATATTTCAATTAAAAAAATATAAAGCCAAATTGGATTTTAAAAAAGAAAAAAGAAAACAAAGGAAAGCTAATGGAATGGTTCCTCATTGATTCCCTCCCCCACTGGAATTTGATTTCAAACATTCACAGTGCCAACTCCACCTTTTCCCCCTGAGGTCTCAGAAAATGGCACCATGGTTAAGTCCAGTAAGTGGGAAAAGAAGCTGGCAAGAAAGAGCTACAGCAGCTACCTCTCCCTCCTTCCCCATCTGGAGGAGGCCTCTGCTACGCAAACCCACGTGCATCTGCTTGTTCTCCCTCACACTTCTTCACTGCAAAGAGAAATCACTTCTTCTGAGCAAATTCAGTGCTTTCACTTACACTCTGGAGTCTCTCTCCCTTCATCCCCCTCAGGGACCTTACTTCACACATTTTCCCCTTTGTGTCTCATCTCCAGACATCACCCGTCTACTAGCCTCTCCATTTATTATACATACTTGCTGCCCTTCTCCCTTCCCATTCCCCTCTAGGTATCATCTGCTCTCCTGTTTCCTCTCAACAACCAGAGAGAGATTTAGATCAAAGTTTCTCAACCTGAGCACTACTGATATGTTAAGTCAAATAATTCTTTCTTCGTGGGGGTGGGGGGGTGGTGTCCTGCACACTGTAGTATGATTAGCAGCATCCCTGGCCTCTACCCACTAGGCACCATTAACACCCCCTCCCTCCTTCCAGCTGTAACAACCAAAAATATCTCTAGATATTACCTAATGTCTCTCCCTGGATGGGTTGGGGAGGATGTGGAGTTGTGTGAAATCTCTCCCAGCTGAAAATCACTGATTAGTTATGCTTCTAGCAAGAAACATGGTAGAATGAGGATTTAGAGGTCAGTGTATGATCAGAGAGCAAAGTGAAGCCTTATTCTCTCCCATACCACTACTAAATAGTATTGCTGTCCAAAAATATTAAGAATAATAGGAAAATAGAATATTTCCTAAGAACTTTCTCTTTTACTTCTTTTTTGTTACTTTACATTAAAAAGCACCCTTCTTCAAAGAATAATAAAGGCAAATTACTGGAGTCCATATAACGTGATTCGATTTGTGAGTATTCCTGGAAGAATACGCATCTTAGTTCTGTTTTGCTATATAGCAATATTGTCACAAGCTTAGCAGTTTTAAACCACACATATATTGACTCACAGTTTTTGTGGGTCAGGAATCTTGGCGTGGCTTATCCCAGTCCTTGGCTTCCATGTCTTTTACAAAGCTACAATCAGCTTGTCAGTCAAGGCTGCAAACTTACCTGAAGCTCACTGGGGTAGGATCTGTTTCCAAGTTCATATGGCTGTTGCCAGGACCCAGCTCCTTGTTGACTGTTGGCGATAGTCACCCTTAATTCCTTCCACACGAGACTCTCCATACAACAGCTTACTTTATCAAAGCCAGCAAGGGAGAAAATCTATTGAGTCTGCAAGCAAGACAGAAGTTTCCATCTTAAGTCTCACAAAAGTATGCCATATTGTGTTGTTCAGAAGCTAGTCACAGATGCTGCGCACATTCAATAGGTGGAGAGTACAGAAGGACTTCCAGGAGGTGGAGATCGCTGGGGGGGCCATCTTAGAGTCCAACACAACAAAAAATTATTAATGGGGCATACTTTTGGGTGGAGAACAACAGATTCTGAGGAGAATTTGCATCTCTCTGGCTAATTTGCATTTTAATCCCTTGTATGCAATACTTTTTATTTTTAATGTATATTTTGATGTTTTTCCCTCTTGGACAGAAGCAGATGCAATGAACAGTTTTCCACAGACACAAGATACCACTTCTTTTGGCATTAGGTGAAGACATATACAAAGTACTTGTTTGTTGACCATCAAAACTATGTGCTAATGACTTAGGGGGTGGGTTGTTTGTTTGAACTCAGATATTTGAATAATACTTAAATTCTTTGGGATATTCTGATTATAAAAGCTAATCTAATGGGAACTGAAAAGAGCCTGGTAATTTGAAACAATTATTTTGTGATTAGACATAATTCATACACTTTTGTTAATTCATTCCACAAATATTTTGAACATTTATTACATGCCTGACATTGTTTCACTCCCCATCAGTTAAATAACATTTAAAGACAAGTAGAGTTTAATTTCCCAATTCAGTCTTTGATAAGAATATTAGCATGAATTTTTTCAATGTTTATTTATTTTTGAGAGAGAGAGAGAGAGAGAGAGAGAGAGAGAGAGAGAGAGAGAGAGAGAACAGGCAAGGGAGGGGCAGAGAGAGAGACACACACACACAGGATCCGAAGCAGGCTCCAGGCTTGGAGCTGTCAGCACAGAGTCCAATGCGGGGCTCGAATTCATGAACCACAAGATCATGACCTGAGCCAAAGTCAGACACTTAACCACCTGAGCCACCTGGGTGCCCTAAGATGAATTTTCTAATCTCACAAGAAAACAATGATGCTTAAAAGGTTAATAAGAAACCAAGACTCCAAACTATCTTTCCTCCATAAGATATTTTGATCCCAATCTATCACCATATTGTTGGTATAGATCAAAGGATCCCAAACTTGCTTGAGCTCTTTTCCTGTTTCAGGAATTTTATGGCACCACTAGACCCAAAGAAGTATCTAACCATTCCATTTATTTAGGTTAGGTCCAGATGACAACAAACATTTATGTTCTAACAACTCAGTAGACATTTGAAAAATTAATACAACTAACTCAAAATTTAAAAAATAGTACTGCCACACTTACCAATGTGTGGTGTACATTTCATGGGCAATTATGTAGTTGCTCAAACTTGGAAGTCAGATCAGACTCTGCCACCCTCATTTGTGGCTTGTTGGTTCACAAATTGGCCCTCTTGCATGGAGGTCAAGGCAAGACCAAAGAAAGAGGCAGGCCACTCCGGGTGGGTAGGTGACAAGTCTAATAAGCAAGGGAATTTAAGGAGGCTTGTCTTGGACAGCCACAAGACAAGTGGATATCTGTGGCCGCCCACCAGTATCTTCACATTTTATGTAGAGACCTTAACTGAATTTAGTCATGTATACTGCCCAGATGGTCTCAATAATACTTCACTCTCTCTCTCAGGGCTCCTTTCTTAAAACAGCTCCTAGTATTGGAATGGTGGATGGAATGTACGTTTAAAGGACAGGGGATGGGATGAGGAGCCTCCAAGTGCCTGGGTCCAGCTCATGGCTCAACCAGTAGTCAGGATTTCTCAATGACCTCCTCCGACACTGCCCCACAGTGATTTTCCCCAAGGTGCTTATTTTTTATCATAGGAACCACTTGTTTATAAATACACGACATAATTATTTAAAATGAGTACAAGCTAAAGTTGAAACTGTGAACTTCATTGTTTCAGCAGCTCATGCAGTATCCAAGAGATGTTGAGTATTGTTGTTTCCTTCAAGAATCTAAAATATGCTGAGGCACTCCTGTGAATTTATTGCAGTGTATCAGGGCTCATATGTACCCAGTTTGGGAATCTGAGGCAGAGGTGTGATAAATATTTAGGGGAAAAATGCACAATCAAAATTCACGTATCTATTTGATATTTCTACAGGAATCTTTCTACCAAAGTAAAAATTCAACTAAATCCAGTTTGATCCCTGACATATTAAGACCCCAAATCAAAGTGAAATGGGAAAATAAACAGAGAAATTACGGTCTAGAGATTCCAAGAAACTTTTCAGTATTGGAAGACATCAGTCATGAGTGATTATATATATATATATATATATATATATATATATATATGCCTGTACCCCTAAAAATTCTGTTGCATTAAGAAAGCAATTTATTCTTGTGGTTTCAAACTTTTATTATTTGGAATAAAACTAAACCTACAAGTATTCTGGGTAGGTGGGTTCTAAGTTAATCAATCAACACTTGAGGGGAATTTGAGTGACTGACTTGCAAATCACTCTTTATTAAAGACTACGCATAATGTCGGAATTCTTATTCCAGATATCCACAAGAGGACAGAGGCCCTGCTTACCCTCTTATCTTGCTATGCACTCAGTGACAGAATTTGTTCTGCACAAAAGCAAGTGCATAGTCATTAATCTCTTCTGAACATAACTGACCATTGTCCTTTTGACCTTCGTCCTCAGTCTAGGGATGAAAATTTCTCCTGCCAGACATTTTGGTGAAGCTACAAAACTACCCCTACCAGAATTCCCTCTCTGTGGAGAATGAAATTAGGTATGGCCTGTAGAGTAAGAAACAAATTGAATTCATTTAACCGAATTGCTATCTGACCAATAAGGCTCATCTCAAAGCACAAGCAGAAGTTTCAAGGCAGGACTAGCATCAACAAGATGAATTGCACTCTCAGTCTGCCTGGCAGAGCTAGATGCTGACCGTGCGATTACCGGAAGGTGAACCCATGAGTCAACTTCTTTTTTGGAACTATCTTAGTTTCTGTCTCACATTAAAAAAAAAATAGCTTGTCTATGTCTAAACAGTTCTATCCATCTATGCAGAAGATATTCTATTGTGCAATTGTAAGATTAGAATAATAAACCTTTTGGTGGATGGAAAAACTGCGAAAAGAGTTTTTCACAGTGACATCTTCAAAGCATTGGTGTCTGCATTATCTGTCAAGTCTAAAGTCACTTTACAGAAGTGAGTTAGGAAGTATTAGGGCGAACTAGACAAACTGGGCCAAATTTTCTAGAATTAAACAATCTGGGTGTCAGACTGTCACATTATGGTATCTGTCTCTGCCTCAGCATAGAGTAGGCATTGACTCATGAACCACGGCCTGCTTGGCAGATGTGCCGGTCTCTAAGGATCTTCTTCACACAAACTCATGCTTTTATTTAACAATACCTTTGGTGGTGCACACACACTCAGGTCATTCTAGTCTGCAAAGAGGAAGCCTGCTTTATTTTGATAATATGCATTATTAGCTCCCTCTTGAGCATTTGCTGTTCCAATTTACATACCTCCTCACTTTATATATACAACTTACATGAAAATACACACATGCTTTGAACTCAGTTCAATCTGGATTTGATCCCAATCTTGCTACTTTCTAGCTGTGAAACCATTTAAAGAACACTTAACCACTCTGAGCGTCAGTCTCCTCTTCTATAAAATCTTTTCTTCACCATGTTATTTGTAGAAGTAAATGCATACGGTGTGCCCAATAAACAACATCTATTAATGATATATTCTCAAGTAAGTCTTATCTATCTTGTATAGATAGATATCTATCTATCTTAAAGACCATAGAAGCATAAGAAATTTTCCGGACCCAATCCGGACCTTGAGGACTCCTTCTTCTTCCAGACATCTTTCAAGATTACAAAAACTAGTAATCTCAACTGAAGGATCCACACCTACTTTATTCAAGGCAAGGTTTGGGGATATGAAATATGCCCCGAGTTGACAACTATAAGGTACTCAGGTTGTACTAAGGACAGAGGCTCAGAAGTGCGTGTAAACTCAAAGACTTTAAAGAACGGACAGGAAAAAGAATGGTTTATTCTATATTTCAACAAATGCATTTTCCTCTAAACAATTTTCCATTTTCACTATTAATTTGATGCATTTGTTACTTATTGATACTTTCTTATGCTGAATGTCTTCAAATATTTCCTCAGTTTCCATATATTTCAGAAACATTTTAGCTGAAACATTGTGGTAGCTAATCTACATTGAGTTATGCACCTTCTTCTAGAAATCCTGCCATTTGTAAGGAATATTACTAATGAACTGTTAAACAATTAGAAGGTAAATGTCATGTGGAAATTAAATTCATTTCAGTCGGTCACTACCCTAGGATTATCTAGAAAGCTATCATGAGATATCTAACCACGACTGTGTAGAATCACGTGGAGCTGATTTAAAAAATTGGATTTTGCCTCATGTTAGCTCCACTCTTATTTAGTAAAAGAACTGGCTAAATCTGGTAACAGGAGAATACTTCTTGTATAGTTTTTAGGAATTAATAAGTGACCCCAAAGGAAAAAAAAAGAACCCAAACAATCAATTTAAAAAATGGCAGAAGAAATGAACAAACATTTCTCCAAAGAAGATGGCCAAGATCCAGATGGCCAACAGGCATATGAAAAGATGCTCAACATCACTCATCATCAGGGAAATGTAAATCAAAACTATGAGATATCACCTCACATGGGTCAGAATGACTAAAATCCAAAACACAACAAACAACAGATGTTGACAAGGATGTGGAGAAAAAGAAACCCTCTTGTACTGTTGATGAGAATGCAAACTGGTGTACCCACTGTGGAAAACAATATGGAGGTTCCTCAAAAAGTTAAAAGTACCCTACAATTCAGCCATAACACTACTGGGTATTTACACAAAGAATACAAAAATGCTAATTCAAAGGGATATATGCAGGGGCCACTGGGTGTCTCAGTCAGTCAAGTGTCTGACTCTTTAGTTCAGCTCAGGTCATGGTCTCATGGTTTGTGAGTTCGAGCCCTGTGTTGGGCTCTGCACTGTCAGCCGAGCCTGCTTGGAATTCTCTCTCTTCCTCTCTCTGACCCTCCTCTACTTGTGTTCTTTTTCTAAAAAAAATAAATAAATTTTAAAAACAATACCCACAAAGGGATACATGCACCCCTATGTTTATTGTAGCTGTTATTTACAACAGCCAAATTATGGAAGCAGCCCAAGTGTCTATCAATAGATAAATGGATAAAGAAGATGTGGTATATATACATACAATGGAATGTTAGTCATAAAAAAAGAATGAAATCTTGCTATTTGCAATGACATGCATGGAGCTAAACAAGTATTTTGCTAAGTAAAATAAGTCATAGAAAGATAATATCATATGAATTCACTCATATGTGGAATTTAAGAAAACACATGCACAAAGGGAAAAAAGAGAGAGACAAATCAAGAAACAGACTCTTAACTATACACAACTATTGGTTACCAGAGGGAAGGTGGATAGGGGTAATCGTTGAAATAGGTGATGGAGATTAAAGAGTACCCTTGTGATGAGCACTGGGTGATGTATGAAATTTCTGAATCACTACATTGTATACCTGAAACTAATATAGGACTGAATGTTAACTATATTGGAATTAAAATTTTTGAAGAGAATTCATAAATGACATCACCATAAATTTACTCAAATGATATATGTATCAGATGACAACTATGAAAATAAAAATGTATATGATTATTTATGTTACTACAGAAAAAGGATTTACAGACATGAGATATGCTTGACCATGTTCATTTCCTCCATTCTCTCTATATCTTTAATGGCAAAAAATAGAATCTTCATCCTTATGAAGCTTTGTGATAATTTCCTTAATCAGTAGAATCCAAGAAAATGATAAAAACTAATTAGACTGCCATAATGAAAGCTGTGTGTGAACAAAGTGCTCTTCAGAACTAAGAAATTCCAGTATTAATAAGACTAATGTATAGGATTGTTTACACTGAATAGAAGTTAGTGAGCATGTCCTTTTAAATAAAGCCTAAAAGACCTATTAAGACAGAATAAATATGTTAACTCTATCCATTGCCCCAATACCTTCTCCTGTGATATTACTACCACTATAGACTTCCCTATATGCTACCTTCAAAGGATTTAGCTCAAGCCTGCATAGTCAGACATATGGGCACACAGTCCATCTTCTCTATATATCTCACCTTTTCTAGATATTCTGTTTCACTTTAGATTACATCAAAACCAAAGACACCAGTAAATAGCGAGCCCTCTTTTTTGACACCTTGAAGCATAATGGAGTTGTCATAGATTCTAACCTCATATTAACACCATCTACTTCTTTCCTAATCAAATTCCTCACTGACTCATTTAATGTCATTCCATCTTAGAAATTTAAAGAACATCTATGCTACAAATACAAATAGTGACAGATTTCTAAATTAAATAAGACTGCTGTTTACACTATGATCTAATTTTCCAACAAAAAATATTTATCTATGTCCATAAAATTTTGGAAGATAATACTACAAAATTTTAATAACCATTATTTATCTGGAAGGGAAATAATTTCTTACTTTTGTTTTTCTCTGTTTCTTGTTTTTACTACAATGGACATATATTAGTAACTATTTTAAAACATTTCAGAAAAAAATAAGATTGCTGTTCAGATTAATGTAGCTTACACAGTATATTTAAAAAAAAAATACTCACCATCACCATTACCACCAAAAGATAAAAATGAGGTATTAATGTGAACAACATTCTAAATTTAACAAGATTAATTTCCAGATTGTTATTATATATGCTATCAAATATCACCCAGAACTCTAAAAAGTGTTTCCTCATGAAAAGTCCATAAGAAATGATTATGGACTGGGAAGATGGCGGCGTAGGAGGATGCTGGCTCACCGCGCATCATGCTGATCACTTAGATTCCACCTACACCTGCCTGAATAACCCAGAAAACCTCCAGAAGACTAGCAGAACGGAGTCTCCAGAGCCAAACACAGACGAGAAGCCCACAGAAGAGGGTAGGAAGGGTGGAGAGGCTGTGCAACCTCCAAAGACTGGTGGGAGGGAGCCAGGGCAGAAGGGCGGCCCTCCGGACAAGCAGAAGCCCCAAGTCTGGCTTGCAAAAGCAGAGGGGCCTGACTGTTCCCACAGCAAGCGGGACGTGACATCTGGAAGGTTATAAGCTAACAGCTCTGTTCCAAGAATGGGAGGGCTGGAGGACAACGGGAGGGAGAGTTGTTGAGCCCCTGACGACAGAGCTCAGAATGGCGGGGAACAAAGGTGCTTGCCAGCGCGCCATCTCCCTCGCCCATCCGCCAGCCAAATCCCAAAGGGAACCAGTTCCTGCCAGGGAACTTGCTTGCACCTCGCAAACACCCAACGCTGTGCTTCTACAGATCCATCCCTCCAACGGGTCTGACTCCCTCCCGGTGCCGCAGGGCCCCTTCTGAAGTGGATCTCAGAAGGAAAAGCAAGCTGAGCCTGCCCCTCCCGCCCCTGTGCACCTTGCCGATCCACCCCAGCTAGTACGCCAGATCCCCAGCACCACAAGCCTGGCAGTGTGCAAGTAGCCCAGACGGGCCATGCCACCCCACAGTGAATCCCGCCCCTAGGAGAGGGGAAGAGAAGGCACACGCCAGTCTGACTGTGGCCCCAGCGGTGGGCCAGGGGCAGACATCAGGTCTGACTGTGGCCCCGCCCACCAACTCCAGTTATTCAAGACAGCACAGGGGAAGTGCCCCGCAGTCCCACACCACTCCAGGGACTATCCAAAATGACGAAACAGAAGAATTCCCCTCAGAAAAACGTCCAGGAAATAACAACAGCTAACGAACTGATCAAAAATGATTTAAACAAAATAATAGAAAGGGAATTTAGAATAATAGTCATAAAATTAATCGCTGGGCTTGAAAACAGTATAAAGGACAGCAGAGAATCTCTTGCTACAGAGATCAAGGGACTAAGGAAGAGCCAGGAGGAGCTAAAAAACGCTATCAATGAGCTGCGAAATAAAATGGAGAAAACTACGGCTCGGATTGAAGAGGCAGAGGAGACAATAGGTGAACTAAAAGATAAAATTATGGAAAAAGAGGAAGCTGAGAAAAAGAGAGATAAAAAAATCCAGGAGTAGAGGGGAAAATCAGAGAACTAAGTGATGCACTAAAGAGAAATAATATACGCATAATTGGTATTCCAGAGGAGGAAGAGAGAGGGAAAGGTGCTGAAAGTGTACTTGAAGAAATAATAGCTGAGAACTTCCCGGATCGGGGGAAGGAAAAAGGCATTGAAATCCAAGAGGCACAGAGAACTCCCTTCAGACGTAACTTGAATCGATCTTCTGCACGACATATCATAGTGAAACTGGCAAAATACAAGGATAAAGAGAAAATTCTGAAAGCAGCTAGAGATAAACATGCTCTAACATAAAAAGGGAGACCTATAAGACTCGTGACCGATCTCTCTACTGAAACTTGGCAGGCCAGAAAGGAATGGCAGGAGATCTTCAATGTGATGAACAGGAAAAATATGCAGCCGAGAATCCTTTATCCAGCAAGTCTGTCATTTAGAATAGAAGGAGAGATAAAGGTCTTCCCAAACAAACAAAAACTGAAGGAATTCGTCACCACTAAACCAGCCCTACAAGAGATCCTGAGGGGGATCCTGTGAGACAAAGTACCAGAGACATCACTACAAGCATGAAACCTACGGACATCACAATGACTCTAAACCCATATCTTTCTATAATAACACTGAATGTAAATGGACTAAATGCTCCAACCAAAAGACATAAGGTATCAGAATGGATAAAAAAACAAGACCCATCTATTTGCTGTCTACAAGAGATTCATTTTAGACCGGAGGACACCTTCAGATTGAGAGTGAGGGGATGGAGAGCTATTTATCATGCCACTGGAAGTCAAAAGAAAGCTGGAGTAGCCATACTTATATCAGACAAACTAGACTTTAAAGGCTGTAACAAGAGATGAAGAAGGGCATTATATAATAATCACAGGGTCTATCCATCAGGAAGAGCTAACAATTATAAATATCTATGCGCCGAATACAGGAGCCCCCAAATATATAAAACAATTACTCACAAACATAAGCAACCTTATTGATAAGAATGTGGTCATTGCAGGGGACTTTAACACTCCACTTACAGAAATGGATACATCATCTAGACACACGGTCAATCAAGAAACAAGGGCCCTGAATGAGACATTGGATCAGATGGACTTGACAGATATATTTAGAACTGTGCATCCCAAAGCAACAGAATATACTTTCTTCTCGAGTGCACATGGAACATTCTCCAAGATAGATCACATACTGGCTCACAAAACAGCCCTTCATGAGCATACAAGAATTGAAATCATACCATGCATACTTTCAGACCACAATGCTATGAGGCTTGAAATTAACACAGGAAAAAGTCTGGAAAACCTCCAAAAACATGGAGGTTAAAGAACACCCTACTAATGAATGAATGGGTCAACCAGGCAATTAGAGAAGAAATTAAAAAATATATGGAAACATGGGGTGCCTGGGTGGCGCAGTCGGTTAAGCGGCCGACTTCAGCCAGGTCACGATCTCGCAGTCCGTGAGTTTGAGCCCCGCGTCAGGCTCTGGGCTGATGGCTCAGAGCCTGGAGCCTGTTTCCGATTCTGTGTCTCCCTCTCTCTCTGCCCCTCCCCCGTTCATGCTCTGTCTCTCTCTGTCCCAAAAATAAATAAACGTTGAAAAAACAATTTAAAAAAAATATATGGAAACAAATGAAAATGAAAATACAACAATCCAAATGCTTTGGGATGCAGCGAAGGCAGTCCTGAGAGGAAAATACATTGCAATCCAGGACTATCTCAAGAAACAAGAAAAATCCCAAATACAAAATCTAATAGCACAACTAAAGAAATAGAAGCAGAACAGTAAAGACAGCCTAAATCCAGCAGAAGAAGAGAAATAATAAAGATCAGAGCAGAAATAAACAATATAGAAACTAAAAAAACTGTAGAGCAGATCAACGAAACCAAGAGTTGGTTTTTTGAAAAAATAAACAAAATTGACAAACCTCTAGCCAGGCTTCTCAAAAAGAAAAGGGAGATGACCCAAATAGATAAAATCATGAATGAAAATGGAATGATTACAACCAATCCCTCAGAGATACAAGGAATTATCAGAGAATACTATGAAAAATTATATGCCAACAAATTGGACAACCTGGAAGAAATGGACAAATTCCTCAACACCCACACGCTTCCAAAACTCAATCAGGAGGAAAGAGAAAGCTTGAACAGACCCATAGCCAGAGAACAAATTGAATCAGTCATCCAAAATCTCCCAACAAATAAGAATCCAGGACCTGATGGCTTCCCAGAGGAGTTCTACCAGGCGTTTAAAGCAGAGATAATACCTATCCTTCTCAAGCTATTACAAAAAATAGAAAGGGAAGGAAAACTTCCAGACTCATTCTATGAAGCCAGTATTACTTTGATTCCTAAACCAGACAGAGACCCAGTAAAAAAAGAGAACTACAGGCCAATATCCCTGATGAATATGGATGCAAAAATTCTCAATAAGATACTAGCAAATCGAATTCAACGGCATATAAAAAGAATTATTCACCATGACCAAGTGGGATTCATTCCTGGGATGCAGGGCTGGTTCAACATTCGCAAAACAATCAACGTGATACATCACATTAACAAAAAAAAAAAAGAGAAGAACCATATGATCCTGTCAATCGATGCAGAAAAGGCCTTTGACAAAATCCGGCACCCTTTCTTAATAAAAACCCTTGAGAAAGTCGGGATAGAAGGAACATACTTAAGGATCATAAAAGCCATAAAAGCCCACAGCTAACATCATCCTCAACGGGGAAAAACTGAGAGCTTTTTCCCTGAGATCAGGAACACGACAAGGATGCCCACTCTCACAGCTGCTGTTTAACATAGTGCTGGAAGTTCTAGCATCAGCAATCAGACAACAAAAGGAAATCAAAGGCATCAAAATTGGCAAAGATGAAGTCAAGCTTTCGCTTTTTTCAGATGACATGATATTATACATGGAAAATCCGATAGACTCCACCAAAAGTCTGCTAGAACTGATACATGAATTCAGCAAAGTTGCAGGATACAAAATCAATGTACAGAAATCAGTTGCATTCTTATACACTAACAATGAAGCAACAGAAAGACAAATAAAGAAACTGATCCCATTCACAATTGCACCAAAAGCATAAAATACCTAGGAATAAATCTAACCAAAGATGTAAAAGATCTGTATGCCGAAAACTATAGAAAGCTTATGAAGGAAATTGAAGAAGATATAAAGAAATGGAAAGACATTCCCTGCTCATGGATTGGAAAAATAAATATTGCCAAAATGTGAATACTACCCAAAGCTATCTACACATTCAATGCAATCCCAATCAAAATTGCACCAGCATTCTTCTCAAAGCTAGAACAAGCAATCCTAAAATTCATATGGAACCACAAAAGGCCCTGAATAGGCAAAGAAATTTTGAAGAAGAAGACCAAAGCAGGAGGCATCACAATCCCAGACTTTAGCCTCTACTACAAAGCTGTCATCATCAAGACAGCATGGTATTGGCACAAAAACAGACACATAGACCAATGGAATAGAATAGAAACCCCAGAACTAGACCCACAAATGTATGGCCAACTCATCTTTGACAAAGCAGGAAAGAATATCCAATGGAAGAGAAGACAGTCTCTTTAACAAATGGTGCTGGGAGAACTGGACAGCAACATGCAGAAGGTTGAAACTAGACCACTTTCTCACACCGTTCACAAAAATAAACTCAAAATGGATAAAGGACCTGAATGTGAGACAGGAAACCATCAAAACCCTAGAGGAGAAAGCAGAAAAAGACCTCTCTGACCTCAGCCGTAGCAATTTCTTACTTGACACATCCCCAAAGACAAGGGAATTAAAAGCAAAAATGAACTACTGGGAGCTTATGAAGATAAAAAGCTTCTGCACAGCAAAGGAAACAGCCAACAAAACTAAAAGGCAACCAACGGAATGGGAAAAGATATTTGCAAATGACATATCGGACAAAGGGCTAGTATCCAAAATCTATAAAGAGCTCACCAAACTCCACACATGAAAAACAAATAACTCAGTGAAGAGATGGGCAGAAAACATGAATAGACACTTCTTTAAAGAAGACATCCAGATGGCCAACAGGCACATGAAATGATGCTCAACGTCGCTCCTCATCAGGGAAATACAAATCAAAACCACACTCAGATATCACCTCATGCCAGTCACAGTGGCCAAAATGAACAAATCAGGAGACTATAGATGCTGGAGAGGATGTGGAGAAACAGGAACCCTCTTGCACTGTTGTGGGTATGCAAACTGGTAGAGCTACTCTGGAAAACAGTGTGGAGGTTCCTCAGAAAATTAAAAATAGACCTACCCTATGACCCAGCAATAGCACTGCTAGGAATTTACCCAAGGGATACAGGAGTACTGATGCATAGGGGCACTTGTATCCCAATGTTTATAGCAGCACTCTCAACAATAGCCAAATTATGGAAAGAGCCTAAATGTCCATCAACTGATGAATGGATAAAGAAATTGTGGTTTATATACACAATGGAATACTACGTGGCAATGAGAAAGAATGAAATATGGCCCTTTGTAGCAACGTGGATGGAACTGGAGAGTGTTATGCTAAGTGAAATAAGCCATACAGAGAAAGGCAGATACCATATGGTTTCACTCTTATGTGGATCCTGAGAAACTTAACAGAAACCCATGGGGGACGGGAAGGAAAAAAAAAAGAGGTTAGAGTGGGAAAGAGCCAAAGCATAAGAGACTCTTAAAAACTGAGAGCAAACTGAGGGTTGATGGAGGGTGGGAGGGAGGAGAGGGTGGGTGATGGGTATTGAGGAAGGCACCTTTTGGGATGAGCACTGGGTATTGCATGGAAACCAATTTGACAATAAACTTCATATATTGAAAAAAAAAAGAAAGAAATGATTATGTAATTTGTAGGTATCTATTATTGAGGGGGAAAAAAAAACAAAGGAAAGCTGTTTTTATGAAACTAATGCAAGATTTCTTTTTACCCAGACTGTTGAAAAGTCAGAAGAGTCAAATGCACTTATAAATAGAAATGGACCAGATGTGATATCTAAGTTGGAAAGATCAGGCGGCCAAAATTCATAATATAACAGCTTTTAAATATTGATGAGTGTCTGTAGAAACTGCAACAACATGAGAAATGATGGACTTTGCAGGAAAAGTTTTGAAGAGTGAGATTTATAATTGAAAATTGAATGAAGCTTAATAGAATGGCTTTTAATGGGCAGTTGAGAAAGGATACATGAAATGGAAAAATTAAAATTGTTTCCTATAAAACTGCAAATACAAAAGATATGCATTCTGACTAGTATAAATATTGAATTGTGCTACTTATTAATAATACATTTAAAACATCTTAAGATCCATAAAAGAAACCTGGAGAGAAGAAAATCCAACTTATCCAGAGACACTGGAGTATCCTCTAAAGAAATCACAAGGTAGAATCATGACCACAAGAAAGAAAAAAAAACACATAGTGCTAAACTATGTGTATCACTGTTTTCTCTCAATTCACATACTTTTTAATCAACTGGGTGTAAGGTTAAGAGACGTTTAACTTTGCACAAGAAAGTGAATGAAAGCATTAGCAAATTACATGACAATTCCAAATTAGGTATAACTTATAAAAATGGCTCCTCCCATCTCCACTTAAACCTATTAAAGATTGACAGTGAGTATTGGAATTTAAATTTCTATGGGTTCCAAAAAGTGTGGGCAGTTTAAACTTTTAGTAAACTGTAAGGAATGAATAAACTATGGAAGAATACCAGGGCTCTAGAACCCCAATTAACATTCTTGCACAATGTTCCAAAATACAAAATAAATAAACAAACAAACATACAAACAAACATTTTGTCAGAAACATGAAAACAGCTATGTAATAATACATGGCTCTATTCTTTAAAGAAAATAGACACAAAGAATAAAAACAAATATTTGAAAACTAAAGAATAGTCTTTTTTTAAAAAAAAGAAAAAGTAGTAGGGGCGCCTGGGTGGCGCAGTCGGTTAAGCGTCCGACTTCAGCCAGGTCACGATCTCGCACTCCGTGAGTTCGAGCCCCGCGTCAGGCTCTGGGCTGATGGCTCAGAGGCTGGAGCCTGTTTCCGATTCTGTGTCTCCCTCTCTCTCTGCCCCTCCCCCGTTCATGCTCTGTCTCTCTCTGTCCCAAAAATAAATAAACGTTGGGAAAAAAAATCAAAAAAAAAAAAAAGAAAAAGTAAATAGAAACAAGGAAAGATTGAGTGCCACCTTATTAAGAAATCCAAATACTGTAATTCCATTACCTGAGGCCCACCTTCCCCCTACACACAGCTATTTTTCCACCATGATGCTATGCTCCTCACATGATCTAAAATATGACACATATCCCAATGCATTATAGTATCTTCCCCACAATGCATTTTTTAAAATTTTTTGCTTTGTTATACTAGAAATTGGATGAGAATGAACATTTAGGAAGTCCTGGCGTTGTGCTCAGTACATTATGTATCTTCTGTTTTTTAATTTAATAATATAAGCTTCCACTACAGACACACATTGGAGTTATCAAACATCTTTTTAAAACACAAACTCCTCTGAGAGAATGGAGCCCTTATTGTCCACCCATTATGTCCTGCAAACATAATTAAGTTTTGTGAAGGGTGGAAGGAGGGGAATAGAAAATGAGGAAGCCAATTCAGGACTCCTACTTATTGCTATTTCTGGGGCAGTGAAGCATCCCTCAATAGAATGTCCCCATAGGGAACATAAGGCAACACAGTGGATGAGATCCAGGTGCATGAGATGAGGAATACCAGGAGATGGGAGAGGAATACAGAAGGAAGGTGGGAAGGTATCTGAAAGAATTTCTGTTTCAAAGTTTCCTAGTGGCATGTGACAAAATAAAGGGGGGGGACACGTTTCTCTTCTTTCTTCTGATTCCAAAAAAGAAAAAAACTTACACTATTTGCTTAGTGGGTGTTGAATGAGCATTTTAGGGCTGTTTTGATTTGCTATCTTATTTATAGCTATGCTTTTTTTTTTATTTCAGAGAGAGAGCCCCAAAGCAGGGGAGAGAGTCAAGAGGAGTAGAAAGAGAGAGAGATGGAGGGAGGAATGGAGGGAGAGAGAGAGGAGGGAGAAAGAGAGAGAGAGAGAGAGAGAGAGAGAGAGAGAGAACCTTAAGTAGGCTCCTCACTCAGCATGAAGCCCCACATGGAGGCTCCATCCCACAACCCTGGGATCATGATCTGAGCCAAAATCAAGAGTCTAATGTTCAACCGACTAAGCCATCCAGGTGCCCCTAGTTATGTTTAATTCCAAACATCTATCTGGATTTTAGCCGACTTTTTATACTATGAACCATTTTTAATTTTGTGACTGCTTTGACAGAGTATATAGAATAATTACTTATTCACAAACTTGAGGGTTAGGGTCATGATAATTCCTATGGTAGAAAATTGGCAGTTGAAAGATGAAATGTGTTTTGGGGGAAATAGAGATAGGCAACAAGATCCCAAATGAAATTATAATAGTCCTAATATACATTTTTCTACTCTCTAAAGTAAAGCAACATCACCATTTGGTCAAATAACTCTATACATCTTAAAATAGAAATGATGGGAACTGCACAAAAAACTTGCATTTGTTATGCTTTGTATTTCCACAAATGACCAGGATTTTTTGCTCACATTTCAATTACATGTTTGCAATTAATTTCGTTTCATTGACTATAATATCCCCTTTCTTACTACTCCTACTTTATAATACTCTTCTCCAACCTCAGGTTTCCTGTTACTGACCTTTTAATACACATGCCTTTATTTCTAAACATGTTTGGGAAGTTCTAAGAATCTTGGTTTTAATATGCACTAATGATAATTTTTTAAAAGGGGGGATATTGAGGTTTAAAAGAGAAAAATGAAATAAGTGTCTGAAAGAGCAAAGGTAAGGTTTCTGTAAAAAAGTGTTAGAAGAGAGGCCATGTATTGAATCGAAATGAATGTCAAAAAGAGAGGCCATGTATTGAATCATCACATGATAAAAAGAGCATGAATCTCTAAAGGACAATTTGATATAAAGCCTCCCCCTGACAACTATATTGGCCTATGGAGTGAGGGAACAATGACCTTTTATTTTATTAAGCCACAGATTTGAGGGCTACTTATTATAATAATTAGCCTGTCCTAATACACTTTTGTTATTGTCCTACATTCCATCCCTAAGAGCAAGATTATCCAAGCAGAAAAGATGAAGTAATATGGTATTTCTGAAAACATACCTATATAACATACCTGTACAACCTATATAAAAACATCCAGTGGGAAATTAGAAAGTTATATAGAAAAGGAGTTGATTTTGTTATGGGAGGCCATCTCTCACATCGTAGTACTTCTATCATCCTTGAACCCACACCTTAAATGCTAGTAGTAATTCCCATTATTGTGACAACCAATACATCCCCACAAATTTCCCAAACACCTTGGTAAGAACCACTGACCTAGTTAATGCCTGTCATCATCAGATGGAGTGTTACTACTTCTTTAAGGATAGATTCTGTAGAGGCACCTGGGTGACTCAGTTGGTTGAGCATCGGACTTAGGCTCAGGTCATGATCTCACGTTTCTTGAGTTTAAGCCCCTCATTAGGCTCTCTGCTATCAATGCGAAGCTTGCTTCAGATCCTCTGTCTCACTCCATATGCCTCTCTCTCTCTCTCTCTCTCTCTCTCTCAAAAATAAGCATTTAAAAAATTTAAATAAGAAAAAAGGATAGATTCTCTAGACTGGCTTAGATTCTGCCCCATCTTCATCCCTCAAAGGGATGATCCTTTGACAAAGTTAAGATCCTTCGGCATCCAGTCTTGCTAACTCACAATACTTACCTTAATTATAATTGGTTTTTGGAAGACTTATTCCCAATTATAATGGAAGGTTCATGAGAAAAGGGACTAACTCTGTCTTGTGCCATATCAAATGCCTAGCTCTGTATGTGTTTCATAAAGTTTATTCAATTAAATTCAGCTTTTTGAGTTCAGTGGTACAGTTGGATTCCCTCTAACTTCACTATTTGATATAGAGCAAATTTAGACTAATTAAAATAAATGAGTATTTTAAATAATGCCAAAATAAGGCAAAATGTAAAAAAGAATAAGATTTATTGGCTGGAAAAAAATCTGACATGGAACATCTAGAAAGCTAGTGTCAGTCTGTTTAGGCTCTTAGAATGCCATAGCCTGGGTGGTTTATAAACAACAGAAACTTATTTCCTCTAGTTCTGGATAGTGAGAAGCCCAAGATCAAGGTACCGGCATATTTGGTGTCTGATGAGAGATCACTTCCTGGTTCATAGACTACTGACATTTCTCTGTGCCCTCACAGGGTGGAAGGGGTGAGGGAGCTCTCTGGGATCCCTTTTATAAAGGCACTAATCTCATTCATGAGGGAGAGCCCTCCCAAAGCCTTTACCACCTTGAAATATCATCACATTGGGATTAAATTTCAATATAGGAATTTGGAGATAGGATGAAAACAAACATTCAGTCTGTGTTTAATTTGCAAAAGTATGTAACATAACTGCAAAGAAAACATAGAGTAAGAAAGTTACCAATACGTTCAGGTTTTGGAGCACCTGGATAGCTCAGTCAGTTGAGTATCCTACTTCCTCAAGCCATGATCTCCTGGTTTGTGAGTTCAAGCCCCACTTGGGGCTTGCTGCTGTCAGTGCAAAGCCTTCGGATCCTCTGTCTCCCTCTCTCTGCCCCTTCCATGTTTATGCTCTCTCTCAAAATTTGCCAAATTAAAATTTTACAAAACATCAAGAAGATCATTATAATTTATTTTAGATTATCTAGAACCAAAGAGAACAAAGATTCGTCTTTTTAAAACTTGAAAAAATCCAAAGAAAATGTAAGATACTTTAAGGAAAAAAAATTACAAAAGGCCATACTTCAATTAAAAATTATTAGTTCAAGGGGCAACTGGGTGACTCAGTCAGTTGAGCATCTGACTGCTATTCAGGTCATAATCTCCCAGTTCATGAGTTTGAGCCTTGTACCACACTCTGTGCCAACAGCTCAGAGCCTGGATCCTGTTTTGGATTCTTTGTCTCCCTTTCTCTCTTCTCCTCTCCCACTTGTGCGCTCTCTCTCTCTCTTAAAAATAAATAAACAGTAAAAAAAAAAATGTTTTTAAGTTCTCAGTTCAAGTATGCAAGCTACATTCTCTAAATGGCCACCAGTTTTAACTCTGTGATATGACTGGGTGGTAGTGACCTGGCTCTGATACAGTATTATTAATTAATTCCATATATTATCATTAGCTAAAGTCCCTAATTTATTCAGAGTTCCTTAGTTTTTGCCTAATATCCCTTTTCTGCTCCAGGATACCATGGTACACTTAGTCATCCTATCTCTTTAAGCTCCTCTAGACTAAAATAATTTCTTAAACTTTGTCTTTTATGAACCTGACAGTTCTGAAGAGTGATGATGAGTACTTTGTAGAATATCATTCTATTTGTATTAGTATGATGTTTTTCTCATAATTATAGTAGGGTTATGGATTTGGGGGAGGAAGGTCACAGAGATAAAATGCCATTGATAGTACATCCTATCAAGAGTACGTACTATCAACATGACTTAGTGTTAATGTTGATCTTGAGCACCTGGATAAGGTAGTGTTTGTCATGTTTCTCTACTGTAAAGTTACTCTCCCCCCTACTTCCTTACTGTACCCTTGGGGAGGAAGTCACTAAGCACAGCCCATGCATACAGCCTGTGAGGTTATACTCCACATCTTAAAGCAGAGTTATCTATATATTTGCTCGGAATTCTTGTACAGAGGAGATTTGTCAATTCTTCTTTATTTATTCATTCATTCATTCACTCAATCTTTATTGATATTAGTATAGGCACAGGGATATTTATTTATACTTTGGGATAGAATCCACTACTATTTAGTTGCTCAATTTTTTTTTTTAGCTTTGGCTTTGCAAGCTCTTTCAGTTAGCTCCTATGACTCTAACATACCTCCATCAGTGTCATTTTGGTTTTTTGTTTGTTCATTTTTTTTCCTTTGTTTTTTGGGCATTCCTTACTTTCCGGAACTGTAAGATGATCCTGGCTCATCTTGTATATCCCTTTTCCAGTTCTAGAATCATCTGTATCTCCAAAAGAGCTCTGATTCCTTTTACTGGAGAATGGTAATTGAAGGTCTGGGCACTGAGTGTGCTCATTATTGATGGGCTGTCATTGCTTCTAAGGACTTCCTGACAATTAGGATACAAATGTGTATATACTAAACTGTGTATGTACACTTACCTATAATATCTGTCCCTAAGTATCTACTAAACAAAAAGAGAAGTACATTGTGAACTCTCCAACTCTCATCTTTTACCACCTGCATCATTCCAGCCTTGTTCCCATTGCTTATCTGCAGTCCTCTACTCTGAGAGCAAGAATCCACCAGCCACTTACTTACTTCTTCAGTTGCAGTATATATGCATAGTTGTTCCAAAATTATTAACCTGTACCTAAGATATATTTTTCAAAGAGTTATAACATAGCTAAAAGCTAATAGCTAGAAGTTTAAATGACCAATAAATACATTAATTAGTATTCTATTTACACTTTGCTCTTCAACTTTCCTCATTTATATTAAATAATACTTCTATACTTTTTATTCAGTCTTCAGTGGTCATCAATTTATATTAGTGTGCCTCAATTCCACTTGTCAGCCAGGACCTAGAATCAGTCAATATTTTCATGTAAGAATGATTGTAATCACTACACAGGATCTCATTTAAATTAACAAATTGATGTTTCTCACAATAGATGTATAGATAGCATCCTGATGCCTCAAATCACTAATTCTCCCAAGCTTAAAATAGTAACTTTAGATACTTGGAAAGAGACACAAAAAATGATGTTTTTGTGTGCTTCAAACATTTTTCCTGCCATCATAATGAAAGCATTTCAAATTTTTAAAAATAGGGGTGCCTGAGTGGCTCAGTCGGTTGAGCGTCTGACTTTGACTCAGGTCATGATTTCGCGGTTTGTAAATTCAAGCCCCGCATAGGGCTCTGTGCTGACAGCTTGGAGCCTGGAGCCTGCTTGGTATTATGTATCTCCTCCTCTCTCTGCCCCTCCCATGCTCATGCTCATGCTCTGTCTCTCAATAATGAATAAACATTTAAAAAAATAAAATAAAAATAAACATTTGGGAAAAAATTTAATCTTTTGTACTGCTATAAATTCAATGCTACTGTGTAATCTCTTTAAGAATAGCAACATGTTTTCTTTTTTTAATGGAAAACATACTATTGGCCAGATGTTGTTCAGATGTTTTATTTAGTATGCACAATCCTGACACCAGGCCTACAAGGTAAATATACCATCCCTATTAAGAAAAAAAAAAAGAAATACAGAAATTAAATTAGTTTTCCAGGTTGAACAGCTAGTAAAAATCAAAACAAGTCTATGATTTCAAGGCTACACTCTTTCCACTGTGGCAGATGGAGTATTACAAAGAGTATCCTGGGACACCAATGTCCATTTGTGCATACCCAACTCCTGTTCATCTAAGCAAAGAGACAAATTTAGAATGAAATAACATATTCACTCTTTCCCTAATTTCAGTTGGGACCTTGTGCAGGGAATAAGCTCAGCTCCCAGAAAGAAAGTAATTCTCACAAATGACTTTGGCAAAATCAGTCAATCAGTGACTCTATCAATATTCATTTTCATCGTCTCTAATT
Organism: Prionailurus bengalensis; assembly: GCF_016509475.1. NCBI lineage: Eukaryota > Metazoa > Chordata > Mammalia > Carnivora > Felidae > Prionailurus > Prionailurus bengalensis. The sequence goes on from NC_057354.1 coordinate 72,088,096, forward strand.
CAAACTGGAAAATAATTCTGGCAACACAATAAAATGGTTCCCACTAAAAGTTGAGTCTACTTAAATTCATCAACACTTTCCTGAGGTTTGCTTTCTGAAAAATTCCACAAGGGAATGAGAATAGCTGAATGAGAATTTCAGCGTTAAAAAAAAAAAGTACAAATATCTCAAGCAAAGAAGTTTTTTAATTACCACTTGCTTACAGTGCAAGCTAATTTTAATTTCCTTGCTTTTTTATTCCTTAACAAATAGCTTCTGTTTTGTTTGGGCCAAAATAAAATATAAAGTATATAAATGAATTAAAATGGTTTCTCTTCACACATTTAGTGTGAATAACCTCATTGTACTAAAAACTTGGGAAGAGGAAGGACAAAAACATGTCAGCTATAAAGCATGAACTCTTCTCCAAATTAATTCAAAAAGCATTATGAATTTTGTTTGCTCTTATGAACAGAGTATTCATAAACTGCCTTTAACATTACAACCAAATCTTTTTCTTTACATAAGAAAGAAAAATAAAGGAGATGCAATCTTGGGCAAAGTAGATAATAGCTGTCTACCTGGATACACTGAGAGTGCCAGGGTCTAGTTAGAAGGCCAGTGTTGTTTCATCTATAATTAAGAAGAAAATCTCAGATAAACTCACATTCTTGGATCCTTTTTGACTATGCCAATTATGAGTCTAATCTTCCATTTAAAATGACTAATCCAGGGTGAAGAAAATGTTTTTTTATACTTGCATAAATAAGCTACATTTCAAACTGGGTAACTGTGAAAGGCCACATGAAAAGAACCCTATAATAGAGGATTAGAATAGACCCCATGAACTCAGTTTCTGGATGCCCATGCTATTTAAAGAGCTTAGTCTCTTCTGTAGTTGTGCTTGACTCTTCGGGGGTGGAGCACAGAATTTGAAAGGTACTCACTGTAGACGTACGCTTAAGGGAACAGTCTGGTTAGATAAAAGAGAAAAATGGTAACAAGCATATGGAGACATAGTATAAATTGGGGAAATTAAACAAAAATTTGCCAGATCTAAAAATAATTAATCACAGATGTAAAGATCTACAGCGTCAATGGAAGCAGCTTACATTTTTTTTTTAATTAAAAACAAACAAAAAACCCCAGCTCATTGTCAGTGAATGGCAATTCATTATTTAAAGCTATTTAAAATAGCTTTATTATTTGATGCCTTTTTATTTGATGTAAAAGGAAAGTTTTAATTGTTGAGTGTAGCCTAGAATATCCTTGTCCAATAGAACTTTCTGCAATAATGGGAATGTCTGGTAACAGCTATGCTACACTGAGCCCTTAAAACATACCTTTTGTGGGGCACCTGGGTGGCTCAGTCGTTGGGAGTCTGAATTCTGCTCAGGTCATGATCTCACATCTCATGGGTTCAAGCCCCACGTGGGGCTCTGTGCTGACAGGTGGGAGCCCAGAGCCTGCTTCAGATTCTATGTCTCCCTCTCTTTCTGCCCCTTCCCTGCTCAAGCTCTGTCTCTCTCTTTCAAAATTAAATAAACATTTTAAAAAAGTAAAAAAAAACAACAAACATGTAGCTGTTGTGACCAAGAATCTGAATTTTAAATTTCAATTAGTTTAAATTAAAATACCAACATATGGCTAGTGGCTATCATTTTGGATAGTGGCAGCCTATAAACCAACTATAGTTTTATCTCCTAAGGGGAATATAAACATATATTGAACACTAAAATCTCAATTACAAAAAAGAGCAATACCTTTGTGTTAATAATATAGATTAATATAAATAACTAAGCCTTACCAGAGTTATTCATTCATTTCATTCATCTTTTCCTTCCTTCAATAAATATTTATTGGGTACCTACTATGTAAAAGTTGATGGCTGGGCACCCAGATCATTTTGTTAAGAGAAGTAAAAGTATGTAGATTAAAATTTTAAGACATGTTGATTATCTGGTTGAATGAAATGCAAAATATTCTATTCAATACCGTCAAAATTCTGATTAAGACAGAAAACTTGCTTATTACCCACATATGTCAGTTTTTCTCTTTAAAGACTCCATGACCTTTCTCCATACTAATGCTATTGTTTCACAAAATTTTACTTCCCAACAACAAGCACTGGTGATCAGATCTTAAAATGTTCACAAGGAGACACCCAGTAGCTCCACATGCATTCAGTCTAAAAGAGGCTTATAAGCAATCCTTCTGGATTTCTATCATCTTTTGAAATATAAATACAAAGTGCTCTAGGAAACCATTCCACCAGCAGATTTACCTCACCCTTCTAGTGGGTGATTAAATAAAATTTGAGGCTCTGTCAAAGCTGTGGCCTCAATAGACTATATAAATTTGCTGTGGTGAATGGAACTTTTCCAGTGAGACATGTATTAAGAAAAAAGCTACTTAGTAGTCTAGACGAAAAACTTGAGAGACCTTGGCTAGGAGTTCTACCAAACTTATACTCTTTAGTGACACCTGAAAAATCTTTCTGACCCTGAGTTTTCTCATTTCAGAAATAACCTTATCTAGAAATCCCACTTAAGAGACTTCAGCAGAAGAAAAAAACACATAAGAAGAAAATGTAATTTTAAGGGGTAGGATTTCATAGTAGCCCCACATGTGTACACTATCAAAAATTGGAAAGAACCTATACGTCCATGAAATGCTATACTTCATTTTAAATTACCTGTATGTATTATCATAGGAAAAAAAAAACACCTCATGATATATTGTTGACTAAAAAAAAAAAAAAAAAGTAGGCCATAAAGAGTGTGGAGAGAGAAAGAGAAAGTTTCAAAAAGATGTTCACCAAAATAGTAACAGTGGTTATCACAGGGTTGTGATACTTAGGGTAGTTTTTACACATTGCTTTTACTTCCCTGCATTATCTGAATTTTTATATCTAGGATAAATCATTTTCTTCAAAATTCATAATACTGTGTTCACAAATAAGAAAGAACGAAACACATGCTTATTGGCTCTATTAGACAGGCCACTCCAAACAAATAGGACCAACAGTATATGGAAAGAGAGAGAAAGAGATTGAGATTTATTTTAAAGTACTGGATCACAATTTAAGAATTGTGGAGGCTTGGTTACTCCAAAATCTGTATTTAGACCAGCAGGGTGGAGACCCAGGGAAGAGTCAGAGGTCAAGTCCAAAAGCACACTGTTAGTAGAATTCTTTCTTTTTCAGGAATGATCAATACTTTTCCTACAAAAACCTTCACTGATTGGTTGAGGCCAACCCACATTAAGCAAAGATGTCTGCTTTACTCAAATTACTCAGCCATTAAGCCACCAATTAATCTCATAAAAAAAAAAAAAACCTTTACAGAAACATCTAAAATAGTATTTTACCAAATATCCTGACACTGTAGCTTAGTCAAGAAAATTAACCATCACACTGGTTTAAATCCTCTATGGTTCCAATGGAATATAAACATTAGAGTAATATAAAAATATTAATTGAGTTTCACACAACCCTGTCAATGCTTAGAAGAAATATCAGTTTGTATTAAAGTCTTATTCAAACCTTTTATTATTTTTTTTTATTTTTTTTTTCTGAAATTTATTGACAAATTGGTTTCCATACAACACCCAGTGCTCATCCCAAAAGGTGCCCTCCTCAAACCTTTTATTATTAAAGAATTACAAAACTGTGTTTCCTATATTTTCTCTCCTCTCTTTAAACCTCCAACTCCATCCCCACACCTATCCCCATTCCCTTTACTTCCAGAGGATGCTCTTGTCAAATATTTCATAGAGAAAACAAAAACCATCGGGTAGTGTATTTGTTTGCTAGGGCTGCAAAGTACCTCAAACCGGGTAGGGTAACAATGGAAATTTATTGTCTCACAGTTCTGGAGCCCAATATCTGAGATCAAGGTGTCAGAACAGTTGGTTCCTTTGAGAACTATGAGAAATAATTTGTTCCATGCCTCTTTCCTCACATATGTGGTTGTTTGCTGGCAATCTGTAGTGTTCCTTGGCTTATGGAGGCATCACCTCAATCTCTGCCTTCATCTTCAAATGAACATTCTTTTGTATGTATGTCTTTGGGTCCAAATGTCTCCTTTTTATGAGGACATAGTTATGTGAGATTAGAACACTTCTAATGATCTCAACTTCATCATCTATGTTCAAGGAAAGTCACATTCACTGGGACTGGAGGTTAGGACTTCAACATTTTTGTGGGAAATACAATTCAACCCAAACATTCCCTTAACCTGGAGTTATCAACTCTACTAGCTTCCATCTTTTCAGCTTTCTTTCTGTCTCCTGCTGTAATAGAAATCATGCCCACCCTCCTAAAGAAACCAATCCATTCAAGTGTGTTCTTGATCCTATCCCTCATTAATCCATTTATTAAATCTCCACTATCCTGTATTTTCACTTTTTGCCTTTTTATTGGATACTTCTCATATACCTTCCCATCCATCTTGAATTTACGAAAAGAAAAAGCTCATCTTTCCTGAATCCCCCAGCTCTCCTACTATCTTTCTCCTTCAAGTCTGTGCCACCTTTCTTAACAACGTTTCAACAAAATGCTTTTACTCTTTCAAATTACATTTGCTCTTCATCCTACTCTAATCTTGCTTCCATTAACACACCTCCATTGAAACTACTCTGGTTCAGGTCATAAATGACCATGTTACTAAATCTAAAGAACAAGTTTCTATCAACTTACTTGATCACTGATAATCTTTAGGCCAGAAGTTTATCACTTGTAATTGTAGGACCACTCTCTTTATTTGGCTACCCTATCTTGGTTTTCATCTTTCACATTCACTATATGCTTGTTCATTAATAACTTTTTTAAATAATAGTTTTAGATTTGTATAATAGTTGCAAAGACAGTACTGAGAATTTCCATAGACCACATACCCAGTTTCCCTTACTATTAATCAGGTATAGGGGTGCCTGAGTGGCTCAGTTGGCTGAGCGTCCGACTTCAGCTCAGGTCATGATCTTACAGTTTGTGAGATTGAGCCACACATCTGTCTCTCTGCTGCAGCTCGGAGCCTGGAGCATGCTTTGGATTCTGTGTTTCCCTCTCTCTCTGCCCCTCCCCCTCTCATGCTCTGTCTCTCTGTCAAAAATAAACAAACACTAAAAAAATTTTTTAATTAAAAAAAAAAGGTGTATTTGTTATAATCAATGAACCAATATTGATATGTTATTATTAACTAAAATTCATACTTTTTTCAGATTTCCTTGGTTTTTACCTCAGGTCTTTCTTCTGTCCCGAGTCCCACCCAAGTTATCACATGCATTTTGGATATCATGCCTCCATAGGCTCTTCTACATGAGGTCAGTTTACCAGACATTACTTGTTTTTGATGACCTTGGCAGTTTTGAGGAGTACAGGTGAATATTTTTAGAATGCCTCTCTATTGCAATTTTGCTGATGTTTTCCTCATGATTAGACTTGGGTTATGTGTTTTGAGGAGGAGTACTACAGAAGTTAAGTGACATTTTTATCACATTGTATCAAATTTACTGTCAACATGACTTATCACTATTGATGTTGACCTTTATCACCTGGCTAAAGCAATGTTTGTCAAGTTTCTGCATTGTAAAATTACTCGTTTTATTTACCTCCTTCTTTGGAAGGAAAACACCATGGACAAGCCACATTTATGCAGTGAGGAATTATGTTCTATGTCTTTGATGGCAGAGTATCTACATATATTATTTGGACTTCTTTTGCACAGGGGAGTTGTCTCTTTTTTCTTTCTTTTTTATTTATCTTAACAAAATGATCTGGGCACCCAGCCATCAACTTTTACATAGTAGGTGCCCAATAAATATTTATTGAAGGAAGGAAAAGATGAATGAAATGAATGAATAACTCTGGTAAGGCTTATTTATATTAATCTATATTATTAACACAAAGGTATTGCTCTTTTTTGTAATTGAGATTTTAGTGTTCAATATATGTTTATATTCCCCTTAGGAGATAAAACTATAGTTGGTTTATAGGCTGCCACTACCCAATATGGTAACCACTAGCCATATGTTGGTACTTAAATTTAAACTAATTAAAATGTAAAATTCAGATTCTCAGTCACAATAGCTACATTTTAAGGGCTCAGTGTGGGATAGCTGTTACCAGACATTCCCATTACTGCAGAAAGTTCTATTTGACAAGGATATTCTAGGCTACAATCACTAAAATTTCTTTCTTTCTTTCTTTCTTTCTTTCTTTCTTTCTTTCTTTCTTTCTTCCTTCCTTCCTTCCTTCCTTCCTATCTTCCTTCCTCTTACTACGGGCTCATAGTTTTTTTATTTTGGGACATTATAATCCAATACCACTATATTTATTTTGTTGCTCAAATATCCAGCTTTGTTGATTACTTTAGGGAACTACAAATTACTCCAGGCTCACCACATATATTTCCTACAACCAGCCACTTCTCCAAGGAACGTTTCTTACTTTTATTCTATTCACTTTTTAGGAGCCACTGGTCCCGTGATCTCTAAAAGTTACAGTTTTGGAGGATCTTTCCATAGCCTATCTTAACTTCTCTGTTTATATTCTCTTCCTTGTCATGTCTCAACCACTTCTATGACCTCTATCTAAATGAATTCCAATTGGATATCTTTGAGACCTCTCTTCTGAATTCACCTATGGATTTAACTTCCTATTCACTTTTGCACTGATATGCCATCAATAACTAGAACTAAACTTAGGTCTTCATAACTGCTTCTCCTGTTCCTTTTCTATTCTTCTTTCATTGTTTGCTATCTTGCCACTATCCATCTAGTCATTCCCGCCAAAAATATAAAATTAATTTCTGATACATTTCTCATTATTATCACATATAATCATTACCCAGTCCTGTTTATTCCCATTCTCTGATTCCATTACAGCTACCCAAATTCAAGGTACAATCATCTCTAAGAGAATATTAAAATGTTTTTCTAACTTGTTTCCAATGTCACAGTTTTGTCCTTCATTTCCCACATGTCAACCAGAGTATTCTTTCAAAAATCTAAATCTTATCATACATGATAAGTCAGCTTTTGCTATGTTTTGCTGCAGTAACAACCCAAAATTTCAATGGCTTGAAACAAAAAAGATTTGTTTCTCAATTATATGTCAGCTGCAAGTCAGAATTTCTCTGCTCTACGTGTTTTTTTTTATCCTCAACTCTCCTGTACTTATACTCCACACCTAAAGAAAGCCTCATTAAGAAAACTCCTCATCAGTAGGATAGAACAGTGTACACCTCCCACAGAAGGCACTACAAATTTGAGGCAATGCAAATTATGTTACAAACAGTGAATATGCACAATTCTTTCTCAAGAAAGTCAGCAAATGACTGGAGTCAATAATACAATTCACTACAATCCATCATCTTACACACCAATGTTTGAAGACTTCCCTTTGGCATCCACAAAGTTTAAAAGTTGCTAAGAGAGTAAATCTTTAAGGTTCTCACCATACACACACGCACACACTCACACACACACACACACACACACACACAAAAGTAACTATGTGACATAATGAATGTGTTAGTTAACCTTATTGTGGTAATCATTTTTAAATATATACATATATTAAATCATGTTGAGCAGCATAAATTTACACAATGCTATATGTCAATTATATCTCAACAAAGCCAGGAAAATAACTAAGTAAAATAAGGTTTTCTAAAAAGAAAAGAGAATGCAAGGCACATAGCTATTCCTGACCCACAGCAGTTTTGAAATCAAAATAGGGTAATTTTGTCCTCAGGGTCCTTCTCTAGGGGTAAGAAATAAGAAATGTTCCCTTTTAGACCCTGGTCTTATCACCATAATCTGTTGTTGTCTGTGGTTCTTAGCTTTACACTTTGGTACCTTCTTCCACTTCCTTTTTTTTCTTGATCATATCTATGAGGAGCATTACAAGGCTTCTTGCCTGTATAATGTTGGAGGCTCAAAGGTTATTTTAAACCTAGAATAGTCACAGCCCCTTTAATACAAGATAGAGGATTTTTTTTTGGCTATATACATTGTGTCAAAAGCTTGCTTTCTTTTTTAATTTTTTTTTATATTTGTTTATTTTTTAGAGAGACAGAGGGTGAGTGGGGATGGGGGCAGAGAGAGGGGGACACAGAATCCTAAGCAGGCTCCAGGCTCTGAGCTGTCAGCACAGAGCCCGCACCCGGGGCTCGTACTCACAAACCATGAGATCATGACTTGAGCCAAAGTCAGATCCTTAGTTGACTGAGCCACCCAAGTGCCCCAAAACTTAGTTTTTTAAACTATTTGATTCCATGTACCTCATGGAATGCCCAAAGATGCAACCACATTTCTTTGTGAAAGTTGTTGCTTTTTCACCAGACTTAATTTTAAATAATTTGAGCTCATTAACCATCTGTGAATTATGCCCTTAGTCTGTTTTCCTGATCCATTTACTACACATGAAAGCATTTATACTTAAAGTTGTCTTTATCAATTAAGGGGTCTTAATAAAAGGCAAGATTCCTGTCTCTCAAAGAATTTCTTAATTTTGGATATAAGAAATAGTTGTATTTTGCAATGACCCAGAAAAAAAAAGCGGGGGGTGGGGGCGGGGAGGGAGGGAAGGAACTAGGGAAACAAATCATATATATGTTTTAGTCATTTCCTTGCAGACCATGCCCTAATATGCCCCAAATTCTTTTCTCATTTTCAGATTTAGCATGGACTTGCTCTTTCTACAGGTGATTTTAAACCAACCTTAGGCCAATTGCTAGCTCCTCTTTCCTCTTTCCTGCAGTTTTTTAAAGCCTGTCTCTTAATGCCACAAAGCCTTGCAGGAGGGCAGGAAGATAAGAGATCACTCACTGGGATTTGATCTTTCTCTTTTTTTTTCCTTTTTTCTTTTTACTTTTAGTTATTTTGAAATTTGGGCATTCTCTGACTTCAAGTTATTTTAAGTGATTTTTGTACAGTTTTATTTTTTTACCATTCTGTGTTATTTGGGGATGAAATTTGTATTATAGGGAACTAGGCAGCTAGAATTGTCTTTGGCTACCCTACTACTACATTTAAATCTGTATATACATATATATTATCTTATCAAATCTAAAAATCCATCAAATGTAAGGGGCACCATTATTCTATGTACTACTGAGAAATAAAACATGTTTCCAATTAAGCCACAACATGACATGAAGCCATTTTTAGTAATGTCAAAATTGGTGAAAGGAGGAGATATGTCTTAGAGCAGTGAACAAGTGTATATACATTTTAGAGGTATATATTAATAAAATTTTATGGTAATACATCAAAAATTCATCTCTTACATATTACCAAAACCAGGACCTAAAAGGCATGTTGTACCTTTTTGAGTATTGTTTATTAATATTCCATTTGAGCTTCAATACCACAAGAAAAACCAAACATCCAATAGGATTATTGCAACTTCCAGCACCACTGAGACACCCAAGGTGAGGGGTTAAGACTGAATTCTACAAATACTCTCGAGCAATGAGACTGGGGATATTCTGGATTTGTGAACATATATACATTCTGGGAAGATGATATACCCCATATCCACGGAGACAAAGGCTCCTGCATTCAAGACCCTTCCAGAGCCCACTCTAAGAAGTACGTCTTCACCCAATTGTTCATTTGTATCCTGTATAATAAGCAAGTAAACGTTAAGTAAAATATTTTCCTGGGTTCTGTGAGTATTCTAGCTAATTAGTATATCTTAGGGGGGAATTATGGGAAACTCCAAATCTGTAGTCAATGAGACCTAAGTTTCACACACTTCCATGTGGGTAGCCTAGCACACCCTTTGCAGCTGGCTTCTGAAGTTGAAGGCAGCCTTGTGAGGTTTGATGTTAATTCCAGGTAGATACTGTCTAAAGTGAATTAAATTTTAAGACCCTTGGCGTCCAAGAATTTGAGAATTAGTGTAATAAGACACCACATATTTGGTGTCAGAAAGAACCTCAGAGGGCTATAAAAAGAATAGTATCTTTTGAATCCTCCAGGAAGTATTCTTAAAGTGAGGAGGCACACCATTATCCTTTCCTCTTTTCTGATGCCAGGAAAGCAAACATAATGTTTGGAGCTCGAGAAGTCATTCTGTAGCCTGTCCTTAAGAATAGAACTTATATGTGGCAGACTCATAGGATGAAAGGAACCTGGTCTATAAACTACAAGCTGCCATACTAGCTCTCAAGTGCCTATTCCTATATGATATGGAAAGAAATTTTATCTTGCTTAAGCCAGTATTTGTGTAGATTTGTGTCAGATACAGAGCCAAATAAAAACCAAGTGATAAAGCAAACCCTAGAACAAAAGCTTTGAGACCTTAATATGGGATTTTTTACTACCCATGCAATGCTCAAAGTATTCAGCACAGAAAAAGGTCCATGAACAAATTCAAGTTAGAAGAAAGGAAGAGCATACACAGAATCTTCCTAAAACACTAGAGTATGCTTTGTTTTTATTTGGTTTCAGTTGTTTTTTTGTTTCTTGGGGTACCTGGCTGTCTCAGTGCACACAGCATGTGAGTTTTGACCTCAGGGTCCTGAGTTCAAGCCCCAAGTTGGGTTTAGAACTTACTTAAAACAAAACAACCAATTAAAAATTAAGAAATCAAGGGTTTTTGTTTCTTAATTATATCTATCTCTCACCCATTATATCTATCTCTCCATTGTATTCTATCAGCCCAGGAGTCCCAATAGCCTAACTCTATCTTGGTCCCCTGCTACAGAGGTCAAGAGAACAAAATCTAACTGGCAACACAAAACAATCAGTGAAGAGCCCAGCATTTTCAATAGCTCATACCCTAAGTATCTGTTGTTCTTAAGGAAATACTCAGCAAGACTCAGGAGCCTAAATAAATGTATCAATATTAATAATTATAATTAACATATATTGAGTAATGCCATGTGCCATGCACTGTACTTAATTCTTTACTTTTATTTTCTCATTTAATTCACAAAACAACCTGTTGAAGAGAGAGATATTATTATTTCCGGACAGAGAGGAAGAAAATGAGAGATACAAAAAAGGCAAATCAAGATCTTTGCCCACATGACACAGCTAACAAGTCTTAGTACCTGGCTCCACACAATCTGCCTCCAAAGACCACATTAGCCACTACACTACACTGCCTCCCTAAGAGAGCTGAAGATCATATCACATGGTCCTAATTAGCACTTGTACTCAGGAGCTTTATGGTTTTTTTAGGCCACCTTCATTTTCTAGACAATTTTTTTCTCAAAATGTGTTCCACAGAGTAGTGGTAGTTCCAAGGGTCAAGCAGTCCTCAGGCAATTTTATTTCATAGACAAAAGCAATGGAACAATGCTGTTCACATTCATTTAATTACTTTCACAGTGTGCATAAAAGATGGCCATAACATGTTTGACATTTCTGCCACTAAGAGGTAGTATAATTCTACTGCCCTTGAAGCCAGCCAGGTCTTAGTGACTTATTTCATTAATAGAACATAAAATTGACTATCAGGGACCTTTAAGTCTGTGTTACACTACAAGTCTTAAATGTTTCACCTGCATCTCTTGAAACAGTCACTCTTGCGTCCCTAAACCACTTTATTAGAAACCACCTACCTACTCTGTTTTACACCCCACAAGCAAAGATTTTATGACACTTGGAAAAAGAGGAGGTCCCATCTAATCCCAGTTTTCTAGTCACTCCCACTAAAGTACCAGGCATATCAGTGAAGCATTTTGGAACCCCCAGCCCAGCCATCATCACTGAATGCCAAGGAATAAACCCAGTCAGTGCCATGTGGAGCAGGAAAGTCAACCAGCCAAGCTGCTCAAATTCAAAGTCACAGAACTGTAAGATGTAGTTTGAGGTTGTTTAAAGGCACTGAGCTTGGAGATAGTTTTTTATACAGCACTAGATATCCAGAACAATAAAATTAGTAATGATTTTCACAGACTTCCTGTGAGATTCTTACCAATCGTTAGGTCTGTAAAAGTCACAGAAGGGCTTCAAAGAGGACACTGGTTAGTTTATTTTGGCTGTTATTTGTTGACAGTATACAGTCAGTCTGTGCCAAAGTATTCACATTTGTCTGTAATTGTTTCCAGTTGTTAAATTTATACTTTCATTGGTACTATAGTACATCATTATGCCACCAATTTCCCCAAATAGAACAATGGCTCTAATGTTGTATGTGGATGAATAAACTTAAGCTTGAAAGCTATAATGTAAAAAGTGTAACCCATAAGAATGTCATGAACATAGTTGAACTTGACTTCAGAAAGACCATAGAAAGTGAATCTGTACATGCTCAGTCAAGTGAATCTATCTGTAAGTATGAGGATTTAGCATAAACAGTCAAAACAGCAGAGTAGGAATACAAAGTACAATGATAATTATCTGAAAATTGGATTTTCCTGGACTGATGATCCATTCCACTGTGCATTGTCTGTACTGAAATGTCAAAGAGTAACATGTAGCCATTTTAGCCATTTTCAAGCAAAGCACGACAACCTTTCCGGCAAACCAATTAAGTATGTCCAGAACAAGGACTAAATGATTGTACTGGTTATGGTGCTTGGTTTAAAGCAACAGAAACTGACTCTGTCTATAATAAGTATATGAGGATTTTTTGAAGGACAATTAAGAGCTTAGTAAAGAATCAGTACAGCCTGAGGAAACAGACTTGAAAATGGGTTGATACAAAAGCATTCCTGGGGGTTCTGCATTAGATGCTAATGCAAAAAAAAAAAAAAAAACCACTCTCCTTCTCTGATTCAAGAGATCTAGGTAGAAAATTATCAAAGTTATTACTGAAAAAGCTGTGTTGGAGATGATGACTTTAGACAACAATCTTCTCAAATTAGACCTATTACCTCTCTTATTCCAAAGCTGTACAGCCACAGGTCTCCCTGGAAGAGGCAAGGCCATTCTTACAAGGCAGGAGCAGAGCTGAGGGCAGCTCTCCAAAGAACAAAAAACAGGGCTGACATGAGCATACCCATATCCTTCTTCAAACTCCCAAATCACATAGTCCTCTCCTTCCTAACAGGAATGAGAGTCAGTACAGTGTAATGAGAAAGGCCAGGAATATTTTACCACATGGAGCCATGAAATGTGGAGCTGAGTATTATTCCCTGTTACAAGAGTCACTCTACAGAAGACTCTGAGCTCTTGCTGATGCTGTCAAAGCCATAGCCATGAATCTTACCAACCCACCTAAATCATACCCTATGTCCCTATTTACTTCTTATCACGAGAAGCCCTAGACTCTAGGCTATCCCTTTTCACCTGAACTCTCACCTGGTTACAGTTTTATACCCTGCCTACCTTAGACCAGCCACCTACCCCACACATTCTAAAAGCCTTTGATCATCTAAGTAATCACCTGTCATCAGCAAAATGCCGTCTATCATACCACTTCACCCCAAATACATGTTTCACCTTCTTGCTCCAAACAAAATCTTTCTGTCTCCCAACAACCTTCTTTAGTAATTACTATTTTTCCATATTCAATGACATGAGGCCTTATAGTTTCCTAAAATCTTCATAAATCCTCCTAAAGGTTCATGCCATCAGATCATAGCACTACCAACCCTTCATTACTGCTGTTAACTACAGACATCAGAGTAATTCTCTCTCCTTCCCTAAAGACTCCAGCTCTTGGTTCCCACTGTCTCTCTACCACTACTCCTGTCCTAATTTTTTATTATTTCTGCATCCACATAAGTTGTCATAACAATAACCTGCCCTGTAAATTCACTGACATTATTTTAGTAATCTTACCCTCCATCACACCTTAGTCACCTATTCTGTTACTGTATCTTGAAGCTTGTACTCATAACCAAACACTTTCTACAACAACAATTTCAAAATCCCACCTATCAATCCACCTCACCCCCTCAAGGACCAAAATTATCCACACTGAGAATGACAATCCACTGATCCTCCTATCTTTGACTCATCAAATCCAAACTGTGAGGATGGAGCCCCGTAATCTGTGTTAATGAGGACCCATGCGATTCTGAAGCTCAAGTTTGAGAAACACTGCCTTAGACCAAACTATCATCAACTTTAATCTAGACTATGCTTAACAGACCTATCAGACACCACATAGCTCCTACCCATGCCTCCTGCAGACTGTTATTCACATAACAGCTCAAGTCATTTTTCGAAAATGTATCACAGTTTATGTGACTCCTCTTCAAGCCCCTCCCCCACTGTTTCCCTTGATACTTAGAATAAAATAGAAACTCCAAAACTCCTTATCATGCTCCACAAAACTGTACATAATCTGCCCCCTATTATCTCTCTGACCTGATCTACTACCCTTCCCCTCAATCTACCCTGACCCCATATGGTATGTATGCCATTAAACATTTAAACTTAGAGTTATACAAAATCACTTACGCTCAGAGTATGAATCTGCTGTTGACATAGATATAATTCATGTACAAGGGAAATGTGCCAGGTAACTTTTTGTTGACTGAGGAAAGATACATCAGAAATAGTACTGATCAGCATCTACTATGTATACAGCATGGAATAATATTACTAAGGGGAGAAATAGTTTTTCCTGAATGTCATTCCGTAAACAGCCTTTTCAAAGAACAGGTTTTGGTCCATTGTTCTTAATTCAGTATTAAAGGAAATAGCATAGACACAAATAGAATTAAATTGAAGCCACTTAGTCTATGACATTTCAGTGGCTTTGGAAAAAATAAACATCAATGCACAACTCTGCTGGTCAACACTGGATTATAGTGGCTGTTGAGTGGAAATGTACTTACATGAACTTTTTAAAAAATAGAGAAAAATTAGTATTCCTTCATTACAGTAATAATTTAAAAAATTCTATTACTTCATATGACTTGATTAGGTCGCATACTTCAGGAATATATTCAGAATATTTAGTAGGTTGAACCTAAGGTTTCTAAAATATTATGATTTTGTAATATGTTGAAAATAAGATACTTTCTTAAAAAGACTAATCTGTGATATGAATGGCTCAATCTAAGATAATTTCATTCCTTCCTAACACTTGCTTTGTTTCACCCATTGGGAAAAGAAGATGATAGTGCATTCTTGGGCATATTTTTTAGGCAAAACCAAACATTTCAAAAGAGTGTGAAATTTTCCAAAGCTGAATGAAACCAATGCTGACTATCATTCACCATCTATTCTAAGAAACGTTCAATCTTTCTGCTTTCAAGGGTGATATGTTCATTTTGAGCATTTAACCCAAAGCTGAGGTCTTTGCTTACACATCTCCCCATAATTTTTAGATTTATATTCTATCCTAAAAGTTGAACTATCTGACAGTGCCACCTTATGACAGTCGCCTTTTTCGATGATCTCTAATACTTAGTGTTTTCTAATGTAGAAGAATAAAAGGAGTAAGAGAAAAAAATATCTGGATGTGAAATGTGATGTATGGCTTCAGGTAGCTATAATTTAATAATATATACGTTATTCAATGACTCAAATATCATCCCAGTAACTAAATAAAAATTATTTTTATTTTATAAATATTATGCATGTATTTTTATTGCTCTAAACTTGTTTTTTTTTAATTTATCCAAAATTGGTGATTTTGTTGTATATTAAAACATACACTATGACCATTATTTAGTCTATAGATAGAAGTTTAAGAAATATTTTTCTAGATTCTAAGCCAATTTTGTGATTTCATCCAAATTTGTTAATTCCTTTTAGAAGGACTTACTAGCACAATCATTTTCTTTTTTTTTTTTTTTTTTTTTTTCTGAAATTTATTGACAAATTGGTTTCCATACAACACCCAGTGCTCATCCCCAAAGGTGCCCTCCTCAATACCCATCACCCACCCTCTCCTCCCTCCCACCCCCCATCAACCCTCAGTTTGTTCTCAGTTTTTAACAGTCTCTTATGCTTTGGCTCTCTCCCATTCTAACCTCTTTTTTTTTTTTTTTTTTTCCTTCCCCTCCCCCATGGGTTCCTGTTAAGTTTCTCAGGATCCACATAAGAGTGAGACCATATGGTATCTGTCTTTCTCTGTATGGCTTATTTCACTTAGCATCACACTCTCCAGTTCCATCCACGTTGCTACAAAAGGCCATATTTCATTTTTTCTCATTGCCATGTAATATTCCATTGTGTATATAAACCACAATTTCTTTATCCATTCATCAGTTGATGGACATTTAGGCTCTTTCCATAATTTGGCTATTGTTGAGAGTGCTGCTATGAACATTGGGGTACAAGTGCCCCTATGCATCAGTGCTCCTGTATCCCTTGGATAAATTCCTAGCAGTGCTATTGCTGGGTCATAGGGTAGGTCTATTTTTAATTTTCTGAGGAACCTCCACACTGCTTTCCAGAGCGGCTGCACCAATTTGCATTCCCACCAACAGTGCAAGAGGGTTCCCGTTTCTCCACATCCTCTCCAGCATCTATAGTCTCCTGATTTGTTCATTTTGGCCACTCTGACTGGCGTGAGGTGATACCTGAGTGTGGTTTTGATTTGTATTTCCCTGATAAGGAGCGACGCTGAACATCTTTTCATGTGCCTGTTGGCCATCCGGATGTCTTCTTTAGAGAAGTGTCTATTCATGTTTTCTGCCCATTTCTTCACTGGGTTATTTGTTTTTCGGGTGTGGAGTTTGGTGAGCTCTTTATAGATTTTGGATACTAGCCCTTTGTCCGATATGTCATTTGCGAATATCTTTTCCCATTCCGTTGGTTGCCTTTTAGTTTTGTTGGTTGTTTCCTTTGCTGTGCAGAAGCTTTTTATCTTCATAAGGTCCCAGTAATTCACTTTTGCTTTTAATTCCCTTGCCTTTGGGGATGTGTCGAGGAAGAGATTGCTACGGCTGAGGTCAGAGAGGTCTTTTCCTGCTTTCTCCTCTAAGGTTTTGATGGTTTCCTGTCTCACATTTAGGTCCTTTATCCATTTTGAGTTTATTTTTGTGAATGGTGTGAGAAAGTGGTCTAGTTTCAACCTTCTGCATGTTGCTGTCCAGTTCTCCCAGCACCATTTGTTAAAGAGGCTGTCTTTTTTCCATTGGATGTTCTTTCCTGCTTTGTCAAAGATGAGTTGGCCATACGTTTGTGGGTCTAGTTCTGGGGTTTCTATTCTATTCCATTGGTCTATGTGTCTGTTTTGGTGCCAATACCATGCTGTCTTGATGATGACAGCTTTGTAGTAGAGGCTAAAGTCTGGGATTGTGATGCCTCCTGCTTTGGTCTTCTTCTTCAAAATTCCTTTGGCTATTCGGGGCCTTTTGTGGTTCCATATGAATTTTAGGATTGCTTGTTCTAGTTTCGAGAAGAATGCTGGTGCAATTTTGATTGGGATTGCATTGAATGTGTAGATAGCTTTGGGTAGTATTGACATTTTGACAATATTTATTTTTCCAATCCATGAGCAGGGAATGTCTTTCCATTTCTTTAAATCTTCTTCAATTTCCTTCAGAAGCTTTCTATAGTTTTCAGCATACAGATCCTTTACATCTTTGGTTAGATTTATTCCTAGGTATTTTATGCTTCTTGGGTGCAATTGTGAATGGGATCAGTTTCTTTATTTGTCTTTCTGTTGCTTCATTGTTAGTGTATAAGAATGCAACTGATTTCTGTACATTGATTTTGTATCCTGCAACTTTGCTGAATTCCTGTATCAGTTCTAGCAGACTTTTGGTGGAGTCTATCGGATTTTCCATGTATACTATCATGTCATCTGCAAAAAGCGAAAGCTTGACTTCATCTTTGCCAATTTTGATGCCTTTGATTTCCTTTTGTTGTCTGATTGCTGATGCTAGAACTTCCAGCACTATGTTAAACAGCAGCGGTGAGAGTGGGCATCCTTGTCGTGTTCCTGATCTCAGGGAAAAAGCTTTCAGTTTTTCCCCGTTGAGGATGATGTTAGCTGTGGGCTTTTCATAAATGGCTTTTATGATCTTTAAGTATGTTCCTTCTATCCCGACTTTCTCAAGGGTTTTTATTAAGAAAGGGTGCTGGATTTTGTCGAAGGCCTTTTCTGCATCGATTGACAGGATCATATGGTTCTTCTCTCTTTTTTTGTTAATGTGATGTATCACGTTGATTGATTTGCGAATGTTGAACCAGCCCTGCATCCCAGGAATGAATCCCACTTGATCATGGTGAATAATTCTTTTTATATGCCGTTGAATTCGATTTGCTAGTATCTTATTGAGAATTTTTGCATCCATATTCATCAGGGATATTGGCCTGTAGTTCTCTTTTTTTACTGGGTCTCTGTCTGGTTTAGGAATCAAAGTAATACTGGCTTCATAGAATGAGTCTGGAAGTTTTCCTTCCCTTTCTATTTCTTGGAATAGCTTGAGAAGGATAGGTATTATCTCTGCTTTAAACGTCTGGTAGAACTCCCCTGGGAAGCCATCTGGTCCTGGACTCTTATTTGTTGGGAGATTTTTGATAACCGATTCAATTTCTTCGCTGGTTATGGGTCTGTTCAAGCTTTCTATTTCCTCCTGATTGAGTTTTGGAAGCGTGTGGGTGTTCAGGAATTCGTCCATTTCTTCCAGGTTGTCCAATTTGTTGGCATATAATTTTTCATAGTATTCCCTGATAATTGTTTGTATCTCTGAGGGATTGGTTGTAATAATTCCATTTTCATTCATGATTTTATCTATTTGGGTCATCTCCCTTTTCTTTTTGAGAAGCCTGGCTAGAGGTTTGTCAATTTTGTTTATTTTTTCAAAAAACCAACTCTTGGTTTCGTTGATCTGCTCTACAGTTTTTTTAGTTTCTATATTGTTTATTTCTGCTCTGATCTTTATTATTTCTCTTCTTCTGCTGGGCTTAGGCTGCCTTTGCTGTTCTGCTTCTAGTTCCTTTAGGTGTGCTGTTAGATTTTGTATTTGGGATTTTTCTTGTTTCTTGAGATAGGCCTGGATGGCAATGTATTTTCCTCTCAGGACTGCCTTTGCTGCGTCCCAAAGCGTTTGGATTGTTGTATTTTCATTTTCGTTTGTTTCCATATATTTTTTAATTTCTTCTCTAATTGCCTGGTTGACCCACTCATTCGTTAGTAGGGTGTTCTTTAACCTCCATGCTTTTGGAGGTTTTCCAGACTTTTTCCTGTGGTTGATTTCAAGCTTCATGGCATTGTGGTCTGAAAGTAAGCATGGTATAATTTCAATTCTTGTAAACTTATGAAGGGCTGTTTTGTGACCCAGTATATGATCTATCTTGGAGAATGTTCCATGTGCACTCGAGAAGAAAGTATATTCTGTTGCTTTGGGATGCAGAGTTCTAAATATATCTGTCAAGTCCATCTCATCCAATGTCTCATTCAGGGCCCTTGTTTCTTTATTGACCGTGTGTCTAGATGATCTATCCATTTCTGTAAGTGGTGTATTAAAGTCCCCTGCAATTACCACATTCTTATCAATAAGGTTGCTTATGTTTATGAGTAATTGTTTTATATATTTGGGGGCTCCGGTATTCGGTGCATAGACATTGATAATTGTTAGCTCTTCCTGATGGATAGACCCTGTAACTATTATATAATGTCCTTCTTCATCTCTTGTTACAGCCTTTAATTTAAAGTCTAGTTTGTCTGATATAAGTATGGCTACTCCAGCTTTCTTTTGGCTTCCAGTCGCATGATAAATAGTTCTCCATCCCCTCACTCTCAATCTAAAGGTGTCCTCAGGTCTAAAATGAGTCTCTTGTAGACAACAAATAGATGGGTCTTGTTTTTTTATCCATTCTGATACCCTATGTCTTTTGGTTGGCGCATTTAATCCATTTACATTCAGTGTTATTATAGAAAGATACGGGTTTAGAGTCATTGTGATGTCTGTATGTTTTATGCTTATAGTGATGTCTCTGGGACTTTGTCTCACAGGGTCCCCCTTAGGATCTCTTGTAGGGCTGGTTTAGTGGTGACAAATTCCTTCAGTTTTTGTTTGTTTGGGAAGACCTTGATCTCTCCTTCTATTCTAAATGACAGACTTGCTGGATAAAGGATTCTTGGCTGCATATTTTTTCTGTCTAGCACCCTGAAAATCTCTTGCCAATTCTTTCTGGCCTGCCAAGTTTCAAAAGAGAGATCAGTCACGAGTCTTATAGGTCTCCCTTTATATGTGAGGGCACGTTTACCCCTTGCTGCTTTCAGAATTTTCTCTTTATCCTTGTATTTTGCCAGTTTCACTATGATATGTCGTGCAGAAGATCGATTCAAGTTACGTCTGAAGGGAGTTCTCTGTGCCTCTTGGATTTCAATGCCTTTTTCCTTCCCCAGTTCAGGGAAGTTCTCAGCTATGATTTCTTCAAGTACCCCTTCAGCACCTTTCCCTCTCTCTTCCTCCTCTGGGATACCAATTATGCGTATATTATTTCTTTTTAGTGTATCACTTAATTCTCTAATTTTCCCCTCATACTCCTGGATTTTTTAATCTCTCTTTTTCTCAGCTTCCTCTTTTTCCATAACTTTATCTTCTAGTTCACCTATTCTCTCCTCTGCCTCTTCAAGCCGAGCTGTGGTGGTTTCCATTTTGTTATGCATTTCGTTTAAAGCGTTTTTCAGCTCCTCGTGACTGTTCCTTAGTCCCTTGATCTCTGTAGCAAGAGATTCTCTGCTGTCCTGTATACTGTTTTCAAGCCCAGCGATTAATTTTATGACTATTATTCTAAATTCACTTTCTGTTATATTATTTAAATCCTTTTTGATCAGCTCATTAGCTGTTGTTATTTCCTGGAGATTCTTCTGAGGGGAGTTCTTCCGCTTGGTCATTTTGGATAGTCCCTGGCGTGGTGAGGACCTGCAGGGCACTTCCCCTGTGCTGTGGTGTATACCTGGAGTTGGTGGGCGGGGCCGCAGTCAGACCTGATGTCTGCCCCCAGCCCACCGCTGGGGCCACAGTCAGACTGGTGTGTGCCTTCTCTTCCCCTCTCCTAGGGGCGGGATTCACTGTGGGGTGGCGTGGCTCATCTGGGCTACTTGCACCCTGCCAGGCTTGTGATGCTGGGGATCTGGCGTATTAGCTGGGGTGGGTAGGCAAGGTGCTCGGGGGCAGGAGGGGCAGGCTTAGCTCGCTTCTCCTTAGGTGATCCACTTCAGGAGGGGCCCTGTGGCAGCGGGAGGGAGTCAGATCCGCTGCCGGAGGTTTGGCTCCGCCGAAGCGCAGAGTTGGGTGTTTGCGCGGAGCGAGCAAGTTCCCTGGCAGGAACCGGTTCCCTTTGGGATTTTGGCTGGGGGATGGGCGGGGGAGATGGCGCTGGCGAGCGCCTTTGTTCCCCACCAAACTGAGCTCTGTTGTCAGGGGGCTCAGCAGCTCTCCCTCCCTTTGTCCTCCAGCCTTCCCGCTTTCCGAGCAGAGCTGTTAATTTCTGACCTCCCAGACGCTAAGTCGCGCTTGCTGTCGGAACACAGTCCGCCGGGCCCCTCCGCTTTTGCAAGCCCGACTCGGGGGCTCTGCTTGGCCGGCGAGCCGCCCCTCCGCCCCGGCTCCCTCCCGCCAGTCCGTGGAGCGCGCACCGCCTCGCCGCCCTTCCTACCCTCTTCCGTGGGCCTCTCGTCTGCGTTTGGCTCCGGCGACTCTGTTCTGCTAATCCTCTGGCGGTTTTCTGGGTTATTTAGGCAGGTGTAGATGGAATCTAAGTGATCAGCAGGACGTGCGGTGAGCCCAGCGTCCTCCTAAGCCGCCATCTTGCCGCAACTCCTAGCACAATCATTTTCATCACAGTAAACTAATTGCTCAAAAAAATGAGTGCCTGGAAAACACTGAATGTTTTAAATTTTTATTCTAAAATCTCCCACTTCCTTCACTTTTTCCTTACTGTTTTTCATGGCTTCCTGCCATACATTCTCACTGAGATATTAGTTCAGTAACTTCTCATCCATTTGAAGCACAGTTGCTTACCTGCCCAACTTCCTACCTTTGTTTGTATTCTCTGAATTCCAGATGGTCTTCCTCTCATGTATTTTCCCAAAATGGCTATAGCAGTATTCCCAATCCCACATGTTTTCCAGAACCTTGTCACTCCCCACCAAGAGTTATAGTTTATTTTTTTCGGTCCTTAAACGTGGTTAGAATTTTATTACTGCCTCAATGAATAAAATGTGCCATAAATAATGCTGAATGACTTCCAAAGCTAAGTCATAAAAGATTATTTGGTTTCGACCCACTCTTGTTTTTGGATGCTTGCTCTTAGAGCTTATTCACCATTGTCTGAAAAAGTCCAAACTAGCTCATACTGAAAGACCACACACACACACACAAAACCCAACTGGCAAAGACTGAGACCCCAGGCAATAGTTATCATCCAACACTAAACTTGTGATTGAGAAATTTGTTAGTTGATTCTCGGCCTTAACTTTTGAGCTGCCCCAACTAACATAAAGTAAAATAGGAATGAACTATCCCATGAAGTCTTATGTAAACTGCAGTCTCATGAGCAAAAGGAATGTTGTCATTGTTTGAAGTCACTGAATTGGGGGGGTTGGTTATGCAGCCATATCTGGAACACAACCAAGAGGTAGCTTGAACTAAGAAACTTAATAAACCCAAGCCCTTACCAACCTACAATAGAATTAACTATTACTGCTGGTACTGGAAAGACAACACCCTGCATAATAACCAGAAAAAGACATAATGATGTAATTAAAATACTCCACGCATGACAATCAACACTTAGCTTATACTTTACATAAAAATAAAATTCACACAGTAAAATTGGTTTAGCCAAGTACTGAGTATCATGTAAATCAATGGCATTTTCATCAAGAAGTCTTTGACTCCATTCCTTGATGGGCACAGTTGGTTGCAAGAGATAAATAAGGCTGACATGGATAGACAAGTTCCACAAAGAAAATCTGCCAACATTTTTCCCAACTGTTTTTACACAACACTAGTCATGCAACCTAGCCAGGTCTGTGTGTCAATTCACACAGTTGCAGTTCATAAATCAGGTATTGTAAATTTAGTAAAGGCAACAACCAGATGCTGATATTGTTAACATTTTATATTTATATTAACTTTTAACTCCTGGAACAGTATGACAATAAGTTAAGTTCATCTTCTAAGGCATTCCTGGATCTGGGGAGGAAAATGATCAAGACTATTGTTAACCCATTCACACCCATATGTACACACACACACACACACACACACACACACACACAGGAAAATTTTCTCCAATATGAAAAAAAAATGTCAATACCATATACTGTATATATGAACACCACAAATCACAAATTTAAAAACTCAGATTAGGGGCATCTGTGTGGCTCAGTCGGTTAAGCGTCTGACTTTGGCTCAGGTCATTAACTCGTGGTTCCTGAGTTTGAGCCCCGCATAGAGCTCTGTGCTGTCAGCTCAGAGCCTGGAGACTGCTTCGGATTCTGTGTCTCCCTCTCTCTCCGTTCCTCCCCTACTTGTACTCTCTCTCTCTCTCAAAAATAAATAAAGATTTAATTTTTTTAAAAAAATCTCAGATTAGACAAAATGAAAAGACATAGGAATGTGTCCCAAATGAAGGAACAATACAAAATCACTCACACACACACACACACACACACACACACACACACACAAACTAAATAAAACAGAAATAAGCAATATACCTTATAAAGACCTCAAAATAATGTCCATAATGACATTGATGTCACTTGAGGAAATTGAAAGAATTCACTGAGAACTTAAAAACAAAGGAAAGAAAATATTAAAAAGAACCAGTTAGAGCAGGAAAATGCAATAATTGAAATGAAAAATACACTAGAGAGAATCAACAGAAGATTAGAGGATGTAGGAAAACAAATCAGTAATTGGGAGACAAGGCAATGGAAGACAACCAAGATGACCAACAAAGCAAAACAAGAATAGTAAAATGTGAGAATGGATTATGGAACTCTGTGACATCATCAAGTATAATAACATTCATTTTATAGAAATCCCAGAAGGAGAAGAGAGAAAAAGGGGGGCAGAAAATTTATTTGAAGGAATAAAAGCTGAAAACTTCCCTAATCTGAGGAAGTAAACATACATCCAGGTCCAGAAAAAGATGAACTCAAGGAGGTCCACACCAAGATACCTAATAATTAAAATGATAAAATGTAATGATAAAGAGAGAATCTTAACAGCACAAGAGAAAAGAAAAGACATACATTCAAGGAAAACCCCCCTAAGGCTAGCAGTTAATTTTTCAGCAAAAATTTTGCAGAGCAGAAGGCAGTAGCATGATATACTCAAAATGCTAAAAAGAAAAATACCCATAACCAAGAATTCTGTACTGGCAAGGTTATCATTTAGAATTGAAGGAGAGATGAACAGTTTCCCAGACAAACATAAGTTAAAGGTAATCACTACTAAATCAGCCTTACCAAAAAAAAAAGTTAAAAGGAAATTTTTAACCACAAAGAAAAGACTGTAACTAGAAGTAAGAAGATTATGAAAAGAAAAAATATCACAGATATAAGCTAAAATATAATAAAGGCATTAGATCAATTACTTATCAAGCCAGTTTAGAGATTAAAACACATAACTAGAAAAATCCATTTTATATGAAAATTAGATACACGGAATAAAAAGACAAAACATATGACATCATATACACAAAACATTGACAGTGGAGGAATAATTTAATAATTTTATGATATGTTTGAACTTATGTGACCATCAACTTTTTTTTTAATGTGTATTTATTCAGAAAGAGTGAGGGGGTGGGGAAGGGCAGAGAGAGGGAGAGAGAGAGAAACCGAAGCAGGCTCTGTGCTTTAAGTGCAGAGCCCAATGCAGGGTTCCATCTCATGACTGTGAGATCATGATCTGAGCCGAAATCAAGAGTAGGACATTCAACCAACTGAGCCAGCCAAGCACCCTGATCATCAACTTTTATATACTACTATTACATAGGATCTTTTTTGTGAACCAAGTGGTAACCACAAATCAAAAGCCTGTAATAGATACACAAAAAAAATAATGAGAAAGGAATCCAAGTATAAAACTAAAGAAAACTGTCAAACCATATGGGAAGAAAGCAACAGAGTAAAGAATCAGAGAACTACAAATGTAATAAAAAAAAAATACACAAAATTCCAGTAAGTACATATCTATTAATAATTACTATAAATGCAGGGGTGCCTGGGTAGCTTAGTTGGTTAAGCATCCAGCTTCGGCTCAGGTCATGATCTTGCAGTTAGTGAGTTCAAGCCCCACATCAGGCTCTGTGCTGACAGCTCAGACCCTGGACCCTGCTTCAGATTCTGTGTCTCCCTTCCTCTCTGCCTCCCCCCCACCCCCGCCCCACTCATGCTGTCTCTCTCTCTCTCTCTCTCTCTCTCTCTCAAGAATAAACATTAAAAAATTTAAAAATAATAATAATTACTATAAACGCAAATGGACAAAGTATCTCAAACACAAGGCATGCAGTGTCTGAATGGGTCAAAAACAAAAACCAAAAAACAAGACCCATCTATGTGACATTGTGCTGCCTGTAAGAGATCCACTTCAGACCTAAATACATATAGAGACTGCAAATGAAGGGATGGAAAGGGATATTCCATGCAAATTAAAGCAAACAAAAAAAATCAGACAAAATAGTCTTTAAAACAAAGACTGTAATGAGAGTCAAAGAAGGGCATTACATAATGATAAATGGATCAGTCCAACAAAAGAATCTAAGAGTTGTAAATATCTAGGCACCCAACATAGGAACACCTAAATACATAAAGCAAATATTGACATATAGGGGGAAAAATGACAGTACTTTGTAATAGTAGCAGACTTTAACACCCTACTTGCATCAAATGAATAGATCATCCCAACAGAAAATCATAAGGAAATAATTGCTTGTTCCCTTGAAACAATGAAACACAATGAAATACAATGAAAAACAATGAAATACAGCCACATTAGACCTGATGGGCTTAACACATATATACAAGAACAGTTCATCAAAAAATAGCAGATACACATTCTTTTGAAGTGCACATGGAACATTCTCCACAATAGTTAACATGTTAGGTCATAGAACAAGTCTCAATAAATTTAGTAAGATTGAAACCATATCAAGCATTTTTTCCAACCACAATGGTATGAAACTAGAAATCGATTACAAGAAAAGTTCCAGGAAAAAACACAACATATGGAGGCTAAACAACAGATGGGTCAACCAAGAAATCAAAGAGGAAATTTTTTTTTAAGTACATGGAGAGAAATGAAAATGAAAACACAATAGTCCAAAATCTTTGGGATGCAGCAAAAGCAATCCTAGAGGGAAATTTATAGCGATACAGGACTATCTCAAGAAATAAGAAAAGCTGGGGCGCCTGAGTGGCTCAGTCAGTTAAGTGCCAGACTTCGGCTCAGGTCATGATCCTCACAGCTTGTGGGTTTGAGCCCCATATCAGGCTCTGTGCTGACAGCCTGGAGCCTACTTCAGATTCTGTGTCTCCCTCTCTCTCTGCCCCTGCTCAGCTCACACTCTCTCTCAAAAATAAACAAATGTTACAAAAAAAATTTTTTTTAAGAAACAAGAAAAGCCTCAAATAAACAATCTCAACTTACACCTAAAGGAACTAGAAAAAGAAGTAAAAACAAAGCCAAAAAAAAAAAACAGAAAACAAAAACAAAAAAGAAACATAAAAATAAATCAATGAAATTAACAGCTAGTTCTTTGAAAAGATCATCAAAATTGATAAACCTTTAGCCACACTCATGAAGAAAGAGAAAACTCAAGTAAATAAAACCAGAAATGAAGAAGTAACAACTGACACCACAGAAATATGAAGAATTATATCAGTACTGTGAAGAATTATAGGGCAACAAATTAGACAACCTAGAAATGAATAAAATTTCTAGAAACATATAATCTTCCATTACTGAATCAGGAAGAAACAGAAAATTTCAACATACCATTTACTAGTAACAAAATTGAGTAAGTAATCAACAAACTCCCAACAAACAGAGAAGTTGAGGACCAGATGGCTTTACATGTGAATTCCACAAAACCTTTCAAAAAGAGTTCATACTTTTCTTCCCAAACTATTCCAAACAAATAGAAGAAGGAGGGAAATTTCCAAATTTGTTCTATAAGGCCAGCATTACCCTGATCCCAAAACCATATAAAAACCCTACCAAAAAAAGACAACTATAAGTCACAAGCTTGATGAACACATATGTAAAAATCCTCAACGAAATATTAGCAAACCAAATTCAACAATACATTAAAAAAAAATAATTCACCACAATCATGTGAGATTTACTCCAGGGATGCAAGCATAGTTCAAAGTTCATAAATCAATCAATGTGATACATCACATTAACAAAAGAAAGCATAAAAACTGAGTGAACATCTCAATAGATACAGAAGAACCATTTACAAAGTATAACATCTATTCATGACAAAAAAACTCTCAACAAGATGAGTTTAGAGGAAACACACCTCAAATAATAAAGACCATATATGAAAATCCCACAGCTAACCTCATCCTGAATAGTAAAAAAAATAAATAAATAATTAAAAAAAGAGGTTTTCCTCTAAGATCCTCTAAGATCAGGAGCAAGACAAGGATGTCCATTCTCACCACTTTTATTCAACATAGTACTGGTAGTTCTAGCTGCAGCAATTAAGGGAAAAAAAAGATATAAAAGACATCAAAATTGGTAAGAAAAAGTAAAACTTTTTTCTATATTCTGTATAGAAGCACCTTATCAGATATATAATTTGAAATCATCTTCTCATATTATCTGAACTGCGTATTTACTTTCATGGTAGCATTTGAGCAAAGTTTTTCATTTTAATAAAGTCCAATTTATCCATTTATCTTTTGTTGCTTGTGTTTTGATGTCTTATCTAAAATACCATTTCCTAACTGCAGGTTGTAAATACACTAGCCCTTCTTCTAAAAGTTGTATAGTTTAAACTCTAATATTTAGGCTCATGCTCCATTTTGAGTTAATTTTTTGTGTCTATGATGAAGAAGCCAACTACATTCTTTTGCATGTGGATTTCCACTTATTCCAGCATCATTTGTTGTAAAGATTATTCTTTCCTCATTGAATGTTCTTGGTATCTTTGTTGAAATTAATTGATCCTAAATGTAAGGATTTCTCTCTAGACTCTCAATTCTGTTCCATTGATCTACATGTCTATTTACCTTAGATCCTAGTACCATATTGTCATGATAGTCCCATATTGATAGTACCATACTGCCTTAATTACTGTAGCTTTATAATAAGTTTTGAAATCAGAAAATGTGAGTATGCCCACTTTGTCCTTCTTTTTTAAGAATGTTTTGACTAATCTGGGCCTCTGAATTTCCATATGAATTTTAGGATTAGTTTGTCAATTTATATGCTCCCCCTCCTCTGACCAAGGAAAAAACGGTATGCCTTTTTTTTGATAGGTACGCTATTGTATCTGAAGGGAAAAATTGGCATCTTATCAACATTAAGTCTTCCAGTCTATGATCATGCTATCTTCTTTAAGTCTTCTTTAATTTCTTTCAGGAATGTTTAGGAATTTATTAAAGTATAAATCTTGTACTTCTTTTGTTAAATTTATTTCTAAGCATTTTACTATTTTTGATACCATTATGAATGGAATTGTTTTTTTATCTCATTTTCAGATTTTTCATTGCTAGGCTATAAAAATAGAACTGATTCATGTATGTTGAATGTGTGTCTTGCAAAGTTGGTGCAGTCATTGATTAGTTCTAATAGTTTTTGGTGAAGTTCTTAGTGTGTTCTTATATACTATCATGTTATTTGCAAAGAGATAATTTTACTTCTTTTATAATTTGTATACTAGACACATATTTGGACGGGTTCGTTTGTAGGCATGTGCTTTTATTTCTTTTGCATAAATACTTAAAAGCTGATTGCTAATTTATGCAATGAATTTGTTTATAAGATGTTGCCAAACTAATTTCTAAAAATACCCGTTTTAATTCTATACCTGCAATGTATAAGAGTTCCAGTTGCTCCATGTATTCACCAATACTTGGTACTGTTGTTTTGTTGCTGTTTGTCATTCCAATGGCTGTTTATATTGATGTCTTTTTGTAATTTTAATGTTAATTTCCCTGATGATCAATAATGTTGAATTTTTTTTAATGGACACATTATCATTTTTACAGCATCCTTTGTGAAATGTCTGCTCAAGTCTTTCTCTCATTTTTAATTATGTTGTTAACTTTTTATTATTGCATTGTAGGAAATTTTTATATATTTATGATATATGTTCCTGGCCATATTTATGTATTGTGGATACTTTCTCCTAATTTTTGGCTTTCATGTTCATTTTCTTGATAATGCAAACTTTTTAAATACTTTTTTTTTCAAAAAATTTTTTTTTCAACGTTTATTTATTTTTGGGACAGAGAGAGACAGAGCATGAACGGGGGAGGGGCAGAGAGAGAGGGAGACACAGAATAGGAAACAGGCTCCAGGCTCTGAGCCATCAGCCCAGAGCCCGACGCGGGGCTCGAACTCCGGGACCGCGAGATCGTGACCTGGCTGAAGTCGGACGCTTAACCGACTGCGCCACCCAGGCGCCCCTAAATATTTACAAAGTCCAATTTATCACTTTTAAAGACTAGTGCTTTCTGAGTCCTGTTCAGAAAATTTCTAAGGCTTAAAATATTCTCCTATGTTTCATTTTATAAGTTGTATAGTTTTGCACTTCGTGTTTAGGTGTATGATTCATATCACATTAATCCTTATATGAGATTGAGATTGTGGTTTATATTTTTCCATTTGGATATCTAGTTGTTCCCTCATTATTTGTTAAATAAACTGTTCTTGGGGTGCCTGGGTGGCTCAGTCGGTTGAGAGTCCGACTTTGGCTCAGGTCATGATCTCACAGATCTTGGGTTCAAGCCCCGTATGGGTCTCTGTGCTCACAGCTCAGAGACTGGAGCCTGCTTCAGATTCTGTGTCTCCCTTTCTGTCTGCTCCTCCCATGCTTACACTCTGTCTCCCTCTAGAAAATAAATACAAAGCAATTAAAAAATTTTTTAAAATAAACAAATAAACAAACTGTTCTTTTCCACACATTTTGGCATAAATTCCAGACCCCATTTCATTTTCAATGATGTTTGATAGTTTTAATGTCAATACTATCTTAATCAGTGTAGTTTTATAATAAATCTACAATAAGGTAGAGGAAAATACTCAAACTTGGGTTTTTTTAATAGTTTCATATACTCTTGGTTTTCTGCATTTCAAAATAAATTTGAGAGTTTACTTGTCATTCAACAACAAAATATTGATCAGATTTTGACTGAGACTGTATAAATTTATAGATCAATTTGTATATAATTGATATCAACAATAATGAATTTTCCATGCCATAAATATATTTCCATTTATTTAGGTCTTCTTTAATTTCCCTCAACAGACATTTGTCATTTTCAGTGTAAGTCTTCTACATCTTTAAATTTATCCCTAAACTTATTTTTATTATTTTTATTAGTATGATTTCTTTCCTAAAGACCCAAAGGGATTCAGCAAAGATTTCCAGTTTCTTTACTAAGTTACACCCTCTCCTCTGGTATTCTGCCCATAAATTCCAAATGTCTCAGCAGCCCTGACTCTGATTTTTGTCTTGTTACCTCATTAAGACACTGAACCCTGTTTGGACTCTACTGGCTCGTGCCACAGTTGGGAAACTGACTCCACGCAAAAGTTAGGCTAATCTTATATGATTATATTCCCTCAGGGGTCAAAGTCCTGTACTGCTTGTTGATCAGTATCTGAAAACAGTTATTTCATACACTTTGTCCAATTTTCTAGTTGTAATGATGGTAGGGCTCAGTTTAGTACTAGATTCTTTATCATGGCCAGTGGCAGAAATCCATCAGGTTGTTTATTTACTTTGATTTTTTTATTTAAATTTTTAATTAACTAATTCAATCTCATAGTTCAAAATTTAAGTATTATAAAGAGTACCAAGTATTATAAAGAGTACCAATACATGCTGGTTTGTTCAGCATGTATGCCAACAGGATGGAAAACTTAAGACTACATTTCAATATACCCTTAAGTCTGGGGTTGTAGATGTGAATTACATTCCACCAATCGGATATGCTTTTATGGAAAGTGCATTTGAAGTTGTGCTATGTGAGCATAGAGATAGCATCGAAGTTTTCGTGGTGGAAATAGTAGTGGGCTCACGTGTAGATTGCAGCTAAGGCAAGGATGGCCTATAGCCAGCAGTTTGTCTACCACTTCCTGATTTCTGGACTGAAACTAAATTGGTTTGAATCTGCAGTCAGAAGTTAAATGAGCAGTTTTCTGATTCCCCAGTTTCCTGACAGAGGAAAATGTAATATTTCTCTTAATAGTCTTAGTGCTTTTCAGGGAGTTTCTTCTAAAGGTCTACCCTCGAGTCCACCGAGGTGTTTTTTTTAAATGTTGACAATCTGCAGCAAACCCAAATGACAGCCTGATTTCTCCTCAGATTATTTTTCTGCATCTTGTTCATTCACTGTATGTCTCAGATAGGCAAGGAAAATAATAAATGGTGTAAGAAATACTAATTTTCGGGGCGCCTGGGTGGCTTAGTCGGTTGAGCGTCCAACTTCGGCTCAGGTCATGATCTCGCGGTCTGTGAGTTCGAGCCCGCGTCCCACTCTGTGCTGACTGCTCAGAGCCTGGAGCCTGTTTCAGATTCTGTGTCTCCCTCTCTCTCTGACCCTCCCCCATTCATGCTCTGTCTTTCTCTGTCTCAAAAATAAATAAACATTAAAAAAAATAAAAAAAAAAAGAAATACTAATTTTCCCCCAATTTCATGACAATTGCTAAATACTATCATTTCATAAGCATGATCTGTTAAGCTCATGATATAGGAAAAAAAAAACCAGTAAGATGAATTACAACAAGCCCAAGTAGATGAAACCTTTCGTAAATTTATAAATAGGTTTAATTTAATATTCCAAGGAAATTGATATGACCATTATCTAGTGATGGTATATTTAATTTCTGGATTTATAGAAGCCCAACCTCACAGAAGAGTTGATCTCATTGCAATGACAAAATTATTTCCTGTTTCTATTTACATTATTCTGAATCATCCTACAGATCAGGTCAGAAAAAAAATGAGCCAATTCTTTAATATAAAAAAAATCCTGTATGATCCACATCATCCTCACATTGCAAGAGCAGTTGAAAGGGGAAAAAGTGGATTTTAATGAAAACAATGTCTAAAATTTCTGACAAGTTTAACTTGGTCTTAAGATTTGATTTGCACAAATCTTCACTAAAAGGCCATATCAACTTGGAAAACTAAATTGTACTCATAAAATAATTCAAGCAGACCCAAGAGGTTTTTTGCATCCAACTAAAATCTTTCCATTTCAGTTATTGATAATCATAGTCTTTATATAGTGAAGCTTTCATAAATACTGTTCAGCCTTATCATTTGCAGACCAAATCTGCCTTTGCAGAGTCACATCCATCAAAGTCCCCAAATCTAACCTAGACATTGAGTCCAAATAAGGAATATGCATAAAGTTTCATTTGGCCCTTTCTGAATCAGACCATACCAGGTCTTGTTCTTAACAACTCACATTGTCATTAATTGCCACGTTAGAGAAACATACACACTCACAGTCCACTGCAGAGAAAGTTCCCACCCAAGTCTATAATGGGTGGACAGACACTTACTTTTCATCATGAAGTCAACATAGTAACACTGACAACAAAACAGTGGCAACGCTCTTCTACAGTTTGCTTAGATGGAAATCTTATCTCTTCTTGGAAAGGCAGCATTTGAAAGAGGTGCACTGTGAATTTCACCTTTGGTAAATGAATGACATCTTTCATAATATACTGGTCTTTTAGGATTAAGATGGTGTTCAATGGAATGAAAAACCAGACAACAGAAACATGAAAAATAGGCCAAACGTACTATGTGTAGAATAGACCAAACAATGCTGAGTAATCTTTGTTGGTTAAAAGTTTCAAGTACTTGATTGCATTTACATATATTATCCTACTGTAGCTTAGATTATAAGCTTTCCTTGTTACTTTGTTTTCTAACATCTCTCCTGATATGTCCCAGCCAAGTGGTATTATTTGACTACAAACAACCCACATCTCGAAACTGGGCTGAGTTGGTCCAGAACACTAGACTCAAACTGCTATCTTGCTCATTCTATTATTAAAAGTATTATTCAACCATATTTATATTCTTTTATTAACTTGACTATGCTCCCCAAAACTGTCCAGAGTGGACCTTCAATAAAGCAAGCTTCTCACAAACCTGGCACTCAAGTCTCATTTCAAAATATATAAATAAGTTTAAATAAAAATCTACAAACTTGGAATGGTCTCAAATTATTGTTAATTTTGATCAAAACATAGTAGATCCCAACAAAGTAAGTTAAATAAATAATCTGAACAAAATCATAAACTTCCCAGGTATAACTTCCTATCTCTGCTCACAACTGAAAGTGAACAGAAGAGCAACTTCTGGGGCACCTGGGTGGCTCAGTTGGTTAAGCCGCCAACTTTGGCTCAGGTCATGCTCTCGGGTTCACAAGTTCAAGCCCTACATTGGACTCTGTTGTCAGCACAGAGCCCACTTTGGATTCTCTGTCCTCCTCCGCTGCTCACACTCTCTCTCATTCTTAATTTTTCAATTTATTTTTATTTGTATTATTTAAAATAAATAAACATTAAAAAAAAGAAAGAAATAGAACTTCTTCCTCAGCCTGACTCAGGTGCCCATTGCCCAGCCAGTGGAGATCGAGGCATGTACCTCCTCAGTGTTCCA
Source organism: Prionailurus bengalensis (assembly GCF_016509475.1). NCBI lineage: Eukaryota > Metazoa > Chordata > Mammalia > Carnivora > Felidae > Prionailurus > Prionailurus bengalensis. The sequence continues at coordinate 72,121,781 of NC_057354.1, forward strand.
GTCATACTGCTAACTTTGGTCCAAATTCATTTGGATTCCTTAAATGTATTATTTCAAAATACATGTCCCATTCATGTTCAAACTAGGACTCATAATGAGCTCTACCAACTGAGAATTTCAGAACAGCAGTACAGTTGTAAATACATTGATAGAATAACTGCCCTCACATAAAATGTAATATTTTACATAATATGTTTATATATAGCCAGATGCAAAGGTGATAGAATATGCGCAATCTAAATTTAGAAAATCTGTCACTGTCCAAACATCAGATCATAATAGGACCCTGATAACTGTTAGTGTACACCCTACAAAATACATCCTTTATGTGGCTGACCTCAATATCTTGCATGAAAAGATTATGCATGCAATTGTTCTTTGGAATCCTCACACCAAAAGGTACCTCCTGTTTAAAAAATAATAATGTAAACATTCCGGTGTAGCATTATGGTGGGATTGAACTGTGTCTCTGGGCTGGGGTACAAGGAATACAGCTGGATATACAAATTAGGTCTCTTACTGAAAAGAGGATAATCACAAATCTGCATTCAGAACAGTGAATCCTCCACTTCTCTGACCACTTTGAGTCCTAGAAAATTTTCCCCAAGGTTGCTATCCCATAAAGGAGATTGAGGGGTCTTCCCAAGAGAAATGACTGACCTAAAGATATATATAATGAGATTAAAATTTAGATACTCCTTAACAAAATAGCTTGGTTACTCTGACCCACAAGACTCACCCTACAAATCTAAATTTTTTTAATGCTTATTTATTTTTGGGAGAGACAGAGACCGAGCACAAGCAGGGGAGGGGTGGAGAGAGAGGGAGACGCAGAATCCAAAGCAGGCTCCAGGCTCTGAGCTGTCAGCACAGAGCCTGACACGGAGCTCGAACTCACCAACTGTGAGATCATGACCTGAGCCGAAATCAGACACTTAACTGACTGAGCTACCCAGGCACACCACACAAGACTCACTCTATAAGAAATACATCTATCATCCAGCCTTGCCCGAACAGTGAGCTTTCCATTCTTAAATGTCAATGGAAACTAGAATCAGGAGACATTTGAGGCACACTTCTCACATAAGGCAGAAAGAAACTAAAAACAAACAAACGAAAATAACAGTGATGACACAAAGGCAGTGAAGACAGAAGAAAACTTAAAGGGCAAAACTAGTGTTATAGTCAGGAAAACAACACAATATGACTAAATGAGAGAGAGAGAGAGAGAGAGAGAGAGAGAGAGAGAAGAGTTAAAAACACAAAGAAAGCTCCAAGAAATTTCAAAATATCATGGTAGATAATTATACAACAAAATTAATTAAAATTTAAATGTAACACTGAGAAAGTCTCCCATAAAGAAAAATATGAAGGCAGAATATTCAGAAATAGTGAAAAGATATGAATACAAAAGGATATCACAAGTAGTCCAATCTTCGAACAACAGGAGTTATAGAAAGAACAGAAAAAATAAGAGAACTTTTCAAGGAAGCAATTCAAGAAAGTTTCCCAGATCTGAAAGTCATGAGTTTATAGATTCAAAGAGCCAACAGAGTGACCCAAAGTATAAATTTTAAGAGACCTATATCAGGGCGCATAATCATGAAATATCAAGGCACTAGGAATAAAGGGAATATTCTCAAAGCTTGTAAAGAAAGGTTTAAATGTGCAAAGGATTGGGAATCAAAATAGCAAAAGAAGTTTTGGCAACAAAACTAGAAGCTGGAAGACAATGGAAAATCAACTTTAAACTGTGGAGAAAAAAAATATTTCCAACACATTTCCATAACAAATCAAGCCAGCTATCAAATTTGAGCACAGAATATACATATTTTCAATTATGAGAGGCTTTCAACAAATTTATCTTCTCTGAATTTCTTAGAAAATTATTGGAGAGTATGTTCTATTCAAAAAAGTTGAATAAATCAATAATGATAAATATCTAGTATCTAGGATACCAGGAATCTGTATCAAGCTCAAGTCAAAGGGGGTTGCTAGAATAATGAATGACAATGGTGTACAGAAAACCTCAAGAGCTCCAGGAAGAATGTACTCAAAAAAAAAAGTTCTAACTGATAGATTTTCTGATATCCATAACCACAATAAAGGTGTTATAGAGTTCTTTCCAGGAATTTATATTGAAAATAATTATGACTTCATAGAAATAAAATCAAATATTAAAAAAATCAAGAAATAGGAATAGGAACATATTATGTAATAGAGATATAATAAATAGAAATATAAATTCCAGACCAAACATCTAAAACTGTTAGAAGTAATTACTTTTGTGGAATGAGCCTTGAGAGAAGAATTCTATAATTTTTTAACTTTTATAAAATTATGTATTTTGGTAACCTTAAGAAAAGAATATTAACAGACATAACCTTTTTTTAATGTTGTATTATTTATTTTTGAGGGACAGAGGGTGAGGGGGAAGGGGCAGAGAGAGACAGACACAGAATCTGAAGCAGGCTCCAGCCTCTGAGCTGTCAGTACAGAGCCTGATGCAGGGCTCCAAATCACCAACCGCAAGATCATGACCTAAGCAGAAGTCGGATGCTTAACCAACTGAACCACTCAGGCACTCCTAAATGGATGCAATCTTTAAGGCTCATGTCTACTTCCTGAATATTATCTTATGGGGAAAAAATGAAGGCAAACACAAAAGTACACCTAAAGTCACGTTCCTTTTAGCATTATTTATTATAGGAGCAAACAAAAAATAGTCAAAATATCCAGAAACAGGACAACAGTTCAATTTATTCTAGTATGTATTATTGAATAGCCATATTAAATATGAAACTGCAGATAAATTTTGTTATTGAACACTTCTCACTATGCATTAAGTAAAGATGCTATGCACATCATCCTATCTTTATAAGCAAGAAAAAGACAGGGCCTTTAATGAACAAAGACATTAATCATCATTAAATGTGAGTAGAAGAAGTATAGACTTCTTTCTTTTTTCAGGCAATTTTGTTTCTCTTTATCCTTACACTAGAAATAGGGTCATGGACTGGAAAATAATAATATCGTACAGCTCTTGTTGTTGAGAGATGAAGTCTATTTCCTTGAATCCAAGCTGGCCTGTGACTTGCTTTCACCAAGAGAATGTGGCAAAAGTAACATTGTGTCCCTTCTAAATCTAGGCCTTGTAGGGAGGAAAACTTTTTCTCTACCAATTTAAGGTGATTGGGGACCTGAGAATTAATTGACAACATACAGATTAACAAGAGAAAAATTTAACTCACATCCATGTGGGATCACTCCATAGGGAATGGATCACCTAAAGGTTTATATACCAGCTTTACAGGGGACGTTAGGGGAGATACGGCTTCTTTGGGAAACATAAACACTTCTAGGGGAACCAAATGGAATATGGAAGCTTCTGATAATGTTTGTTTATGCAATTTCTCATCCCAGTGCTAATGGTCAGTTTCCTTCCTGGCTGGAAGCTCCCTCAGAGAGAGGATTTATGGCAGTTTCATTCTCAGAAAATTCTGTATTTAATCAGATGAGGCAGGCTTAGGAAAAGCTTCTTTCTATATCTGCTATACCTCAGATTTCTTCAGTTTTAAGTAATCTTTATACCATTTCAGGTCTCTTCAGCCTCAAGAGACTGTGAGTTTCTGCTGTCTTTTTCACTCTCTCATGCTTGCATGCTGGTCACCATGGGAACAAGCTTGGGCTAGCTTGCCAGAGAACAACATCAGATGGAGAGAACCCCAGTCATCCCAGCCAACCAAGCTGAGGAAACCAACTAGCTCCAGCTGCCGCAAGAGCTGAATTTAGACCCATGAGCCAAACCAGCTGTGCACAGTATGAAATACAAGGCCCAGATAAGAAAAATCACCAACTCAGCCTAGCCTAAATCGCCAACTATCTCATCATTGTTTTAAGCTACTAACTTTTTAGTAGTTTGCTGTAGCAAGAGACACTTGATAGAAAAAATGTATTATTTTTGAGACAATAAGGCAATAAATGATTTACTAGAAAACTACTGATTGTTTACTCACAAAAGCTAAATAGTCGATGACATAAAAAAGTTCATCTCAAAATATTGGGCAAGTAATGTATTAACATTTTCCCTGGTTGTCTCTATATTGAGAAGAGTAGAAATGATATTAAATTTAAAACCAATAAAAAGAACCTTTCTTTGTAATGCAATGCATTAATGTGAGGGCCTTACCATACCCACTGGGTATTACAGCGTCTTCACAAAAATCCCCCAAGATGGAATAGCCTTTCCATACAAATTAAGACAATGCATTTGAGAGCTTAAAGAAGATAAAAATCATAAGGGTAAAATCCTTAGATATTAAAAGAGGAAGTGATGGAGAAAAGAATATGGCAACCACATGCACTGGGTTTGCCTTCAACTGCTACAGACTCCAAGGGGTCATTACTGAGAAGAGCATTGTTTCTCAGCCTCAGGTTTCATGCAGAGATTACTAGCCTATTTTTTATTTTTATTATTAGCACTATATACCTCAGCCATTACTGTTGTGTAGGATTGGACAAGTGGGTATACTGATGGAATTTTAAGCCTTTCCTAGATGCATCTGGCATTCAACATTGCCAGTTGGGATGGAAAACTAGATGAGAAAAGCAAGCCATTTCTCCTCCCTTGTGGTCACTTTGAATCACATTACTACTCAATCAAGATCTTAGGAACCAGTTGCTTGTTTAAAAAAATTAAAAGATTTAGTGAGTTTTCTCTTTCCTGATTCTGCAACAGGGATGCCAGGAAGCATAGTATGTACACAAAATGCACTGTATTGCAAAGTTTGTATTTTTGTTCCTTGCCAGAGACACAGCATTGTTTTGTTTTGCCATTCATGTGTGTATGAGAGAGAGAGCTAGTGTTTTATTTTACAGAGATTTATGGGATTAGTCCCAATCATTTCCATTTTAAGGTAGGGTGGTTGTTCCAAGTCTAGTTGTTCCCTGAAATGACATGCTACATCTTCTGGTGGTGAGGATGAGGCACTGTTAGTGATAAAGCTCCTTTCACAATAGAGAAAGGACCAGATGGTAATTAGAAATTATACTGTATCACAGTATGAAATACAAAACTGTATCTACCCTTTAATTATAACCTCTAAAGATTACACAGGGGTGTACAAAGTCTGTAAATGTTACTAAAAACATAAATATGGGGTACCTGGGTGGTTTAGTCAGTTAAGCATCTGACTCCTGATTTTGGCTCAGGTTATGATTTCAGTTTGTGGGTTCAAGCCCTGCATCAGGCTCTATACTGATGGTGCAGAGCCTACATGGGATTCTCTTTCTCCCTTTCTCTCTGCACCACCCCCAACCCAGCTCGCTCTCTCTTGCGTGCACACAAAATAAACATTTTAAAAAACCATAAGTATGTTAATCTATTAGTGAATAAATTCACTTTAAAATTCTTATTGTTAATAGTGTTCATACAATATTTTCTTCAAAATAAAATTTTGAAGTACCCAATGATAGCAGTATACACTCTCTTAAATACTTAAATTAACTATTGTTAATTCCAACTTAATGTTTCAAATTACTGCTTTGAGACATATTGAAGGGCTTGGTGTTAACTTCTTTCTGATATTCTTACTCTTTTATTCTATCCTAAAGTTCATAAAGAAGCACTGAAAATCCAAGGGGCCTGAATATGTACTACAGTAAGTTTCTCAAAGTACTTGCTTCATCTAGGTCTAGGAAAAGTCATGAATATTCAAGATATAAGGAAAATGTATGTAAATTTTTTTTAAATCAGATTAACATCTTGGGGTGCCTGGGTGACTCAATCGGTTAAGCGTCCAACTTCGGCCCAGGTCATGATCTCACAGTTCGTGGGTTCGAGCCCCACGTGGGGCTCTGTGCTGACAGCTTAGAGCCTGGAACCTGCTTTGGATTCTGTGTCTCCCTCTCTCTCTGCCCCTCCTCAGCTCATACTCGCACTCTGACTCTGTCAAAAATAAATAAACTTAAAAAAAAAAATTTAATCCGATTAACATCTTGATGAAGCACGATTTTTTAAACTGTAAATTTCTGCTGTCTCAAGACTATAATATTCCTTCTGGGACCCAGGAGTAGTTTATAAAGCAATGATCTACAGAAAGGAATGACTTCCTATAAATGGGAAGTTTTTATTACAGAAATCAAGAGCTTTTAAAATTATTTCTACACATACTTTAACTTGTGGTGCTGATCACAAACGTCTTTTTAAGCAGTTGTATCTTCTTTCTTAATTCTTTCACATTCAAGATCATGAATCATTTACTCCACATCACCTGTATGGAAGTCATTTATTATTTTTTAAAAAGTCATGTTTGTAAAGTAATAGCAACTATTATTGAAGGTGAGAATTACCCCATCAGGCATGTTACATAATCCTCACAATAACATCTTGAGATAGTTTATTACTCTTACATTATATATACAATGTACATGAAAATTAAACCTCAGTAAAGTTAAATAATTCACCTAAGGACAAACAAGTAGTCAATGGCAAAACCAGAATTTAAAACATGTAAAACTCTAGAATGATTATATTCTATCAATTCCATTGGACAACCTCTCATCTCTTTAAGTAGTTCAAATCCACAGATTCTGCATTAAATTACACAGTTGAAGAAATTAATTCACCTTTGACCCCACAATTTGACTTCTCTCGATAAGGGAGATGAACTATGTCCTGGTGGACTATGATAGTCCCATATTATGCCTATGATTCTTCTGTAATTATTAAACATGGCTTATTTCACTCTGAAGAGCATTCTATTTATGGTCACTCTACTCATGAGAGCTATTTTTTATGTTTCAATAACTGTGTGCAGCCTAGTAGAAATTAAATTCACAGAAAAACATTCTAGGCTCATGCATTAACAGATATTGTTAAACGTCTATATTAGGAAAAGCAACCTACACATTTAATGAAATCCTTTTCAAAATATCAACAACATTTTTCACAGAGCTAGAGCAAATAATCCTAAAACTTATATGGAAATACAAAAGACCCCAAATAGCCAAAGTAATCTTGAAAAAGAAAAACAAGTCAGAAGGCATCACAATTCCAGATTTTAAGTTATATTACAAAGCTATAGTGATCAAGACAGTGTGGTATTGGCACAAAAATAGACACATAGATCAATGGAACAGAATTGAAAACCCAGAAATGAACCCACAACTATATGGTCAGTTAATCTTCAACAAAGCAGGAAAGACTATCCAATGGAAAAAAAGTCTCTTCAACAAATGGTGCTGGGAAAACTGGACCTCAACATGCAGAAGAATGAACCTGGACCACTTTCTTACAGCATACACAAAAATAAACTCTAAATGGATTAGAGACCTAAATATGGTACAGGAAACCAGGGAAATCCTGAAGGAAAGCACAGGCAGTACCCTTTTTGACATCAGCCATAGCAAATTCTTATTAGATAAGTCTCCTGAGGCACATGAAACAAAAGCAAAAATAAACTATTTGTACTTCATCAAGATATAAAGCTTTTGCACAGCAAGAAAAATAATCAACAAAACTAAAAGGCAGCCTACAGAATGGTAGAAGAGATTTGCAAACGACAGAGCGGATAAAAAGTTAGTATCTAAAAATATATCAAGAACGTAAAAACTCAACACCCAAAAAATAAATAATACATTTTAAAAAAATGAGCAGAAGGGGTGCCTGGGTGGCTCAGTTGGTTGAGTGTCTAGCTCTTGATTTTGGCTCATGTCATGATCTCAGTGTTCATGAGATCAAGTCCCACGTCTGGCTCTGTACTGACAGCAAGGAACCTGCTTGATAATCTCTCTCTCCCTCTCTCTCTCTGCCTCTTCCCAGCACTCTCTCTGTCAAAATAAATAATAACTTTAATAAAAAAGGAGAAGACATGAATAGACTTTTAAATAAGACATCCAGGTGGCCAAAAACACATGAAAAGATGCTCAACATCACTCCATCAAGGAAATAGAAATCAAAACCATGATCAGATGGCATCTCACACCTGTCAGAATGCCTAAAATTAGTAATACAAGAAACAACAGGTGTTGGTGAGGATGTGGAGAAAGGGTAACATTGTTAGTGGGAATGCTAACAGGTACAGTTATTGTGGAAAGTAGTATAAAGTTTCCTCAAAACATTAAAAATAGAACCTTACAATCCAGCAATTGTACTACCAGGCATTTACCCAAAGAACACAAAAATACTCAATTCAAAGGAATACATACACCCTGATGCTTATACCCACATTATCAATGACAGCCAAGTTATTGAAAGAGCCAAAAGGTCCATCAACTGATGAATGGATGAGGAAGAAGTGGCATATATATGTAATGGAATATTATTCAGCCATCAAAAAGAATGAAATTCTCCCATTTGCAGTGACATGGATGGAGCTAGAGAGTATTATCCTAAGCAAAATAAATCAGTCAGAGAGACAAATACCCTATGATTGTACTCATGTGTGGAATTTAAGAAAAAAATAAACATGGGGAAAAAAAGGGGAGTGGGTTAAACAGGAGATAGGGATTAGGAAGTGCACTTGTTATGATGAACACTAGGTGTTGTATGAAAGTACTGAATCACTAAATTGTACACCTGAAACTACTATTACACCATATGTTAATTAACTGGAATTTTTTAAAAAACATTTAAAAAGAAGTTAATTTCATGATGGTATTGGTAAATCTATATATGGAAGTTTCTGTTTCATGTAGCCAGGCAGACCAGATACCCTGACTCACTTGATGGAAAAAAAAAAGTACCAGATAAAAATAGTTTTAAAGTCTTTCCTCACAAAAGTTGGTCATTACCTAGAGGGCAATAGTGAAACTAAATGAACGTGGGTTTTCAATTTCACAGAAAACAAAGTACTGGAGAAAAACCGAAATATAAAATTTAATAGGATAAGGTATTCCCAAAAGCGTGCCAGGGCCACCATTCAATATTGAGTAGAAAGTAACTACTCCACCAGGGAATCTAAGGAAACCCTAATAGAAATTTGAGTGCTGAGTACTTTTTTACCTTGAAGTGGTATCCCAATGATTTTCCAGTCTCAGTTCATGCTACCTTAACTAAAGTAATCACAAAATAGAGAAATGAGAAAAATGATACAAATCTTTAGAAAAACCCACCTTCAAAACAAACCTCAAAAGATTCCCACAGATTAAATTCTTGGAGACATGAGATCAAAGTCAAAAATCATACAACATTTCAGGGAAAAGGGCACCATGAGTGAAAACCAACAGAAACAGGAGCAGAATTGGACCCAAAGGCATCTAACATAATTATCAAAACTAGAATATGAAATATAACTAGTATGTTCTTTAAAATTATGAAAAACACAAACAAACACCAAAAGACCAAAAGAATGACTAGAAAATTTGAGGGAAAAAAAGTTAGAAGTACTTCCAGAAATGCCAAACATAATAGTTAAAATTTTAAAACTCAATGACTTGCTTTAATAATATCAAAACATTAAAATAAACTATAGTGATCAGAAAAGTATAATAGTATCACTAGGGGCCGCACTAGGGGCCGCTGAGTGGCTCAGTCAATTACGCATCTGACTCTTGAAGCCACATTTAAAAATGAAATCAATTTTAATAATACTCAAATTATCATTTCAACATGTAATTAATATAAAATATTATTAAGCCACCCAGTGTGTGGTAATTTGTTACAGTAGCCACAGGATACTAATATACTCACCAAAACAAACAAACAAAAAGATACAAACTACTAAAATCAGGAATAAAAGAAGGAACATTGCTATTGACCTTACAAAAAGTAAAACACTAAAAAGAGGAGTGCCTGGGTGGCTCCCTTGGTTAAGCATCCAACTTTGGCTCAGGTCATAACCTCATGGTTCATGACTTTAAGCCCCATATTGGGCTTATGTCAACAGTGCAGAACCTGCTTGGGATATTCTCTCTCTCTCCCTCTCTCTCTGCCCTGCCCTCATTAGTGGGCTCCCTCTCTTTCTCTCTCTCAAAATAAATAAATCAACTCTAAAAAAAAATAGCACAGAGTTAAAAAAAAAAACCTTAGGGTGCAAGATGACAAGGTAGGAAGACTTTGTTCTTCCCCCCTACATGGACACACTGAGTCTGCACCTACATATAGAGCAATTATCCTATGAAGAAGAACTGAGGGTTGACTTAACAACTTCAACGTGAAGGACAGAGGGACCACAAAGAGAATGGCAGGAAAAACAGAATTATGGTAACTATGGGAACCCCACCTCCCACCATGGGAACTGCAGTAGGGAGGGATGGTACTTAGGGATCTTGAGCAGATCCACATGCCCTGGGGCATAGAAAAAAAAAGCCACAGTTTAAAAGGGCAACTAGAACATAAAGGAAAATCCCAGAACATCTCCCAAAGGGAGATATGGAGTCAAAGGGGCAGGAAAGCATCATTGTCTATGACCCCCACCTCACTTGATATTATAGATGGAAGCAAGGTCCTGGTGTCCTAGCCAGGCTGCTGCCTCAGCAAGCCATATGTCCCTAGGCCACACCAGCCCTAGACAATTTCCCAAGGTAGCCCCATCACCTACATTCACTGGAGCTTCATCCATCCCACAAAGGCAGACCCAGTTCAGCACATTCTGGGACACCTCGGCAGTATCCACTACAGTTCCAGTTATCTTGCCAAGGTGGCAGAGGGACAAAACACCCCAGGAAACACCAGGCCCACACCTACTGCAGTTCCAGGTGACTCATCGGGGCATCCCTGTGTGGAGCACCATGGGACCACCTGAACTGCTCCTGCTTCAACTCTTTCTGTTCCACCAGGGAGCCCTCTGCATGGATCACATCAAGACCACCCAGCTAGTGCCTACTTCAGCTCCAGTCTCCCCACAAGGGTGCCTCTTGAGTAGACTGTGCCAGGACCACTGTCTGGTGCCTGCTTCAGCTCTAGCCATCCTGCCACGGGGCCCCCTGTGAATACCCTAAGACCCCAGCCTGCACCTCATTAAGCTTCAGCTGTTCTGCCAGGGTGCCCTCTGTGTGGGGAACCCTGGAATCCCACGCCCCATGCTTTACTTCCAGCTATCTCACCAGAGTAGCCCCAGTACAAAGTATACCAGGACCCCCAGCCTCCACCCCCTACAGCTCCAGCCATCCAAAGCTTTCAACATGTAGTCTACATGGAGCCTTTCCTTCAAGACTAGGTAAAGTAACTCTTTTGCCTATTCATGAAAACAAACCAAAAAGAAAAAAATATATAATGAGGAGACAGAGGAATATCCTCCAAACAAAAGAATAAGACAAAACTTTAGAAAAGGAACTAATTTTTTATGTGCAATCCACCTGATAAAGAGTTCAAAGTAATAGTCATAAAAATGTTTAATGGACTTGAGACTGAATGAACTCAGTAACAATTTCAACAAAGAGATAGAAAATATGAGAAAGAAGCAATCAGAGGTGAACAATACAATTACTGAAATGAAAAATACACTAGAGGGAATCAAGAGCAGATTAGAAATACAGAAAAACAAATCAGTGATTTGGAAGACAGGGTAATGGGAAGGGCTCAACCTAAAAAACAAAAAGATTTTTTTTTTAATGGAGGATTTTTTTTAATGGAGGATAGGTTGAGATGTCTGGAACAACATCATTCAGACTCACAGTCACATTACAGGAGTCCCCGAAGGATAAAAGAGAGAAGGGGGCAAAAAATCTATTTGAAGAAATAATAGCTGAAAACTTCTCCAATCTGAGGAAGGAAATAAATATTCAGGGCCAGAAAGCACAAGAGCCTAAAATAAGATGAACCCAAGGAGGTCCAAACAAGACACAAAATAATTAAAATGCTAAACCTTAAAGATAAAGAGAAAATCTTAAAGTAGCAAGAGAAAAGCAACTAGTTACAGACAAGGGAAACCCCACGAGGCTATAAGCAGATTTTCAGCAGAAATTTTACAGGCCAGAAAAGAGTGGCATGATATATCCAAAGCACTGTAAAGAAAAAGTCTATACCTAGCAAAGTTATAACTTAGAATTGAAGGAGAGCTCTAAAACGCCTCCCAGAGATACAAAATTAAAGAAGTTCATCACTACCAACCCAGACTTACAAGAAATGTCAAAGGGACTTCCTTAAGTGGAAAAGAAAGGCCATAATGAGAGTAAAAAATACACATATGAAAGAAAAAAATTCATGAGTTAAAGTGAAGGAAAAGGTAGTAGATCAATCACTTATAAAGCTAGTAAACAGGTCAAAAGGCAAAAGAAGTGAATTCAATTATATCTAAATATTAGCTGACACTAACAAAATTTAAAAATGTAAAATATGACATCATACACATGAAACACGGAGACAGGGTAGTAAAATTAGTGTTTTTAGAATGTGTTCTAACTTAAGTAACCATCAACTTTAGACTGCTTTATATTAAGGATATTATATATAAACCACATACCAAAAACTTAAAAAAGATAAACAAAAAATAAAGAGAAAAGAATCTAAGCATAACACTCAAGGAAGCTATTAATAATAAGGGAACAGCAAGAAAAGTAGAAAGGAACATCAAAGAACTACAAAAACAAAAATAAAACAATCAACAAAATTGTAGTGAGTATACATCTATCAATAATTTTTTATATACCTAAAATAATTTACTTTAAGTGTAAATGGTCTAAATGCTCCAATCAAAAGACACAGGATGAATGAGTGGACAAAAAACAACACCAACTATGAGACTCTCTTTAGACCTAAAGACACATACAGACTGAAAAGGAAGGAAAAAGATATTCCATGAGATTGGAAGTAAAAAAAAATAGGTAAAAGTCAGAGGGACAATACTTTTATCAGACAAAACAGACTTTAAAATTTTTTTAATGTTTTCATTTATTTTTCGCAGGGAGAGAGAGAGAGACAGAGCATGAGCAGGGGAGGGGCAGAGAGAAAGGGAGACACAGAATCCAAAGCAGGCTCCAGGTTCCAAGCTGTCAGCACAGAGCCAGACACGGGGCTTGAACCCACAGACTGTGAGATCATGACCTGAGCTGGAGTCAGACGCTTAACCGACTGAGCCACCCAGGCACCCCTAGACAAAACAGACTTTAAAAATTTTTTTTTCAACGTTTTTTATTTATTTTTGGGACAGAGAGAGACAGAGCATGAATGGGGGAGGGGCAGAGAGAGAGGGAGACACAGAATCGGAAACAGGCTCCAGGCTCTGAGCCATCAGCCCAGAGCCTGACACGGGGCTCAAACTCACAGACCGCGAGATCGTGACCTGGCTGAAGTCGGTCGCTTAACCGACTGCGCCACCCAGGCGCCCGACAAAACAGACTTTAAACAAAGACAATGATAGACAAAGAAGGGCATTACATAATGATAAAGGTATTAATCCAACAAGAGAATAGATCTAACAATTGTAAATACCTATGCACCTAACATAGGAGCACTTAAATCATAAAGCAAATTAATTAACAGACATACAGAGAGAAAATGTCAGTAATATGATAATGAGGAACTTAAACATCACACTTACATCTATCTGGATAGATCATCCAAATAGAAAATCAATAAGGAAAATGGCTTTGAATGACACATTAGACCAGATGGACTTAACAGACATACACAGAACACGATACACATTCTTTTGAAGTGCATGTGGAACATTCTTCAGAATAGATCACATGTTAGGCCACAAAACAAACCTCAATAAATTGAAATCATATTAAGCTGATTTTCCAATTACTACAGTATGAAATTAGAAATCAATTGCAAGAAAAAAACTGGTAAAAAACACAAAGATGTGTAGGACAAAAAATAAATGCTACTAAATAATCAGTGGGTCAACTAAGAAATCAAAAAAGAACTAAAAATATTCAAGGATACAAATGAATATGAAAATACAATGGTCTAAAACTTTTGGGAGCTCAAAAAACAAGGAAAATCTCAAGTAAACTATCTAACCTTACACCTATAGCAATTAGAAAAAGAATAAAACCCAAATTTAGCAGAAGAATGGAAAATATAAAGGTTAGAGTGGAAATAAATAAAGACTAAGAAAACAAAGGAAAAGTTCAATGAAACCAAGAGCTTGGTCTTTTTCAAAGTTAAATAAATTTGATAAGCCTTTAGCCACACTCCTCAAGAAAAAGAGAGAGAACTCAAATAAATAATATCAGAAATGAAATAAAAGTAACAACAGACAACACAGGAATACAAAAGATTGTAAGAGACTACTAAAAAATATTGTATGTCAACAAATTGGATAACCTAGAAGAAATAAATTCTCAGAAACACACAATCAATGGAGTAGGACAGAGAAACCAGAAATAAGCTCTCACTTATATGGCCAATTAATCCATGCCAAAGAAGGCAAGAATATACAGTGGAAAAAGTCTCTTCAATAATCGGTATTGGGAAAACTGTACAGCTTCATATAGAAGAATGAAACTGGACCACTTTGTTGTACCATATACAAAAGCAAACTCAAAATATATGAAAGACCTAAATGTGAAACCTGAATCTGTAAAACTTCTAAAAGAAAACAAAGACAATAATCACTTAGACATCAGCCTTAGCACTCTTTTTCTAGATATGTCTCCTCAGGCAAGGAAAACAAAAGCAAAAATAAATTATTAGAAGTACATCAAAATAAAAACTTTTGCATATAAAAGGAAAACTATCAACAAAACAAAAGGCAACCTACCAAATGGGAGAAGATAACTGCAAATGATATATTTAATGAAGGGTTAAAATCCAAAATATGTAAAGAACTCAGACAACTCAACACCACAGAAACAATCTGATTAAAATATGGGCAGAGGACCTGAATAGACTTTTTTCCAAAGAAGTCATACAGATGGCCAACAAACACATGAAAAGATGCTCACTAATCATCAGCGAAGTGCAAAAAAACTACAGTGAGATACCAATGGACACCTGTTAGAAGGGCTAGTATCAAGAAGACTAGAAATAGCAAGTGTTAGCAAGGATTTGGTGTATTGCTGGTGGAAATGTAAACTAGTGCAGCCTCTCGGAAAACAGCATGGAGGTTCTGAAAAAATTAAAAATGGAAATTCCATATGATCCAGTAATTCCACTACCATGTATTTACCCAAAGAAAGCAAAAATGCTCATTCAAAAAGATATATGCACCCCTATGTTCATTGCAGCATTATTTATAATAGCCAAGATATATGTGGCATGTGTGTGTATGGAATATATATATATATATATATATATATATATATATAGTATACATATATATGGAATATACATATATATGGAATATACATATATATGGAATATATATATATGGAATATATATATATATATATAAAACTATGACCACAATCTAAATTTTTATCATTTTCATCACTTCAATAGATACTCGTACCCATGTGCAGTCATTCTCCATGTTCTATCCCAACCCATCCCTCACCCCCTACAGCCTCAAGCAACCACTAATCTACATCTCTATACATTTGCCTACTCTGGGCATTTCATACAGATGTAATCATATAATATGTGGTCTTCTGTAATAGGCTTCTTTATATTTTATTATTATATAATATAAAATAATATAATATAAATCAAATATTACTGAGCCATAAAAAAGAATGTAATCTTGCCATTTACAACAACATGGATGGGTCTGAAAAGTATTATGCTAATTAATAAGTCAGAGTGAGAAAGGTAAAGACCATATGATTTCATGTATATGTGGAATCTAAAAAACAAACAAAACCACAGGAACAGAATCATACAGAGAATAAACTGATGTTTGCCAGAGGGGAGTCAGCTGGATGCATGGGAAAAAGAGATGAAGGGGATTAAGAGGTACAAACTTCCAGTTATAAAATAAGTAAGTCATGAGATGAAAAGCACAGCAGAGGAAATATGTCAATAATAGTACAGTAACAATGTATGATAGATGGTGACTACACTTAAGGTGGGGATCACTGAGTAATGTGTAGAATTGTCAAATTACTATGTTTTGTACTCTAATGCTTGTACTTCAATAGCAAAACATTTTTAAGTAACAATATAAAAATAATAAAGAGTAGAACAGAGCACCCAAAACATATGGAATAGAGAGATCACACATATATGAACACTTGACATATGAAAACGGCAGTGCCAAACTCTGGAGAAACAGATTTTTTAAAAAATGATGCTGGAACAATTGGGTGTACATCCAGAAAAAAATAAAACCTGACTCACACTTTACATGCTAATCAAAACAATCTATTTCAACTGGATTAAGTACCTAAATATGAAAGGCAAACTGTACAGAATTTATAGGGTAATATAGAAGAATATCTTTATGACCTCATGATAAAGAAGATGTTATTAAACACAAGGTCTAATAATAAATTTAAATATTGATAAATCTGACTACCTTAAAGTTAAGAACTTCTTATATGCATAAAAATATTAAAATCAAGAATTAAGAATAAAAAGCCAACCCAGAGAGCAGGAGATTATATTCCCAATCACCATCAAGGAGAGGAACACTTAAAGAATGCATTAAAAAAGTCCTGCCAATCACTGAGAAAAAAGGTAAGAAAAAGGAGGACAACCAACACAACTTAAAAATAGGCACAAAAGTCTTAGACATGCCAGGGGCGCCTGGGTGGCTCAGTCGGTTAAGCGGCCGACTTCGGCTCAGGTCGTGATCTCGCGGTCCGTGAGTTCGAGCCCCGCGTCGGGCTCTGTGCTGGCAGCTCAAAGCCTGGAGCCTGTTTCCGATTCTGTGTCTCCCTCTCTCTCTGCCCCTCCCCCGTTCATGCTCTGTCTCTCTCTGTCTCAAAAATAAATAAACGTTAAAAAAATTAAAAAAAAAAAGTCTTAGACATGCCTTATTTTTTTGTAGATGAAAGTTTTAATAAGGCAACTTATATACAAGGCTTGTCTTGAATGGCCATGAGACAAGTAGAAGTTTGCACCTGCCCACAAAAGCCTTTGTTTAGAGGCTTTAACAGGGTTCACATATACCCGTCCAGATCATCTCAACAACACATTACTCTCTCAAGTCTGTGTTTTTGAAAAAGGCTCCAGCTGTGGGAATGATGGATGGAAAGGAGAACCCAAGGACAGTGGAAAGGGTGAGAAGCCTCAATGACCCAGATCCAGCACATCAGTCAACCATAAGTCATGTCTTCTCAATATCCTACAACACTTCACCCCTTGGGATTGACTCTTTCAATCTTAGAACCCCTCTCCTACAGTGCACCTTAAGCAGTCAGCAAAGGGTTTCACTAGCATGAAGGTGACTCATTTGGCATCTATTTGGCTGCATTGGAGATACCTATCACAGCAAGAATATTGGCACATGGAAGAGAAAACACAGAATAAGATAACAATTCCCAAAATAATTTAAAAAAAAGTTTTCTACCACGATCCCTATGATCTTAACCACTGATTTACTAAGTCCCCTAGGGTGGGGGGTCAGATCACTCAGGGCATTCACTTAAGTCCTTAAGTGATTTAATAAAGATGATACATCAGCAGACTCATCAGGTATAAATACAGGTATGAATACACGTATGAGTATCTACTCAATATTTCTTTTAAAAAATAAACTATGACTGAAGATTTTTGAGATTGAGGAATTGTGAAAGAACATAGTACATACATGGTACTTCTTACAATCGGTCAGCACATCACCTTTCCATGGTAAGTGACCAAAAGCACAAGTCAAGAAGCCTTGTATAAATTACAATACTGTGATTAAGACCCCCTGACTTGTGGTAACTACCTTGTCTCTAGTTCCAAAGAACTAGATTAGTTGTTTTCAGTTCATAGTCAACAGATAATATCACATTTGATGAGTGTTCTACATTTACATCCTGAGGGGTTTAGGGAGTATTTTAGAATCTCTAACAAAGGTAATTTCACTGTCTCATCAATGCAAAACTGCAAAGACAGTATAAAGTGCTAAGAATCCTGGGAAATAAGTGGCTTAAGTAGAGTGACCAACAAGTTTCACCAAGTTTCTCTTTGTTTAACCTGGCAGTGAGTATTCATCAGATCTGTCTTGCTGAATTACAAATAGAGTGATAACACTAGATTAAGAAATTCCCAAAGTCTCAGTTCACATAGTATTATGTTTTCTCAAAGTCTAGTTCAATACCTAAGAGGCACTTAATAAATCCTTCTTGAATAAATATATAAACAATGATAGAATGGGAGACTCCCTTTATTCATCATTTCCATGCAAACACCACAAAGAAATAAAATTTTTAAAAAACACCCACAAGTACTTTGCAATGCATACACACACACACACACACACACACACACACACACTTAAAATCTTAAAAATTCATACAGAAATGAAAGAGGATCTATCTCTTTGCCAGTTCTTTGATATATGTTACTTTTTCTGCATAATATAGCATCTCTAAAGCACAAGAAGCTGTATGAAAAAGCATTACCAATCAAGATCCAGAGTGAAGAGAGGTTTGTAAGCTGAAAAGGATATTCCTTCCCCTCTGAATTTTTAAACCCTAATGGACAAATCTTCTAAAACTACACAGAAGTGATTTTCAACTACATTGCTTGAAGATTCACCACTCAAATCAAAGACAGAAAGTATTGTTGCCTGATTGCCACTGTTGAAATGGAACAACACTGTAGCACAAAAAATAGCCATATATTATTTTTAATGGATTTAATGATATAATTCATATGCTAAAAACTTTACGCACTTAGAAGTGTATGGTTTTTTAGTATATACACAGCTTTGTGCAACTATGACCACAATCTAAATTTTTATCATTTTCATCACTTCAATAGATAGCCCGTACCCATGTGCAGTCATTCTCCATGTTCTATCCCAACCCATCCCTCACCCCCTACGGCCTCAAGCAACCACTAATCTACATCTCTATACATTTGCCTACCCTGGGAATTTCATACAGATTAATCATATAATATGTGGTCTTCTGTAATAGGCTTCTTTTACTTAACCTGTTTTCAAGGTTTATCTATTCTGTACTATGTGTTAAGGAAGAAACTTCCTTGTTATGGCTGAATAATATTCTGTTACATTGATATATTTGATTTTGTTTATCCTTTCACCAGTTCTTTGAAAATTGGGATAATTCCAGTTTTTAATAATTATAAATAATACTGCCAAGGACATGTTTGTACAAGTTTTTGGATAGACATAGGTTTTAATTTGTCCTGAGAATGTACCCAGGAGTAGAATTTCTGGAACATAAGGTAACCCTATGTTTAAAATTTCAAGGAAAGAATGATTTCCAACACAGCTGTTCCACTTCAAATTTTCAACAGCAACAGAGAGAGTCCCGATTTCTCTACATGTTTGCCAACACTTAACTATTTTTTGTCTTTTTGATTACAGCCATGCTAATAGATGTGAACTGGTATCTCATTGTGGTTTTGATTTGCATATCCCTCATGACTAATGATGTTGGTCACCTTTCACATGCTTGTTAGCTATTTGTAGTTCTTTTTAGGGAAGTGTCTATTTGTATCCTTTGCCCAGTTTTTAACTGGATTTTCTTATTATTGAGTTTTAAGTATTCGTTATTATTCTTCATATAAACCTCTTATCAGAGACATGATGAGAAAATATCTTCTCTCATTCTATGGGTCATCTTTGCACTTTCTTTTTTGTTGTTTATTTATTTATTTTGAGAGGAAGACAAAGAGTGAGTGTTGGAGGGGCAGAAAAAGAAAATGAGAATCCTAGGCAGGCTCCACACAATCAGCCTGGAGCCCAAGGCAGAGCTCAAACCCACAAACCATGAGATCATGACCTGAGCTGAAGTCAGACACTTAACCAACTGAGCCACCCAGGCACCCCTGTCTTTGCACTTTCTTGATGATATTTTTTATAGCACAGAAGTTTAATGTAAGGTAGGCAATTTAAATATTTTCCTTTGTTTCATGTGCTTTTGTGTTATAATTTAGAAATCATGTGTAACCAGAGGTTCTAAAGATTTATTACTATGTTTTCATCAAAGAATTTTCTAGTTTTAGCTCATGTGTTTAAGATGTTGATCTACTGAAAAAAACCTCTTTTTAAAGTTTATTTATTTTTGAGAGAGAAAAACAGACAGAGTGTGCGGTGGGGAGGAGCAGATAAAGAGAGGGAGACACAGACTCTGAAGCAGGCTCCAGGTTCTGAGCTGTCAGCACAGAGCCCAATGCGGTGCTCAAACCCACAAATTGCGAGATCATGACCTAAGCCAAAGCTGGACGCTTAACCAACTGAGCCACCCAGGTACCACTGAAAATAACTTTTATATGTGATATGAGGTAGGGATCCAACTTCATTCTTTTGCATATGGATATCCACTTGTCCAGCACCATTTGTTGAAAAGTCTGTTTTTTCTCCTATTTAAATGTCTTGGCACTCTTGCTGAAAATTAATTCACCATAAATATAAAAGGTTTACTTCTGGACTCTCAAGTCTACACCATTAATCCTTATATCCATCCCTATTCTAGCATCACAATGTCTTAACTTTGTGGTAGGTTTTGAATTCACAGAGGGTGAGTTTTGAAGCATAGTTTTTCCTTCTCAAGTTGCTTTGTTCTTTTCCATTCTGGACCCCTTCTATACTATATGAATTTTATGATCAGCTTGCCAGTATTTGCAACAACAAAAAAAGGTGGGGTGGGGTAACTGATATTTTTAGAAATTTTATTAAATGTGTAGAGCAATTTTGGGAGCATTCCCATTTAACAATACTAAGCTTATCAACCTACAAACCAGGAATATCTTTCCATTTAGATATTTTTTAAAATTTCTTTCAACGTGTTGTGGCTTTCACTGTACAATTTTTGCCATTATTTTGTTAGATTTTTTTATGTTATTGTAAACCAATTTTACTTAATTTTTTCAGATTGTGTATCAATAGCATATAGAAATAAAAATGATTTGGCACATTGATTTTGTATTCTGCAATGTCATTGGACTTGCCAATCAGTTCAATTTTTAGTGTGTTCTCTAGGATTTTCTATATATGATATTATGTCACTTGCAAATAGAAATAATTTTGCTTCTTCCTTTCCAATATGGATGCCTTTTATTTCCTTTGCTGCCAACTTTCCCTGGCTAGAATCTATGACACAATGTTGATTAGAAGTGATGGGAGCAAACATCCTTATCTTGTTTCTGATCCTAGTGGGAAGGAATTCATGCTTTCACATGAAGTATGATGTTAATTTGGGGTTTATTGCAGATATCCTTTATCAGATTAAGAAAATTCCTTCTCTATCTACTTTACTCATTGGTTTTACTATGAAAGAATGTTATGTTTTATCAAATGCTTTTTTTCTCTATCTATTGAGATAACCATGTAGTTTCTGTCCTTTTTTCTATTTATTTGTTGATTTTATGTTAAACCAGCCTTGCATTATTGGGATAACTCTCACTTGGTCATAGTTTATAATCTTTTTAAATTCCCATTCACGATCTCATTTATCCCTACTAAAACCACAGCCTTAGGCAGCTGTGATGTTGCTAGCTATTACTATTTTCAGTAAAATTCTGGGGGCAGAGCCTTCCCACCAAACTGAACGCTAAGTTAAATCAAAAAACCATAATACCCTGAAAAAAGAGGTTTTCCAGGAAGCCACAAATTTAGAATATATATATTTACCGGGGATAAAGCATTTAATAGAGCTCTAAAAGATGTCAGTCCTCAGTGGTTACAAGGTTACCAGCCACTACTATGCCACTAAGCTAAGAAAGTAGATAGGATGCGAATAGCTTGAAGTTAAAACATCAAGGACCTGCCTATCTTACCTAAAGCCAATAGTTTCTCTTAAATATATGCTTGATGGTTTCTTCTATGTCTTTGGTTAATTTCCAGTGCTCTGAAATTGTTGTTTTTGTTGTTTTGCCACATGTTCCTTTGTTTTTGTGGGAGACTAAGTTTACTAGTTGGTTCACTCTCCACCAGTCCAGAAGTTAATCCCACCCACATACACTACTGCCTGACTTAAGGGAATGGTGTGTGCACAACTGAACACATGATCGCTGTTTTGACTCATCACAATTATTTTGTATATTTGTTACAGGAATCCAAAGTTGATCTATACAAGACCATTTTTCTTAACTTATTCAACAAATACTTGTAAAGTATCTATTAAATATCAATGAATAAAATGGGGGTGGAGGGAATGGTAGAATCTCCATCTAAAAGATAATACCCGAAGTTGAGTCATGAAGGATAATAAGACATTTCCAATTAGACCCAGTTCAAGAGAACATTCCTTGGTAAAAACAACAGGGAGTTTAAAAAATAAAAGATCACATTCAGTAAAGAATTATTATTTAAGGTCTGATAGTTTAGTGTAACTCAACACAATGTGGAATCAACATTTTTTTAAGGCTGCATATCTACATCTCTACTTGACCAACATTTTAATCCCTGATAACAAAATCTTCAGATAATTAAAAAATAAATAAATAACTTTGTTAACATTACATAAACTTAAAAGTTTCCTAATAATTAGGAGATGATGACTGACTGTGTTAATTATGCTATATAATCATAGTCAACTGTAGAGTTTGACAATGTATAAATCCCTGATTACCTCTGGTAAGTCAAAACTATTGCTAAAACATATCAAACTCCTTAAAATGATTAGATCCAATTTTGTTTGAAAAATAATGTGGGAGGAATAAAAATAAGAAAATCAGCTTGGTTTTGACCTTCCATCATATACAATCTGAGCTGCTCTAGTTAATGAGAACATTACCCAACTGGAAGAAGAGATTAAAGAAGCTCTTTGACCTCATAGAGCTGGAAAGACTTCATGTGGGAGTTGCAAGTAAAATTTCAAAATCCAAATGTATCTTTGTCATTATTTCCTATGGCATGGTGTGCACCTCATGGAAGGAAAGTGAATCCTGCAAACTGACATTTGCACCAAAGCTGCCTTTGGTAAAAACAAATTAGAACACATGTTTCACAAGACCGGAAATTCATGTTGTAATATTTTCAAGTGCTATCAGTGATATTATCCTCTCATCTCAAATGTATGAAACCAGTTCCAAATGAATTGAATTCCAAAGCATGCCAGTGGCTGGCAGTATAAACAACACTGAGTATAATCATATTCAAGACAAAATTAGCATAGGTAGAGGGAAAAGATAAAATGCTCACTGTGCCAATTAAAATGTCTTCAGTAACAAGCAACAATATTTATAGCCACATAAACAGATCTTAAAGAGTAATAGCAATTATCAAAACTCTATCGAAATACCAATACTATTTTTCATCGAACTAGAATAGTACTAAAATTTATATGGAAGCACAAAAGATCCTAAATAGCCAAAGCCATCTTGAGAAAGAAGAACAAAGCAGGAATTATGACAAGATATCAATTTCAAGATACAAAACTATAGTAATCAAAACAGTGTGGTACTGGCACAAAAGTAGACACATAGGTCAATGGAACAGGATAGCAAGAACAGAAATAAATGCATACTTGTATGGTCAGTTAACCCACAACAAGAACCAAGAATATACAGTGAGGAAAATACAGCCTCTTCAAATAAATGGTGCTGAGAAAACTGGACAGCTACAAGCAAAAGAATGAAACTGGACCACTAACACCATTCACAAAAATAAACTCAGAACACATTAAAGACCTAAATGTGCAACCTGAAACAATAAAACTTTTAGAAAAGTAGGCAGTTATTTCTTACACATCAACCTTAGTAATATTTTTCTGGATATGTCTCCTGAGGTAAGGGAAACAAAAGCAAAACAAACATTTTGGATTGCATCAAAATATAAAGCTTTTACTTAGCAAAGAAAACCATTAACAAAACAAAAAGGTAACCTACTCAATGGGAGAAGGTATTTGTAAATTACTTATTTGATAAAGGGTTGGTATCCAAAATATATAAGGAATTGAAATAACTCAACACCAAACAAACAAAAAATCTGATTAAAAAGTAGTCAGAGGATCAGGGCACCCCAGTAGGTTAAGTGTCTGACTTGAGTTAGACTCAGGTCATGATTTCATGGTCATGAGATCAAGCTCTGTATCAAGATGCAGTGTGCTTAAGATTCTGTCTCTCCCTCTCCCTCTGCTCCTCCCCCACCTCTATCTCAAAAAAAAAAAAAAAAAAGTGGTCAGAAGACCAGAATAGACATTTTTCCAAAGAAGATGTACTTATGGCCAATAGACACCTGAATAGATGTTCAACAGCACACATCATCAGGGAACAACAAATCAAAACCACAATGAGTTATCACCTTACACCTGTCAGAATGGTAGAATTAGAAAGACAAGAATTAACAAGGGTGAAGATGTGGAGAGAAAGGACCCCTTGCTCACTGTTGGCAGGAATGTAAATTGGTACACAGTATGGAGGTTCCTCAAAAAATTAAAAATAGAAATACAGTAAAACCTTGAATTATGAGTAACTTGTTCTGTGAGTCTTCCACAAGATGATCAAATATTTCTAATAAATTTTAACTTGATAAACAAGCGATGTCTTTAAATACAAGTATGTGACACCAAATGTCACATGATCACAACTGAACCAATGATTCTTCTCTCCCTCTCCCTCTCCCTTTCTCTCTCTCTCTCTCTCTCTCTCTCTCTCTCTCTTTCTCAGTCTCCCCCTCCCTTTCTCCCTCCCTCCCTCTCACTGTTGGGATTGTGGGTGATTGTCTCCCATGCTTGGGAGCTTGGTCTCAGGCCACGGTGTTTGGCAGAAATCAGTGATTTTTTAGAATGTTGGAAGGTGCCCACAACTGGCACTAATTTTTTGTCACTTCAAAGCACCTATGGATAGTCCTTTTCCTGTAAGAGTAAGCTTAGGAATGCTCTGCTTCATTCTAGGTCAGGCTGCCTGCAAATATAGACCCTTTCCTCTGCTGCCTTATTGTCAGTTACATTAAATACAGTATATGACAAGAGTTTATTAATACTGTACTGTAGTCAACATCCATGCAAGAGTATACAATGGCCCTCATGAAGAAAAAGGTTGAAAAGAAAGGCAGTAAGAAGGAGGAAATGATCACGATGGAAGTTAAGAAGGAAATCATTGAGAAAATGAACTAGATATGCAAGTGGCCCAAATTGCAAGATTTTAAAAGAAGTCCACATCTGCATCTTGTCTGTGGAGGAAGAGGAGAAAAAGGTGGAGGAATCCCTCACTTCAAATGAGATTAGGGAGATGTGTAAAACATGGGAAACTGTACAAAATTTTGTTGAAAAGCACCACCAGATAAGGCTGTAGGGGTGCAAGCAATGAATCTGTTTAATAACTATGCAATGTCACATTTCCACGAAATCCTCAAAAGAAGGCAAAAACAAGCACCATTGGATAGGTTCCTTGTTACATGAAAAGAAAAAGATTCCATTGAGCCAATAGATAGCAGTGATTCTGTTACTGATAGTGAAAGTCATCCTTCACAATAACCCTCCTCTCTCTTGTCTCCCTCACAGCAGACATGAAGTATTTCAAAGGTAAATGCAGGTTAATTTATTTCTTTATATTTTGTATTTTATTTATTGTTTTGTATTGCACTATGGTATTGTAATCATTTTTGTATATTTTTGGGTTGTGGAATGAATCATCTGAGTTTCCATTATTTCTTATGGGGAAATTTGCTTTGATATATAAATGCTTTGGATTACAAGCATGTTTCCAGAATGAATTATGCTCACAAGCCAAGGTTTTAGTATACCATAAGATCTAATAGTTCTACTCTTGGGTACTTACCCGAAGAAAAATGAAAATGCTAAATCAAAATGGTATGTATGCACCCCTATGTTTATTGTGCCAAGATATGGAAGCAAACATGTATCCATCAATAGATAAATGGATAAGAAACATACATATACATACATACATTCATACATACATACATAGAGTGGAATATTACACAGCCATACGACAGATGTGATCTTGCTATTTGTGACAACATGAATGGACCTAGCAGATATTATGGCAAGTAAAATATATCAGACTAAGACAAATACCATATGATTTCATTCATATGTGAAATTGAAAATGTGAAACAAATGAATAAATAAAAAAAAGCAGAATCAGACCTATAAATACATCAAGCAAATTGATGTTTGCCAGAGGAGATAGGGGTGAGTGATTGGCAAAATAGATGAGTAATATTATGAGATACAAGCTTCCGTTTATTAATAAGGCACAGAGATGAAAAATACAGCATAGGGAACATAGACAATTATAATAATGTCATATATAATGACAAATGGTAACTATACTTATCATGGTGAGGATTGTGTAATGTACAAAATTATCAAATCACCATTTTGTACTCCTACTAATATAACATTGAATGTCAACTAAAATTTTAAAAAGCTAAAACCACTTATTATGTCACAAACAAGAATCTGTAGAGCGACTGGTCCAGAGCTGGTTCATTTTGTAACACAATGACAACATCAAGGACCTGAGGGCTCTCTCTACTTTGCCTTTTCCAGAATGTTGCTTTCATCTGCAAGGGTGTCACATCAAGATCACAAGATGGCTGCCATCACCCCAGACATCAACCCAACCAACAGCCAGATCCAAAGCTTAAAAGGTGAGCGACTTCACACACATGCCTATCAGGAAAACAAAACCAGAGCCTCCATATGTGACTGCACACGTTTCACCTCACAGTCTGAGGGCAGTCAAATTAACCATAATGAGTAGGTACCTTGTACAGACAACCATCTTTTGTAAACAGCTATAATAATGTTATAAACAGCTGCAGTAATATTTGATTATCAGAGGCTAAATAAATTCTGCTTCTATGTTAAGCCTACAGGTAACTTTAAGTGTCTTTCAAAGGCTAAAAATTGTGTGTGCAAGTTTTAGGTAGAAATATATGGTAAGTCTATGGCCATCTCACCCTGAACGTGTCTGATCTTGTCTGATCTCAGAAGCTAAGCAGGGTCAAGCCTGGTTAGTCCCTGAAGGAGAGAAATATATGGTAATCAGTCATTTTAATTCTCACATATTAGTTCTCAGTTATTCAAACTCAACAATTCCAATACTTGCTTTTCTTTTGTCCCCAGAGAGCATCTGAAAATAAACATAATTGGTTCTATAATTTCAAGTCATTTTCTTTTCCATAACTGTAATCCTGCATAGCATAAGATTAGAGGTTCCATTTTTTCCTAAAATGGCATTAAACCACCTTTAAATTGTCATCTTTAAATCAAAACTACCCCTAAATATCAACTTATAAAAATTTGACAAGTCATTCCATTATTCAGGTTGTTCTTAAAGTGCTCAACAGTGGTCTCTGTGAGAGAATACACATTTTCTCTCATAAAAAACTAGTTTAATGGTCACAGCCACTCATTTTTTACAGAAAATATTTTCATTCCTGCTGCTATGTAATTTCAATCACAGCCAACCCCAAGTATTTAAACTCCGAGGACATGCTGAAATGAACTATTTATTAACTAAAGTGTATTATCAACCCGATCTATGCCTCCCCTAGATTACTAATTTGGTATTACTTCAGAAGGCAGAGGCACACAGTTATTGGTATCTTATTCAGGACTTAATAAGTATATAAACAGAGACAACCATGACAATTACTCTAGCTTTATAAAGTCTAATTTTTATGATTGCTATTCAAGTGTACCCAGGCCTCAGCATGGCTTGCAGATTTACTTAACAGCGGATGATAACAATCATGCAGAGTTAAAATATACCAAAATTAAGCTTAGGATCCATGGTTTATTTTTGGTAGATATTAATATCAAGGCTGGACATGTGAGTTTCTGTAATGGATACGTGACATAGGATTCCCAACCCATCCAAAAGAGAATGAGTTTGAATTCAGGTTTTGTGGCTTGCTTGTTTTAAGCAAAAAAAAAAAAAAAAAAGCATATAAATGAGGGGACGGCTGACCCCTGTGTTCAAGTATTGGCAAAGATTTCTAACCCACAGGCAGGAAAGAGGGTTACTACACCATTCAGTAGCAGGAAACCAGAGGAGAAAATTGGAGCAAATGACCCAACCAGCATGTTAGTTCATTTCATCTTTTAGGGCAGACCTTTTAAGAAATACTTTTCTACTCAATATATGCTCCATTTCTCTCCTCACCTGCCCCTATTCTAAACATGTAATCTATCATTTTAAAAATAATGCTGCATTGAGAAACCTAAGAAAGTCTCCAGTATCTTAAAATAACTCTGTGCCAATTGTCTGATTTTGAAACACCTTACTATATATTGTTCTGTGCCACATAATAGTCACATTGCTATATTGATAACAAGTATTTTTCAGAGATTAATGGCTTTTTCGAAAATGTCCTCCTCGTTTTTCTGAGCCATCTGGGGAGAATGTACATTTCCCAGTACCTTCTCCTCATGCACCAAGAAGAAAAAAATAGTTTCTGTGAGGTCCCACCCAACTGAGAGCTCACCTTTCACTGGGAATGCCAGACTTAGTTCCCACCCAAACCCTAGGTTTCAGAAAGAATTACTGACAATGTGCTCACATGTAGAGATAACGAAGTTTAAAAAGTCCTTGAAATGAGACCAAGAAGAACTGATGATCTTGGCCTTTTAACCATGCCAGCTCCATGTGTACCTCCAGATCTAAATTCCTTAACATCTTCACAAATAAAATACTCTGTATACATCTACCAATTGAATCCTAGTGCTAGGTATATAGAGATTAAAGTCAGGTGTCTCAAAGTTAGGTTTCATTAACATTGATGACTCATCTTTTTTTTCTTTCCTACTGATAACCAGAGTAATGTTTTCTTATGAGAGACAATTAAAAACACCAAGAAAAACCAATTATACAAAAATTAATGGTTACAAAGCAAACTAAAATCTAGTACCATTCTTGAGCAAGTGTTGCAGTATTGTAAAGAGGGAGAGAGAGGGGGAGACAGAATCCTTTGTACTTAATATCATGTTCCTTTGAGGCATGAGGTTAGTATCAACAGATTGCATTTCTTTCCCTAAGAGCCCAAATATACTGGTTCTACAGTAAACCACATTCACATACTCCTAATATTGTAAAACCTGCTTATTGGATTCTAGTTTTTAGACTTAACCTGTGAACAAAACATAGCATACTTGATAATAATCACATCTGAAAATAATATCTATACCTAGACCTCTAATGCCATACCCAAAACAAACTCCAAAGAAGACTTGATTTTTTAAGGTTTAAAAGACACCATTTGTGGGATACCTGGGTATCTCAGTTGATTAAGTGTCTGACTCCTGATTTCAGCTCAGGTCATGATCTCAAGGTCATGGAATTGAGGCCCATATTGGGCTTACGCTGAGCATGGAGGCTGCTTAAGATTCTCTCTCCCCCTCAGGGCACCTGGGCTGCTCAGTGTGTTAAGTGTCTGACTTCAGCTCAGATCATGATCTCATGATTTATGAGTTCAAGCCCCACATTGAGCTCTATGCTGACAGCTCAGAGCCTGGAATCTGCTTCAGACTTTGTGTCTCCCTCTTGCTCTCTGTCCCTTCCCCAACTCATGCGCTCGCTCTCTCTCTCTCTCTCTCTCTCTCTCTCTCAAAAATAATAAAATAAAAATTAAAAAAACTTTAAAAATAGATTCTCTCTCTTCTTCTCATCTGCCCCTCCCTTGCTCGCTCATTCTTTCTCTGTCTCCCAAAAAGAAAAGTTTAAAAAAATAATAAATGGGGCACCTGTGTGGCTCAGTCGGTTAAGCCTCTGACTCAGCTCAGGTCACAATCTCATGGTTCATGTGTTCAAGACCTGCATCAGGCTTTGTGCTGACAGCTCAGAGCCTGGAGCCTGCTTCAGATTCTGTGTCTTCCTTTTTCTCTCTCTCTGCCCCTCCCCTGCTCATGCTCGCTCACTCGCTCTCTTTCTCAAAAATAAATAAGCATTAAAAAATAAATTTAAATAAAAGAATTAAAAAAAATTTTACAGACACCATTTGTAAAACTAAAAACAAGTAGCAAACTGATGTGAATTACATTAAGAATTTCTCCAAATCAAGAAGATTGATAATTGAATAGATTGTTGAATTGAATGAATGTTATGAAATGACAATAAAAAAGAGAGTCTCAAATTTGCTGGTAATTATGGAAAAGCAAGTTAAAACAATAATAAGGCATCATTTTTGCTGTGGCAGGTAGACAAAAATTAAAAAGACTATAATATCGAGTATAAAATGAGGATGTGGGGATCTGGCATTCTGACATGGGTATGTAAATTAGTAAAGTCCTTCTCAGAATAACACAGTGCTATCTAAACAATTTAAAATGTTCATTTCATACCCTTTACCTTTTATTTTTACATGTGGTAATCTATACTAAGTATTATTCCATCTGATAACAAAGAAGCATGTAAAAAAAAAGATTTTAAAACAATAATAATTGGAAAAACCTTAACTATCCCTTAAACAGATGAATGACTGCATCAATGACGAGGCATTCATTTTATATGCATTGACCTGAAGAGATATTCCTGAAATAGTACCTGAACAAAAACAAGTAACAGTGCAATGTAAAATGGGATTGTGTTTTTTAAGAACTGAACATGTATATGTATATTCTAAAATGGACATATTTCCAAGACCTATTCATCATGTAAAAATGCAAGTCAGGGGGCACCTGGGTAGCTCAGGTGGTTAAGTATGCAACTCTTGATTTCAATTCAGGTCATGATCTCACAGTTACAAGATCGAGCCTCATGTCGAGTTCTGTGCTGACCGTGAGAAGCCTGTTCCGGATCCTCTCAGCCGTTCTCTCTGCCCCTCCCCCACTCACATTCAGGCACATACCATCTCTCTCAAAGTAACAAAACTTCTTTTAAAACATGCAAGTCATAATGCATGTTTTTAAAGATGTACAATTTTGTACACTCACGCATGCGCGCATACACACACGTGCACGTATGTGTATCAACTAGAGTGATATGCCCCAATTTGGGGTTATTCTAGGTCAGTAAGGAAAGCACAATGGAGGATCACAGTTTTTAACAAGAATGTTTTCGTTACTTTTTTGCATATTAAGTAAAAGCAGAGTGAATATATTCTATGTAAATATAGATTAGCTATAAAGTTATCCCAAAATAAATAAAACAAACCAAGGGCATGGGTGAAGTGGAAAATAAACCCACCTGAATCCCAGAGTCTGGCCCTGACCTCCCCATCTCCATGCCCACAGTACTTATCTGACCTACAAATTGCCACCTTACTTTTCCCATATTCTCAATGGAAAGTTTTCAATGTCTCCCATCCAAGTACTAACCAGGCCCGACCCTGCTTAGCTTCTGAGATCAGATGAGATCGGGCACGTTCAGGGTGGTATGGCAGTAGACAAAAGTTTTCAATGTCAAGCATTATGTCTTTCAAAAATGACTTCCCCCTATTTAAATTCATCAAAATAAATGGTCATCTTTTTAGTTTGTTATTCTTTTAAAAACTTTCATTCCCTGGCAATAAAAACCTGCACCAAAGGAAGCCGAAAATGAAGCAGAATGTATCATTTAAGAAAAAAGTTTATTGGAGTGTACTTGACATACAATGTTACATTAGTTTCAGGTGTACAATAGTGACACATCTGTTATGCTATGCTCAAGTGTAGCTACCATACAACAGTGTTACAATATAAATGACTAGATTCTTAAACTGTGCCTTTTATTTCTGCAATTTATTCATTCCACAACTGGAAGTCTGTACCTCCCAGTTCCCTTCATCCATTTTGCCCACCCCTATCTCCCTTCCCACTGGCAACCATCAGTTCTCTATACTTACAGGTCTGATTCTGCTTTTTGTTTGTTTATTCATTTGTTTTGTTTTTTAGATTCAATCTATGAGTGAAATCATATGTCATTTGTCTGTCTCTATTTGACTTATTTCACTTAGCATAATTTCCTCTAGGTCCACCCATCCCGTCACAAATGACAAGACCTCATCTTATAACGTTTGTTTATTTTTGAGACAGAGAGAGACAGAGCATGAACGGGGGAGGGTCAGAGAGAGGGAGACACAGAATCCGAAACAGGCTCCAGGCTCCGAGCTGTCAGCACAGAGCCCGATGAGGGGCTCGAACTCACGGACTGCGAGATTGTGACCTGAGCCGAAGTCGGCCGCTCAACCAACTGAGCCACCCAGGCGCCCCACCTCATCTTTTATAGATGCATAATATTCCATTGTATGTTTGTGTGTTTGTGTGTATATATGTGTATGTATATATATATACCACATCTTCTTTTTCCATCCATCACTGGATGCTTAGATTGCTTTCATATTTTAGCAATTGTAAATAATGCTGCAATAAACATAAGGGTGCACATATCTTTTTGAATTCATGCTTTCATGTTTGGAGAGATAAATACCTATTAGAATTATTAACTTATATAGTATTTCTATTTTTAACCTTTTTGAGGAATCTCCCTTAACTAAGAAGGTGAAAGATCTGTACTCTGAAAATGGAAAACCCTGATGAAACAAATTGAAGATGACACAAACAGATTGGAAGATGTTCTATGTTCATGGATTGGAACAATTAATACTGTTAAAATCTCCATACTATTCAAAAAAAATCTACAGATTCAATGCAATCCTTATCAAAATCCCAATACTATTTTTGACAGAAATAGAACAAATACCAAGAGTGGCATGGAACCAGAGAAGATCCTAAATAGCCATCTTGACAAAGAACAAAGCTGGAGTTATCACAACTCCAGATTTCAAGATATACTACAAGCCTATACTAATAAAAACCGTATGGTATTGGCACAAAAGTAGACACATAGATGAATGGAACATGAAAGAAAGCCCAGAAATAAATGTATACTTACATGGTCAATTAATCTATAACAGAGGAAGCAAGAGTATGAAATGGAGAAATGAGTCTCTTCAATAAATTGTGCTAGGCAAACTAGACAGACAGATACATGCAAAAGAATGAAACTAGACCACTTTATTACACCATGTACAAAAATAAACTCAAAATAGATTAAGAGCCTAAATGTGAAACTTGAACCATAAAAATCCTACAAAAGAACATCTTTGACATTGACCATAGAACATTTTTCTAAGTGTGTTTCCCAAGGCAAGGAAAACAGAAGCAAAAATAAATTACTGAGACTACTTTACAAAATAAAAAGGTTTGCACAGCAAAGGAAACCATCAACAGAACAAAAAGGCAACCTACTGAATGGGAGAAGATATTTGCAAATAATATATTTGATAAGGGATTAAATCTAAAATATATAAAGAACTTATACAACTCAACACCAAAAAAATACATATATATGATTAAAAATGGGCAAAGGAGCTAAATAGACATTTTTCCAAAGAAGACATACAGATAGCCAACAGACACATGCAAAGATGTTCAACATCACTAATCATCAGGGAAATGCAAATCAAGCCTGAGATCACTTTACACCTGTGAGAATGGCTAGAATCAAAAAGATAAGAAATAACAAGTATTGGTGAGAATATGAAGGAAAAAAGTCCCCTCATGGTGGGAGCATAAACTGGTCCAGCAGAATGTATCACTTAATGAGAAAAAGAAGACAAGGCTTCTGCCTCAGCTCAAAAATATCAATTGTTGGGGCGCCTGGGAGGCTCAGTCAGTTAAGCGTCCAGCTCTTGGTTTCTGCTCAGGTCATGATCTCACAGGTTTGTGAGTTCGAGCTCCACATCGGGCTCCATGCTGACAGTGTGAAGAGTGCTTAGGATTCTCTCTCTCCCTCTCTCTCTGCGCGTCTCTCTCTCTCTCTCTTTCTCAAATAAACTTAAAAAAACTTTTTTTAAACATCAATTGTTTAACAGAAATGATATGGCAACACTAGATCAGCAAAGGAAAATAATACAATAAAAAGTCTAGTAACAAGGAAAAAGCTTTTACCAAATGGTTAAAATAAAACAATACGCAATTTTATTAATTTTGAGCTTGATCAAGACTTTTGAGTATTTTGTGCACTGTCCATTTAATAATGAACCAGCTAATCATGTGTTGCTCGACTGCAGTGGGCACACTTCTAACCAAAATAGTCACCTTCTTTGTGGTTTTCTAAAGTTTCAAATAGTTTAAGGTATAACGACAAGTTATAAACAGGTGGACAAATCTATAACTGGCAGTTTTTCAAACAATGTCCAACTATATTATGTCTTAACCATATTATATGACTGGAAATTGACATAATCTGATTCTACCCAGTATATAACGAAAGACATGTTCTGCATCTGTCAGAGAGGCTTGACGGACGAATTTAGGGCAGATGACCGTAAACTCTCAAAAGGTCTAGTCTCCTTCTAATTGAGACTAAGGACATTACTCATTTTATTCCACCTCACAGATACTGCATTTTCCACAATTTGCACATTTATGGCAATCATGCATCAGGCAAGTCTGTTGGCGCCATTTCTCCAACAGCAATTAGTCCCTTCAGGTCTCTGGGTCACATTTTAGTCATTCTCACAATATTTCAAACTTTTTCATGATTACTGTATTTATTATGGTCATTTGTGATCAGTCATCTTTGACTTTACCATAGTAATTGTTTCAGAGTGCCACAAACCATCTCATATAAGGCAGTGAACATTTTTGATGAATGCTTGTGTTCTGACTGCTCCACTGAAAGGCCATTCTGTCTCTCCCTCTGCTCGGGCCTCCCTATTCCCTGAGACACAACAATATTGAAATTCAGCCAACTAATAACCCTACAACAGCCTGTAAGTGTTCAAGTGAAAGGAAGAGTCCATCAGTACAGCAAACTTCACAGTTGTCTGATTTGAAGAAATCGCCAACACCTTCCCAGCCTTCAGCAACCACCACCCTGATCACTCGACAGCCACCAACAATGAGCCAAGACCCTCCACCAGCAAAAAGATTGTAACTCTCTCAAAGTTCAGATGATGACTAGCATTTTTTAGCAATAAAGTATTTTTTAATTAACATATGCACTTTTTTTTAGACATAATGCTATTATGTACTTAAGAGACTACAGTACAGTGTAAATATAACTTTTATGTTCACTGGGAAACCAGAAAAATAATCGGACTCACTTTATTACAATATTCACTTCGAAGTAGATATCTGGAACCAAACCCACAGTATCTGTGAGGTATGCCTGTATTAACTTGAGTTCTACTCCAACTGTGTTCTGGGGAAAATGTTTTAATAGATCTTATTTAATTGTAGCATAATGAAAATGGCCTTTTACTCAGATTCAAACATGAACTAGATGATACAGATGAAAGTTATAATCTTGAACACTTCTGAGGCAGGCTTCTGCATTCAGAAAAAATGTTTTAAATCCCATTTTAAAGATGAAGGAACTTGAGTTGAAAGAAGAAATTACATAGAAAAATTAGTCTGAAAACCTCACTTTCAATAAGAGCACAAATTTGTCCAGTCTACTGTATTATGTATTGTTTCCTAATTCATTCCATGGCAATACTTTGCTGTACTACTTTAGCTTAGAAAAGCATTAATAAAATTAGTCAATAATGAGGTAGCACATAAGGACAGGCATTCAGTATCATCCATTTGAATTATGACAATCAGAATTCTCCTTGACCAGTCTTCTCAAGTCCTTGAACATAGGGTTCATGTAATTCATCCTGAGCCTGTATCTCCTGTGTTTATTTCTCTTAAGAGAATCCTGTAAAATGGTTAAGACTATTACAAGAACTAAAGTTAACTTTCCTTTCATCTAAAAGTGGGAGCCATTTCCTCCCCTCTCTCATGACTTGGGCTTCCATTCTTGAAAATGACCCACTTGCCCTGCTAGATTACTTGACTTATGTTGCCCTATCAGAAGGGACAGGTTGGTTGATAAAAGGATATATACAAAAATCTTTCAAACATGTTTTGGGTTTTTTGCCATTTGTCCTTTTTTAAGTTCTTGTATGTTAAAAAAAATCTTTGCTGGGTAATTCTGCATTGTTTCAATGTGTGAAATTCTAAAGAGATTCAAAGGAAGAAAACATTGTATTTCATATCAGATCAATAAGGAACCACCTAGCTTTGGACTATAAAAAAGCACTTTGGGTTACCTGTTCTACCCTTTCCTTGTAATGGCCAAGAATCTCTGAAGAATGATGGTCCCAACTTTTACTTCCTCATCCACCTATCTTACAGAAGTGACTTTCACCTGCAGTTTTGATTACATAACAAGGGCACCTAGAAACAATGACATAAGGGTAAGAGACTAAAGCTGCTGAAATCTTGAACACACTTACCCATGTGTCCTGAAATAGATCAGTATAGTACAGAGAGAGCTTAGCAGACACGACCACTTCCACTTTAGAATTGAACTCAGCAAAACTCGCCTGCTCTTGAGTGCTATTTACCTTTGCTTTTACAACTCACATCCTGCCAGAATAAGGTTTTTCTGGAATTAGGTTGTGGTGATCATTATCTAGGTATTGGAAATCTTTGGTTACACAGAAGATTTTGAAATGGGATCTGACCTTTATGTTCTTCAAACCATTCAAAGGTAACAGAAAGAGTATAGCTAACAAATAATAATTAAGAGTACTAAACTCTATTATCTATCATTAATTTTTGGGTGCTAAAAAAATCAAGTGAGTACATTTAAAGATCAAACTGGATTTAGTCAAGGATTCTTGAATCAGGCAGCATCTCATCTAGCAAATAGAAAGGAGCTTCAAGGGGCTGTACAAAATCCAACTCCTTTATAGGCAGTAGAGGGGCAGTGACAAAGAAAAAGTAGAATTACCTCACCTCCAGAAGATGGAAAGGGTCTATCACATGGATTACCTCACTAGTGTTGACCAGAAAATCACGGACTGACTGGTCAAGATTACATTCCTAGGAGGCACTAAAACTACCATCAGGTTAGGTATTAAGTCCTGGTTTGTTGATTTGGGACTTAGTACAAATTACTCCATTTGAGGACTGTTGTTCCTTTTTCAACACATGTATCTGTATATATTATCCTTACTATAATCCCATGACATGAGTATACTAAATATGACTATCTACACTACATAGGCAGGTCTAAAGTTACATGCATGGTGTGAAGAAGTGGTAAGCCCCAGTCTTCGTATTTCTTTTCCTCTTCACTATTTCTTTTTGATTCTTGTATTACAATTTCTTGTTTTGGTTCCTATATTTCCATGGCTCAGTGCAGGCCATGTAGGGTTAAAATGCTGAATTCATTGTTTCAATAGAAAGCACTCTACCCAGTACAGATGAGTTTTGACTGAATTATTTATACAACCAACAAGATTCATTCACTTCTGTTTATTGTCTTTGTGTCCCTACAAGAATATCTGTTAGTACTTTTCTGCCTGTTATAACAGTTTCTATCTCTAACAGTGAGAATCTATGCCTTTTTATAAAATCCCAATCCTTCCTTCAAACCAGTATCTTTCAAAACCTTTTTTGAAAATGTTATTTCTTGTCCATAGGCAATGAGATTGCACCGAAAATACATTGTTGACTTTCCAAAGCTGACTCTCCACTGAAATATAGATCAGATTTGTCCCTAAAGGGACTCCATTTCTATCTTGGGAAATAGAAATTAAAGAGAAAGTGAGAAGCAAGCTTTTAAAAATCCACAGGATTAAATAATTCAAGTGAAAAAGAGATCTTATCTACTACAAATCCCAATTAAACACATCGATTTCCACTTGGAATGATTGTGTCTTCAAACAAAGCTCTTATCTGAATGAACACAAAAGGAAAATGTTTTACCTCCTCTTATACTCAGGAGCGGAAAACATTTAGCTGAGAGGATTGGGTGGAAGTGTTGGGTCTCTGAAACTAAAATACAATAAATGCATATGCACATAAAAACTGGGAATTTACATTGCAATTAATTTTATTCTCTTCTTTTTTCATAAAGAACCTAAACATTCTTCAGATTTCTTAGGCTTTATAGAGAATCAGTGCTCTTACTACATCAAAACCTACCATGGGGCACCTGGGTGGTTCAGTGTGTTAAGCATCCAGCTCTTGGTTTCAGCTCAGGTCATGAGAGAGTCCCATGGCGGGCTCTGTGCTGGGCATGGAACCTGCTTGAGAATCTCTCCCACTCTCTCTGCCCCTCCCCCAACTCTTTAAACAAGAAAAAAAAACCTATCAGATTTTTAAGATGAATTTAAATCTTTGGATCATGGAAAGTAATAGCAGGAGGAGTTGAGCCATGAGCAAACACTCAAATTTTAATGGCACTTTAATATTTTCTTTCTTAAAATCATGTATTTGCCCATTCTAACCAAGTTACCCCATAGCCATTGCATTGACCGTGGCCTTCACAGATGGCAAGACAGCAGTAGCTTTTCAAATAATGTCTTCTAATCTATGCCTTTATTAAATGTACAATTGTTCCAATACTTTTCCTTTTAGCATTGACAGTAAGCCTTTTCAGGCTTCTCTCTCTTACCTCCCCCCACCTTCATTTTCCTTCTACTCTTTACAGATTCTTATTGAAATATTTTAGTTGCCCAAAGTATCCCTATTAGGGAAGACTTTAATGCAATTAATTAAAAATGGTAACTTGAAAAAAAAAGGCTTTTTAAAAAAATAAATAACAGGCAGCATTTTCTGTTTTACCCTGAATTTAAAGAAATCCCCTTTCTGTAACAGCATTTCAGGATTTTGGCAGTTCATCTTCCAGTTACATTTAAAATTTAAAGGGAGAAATATTCATCTTTAATGAGATAGCATGGAAGCACTTCTGTGTAATCAAAAAGGAATTCATTTGTAAATGTGGAACTTGTTTGACAGAATGGAAAATTTTAACAAAGCAGGTTTGACCTGTAAAAAAAAAAAGAACCACCCAATCCTTCTGAAATATCTTCTAAAAATGCACACACTGCATTAACCATAGAGCTCAAACATGCCCTGAGCACAGAGACTGAGAATACTAACTTACAGCTATAGAGCTTATGGAAGAAGTTCCACATTTTCTGCTGGAAAATTCACTCTGGGGGTCAGGAAGACCTATTCCAATCCCTACCTTGTTAAAAATCTCTGACACTGGGCAACTCTCTTTAATAAAGAGCTGGCTCAGTTTCTTTACACACACACACACACACACACACACACACACACACACACACACACACAAAGTGGCAGACATTCTGCTTTCGATGGTTGCTTCTGACTCTATCATTCTTATATTCATAAATTTGATGGATGTACAATTGCCTTCAGGTCTAATAAATCTACCAGATCTGAAAACTGAAGTTCTGGTTTAAAAAAAATGCAGTCAGTCTGTAAGAAGAGTTTGGAGCTCTAGGGACAAATTTAAAAGTAGGAAATATATATTTAATATTGTTCCTTTCTTCCAAGTGGCCATTTTGTTTATTCAACAAGTACTCCTCCAGGTCATCTACTGAAGATACCAAGTTGAATAAAACACAATTCCTACTCTTCATCATGTCACTGTCTAGTGTAAGGGAAATAGAAATGAAAACAAATTATGGCAACAATATGATAAAGTGCTGTACCCAAAGTATGAACCAGCAACAGAGATAAAACCATTTCCCTTCCCAGAGACAACATGGAAGACATTCTAGAAAAGTTGACAGTATTATATAATGATTAAAAGTGTGGACTCTGGAGTCAGACAACGTGGGTTCAAATCATAGTTTCACTATTTATGAGGTGGGTAACCTTGGACTAGTCATAAAACCTCTCTGTGCCTCAGTCTCCTCTTCTATAATGGGGGCAATAATAGTACTTACCTCATAGAGTAGTTATGACAATTAAATGAATAAAAATATGTATGAGATCTTAGAACAATACCTTGTTCATACTAAGCACACATAACCATTAGGCCATATTAGTATTATTTTGATAAATTATAAGCTGTTGGCTAGGAAGAAAAGTATGAGGGGCACTTTGGGCAAGGGGAGAAATATGTATAAAGTGGACTTTTATGTAAAGAAAATGAAAGGAGCAGTCAGGAAATTTCTAAGAGTTCAACATAGCTGGAGTGGGGAAAGATGGGGCCAGAGGAAAGGACAGGGCCATTTCATGAAGCCTTTATCCAAGAGTTTTGAGCACTTATCATTGAAAAATTTTAAAGGTAGAAAATATTTATCTGAGGTCCTGTGACAATTCTTATAGGTGTAAAACTGTAGGTTTTAGATTTAAGAATTCTTTTAATCTATGTTTTAAATTTAGAGGTAGATAGTAATTTCAATAGCTTGTGCTGCTAAGTGCATGATTAGATTAGCAGTTTCCATTTTCTCAAACAGTAAAACCTAAATGGTTAACTTTCTATTTTAGTATTGCTTCAAGGCTTCTGTTTTAAATCTCAGAAAATAAGGTTGCAAACAATAAATACAGCCTGTGTTTATGTGCCCCAATATTTCATTCATGTACCAACTTTATTTCCCATTCATTTCTGCAAGTTTCTTTCTGTGAGAGCATCTATGTTAGTTACAGAAACACATAGCTTGGGGGGCACCTTGGGGGCTCAGTTGGTTAAGCGCCTGACTCCAGCTCAGGTCATGATCTCATGGTTGTTTGAGCCCCATGACAGGCTCTGTGATGACAGCTCAGAGCCTCGAGCTTGCTTCAGATTCTGTGTCTCTGTCTCTCTCTGCCCCTCTCCAACTTGTGTTCTCTCTCTCTCCCTCTCTCTCTCAAAAATAAATAAACATTATTTCTTTCTCAAAAAAATTTTTTACATAGCTTGGTATCAGGAAATCACTCAAAAATGATCATAGGAAAAATTTTAACTTAACACAGTTCTTAAATAATAACCCAGATACAGGCCCTAAAGAACTGTGGGTTCTGGGGTGTAATTGTGAGATTTATTCTCTAATGTGTTATCTTATCAATACTTCACATTTAGGATAGAATTAGATCACATTGAATGTTATCAGATTTTTACTTCGTCAAGAAATAAAAGCACCTGGCTAATACTCATGAAATAATCCAGGAATTCTTTTGACACATCTAAAAATATCTTCAAGTCATAAATAAGAATAAACCTTATTTGGAAGGTGGTTAAACACAAATCAGTATTCTAGGGAAAAGAATAAAAGGTAAGATCTGTTTCCAAGTGCTTTGGAATCTAAAAGCCAAGAACAAAGACTAAGCAAGAAGATGTTCCTGAATATTTGAGATGATGCTATCTAGTTGATTAAGACTAGATAATCTAGCAATCTAGTTGATTAAGACTATCTAGACTCATGTTGCCAAGCAGCAAAGAAGCCCCCCCATCAAAAAATAATAATAATACTTGAAAACAGATGCTGTGTGTTTGTATAAATGTATAAAATCCTTGTAGATCTATCACTTGGAAAATGCAATGGAGTCTATTGCTCCTTCACCACATATTCTGTGAGAGAGCAAGGTCTCATTTATAAATAGGCTCCAAAAAATCCACAGTTGATAAAAGCTCTACAGTGGCCCCAATACCTGTTTCACACTGTTTTACATGTTTACTGTAGTCACACACACACACACACACACACACACACACACAATTTGCTTGCTATTTATCATTCTAAATGCCCAGATTATATGTTCACACCACCTTTGTGCCGGGCTAGATATGGTTCTCAGAACTTGATATTACAGGGAGATCTCTAGAAGGAAATAAGGAACAGATAAGTACTGTTTGCCCCAGACCAGAAGTTCTCAAATACGTTGGCCTCAGGACCAGTTCAGATTCTTAATAATCATTAAAGACCATAAAAAGCTGTGGTTTTGTGGGATATGTCTAGGATATGTACCATATAAGAAGTTTTAGTTGCACTTTTTAAATAACTTTTTCAGAAATAGTAGTAGACTTTAACATGCTATCAGAAATATTTTTTATGAAAAATAGCTTTATTTTAAAAACATAGAAACAGTGAGAAGAGAAGCACTCTTTTACATCTTTGCAAATGTATTTTAATAAATAAACAACAGTAGTCTTCGGTCAAGCCTTTCAATCTATTACACCATGTTCTCTCAGTTAAAGGATATGAAGAAAATCTTATACAGATATTTAGTTGGAAAAAGGAGGAGTATTTTTAAGTGTATTCATTTATTTTGAGAAAGAGAGAGCATGAGCAGGGGAGGGGCAGAGAGAAGGAGAGAGAGAGAGAATTCAAAGCAGGCTATGCACTCTAAGTGCGGAGCCCGATGCCAAGCTCAAACCCACATATGCAAGAGCACGACCTGAGCTGAAATCAAGAGTCAGACGCTTAACCAACTGAGCCACCCAGGCTCCCCAAAAGAAGACAGGAGTATTTTAATAGCCTTTTCAGATATCTTTGTATATTACATTTTTATACTATATCCCAACTTATCTGTAATTTCTTAAAGTTTAATTGCAATTTCAAATTTAGAATCTTATCGATGACCTTTTCAGACGCTGTTACATTAAAATTGCTAAATGGGTCTTTTACCCACACATGATTTTTGTTTACCATGTCTTCGTCATTTGAAAAATACTGTTTCACTGAGTTATGCCAATCTTTCAAAAGTTGACACCTTTCATTACACACAAAAAAAAATCATTTCTATTAATATTACCACAGGCTAGTAGTAATATTAATCTATATACACAATTGAATATTCAGTCATAAAAAAGAATGAAACCTTGCCATTTGCAACAACATGCATGGAGCTAGAGAGTACTATGCTAAGCAAAATAAATCAGTCAGACAAAGACAAATACCACCACATGATTTCACTCATATATGGAACTTAATAGGCAAAAAAACAAAAAAACAAAAAAACAAGCAAAGTAGGGGGATGGGTGAAATAGGTGATGGGCTAGTGGAGTGCACTAGTTGTGAGGAGCACTGGGTGATGTATGGAATTGTTGATCACTATATTGTACATCTGAAACTAACATAACACTATATGTTAACTAACTGGTATTAAAATAAAAACTTTAGAATTATATATTACCAGTGATCTCATCAGAAAAGCTTTTCAAGTATTGGGAAACTTTGAAGCTCACACTGGCAAATACAAGCTTTCCAAAATTCTATTTTTCACTTGAAAGTTCGAATTTTATCATTGGCATGAGTTGTTTACTGAGGAAACATACTTCATTCATTTTCGTGAAAATGGCTGTCCACCAAAAGCATGCGTATGAATAACCGTACTTTGTCCTTCTTTCAAGTAAGATGGTGATCCTTAATAAGTGGGCAGTTCAGCATGCAGCTTAAATAATCACAAGTGTGTGTTTTTTTTTTCTCAGACAACCATCATACTTCGGTATGCAACAGGAGTGCTTCACATATTCATTCCATTTTTACCACAAAATATTAAAAGAAAAAACATGTACTCATGGATCAAAATTTAATAAAATAATTAATTTTTACTGCTTTATTTTTCCTTTTAATAACCCATGTGTGATAGCATAAAAATATAGTTTAATACCAGCAGTTTTATTGTTCCTTTTGCGACACAGGTGCACAGTGAAAATGGCAAATAATTAGTATCATTCATAGTAAGTAAGCTTAACCTCACGAACCTTTGACAAGGGTCTCAGTGACCCCAAAGGGTCTGCAGACTGCATTTTAAGAATAGCTGTCCTAGCCCTCCTATTCTTTGCATGATTCCTGTGACCTCAAATCTCCCCTAGTCTTTCCTTGTATGTCTCCTCTCTATTTACAAACTCTACCAAGCTTGAAAATGATAGCAGCCAATCCTAGCTATCTCTTCTGCCTGAAATCCAGCTAATAAGCTGGATATATCCTACTCTAATTGCTAGCAAGTAGATCATCAAATTGATCAATAGATTAATGGTCAGGGCTATTTTGACATCTAACACACTTAGTTTTGCAGAAAGTATAAAACTAACCCATGCCAAGAAAAAGATTAAAGTTTCCATTTCTGGTATATATCTGAAAGAAGAGAAGGCAGAATCTCAAAGAAGTATTTGCACGCCCATGTTCATAGCAGCACTATTCACAATGGCCAGAAGGTGAAAGTAATCCACATGTCCATGTGCTGAAGAATGGATCAACATAATGTGCTATATACATACAATGAAATAATTAAAAAGCCTTTATGAGGAAGGAAATTCTGTCATATGCTACAACATGGATTAACCTTGAGGACTCTATGCTAAGTAAAATGAAAAAGAATACTGATGCATACACATAAAAAACAAATACTGTATGATTCCATTTATATGAGGCATCTAAAAGTAGTCCAATTCACTAAAATAGAAAGTGGAATGGTGGTTACCAGGAGCCAGGGGAAAGAGAAGTGGGAAGTTGTTTGGTGCATCTAAAATTTCAGATTTGCAAGATGAAAAAGTTCTAGTGATCTGTTTCATCACTACATTGTAAGAATACTTAACGGCATTAAATTTTACACTAAAAAATGGTTTAGATGATAACTTTTATGTATTTTTACCACTATAAAAAATCATGTCTATTTCTGTATACCAGCCTATGTATATAATGTGCAGCCTATGTTTCCATTTGTATAAAGTACTGAAGGAGGCAAAACTGATCTAAAGTCTTTTAAAATG
This sequence comes from Prionailurus bengalensis, assembly GCF_016509475.1. Taxonomy (NCBI): domain Eukaryota; kingdom Metazoa; phylum Chordata; class Mammalia; order Carnivora; family Felidae; genus Prionailurus; species Prionailurus bengalensis. The sequence continues at coordinate 72,166,143 of NC_057354.1, forward strand.
TATACTTAGACAATAGAAGTATAAAGAAAAGTACAGAAGTGATTATCTATAAGGTCAGAATCAAGGTTACTTTTAGTGTGGGGAGAGGGGCTTACTGGTTCACAAACTCAGGAGTTTCTCTGGTAAAACTTGAAAGTGACCCCATACACAGAGGGCAAGGAGACACCAAAGAAACATACTCAATAAGCAAGAGAACTTATACAGAACATACTCAATAAGCAAGAAAACTTATAAGAGGCTTGTCATGTGTAGCTGTCGAGTTTATATAGAGCTCTTACTGGGGTTCAGTCATGTAATCCACTGTTCTCTCAAGGTCATGTCCTTTAAAATGGCTCCCACTGTAGGAATGGTGAGCATAGCATGCATTCCAAGGACAGAAGAAAGGAGTAAGGAGCCTCTGACTGCCCAGGTTTAGCTCGAAGGACAACCAGTGGTCATGTCCTCCTGATGATGTCTTCATCAGGACCGTGATCAGGACAGGACAGAAGAGTACCTTCTTGTGATGTTCTATTTCACAGTGTTTGTAGTAGAGACAGAAGTATTTATATTATGCCAATTTGATAAGGGTAAATCTATGTGTCAATACATTTTACTGTATGTATGTTATTTTTTTACCATAACAAAAATAATTTAAGAAAGAAGAAAATTGATATACTAAGACGATTTATGTTTTCTGTATTCACATAATTTCAAGTAGCCAAGCTGGAGAACTCAGGTCTCTAGACTAGAAGTCCCATTTTAGTAGCTACTTATAGAAATAAAACTTGAGTCATGGGCAATAGGGTCTGAAAGTATTAGACTTGGGAAAGATCTTAACAACGTGTAAGTAAAGATAATCCAAAATACAATTCACAGAAGTCAAACAATAGCTCAGACCAACAAGCACTGGCTAGATATATAAAATGTGCAGACCCTACACTAGATACTGAAAATAGAGAAATAAATGAGACATAATCCCAGCACTCAAGAGTTTTATAGTATAAGGAGACAGACAGACATGTCGACATATCATTGTTATACAGTGTGGTCAGAATTATGACACAAGCATGATGTGAAAGCACAGCTGGCAGATCTTGGCATATGTTGGGGTGGGAGGTGGGAACTGGATTGTGGGGGCCTCAAGGTCTCCTACTCCGTGATCCACAATTATAAATGATAAGCCAAAAAGGAAAAGAGTCGGAAGGGTCTTTAAGGCAAAGAAGATAACCTCACTAGAGCTGAAATAAAGAAAACCTGCAGTGTTATTCATACTGAAGAATTCATGAAATGTGAGATGGCAATTGGAGAAGACGAATCCAGAGGTAAGTAGAGGCCATAATGTGCAGGACCTCACAGCACATTTGAGATGATCTCTTTCTCCCTGCCAGGTCACAGGTTACCATCTCATAAGCAACAGGCAACATCATGCCAAGAACTAGTTATGAAGTCTTGGATATGTCATTTCCACTGTCAGGGCCTTGGATTCTTTATTTGTCCAAAGGGGAATTTGAACTGGATGGACTCTGACATTAGTTACTCCCAGATCTGCTTCTGAAGTTTTACCAAGCAGTGTCAAAGTTAGGATTAAGCTCATTATTAAAACACTTCTGTTGAAAAAAGAAAATAAAGAAATTAAGAGATCCATTCTGTACATCTCACAGAAAACTGAAAATGTCTTATCAACTTTAGAATTACTAAAAGCAAATCAAAATATGTAACGTTCAAAATGCCTCAGATGTAGTGACAGTATTTCTTGAGCTCTTACTTTTTGCCAAATACTTGACATATATTACCTCACTAATCGTCAACAATTTTTACAATTGGCCTTACGGTCTTCATTTTAAATATGAGTAATCAAAGGTTTGATACATTTTTAAAATATGCAAACTCCACGGCAAGCAGGTGGCAGAACTGATGTTAAGCAGATCTGTCTGCCCTAAAGCTAATTTTTTCCTTGAGTTTCTAATACATTAACATTCCCATCTAAGTAAATGAAAAGAACATGCTATTTCTCAAGAATTCATATATAAAATTTATGTAAAATCCAGTATTTCACTTCTCAATTCTGTATAATGTTTATGGTTCACTTTGCGTGCTTAGAAAAACAGGAAAACATGACAATGGTAGCTTTCAGCAACTGAATTACTGTTTATCCAGCAATTATCTGTTCAGAATAAATGAAATTGTATTTACAACTGCCCAGGCTGTATCCAAAATGCTTTCAAGCAGTCACTCTAAGTTTATTCATATGTTGAAATAAGCACTGAAATACTAACAAAGAAAGAGAGGAAGATAATACTAAGATTAAATTAAGAGGCTCCTTAAAATGACAATCCACAAGGAAGTCACAGACATTAACAGATCCTGATTTCTCAAGGAGTATTTCAGAGAAAGTAAAACACACATCTTCATGCCTTGGTTGTTTCTATTGAACAGAAAAACAGATAATAAAATAATCAAGATCATCCCAATGATTATTCGCAGGAAATGTGATTGTTTGGTCCATTCATTCATTTACCCCACCTTTAAATCTTTCTTCCTATGAGGAAAACCTACAAATTTTTTTCCACCCAAATCTAACAAATACTTAATTCTATGGTGAGCTTTTTCATTTCCTAACCAGCTAAAGGCATAGGATGAGCATGACAGCAGGAAGAATACTAAATGATGGAACAAGACCCAGGAGACATGAAATGCATGAAACAGTTAAACCTTAATATAACAGCACTTCTCGAACTTGAGTGTCATCAGAGTCCCCTGCAAAGCTTGTTGAAGCACAGGTTACTCGACCTTACTCCACAGTATTTGATTCAGTAGGTCCAGGCAGAGCCCAAGAACTTGCATTTCTATTACTTTCCCTGGTAATAAACTCTAAGCACATCTTCTCAGCATGCTTGGATTTGGAAGTGCAATTCCATGTGCAACTGTAACCAATAAGCAGCTCCACTGCTGACAGAGAATTATCCTGCAGGTGTGTGGTAGACAGTTAATAAACAAACTTTTTTAGTTATTTGCTAAATGTAAAACTAATTTTTAAATGTTTATTTATTTTTAGAGAGGGAGTGTGTGATAGAGCAGGAGATGGGCAGAGAGAGAGAGAGAAACAGACAGAAAATCTGAAGTAGGCTCCATGCTGACAGCAGAAACCCTTTTGCATAAGTCAAACCAACAAACCATGAGATCATGACTTGAGTCGAAGTTGGACACTTAACAAACTTAGCCACCCAGACACCCCCAAATTATTCAAACTTGAATGGCTGGTAAGATTAACTGATAGTGTAAGCTTAGCCAAAATTCTAAGTTTGATTTTTTTTGCTATAAATATATAATAAAAAACCATAGCATCTATTGAGAAATTGTTATATGCTCAGAACTCTGCTACATATTTTCCTTTATATACAGTATTTCATTTAATCTTCATTAAAAATCTAATACGTGAAAGCCATTACTATTGTTATCCCCAGTTTATAGTAACTGTGCTTGGAGAGATTCTATCACTTGCCCAGGTTCATACTGTTTGGAAGTGATGAAAGCAAGCTTTGACCCAGGTATTCTGCCTCCAGAGTTGGAGCTCTATTCATACTCTATGACCTCCTGAGTAAATGACACTGTGTCTTTCAGCAATGAAATTATAACCCCAAACTCTAAACCAAAATGTGAAACTCTTAACTCTAAAACCAAAATGTGAAATAATTTATGAGACAAACATAAGCCCAAGTTGGCACAGGATACCAAAAATGCTGAGCCACAAGAATGTGTCATGGTTAGGCCTCTGTAAATTTTAAAAAACAATGCATGGAACTGGTATCGTCATCTTTGAAAGATTTTCTCCATTTTGACTGAAATTTAAAATTCTACTTTAGATAGAACTCAAGTATGAGAACAAAATGGTCCCTGAGCAATGGATTCAGGAAATGCTTCTAAGGGCATAGAAAACTCAGCCATGTTCAAGATACTTAAAAGCCTGTGTGTAGTGTTTCAAGGGAAAAGCTAAAGTATCAGCAAGTGGATGTAGCACAAAGACATGGCATCCAAAGCTAGACATAATCAGGAATCCAGGCAAAAGACAGGTATCATCAAGAAGGTATATGGGGCGCCTGGGTGGCGCAGTCGGTTAAGCGTCCGACTTCAGCCAGGTCACCATCTCGCGGTCCGTGAGTTCGAGCCCCGCGTCAGGCTCTGGGCTGATGGCTCAGAGCCTGGAGCCTGTTTCTGATTCTGTGTCTCCCTCTCTCTCTGCCCCTCCCCCGTTCATGCTCTGTCTCTCTCTGTCCCAAAAATAAAATAAACGTTGAAAAAAAAAATTAAAAAAAAAAAAAGAAGGTATATACACATCTATTTCATCTGCATTGTCAGGGGAGTAAAACAGAAGAGCAGGACTTAAAAAAAAAAAAAGAAAGAAAGAAAGAAAGAAAGAAAGAAATCTTGACTTAGGAACTAGAACCCAGAGATAAACTATGACTCAGGAGGAAGTGATAGGAAATACCACTGATCATAATTAGAGGGACTGAATTCCAGGCAAAGTGAAAGAATAAGATTTATAAATATCTACCTAGGAATTTATTGGCAGGCACTACAGATGCTAATTTGGGTTAGGGAAAACAACAAAGTATTAGAGTTGAATCTTTCCAGATTAGAGACACAAAACAAAGTCAAAAACATAATTTTCGTACAATCAGCTGGCAAGTAATCTACTGTGGGACTGAACTTTTACAGCCATCTGTGGAAATTTAGAAGATGGCAGAACCTAGAAACATGATAGAGATATTGACACTCTAAATTTGCAAGTAAAAGGATATTGTAAATGATCCAGATCCTTCTATGGAGTTGGAGTACAAAAGGATTGCTATGGCAGAAAGTGTATGTGAAGGTCATTAAGAATTAAATTGAACCCAACTTTTCAAGCTCCCAAATATGAAATGAAGTATTTTCTGAATCCAATGCAGGGAGAACAATATAACAAAGACAGCAATTACAAAAATCAGGTTTGCAAAGATTTTGAATCTTTTTTTTAATGTCTATTTTGAGAGAGAGAGAGAGAGTGCATGAGTAGGGAAGGGACAGAGAGACAGGGAGAGAATCCCAAACAGGTTCCACACTCAGCATGGAGACTGGTGCAGGGCTTGATCTAAAGACAATGAAATCATGACTTGAGCCAAAATCAAGAGCTGAACCCTTAACCTACTGAGCTGTCTGTCACCCCAAGATTTTGAATTTTTAGAACTAAGCTCCTCATGTTGGCTTTGGAGTTACAAAAAAAGTAAGTTTCTTTTCTCTCTTCTTAGAGGGAAAGCTAGGGAAAGACATTATAAAAATATTTCAATGATTTCTATCACACATGTAGAAGCTCAATAAAAAACCTATGTGAAAATTATTGGGATTAATAAATGCATATTCATAGCCACAGCAGACTTTGTTAATTATGATAAAAAATAATTCTCTAGAGTATTTAAAAAATACTCCCACTTACAGTGTTGTATACCAGTACTTAGCTTTTTAAAAAATACAAGAGATTTAGTCTTCAAAAAGTAGAATTTCACAGCTTCTTACTAGACATGTCTCCTTAGGCAAAGGAAACAAAAGCAAAAATTAACTATTGGGACCTCATCAAGATAAAAAGCTTCTGAAATCATTGTTGCACTATACGCTAACTATTTTGGATATAAATTTTTAAAAGTAAAAAGTAAAATTTTAAAAAAAAGCTTCTGCACAACGAAGGAAGCAATCAACAAAACTAAAAGGCAAATGATGAAATGAGGTAAGATATTTGCAAATGACATATCAGATAAAGGGTAAGTATCTAAAATCTAAAAAGAACTTATCAAACCCAACATTTAAAGAACGAGTGAAGAAATGGGCAGATAAATAGACTCTTTTCCAAAGATGACATCCAGATGGCTAACAGACACACAAAATGATGTTCAATATCACTCATAATCAGGGAAGTATAAATCAAATCACAATGAGATATTACCTCACACCTGTCAGAATGGCTAAAATTAACAACTCGGGAAACAACAGATGTTGGTGAGGATGTGGAGAAAGGGGAACCCTGTTACACTGTTGGTGGGAATGCAAACTGGTGCAGTCACTCTGGAAAGCAGTATGGAGGTTCCTGAAAAAATTAAAAATAGAACTACCCTATGACCCAGCAATTGTACTACTAGGTATTTATCTAAAGGATACAAAAATTGCTGATTCTAAGGGACACATGTACCTCAATGTTTATAGCAGTACTATCAACAATAGCCAAAATATGGAAAGTGTCCATCAACTGATGAATGGATAAAGAAGATGTGTATGTATATATGTATGTGTGTCTGTGTGTGTCTATACACACACAGACACACACACACAATGGAATATTACTTGGTGATCAAAAAGTGAAAACTTGCCATTTGCTACAATGTGGATGGAACTAAAGTGCATTATGCTAAGCGAAATAAGTCAGGCAGAGAAAGACAAATGTCATATGATTTCGCTCATATGTGGAATTTTAAAAACACAACATATGACCCAAGGATAATGGAAGAAAAAGTTAAATAAAACCAGAGAGGGAGTAAAACCATAAGAGACTCTTAAATACAGAGAACAAACTGAAGGTTGCTGGAGGGGAAGTGGGTGGAGGGATGGGCTAAATGAGTGATGAGCATTAAGGAGGGCACTTACTGGGATGACCACTGGGTGGTATATGTGTGTGATGAATTACTGGGTTCTACTCCTAAAACCAAGACTATACCATATGTTAACTGACTTTGATTTAAATAAATTTCTTTAAAAATTAAAAAACAGGAAAATCAAAACTTTTAGAACTGAAACATAAAAAATAAATAATAATAAAGAGTAGAATTTCAAGTAAATGATCTTGGTCAAGATTATCTATGAATAATTTATATATATTGTTTAAAGTATAACAAATATCAGTTAGTATTTGATGAAACTGCTCATCACCCCAAGATCTTCTGACATCAATGACTTAACCTAGGAAATTCTAAATTTAGTAAAGGGATATCAATTCGATAGTGCAACATGAGAAGGTTTTCCAGAATCTCCTAGAAGATTACTGCTTCTAGGAAAATGGATTAAACATCCTTTTCCCTATTTCCTCTGCCAAGCAAAACTAAAACTTGAAATACTATAGATTAAACAAACATAAGAAAATTCTGAAAGGTAAAGAGAAGAAGGCAGAATGGCTAGTGACTTTTGGATCCCAAGGAACAACACAGTAGTTCATTTCCTGGGTTTTCTCTGTTTCTCATATTAACCAGAGGTGGAGCTAAAGAAGCTGGTAACCCAGAAATACCTTCAGACACAGAATTCACTCCCTCAAGAAAACCTACAACAAAAGTTTGTTCTATCTAGTCAAAGGACAAAGAGAGATCTAGCAAAATTTCTTTTTCAATCTTTTTTTTTAATGTATATTTTTGAGAGAGAGAGAGAGTGTGTATGTGTGCACAAGCAGGGAAAGGGAAGATAGAGAGAAGGAGACATAGAATCCAAAGCAGGCTCCAGTCTCTGAGCTGTCAGTGCAGAGCCCAGTGCAGGGCTCAAACTCATGAACTGTGAGATCGTAACATGAGCCAAAGTCAGATGCTTAACCAACTGAGCCATCAAGGCACCCCTCTTTTTCAATCTTTTAGCAAATAACCACTCTACTATAAAAAAAATACCAACAGAAAAATACTCTAGCCCCATTCCCACCACCACCACTAGAGACTAGGTGAATAGCCTAGACTTCATCCCTTGTGAGGCTGGGAAGAGAAACGCCTACCAAACTCATTGGGACAGTGAGACAGTCTAGGAAGACCTTAGACTTCTACCTTCATCAGGCTGTAACAAGGCATTCCAACCATCACCAATCCCTCCACCTCCTTCATGGCCATGTCATAGGAAGCTGAAGGGAAAGCCAAGACTTTCATCCCTTCCAAACAGTACGATGACTCCTCTTCCTGCAGTGTCAGTGACAATCACATGAATAAGCAGAATCCTACTTCAACCCAGAAGTAATAAAAAGTCCCCTAAGATGGATACCAATGGGAACCCAAACTTCTACCTTGCCTGGCAATAATGAGACAATGCACGTACTTTTCCTGTTGGAACAAGAAAGTGTGAGAAACAGGCAAACAAGACAGGTGTATATAAAATCTAGATCCTCAAAATAAAATACCTAAAAAATACAGGTTTTAATTGAAAATCACTATCACACCAAGAAGGTATCAAACTGAATGAAACAAAGAAACAAACAAGAAAGACAATGAACTGATGCTAACATCAAGGTAAAAGAGCAGTTAAATTATCTGAAACATAGTTTAAAGCAGCCATTATAAAAATGAATAATTGTGAAATATATTTAAAGTCTCAGCATAGAAATAGAAAATTACAACAAAGAAACAGAATATATAAAGTGGATAGGCTCAACAGCAGAAAGGAGAGGCCAGAGGAAAGAATAAACTAGAAGGTAGATTAATAAAATTACTCATTCTGAATGGAGAAAAAAAATCGACTGAGAAAAGCCTTGGGGACCTATGAGATTATGCCAAAATATCTCTGCATTCATTCAACCAAGTAGCAGATAAAGAGAGAAAAATGCAGGATTGAAAAACTGATTGAAGAAGTAACAACAGAAAACTCGAATTTGCCAAAAGACATCAGCCTACAGATGCAGAAGACCAATCCAGGAAAGTAAACACCAAACGTGATAAAGTTTGAGCATTTCATACCAAGACATATCATAGCAAAACTTCTGAAAATTAAGACAAAGAAAAAAACCTTGAAAGGTGTGAGAAACCTAATTCCACCCATAAGGGAAATAATTAGATCAGAGAAAGGGAAAGGGAAACATTATATTTTCAGCAGATTTCCTATCAAACTATGGGGGCTGGAAGGAAGTGGCACAGCATTTTTCAAGTACTGAAAGAAAGTAACTGTCAATTTAAAATTTCATATCCAGCAAAAACACTGCCTTTAGAAATGAAGGGGAAATCAAGACATTCTCCAATAAATTAAAACCAAGAAAATTTATTGGCAGTAGACATACCCTAATAGAATGGCTAAAAGAATTTCTCAAACAGAAAGCAAACAAGAGGGAATCTTGGATTATCTGTATATAGAGAGAACAACGGCCCAGAGGGCAGAGGTGGGAGCCATATAGCATAATTGTCAGGCCTTGAAACCTAACGGAGTTTGCCCTTCTGAATTTTAAAATTACTTTGGCTCGTGACTCCTTTTATCCTTCCATTTTCTCCCTTTTTATTGGGCATTTTTATAATTGGTATTATGTACTTGTGCCTCCATTGTATTTTGTATACAGATAACTTGCTTTCTAGTTTCACAGAATGTATAGTTATGCCAATGCATAACACTTAGAGTCTCACCTATACCTAATAGAGATAAAGGATAAAGTCTGGGGACTTTGAGCTAATGAAATTTATATGACACTGTGGAATATGAATGGATGATGTCATGGGTTGAGACTTTTGAGTATATTTGCATTGGATGAATGTATTTTGGATATGGGAAGACATTAATCATTTGGATATGGAGGCTGGAAAACAGATAATTCCCATTAAGAAATGAGTCATAAACCAGGAAAAGCAAGCCATCTCTCAAAGCTAGAAAACTCAAGGAAACATTTTCCCTAAGAGATTCCAGAAAAAATGCAGCCTTATTAATACCTTATTTTTTAGCTCAGTGAAATTGATCTCAAACTTATGGCCTCCAGAACTATGAGTTAATAAATTTGTGTTGTTTTCTTTTGGTACATCCGTGATGATTTATTGTAACAGCAATAGGAAACTAAAACAATCAAGAAGAAATAAAGAATGTGACAAGCAAAATTGTGGCTATGTATAATAGACATTTCTTCTCTTCTAAAGTTCTAAGTTATGTTTGACAGATGAAACACGAACTATAACACTGTCTGATGTGGTTCTTAATGTATGTTACTGTTTTTTCAGATTGTTATAAACAATGAGGCTAAAGGATGTAAAGGAATGTAAGGTTTTGATACTGCACTAGAACTGGTAAAATAATAACACTAGTAGACTCTGACAACCTATGTTTACATAACCTTAAACCTAAAGCAACCACTCCAAGACCTATATAAAGAGATATACTCAAAAATACTACAGATAAATAAAAATGGAATTCTAAAAAAGGTTCGTATAACTACATGAAGGCATGGAAAATGAGAAAGGAATAAATAATAAAGAATAAAGAGAAAACAAAAATTAAAATAGCAGATATAAAACCTAACACATGAATAATTATATTAAATGTAAATGATCTAAATATACAAATTAAAATACAGAAATTGACAGAGTGGATTTAAAACATGACTCTATGTTGTGCATCTCTGTGAATTGCTGTATATTTTTGTAGAAATTCACTTTAAATATATGTAGATAGGAAAATTTTGAGTAGAAAAATAAATGTAAAAAGAGGTACAATGAAACCATTAATCAAAATAAAGCACAAGTGTCTACATTAGTATCAAATAAAGTAGAGAAGAGCAAAGAAAATTACCAAAGATAGAGTGACATTATATAATGACCAAAGTACCAATCCACCAAGAAGACATGTATACACAAAGAATAAAGCTATGAAATATGTGAAGCAAAAACTAGTAGAACCGAAAGAAAAAAAATAATAAATTCACAATTATAGTGGGAGATGTCAACACCATAACTCAACAGTGAAAAAGTAACTAGACATAACATTTGCAAGGATACGGAAAACCTCAGCAACACCATCAACCAATAGTAACTAATGAACATTTACAGAACATTCCGCCCAACAAAAACAAGATACACACTATTTTTTCAGTGACCATGGCCCAAGACCGGCCGTATACTCTGCCACTAGGCAACCTTCAGCAAATATAAAAGGGTTGAAACCATATAAAGTATACTCTCTGACCACAATGAAATCAAGTTAGAAACTACTACCAGAAAGACAAGAAACTAATAAATTCATCAATAAAAAAATCCATGACTTTTTTATTATTTTTCTCAAAGTAATTAAAAATACACATTGAATTTAATGAAAATATAAAATACCAAAGTTTGTGGGACACCATTAATTTTTTATTTTTTTTATTTTTTTATTTTATTTTTTATTTTTTAAAATTTATATCCAAATTAGTTATATAATGCAACAATGATTTCAGGAGTAGATACCTTAGTGCCCCTTACCCATTTATCCCATCACCCCTCCCACAACCCCTCCAGTAACCCTCAGTTTGTTCTCCATATTTATGAGTCTCTTCTGTTTTGTCTCCCTCCCTGTTTTTATATTATTTTTGTTTCCCTTCCCTTATGATCATCTGTTTTGTCTCTTAAAGTCCTCATATGAATGAAGTCATATGATTTTTGTCTTTCTCTGACTCATTTCACTTAGCATAATATCCTCTAGTTCCATGCACGTAGTTGCAAATAGCAAGATTTCATTCTTTTTGATTGCATAGTAATACTCCATTGTGTGTGTGTGTATACACACACATACACACACACATACACATACATACATACATACAACATCTTCTTTATCCATTCATCCATCAATGGACATTTGGGCTCCTTCCATACTTTGGCTATTGTTGATAGTGCTACTGTACACATTGGGTGCATGTGTGTGGGGAACCATTAATTAAAGCAGTAGTGAAAGTCAAATTTATAAACTAAATGCCTCAATTATTAAGTGAAACAAGTCTCATATCAATAATCAAAACTCCTTCTTTAAGGATGTAGAAAAAAAAAGGAAATAAATGCAGAGCAAGCGGGAAGAAGGTAATGATAAAGAGTAGAAAGCAATGAAATTTTAAAAAGAAAAATAGAGAAAATTAATGAAACAAAGAGTTGGCTCCTTGAAATTTTTCAATAAAGTTGATAAACCTCTGTAGAAAGACCGACTGACAAATAAAAATGAAGATACACATTACAAATGTGAGGAATGAAACAGGGAATATCACTTTAGACCTTTAAGACATCAAAAAGAATGTCTAAGGAAATACTACAAACAAATCTATACACATACATTTGGCAACTTAAGTAAAATGGACCAATTTCTTTAAAAATACAAAGTACCACAACATACCTAATATGAAAGAGATCATTTGACTAGCCCTGTAATTTCTAAGGAAATTGCATTCATTATTCAAATACTCACAAAAAAGCAATCTCCAGGACTAGATGTTTTCACTGGAGGATTCTACCAAATGTTCACAGAAAAATTAACAATTCTACATAACCTTTTCCAAGTAACAGAAGAGAAGGTAACACTTCCCAATTCACCCTAGGAAGTGAGTATTACCCTTATACAAATACAAGATAAAGAGATTATCAAAGAAAGAAAGGGTAGAGAGGGGAATAAAAGGTGAACCGGATGGAAGGGGAGGGAAGAAAGAAAGAAAAATAAAAAGAGAGAGAAAGAGAGAGAGGAAGGAAGGAAGGAAGGAAGGCAGGCAGGAAGAAGGAGGGAGGCAGGAAGGAGGAAGGAAGGAAGGAAGGAAGGAAGGAAGGAAGGAAGGAAGGAAGGAAGGAACTACAGACCAGTATCTCTTATACATATAAATGAAAAAAACCTTAACATAATATTAGCAAATAGAAGGCAACAAAATATAATAAGAATTAAACACCTAGACCAAGTGGGGGATGCAAGGCTGATTCATTATTTGAAAACAAATCAATATAATCTAACACTTAGGGGTGACTGGGTGACTCAGTTGAGCATTTGAGCTCAAGTCATGATCTTGTGATTCATGGGATCGAGCCCTACATGGGACTCTCTCTCTCTCTCTCTCTCTCTCTCTCTCTCTCTGCCCACCCCCGCTCGTGCTCTCTCTCTCTCTCAAAATAAATGAACTTAAAAAAAATTTTTTAAGGTAATATTTAAACAGGCTAAAGAAGGAAAATCACAGTGATCCTATCTATCAATGAAGAATAAGCATTTGAATACAATGTTATATGTCAATTACATCTCAATTTTTAAAACGAATACAGCATTTGGAAAAACTCAACACCCATTAATAATAAAAGCTCTCTTCGGGGCTAACATGGTGGAGAAGTAGGGGGATCTGTACTTCCCACGTCTCACAAATAAGGAAGGGCTGAAGCCAAAGCACTTTGAACCCCAAGAGTCTGGGAGGAAAAGAGACTGAGTCTACCAGGAAGAAACCACAGAACCTGATGGCCATACATGGGTGATTGTGAACTGGGGGAGATAAAACAGGCTGTGTAGGCATGGAGGGGAGGGATCCCCTTCTGCCAAGAGACAAAGGGAAGAGAAAGAATGGCTGGGGAAGTGTAAGATTGTATCTGGACAAGAGAAAAAACCTTGGACCTGGACAGAGAAGGATCCCATCTCTAACTGCACGTTAGAGGATCTCTAACCGCAGATCTCATCTTCAGACTGGGGCCAGCTGCCCTCTTCCAGCACCTGGGGAGGAGGAGAGCCACTCTGGGTTCAGTGGTAGGTCAGGGGTGCCGTCTGCAGCAGGAGAAACCGGTCACCTCCCCGAAGTGCTGCAGCACAGGACAAAACCAGCTGGGATGACATATCGGGTGGCGTCGAGAGGCACTTCCCCAGTACCTGGCACACGGAGTGGGAGTTTAAATCCCAGCCAAACGCTGGAGCACAGGAGTCTCATCTGTGCCCACTGCACACTGAGGACAGCTCCAAAGGAGTGATTTGGGACACCAGGATGTGTGATTTGGGACACCAGGATGTGGAGAACAGACTGGGGGGTTGCCATTTTTCTCCCCACCACGACCAAGGTGGGGCTTCAGGGATTGGTTCTCAGGGCGGGGCCACAGTGGAGGCGGGAACAGCCTACACCAAACCACATTCCTCCCTGCCAGGTAACTGTATCTACTGGAGCAGGATAGACCCTGTAGAACCAGACGGACCCCCTCCTCAAGACCAGCACTACTACATTGCCTGGATTAATTGTAGGACAATTCTTGTTATATAGATATATTTTCCCCCGCATTTCTCCTTCTTATCTCTTCCCTCCTCTAGGCTGGTTACTCTGGTTATTGGCTTGTTTAAACAGATATATTTAATCCAGTCTCTTGATACATGGTCTACACCTCCTTTACTTTCCTTTCTCTCTCTCTGGAATAATCAAGCCATATAGTTTCCTTGGGTAAATTTATCTTAATTTCTTTTTCTCACCTCCTTCCTTATTTTCCTTTCTCTCTTTCTCTGGGTTAAGCCTTTTAGTCTCTCTGCCTGGTCAATGTTTATTTTTTCTTTTTTCCCCACCCATGTCATCTCTCACTTTGTATGTGCTCTTCCATCAGAATCATCTCCACCCTGTTCTTGACTTGTAACTGGTGTGTCGGGTTTTTTGTTTTTGAATTGATTTTAGTTTTTTTAATTTTTGTTTGTTTGTTTTTTGTTTGTGTGTTTGCGTGTTCTTGTTTCCTGTTGGTCTGTTTTCCTTTCCAGGTCTACTTCAAGGAAAAATCAAAGCACACCTGGTGGAAGGTCCAAAACATCACTATGGGTAGAGACATAAAATAACCAAAGTCATAACAACAGAGAGCAAGTAACACTCTCCAATAAACACCTCCTGAAAGGCCAGGCCCTGGACAGTGTATGACCCCCTTTGATAAAGCAGTGTTCGCAGGTGCAGAGCATGTAACAAGCTTTAAAAACTCTTAAGGGACAGAAAACTAGCCAAAATGATGAGACAGAAGAATTCTCCTCAAAATACATTCCAGGAAGAAGTGACAGCTAAAGAATTGAGGAAAACAGATACGAGCAATATAACTGAACAATAATTTAGAATAAAAGTCATAAAATTAATCTCCAGGCTTGAAAAAAGAATAGAAGACAGCAGAGAATCTATTGCTGCAGAGATCAAGGGACTAAAACATAGCCATGATGAATTAAAAAATGCTATAAATGAGGTGCAAATAAAATGGAGGCAGCCACAGCAAGGATTGAAGAGGGAGAGGGGGAAAATAGGTGAATTAGAAGATAAAATTATGGAAAAGAGGAAGCTAAGACAAAGAGAGATAATAAAAATTCTGGGCCATGAGGGGAGAATTAGAGAACTAAGGGATGCAATCAAGCAAAATAATATCCGTATCATAGGAATTCCAGAAGAAGATGTAGAGAAAGGGGCTGAAGGTGTACTTGAACAAATCGTAGCTGAGAACTTCCCCAATCTGAGGAAGCAAACAGGCATTGAAATCCAAAAGGCACAGAGAAGTCCTTTCAGACGTAACATGAATTGATCTTCTGCACAACATATCATAGTGAAACTGGCAAAAAACAATAAAGAGAGAATTCTGAAAGCAGCTAGGGATAAACGGGCCTTAACAGACAAATGTAGACACTTAAGGGTAGTAGCAGACTATCTACTGAAATTTGGCAGGCCAGAAAGGAATGGCAGGAAATCTTCCATGTGATGAACAGGAAAAATATGCAGCCAAGAATCCTTTATCCAGAAAGCCTGTCATTCAGAATAGAAGGAGAGATAAAGGTTTTCCCAAACAAAAACTGAAGGAATTCATCACCACTGAACAAGCCCTACAAGACATCCTAAGGGGGACTGTGTGCGTGAAATTTTTCAAGGACCACAAAGGACCAGAGACATCAGTACAAGCATGAAACCGACAGATAACACAATGACTCTAAACCCATATCTTTCAATAATAACACTGAATGTACATGGACCAAATGCTCCAGTCAAAAGACATAGGGTATCAGAATGGATTTAAAAAAAAAAAAAAACAAGACCCACCTATTTGCTGTCTACAAGAGACTCATTTTAGACCTGAGGACACCTTCAGATTGACAGTGAGGGGATGGACAACTATCTATCATGCTACTGGAAGTCAAAAGAAAGCTGGAGTAGCCATACTTATAACAAACAAACTAGACTTTAAATCAAAGGATGTAACAAGAGATGAAGAAGAGCATTATATAATAATCACAGGGTCTATCCATCAGGAAGAGCTAACAATTATAAAGGTCTATGCACCAAATTCAGCAGCACCCAAATATATACAACAATTAGTCACAAACATAAGCAACCTTATCAATAAGAATGTGGTAATTGCAGGGGACTTTAATACCACACTTACAACAATGGACACGTCATCCAGACAAAAAAAAAAAAAAAATCAATAAAGAAACAATGGCCCTGAATGATACATTGGAGCAGATGGACTTGAGAGATATATTCACAACTCTGCATCCCAAAGCAGCTGAATATACTTTCTTCTCAAGTGCACATGGAACATTTTCCAAGGTAGATCACATACTGGGTCACAAAACATCTCTCAATAAACATAAAAGAATTGACATCATACCATGCACACTTTCAGATCACAATGCTATGAAAGTTGATATCAACTACAGGAAAAAGTCTGGAAAACCTCCAAGAGCATGGAGATTAAAAAAACATCCTACTAAAGAATGAATGGGTCTACCAGGCAATTAGAGAAGAAATTTTAAAATATATGAAAAGAAATAAAAATGAAAATACAATAATCCAAACCCTTCGGGATGCAGCAAAGGCAGTCCTAACAGGAAAATACATTGCAATCCAGGCCTGTCTCAAGATAAGAAAAATCCCAAATACAAAATTTAACAGCACACCTAAAGGAACAAGAAGCAAAACAACAAAGACACCTCAAACCCAGCAGAAGGAAAGATATAATAAAGATCAGAGCAGAAATCAACAACATAGAATCCAAAAAAAAAAAAAAAAAACAGTAGAAAAGATCAATGAAACCAAGAATTGGTTTTTTGAAAAAAATAAACAAAATTGATAAACCTCTAGCCAGGCTTCTCAAAAAGAAAAGAGAGAGGACCCAAACAGATAAAATCACGAATGAAAATGGATTTACTACAACCTATCCCTCACAAATATAAGCAATTATCAGGGAATACTGTGAAAAGTTATATGCCAACAAACTGAACAACCTAGAAGAAATTGGAGAGTTCCTCAACACCCACACACTACCAAAACTCAAATGGGAAGAAATAGAAAATTTGAACAGACCCATAACTAGTGAAAAAATTCAATCAGTTATCAAAAATCTTCCAACAAATAGGAGTCCTGGCTTCCCTGGGGAATTCTACCAGACATTTAAAGCATAGTTAATACCTATCCTTTTCAAGCTGTTCCAAAAATTAGAAATGGAAGGAAAACTTTCAGACTCTTTCTATGAAGCCAGAATTACATTGATTCCCAAACCAGACACAGACCCAGCAAAAAAAGAGAACTGCAGGCCAATATCCCTGATGAATATGGATGCAAAAATTCTCAACAAGATACTAGCAAATTGAATTCAACAGCTTATAAAAAGAATCATTCACCATGATCAAGTGGGATTCATACCTGGGCTACAGGGCTGGTTCAACATTCACAAATCAATCAGTGTGATACATCACATTAATAAAAGGAAAAATAGGAATCACATGATCCTGTAAATCGATGCAAAAAAAGCATTTCAAAATTCAGCATCCTTTCTTAATAATCCTTTCTTAATAATAACCCTCAAGTAAGTCGTGATAGAAGGAACATACTTAAGCATCATAAAAGCTATTTATAGGGGCGCCTGGGTGGCGCAGTTGGTTAAGCGTCCGACTTCAGCCAGGTCACGATCTCGCGGTCCGTGAGTTCGAGCCCCGCGTCAGGCTCTGGGCTGATGGCTCAGAGCCTGGAGCCTGTTTCCGATTCTGTGTCTCCCTCTCTCTCTGCCCCTCCCCCGTTCATGCTCTGTCTCTCTCTGTCCCAAAAATAAATAAAAACATTGAGAAAAAAAATTTTTTTTTAAAAAAAAGCTATTTATGAAAAGCCCACAGCTAATATCATCCTCAGTGGGGAAAAACTGAGAGCCTTCCCCCGAGGTCAGGAACAAAACAGGGATGTTCATTTTCACCGCTGTTGTTTAACAGTGTTGGAAATCCTAGCATCAACAATCAGACATCAGAATGAAATCAAAGGCATCAAAATTGGCAAATATCAAGTCAAACTTTCACTTTTCACAGAGGGCATGATACTCTACATGGAAAACCCGACAGACTCCACCAGAAACCTGTTAGAACTGATACATGAATTCACCAAAGTCACAAGGCACAATACCAATGTACAGAAATTGGTTTCATTTTTATACACCAATAATGAAGCAACAGAGACAGAAGTAAAGAAACTGATCCTGGGGTGCCTGGATAGCTCAGTAAGTTAGGCATCCTACTTTAGCTCAGGTCATGATCTCATGGTCTGAGTTCAAGTCCCACGTTGGGCTCTGTGCTGACAGGTCAGAGCCTGGAGCCTGTTTCAGATTCTGTGTCTCCCTCACTCTCTGACCCTCCCCTGTTTATGCTCTGTCTCTGTCTCAAAAATAAATAAACATTAAAAAAAAATTTTTTTTAAAACAAAGTGATCCCATTCACAATTGCACCAAGAACCATAAAATACCTAGGAATAAACCTAGCCAAAGATGTTAAAGTTCTGTATGCTGAAAACTATAGAAAGCTTATGAAGGATATTGAATAAAACCCAAAGAAATGGAAAAACATTCCATGCTCATGGATTGGAAGAATAAATATTGTTAAAATGTCAATACTACCCAAAGCAATCTACACATTCAATGCAATCCCAATCAAAATTGCACCAGCATTCTTATCAAAGCAAGAACAAATCAATCCTAAAGTTTGTATGTAACCACCAAAGACCCCAAATCACCAAAGTAATGTTGAAAAAGAAAACCAAAGCAGGAGGCATCACAATAGTAGACTTTAGCCTCTACTACAAAGCTGTGATAATCAAAAGAATATGGTCTTGGCACAAATACAGACACATAGACCAATGGAATAGAATAGAGAAGCCAGAATTGGACCCACAAATGTAGGATCAACTAATATTTGACAAAGCAGCAAAGAGTATCCAATGGAAAAAAGACAGTCTGTTTAGTAAATGGTGTTAGGAGAACTGGATAGCAACATGCAGAAGAATGAAACTAGACCACTTTTTTACAGCATACACAAAAATAAACTCAAAATGGATAAAGGACCTGAATGTGTGACAGGAAACCATCAAAATCCTAGAGGAGAAAGCAGGAAAAAACCTCTTTGACCTCAGCTGCAGCAATTCCTTATTTGACACATCTACAAAGGCAAGGGAATGAAAAGCAAAAATGAACTATTGGGACCTCATCAAGATAAAAAGCTTCTGCACTGAAAAGGAAACAATCAACAAAATTAAAAGGCAATCAACAGGATGGGAAAAGATATTTGTAAATGACATATTGGATAAAGGGCTAGTATCCAAAACCTATAAAGAACTCACCAAATTCCACACCCGAAAAAGAAATAATCCAGTGAAAAAAATTGGGCAGAAGACATGAATAGACACTATTCCAAAGAAGACATCCACATGGCCAACAGACACGTGAAATGATGCTCAATGTCGCTCCTCATCAGGGAAATACAAATCAAAACCACACTGAGATACTACCTCATGCCAGTCAGAGTGGCTAAAATGAACAAATCAGGAGACTATAGATGCTGGAGAAGATGTGGAGAAATGGGAAACCTCTTACACTGTTGGTGGGAATGCAAACTGGTGCAGCTTCTCTGGAAAACAGTGTGGAGGTTCCTCAAAAAATTAAAAATAGAACTACCTATGACCCAGCAATAGCACTTCTAGGAATTTACCCAAGGGATACAGGAGTGCTGATACATAGGGGCACTTGTACCCCAAAGTTTATAGCAATGCTATCAACAATAACCAAATTATGGAAAGAGCCTAATTGTCCATCAACTGACAAATGGGTCAAAAAGATGTGGTTTATATATACAATGGAATACTACTTGGCAATGATAAAGAATGAAATCTGGCCATTTGCAGCAACGTGGCTTGAATTGGAGAGTATTATGCTAAGTGAAATAAGTCAGTCAGAAAAAGAGAGATACCATATGTCCACTCATATGTGGATCTTGAAAAACTTAACAGAAGACCATGGTAGAGGGGAAGGGGGGGGAAAGTTACAGAGGGAGGGAGGCAAACCATAAGAGACTCTTAAATATAAGAACAAACTGAGGGTTGATGGGGGGTGGGGGAGAGGGGAAAGTGGGTGATGAGCACTTGTTAGGATGAACACTGGGTGTTGTTTGGAAACCGATTTGACAATAAATTATGTTTAAAAAAAAAGAAAGAAGTCAAATAAAAAATAGTAACTAAAGCCATCAAAGAAATAAGAATAAAAGGGAACTTCAACTTGATAAAGAGCATGTACAAAAAATTCTTTAATAAACCTTATACTTAATTTTAGTACTAAATGCTTTCTCCCAAATGGGGAACAAGGTAAGGATGCCCACTGTCATGACTCTTCCTCACCATAATACTGGAAGTTCTAGACACTGAATTAAGGAAATAAAAGATGAAGGCAAACCGATTAGAAGGGAAGAAATAAAACTGTGCCTATTTGAAGATGACATGATTGTCTATATAGAAAATATTAAGAAGTCTACAAAATCTTAGAACAAATAAGTTCAGTAAGATCACATGATACAAGATCAACATACAAAATTCAATAGCATGTCTATATACCAGCAATGAACATCTAGACAATAAAATTAACAATTCAGTACCACTCACAATCACTGAAAAAAATAACTTTATAGATCTAACTAAACACATACAGTCCTGCACACTGAAAACTACTAAATGCTAATGAAGGAACTCAGTAAATATATAAACAAATAGAAAGACATTATGTGTTCATGTATTGAAAGACTTGGAACAGTAAAGATGACAATTTTATTTGAATTAACATATAAATTTAGAGTAATTCCTATCAAAATCCCAGCAAGTTATTTTTGTAGATATGGACTAAATTTAGCAAACAAGGCCAACGAATTTGGAGTACTAAAACAATTTTGAAAGAGATTAAATGGAAGAAATTATAGACATAAATTATAGACAGAGGGATAGACATAAATTATTAGAATAAAATAGAAAACCCAGAAACAAACCCATGCAAATATATTCAACTGATTGATAAAAGTTTAAAAGCAGTTCAATTGAGCAATAGTCTTTTCCACAAATGATGCATATGCAGGTCTCGCTTCCCCAAAAATATCTTAACCTACGTCTTTCCCTTCATACCAAATAGCAATTCAAAAATTAGGGGAAAATTAGAAGAAAATGTTAACGGTGTAGTGTCAAGCAGAGTTATTAAATTTAATGCCAAAAGCAAGATCAATATAAGAATAAGTTGAGAATTTTTGACTTGATCAAAATTAAAGACATTTGCTCTGTGAAAGACCCTAGAAAGAGGATGAAAAAGCAAGGTACAGCCTGGGAAAAAATATGTGCAAATCACAACCAAAAGACTACTATAGAAAATATATAAAGAACTTTCAAAATTCAACAGGAAAAGAATAATCCAAATATGTCTAAGGAAGATATATACATTCAAATAAGCATACGAAAACATGCTCTACATCATATATCATTAGGGAAACACAAATTAAAGACAACAACGAGATACAATTACATGTCTATTAGAAAAGTGAAAATCTGGAATGCTGCCAACAGCAAATGCTGGTGAGGATATGAAGCAACAAAAACTCTCTTACCTTGCTTGTGGGAATGCAAAAAGGTACAGCCACTTTGGAAGATAATTGGGTGGTTTCTTATAAAATTAAACATACTCTTATCATATGATCCAGCAATTGTGCTCCTTGGTATTTACTCAAGGAGATAAAAACTTATTTCCACACAAAAACTTGCACACAGATATTTATAGGAACTTATTCATAATTGTCCTAAGTTGGAAACAAACAAGATATTCTTCAGTAAGTGAATGGATAAATAAACTAAGATACATCCGGACAATGGAACACTGTTCAGTGCTAGTAAGATAAAATAAAATGAGCTATTACCTTAAATTCTTATTACTAAGTGAAAAAAGCCAATCTGAAAAGGCTATATACTATATGATTCCAACTATATAACACTGTGAAAAAGGCAAAACTGTAGACAGTAAAAAGATCAGTGATAGCTGGTTGTAGGAGGATAAGGGGCGGGATGAATAGGTAGAAAGCACAGAGGATTTTTACAACAGTAAAAATATTCTGTAATATTATGATAGATACATGTCATTGTATATTTGTCCAAACCCATAGAATATACAAAACCAAGAGTGAATAATAAAGTAAACTATAGACGTTGGATGATTATGATGTGTCAGTGTAGATTCATCATTTTTAACAAACATAACACCCTGATGAGGGATGTTGATAATGGGGGAGGCTATGGTATGTTGTAGGAGAGAATTTAGAGGAAATCTCTGTGTCTTTCCTTCAATTTTTCTGCAAACCTTAAACTGCTCTAAAAAATAATGAAGTCATAAAAAATCTAGTTATAAAATGGGCAAAAGACATGAAGAAATATTTCACCAAAGATGAATAAATTGACACAAGAAAAGCAATCCAACGTCTAGCTATTAGAAAAATGCAAATGAAAATCACAGTGACATGTCACTACACACTTTTCCAAATGGTTAAGGTAAAAAATGACAATGCCCTATGTTGGCAAGGATGCAGAGAAATTGTATCATTTATACATTGCTGGTGGGAATGTAAAATGGTATGACCACTCTGGCAAAGTTGGGTAGTTTCATTAAAAAAACAAAAAACCATCCTTGCAAATACCATACTACACAGCGATTGTACTCCTAGGCAGTCATTCCAGAGAAATGAAGATTTATGTTCACACAAATATCTTACACTAATATTTATAGCAGCTTTATTCATAATAGTTAACACCTGGAAACAATCCAGACACCCTTCAATGGATGAATGATTAAACAAATTGTGGTACATCCATACCATGGAACAGTTCCCAGTAATAAAAAGAAACAAACTCTTGTTATAGCAGGGCATGCATGAATCTTCAAATAATTACACTGAATATTTTTTTAAAAAATCCAAACTCAAAAGCATACATAGTATGTGGCTTGTGGTTTCTTTACACAACATTCTTGAGATGATAAAGTTGTAAAAAGGGAAAACAGGTTAGTGGATCCTAGAGGTTAAGGATGGTTTGGGAGCCAAGAGCATGTAGCTATAAAAGGCAATTTGAGGCATCCTTGTGGTGATGGCAAAGTGCTGTGTCTCAACTGTATCAGTGTCAATATTCCAGTGGCCATATTGTTTTGCAAGATGTTACCACTAGGGGAAATTGGGAAAAAATACAGAGGGTGTCTCTTTATTATTTCTTACAAATGCATGTCAGTCTAAAATTATCTCAAAATGAAAAATGATGATTTTTTAAAAGAATCTTCTTGAAGTTCTTTTAAAAGGGTATATTCTCCAGTCCCACCCTCAAAGGGTATCATTCACTCAATCTGGAATGGGATTTGGAAATCTGTGTGTTTAACATGCTTCCTGGTGATTGGGATAGTATGGTCCATAGACCCCAGTGAGAGAACAGTTGAGAGAAAGTAACCCTCAGATTTGATATAATGTGCCTCCAGTCTAATTGCTTTCTGTAAGTCAACTCTACTCCTACCAGTTGGAAGAAAGCCAAACCATTAGGAGTCAGATCTTTTGTGGTTCATGAGTTCAAGCTACACATTGGGCTCTGTACTGACAGCTCAGAGCCTGGAGCCTGCTTCAGATTCTGTCTCCCCCTCTCTCTGCCCCTCCCCTGCTTGCATTCTCTCATTCTCTCTCTCACAAAAAATAAATAAAAACATTTTTAAAAAATAACAGGGCACTGGCTAAAAGGGATTGGGTCTTGTACTCACTCTCTTAGCAACGCATTGGGGAACACTGGCTTATTAGGTTGTGAAAATGTGAAAAGCAACCTATGGTCTCCTTTGTGAGTAAAATTTATCCAAAAAATAATTTAGCTACGAATGCTATCTAGATAACATAACAGAAAATTATGTTGCCACTCCCATATTTCAGTGAATTTTCACCTGCTCCTCAAAAAAAAAAATAAAATAAAATTACCTATTTCACAAAGTGACTTTCCCTTTTAGACATGGGTAATGAGAAAAGAGAACATATTCTAATCTTGCCCAACATTTAGGTGTAATTAGAGACAGGCTACTTTATGAAACTGAACATCAGTCTGATGTAGAAGAACAAGGTCTATGTAGATTTTAAAAAACAAACAAAAAACAAACAAACAAAAACAATACTCATATAAAAATAATTGAGATTATCTTTGAATTTGAAAAAACATTTAGGGGACTCCTGGGTGGTTTAGTCAGTTAAATGTCTGACTTCCACTCAGGTCATGATCTCACGGTTCGTGGGTTCAAGCTCCATGTCGGGCTCTGTGCTGAAAGCTCAGAGCCTGGAGTCTGCTTTGGACTGTCTGTCTGTCTGTCTGTCTCTCTCTCTCTGTCCCTTCGCTGCTCACATTCTTTTTCTTTCTTCCTTCCTTCCTTTCTGTCTCTCAAAAATAAACATTTTTTTTAAAAGAAAAAACATTCAGTAGCTATACACTAAGTTGTTTGCCTATCTTTTGCTTTGGATTCTCTTTATATTGTAATTACCAAGTTCAGAACACAACTTTGAAAAAAGTGATAGATATTATGGATGTAATCCCATAGAGGATTAGGCAGGATAAAAAGGAATCAAGCATTCAGCTTTGATAGCATTATAATCACAAGTGAAAAAAAAAAAAAAAGGAAAGGGGTAAGTTAATATAGAGGACAATGACCAAGATCATATAAGGAAAGGTTTGAAATATAGGTTAGAATTTTTTTGAAGGGATGGTTTATACGAGTGAGTTTTGAGAATCTGGGGGGCATGGTGTCTGCTTTTTTTTTTTAACGTTTATTGATTTTTGAGACAGAGACAGAGCATGAACAGGGGAGGGCCAGATAGAGAGAGAGACACAGAATCTGAAACAGGCTCCAGGCTCTGAGCTGTCAGCACAGAGCCTGATGCGGGGCTCGAATCCACAAACCGCGAGATCATGACCTGAGCTGAAGTCGGACGCTTAACCGACTGAGCCACCCAGGCGCCCCAGGTGTCTGCTTTTCAAAAGCCTGGCTGTAAATGGTATCAATAAGCAAAGACTTAATGAGTCAAAATGACTTTGTCTGTCCTGCCTGGCAGCATCTCCTACCTAGAGATGGCAGAGCCAACTGCCCTGTCAGTTTTCACAGGTTGAGTTGAGTTGCTCCTTGCTGACATCAGAGAGATATATCTGGTCGAGTAAAGAAGGAATAGAGAGCATGGTGTAGTGATGCCCAACTGTTTTCATGCTAAAGGACACTGAGCGAATGCTAATACTTGTATAGCACACTGAGATAATGTGAAGGAGACTAACGAATCTCTACATGCGGCCTGGTTAAAAAGTTATTAACTCTTGGGGCACCTGGGCAGCTCAGTTGGTTAAGTGTCTGACTTTTGCTCAGGTTATGATCTCACAGTTCGTCAGTTCTAGCCCTGTATAGGGCTCTCTACTGTCGGCACAGAGCCTGCTTGCGATTCTCCCTCTATCCCTCTCTCTCTACCCCTCCCTCGTGCCCCCTCACTTGCTCTCTCTCTCTCTAATAAATAAACCTTTAAAAAAAGTCATTACCTCTTTGTTATATAACTAAGGTCAGAAAAATAAAATGCAGAGTTAATAAAATAAAGTTAAAAAATAAAACATAGAATTTTTTACAAAATTTCAGTTATAATCTTTAAACGTTTTTAATGAAGCCATTTTAACAATTTTTTAAAAAATGGAATTGATCCTGGGAAGATGGCGGGGTAGGAGGATGCTGGGCTCACCACGCGTCCTGCTGATCACTTAGATTCCACCTATACCTGCCTAAATAACCCAGAAAACCACCGGAAGACTAGCAGATGGAGTCTCCAGAGCCAAGCACAGACGAGAGGCCCATGGAAGAGGGTAGGAAGGGCGGAGAGGCGGTGCATGCTACAAGGACTGGCGGGAGGGAGCCAGAGCAGAGGGGCAGCCAACCGGCCAAGCAGAGTCCCCGAGTCTGGCTGGCAAAAGCAGAGGAGCCAGATGGAGTGTGTTCCCACAGCAAGCGGGACTTGACATCTGGAAAGTAATAATCTAACAGCTCTGCTTGGAGAACGGGAGGGCTGGAGGATAACGGGAGGGAGAGTTGTTGAGCCCCGGACCACAGAGCTCAGCTTGGCAGGGAACAAAGGCGCTCGCCAGCACCATCTCCCTCGCCCATCCCCCAGCCAAAATCCCAAAGGGAACCAGTTCCTGCCAGGGAACTTGCTTGCACCAGGGAAACACCCAATGCTGTGCTTCTGCGGATCCATCCCTCCAGCAGGTCTGACTCCCTTCCAGTGCCGCAGGGCCCATCCCAAAGCGGATCTCAGAAGGAAAAGCAAGCTGAGGCTGCCCCTCCCACGCTGTGCACCTCACGGATCCACCCCAGCTAATATGCCAGATCCCAGCACCACAAGCCTGGCAGTGTGCAAGTAGCCCAGATGGACCACACCACCCCACAGTGAAGCCTGCCCCTAGGAGAGGGGAAGAGAAGGCACACGCCAGTCTGACTGTGGCCCCATCAGTGGGCTGGGGCAGACATCAGGTCTGACTATGGCCCTGCCCACCAACTCCAGTTATTTAAGACAGCACAGGGGAAGTGCCCGCAGTCCCACACCACTCCAGGGACTATCCAAAATGATGAAACGGAAGAATTCCCCTCAGAAAAACGTCCAGGAAATAACAACAGCTAACGAACTGATCAAAATGATTTAAACAATATAAGAGAAAGTGAATTTAGAATAATAGTCATAAAATTAATCTCTGGGCTTGAAAACAGTATAAAGGACACAAGAGAATCTCTTGCTACAGAGATCAAGGGACTAAGGAACAGCCAGGAGGAGCTAGAAAACGCTATCAATGAGCTGCAAAATAAAATGGAGAAAACTACGGTTCGGATTGAAGAGGCAGAGGAGACAATAGGTGAACTAAAAGATAAATTTATGGAAAAAGAAGAAGCTGAGAAAAAGAGATTTAAAAAAATCCAGGAGTATGAGGGGATAATCAGAGAACTAAGTGATGCACTAAAGAGAAATAATATACACATAATTGGTATTCCAGAGGAGGAAGAGAGAGAGAAAGGTGCTGAAGGTGTACTTGAAGAAATAATAGCTGTGAACTTCCTGGATCTGGGGAAGGAAAAAGGCATTGAAATCCAAGAGGCACAGAGAACTCCCTTCAGACGGAACTTGAATCGATCTTCTGCATGACATATCATACTGAAACTGGCAAAATACATGGATAAAGAGAAAATTCTGAAAGCAGCTAGAGATAAACATGCTCTAACATATAAAGGGAGACTTATAAGACTCGTGACCGATCTCTCTACTGAAACTTGGCAGGTCAGAAAGGAATGGCAGGAGATCTTCAATGTGATGAACAGGAAAAATATGCAGCTGAGAATACTTTATCCAGCAAGTCTGTCATTTAGAATAGAAGGAGAGATAAAGGTCTTCCCAAACAAACAAAAACTGAAGGAATTCGTCACCACTAAACCAGCCCTACAAGAGATCCTAAGGGGGATCCTGTGAGACAAAGTACCAGAGACATCACTACAAGCATGAAACCTACAGACATCACAATGACTCTAAACCCATATCTTTCTATAATAACACTGAATGTGAACGGACTAAATGCGCCAACCAAAAGACATATGGTATCAGAATGGATAAAAAACAAGACCCATCTATTTTCTGTCTACAAGAGACTCATTTTAGACCTGAGGACACCTTTAGATTGAGAGTGAGGGGATGGAGAAATATTTATCATGCCACTGGAAGTCAAAAGAAAGCTGGAGTAGCCATACTTATGTCAGACAAACTAGACTTTAAAGGCTGTAACAAGAGATGAAGAAGGGCATTATATAATAATCACAGGGTCTATCCATCAGGAAGAGCTAACAATTATAAATATCTATCTGCCGAATACAGGAGCCCCCAAATATATAAAACAATTACTCAAAAACAATTGTTTGGGAGCCCCCAAATATATAAAACAATTACTCACAAACATAATCAACCTTATTGATAAGAATGTGGTAATTGCAGGGGACTTTAACACTCCACTTACAGAAATGGATAGATCATCTAGACACACGGTCAATAAAAACAAGGGCCCTGAATGATACATTGGATCAGATGGACTTGACAGATATATTTAGAACTCTGCATCCCAAAGCAACAGAATATACTTTCTTCTCAAGTGCACTTGGAACATTCTCCAAGTTAGATCACATACTGGCTCACAAAACAGCCCTTCAAAAGTATACAAGAATTGAAATCATACCATGCATACTTTCAGACCACAATGCTATAAAGCTTGAAATCAACCACAGGAAAAAGTCTGGAAAACCTCCAAAAACATGGAGGTTAAAGAACACCCTACTAAAGAATTAATGGGTCAACCAGGCAATTAGAGAAGAAATTAAAAAATATATGGAAACAAATGAAGATGAAAATACAATAATCCAAAAGCTTTGGGATTCAGCAAAGACAGTCCTGAGAGGAAAATACATTGCAATCCAGGACTATCTCAAGAAACAAGAAAAATCACAAATACAAAATCTAACAGCACACCTAAAGGAACTAGAAGCAGAACAGCAAAGACAGCCTAAACCCAGCAGAAGAGAAATAATAAAGATCAGAGCAGAAATAAACAATATAGAATCTTAAAAACCTGTAGAGCAGACCAACGAAACCAAGAGTTGGTTTTTTGAAAAAATAAACAAAATCGATACCTCTAGCCAGGCTTCTAAAAAATAAAAGGGAGATGACCCAAATAGATAAAATCATGAATGAAAATGGAATTATTGCAACCAATCCCTCAGAGATACAAGCAATTATCAGGGAATACTATGAAAAATTATATGCCAACAAACTGGACAACCTGGAAGAAATGGACAAATTCCTAAACACCCACACACTTCCAAAACTCAATCAGGAGGAAATAGAAAGCTTGAACAGACCCATAGCCAGAGAAGAAATTGAATCAGTCATCCAAAATCTCCCAACAAATAAGAATCCAGGACCAGATGGCTTCCCAGGGGAGTTCTACCAGACGTTTAAAGCAGAGATAATACCTATCCTTCTCAAGCTATTCCAAGAAATAGAAAGGGAAGGAAAACCTCCAGACTCATTCTATGAAGCCAGTATTACTTTGATTCCTAAACCAGACAGAGACCCAGTAAAAAAAGAGAACTACAGGCCAATATCCCTGATAAATATGGATGCAAAAATTCTCAATAAGATACTAGCAAATCGAATTCAACGGCATATAAAAAGAATTATTCACCATGATCAAGTGGGATTCATTCCTGGGATGCAGGGCTGGTTCAACATTCGCAAATCAATCAATGTGATACATCACATTAATAAAAGAAAAGATAAGAACCACATGATCCTGTCAATTGATGCAGAAAAGGCCTTTGACAAAATTCAGCAACTTTCTTAATAAAAACCCTCGAGAAAGTCAGGATAGAAGGAACATACTTACACATCATAAAAGCCATTTATGAAAAGCCCACAGCTAACATCATCCTCAATGGGGAAAAACCGAGAGCTTTTTCCCTGAGATCAGGGACACGACAGGGATGTCCACTCTCACCACTGCTGTTTAACATAGTGTTGGAAGTTCTAGCATCAGCAATCAGACAACAAAAGGAAATCAAAGGCATCAAAATTGGCAAAGATGAAGTCAAGCTTTCACTTTTTGCAGATGACATGATATTATACATGGAAAATCCGATAGACTCCACCAGAAGTCTGCTAGGACTGATACATGAATTTAGCAAAGTTGCAGGATACAAAATCAATGTACAGAAATCAGTTGCATTCTTATACACTAATAATGAAGCAACAGAAAGACAAAGAAACTGATGCCATTCACAATTGCACCCAGAAGCATAAAATACCTAAGAATAAATCTAACCAAAGATGTAAAAGATCTGTATGTTGAAAACTATAGAAAGCATATGAAGGTAATTGAAGAAGATATAAAGAAATGGAAAAACATTCCCTGATCATGGATTGGAAGAATAAATATTGTCAAAATGTCAATACTACCCAAAGCTATCTACACATTCAATGCAATCCCAATCAAAATTACACCAGCATTCTTCTTGAAACTAGAACAAGCAATCCTAAAATTCATATGGAACCACAAAAGGCCCCAAATAGCCAAAGTAATTTTGAAGAAGACCAAAGCAGTAGGCATCACAATCCCAGACTGTAGCCTCTACTACAAAGCTGTAATCATCAAGACAGCATGGTATTGGCACCAAAACAGACACATAGACCAATGGAATAGAATAGAAACCCCAGAACTAGACCCACAAACGTATGGCCAACTAATCTTTGACAAAGCAGGAAAGAACATCCAATGGAAAAAAGATAGCCTCTTTAACAAATGGTGCTGGGAGAACTGGACAGCAACATGCAGAAGAATGAAAGTAGACCACTTTCTCACACCATTCACAAAAATAAACTCAAAATGGATAAAGGACCTGAATGTGAGACAGGAAACCATTAAAACCCTAGAGGAGAAAGCAGGAAAAGACCTTTCTGACCTCAACCGTAGCAATTTCTTACTTGACACATCCCCAAAGGCAAGGGAATTGAAAGCAAAAATGAACTACTGGGAGCTTATGAAAATAAAAAGCTTCTGCACAGCAAAGGAAACAACCAACAAAACTAAAAGGCAACCAACGGAATGGGGAAAGATATTTACAAATGACATATCGGACAAAGAGCTAGTATCCAAAATCTATAAAGAGCTCACCAAACCCCACACCCAAAAAACAAATAACCCAGTGAAGAAATGGGCAGAAAACATGAATAGACACTTCTCTAAAGAAGACATCCGGATGGCCAACAGGCACATGAAAAGATGTTCAACGTCGCTCCTCATCAGGGAAATACAAATCAAAACCACACTCAGATATCACCTCACGCCAGTCAGAGTGGCCAAAATGAACAAATCAGGAGACTCTAGATGCTGGAGAGGATGTGGAGAAATGGGAACCCTCTTGTACTGTTGGTGGGAATGCAAACTGGTGCAGCTTCTCTGGAAAACAGTGTGGAGGTTCCTGAAAAAATTAAAAATAGACCTACCCTATGACCCAGCAATAGCACTGCTGGGAATTTACCCAAGGGATACAGGAGTACTGAAGCATAGGGGCACTTGTACCCCAATGTTTATAGCAGCACTCTCAACGAAAGCCAAATTATGGAAAGATCCTATGGGGCACCTGGGTGGCTCAGTTGGTTAAGCGACCAGCTGCAGTGCAGGTCATAATCTCACAGTTTGTGGGTTCAAGCCCCACATTGGGCTCTGTGCTGACAGCTCAGAGCCTGGAGCCTGCTTCCGATTCTGTGTCTCCCCCTCTCTGCCCCTTCCCGCTCATGCTCTGTGTCTCCATCTCTCAATAATAAGTAAATGTTAAAAAAATTCTAAAAAAAAAAGTAAGAGCCTAAATGTCCATCAACTGATGAATGGATAAAGAAATTGTTGTTTATACACACAATGGAGTACTACGTGGCAATGAGAAAGAATGAAATATGGCCCTTTGTAGCAACATGGATGGAACTGGAGAGTGTTATGCTAAGTGAAATAAGCCATACAGAGAAAGACAGATACCATATGGTTTCACTCTTATGTGGATCCTGAGAAACTTAACAGAAACCCATGGGGGAGGGGAAGAAAAAAAAAAGGTTAGAGTGGAAGAGAGCCAAAGCATAAGAGACTGTTAAAAACTGAGAACAAACTGAGGGTTGATGGGGGGTGGGAGGGGAGGGTGGGTGATGGGTATTGAGGAGGGCACCTTTTGGGATGAGCACTGGGTGTTGTATGGAAACCAATTTGACAATAAACTTCATATATTGAAAAAAATAAAATAAATAAATAAAAATGGAATTAACAAGTTATATGCACACTATATAGTTTGAATGGTTTTATTCAATTCCTGGTGAAGACATTTTAACAATGATCTCTGTAAATTTTTGACGGGTACCATCAGTGAGAAACTTTATTAGTAGATGATTTTTTTAATGTAGATGATTTTACTAGATGATTTTTAAAAATGTGAATCCTTGTATGCAACTATTCAAAACTTTAAAAATTATATTTAAAGAACTTAAGAGCTTTTCCATTGACAAATGTAACTGCACACTTTCTTATATTAACATGAGATTTAAAATCCAATTGTACTTTTCATTTCAACTCTTTCAAAACAATGGCGAAGCCCTGATTTGTAGAACACATGCATTAGTAAAACAGAACCCTGCAGGACACAACCAAGACCCATCCATGGAGAATAGACAGAAGTATGTGGTATTTGCCAAGAAAGTTCCTAGATTCCTGTCTAGAGCTGCAGTCACAAGGCACCCCCACTCAGCTCACAGTCTCATCCCCATCCCTAACTGGCATGATGTTTACCTGTATTCTTGGCCTGTGAATCTATAGCATGAGATCATCCATCTGTGCATGGACTTCTCATGTATAATGGACAGAATGCTCTGCAGCAGCCTGCTGGAGGAGACACTGAAAAGGTAGTGGTGCCCTAGTCTAGCAGCCAGGCCAGATGAGTACCTCAACTCCTTCACCATCCTCAGCATATATGGGGAATGTGCTACCAGACTGTTTGCTCCTGGCTACCCTCTGAAAAGCCCTAAACAAGACTGCTTCCTCCAGAGACACCTGGCTGAGTGTTTCCATTCACCCCAGCTCCCTAAGGGATGAGGGGACAAGTATCTCATCATGCACAGTAAACCTGGCAGGAAGCTCTAGGATACAGGGTAAACACAATTTTAAATAGGTGTAAGCTTATTCCTTCGGTATATGTTTAGATGTACTGATGTTCATTGCCTATCCACTAGCCTTTCAGTGTCCCACCTGTCTTCTGTCTAAAAAGGAACAGGGCAGCAGACCTGAATGGTTCGTAGTTCCAAGTTGTGAATGTCAAATGGGCTTCCAAAACCACTGAAGATATAGTACCAAGAGTGAACTCCGAAACTATAGAGTTAGAGGATTTTGATATGTCAATATAGATTTATTCTTGATTTAAAAAAATGTATGATTCTGGTAAGTTATGTTGCTAATAGGGGAGACTATGCATGTAATGGGGTAGGGAGTATATGGGAATCTCTGCACCTTCCTCTAAATTTTATTGTAAACTCAAAGCTGCTCTAAAAAAATAAGATCTTATATTTTTAAAAAGGAGTTGTCATTTATTGAGATTCAGAATGGACTATGGAGCTGATCTAGAGGTAAGTTTTGGAATGCTAAATTTGAGAAACCTATTACTATCCAAGTAGAAATATTGAGTAGACATATGTGTTTGGAGTTCAGGAGGAAAGGAAGGAAATCTGTACAAGCAGAGATGTGTGAAACCAAGAGAACCTTGCAAATGAAAGATGAAATGAAATAATACAAAATGTCTAATATATGTGAATCCATGAGGTCTAAGAAAGAGTTGTGAAAAGAGTAATGAGTACTTAGGAACTTCCCATAACCTACCCCACACCCTGAGAAATTTTTCTAAAATGCAGACCTAATTATGCCACCGCTCTACTCAAAACTCTTAAATGGCTCCCCAGACTGTAAGAATGAAGCACAAACTCCTTAGCATGACCTGTGCCTTCATCACCTAGCACTTGCTCAGTGGTTCATTCAGCCTCACTTCTTGCCACCACATTCCCCCCACTCCTTTGCCTCCATAAAAGCATCTTAACTAGACATAATGACTATTTAAAACCTGGTGTTTTCAGCTGATTTTGCCCTTTCCCACTGTCTTACCCAGATTACCCTGTATTGCTCTTTCAAGTTTCTGATTATATATCATTTTATATGTCATTCTAATTGCCTTTTAACCCGCTAGATTATAAACTTTGTGGGAGGCAGTGTATTTGTTTCCTGTGGCTGTAATAAATTACCACAAACTTGGTGGTTTACAACAGAAATTTATTTTCCCACAGGTCTGGAGATCAGATGTGAGCCATTAGTTTTCCTGGGCGGCTACCAAGGTGTTGATAGGGACATGCTCCCTCTAGAGGCT
This sequence comes from Prionailurus bengalensis, assembly GCF_016509475.1. Taxonomy (NCBI): domain Eukaryota; kingdom Metazoa; phylum Chordata; class Mammalia; order Carnivora; family Felidae; genus Prionailurus; species Prionailurus bengalensis. Next base: position 72,200,177 of record NC_057354.1, read on the forward strand.
CTAGGAATAACAGTTTGCATTGCGTTTTCCCTTCTGGAGGCTGTCCTCCCTCTTTCGATCATGGCTCTACATCACATCATTTTTCTACATTTGTTTCCATGATCCCATTGCCTCCTACCTCTTCTCTCAAACCCCCCTCTTCCTTCCCCTTATATGGACACTTGTGATTGCATTTAGAGCCCACCCAGACAGGCTAGCATAATCTCCACAGTTCAAGCCTGTTAACTTCATCACATCTGCCAGTGTCCGTGGCTTAGGACTTAGCTACTTTTGCAGGTCATTATTCAGCCTTACCACAGTAAAGACCATAACTACTTTTGTTTACCACCATATCCCCCAACAGCTGGTGCTATGTCTATTATGTAGGTTCTCAGTTACCATTTGTGAATGAATGAGTTTGGTGACTTTTTATCACCTGAATACCTCATTAATCTTCTTGTTAGATATAACGAGAGAAAAATCATTATCTCCTATAAATTTACTGTTGATAAACAAAAAGGTTTCATTTGAGCAAAGAAAGATTATTCTAGCATCCAACTTGACAAAGTTTGTTAAATGGGGTGGGGGGGGGTGGGTATTGGTCAAGTTATTGAGCTGAAATACAGAAAAGGCCACTAGGGTTCTAATCAAATTTAAATCTTGCTATAAACTCTTAATTGCCTCCCCAAAACTCAAATAATAAATCCTTGTGGGAGGACCAGCACTTTCTGTGAGAATGGTTAATGAAGGTCAGTATGGGGGATTTAGTTACCAGGGGTGAATGAAATCCTAGGAGTCCAGGTCCCAGGGACACATTCAAGGCTTTATTTTCTTAGCTATATCATCCCTAAATGCCTCCTTTCTGATTAAGTCCCAGTCATATTTTCTTCACATAGCACAGTTCATGTAAAAGCTTAAATTTATGAGAAAACTATATAAAGAAAATATAAAACAGAGCTAAATGATTTTAAAGATAATATAAAAAAAGGGCTACAATGGACATATGACCACCCACAGTAAAGGCACTTCCCACCTTCCAGTTAAGTGTAGCCAGGTGACTCATTGCTAGAAAATGGAACATAATTGGAAGCTTTGTGCACAGCTTCTAAGCCATGCTTTTCTTTGCCCCCTTTCTCCTTACTACTGGCTACAAAATGAGCACAATGGCTAGAGCTCAAGCAGCTCTCTTGGATCATGAGGGAGCAAGTTAAAAATACTGAAGCAACAAGATCAAGACATCTCGATCTAGATTACCAGGCAACTACCGTATCAATACTGGGTTGCCTACCTCTGGAATATTCCATGTGAGATAAAAATATACTTCTATCTTATGGAAGCCAGTGTTACTTTGATTTATCTATTACTCATAGTAGAACTTAATCCGAAGTGATTCAGAATGTACATACGTGGAAGTGGGTGCTGCAAATGACACAAGTTAAAAACAAACAAAAACAAAAAAACAAAACAAAAAACCAGGTAATGACTTAGTGTCTATGACAGGCATCCAGTGACAAGGATCTAGTTCTTGCAGAGTAAACCTAGTGACCCTTGTTTCATGAAAGCACAGCTTTTTGGGCCAAATTCTTGATCCAACTAAAGCAAATCACATGCCTAATAAATCTCTAACTCTAGGGAAGATGATGTAAAAAATTCAAAATGTTGGTTGGTGATTGTTGACTTCTTCCCACTCTTATCAATAATCTGTAACAAATAGTTAAACTCGGGGCGCCTGGGTGGCGTAGTCGGTTAAGCATCCGACTTCAGCCAGGTCACGATCTCGCGGTCCGTGAGTTCGAGCCCCGCGTCGGGCTCTGGGCTGATGGCTCAGAGCCTGGAGCCTGTTTCCGATTCTGTGTCTCCCTCTCTCTCTGCCCCTCCCCCATTCATGCTCTGTCTCTCTCTGTCCCAAAAATAAATAAACGTTGAAAAAAAAAAATTTTTTTTTAAAAATTAAAAAAAAAAAAGGGGCGCCTGGGTGGCGCAGTCGGTTAAGCGTCCGACTTCAGCCAGGTCACGATCTCGCGGTCCGTGAGTTCGAGCCCCGCGTCGGGCTCTGGGCTGATGGCTCAGAGCCTGGAGCCTGTTTCCGATTCTGTGTCTCCCTCTCTCTCTGCCCCTCCCCCGTTCATGCTCTGTCTCTCTCTGTCCCAAAAATAAATAAACGTTGAAAAAAAAAAAAAGAAAGAAAGAAATAGTTAAACTCAGGCCAGACCTACCCAATCTGTAAGCAAAGACAGAAGGAAATTCAGCTATGCTAAGGGAGGTAGGTACCCACTGCCTATTGCCTGAAATCCAGGTGTATTGAGAATCTGATGATTTAGAATACTGCTGGGTCAAAAAAGTTTACAACATCACTAACTCATTCTGAATGAGGTTGGGCGTGGGGTGGCAACTAGTAAAAACTCCAGCAGGAAATTATGTTTATGCCTACCATACAAAGACTGAAAATACTGGCAAAGACAGTATTAAGAGCATTTCCTTCACCCCAAATGCATTATGTCAGACAGTCACAAAATAGTTACCATTAACATGAGAGAGGGGGGTATGGGAAGATCAAAGAAACCAATAAATGAAATATTACAGTCTTAAAAACTGTGTTTTTTCAATCTTAAAAACCAGTTTTTTTTCACAAATTTTGATTGCTGTTACTTATACATGGAACTAATAGTGAAGTGAAAGCCCATTTTTGTTTTGTTTTTAGGAGAAATGTATTGCCAAAACCATCCTCCCAAGCCTACAAAAGCCTTAGTGGTGTAAAAGTACAATAATAATCTATCATTATCATCATCATCCTCATTCTTATCCTCCTTCTCATCACCATCCTTCACAATTCTGGGAGGTGTATGCTCAGTTAAGCAGTTCATGCAGTGACTAGCATTGCAATCAGTGACTAGTGTTAGAGTCATCTTAATAGTTCCCTCATTTTCATGTCTGGTGGTTGATGCTGGCTCAGCTAAGTCTGTGAACCAGAACACTAGGAATGACTTCTTGTGGTGTGGACTTCCTCATAATACAGTTTCCAATGAACAAACACCCTAGAGAGTCAGGTAGAAGCTCTATCACCTTTTATGACCTAGCTTTGCAAGTAACATGGTACTATTCTTCCATATCTATTGAGGCAGTTAAAAAGGTCCAAGTTCACATAGAGGGTACATAGACTCTACTTCTTAATGGGGATATAGCCAGGTCACATTCTAAGAACTGCTAAGATAGGAGATTTGTTATAGCTATCTTTGGAAAATACAAATCTGTAACTGTCTAGCCTTCAAAGTACAATTCCTGGGTCCCTCAAATCATCAGAAACATTAAGTGATTTGCAACAGTTCCAAAACTCTCAAGAAGGGTTTATTACCCATTGCCGTCAGAAGTATCCTTGGAAGATAATGGAAATGAAAAAATTTCCCAGATGCAAACCCAGAACCATAGAAGATAATGGATAAGCTAATTCCTCCCAAAGAGCTAGGTATCCAGATGGCTCATCAAATAACTTATCTCATACTGTTCCTGCCAGGGAACTTAGAATTTCCCTTCTAGTGAATTTAGAATTTCTAGGGTCCAGTGCCTGATAGATGTTTCCCTTTCTCCTCATTTCTGAATCAGGGATTTTATTGAAAATATACTGTTCCTTCTCTACTATTTTATGTTGGATATGTTTATGGCAGACAACTTGTCTTTTAATTTATTGATCACCAGAACATAAGGAGCCATATCTAGCCCTGATAGAGAGGTTTGCCTATCTCCCCAAGATCCTAGACTTTGAAATGGAATTAGTCATTTGATGGGACTCAGGACTTCCTTTCTAAGAAGGAAGAGTTTGACCAAAAAATCTGGGGTCCAGTTTCCTTTATGTGAGAGAAAAACAAACCTCTATTTGCTCAAGCTGTTATTTCAGACACTTCCATTCCTCATAGCAAATCAAATCCTAATTAATGTAGCATTTAGTTGAATGGGGGATAATACTACCGTGTGAGGTAGATCAAAACAAACATTAATTCTATAACAACATCCTGTTCTCACAAAATGAAGTGACAAAAATGTCATTGAGAGAAGTCCTCCGCCTCCTCATAATGGCAAAAAATATACTTCAAACTGCAAATCTGATTTGGTAACTCTCCTGCTTAAAATTACCCTGTGGTTTTCCATTGAATAAACTTCTTAATCTGGTATGTAATTTCCGGTATGGTCTGGTCCCTTGTACCTCTCCAAGCTCATTTACTGGCAATGTTCCACCAGCTTTCTCAGGTCCAGCTACACTGATCTTTAGTTCTATTGCTCCTAACTTTAGTTGGAGGCAGTCAATTGTGTGGTTGTTGATTTCCCAAAATAGGCGCCTTCTCAACTATTTTCAATTAACATTTTAGCATACCAGTTATTAAGGTTTTAATAAAAGAAAGCAAAATGAAAGCAACATGAGGATACGTGTAAAGCAGGTGGTCAAAAACTGGCTGTCACTTGTCACTTCCTGTCCTGGCTGACCCCTAGGTTCATTTACCTAACTTTAGAACCCAGCTATGCCCTTGATTTTAGTCATCATATTCCCTCCCACACCATGCCCCTCCGTCATTTTTTCAACCAGATGACTTTTATTCATTCTTCAGGTATCAAATATCACATTCAAATTTCCCTGCTATAGTCACTTATTATGGCATGTAACTTTGTAGGATTTGATAATATGTCAGTTTTCTTATGAAACCATGTGATTATGTTAAGTATGTAATAAATGTCCATTTTTCCCCACTAGACTGTATATTCCGTGTGTCAGAGAATTTATTATTTATTTATTTTATTATTTATTTATTATTATTTATTTATTTATTATTTAGTTAGTTAGTTAACATACAGTGTAGTCTTGGCTTCAAAAGTAGAATCCAGTGATTCATCTCTTACATATGACACCCAGTGCTAATCCCAAAAAGTGTCCTCCCTAATGCCATCACTTATGTAACCCATCCCCTCACCCACTCCTCGCCTCCAGCAACTCTCAATTTATTTTCTGTATTTAAAAGCCTCTTACGGTTTTCCTCCCTCTCTCTTTTTATCTTATCTTTCTTCCCCTTCCCCTGTGGTCATCTGTGGGTTTCTCAAATTCCATGTATGAGGGAAATCATAGGATATCTGCCTTTCTCCGAATGACTTATTTCGCTTAACATAGTTGCATCCATATTGTTGCAAATAGCAAGATTTCATTATTTTTCATTGTCAAGTAGTATTCCATCTGATGTGTTTATGTGTGTGTGTGTGTATACACATATACATATAATACACACACATATATACATACATATATATATATATATATATATATATATATATATATATACCACATCTTTATGCATTCATCAGTCAATGGACATTTGGGCTCTTTCCATAGTTTGGTTGTTGTTGATAATGTTGCTACAAATATTGGGGTGCATATGTCCCTTTGAATCAGCATTTTTGTATACTTTGGATAAATTTCTAGTAGTGCAACTGCTGGGTTGTAGGGTAGCTCTCTTTTTAATTTTTTGAGGAACCTCCATACTATGTTCCCCAGTGACTACACCAGTTTGCATTCCTACCAACAATGCACAAGGGTTCCCCTTTCTCCACATCCTCACCAACATCTGTTCTTTCCTGACTTGTCAATTTTAGCCATTCAGACAAACATGTACATTAAAAGAATTATTCACCATGATCAAGTGGAATTTATATCTGGGCTGCAGGGCTAGTTCAATATTCACACATCAATCAACATGATACACCACATTAATGGAAGAATTGGTAAGAACCATATGATCCTGTCAATAGATGCAGAAAAAGCATTTGACAAAATACAGCATCCTTCCTTTTTTTATAATTTTTTTTTATTTTTTAAAATTTACATGCAAATTAGTTAGCATATAGTGCTACAATGATTTCAGGAGTAGCTACCTTAGTGCCCCTTACCCATTTAGCCCATTGCACCTCCCACAACCCCTACAGTAACCCTCTGTTGTTCTCCATATTTAAGAGTCTCTTATGTTTTGTCCCCCTCCCCGTTTTTGTATTATTTTTGTTTCCCTTCCCTTATGTTCATCTTTTTTGTCTCTTAAAGTCCTCATATGAATGAGGTCATGTAATTTTTGTCTTTTCTGACTAATTTCACTTAGCATAATACCTTCCAGTTCCATCCACGTAGTTGCAAATACAAGATTTCATTCTTTTTGATTGCCTAGTAATACTCCATTGTATATATACACCACATCTTCTTTATCCATTCATCCATCGATGGACATTTGGGCTCTTTCCATACTTGGCTATTGTTGATAGTGCTGCTATAAACATGGGGGTGCATGTGTCCCTTCAAAACAGCACACCCGTATCCTGTGGATAAATGCCTAGTAGTCCAATTGCTGGGTCATAGGGTAGTTCTATTTTTAGTTTTTTGAGTAACCTCCATACTGTTTTCCAGAGTGGCTGCACCAGCTTGTATTCCCACAGCATCCTTTCTTGATAAGAACCCTCAAGAAAGTAATGGTAGAAGGAACATAACATCATAAAAGCCATATATGAAAGGCCCACAGCTAATGATCATCTTCAATGGGGAAAAACTTAGAGCTTTCCCCCTAAGATCAGGAATACCACACTCGCCACTGTTGTTTAACATAATACTTCAAGTACTAGCCTTAGCAATAAGAAAAAGAATTAAAAGGCATCCCAATTGGCAAGGAAGGAGTCAAACTTTCACTCTTCACAGATGACATGATATTCTACACAGGAAACTTCAAAGACTTCACCAAAAAAATATTGCTAGAGCTGATATATGAATTCAGCAAAGTCACAGGATATAAGATCAATGCAGAGAAATTGGTTGCATTGCTATACACTAATAATGAAGCCACACAAAGAGTTATCAAGGGATCGATCCCATTTACAATTGCACCAAAAACCATAAGATACCTAGGAATAAACCTAACCAAAGAGGTAAAAAAATCTGTATGCTGAGAACTATAGAAAGCTTGCGAAAGAAACTGATGAAGACACAAAGAAATGGAGGAACATTCAATGCTCATAGATTAGAAGAACAAATATAGTTAAAATGTTGATACTACCCAAAGCAATCTACACACGCAATGCAATACCTATCAAAGTAACACCAACATCTTCACAGAGCTAGAACCAACAATCCTAAAATTTGTATGGAACCACTTAATACCTCAAATAGCCAAAGTAATGTTGAAAAAGGAAACCAAAGCTGGAAACATTACAGTTCTGGACATTAAGCCATGTTACAAAGCTGTAATCATCAAGAAAGTATGGAATTGACACACAAAACAACAGACACATAGATCAATCGAATAGAATAGAGAACCCAGAAATGTACCCAAAAATATATGGCCAACTAATCTTCAACAAAGCAGGAAAGAATATCCAATGGGAAAAAAGACAGTCTCTTCAGCAAATGGTGTTAGGAAAACTGGACAGCGACATGCTAAATAATGAACCTGGAGTAATCTCTTACACCATACACAAAAATAAATTCTAAGTATATGAAATACCTAAATTTCAGACAGGAAACCATCAAAATCCTACAGAAGAAAATAGGTAGCAACCTCTTTGACCTCAGCTGCAGCAACTTCTTACCTGACATGTCTCTGGAGGCAAGGGAAATAAAAACAAAAATGAACTATTGGGACCTCCTCAAGATAAAAATCTTCTGCAGAGTGGAGGAAACAATCAACAAAACTAAAAGGCAACTGATAGAATGGGAGAAGATATTTTCAAGTGACATATCAGATAAAAGGTTAGTATCCAAAATCTGTAAAGAACTTCCCAAACTCAACACCCAAAAAACAAATATTCCAGTGAAGAAATGGGCAAAAGACATCAATAGGCACTTTTCCAAAGCAGAAATCCAGGTGGCTAACAGACTCATGAAAAGATGCCAAACATCACTCATCATTGAGTCTTCATGGATATATTGATTTTAGCTCATTGGTGTATCCTCAGAGCACAGCACTGTGCCTAGCATATTGTAGGCTCTCAATGCATATCTGTTGAATGAGTAATTGAGATGCTCAGAGCTGAGCAAAAAAGAATTTAAAAATAGGTTCAGCATGAAATGAACAGCTGAGGGAAAAGTATATAGTCACAGCATCATGGATGACAAATTTAGGGAAAGGAAAGGAAGGAAATCAATGTGATACAAAGCACTGTTCTAGATGATGAGAGAAACATGTAGTATAAAGCAGGGTTACTGCCATTGAGAAAAATATAAATCAAGGGCATAAAAAAATTTATGCAGAGGAAAACCTAGCTAACCATGAAAGACAGGAAAAAAAAAGTGCTAAGTGGGACCAGTAAAAACATGCTATAGTAGAGTATGGTAATGTCAAGAAATATTAACACACATTAGGAAAAGTCAGGTCAATAGTTTTTTGTGTCCCTTGTTACATAACTAGAGACTTATTAAGCATTTGACACACATTATCTTAAGTAAGCCTCACAATAACCATGAGCAAGATATGAGTATCTTTATTTTAAAGATGAGACCCAAAGAGTTTAAACACCAAAGCTTCTATGTAGAATGCCACAATTTGAACCTTAGTCTTTCTGAACCCAAAACCAATTTACTAATATCTTATATTAGTTATATATAAGTTATATATATATATATATATATATATATATATATATACACACATATATATGTGTGTGTATACATATATATATGGTTATAGTTATAAAGATAACCATTCAGTTGGGCTCTGAGGAACAGGTAGAAATTACAGAGCAGAGGGAAAGTATGGAAAACAATCAGGCAAAGAATAAAATGTAAACAAAACAGAGGAAAAAAACAAGGTAGGGTGAATCAAGAGCTTAGTCTAGCCATAGCTAGAGTCCTTATAGTAGTAGAATCCAAGATGAAGTTGGGGATAGAGTTTGGGTCAGACTGGGGAGAGTCTTTAATACCAGATCAAGGTCTTTTTTCTCTTATCTTGAAAGCAACTGGAAGTTACTATAAAACCCTGAGTTGGCAAATGGCAAAATGAAAATGGTAGTCTGGTTTGATTGGAGTAGAAAAAAAAAAAAAAGAAACAGACTCACATAGAAAAACTTAGCATACTTGAGATGTGTGTGTGTATATATATATACACACACACATACATACACACTCACACATACATACATAGTAATATAGTTATATATATATAGTTATATAAAATTTGGATGGAACCACTAAAGTGTGTGTAAAGTGTATATGTATACACACACACACACACACACACACACACACACACACACTCTAAAAGAATTGCAAGGATCACTTAGTACTCAGACCTCATTTTATGTATGAGGAAACTGTATCCCAGACCATTTAAATGACTTCCAAAGATTGGTAGAATTGCTAGGACTGTAATTTGGCTTTCTATTATTTCCATTATGACACAAGTACAGAAACAGATGAAAAATGGAGGACAGACAGAGAAACCAGAATCAAAATTAAATCTCAGCTTTCAAGACAGAACTTTGAAAATGATGGTATCACTCTCAGATAAGATATTCAAGAAATGATCCTTATGGCAGATCTTTATAGCCTCTAGTGATCTTTACCTCCTGGCATTCGTACCTTTATGTAATCTCCTTCCCTTGAGTGTGGGCTGACCTAACAAATGACTTTGAATCAATATAGCAAAGATGATGGAGTAGCACTTCCAAGATTAGATTACAAGAGATTCTATTACAAGAAATTGTAAATTCTAATTTGCTATCCAAAGCTCTCCCTTGCTGCTCTGATGAAGTAAGCTGCCATGCTGCATACTGCCCTGTAGAGAAGTCCACATGGTAAAGAATTCAAAGTAGCCTTTGGTCAATAGCCAGGCAAGGGACTAAGGTCCTTAGCCCAATAGCCTCAAGAAGCTGAATCCTGCCAACAACTATATAATCTCAAATCCTTCGTACATTGAACCTTTAAATGAGAGCCCAACTCTGACCAATTATGTCATTGCAGCCTGTGAGAGACCCTGAAACAACCCAGCTAAGCAGTGCCCAAATTCCTGGCCCATAGTAATGGTGAGATAATAAATGTGTATTGTCTTAGGCCACTAAGATAACTTGCTATGCAGTGATAGGTAACTAATACAACACTACTAAGAGAAAGACTAAGTTTGATTTGAGGCAATGGGGGATACAACTGTAATTTCTGTACAACTCCAGGGAATGAATCCCTGTTTTTGAGGACTATAAATTAGTAAACAGTGAAAAACTGATAGAATGAGTATAAAAATTTCAACTAAGACATTTGGCAGTGAAAAAAGAAAAAAGATATTACACATATTGGAAATGGAGAGAAAAAGCTTTAAAAGAAGTTCAGAGATATAAAAATAGGATACTGTTTGGAAGTAGTTTCTCTAGAGAAACAAAAATTTGTACAAACACAAAGTAGACATTGGCAATAAGGTGGAAAGAAAAAAGAATGAGTGATTAAAACCATCACACTATGCACCAGCTTGGAAACCTCAGGGAAAATTTAGCAACTCTTGGATTTTCGTTCTCAGTGCCTTTTACTTCCAGCACTAGCTCATCAATTAACAGTATAACTCCAATGGTCAGAGTATCCCTGGAGAAGAATAAACCATGAGAGTATTATTGTTTTTAAATACTTACATCACCAATTGGGAAAATATAGCTAGAACCTAACAGAACCCTCTTGAAGGCCCCCCTCAATTTTATCTTCAATTTATATAATTTTTTTAAAAAGGTTAATTTTAATTCAATTATTCCTTTTTTAAGAGCAAATTTTAATATTCTAGTGGTTGCATATGGAATTTTATTTTCCCTTATAAGATAGAATTCCAACGAACTACTTTATTCTTCCTCTGCCTGATAATTTGGATTTCAGCACAGAGGAAAATGCCAAAATATAATTGACAACTTAGGACATACCATTTTAAAAAGCCATCCTCCTTTTAATACAAGGTTTATAATGTTTCTAAAGAGTCCTCTTTTTAAAAAGAAGAGACGAATTCTACACAGCCAAGCATGAAATATTTCAACTATAAGCTACCACCTATTCCAAAACAACAAAAGGAATTTTGTTAATGTCCCACAGAAAACATCTTAGGAGGGGAGGACTATGTCTGTCCCCATCCCAACCTCCTTACAAAGAAGAGGCACAATGTATAGAGAGACCCCTTCTCAAGTGATTTGCAGGCATTTATAAGTCAACATGTTAAAGAAGGCCAACATGACTTCCATTCCAGCAGCCCCTTTATTTATGCAGGAATTGTCAATGTGACAAGGACCACATCTATCTTGTTCATCCACTGTCTCAAACAGTACCCAAAATAAGCATTCAGGAAGTATTTCTGAGTAAATCAATGCCAAGCCGGGATAGCAACAGAGAAAGAAAAAGAATACAGCATATGTAAATTCCAATTTAAAAAAAAATACAGATACATTGATAATTATCTACATTTAGATTAAAAACCTTAATGAATAAGGAAGCAACATTGCCAATGCAGACAATGAATGCTGTGAAAGGTCAAGAAAATCAAGGACCATTTCCTTCATATACAGAACCAGGACAATAAAAGTGATGGTCTAGGTAAGACCTGGTTCTTTCCATTACCTTGCTGGAAGACAGACATTAGAACCACAAAATATCTTTTTTGTAAATTATCTATGTAATATTTATTTTATATATGAATAATATGTATGTATTTTATGTTTATTTCACATGTAATTCTATTCCAGAGTATGGGTGGTCATTCTCAGCCTAACTTTTTGCTGTCATTATAAAGCCCTAAATTAAAGAACCTCTTAAATATCAAAATATGGTTCAGTTTTACTGGAGAGAAGACAGTTGAGCCAAGTAGATAGCACTGATAAAGGCCTTCAAGATTCTGGTGCTACATATGGAAGCATGCTCAAGTAATTTTGTTCCTGTCTGTCTCTCAACACACCATATACTGTCCCAGAGTGGATTTGAGAGTCAGAGAAGCTGTTGCACTATTTCAGCACTACCATAATTTTAGAATTATCTCTAAACTTCCAAGCTGAGTATGTTCAAATGTAGTCTAAAGCAACTCTACTGGTCAGGATTCTCCAGAGAAGCACAACCAAAAGGACACATCTGGCAACTCTAAAATCTGTAGGGCAGGTTGGCAAGCTAGAAACACAAGGAGGATCTCTATGTTACAGTCTTGAGGAAGAATTCCTTCTCCTCTTGGAAACCTGTTTTTGCTCTTAAGGTTTGCAACTGATTACCTTTCATAATTTGGGTGAGCCTTATCTAATCTCTTTACTTAAATGAACTATAATAGATGTTAATCACATCCACAAAATACTTTGACAACATCAAAACCAATGGCATACCGTACAACTGGTCACCATAGACTAGTCAATTTGGTACATAAAATTTAACCATTACAATAATTAAAGTAACCTTCTTGATAGTGGGGCTTCCAATATGACACCTACCCATGAAATCCTTACATTTCTAACAATTCATTGTACTAATGCAGTATCAACTCTATCAACAGAATCCATTATTCTATGAATATGGAGTACATGTAAATGATGTTTTACAAAAACGTATCATTATACATACGTTGGTATTCCAAAATACCATCTTCAGATTGACCAAGACTATAAAGAGTAAAATTATAATAGGTCAACAGATTAATGGGAGTCTCTGAAATAATCTCCTTTGCAGTTTACTTAAAATTTTTGTTGTTCCTTAGGATACAGAATGAAACCACCTGCTAAACTGGGTAACATGTCTATGACCCTGTAAAAAAACTTTCCTATGTTCTTTACTGAGTTAAGTCAAACAATGGTAGCATTTCAGCCTACTGAAGCTACTATGAAATCTATCTATTTCCTTGTACCTGTAGGTCTTAATGTCACATACTGTGCCAATGTGTCAGTTCAGATCATTTGCATGGTAACAATATTATTTCCTATTTATAGTCTCCTCTCTTGATGGGATATCTCTTGTGTACTAACTAATTTCTTCTTTTAAAAAGAGGTGTATGTTAGCCTGATAATTTCAAGAGTTTTTATATACTGATCCCATTCCTGATTAGTACATGACACATGATGATTTGAATTGCTATCCACTTGTTCATTGACCCTAGATTTGCTGTTTTGTATTTATCTACACCGGTTTATAATTTTCAAAAATTATCTGAAAATGATGAGAAGAGTATGTAGTCACATCATCATTTTGCCTGTTCTTCCATATTTAGTCTGCAGTGTCTTTCCTTGCTTTGGAACTACTTAGGAACTTACCCTTCTAGTTATCCATTCAAAAAGAGTGAGCAGTAATTAACTTTAGTTTGCTGCTCATCTATTGATAGCATCTTGTCAATGGAGGAGATTGTCCTCTTATCACTTCACTCAGATATACATCTACAGTAGGTTGAATTATGTCTTCTGAAGATATGTTTAAGTCCTAACTGCAGTGAATGTGACATTATTTGGAAAGAGGGTCTTTGCAGGTGTAATCAAGTTAAGATGAAGTCTTATTGGATTTCAGTGGAGCCTACATCTAATAACTGATGTCCTTGTAGAGAGATATTTGCAACCACACAGACACACAGGGAAGGAAGCAATGTGACAACAGAGACAGAGACTGGAACTGTAAGTTAAAGAATGGCAACGATTGCCTGGAGCCACCAAATTCTAGGAAGAAGCAAGGGAAGATTCTTTCTAGAGCTTTCAGGGGAAGCATGCCCCTGTCAAGACCTTGATTTCAGACAATGGGCCTCCAGAACCATTCAAGAGTAAAGTTTCATGACTCTGAGCCACCAATTTGCAGTAACTTGTTACAGCAACCCTAGGAAACTAACATATTATCCAATATTATTTCACATTCCTATGTATAGTCAACTGTTCAAGTACTCAGCTTGCTCTAGTTTTGTTCAATAAGTTGTTTGATGCTCAAAGTATTTTGTTTAGGTAAATAGCAACATGTTACCATTTACAAAGCTCTTTTCTCTTGCAAAATCTTTTATCTTTAGCAAAATACCATGTAGTAGTGTTTTTATTTCTTTGTACCATTGTTGTAGTTGTTATTATTACTATTTTTTTGTTATTTCCATTTTGTAGGTTGGGACAAATACAACTGGTAAGGCAAAGAGGCAAGGTAACATGTACCAAGTCAAGAGAAAAATAAACAAGAAGGCATTCTGGGCCTCAAGACTGAGATTAAGTTGTAAGCAAAGCTGGTGGATGATGTGTAAAATGTACTCACAAAGTATGTTTGAATCAATTACCCTAGCACCTTCTGACCTCAGATTCTAAATACAGGCTTACAGTGCTGAGTAAGTTAGTGATCATGAAGAGACATCAGAGGGCTTATAAGCTTATGTTATTTATGACATTTTTTAGAAAGTGACTTTATATCACTTGTGCTCAAATTCAGTCCTGTGTCTATTTTTATTGCTTAATAACTTTATATTTGAAATAAAGTGATTTTATTTGGAGTGTCTACACTTTAATTTGGGGGGATATAAAAGAATAAAATATAACTTATTTATAAAACACATAAGCAAATATGGTGTCCTGTAAACAGCCTTGCTCCACTAGTTTTGCACATTCAAAGCATCAGCATTTTGACCTTAATAATTAAGCAATGCCTACCCAGCTGTGATATCTATATCCAAAGGTTTCACAAAGGGAATAAAATTGCAAATTCCCTCTCATTGTAAATGACTAATGAACCACCATGGGGGTAAAAAACAGTGAATTTGGACAATAGAGGAATATATATTGTCCTCGACACTGTTTTGTGTCAAAGATTTTTGCAACATGCTCTAAATCAAGTATTTTACTATAGGTTTATACATGAACCATTTAATGTAAACTCTTAGTCCTGAAACTAATCTCCAGTTCTTTCTCCAATCCTTTAACATGTGACTAAAATCTGGCCAGTATAGCCCAAAAAAAATATAACCTCAAGTCTCTTTGGGTGTGATCTGGACTTCTCTTATATTTATCCCATGCTGCTCAAATTCTCTGCTATCTAAAATTTTGTTCCCTTTCTGCTTCCATTCTTGAATTTCTGAGTATTCAATCCTTGATTAAACATGGCTTAGTATATTTACAAGCCAAATTTTTGGACTTCTAGGGAAGATGGCAGAGTAGGAGGACCCTGGACTAACCTTATCCCACAGATATAGCTAGATAACACCCACATCAGTATAAATATCCCAGAAAACAACCCCAAGACTTGCAGAACAGGCTTTCCACAGCTAACTGTAAAGAAGAAGCCACATGGAAGAGGGTAGGAAGGGCAGAGACACTGTCAAGAGCTTAACAACCAGTGGGACTATCAGCAGGAGGGAAAGATGCTAAGATCACAAAGAGGGGAGAGGAGCAGTACCCCAGACCAGGCACATTAGAGATCAGAGACTGACAGTGGGAAGATGATCACCCTAACATTTGGCTTTCAAAACCAGAGGAGACTGGCTTCAGGAGTTCTTAAAATCAGTGGAGCTTAGCACCTACAGCTTTAAAAATCAGCAGGTCCTCTCCAGGAGAGCCAGAGGGAAATAGGAAATGGAGTTTCCACCATTAAAGGATAGGACAACAAATAGAACCTCTGAGATATAGCACAGAAGCAGCAATTTGAAAACACCTGAGGTACACAGGAAGTGTATTTACTAATCTCAGAGCATGTGCTGCAAGGAAGAGATCTTTGGGAGACTTAAAGAAAAAAAAAGAGCTGGTGGAAGCCTTTTCCCTCAATAGAACCCCAACCTAGATGACAGGGACATTTGCAGGAACCAGTGCTGTGCTAACACCCTCCACCTAGCTTGCTAATAATGGTGCCCCACCCCCTTGCACTTGCACAGGTATGCCTTCTCCAACCCAGCTGGCCTCCACGGGAGTTTTCCTAGGTGGGTACAGTTCCCCTCCCACAGTGAAACGGCACAGACCTTGCTGGTAACACATGCTTTGCCCCAGCATTCTCCTGCAGACCCACCCCCTCCAACATGTCCTTGGTAGGAG
This sequence comes from Prionailurus bengalensis, assembly GCF_016509475.1. Classification (NCBI taxonomy): domain Eukaryota; kingdom Metazoa; phylum Chordata; class Mammalia; order Carnivora; family Felidae; genus Prionailurus; species Prionailurus bengalensis. The sequence goes on from NC_057354.1 coordinate 72,216,134, forward strand.
TCCATCCAAAATGGTGCCACAGCCTGGCAGTATGTAAGCAGCACTGAGAGGGGGCACCACCACTCCAAAGTTACTCTTGCTCCAGGGAGAGCAAAAGATAACCAAATGCACCCGTCTAACTTGAGCCACAGGAGTGGTCTGGGGGCAGACATCTGGTATAAGGGCAGTCCCCACCCACCAATACAAGCTTCTCAGGGGAAAATATCTACTCAAGGGGAAAGGCTACCACAGCTCTGGCAAACACCTGGTCTGACTCAACTCAAGCCTAGATCAGCCCCAGACTGGCTCATTAACAATACAGATACCAAACTCTGCCCACAACAGGTAAAAAGAGCCAATGAAAATGACTGGACTGAAGGAAAATGTGGCTCAACCACAACAGTAGGGTACACACAACACACATGAGACACCCCTGAAGCACCAGGTTCTGATAAACAAGAGACATTGCACTGAAGGGCACTGCAGGACCTCTTCTTCATAAGGACACTACTTGCAAGAACAGAAGGTATAGATGATTTTCTTAATACATAGAAACAGACACAGAGAGAATAAATCAGGAGACAGAGGAATATATTCCAAGTGAAATAGGACAAAATGGCAGCCAGAGAGCTAAAGGAAATGGAGATAAGTAATATGGCTGACAGACTATTTGAATTAATGGTAATAAAGATACTCACTGAGCTTAAGAATGAAGGACCACAATGAGACCCTCAACAGACAGAAAGAAAACATAGAAAAGAAATAGAGATGAAGAACTCAATAACTGAAATTAAAAATACACTAGCTTGAATAAATAGTAGACCAGAGGAAGCAAAAGAACAGATCAGCGACCTGGAGGACAGAATAATGGAAAGCAATTACTCTGAACAGGAAAGAAAAAAAATTATTAAAAAATTAAAACAGACTAAGGGAAATCAGCAATACGATCAATTATAATAACATTCATATTATAAAGATCCCAGAAGGAGAAAACAAAGAGATGGGGGTCAGAAATTTTACTTGAAGAAATAACAGCTGAAAAATTCCTAGGGATTTGGGAATCTGGGGAAGGAAACAGACATCCAGGTCCAGGAGGCACAGAAAGCTCCCAACAAAATCAACCCAAGGAGATTCACACCAAAACACATAGTAATTAAAATACCAAAAAATAATGATGACAAGACAATTTAGCAATAAGAAAAAGAAAATAGCTACATACAAGGGAAACCCATAAGGCTATCAGCTGATTTTTCATCAGCAGAAACTTTGCAGCCCAGAAGAGAGTGGCAGGATATATTGAAAGGGCTTAAAGAAAAAAATCTGCAAACAAGAATACTCTATCCAGCAAGGCTACCACTCAGAATAGGTGGAGAGGTTAACAGTTTCCCAAAGAGAAGCTAAAGAATTCATCACCAATAAACTAGCCCTAAAACAAGAAGGGGAATTTGAGTGTAAAGAACATAATCAGGAGTAAGAAGAGTAGGGAACACAAAAGCAGTGAAATTAAAATCTATAAGGATTGCCAAGGGATTCACAAAATAAAAGGATGAAAAGAACGACATCATGTACTTAAAACATAGGGTGCACAGGAGTAAAATTCAGTGTTTTAGAATGGGTTCAAACTTAAGTGACCATCAACTTAATACAGACTGCTACACGCAACAGGTGTTATATAAAAACCTAATGGTATCTACCAATCAAAAATTGGTAATAGATATACAAAAAATAAAGAGAAAGGAATCCAAATATATGACTAAAGAAAACCATCAAACTATAAGAAAAGAGAGTGAGAGAAGAAAGGAACAGAAGAGAACTACAAAAACAACCATAAAACAAGTAACAAAATGGCGATTAGTACAAACCTGTCAATAATCACTTTGAATGTCAATGAACTAAATGCTCCAATAAAAACAGAGTGATGGAATGGATAAAAAAGCAAAACCCATCTACTTGCTTCTTCCAAGAGACTCATTTCAGACCCAAAGACACATACAGATTGAAAGTACAGGAACGGAAATGCAGTTATAATGCAAATGTAAGTGAAAAGAAAGCCAGAATAGCAATACTTCTATCAGACAAAATATATTTTAAAATAAAGACTATAACAACAAAGAAACAAGGTCACTATATAACCATTAAGAGAACACTCCAACAACAAGACATAACAATTGTAAATATTTATGTATCCCATATGGAGGCACCCAAATACCCAAATAAAGCAGATAACAATAAACATAAAAGAAGTAATCAATAGTAATTCGGTAATATCAGGAGATTTTAACACCCCTATTTACCTCAATGGATAGACCATCCAAACAAACTCAACAAAGAAACAGTGGCTTTGAATGTCCTGATGGACCAGATGGATCTAATAGATATATTCAGAACATTCCATCCTAAAACACAAGAATGCACATCCTTTTCAAGTGCATATGGAACATTCTCCAGAGTAGATCACATGCTAGTCCACAAAATAAGTACCTAAGACTTAAAAAAGTCTGAAGTTATACCATCCATCTTTTCTGACACTATGAAATTAGAAATCAACCACAAGAAAAACTTTGGAAAGAATACAAATACAGGAAGGTTAAATAACATGCTACCAAACAATGAATAGTTCAACCAGCCAATGGTTCAGGCAAGGAGGAAATCAAAAAATACATGGAGACAAAGGAAAATCAAAATGCAATGGTCCACAATCTTTGGGATGCAGCAAATGCTCTTCAAACAAAAAGTCTGTAGCAATACACACCTACCTCAGGAAGCAAGAAAAATCTCAAATAAAAAACCTAAGCAGACATCTCTAGGAGCTATAAAAAGAAGTACAAACAACCCAAAACCAGCAGAATGAAGGAAATAATAAATATTAGAGCAGAAATAAATGATAAAGAAACTAAAAAAAAAAACACAATAAAAACAAATCAATGGAACTGGTTCTTTGAAAATCTTAATAAAACTGATAAACCTCTAACAAGACCCATTAAAAAAAATAGACACGGGGAGAGGACCCAAATAAACAAAATCACTAATGAAACAGCAGAAATGACAACCAACACCACAGATATACAAACACTTTTAACAGAATATTAAGAAAACATTATATGTATAATGTTTGACATATATAAACATATATGTCAACAAATTAGACACTTAGAAGAAGTGGATACACTCCTATAAACATATAACCTACCAAAACTAAAGCAGCAAGAAACAAGAACATTTGGACAGACATATTACCAGCAATGAAATTCAATCAGTAATCAAAAAACTTCCAAATAAGAAAAGTCTGGGGTCAGATGGCTTCACAGGTGAATTCTACAAAGTGTTCAAAGAAAAGTTAATACCTACTCTTCTCACACTATTCCAAAAAACACAAGAGGAAGGAAAACTTCCAGATTTTTTCTATGAGGCCAGTATCACCCTGATACGAAACCACATAAAGATACCATTAAAAAAAATAAAAAGAACCATAGGCCAGTATATCTCATGAATATGATGCAAAAATCTTCAATAAAATATTAACAAACCAGGGGCGCCTGGGTGGTTCGGTCGGTTGAGCATTCGACTTCGGCTCAGGTCATGATCTCACGGTTGGTGAGTCCCACATCAGGCTCTGTGCTGACAGCTCAGAGCCTGGAGCTTGCTTCCGAGTCTGCATCTCCCTCTCTATGTCCCTCTCCCACTCATGCTTGCAACGCTCTCTCGCTCTCTCTCTCTCTCTTAAAAGTTAATAAACATTTTAAAAAATGAAAAAATATATTAACAAACCAAATCCAACAAGATTAAAAAAATCATGCATCACCATCAAGTAGGATTCATTCCCAGGTTACAAGGGTGATCTAATATCCACAAAGCAATCCACATGATACATACATCACATCAATAAGAGAAAGGATAAAAAACATATGATCATTTCAATAGGTGCAGAAAAAGCGTTTTACACAGGACAACACCCATTCGTGATAAAAATTCTCAACAAAGTAGGTTTTAGAGAGAACATATCTCAACATACTAAGGGTCTTATATGAAAAACTCACAGCCAAGATCATACTGAATGGGAAAAAACTCAGAGCTTTTCCCCTAAGGACAGGAATAAGACAGGTATGTGTACTCCCAACACTTATATTTAACATAGTGCTGGAAGTCCTAGCCACAGCAATTAGACAACATAAAGAAATAAAAGGCATCCAAATTGGTAAGTAAGAAATAAAACTCACTATTTGCAGATGACATGATACTATATATAGCAAACTATCAAGACTCCACCAAAACACTACTGGAACCAATAAATGAATTCAATAAAGTCACAGGATACAAAAATCAATTTACAGAAATCTGTTGCATTCCCATACACCAATAGTGAAGCAGCAAAAAGTGAAATGAAGAAAACAATCTAATTTTCAAATGTACTAAAAACAATTAAATATCTAGGAATAAACTTAACCAAAGAGGTGAAAGACCTGTACTCTGTAAAACTATAAAACAATGATGAAGGAAATTCAAGACAATGCAAAGAAATGGAAAGACATTCCATGCTCATGGATTTTAACAATATTGTTAACATGTCTATACTACTCAAAGAAATCTACACATTTAATACAATCCCTATCAGAATACCAACAGCATTTTTCACAGAGCTAAAACAAACCTAAAATTTCTATGGAACCATAAAAGACCTCTCACAGCCAAAACAATCTTGAAAAAAAACCCAAAAGTTGAGGTATCACAATTCCAGATTTCAAGTTATTTACAAGGCAGTAATAATTAAAACAGTATGGTACTGGCATAAAAATTGACACACAAATCAGCAGGATAAAACAGAAAACTCAAAAACAAACCCACAATTATGTGGTCATTAATCTCAATAAAAGAGACAAGAATACACAATGGGGAACAGTATCTTCAACACATGGTGTTGAGAAAAATGTGCAGCTACATGTAAAAGAAACTGGACCACTTGTTCACACAAAATACAAAAGTAAACTCAAAATGGATTAGAGATCTAAATGTGAGACCCGAGATCATAAAAGCACAGAAGGCAGCACAGGCCATAATTTCCCTGACATTGAATGTACCACCATTTTTTTCTAGATATGTCTCCTGAGGCAAGGTAAACAAAAGCAAAAATAAACTCTTGGGACTCTATGTCAAATTTTCAAGTGATTGATTCCTGCATAAAGCTTTCTTCCTTCCCTCAACGCAGCAAATGCTGCCTATGTAGTACCATAGCTTTCTAATCCCTTTCTACCTGCCAACTTCAACAGCCTGTGCTCTACAGCAACCCAAATGTAGCTGCAGTGAACACAACAGGGAGTATTTAAACCCTGTGAAAGATAATATTTGCTTACAGTTTGTCTTTGGCTCTCCTTTTTTGCCATTGTTTCCCTGACACTGAGCTTGATCCAGTTTGGCCACTGGAGCATGGGCAGAAGGGACATGTGCCAGTTCTAACCTGTGGGTTTAAGAGTCCTGACAAGTTTCACCAGTCCCCGCATTCCTATATTCACCTAAGAGTATATCTTGGGTAGTCACTGGTTCTAGAATAAGGACACATTTAGACCAGTCTAAATCCAACATGCAGCCTGGATCCAAGATCATCTGAACCCACCTAAGCCAACCAAACACAGCAGAGCCCTTCAGAGCCACTGGATCTTCATTCCAATGAGTGAGAAATAAGTAAGATTTCAAGCTACTGAGATTTGGGCATTATATGTTACACAACATTGTTACAACAAAATCTGACAATGACAAACCCTTTCTTGTAGAAATTCCTTTCCTGAATATGGATTAAGCTGAAAACAGATCTTTCACTGGAAAGTACCATGATGAAAATATTCCAGTAAAGCTACAATAAATATTACAGCTTGTACAAATGGTAGCTCTAGACCACTGTCTAATAACTTCCTGCCTAAACTATTTTACTCTAAATCCTGTTTTCATTCACCTACAGGATACAGACTCACAGACAAGACCCTTACAAAGCCCTAATTTCATCATAAGACACATAAAAAAAAAAAAAAAGTCAACTACTTCTCTACCAGAATTCTGATAAACTGAGTGAAAGTATCAAGGAGTTAGAGGTGCCCAAGATAAAATGTCAGTCACAAATATTCAACTGCTATGGCTGCATACAGGAACGTAACAGTTTGCTACACTTTTAATCCACAAGAGTTTTTGATATTGATTGCTTTTTTATTGCTTATGATCTATTTCACATATTATGGTTTCTTTTGGGTCAATCACTGGATCAGAGGTTCTATCTTCCCTTAACCAAGCCAGACAAACCAGACATCCCTTTCCTAGAAAATGAATCCTAAGCCATGTAATTCAAACACTGAAAATGGCTAGAGAAATTAATTTGAGAGCTCAGTCTGGACCAGACTGTACAGATATTTCTGCCAACAAGGCTACCTGGACTGCATGGTTCTTGTCTACTCTAAGCTTGTTGATTCTATCTTCCCTCCAATCCTATATACTCACTCTTGCCTTTGTAGAAATTCCTTTTTATTATAAATTGGCTAGAATTACTATCTGTTGCTTGCAACCGAAGAGTCCTCAAAGGCACCAGAATTAAACATGAAAAGAGCTTTTAGGCATTTAGATAAGAAAAGGAGGAGAGAGGGATGAAAGACCACTTCTACGTAATGAAGGACACACCCTGGCAGCTTTCTGGCCAGATCTGGATCTACTGACTAGAATCAGAAATGAAAGTATCACTGAAAATGATCAGCCCATGGAAAGACAAGATACTCATCACTTCTCTTGAGAAGCTACAATTATTCCAACTCTCTTTCCAGAGAAAGAAGTCAATGGGAACAATAAGTAGTCATTAGTGTTTTTGAAAATAAGCTTTTAAATACAGACTATGTTGGTCAGTTTATTATGTGAATAGAATAAATCAAGCATTTGTCTCTTGGACTTCACACCACATAATAGGCCTTTTCCTAAGACCACGAAATGATCACTTCAAATAGGGTCCTGTCAACCCAGGTGCCTTCCCAAAATGCTAAGTTGCACTTCTAGGAGCTCATGAGCCAACTGGCTGTTTTGAGGATCCAAAAGGAGAACATGTAAGGTCTTCCCATAATTTGTATCCTTTAAAATTCTACAATGAAAAACGTTAAGTTCAACTGATTTTTCCCTATATTTTTCCATATATTATTAATTATTATTAATTATTAATTCCATATATTATTAATGTATCCTTAAATCATTTTTTATTTTAGTTATATAATTCAGGAAATCATGTTTTTCTCAAAAACTACTCAATTTCAAATTCTAGAATATACAAAATATTCACTCTCTTCATTTTATCAACTCAGTGCAGTTCTCTGTTCTAGTCCTCAATTTCCCTGAGTTATTAAGACCTTTCAACAAAGCACTTGAAGAAACCAAACCTCACCTAGCACTTAAGAACTACCTTAGTATACCAAAGAGATCATTATTCCCAACTAAACCAAGTCACAACCTGCCTGTTTCTCATACACATTGACGTCCCTCCAAACCAGTTCTCATGTCATCAATCTCCACTTGCACAAACAGTGAGCACATCCTTAATTTCTCAGCTAACTTATCAGCAGCCCCATTAATATTGTAAATTATCCTCTCTGGAAGACAAATTGCTTTACTATTTGTCTCCTTTAAACATTGTCCAGTCACAAAATGTGGTCTCACATTACCTGCTATCAAGTTTTAGTGTTGTCTTCTTACTCCCATCAAAACTGGGTCGTCCCACATTTTCAAGGCTAAGTTCTGTGCCTTTATTTAGGTCTCTATGAGTCTGTTTATTCTTTCAACAAGTATTTTTGGAGCCCCTACTATGTGCCAGGCAATCTCAGTGATTCCAGAGAAACAAAGGAAAAATTCCTGTCCTTATGGAGCTTGCAATTCTAGGAAACGAAGATTAACTTTAAATAAATAATGATTTGTTTCATATATAACAATTAAACATATTACAACTAATTAAATATATAATCATTCATTAGACATATTATGTCAGATGATGTTACAAGCTTTATTAAAAAATAATATAGTGCAGGGTGATGGGGAATGGGGAGCATAGGAGAGAAGGCAGTTTATTTTTTTTAATATAATTTATTGTCAAATTGGTTTCCACACACCTAGTGCTCATCCCAACAAGTGCCCTCCTCCCTGCCCATCACCCACTTTCCCCTCTCCCCGACCCCCATCTACTCTTAGTTTGTTCTCAGTCCTTAGGAATCTCTTATGGTTTGCCTCCCTCCAACTTTTTTTTCCCTTTTCCCCTTCCCCATTGTCTTTCATTATGTTTCTCAAGATCCACATGTGAGTGAAAACATATGGTATCTGTCCTTCTCTGCCTGGCTTATTTCACTTAGCATACCATCCAGTTCCATCCACGTTGCTGCAAATGGCAGCTTTAAAAGGAGCAGTCACTGAAGATTCACTGAGGTACATTCCAGCAGTTTTGAAAGGATGAGGCAATGACCCACCAAGTTATAAAGAAAAAGAATTTTGTGGATAAAGAGTACAAAATGTGCTAAAACCCTGAGGTAGGAATTTATGGTCATGTTCACCAGGTGATAGTGTACCTTGATTTATTTGCTAACACCATTGTCTCCTCTTAATTCTATACCTCCCTCTGTTCAAAACCAGCTCTGATAAGAGAATCTCACTACACATCCTATTCTAATGCCCATCTCACCCCATGGGTGACCCCCTCCTCTCAAAGCTAATGAATCCCAATTCTTCATACCAAGTACTAATACCTCTTTTGAGGTATATTACTTCCAAGAGCCTGTTTTCCTCATTAGCTGGATATCTCATAGCCACCTCACAAACCCAGTGTGTCCAAATCCAAACTCATCATCTTCCTTGCCAAGCCTGCTTCTTTTCCCATCCCTACCAATTCAGTAACCCAATTTGGGAACTTTTGATACATTCAAGGTTCCTTCCACTTTCTTCTATTCCACATGTAGTCTGTAACCCAGCATCAAGACATTCTCCCATTTTATATATGTGGTAATTATGGATCCTGAATACAAAGTTTAATCTAACTCACAGTATGTTAGGAAATGTTCACCTCATTGTACCTGTCAGCTGCCATGGAGCATGTAAGACCTTGCCTGTAATCTAACTAATAAGGAGACACAGCAGAGATGTTTCCAATAAAGCCTTGCCTATATATCATATCTCCTATCTCTTCCCAATTTTACATAATCCCAAACATGCACAAGTAAACACGTTTAACATGTGATACACTTTACTGCAGTTTTTAAGTTCTAATTTTTTTAATTTTTTTTTAATGTTTATTTTTGAGGAAGAGAGAGAGAGAGAGCATGAGTGGGGAGGGCAGGGAGAGAAGGAGTCACTGAGTTTTAAGTAAGCTCCAGGCTCTGAGCTGTCCACACAGAGGCTGACGTGGGGCTCAAACTCACATACCACGAGATCATGACCTGAGCCGAAGTTGGACACTTACCCAACTGAGCCACCCAGACATCCCTGTCTTCCCAATTGTAATACAAAACACAAACACACACACACACACACGCATGCACACACACACACAAACTCCACCCCCACCACATGTATAGCCCAGTATAAACACTCAAAATCTTTAATAATAAAGTTTATCTTTTCAAAGATTATGTTCCTAAGATTTTATGAACTATATTACCAATAACTTAGTCTATAAAATTTAAGGAAACCTCAGCCATTCACAGATTTTTAAGAATATATTTAGATTCCCAGCATTGTTAAATCAAAAAAACTCAAGTTAATAGATTTTCTATAACCAATAAGAGAAAATGTTTATTTTATTATCAATAGCCTAACCACAAGAGCTGAAACTTATCAGACTTCTCAGCAAAAGTAAAATGCTTCAGAGTACCTCTCCCTTGATGTTACAGAAGACTAATGAGAGATGCAAGGAAGGAGATGGGGATTTTTCACTCTTGATGGAAAGAATCCAAAGGAAAATGGTGAAGAAGTTTCCAACTCCTGTATCAGCATCCCCATAAACTAGTTTGAGTATTGGGCACTCACACCCTTGTAGAAACTGTTAAAAGACAAGGTAACAGACCCAAAATGGAATCATTTATACTAAGTCCCATGTCACTACACTAAGACTTAATCACATTTTGGCTCTCCCAGAAACCAAATCTTAAACAAGTCAATCAGGAATCTCCTGATCAGCTCCAGTTAGCTAATCTGCCTGACAGATCACTGCAATTCCCTGAAGGAAGGTAATTTTCCAATAACCAACCTGCTTTTTTGCCTGGCCTAACTCTCTCATTCCCAGTGCTTCTGAATATAAAAGCCTTTCATTTTGTGCAGTTCCTCAGAGTTCTTCCTATCTACTAAATGGGACGTTGCCCAACTTGAATTAGTGTCACGCAAATAAACCCTTAAAATTTTTAACATGCATGTCATCTACCAGTGCGGTTAGTCCTCAAGAGCATGGACCATGATCAGATGGACTTGGGTCCAAATTCTGCTCCACTAGTTACTAATCTGGGTTAAGAATTTTTTCTCAAGGATTCCACCCCAGGTAAGATGCAGGATTTATAGAAGTTTTGGCCAAAAATTGGCTGTTGTTTCAAAATCATATGTTGTATTAACAGTAAGAGTCCCACTTTGATTTGTTGGTGTTCCTCTATAAAGGAACAATGCTCCTTTAGAGCACTGATCTGTATATGGTTTTATTTAACCTTCATAAACACTCTAGCAAACACGAAAGGCAAATAGCAAGCCTGCAGAAATTGAGAGATAGGAAGGTAATCAAGAATTAGCTTACAAGAAAAATGAAGTTCCCTTTCATAGATATTTCCTAAATCATAAAGGATCTCATTTTGCAGATAAAACTACTGAGACCTAGTGAAGTGAAGAGGTGTACCAAACAATTTCACCCTCGCAGTATGTTACTATAATCCTGCTCAGCAAATGAAGAAATTTAAGCATGAAAATGTAGATGGCCTTTTTAATGCCAAAGGCAGGCATAGGGTCCTTAACTTTTTCCATTCCTACATGTTCTTTTTAAGACACAGTTTGAACAGCACATCTGAGAGCTAACAGAGTGGCCTAAAACTCCTTCACCCTGTCATGAAATTCGATTTCCTTCTACAAAGTGGTACTTAGGAAAGTCTTATTTAAAAACATCACCCAGCTACAAATGAAAACCTTCCCAACAGGGACAAGATGGAACATCTGCCTTCCTTTTGCTTAATAGAACACTGTAAAGCTGCTCTCTGCTTGGATAAATGCTATTTGGGTTTTCTTGATTTCTGAATGAGTTCTTAGTATCGCTCTCTTGAGCTCTCTCTCTCTTGGTATTGTCATTGTCTTCTTGCCCAGAATTTTATGTGTAATCGTCTGTTCCACCATTGGCTTTTCTGAAACCAATCTTCCTTGTCTTTTGTAATTATGTAAAGCTGTTCTCTTTGCAGGCCACACATTGTAGATATCTAAACCTGGAGAGAAAACACCCTAATTGTAATTATAATGGATTTCAAATTCCTATTATTCATATTGGAGAGAAAACATGCAGTGAGGATTCATTACCCATTTTCTTTAAAACTTGGAAAAAATAGTACTTGAACTTAATTTTGTTAGAGCAGGCAGTCTTTAATTAAAAAAAATCCTTAATTACTTCTACAGAATTTTTAAAACACATTCTATTTTTATGTCTACCTACTTGAGCTAAAGAAAATTGAGGTCGTTTAGTTGGACCACACAAATTCTAGTAAACTCAACCACACCTACATCTAAAAAATCAACCAACTGACGTCATATCATAGAATAGACCAAACTTCAAAATTGGGAATATTTTCAGATTCTGAACCCCAGTAGTAGCAAGGCTAGTAACTGTTGATTATTATGCAGGTCTTGCACTAATCTAATTAACTAAAATGGAAATCCAATTTCAAGCATTGTTGTACACATTTGCATATGACATAAGTAGTCAAAAATCTGTCTAAAGTTAAATGAAGCACATGTACAGCCCCCTTATTAATTTGAATTTGGCTTTTCCACTCAGCCCCATTTTGAAATACTCTACTCTCAACATCTGTAAACCACTCATAGTCCAAATGCCATTGGTAATAGCTGTTTGCTTTACCATTGTCATTTCTCTTAGCGAGTTTTAACAACAAGGAGTGGGCACAATTCAAGTTTGTATTTCTAAGGACAGACTCCTCTGGAAATTTCTCGGTAAAGGGAGAAGCAGATAGATGCTATACTTACTGCCAAGTCAGTTCTTAGACTTTGGGAGGATGTGGCAATAATTTGTTTTTGTTTGATTGCTGTTTTTAAATACCTACAACTTAAGGTACAACCAAAAAGGAATTCTATTATGAGTGAACCACTCAAAAATACAAGGTTTTTTTTCCTTTGAAAAGAATGAAGTGCATGTAAATAGAACACCAATAGGAAGATGATAGAGCCCAACTTAAATACCCTTGTCCCCTGGAAACTCTCACAGAATTGTTAACTAGTTGCCATTGGAACTGGTTCATTGAAAGAGCCAATGTGGTCAGCACTCTGACTCCTCGTTCTGCTGGTATGCCCCTAAGTGAACACAGGTATGATATGAAGGGGAAAGCTGAGCCCTCACCACAGCACCAGATTTTCTCAAATCCCTAGGAAATGACTCAGTATGCCAACTCTTCCTTTCAACTTAATGTGAAAAATGTTCTGGTTAAAGAGCATGTGTCTAGAACAGAGAGGGATGAATGTTCCACTCATATTCTATCTACATTTTCTGATTTACCAATGGCATCTAACAAAAGGAAATGATACGAGTGAATTAAATGGTAAGGAGAAAAAATAATGAGAGCAGACACAATAAATAGCAAGCATTTATAAAGAGCCATCATGCCAAAAAAAAAAAAATTGATTACTTTTAGACTAGGAAAGAATATCAAATGAAGGGCTGGAGATTCACATTAGCATTTAAGGTTAAGCATTCAACACAATACCTCAAAAGATAATTAACCCAGAGAAACTTTGGGATAAGAACCACTAATGTGGCTTAGTGGACATTTGGCTATATTCCCTACAATGTTTAAGGCACTTGATTTACAAATGAATAAAGCATGATCTGTTTGTCCCTGAATCATTCACAATGAGTAGACTAGAATAGCCCAGGAAACCAGAGAATGGTATAATCTCTTTTTCTTGGAATAAAAATCTAGATTGCTTAGATTGGCAAATGCTCACAAGTTCTCCTGCTAAAGTGTCTTTCTTACCTTTTCTCCTGCTTATAAATTATGCTAACTTGCAAAAGTCAGTTAATCAAAGTCTCTCATATAGATAACTACATTTACCTTGCCACCCATTACCACAGACTGGCTAGAAGCTTAGGCATTTTAATACTATTGATTTTAACTTTTGGACACAATGGTTCAAGCTTCTAGCAAGTGTCTTTAAAGGAAACAGTAGAAATACAGAAGTAGTTTGCTTTTTTAATCCAAACCGATTGCATCCTTCATTTAAAAATATGCTTGTCTGTGTCAGATATTTCTCTCCTTGTCTGTAAAATGAGGATAATACCTGCCTGCCTTTCTTGCTTCATAAGGTTTTGAGAGACTTAATTAAAATTTGTGAAAGATATTTGTAAAATGCCATGTTAGTGTCATCATTATACTTACAGGAGCAGAAGTTATCAAGCCAGTGGATATAGTTCTCATTTATAGATCCACAGAGAATACATGCACAAGAAAGAATGGCAGGAAGGCCAAATTAAAAGTTCCAGTCAATCACAGACCCCAAAGACCAAGGGCAAAAGGCAGCCCAGTGGTTAGCACAGCAGACTAGAATTAACACAACTGCGATGTGGTCTTACCTCCACAACCACAAGTGAAATCTGGGGAAAGCAAGTGATTTACGATTTATGCCCAAATCCTCATCTTTCAGTGTTTTGAGCTCCTCCCATGATAAGCCTACTAAATGTAAAAGATAATCATTTCTCTAACACTACATTCAGAAAATTATATACTCCACCATATTCAACCTCAGAATATGGGTTTGTATCACAGTGAAAAGCACTCATGTGAGATATAGTGGTATTAAACCTAGTGACCAATGAAAAGAATTGTTCACTATTAAACTGAGATGTTGAATAAACAATTTCAGATTCTCTTGAAAAGTTTTGCCTACCAATAAATATTCAGGTTTTGCTTTTAGGTTCAAACATCCACTATCTATAATATTCTATTTGCTGTAATTCTTTGTTACTAATCAACTTGTTTTGAAGAATCCAGGGACTCCTTCTATCCTGCTTAAAGTGACTAGGAAAATATGGGTGAGTTCTTAGCATTTGAAAGTCCTCAGGATCCATCAAAAATTCAAAACATAGGGGAGTCTGGGTGGCTCAGTCAGTTAAGCGTCAGACTTCAGTTCAGGTCATAATCTCATGGTTTTTGAGTTCGAGCCTTGCATCAAGCTCTGTGCTGACAGCTCAGAGCTTGGAGCCTGCTTCGGATTCTGTGTCTCCCTCTCTCTCTGCCTCTCCCCTGCTTGTATTCTTTCTCTCTCTCAAGAAGAAATAAACATAAAAGCAAATTTTATTTTAAACATAAAAGCAAATAGATCTATAATGCAAAAAACATTTTTGTATAATATGGGGTGGAAACAAGAGATATTTTTACCCCATGAGCAAATGATGTCGAGCAATTGTGTTAGTCAGGGTTCAATACAAGAAACAGAAGACACTTTGAGATCTCAAGAATAAAGGCATTTAATAGGGAGTTAGGTGTTTTCATAATTGTTCAATGCACTGGAGAAGTTAAAGTCAGGGAGATGCCACTGACTGTAGTTTTTGCTTCTAAGTCACCACCCTCTCAGCTGTAAATCAGAAACTACAGAACTACTACTGTGACCACCTGTGTGCCCACACTCACAAGCTTGTGTCCGAGTGGAATGGGCCACCTGGATGCTGAAAATACCTCTATCCGTACCTTAGCTGACCTCTGTAGAAAGACCTCCTCCACCTCCCTTGCAATCTCATGCAGGTATATCTCACTATAAGTAAATTGCATCCATCAACTGAGCTGAAAAGCAAGCTAAGAAATGTCACTTTTAGCCTCCTAGCCTCTTCTTTATGAATTGGTTAGATGGGTAATAAGGAAGTCTAGGTGAATGCAGAGTAAAGAATATTTAGTCCAGCAAAACAGTATTCTAAACATCTTGAAAGATGAAGAAAAATATAAGGCCAAAACCTTTCTCTCAGTGAAGATTTATTCTAAAAAGATAAAAGATGTGTATGAACAGATAAAGATTAGGAAAAGAGTTATGGGCATCCAACACAATAGAAAAGTGGTTATGGAACTAAATAGAAACTTCACAAGTATGGTAAGTAGTAAGAAAACTGGCTTTGTGTGAGTAAAGATACAAACTACTTGCTTCTATTTATTACCTCCTAAATTATTTCAGTAATGAAGAAGCCATTGCTGATAAAGGGGGCTGAGTGAGGATTTAATATGCCTTCAGGGTTAAAGCAAACCCCAAACTTCAACTACATCTACCTACCTCTCAATCTAGCTGCAAGTTTTAAGAGCAAATGATTGTCACTGCAAAGTAAATTATCCCCTTCCACTCAGGTTATAAGGTTATCTTAATGTGAAAACCACAAGAAAATATAGATTAATAAGCAAAATAATAAATGAAATTGGGATGTTAAATACATGAAGTGTAAGATCAGTCTCAGAAGGAGGCAAGATACAACACCTACCACAGGCATCCAGAGAGAGAAACAATATAAATCCAAATGATTGACCCCAAGTGCATGGACCATGGAAGGGAGCAACTAAAGAGCCCATAAATCAAGGCCCTGTGAGCCTATGAAAGCCACATCTTCACTAAGGCTTTACTCCTATGCTGGAAACCATAAAGATGTTTTCTGGCTGGGGAGTCTGGTGGTTCTAGCTAAAGCTGGTCTTCTGCTGAAGGTGACTATCACCAAAGACTCTCCTGTGGCCCGTATGCAAGAGTACCTAAGGCTCAACCATGATGATCTCTTAACAGGTGGCACTAACCAAACAGGCAATGGAAAATCAGAAAAGAGGTGGAGCACTAGGAGGTAGAGCAATCTAAGATGGCATGTTTGTCTTGAGTACAGATGATGTAGGACAGTTCTCTTATCCATAAAGTTACGTTATTTGGAATAGTTATATTTCTTCCAATTCTGAGTAGTCATTTCCTGGTTGTAAGGCAACACCATAGGGGCACCTGGGTGGCTTAGTCGGTTAAACATCTGACTTTCACTCAGGGCATGATCTCATGGTCCATGGGTTCAAGCCCTGCATAGGGCTCTCTGCTGACACTCAGAGCCTTGAGACTGCTTCTGATTCTGTGTCTCCCTCTCTCTCTCTCTCTACCCCTCCCCTATTTGTCCTCTGTCTCTCTCTCTCTCTCTCTCTCAAAGATAAACAACCATTTAAAAAAATCATAGCTTCTGAAACAATATTCTATAGCATGTATACCCCTTCAGAGTAAAAAAACAAGGAACTTTATAGGTAAATCCCTGTGTTTATTATTTCTGCCTGGATTTGTTTCTTTTTTAGATTTCTTTCTTCAGGATTTCATTCCTTTCAGTTCTTTGTCCAATTTTTTTTTCATAAATTAGCATTGAAAAACCAGAAATAGAGTTTCCAGGATAACCCTATCAATGCTTATGATTATATGACAAATTAACTTTAGAGCAAACCCCCTACAAATAACAAGAACTTTAAACCACCATGTCAAAGGGCTTGGCCAGTTTGACCTACTATTTAAGTACAATTCAATTATAATTTGGTAACACAAATGCCACATTGGGGCCAGTACCCACTAAGGCTGAGGAAGCTCCAAAGGCAGCACTAACACAGTTAGAGAAGGCTTCCTGCAAAGTAATGTAAAAATTTTTAGGACAGAATTATTCAGGTACTGGACTCTCCCCACAAGGAGAGATAGTGGTAACACATTGAGATATTGTCATAGACTTTTCTCCCCAGTAAAGTGGCTCAGAGATTTGCAAAGAGATAGTTTACTGAGGAGCACTCTTACATCAAAACCTGTAAGGGAGTGAGGGAAGCAGAACTGAGCAAAAGGTGTGGTTAGAAGTGTGAGCAGTACCAAGAGAGGCTTCATCAGCTCCCAAGGGGAGCTCTGAAGCTATGGTGGCCCTTCAGAGATGCCTCCTATTGAGCTAAGGGGGCCAGGCCTTCGTAACCCCAACACCTATGTGTCAATAGATAGAGGCAGCCCCAAGGCAAGAGACTTCAAACTAGAGTGAGGCAGCTCCTTCCATTAAAAGGCAATTCCTGGGGCAGCACCCACCAGTAAGCTGCCAGTAGTCAATATTCCCAGCAACTGAGAAACTGAGTGTTTCCACAGAATGGAGGAATCCAGGTAATGCCTCACAGCCTCCCCAACAGGGTGAAAACCAGGGTCAACCACTCACTCTTTGGCCTAATCAACAGGACCTTCTATTTCTCCATGGTAATGTTGGCAGCTGGATAAGCCACACTGTCACCACAGGACCTGGATCTTCCATTAACACAGACATTTATTTGGGCCCTCCAGTTCCTAGAGCTGGAGGCCTAGCCTTTCTACCAAATGGATATTTTGATCTGATCATAAGTTCAGAAAGGGGCTTGGTCCAAGAGATCTACTGCTTCTGAAATAAAAATCCATTTTCCAAAATGTGCATGTCTGTCACCCTTATGGACTCCATCAGAAAATTAGCAACTGTAATTATAAAATAGTGGGACTCATTTTGAAGAATATACCAGAAATTTTATATCTAGATCAGCGTTACCCTGTTAAAGGTAGACAGTTTTCGGTAGTTGTACTTAATATTGTTTTAAAAACAATTCTTTGGGTATTTATTTCAAGGCCTATGACACATTCTTAAGTAGGAAATGTTATGTGGTGGAGACAATTTAAGGCCAATGTAAAAATGGATCCAAATTCTCCTGTTTACTACATATTAGCTCTTAGTATTTGGCCAAACTAATCTCTGTGAGCATCCTTTTGCATTTTGTAAGACTGAAATAAGACGGCACTATTGTGAGAATTAAGTAAGAATATAGGCATAAGATTCTGGAACACAATAGATACTCAGAAAATGATTTCTTTATTCTTTTGTTCCTCATTTTCTCTTCTTTTCTCAGTCAGTGAGACGTATGAGAGATAAAGGCAATGAATCTCACATATCACATTTGTCCATTTTTATTTTAGAATTGCTTTATATTTATAGCCTTATTACAAAATTAGTACAGAGAGTTTCCCTATGCCCCTCACCCAGTTTCACCCATTATTAACATGCTGTATTAGTAAAATTCTTTTGTTACCATTAACAAAACAATACATCATTCTTGACTCAGGCCCATAGTTTTAGATTGCTTCAGCTTTTCCTCAATATCCTTTTTTCCTTTCAAGTTTATCTTTTTTAAATAGGCAAACATGTTTTAATAGAAGATTTTATAAATAAGGTAAGTAATAGAATTTATTTTTGTAAAGGATCTAATGTAACTGAGGAAGTCTTGTGTGGTTTATGAACTGACTTTTACAGTCACGTCCAGAGGAGACTTCCAAATATGTGTTAGCCCCAGCACCACCTCTAGAATCAGTGGGTCGCCATGTTAATTCTAGTTGAGGACAGCGTGCATACAATTGCTTTGTGAACAAGCTCAGTATGTTCAATTCTTATTCTCACATTCACCTCCTATAAAAATGAATAATCTTTCAAAACTAAGCAAAAATTATCATGGGGACAGGAAAAGGATCACCAAAATATATTTCAAGAGATTGGAATCCCAAGAAATCATCTTTAATTGGATTCAGGATGTGAATTCTCATTTTTCTCAGGTAAAATACTCTATTAAATGACACTACTACTCTATAAATTTGTCTTTTTTCAAAATGTTTAACAAAATTACCTCAGTATACCCAAAACTTATTAGTAGTGATGGTTACATCCCAAGAGACTCATCTATGAATATTTGGTTTGAGATTATAGGAGGCTTTCGGTTTTGTTGCAAGTTTGTGGAGTTGTTTTGACTTAACAACAACTATATCCCTTATGCTGAGACCATGTTTTGAAAACCATTCTCTCAGGTCCTCATTTGGCCCCTTACATAGCTAATGTGGCCTCAATATAGAATATGCATGCTACTGGCCGAGGGACTCAAGTATTCAAATCACTCGAGCATGTTATAGCTAAGGATTAACAAAATCTCCCTCTATGCTCCAGAGTAATTAAAATATGCAGTTGTGGCCAAAGCTGAGAATTGGGAATGCACCTGAAATTTCATGAAGACTCATTAAGCATCAAAGATAATCCTAAGCAAAACATACTTCTATGTTTACTCCCTTGGTTTTTACATGAAAACCGGACTGTTCACTTGCTTCGTGCAAAAATGAACGCTTTTGACTTCTGACTGTTTCTTTTGAAGTAAAAATGTCTGACTCCTTTTGGATGGACATTGCCTTCAAATTATAAGTCTCATGCTTCCATGTCCTAGAAAGACAGCAACCCTCTGCATACAGAGCTGTTAAACTCTGATAGCCGACCTCAGAGAAGTGGAAATCATGTACCCTCTACTGTTTTACTTTATTCATGGAGTTCAGATCCTAACTCTGAATGCTTCTGTGAGAAAAAGAATCCCATTACCACTATGCTCAGGCCTCATGCTGCCTTCTATGGCTTGTTGCTAACTAAGCTAATGCTACCTCTACAAGATTCATATCAAATTGTTTTCTGACCACAACTCTATGCACAACCTGAGTGGCTTAACAGATGTGTCAGTGTACTAAACATATTTGGAGGAGAAACAGGTGTGCCACTGTTCCTTAATGCTGCAACCCTGCTTTTTTCTAACTCTTCTCCTTAAGTCCAACAAAGGAAGAGACTGTAAGGAAAATTCACAGAAAAGAAAAGGAAATGCAAATGGACAGATGCTCTTAGTGCAGAAAACTGCTGAGAAAATACTCTGTAAAACTAGTAACAATTTCTGAATTTCAAAGCTTTTTAGTAGTGAAGAATCATTTCCCTTTGACAAATTATAGCAGGGACTGTGACTTCACGGTATCTGTTCTCTGCTGCCATGTGTTATCTAGACGTATCTCAATGGCCACATGCCAGAAGATACAGTAAGCTTATGGGCTCTACTCATCATAGGTCTGTAATTCTTCTAGAAGAGAGACAGTGAATTTGTTGCTTCTCTAACCAGCAAGAGAGATGACTGTCAGTGAGGGCAGAGCAAGTAGAAGTGTGGGCAAGACCCATGTAAATTCTGCAGGCCCAATCACATTTCCTCATCTTAGTTAAATATTTACAAGATTCATCTGTTTTTTTCTAATGCCTGCAACTCAATACTGAGCAACTAGAATAAAAATAGTAGTTAGCATAGCTGTCATTCAGGGAGTAAAAGTCACCATCAGCCCAGAAAGAAACCAGGGACCTCACCCGACGAGACTGATAGGTTTCCTTCCAAGGTCATGTACAATGGTGCATGCAGAACCTGTTTGCCATATCCATTATCTGCATCAAGGGAATGTGGCTTTGGCCTTATTTGTATGATTAAGGAGCTAATGAATCACCTTGTAGAGGCTGACCTCTGAATTAGACCAGCTTGATAGTTCCTGTCAGAGTCAGTGGTTTGCAAAAAGAAGCGGTTTATATGCCATCAATGCAGTAAACTGTTTACTGAGAACTTAGACTAGAATGAGTTTTTTAAAAAAATTACTTGTCTAACTATTAAACTCGTAAATTGTAACTTATTCATAAATGACTATTTCAATTATTGAATATTTATTTTTCACATATTATCTCAAAGACCTAGGGCTCTATGCTTAATAGCAACTTCAATTACTTTTCAATTGCTCTATCTCCAAGTACTTCTCTCCAGGATAGCAAATATTGGCAATATGTTCTTAATATGAGACCTTTAAAATAGGATACTATAAACACCTTGGCACCATAGTTGCTTACTGACTTAAATGAAACTAAAACTAAAATAAATTGGTAACTACAAAGAAGAAAGGTTGCCAGTCAAAACTGGCCCCTTAGTTTTCCATATTCATAAAAGTGAATTACAAGCTTTGCTCCCTAGAAATGCTACATAGAAACGTCTGTAACAATGAAACTGGACTCAAATCTCCTCCAAGTCCAGCCATGTAATTTATATAATATCACACAGCACCAGGTACCTTCAATAGGAAAACAAGTTTCACACCTTTCTGAGAGATGTGTTTGGAAGGTTGGATAAAAAATAGCATGTAAAGGTACCCAACAATAATGAGCACTCATTCAGTAACAATTTTTAAACCTGCATCTTTCTGCTGTTAATCTTTCATCCTGCAAGAACAGATAGAATCCAATGAGTTTCTTTTGACCCAGAGAGGGGCAGCCTCACAACCTCAATACCTCTGCTTTCAAATCTGCTCATCTCTTCCGAATTCTGTACAATATACAACAGATCACATTAGCAAACATTTCTGCATTTTATAGAGCTGAGACTTCCATTTAATATCAAAGACAAAACATGTATTAGGGGTTAAGACAGAAGTTTCCCAAGAGTAGCAGATGTGACTTAGTCATCTTTACTACACAGAAGCACACAGAGACACACACATAGGTGCCGCTTCATGACATTTGCATGTACAAGACTTTTCCAGGTCTAATCACGTAGCTTCTCTGAGCTCTATCTCTAAAATTCAAGTTATTAATACTCACTTCACAATCATAGTGGAAAGACCGTAAGAAAGAATGTAAAAATTTCTGAAGCAGTAGCTAGCTGGTATATATGTGGTATGTTATTTCAATTTTGACTTGAACCTCAAGCTTTCCCCATATAACTGACAAGCTAATAAAAACATCCTTCCTCAAACTTGTGCTCAAATCAAGATTTGTCTGCCGTATATTCAAAGTATAAATAGGAGTTGTACAACATATTCAGGCTTTCATAGATGTGTATATAACATCATCTTAAACAATCTCTATACCTGAATTACAGAAAGCCTCTTTGAAAATGTCTGACCTACCATGAATTTGACCTACTATTTTGTGGCCAAGACAAAGCT